>NC_091701.1:49765000-52165000 GCF_041296265.1 Equus caballus | reverse complement strand
ATATTTCCCTCAATTTACTCTCTCATAAAGCATGTCACCAGTATGCATGCTTTCTGCCCATGGATGCTGACTGTTTTGTGTACCTGGAGAGTCTTTACTGTGACAAAATTAGCTCCAACTAAACTCTGTGCTCTCTAATCTTAGTGCCACCTTTATTAGCATCACCTGAGTGAGTTCAGATCTGAACACCAGGCTTCAAGTAGATTCCAGTTGTTTGACTTTGTGTCTCCCCCAGATGGACTTGCCCCACATCACCATTCACTCTTCAAATGTTCATTGCGGGCCTGCTGTCTGCGAGGCACTATTCTAGGCCCTTGGGATACAGTGTGAGCAAAACAAAGGCCCCTGCCTATGGGGAGCTTACATTCTAGCAAGTAGCATTAAAAAAAAAAAGTAAATTATACTGCACGTTGGAAGCGGGTAAGTGCTGTAGGGGAAAACGTGCAGGGTGAAGGGATTAGGAGTGCTGAGCAGAGTGGTCAGGAGAGGACAACGTTGAAGGCTTGACGGGTGAGGGAACGAGCCAGGAAGACAACAGAGCAAGAGCCTTCCCAGCAGAGGGAACAGCCGGGGTGAGGGTCCCAAGGTGAGAGTGTGTCTGGTCTGTTGGAGATTATACCACTTCCTGATGGGTGACATGTTTGGGGAAAGAATCCTAAGTAAGAGAGAGTTATCATTCCCTGATTGCAGACAGACCAAAAAAATAAAATAAAACTTCTAGAAAGAAAGAGAAACTGGAGGTACAGAATCTGTAGCAGTGGAATGAGAGTGGCATGGGAAAATTGGGAAACCAGAAAATCTCATTGAGAGATGAAGGGAGCCCTTTAGATTCCAGCGATCGCCACGGGTGTGGTTAACGCTGGGACTGAATCTCACTCACCTTTGGATTCACTGCATCTGGCGCAGAGCAGAGCACATGAGAGGCTAAGAAATGCCTGCGGAGTGAAGAGCTGACTAAATGAATGGAATCGTTCCTAACACATGACTCTTTTTCTTGTGCTTCAAGTGGTAAAGGACTGGAATCAGCCCAAGAGCTGTGCAATGAGGTGTGTTGCAAGCTTGTCCTTGAACTTAATTTAGTTATAAGAAGGGGGATTCAAAACCAATACAATATCGTATGTCAACTATACTTCAATAAAAAAAAAAGACAGACTCACCTTAAAGAAAAGTTTAGCTGTGCTTTTTCTATTCATTGGTTTATTCAGCCTGCTTAAAACCTAGTCAAATGTATTGTGGAGTCTGTGAAATAAACAAGTTGCTTTATATGTGAGGAGTTGCAATCTGGTAGTAAAACAGCATATGAGTGCAGTGTGTGTGTGTGTGTGTGTGTGTGTGTTTTATCAAACTGTATGTTAATGGCGTTGGGAGGAATGGATATTAACAGAGTCTACAGATATGCAAACCTTTTAAGGAGGTTTTAATACACTGTACATTGCAGCATCAGGGTTCTTTTGGTTAAGGTAACAGAAAGCACTCATGTAAACAATAGTAAGGAGTAATTTATTATAAGGATCCAGGGGCATATCCTGGAACCTCTGGGCAGGAAGATCAGTCAGACATTCCCAAGGAACTGAAACTCAGAACTAGCAAGCCAGTGGGAACTAAGGAAGCTTCCTGCTGTCTTGCTCTCTCCTGTCCTCACTCTGTGGGGCCAGGTGGTCCCTTATCCCTGCCTCTGTGCATGTGTGTGTCCCTCCCTTTCTCTTGGAGACCTCCTTTCTTCCCTGTCCATCCTCACAGCCACCCCACCATGCCTGAGTTTGTATTCCCTCAATTTTAGCAATAAGTAGAGCCTGAGACCAGTATTTTTTTTTTATTAAGATTATGATTGTTTACAACCTTGTGAAATTTCAGTTGTACATTATTCTTAGTCATGCTGTGGGTACACCACTTCACCCTTTGTGCCCTCCCCCGCCTCCTTTCCCCTGGCAACCACTGATCAGTTCTCCTTATGAGACCAGTGTTTTTCCATCTTAATTCCAAAGTCACAAGAGAAAGGATCTGACTGCCACTGCTTGGGCCCATGTCTCCCTCATCTCCAAGAAACCACAACCAGTGGGACAGCCATTAGTTCAAACTTGACTGTCCAGGTGTTGACAACTGACCTAAGTCAATTTGGCCGTTTACATTCATTGGGGTCTTTTTCAATGGATAATGGCAATCACCACCCATTAGAGGTGTGTGAGAGCTATAGCTCCCCTCCCCAGCTACATCCCTCTGAGGAGGTGTGTGAAGATGACGGCAGTTCTCATTCAGAATTCTGCCATGCATACATTCACAAACAAGTAGGCACAAAAATGTCATACCATCTACTCATGTATGCTCAGAGAAATAGCATCTGCCAACATCTTGCATGGAAAGTTCACTCGAGGAAGGTAGACGTGACAGCACTCCAACAGCACAATCGGTTCAACTTCCAGTTGCGTTAATCCTCCGGTCGGCCTTAGCACACAAAACCCAAGAAAGCCCCCATCCCAGCGCCTCTCCAAGGGGCCGGTAAGCTGGAGGACTCGCTCTCATACCATGTTAATGTGAGGGTACAGGTGCCTTTGCAGTATTTCTAGCCAATGCACATGTCATCCATGAAAATCTTTGTGCTAATTGACAGATCCTCTAATCAAGATGCAGGTGGTGGTCTTCTGTCACATTTGGAGAGGAGACTCCTGAGCAGGACCCTCCAAATGTACCTACCACGCCCTGGGATGTGGATTCCTGATTAGGGACTTCAAATGGTTTAGAAGAAAAAGAACACACGCACACACACACACTCCCTGGGTGGCAGTGGTGGGCTGGTTGCAAAAGGGCCCCTGCCAGATGCATTGGCCTCCTTTAAAGGGTTGTCGTGGAAGCTGGCCCGCCCTCCACTGCTGCTTACACGTCACTGGTCAGCCCTCTTAGCAAACAAGTCTGGGAATGTTCTTTTGTAACTGGCCATATCACTATCTGAACAAAACAGGGGTCTTGTTACCAAGGAAAAGGAGAGAGTACAAATTGGGTGGGCAGCCAGCCATCTCTGTTGCCCTGGCTCATCTAAAGCAAATCTCTTAACCCTGTCTCAGTTTCCTTATCTATAAAACAGGATTATCAATGCCTACTCTGCCAGTCTCAGGATTTGTGGGTGAATCAAACGAAAACACTTGGAAAACTGAGAGGCCTTGTTCAAACAGAGGATATTATTCTGACAGCTTATATAAGAAACCACAGTGTTTAACCATCAAAAAGGTCATTCTTTCAAATCAAAATATAACCATACATAAGCACATATTCTTGATCCCCAAAGCTTACTTGTATTTTCCAGACCAGCATGAAGGTGTTATATTTTATTGTCAAGCATCCTGTGTGGCACTTACTAGTTTATGGGAGGCTGACTGGACATATATGGAGGCTATGTAAGGTTACATAACATTTATTGGGGCTTGCTCTGTGCCAGGCACTGTGTTTCACACGGCTTATCCCACTTAATCCTCATACAGAAGCCTAGGGTGGGCACTGCTATTATCCTCTCAGCCTGCTGATAAGGAAGCAGAGACTGAGTGCAATCAACACCTAACACGGGAAAGCGGAGAGCCAGGGTTTGACTCTTGGCCAGGTCTGGAATGCCTGAGCATCATTCTTCAATTCTAAGATGCTGTGGCTTCTAGTTACTGTGTATACTGGGTAGGACTGTGTCCCCCAAAAACGTAAGTTGATGTCCTAACCCCGATACCTATGAATACGACCTTATCTGGAAATAGGATCTTTGCAGATGTAATCAAACTAAAGTGAGGTCACACTGGATTAGGGTGGGTCCTAATCCAACGACTGTTGTCATTATAAGAAGAGGGAAATTTGGACAGACATACAAAAGAGAAGGCCATGAGAAGGCAAAGGCAGAGATTGGAACCGGAATGCATCTACAGGCCAAGGAAGACCAAGGCTTACCAGTAAACACCAGAAGTTATGAAAGAGGCAAGGGGTGGTTTCTACCTTAGAGCTCCGGAAGGAACCAACCCTGACAGCACCTGGATTTCAGACTTCTGGCCTCTAGAACTGTGAGAGAATAAATATCTGTTGTCAAGTTTGTGGTAATTTGTGACAGTGGCCTTAGGGACCAATATACCATGTGAATATGTGACAGTCCTACAAGAGCCTGGTGTGGCCGACTGCTCTCTAGGGGGTCAGGCTCGGTTAATTCAGGAGTCACCAGGAGACCAGCCTCAGCTTCCCGAGAAGGCTCTGTCTTCACAGAAGAGGAAGTCCTTTCCCAGTCTCCCTCCCTCCTGGATCTGCGGAGGGACCCCTGATGGTGCACCCAGCAGAGGGTGGGCAGAGCTGTAAGCGTACCTGCGAGATGCTGGGTTTAGCCAGAGCAGCTCAGCCACAACCATGACAACTGACCCACATGTTCAGGCCACAAGATCCATTAGGGCTGGACAAGGGGAAGAAGGCTCTGACTTCTCTTTCTATGCCACTTTTACTAGAATTGCACTGAAATCTTTGTTTGGGAAGGACCGGATCTATTTGCTGAGTAAAGAATCATTTGCATTTTCAAACTCCAGACTTTTCTACCCTTTTTCATTATTCCACCTTCAAAAAGGTTTGTCAAATCTACACATCACCTGTGCTTTTTTAAGAGCAGATTTATCACACTCCCCAAAACAGAAACAGAATCACAAAACAGAATCATGAAAAAAATGTAAAAATATTCAAATAAAAAATATATATTGTTTACTATTTATCTATCATGGAAAGCCTGGCCAGGGAAAAGGTAGTTGGTAAATTGGGGCAGGATCAACATTACTCTGATAGGCCAGAGAGTTTTTATGCTAGAACTACTTTGAAAACTACTGGAAAAGATTAAGTAACAATATGGAAGAAATTTCCTATTGCAAACTTTATTATTGCATTGCTGTGAGGATTCTCAAATCGCCACAGATCCACCTGTTTGGCACAACATTCTGTGGAGAGAACGTTCTAGAAGGGATAAATCAAACAGGCTTCTAAATACATGAGTGCCTCTCACATTTAAAGGAAGAGATGCTAGCAATTCAAGTCTGAGGAAATTAACCGTATGGACATCTGCCATCCGTATGACCTTGCTTAAGTGTTACTTTATCACCCCTGATAATAACTGGTGATGTGTCTTGTCTTGACTGGAGAAAATAAATAAGACTACTGGGCTAAGAAGAGATCTTTTCATTGTGCTGGTAAGAGGAGAAATCTGGAAACCCAGCCAAAGAATACAGGCTAACCTTTGTTCCAAGACTCGCATGAAGAAGAGAGGAAAGGGCTGTTGGGATAAAGAGATATTTGTTTCCCACTTGTAGTGGCCGACGGGACGCAGCACTCCACAGCACACAACAAGCCCTCTGCTCCACTAAGGCTTGACACAAACAAATGTGTCTTTTTAGGTCTAATATTGCTTTTCCTGGAGTTTGAGGTGAAGACCCCTACATGGATGTTATCCCAATATGGAGATGGAGGCATGAGGAATGCCAAGCAAGTCACCCAGATGGTAGGCATTAACATTCAAGAGTTTGGGCGCCATGTAAAACACCAAGGAAGTTGTGCATGTGTTTCCTTTTCCTCTGGCACGATGCCGTTTACAGGAGTAGCTGTGTACAATATTACTTCCAAGCTGCTACTACCCTGTATTCCTTTGCTGCCATAACAACTTACCTCAGACTGGGTGTCTTAACCAACAGCAATTTATTGGCTCACGGTTCCGGAGTCCGGAAGACTTAATCAAGGTGTCAGCAGGGCCATGCTCCCTTTGAAGGTTCTAGGGAAGAATCTGTTCCAGGTCCCTCTCCTAGATTCTGGTAGTTCCTTGGCTTGTGGCAGCATAACTCCAATCTTCACATGGCATTCTCCCTGTGTGCACATCTGTGTGCAAATTTCCCCTTTTTATAAGGATGCCAACCATATTGGATTTGGGGGCTGCCCTACTCCAGTATGACCTCATCTCAACTTAACTAATTATACCTGCAACGACCCTATTCCAAGTAAGTTTACTCTGAGATACTGGGATTTCAACATAGGAACTGGACGAAAGGGCACAATTCAACCCATAACACACTCCTAGGCCTGGAGAGGCATAGGGAGGAGAAGGTGTCCGAGAGCCAGTTTGAGAGGTGAAGCCCAGGAATGGCTGTTGTCATGGAGGGACAGAGCAGTGCCAGAAGTGCACCAAAGCAGGAGGCAAACAGAGAAATAAATACTCCAACTTCTCTCTCATCTCACTCTCCAGGCAGCAAACCCAACCAGAAGGCAGAGGACAAGAGAGCCAGGTGATACTGTTCGGGGAAGTCAACCTTCCCCTGGGACAGGGCAGAAAAGGATGGAGAATGGATGGGGGCAGGGCCAGAGGAGCAGGTAGGAAGTAGAAGAGAGAAACCAGCAAAGTGAACATCCACTTCCATGACGGAATCAAGGGATCCAAATGGGTTAGAGAGAGGAGTTGATTTATAAGTCTTTTCCTAAGTAGATCTTGGGAATCAGAGTATTTAGAAAATGCAAAGAGAAAACTCAAGGTGTGCGTTCTTCCCCAAGAAAGCTGTTTGGAATCTTCTTCTCTTTAACTGAGAAGTCAGTTCAGAGGCAAACGTCCACATTTCCAACTGATGCAATGAAGGCCTCCCGAGAAAACATCACCCTTGGGTGTACATACAGAGGAGCTCTGCCCTCAAAGCCCCTTCAGGTTACTTCGTCACATCCCTCTGACCTCCTGAAACCTGAGTCCCCACAGATGTCCCTTCGTTTCGTCCCCAGTTTAATCACATGCTTCCATCTCCATTCTGGCCTCCGTGGTTCGGGACCTCCTCACTTCTCCCCCCGGGGTCCTCAGTCAACCACAATCCATCCTTCACACTGTGGGCTGCAGAGTAAAATTCAGACTGCCCTGCATGATGGTCTAGGCTCTTTGTGATTTGGTCCATGCCTACACTTCAGGCCCCATCTCCCTCTCATCTACTTCCCAACCTCCCCTCTGGTTCTCCAGTAAAACTTAACCCACTCTGTCAGAAAAAATTGTGAAAATTTTTGAAATGGGCCAGAAAAAGATTACTGAGTGTGCTATCCTCTTGGGTTCCCTTCATCTTTCCTTGGTTTTGAGCTCTTTTATTTCTGTAAGTTGTAAACTCTTCTATATTTTATTTCTACAAATTGTACACTGGTGAAAGTGATGCAATGACTCCTGACGATAGAAGAGCAAATTGTGTCCCTGGAGATACAGAAGATTATTTCCCTGTGGATACTGACCAGTTTTGCATCTATTTGTAAATTCTTCTCAGCATTTCTGATCACTTACTTGTGAATGTTCTTTAAATTCTCCTTTGAACCATTTGTAACTCACTGATTTCCCAATTAATTAATGAGTTAAATAAAATCTTTGACAGATGCTCAGTTTATAATTCTATGTGAGTCATGATTTTCTTCTTTTAAAAATTTTATCTTTTAATAACTCCTATGGTTCTCTGATCAGACCATGCTCTTTCTCCCCTCTTTGTACAAGCTGATGGCACTTTCCAGAATGTTCTTCCCCATCTTTGTCTACCGGGTGGACTCCTAATCATCCTTCAATGCTTAGCTAAAGGTTACCTCTTCCATGAAGTCTTCCCTAATTATCCAGTGAATACTCCCAAGTTCAATAGCACTTTATACATGCCTGTATTTCCACACTTAGAGCATGTGTCAGTATCTTCGCCCACTTACCTTGGAACTCCTGTAGACAGGGGCCATATTTCACTATCTACTCCTGCCACAGCATAGGCATTTAACAATATTACTGAATATTTATTCAGTACCTTTACCTGGGTTTCCTTTTAATCCTCACTACGGCCTTAGGAGGTAGATAATACTCATGTCTCCCCTTTACAGGTGAAGAAACTGAGCTTAAGAAGATGAGTAACTTGCCCAGGGTCACACAGCTTTGGGAGGGTCTGACCTAGTGGGTGTGTCTTCAGACCGAATGTTCCTAACTGCAATGTTAGACTGTTTGTTGAGTCAGCAAATCCGTAGTCCTCAGGTCCTTTTTAAGTAATGCTTAAACAGAACAACCATGACTTAGAAAACTAAGGGTAGACTTTTGGGTTTTGTTTTTTATCCAAGGATAACATATCTTACCAGCCTGGAACAACGAAGAGCAAAATGATTTTCAATACCTTAATTTCTCCCTCCTAAGAAATTAGCCAAAACGTATCAACCAAAGAGAATTGGCTATCCAAAGGAATTCCTGGTTGTTGCCAGACAGTGCAGCTTGAATGAAAACGACAGTTTCTTGCTCACACAGTAAGCACAGCGCCTGGCACAAATAGGTGCCCAGCAGGTATCTGTCTACCCGTGTGTTGCACGAGGACGTTCACGATGCGCGGGCCAGCTGCCCTGCGGAGCAGCCCGAGATGCCCCGCCCCTACTTCACCCGGCCCTTCTTTCCTGGCCAGCCTGCTCCTGCCAAGGGCAGTTCTCGTATCAGGGCTGCACTTCGGGTTTGGAGTTCACGGAAGCCTCTGGAGCATTTAAAAAATGCACCCAATTGCTCAAGTCTGCCAAGCAGGTAAAGAGTGAAATAAATGCTGCTTCCCCACCTGGGTAAGTGCCAGCCTCCATCCTTGGAGTGCATCGGGGGTGATCTGACCTCCTGCCACCCACAGGGTTGAGATAAGCACAGCAAATTGCCATAATAAGGGAACTGAGGGGCAGGGCCAGGCTGGGCTTTGATTACCTGGAGTGGCGTGATTAGGGTACCTTTGATGTTGATAAGCTCTCTGAGGGCCCTTCATCTCAGCGCCCCTGTCCTTGGAGGCTTGGGCTCCTGCAAGCCAGTATAATCATTACCCACTGGCTCCAGATTGTGCCAGAAAGCAGGCTGTGCAGAGGCATGGGGAGCAGAGAGGCCAGGCGGGCCACAGATGCATTTCCCCCTGTGCCAGGAAAGGTTCTAATTCAAAAACAAATGTATTTATCACTTCCAAAGGCTCCGCAGGGCAGGGCATCCTGCCTCAGGGTGGAGTGTCAGTGTGCAGCGGGAACAGTGGCAGGCGGCCAACGGAAATTTCACATTTTCACCAAGGTTCCTGCCACTCTGCAGTGGTCCTGCAGGCCCAGCATCACACAGTAGAGAGTCCAGCCTCCCAGTCTGCCCTAGAAACACAGGCACCAGACAAAAGCCAGGCCCTCCAATCACCCACCAGTCAATCCCTGCCAGAGTAGGCTGGACACTGAGACTCACTGAGCCATCCCCACTTGGTGACTCAGGCTCTTTCTAAGGTGGCCAAGGGAGGAATCCATCATGAGCAGGAAGTGGTGATTTGTCTGAATCCCCATGACCGATGCCTGGTGGGCTCCCTGAGTAAGGAGTGGAGGCTTCTTCTGCTCTAAGACAATGCTGCCTTTGCCTGGTGGTCCAAGGGGCTGGCTGGACATTTTCCAGAGAGAAGAAAAGGAATTGCAGACGCTGGTAATTTTCCAACTCACCGGACTCTAGGCTGGTGAACACTCCTTCCTCCTCCAATCTAGGCTTCACCACTGCTGCTGTTTCTAAAACAGACTAGATCCTGTCAGTCTCCAACTGAAAACTCTCCTGGAAGAAGTCCACACCCCTCTGGGTGCCATACCAGGTTCTTCCTGTACCTCCCTGTCCTATGGCAACACTTTCTCCTTCCTGTATCTTACTCACCAGCCCACAACCCCCCAGCAAGCCAGTGCTCTCATACCACCCAGAATGAGCTTCTTATCTGCTGTACTGTCCCCTGCTCATGCTTCAAGGCTCGGCTTCAATCTCACCTCCTAGGTGAAGGCTATCCTGCCCCTTCTACTCTCATCCAGACAGAACTTGAACTCCTTCCTCCCTTGAGGCTTTCTAGCTTTGTGTACCTATAGTAAAGTAATGTTACTTTACTGTAACGTTAAACCACATTGCAGCTGCCTTATTAACTATACTGTCTGTCTGTCTCTCTGACCTGATTGTGAGTTCAATCCAAGGGATTCTTTTTTATTCTTCTATTCTCAGTGACTAGGAAAGTCCCTGGCACATAGTAGGTGCTTGATAAATGAGAAGAATGAAGCAACAAATCCAAAATCATCCCCTTTCCTTGGAGAATCTCTTTTCTTAGGAGGAAGTAATCCAATTCTGAGCCTTCCAAGAGTCAAAGGACATTTATCTGTGGGAAATTGTTTGCTCGGGATAAATTCTGCCTTTCCCCATCCCTAGAGAAACCCCGAGGCAAAGAAAGCAATGTGCAAACTAACCGCTTCCAGATAAGTGTACTCTCAGATGCTAACAATTTTACTGTGTGTGAAGAGCGAAGCCAAACCACGCACAGAAGTGAAACTTCCTGAACATCCCACGCTAAGCGTTTAGTTTGCTGCTCTGTTGGAATTTTGATGACAATAGCTGTCTGAGTAAAGAAGCCCTGTGCAAGAACAGAGCGATGCTGATCGTTCTTTTATGTATAAATCTTTGGCCTTTAACTTCTGGAGGCATTGTACCCTGCAAGAAGGTAAAAAGGTGCTGTATCCTTGGTTTATGACCTGGGCCGCACCATTCCTAGAAAATTCTGAACCTTCAGTGTCAGAACTGTTACGCTCTCTGGATTCTTTTGCTTTGCAAAGGATTATTATTATAATTCTCCTTATTCAGATTGCTGTTATTGAAAATCACTTCCTCTAAAAATAAAATAGGCTAAAATCTGAAGCAAACATTCCAACTTTCCCAAAGATAGAATTTATACTTTCAATATTCTTTTTTTTTTTTTTTGCTTTTTAATTATTTTCTTGAGGTCATATTGGTTTATAACTGTAAATTTCAGGTGTGCATTATCATATTTCAGTTGCTGTCTAGACTGCGTTGCATTCACCAGCAATAGTCTAGTTTTACCCCTCACTGTGCGTGTGTCCCTTTACCTATTTTGCCCTCCTCCCACCTATAATTTCAATATTCTTATAGTAAGATCAAAGTTCAATTAAGCATAATAAGCTAAAAGTTATACAAGGGTGTTACATTTACAAAGCACTTTCATATAAATAATCTCATTGGTAAGAATTGCTCTAACTCATTAGTTCCACACTCGGCAAAAGGGGAAAAACTTTAAACACTTTTCTCCTACCCCCAATACTGCTGAGCATCTCCTTCCCACTCTACTGCTCACCCCAGGTGGATAGGAAACCAAATACTCCTTCACCTGTAACACCTCCAGCTCCATTTCCGGGAAAAAGAGGTCACAGCTCTCCCTTGCAGAAAGAAGCTGAGTCCCGCATCCCAACCCCTCCCTCCGTCTCCAGCCTACTTCTCCCCACTTCCGCCTACACTCAACTTTCGCTAAACTGAGCTGCTTACAGCTCGCCAAGCGTACCTCAACCTCATCCCCTCCAACACCCCTCACCCTCACTCCGCACCTCACTCCTACTCGGCTTTTGGGTCTCAGTTAGATACCACCTCCTCCTGGAAGACTTTCCCTAGCTCCCAAGGCTGAGCCAGGGCTCTTTCAAACTGCTCCCTGCTGCCCTCTCCTTCCCCTGTCCCAACAGTAATCGCATTGCCCAATGATCATCAATTACTTGTCTTTCTCATGCTCTAGAGCAGGGCTGTTCAGTAATAACATCAGGAGAGCTTTAATTGCAATTTTTAACTTTCGAGCAGCCTCATTAAAAAATAAAAGCAAACGGGTGAAATTAATTTTAATAGTATATTTTATTTAACCTAATATATCCAAAACATTCTGATTTCAACATGTAGTCAATATAAAACAATTGTTAATGAGATATTTTACACGCTTTTTCTTCCTACAAAGTCTTTGAAATCTGATGTATATTTTACACTTACAGCACATCTCCATTCAGACATTTCAAGTGTTCAATAGTCACATGTGGCTGGGGGCGACTGCATTGGAGAATGGGGGTTTAGATTAAACTCCTTGACACAGGGCACAGGCTCACCCTCTTGCACTAATGTATCCTGCACTCTGCTTGGCACAAGGGCAACAGTGTGAATGTCTTAGTCCATTCGGGCGGCTATAACAATTACCATACAGTCGGGGGCTTACACAAGCATTTCTTTCCCACAGTTCCTGAGCCTGGAAAGTCCAAGATTAAGATGCCAGGAGATTCGGGGTCTGGTGCCAGCTTACTTCCTAGTTCATAGACAGCTATCTTCTCATTCTGTCTTCACATGGCAGAAGGGGCAAGGGAGCTCTCTGGGGTCTCTTTTATAAGGGCACTAATCCCATCCCTGAGGGCTTTGCCCTCATGAACTAATCACCTCCCAGAGACCTCACTTCCAAGTACCATTGCATTGGGGGTCAGGATTTAACATATGAATTTTGAGAGGACACAACCATTCCGTCTATAGCAGTGAACCATGTCTATGAGTGACTTCATCCCCCAAGGGAGGGAGGCAGAGGGTGTGAGCGCTGCCCTGTGGCCCAGAGCAATGGGTGTCTGTAATATATGGTGTAAATGAGCACATGTGGATGAAGCTAAACTTCTATTCCAGGAAAACTCTCTAAATAAAAAGGGCGGCCAAATACAGGCCAATCACATTCACATTTCAAAAATTATTCAAAATGACAGAAATATCATTTCCACAAAGCAAACTGATCAGCCCCTTGGAATTTAGCATAGTGTAATTAACCTTCATGTAAGATGGAAACACAGCATCTCCAGGAGACTTCCTTGAAATGGATCAGCCTGAAACATTCTCTACCTCAGGACCAGGCAGGAAGGGGCTTGAGGCTGAGGGGTAAGGACAAGTGTGGAGTTAATCTGAGTTGTACCCACATTTTGTTTCAAGATTCCTAGAGTTTTTATCCTAAAAGCTGATACTTTTAAAAGTGCTTTTTAGAACCAGCAAAGCAGTGGTGCCAGGAAAAACAATGACATCAGCCCCAAACCCCAGAGAAGCAGCCTTCAGGAACACCTCAAGGACGCACGAGGAGGTGACGCTGCAGAGCTCAGAGAACGCTTGGTCTATTTTTGCTCTGTCCCGTCAGGTAGTTCCAGATTCCCAAATATGCAGATCCCAAGGGCTTCTGAAGGAAGAGTTGCTGAACCAGCAGTTCGTAGGCTTTAGTGGGCATTAGAATCATCGAGGGGGCTGGTTAAAAGTCGGAATTGCTGGGCTCCACCCTTCAGGGAGTCTAATTCAGTTGTCCTGAGGTGGGTCCCAGGAATACACATTCTTGTCAAGGATCTCAGGTGATTCTGAAAGGGAGTTCCACACTTTGAGAAAAACAACCCAAAATAATGGTAGAATCATCAGTTATCAATTTGGTTTTCTCTCATCTCTCCTTTCTAAATGCCCCCAAAGCTACATCTGCCGGGCCGTGAGTACAGTTGTACAATTCAAGTGCTGCATAATGGCTCCCAGCTGGGAAGGCAAGTGGGAGCTGACATCTAGGTGCCTGGCATGGGGCCACGCCAACCCGGAGTACTGAACACTCTTGGAGCAGAGGAAGCTCCGACTTGCAAACTTTGTGCCCTAGTGTGAGGCTGTGTCAGCCCAGAGGGGACATTTTTTTCTGATTCATACAAAGGCACTATATAGGCTAGCAACAGCCCTGAACCTTGGACACCGCGTTTTCTCCAGACCAACACCTAGCACCCTCAACCAATCGCTGCTCTTGAAGGTGAAAACCAGAAATGGGTTTGACGGCTCATCATTTTTCTTATGCATCATTAGCCAGTCAACAGCCAGCCAGGTCTTTCCTGAGCACCCACGATGCCCCAGCAGCGGCAGGCCGGGCAATGGGTCAGTTCCTCCCTGAGCAAGCCCAGCCAGCTTCTTGGTATGAATGAGGGGTGCACCATTGCCTCTCTCTCCTGGAAAGATTCTGCCTCGCTGATGTTATGTGCAGATGGCAGATTTGTCCTGGGCTTGGTGATTACTTAACAGGAATGATGTCTCCAGGGGTGTAGCTCCTATACAAGTCTCCAGGTTGAGGGGCTTACTGAGGGGGGAGACTGCTGGGTGGGACAGACACCCAAGTGACTGACTGTATTTTTACAAATGCTCTTCTCTCTCTTCTCTTCTCCCCATCTTTTCCAATTTTATAAACTGGGTGAACACTTCATGACAGACTGTGTGTGTCGGGGCAGACAAAGAGCAGGTCGTTGGACCTGCCGTAAATCTAGACCCGTCCTTGGTGATGTGAAAGAGGACTGCCCTGAGCTGCTGAGAGTGAGGAAATGCAATCTGGTGAGGGCTGGAAACTCGAGCTCTGCTACAACCTGGCTAATTGCTACCGGGCAGAGACACAAAGAGCAGATAAGAATTTGTAGGCACTAGAGAAAAGAAATCTGAAAGGGATTGAACCATTTAGTAAGAGGACAGCTGGAATCTGAACCTACCTCCATTTGTTCAGCAAACAGCTATGAGATGCCTCTTCCCATCGTGTCACAAGCACCAACTGTCCTAAGTCCAGGGACACAGGTCCGTCAAAGAGCTCACTCACAGAAAGCAGGTGGCGTAGGAATAAACAAACAATTGCAATAAAATGTGGTAGGTAGCAAGAAAGGGAAAGGCACCAAGGACTGTGGGCACACCCAGGAACAAGGGCCCCCGAGGATGACGGCAGTCCCCCAGGTGGGACACAGGGAAGAGCAGAGAGGACAGCAGCTGCAAAGGCGGAGAGGCCAAGCGAGCTGCCCGAGGTAAGGCTAGGATGGCAGGCTGGGGCCAGCTGCAACCTTTGTATGATGTGCTAAAGTAGCTGGAAGTTCTTCATGAGGATTGTTGAAAGTTTTTTGAAACAAGGGAGTAACTGAGATCAAACCTGTGTTTTTGTTTGCTTTCCTACTTGTTTATTCAAATGAACTAGTTTTGAAAAGTAATTTGTGTAGATGGTAGTAAAATTCAAATACCCCCCCCAGGGCAGCACAGAGGACAAGCCTCCTTTCACCCTACTACCACCAAACTCCGAGTCTTCCCTTCCTAGAAGCAACCTGTCTTTCTGGTTTTGCATGTATCCTACCGGAAATATCATATACAAGTATATAGACAAAGGACCATGGCATATTGTGTAGATTGTGTACAGCATGAAGCCCCCCAGCCACAGAGACAAGGAGGGGTTAAAATCCATTGCACACTTGCTTGCCAAGCTGCTCCGTGGCATGGGGCTGCACATACCAGAGGGAGCGTCTTTTCCTAATTTGTTCAAAAGCATTGCGTGGACTAGCTGAGACTGTTATACACATCACACACATCCACACATGCACAGGCACTCACTCATTCTCACAGCTTTTCATTTATATAGAAGGGAGTATATTCTATATTCGTTGTATAATGCTTTCATTTCACAAAGTATCTCAAGGAATTCCACATGGGCAAATGTAGATGCACCTCACTTCCTTTCACAGCTACCGGGCATCCTTTAGCACCTAGGATCCTTATGGCTGCAAGTGAAAGGCGACTCACCTCAGGCCAGCTAAACAAGAACCAAAACCAAAAGGGCATTCGCCCCGCTTCGGCATGTCACCCAGCTTGACCCCAGTAGGCTCCATCCCCCAGCACACGTCGTTGGACTAGTTCCTCTCTCAGGGTCCATCTCAGGCCTCCTGGAGGCTCCAGGCTGCCCCTCCTGGCTGCAGCTATTCTACGCCTCGTAATCATTCTGATTCATTCTGATTGGACAAGATTTTTTCTTACATGAAACAGTTCTGAGGCCAAGGAAATATGATGGGCTGATTGGCTGCCCTCAGTCAGGAGTGGGGGCCAACCCCAACCAACGATTAAGAGGGGACAAAAGGGAGTGGATTCTAGGGAGCAACTGGCAAATGGCCCTTACAAATTCCATCATCCAATTACCATGATTCAGGGGCCAGCCGGTGGTACAGCCGTTAAGTTCTCACATTCTGCTTTGGCGGCCCGGGGTTTGCCAGTTCAGATCCCGGGTGTGGACCTACACACTGCTTGTCAAGCCATGATTTGGCAGGCATCCGGCATACAAAGTGGAGGAAGACAGGCGCTGGAGTTAGCTCAGAGCCAATCTTCCTTAGCAAAAAAGAGGAGGATTGGTGGCAGATGTTAGCTCAGAGCTAATCTTCCTTAAAAAATAAAAGGCAATTACCATCATTCATTTCAGTAGCTCTACCATTTCAATAGCTTGTTTCCAATATCTTGTCATTATAAACAATGCCATAATTGACATCCTCACACATACATCTTTGCACGTATAAGAATATCAATAGGATAAATTCCTGGAAGTGGAATTTTGGGTCAAAGCGTGCCTGTGCTTGTAACTCTGGTAGATATGACCACATTGCCCTTCAAAGGGGCTGCACCATTCACACCACAGCATCTCTGAGATTGCTCACTTAGACACATCTTTGTTCGTCTTTGTCAATTTTCTTAGACCTGAGCTTTCAATGTTCAGTTTGACAATCATGCAATTGTTGGATAGGAGGGAAAATAAGAATGGAGGTTAGGGGAGCAGTTATATAATTAAAATAGTAAAAGGGAGTGATGATAAAGACCTGAACTACTGTAGCTGCCGTACCTTTGAAAAGTAGAGGTGGGATCAAGACACGCCTGTTCTCAATACAATGAAGCAATGGAAAACGTAGCTATTTTGCTGAAATTTTTGCACTGAAAAGGCTTCGTTTTGACAAAAAAAAAAAAAAAAAAGATTCTGTTATTAAGACTTTTCCAGTTGGAAATAAAAAATGAACATGCTAGGTATGAAAAACCTTAACCCAGATCCTAACAGAGAATTTGAGTTAAACACACTCAGATCTCGAGAACAAACAACCTAGAAATGCAATATCGTGTTATCAGAGCTCACATCAAATGCCATTCTAAAAGCACATTTTGTAAATTCTAAAGTCTACAGTGTAAGAGAATATGACAATAATGGTCTTGTTAAAGCAGAAGAAAGCACTGAATCCTGAGACCACTGTTCAACTTGTGAAAAATCTTTCCTCTCTGGATCCTTCTCCTTGGATGCTGCAGACCAGAGAATTCTCAGCTCTGACATCAAGATGCCCCCTACAATTTAAAAATGTGGACTAAGAGAACAGTTTAGTGGATACCAGGGGAAAGGTGGGGTGGGGGGTGGGCACAAAGGGTGAAGTGGTGCACCTACAACACGAATGACAAACATTAATGTACAACAGAAATTTCACAAGATTGTAACCTATCATTAACTCAATAAAAAATTTTTTAAAAAACGATGCCCCCTACACTGTAGGCATCATAGCAAATGCTATGCAGCAGTCTAAGATCAATCCGTGACATCTCTCCCTGGTTTCTAAATGACATTCTTGATTATGTATAAAATCTTCCCGTGAATGTAAGGTACTGTATATGATGCACTTCGCTGCTGAGGTGCGGAAAACCCTCTGCATTGCTCACATTTCCTAGAATGGCTGAAACTATTTCTCTACTGGGAGCAATGATGAGGGAAAAGAAGAAATTCTTCCAAATCCCCTGACATTGTAACCACCCACCCGATCCTGCTTTTCTCATTATCTGCACCAAACACTCTGCGATCTTTCTTTTCTATAAAATTCTTGAAGAAGAAAACAAAAAGGAGAACATTTTTTAAATAGTTGCAAAGAGGAGGGGAGCAAACACATTTCTAAGAGGCTGAATGTGCCCATGGGGAGGAGGATCAGATAAGCAAGGTGCGGTAGGGTTGAGGGTTGGTCCTGGACAGAACAATCCAGGTCATCTGATGCCATATCTGGTGGAAGTCCCTGGAGGGTGGGTCAGGAATTTTGCAGACCTGAACGTCAGAGCTGGAGAGGTTCACCAGGCATTCTGAAGCCATCTGGGCACGAGCAGACACTCTCGGAGCCCAGCCACATGCTTGAGCCCAGCCCAGCGCAGCCCACCTGCTCTGCAGCCACCTGCAACTTTCTCCAGTGAAGGGTCTGGGCAGAGGCTCTGTACTCACTGTGGGTGCCACGCTTATTTCTCCAGTCAGCAAAACCTTCCTGAGCTTCTGTCAGTGTTTCCCTCAGTTCCCTTATTTCCCAGTATATATGCATCATTGGTACTTCTTTGCCAGGAGGCCAAATAGCCCAGCATTCCAAAGAATTCCTTGAATCCTCAAACCCAGATTTGCCAGACCCTTCAGTGTAGCCTAGAGTCCTGAGTCCAGTCCTGCAACTGACTGATCAAGGGCCAGTAATCCCTGGTGATAAGGAGGATCTCAAGGCAGGGGCAAGTTTTCCCTCAAAGACCTTACTATAGCCAGGTTGAAAAGCCAGCTCTGGAATGCTATGTCCCTGGCGAGCTCCTTCTCCCTGGCTCAGCCATGAGTCCCATTCCCTGTTTCTGTCCTGCCATCTCTCAAGGTCTGGAGAAGACCTGCCTCCTCCATGATGCCTCCCTTGACCACCACCCACAAGAGGCTCTGGCTTGTTGTTTCGTCACTGCTGTCTGTAATCGATATTGCAGGAGTGGTCTTCTCAGCAAGAGCACCAATCCTGCAGCCCCTACAGGTCCTTCCGTCTCTCCTCAGCGGGAAGCATGGCACCAGCACATAGGAGATAATCAGGCCACTGAATTAAGGTGGGCCATGCTGTTTTACCCTCCCCTGAAACACAGTCCAATTCCAGAAAGAACCCATGTTTCTTGTAGCTGATCACAGGTAGCTGAGAGTCCAGAAGATGATAGTCATCTGTTTACTTCCAGTCAGTCACCTTGCAGACCCTACAGGGTCAAACTCTGAACATGACTAAGTTCCTGCTTCCTCAGTTCCCTCTGTCCTTCCTCTGACCCTCTGCCTTGTACCCGTCCACACACCCCATCACCAGCATCACCAAAGCCTCAGAGCCACAATGCCTCAGGAGCTGGCCTTTCATTCTGAAAGAGCCGCCTGAATTCTTCTTTTCCAAGTGGAGCCCTCATTAGACACACAGACCTCTCTCTTGCTAATATAACCTTTCACAGCATAACTTTGATGTATTATTATGCTTCAAAAAACTCCTCCCACCAAGCATGAGGTGGAATCAAGTGAGTGAAGAGACAGATAGTTCCATCACAAACATGCAAATTTCTTCCTCTCAGAAATTTCTTAAGGGGCCTGGAAGGCTTAGAAGATTTCATGGCCATCCCTAAAAGGTACCAAGTGCGCCCAGGAGGTGGCGGCCACAGGGCCGGCCCCTCTGAAGGGTGTGGAGTCCCACAGCGGGCCCTCCGCCCACGCTGGACTCTGCTCCCCTCGGCGCTGAAGTAGGAGGCAATTTGTAGGCAGCCACTCTGTCCCCATCGGGCCCACTGACTACCTAGCCTAACCCATATGTTTTCCCTTTCCTTGCAAAGCTGTTTCCTCAGCGGGTCGGTGAGGAAAGTCCTGAGTAAACAGAGAGCGTGCTGTTGGCCCCAAGGTTCCCCCGAGGGGCACCCCAGGGACGCAACCCCGGGCTAAGCCCACTTCCAGTCCTCTTGCCAGCCCTTCAGCCCGTCACAACTGTTGTTTCTTTCAACGACATTCACCTCAGACTCTGAAGGAAAAGCTTGTGTCTCCAAACAGCGAGGCAGAGGAAACCTCGGAGGCAGATGTCTACCGAAGGCACCGAAGCCCGCTGCCCCTCCCTGCCAGGCAGCAGAACAATGGCTCCAATCACGCCGGGGGAACTCCACAGGCTTCCAGGTTGGCTCGCTTTCAGCATCTGTGTGGTTCAGGGCCCTCATCTTGTGTGAGGGGTGGAGTGAACAAGAAGTAGCTTATGTGTGAAGCCAAAGAGGCATAGATATGGCAATTATTCCCATTTTACACGTGGGGAATCCAAGGCTCAGAGGTCAAGAGCTAAGAATTGACAGGACCAGAAAGCTAACCCAAGGTTGTCTGGTTTGAAATCCCGTATCTTAACCATTACGCTTTATCCGTAGAGGGTTGTTTGGGTACATGGGGCCAGGGCCACAAACCAGCCTTACCATCTTGACAGGAAGGCCCTCAATGTACAGCCAAGCTCAAGGACTGGCTCAAGAAATAAGTGGGCTGCACCTTAGGAGGGGGACCGAGGAAAGTGGGTTTTGGAGGTAGCAGAAGACCCTGTTCTTTGCTGGTATTATTGTTGCTGGTTTTGATCCAGAAATCCAAGAAATAGTAGATAATCTCCACCATTTCCTGGTAGAATCTTGAGCAATTTACCTAATCTCCACATGCCTCAATTTTCTCATCTGTAAAATGGAAATAATAAGAGCCCCTACCTCATAGGGTGGTTTTGAGAATTAAGTTACTTAACATGTGCAAAGCACCCAGAACAGTGCCTGGCACATGGTAAGTACCGTATATTGCTGATGATATCATCATCATCATCCTCATCCTCATCTTGGTCTGACACCGCCCCTACTTCTCCCCAGGCAGAATCAAGCGCTCCTGCCCATTTCTTCCACAGCCTTTAATGGCACCTTTATTATAGTCCTTATCCCTTTGCATCAATGCTTCTAATCTGAGCAGGAATTATGAATCTTCATCTCTGTATCTTCAGTGCCCACAGTGCCTGGCACATAATAGATATGCAATAAGTGTGTGTTGAACAAATGAAAAACGGTGCTTAATTCTAAAAATAAGGCTTTCAGATATGACAAAGGGTATTCGATTTTTATAAGCTTTTAAAATATGCCCCTCCCCTTCATCATGCCTTAGAGATCAGAACATAATAATAGATAAGAAAATTGAAAGGGCTTTAAATTGTGACATGGTAGACACATGTAAGAGATTTCCATTGTGACAATCATTGTATCAAATAATTGTAATGAGCCCCATCTGAAGCAACGAGTGTCCCTCATGCTCTAGAGACACTCCCCCTTCAGCATTTGAAGACTCAGAAATAGGCAATCCCAAGAAGCATCCCCATGAGTTTTGCCCTGAAGGAAAATTTTTCCAAGAAATCACCATTGCTTGGAATGTTTTAAAATAAACTTTCAAAGACAGACTCCAAACATAGGTTCATAAAATACTGATCGAGCCCCTCCTGTGTGCCAGACACTGGACCTACAAATATGAAATAAGACGTGGTATCTAGGAGGGGAAACAGACACATGGACAGATAATTCAGATATGGTGAGTGATATGTAGAGGCAAGCCCAACATGTTCAGAAAGTGCAGAGGACAGGCCCAGTCTGAGGGTTTGAGGTTTTCTAAACAGCAATAGAGCTTGACCTAGGACAGTGAATGCATTTTGAGGTTCTTTCCAGGGCAGCTGTGGTTCAGAAACACCAAGGACTGCCAAGCACATTGCTGCACATTCTAAGAAGATGCAACTACCACTCTCGTAACCCTGCCTGGAGTCCTGGGATGGGGTGCTCCCCCCCTCCACCCAGTGCATCGTCATCTCTGCTCCAACAAAGCCAGCGCTGCCCCTGACTGCTGCAGGCTCAGCCACAGCCCACAAGCCCTCCTCACCACGAGTAATAACGAAACGTCTTTCACCTCGTCTTGAAAATGCTCCCCACAATCGGTGCCCTGGGGAGGAGCATTATCCTGTCACGTTGTGATGACTTCCTTCCTTCAAGCCCAGGCCTGTGCACCCACTGGTCATTGTGGGTGTGCTTCTGGTTCTCAAGGAATGGCTACTCGTTATGTTTGGATAATTATTCTTAAATAAGTGAAATGCTGTGAGAAGTGCCTCACAGTAGTGCCTGCTGGTGGGTGGTGACCTTTCAATCACCTTGCGCAGCGAGATACTCCAGACTAGAAAGACACCTGGGAGTACAAATAAAGGAAGCCCTAAGGCTTGGGACCAGGGCTCACCCTCCTTCTAAGGAAAGAATCTTACAGCTCAGGCCCCTGTCAGTCAATATGGCTGCTGGGACACAGCTTCCTCAAAGGGCTGGCTGCCCATTCCTGTGCAGGCGGGACTCTGGTGCTGAGCCTTGCAATGAGGTAAGGGGATTAATTTAAGAGTAAGGGGATTAACAAACCAGTCGTCCCAAGTAAAACTCCTCAGTTCTCAACTAATTACCCTCAAGTAACCTTCCCTTCCCCTTGGAGGTCTGAGGGCCTGTGAAAGGCTACTCCTTCAGGCTTCCAGGCACCTGGCAATGCAAGTCCCAGGAAGGAACTCAGGGAAGAGGCTGGGCTGGGAGGAGGAGGAGGTGAGGGAGGAGGAGGAAGGCTTGGCAATTCCCCAGCTGGCACTGGGCCAAGCACACTGGCCCTGGAGAGTCCTATGTTGCTTTCGTAAACTGAGAAGTGCCACCAAAGAAATTCCACACCCTGGAGGCGCTTGTTGGAATGCGGAAGGCAAAGGAAGCCAATGCCAGGACACAGTGGCTTTTCAAACACAGCCTGTGCAAGAGTCATCTGATTTGTAAAATGGAAAAAGTGTAAACTTGTAAAAAAGCAGAATCGTTCTACACTTTGGAACCTTCGGCCAGCTCAGGTATTGGGTCATTTTTGCAAATTATGGAATTTTAAAATAATAACAGCACATTGGTTTCTCTCTTATTATAACAAGTTTATGGCAAAAAGTTGCAAAAACACAGAAAAATATAAAGAAATAGTCAAAATTCCCAATAAGCCAGCCACCCAAGAATAACCACAGTTAATACTTGGTGTCCCACTTCCCCATCCTTTTAAACTGTATCTACCTATCACCTAAGGTTTTTTACAAAAGTCATATAACACAGTTGATATAATTAGATATTTCATTCATTCATTTCACAAATATTTTTGGATGGCCTACTGTGCGGTGGGAATGCAGCAATGAGCAAAACAGACAAGTTCCCTGTCCTCCTGGAGCTGGCACTCCTCATATTGTCTGGAAACAGACAATAAATAAATAAACGTGAAATACGCCTTGTGCCAGGCTGCCGTAGTGCTGTAGAGAACAATAAAGGAGGGGAGGGGACAGGAAGTGTGGGGTGGCAGTGGGTGGGCTGAGGAGCGGTTACTGCTTTTCTATAGAGCTGCCAGGGATGATCTGGCTGCGACGGTGAAATTCGACCAGACCCCGAAGAAAGTGGGAAGCAGCTGTGCAGTTATCTTGGGGCAGTGTCTCGGGCAGAGGGAAGAGCATGTGCAAAGTCCTGAGGCCACAAATACTGGGCATGTTGGAAGACCATTCAGGAGTCCAGGGTAGCTGGAGTGGAGTGGGTGAAGGGTGGAGTGGGAGAGAGTCCGAGTGTGGAAGGCCTGTAGGCTGCTGTATATCCTGTTTTGTTTCATTTATGGGTATATCGTGAGCATTTCTTTACTTCATTACATTTTTTTCAAAAACATAATTTTGTAATGACAGCATAAAATTCCACCCTGTGGACCAAATGTAATGTATTCAAACAATGTCTTTTGTGGCTATTTTGATTATTTTTCTGTTATTAATAGCATGCTATTAATGCTAAAAGTGTAATTGTCTGGTCAAAGAATATAAACATGCACAAGGTTTTTGATACACATTGCCAAATTTGCCCAGAAAGGGTCTGATAAATTACAACTCTGTATGTGTAAGAATTTCTATTTCAGGGGACCAGCCCAGTAGCATAGTGGGTGAGTTCATGCGCTCCCCTTCAGTGGCCCAGGGTTCACGCGTTTGGATTCTAGGCAGGGACCTATGCACTGCTTATCAAGCCATGCTGTGGTGGCATCCCGCATACAGAATAGAGGAAGATCACCACAGATGTTAGCTCAGCTACAATCTTCCTCAAGCAAAAAGAGGAAGATTGGTAACAGATGTTAGCTCAGGGCCAATCATCTCACCAAAAAAAAAGAATTTCTATTTCACCACTAAATGTGACAACTTTTAAAAATCTTTGGCAACTTGATAAATGAAGACCAGTAGTACATTGTTATTCTAATTATCATTTACTTGATCACTACTGAAGTTGGAGTTTTTCATAATGTTTATTGGCTACTGCAAATTGTCTGGTCATGTCCTTTGTTCATTTTTTTGGAGGAGTTTTTTTCTTATTGATTTGAAGAGCTCTTTATATATAAAGGCTCTTTACTTATTTGTTGTTATTTTGTTCTCAGTTGTTAATTATCTTTAAGTTTATTCATGTTCTTTTTAAATTTTTAAATTCTTAGGTAGTCAAATCTATAAACTTTTTTAATGATTTCATCCTTTGTTTTCTCACTGAAAGATCAGATAAATATTTACCTATATTTTCTATATTTTAAAAATGGTTTCCTTAAAAAAATCAGTCATTGTTTATGAGATAACTATAAAACTTTTTTTTCTATTTAGACAACCAATTAGCATCCTATCATCGTTAATTGAGCAGTGTAACCTTTTCCCACTAATATAAAGCATACATTTATAATGTACAAAATTCATATATATGTGTGTGCATGTGTACACAGTTATCAGATTTCCTATCTTATATCCATTAATTTGTAAGTCTGTTCTTGAAACAACGTCAAATTGATTTGCATATTGTAGCGTTTTACTATTTGGTAGGGAAAACCTCCCCCCAAATTCTTATTTTTCTATATTTTCTTGGTTATTGTCTTCCATTTTTTTCTTCTTATAGCCTTAAGTCATTGTTATCACAATCTGTAAACAATCCCATGGTGACTTTTATTAGAGTGACTTAACACTTACAAATTAGTTTGCAGAGAATGTACATCTTCACAATTGAATCTTGTAATGTGATATGCCTCTAAATTTAGGCAGCTCTCTTATGTACCTCAAAAAATGTTACCATTTTCCTCATACAGATTCTGTGCATTTCTTTTAAGATGCCTATTCCAAGGCATTTTACTTTTTATTGCTTTTGTGAGTTTTTTTTAAGAATGCAATTAAAAAAGCTGAACAGAAGGAGAAATAAGTCTGTGATGCACATCGTGAAGAACAACCCCATGCCTGTGCTAACAGAATTAGAGCATGCCGCCCTGAGGGACAGCTTTCTATCCAGGGTCCCACGCTTGGGGGAAAAGAAAAAAAAAAGATCCTATGTGTAGTGTGTATTAGTTAAGCTAAAAGGCTAGGCTGCTATAACCAAAAGACCATACTGTGGAACAGAGAACAAAGAAGTTTGTTTCCCTCTCATGGGCAGTCAGAGATGAGCATACCAGCCTGGGGGGCAGTTCTGGTCTAGGAGGTCAATCACAGACCCATGTTCCTTCCAGGTTATTGCTCTGCCACCTCCTAGGGCATCGTTGTTGTCTATTTGGTCAAAGCTAGATGGCCTCTATGCCAATGTTGCAAATGGTACAAAGGGAGAAGAGAGTGTTGGAGGGGGCCTCAGTCTTCATATCTAAGCCTGGGAATGATGCACAACGCTCAGAGTCCATTGAAAAGAACTTCATCGCACTGCCACACCTCCATGTAGGGGACTGGGGAAATACAGTCTAGTTATTCAGTCAGGAGGAAGGGCAGGACAGATTTGGTGTCTACCAATACAGGTCATGATGTGCCCCTCAAGTAGAAAATGTGATCAGAGAGGGTGATCACTTATAAAGGGATATGTCCACCACACGGTTACACAAGTCTGGTGCACTACTTCT
Organism: Equus caballus; assembly: GCF_041296265.1. Lineage (NCBI taxonomy): Eukaryota > Metazoa > Chordata > Mammalia > Perissodactyla > Equidae > Equus > Equus caballus. Next base: position 52,139,630 of record NC_091701.1, on the reverse strand, counting down.
TGCCTTCACATTGCTGCTGCTCTTACCGTTGTGATGCAGCGGCATATTTGATTGACCACTTCCTCTCCTCTTAGACGTAGATAGAAGATTCATAATGACCAAACCAAACCCATGAGAACGTGCCACTGTTCTTTGCATTTGAAGACAATGCTACTTTTGGTGCTGTGCACATGTAATTGCAAGCTGTGGCTTTTAGCATCAACACTGACACATTTGTCCAAAATAAATCCTTTCTATTTGTGAATCACCAGGTTCATCTGTCCGCCATTGTGTCTCACTTCTGTGCTACAGTATGTGAAAGCATCCTGTGGCAGGAATGGCAAGTTGTTCACCAATCTCCAGTCTCCCTTTCTGTAGAATAAGATGATAATTAACTTGGTACTGGCCATTGGAATAGACTCCACATTTCCTATTTTCCTTTGCAGCTGGGTGTGACCACACAACTAGGCTCTAGCTAATGGAGTGTGAGTAGAAAGGATATGTGCAACTTTCAAGTTGTGCCCTTAAACAGAAGGAGCATGCTCTTCCTTTCCTCCTCCCCCTCTTCTTTCTGCCTGAATGTGGATGTAATGGGGGATCTGTGGTTAAGGCAGCACTCCGGGCAGCAGCGACATAGATTGAGTCTGGGTCACTGACGACTCTGTAGAACTGAGCACATATGGACTTGGACTCTTACATGCAAGAGTAATAAACCTCTATTCTGTGTGAGCTAGGTCTCTGTGACAGCAGCTGAGATCGTATCCTAATTCGTGCAGAGTTGCAGGAACTCTCCCTGGCCGCCCGTCAAGTCTGCACCAGGCATCGACCTGGGCCCCTTGTGTGGGCTGTCCTGTGCACGGCTGTGCGGCAACAGCCACTGTGTAGCTCTGCGGAATCCATCCATTCATTCCCTCCCAACATCCACTTACTCCTCCCCAAATGTGTCTGCAACACCTGCCCTTTGCCAGACAGGGGGCCATGCTTTAGGGACTCAAAAATGAATAAGGCAGGGTCTCCATCCTTGAAACTTTTTTGGAGAAGACTGGTCATGTTAAGAAGTGTATAAGCAGGAGTTGGTGCAGAAATTCAGAGAAGGCTAAGAAATCCTGCTGAAAGTAATTGATATCAAACTAGAGACCCAGAGCAGTGACTCTCAGGGCTGTAAACAGGGACACACTAGGCCAGCTCCTCAAGAGGGGAAGGAGGCTCTGGAAGAGAAATCCTAAGATAACAACATTTTTTTTGCAACCTCATTAATTGCCTTTCATATGAGGTTCTACAAAGTTCAGAAACCCTGCCAGAATACAGTGATATAGACTTTGCACTAACATTTTAAAAGGCAGTTAAAGCAAGAATGATTTTAGCTGACCCCCACAAGCTTTCCTCTTGCAGTCCCTGTGACCCGCAGGCCCCACACCTCTGGTCACCATTATTGCTCTTTCACAGAAACAGCTGGGTGGGGATCCAGCCTGGACCGGTCTAGTGCCATCTCCCACAACCTCTCATCCGAACTTGCTCCAATCAAACTCAGTCTCCAGCTGTGTCCTAAACCCACCTGTGCTTTCCAGCTTGTGTGCTTTTGTTTAAACTGTTCTTTTCCCCCAGAAAGCCCTTCCTCCAGGCTGCCCAATGGAATCTCAGATATTATGAGGATTTTCCTGATACCCTGAGTGGGACGCATTCACACACACACATCCTCCGACACTTAGGTGACTGCCTTCCAGATGGTAAGCTCCTCAGACCAGAGGCTGTGTCACTGTGTCTTCCTCATTTTGGCATGCCTTTAGCATATCAGAGGCGCTTAATAAATACTTGTTGGATCTGATTAGGCTGAATTTTCCCTCTCATGGCATGGTAACAGAGAGAAAGGGCACAGTGGGAGAAGCCGGGGCATGGAGACGACATGCTCACCTGGGCAGTGTGGCATTGGTTTTCTCACAGGTAAAACCAGGATAACAACGAAACTTGGTCTTTCATAGGGCTTCAGAGAGGCACACCATGAACGCTAGCTCTTCACGCAACCTGGAACTCACTGATTACCTGTATGACTTTGATGGAATCTCTTAACCTTTCTGGACTTCATTCACCTGGGGAATAAAAAAAAAGAAAAGTGTTGGCAATTGGAACTGTTGGTTATCCATATGAAAAAAAATTATACAATTTGTGACCATAATAAGAGTTAGTGCCAAGCAGATTAAAGATCTAACTGTGAAAAAGAAGATTTCAAAACTTTTGGAAGAAAACCTAGAAAATATCTTGATGACCTCAGTAGGCTAAGCTGCTATGATTAAGAGTCACAGGGCAGCAGAGCCCAGCCTGACGGCAGCTCTGCCGACTGCAGTGATGGGCTTCCCAGCTTCTTCCGTTCTTGCCCTCCTGGCCTGCTGCGGGGGGCAAGAGTGGACATCGAGAAACAAAGACTTCCTCTGAAGCAAGTGAGGTAAGCGTTACACATATCACTTCTAGACGTCCTCCACAGCGCAACCAGCCACAACCCTTTTACTAGAAAAGAAAGGAGATGCAGATGTTAGTGGACAGCCAGCAGTCCCCACCGTATGAAACAAACCAGAAAGAAGACTGACACAGGTAATTACGTTAACCTAAAAATTCTACTCAACAAAGACAACAAAAAGCTAAAAACAGACCAGCATTCGACAGGAAAAAAATGTTAGCAACATATATAATTGACAAAAATTAGTATCCAGAATTTATGAACAATTCTTTTAAGCCAGCAGAAAAAAGAGAAATAACTTAATAGAAACATTGGCAAAAGATGTAAACAGTGCTCAGAAGAAGACACTCAAAAGGCTGACATGCATGTGAAAATATAATCGGCCTCATGAGTAGTCAGGGAGGGGCAAATAAAACCACAAATAGATACCGTTTCACATCCATCAGCTTTGCATGAGATTTTTAATTTGACAATGCTAGAATAAACAGCAGGGGAACTCAGTCCATGCTGGTAGTAGTAGAAATTAACGCAACTGTTTTAGAGAATTTGACACCGTTGAGTAAATCTGAAATGCACATATCATATGACTTATCCATTCCACCTTTAGATTTACACCCTGGAAAAACTCTTGCACCTGGGCACAAGGAGAGTACGCAAGAACGTTCACAACAACATTGTGTGCAACAGCAAAAATTTAAAAACTATAGGCAACTTGAATGTTCATCAACTGGAGAATGGGTAAACAAATTGTGATGTGTTAACGCAACAGAATGCTCTCCAGTCACTAAAATACATGAATTATAGCTATGCAGATTAGTACAGGTGGATCTCACAAGTATGACTCTGAATAGAAAGAGCAGGTTGCAAAAGAATGATACAGGATGATGCAATACATAAAGTTTGAAAATATGCCACACAACTCTACATATTGTTTAGGGATATATAAATTCGTGGTGGAAATGTAAGAGAATGCATGGGAGGATAAATGCAAAATTCAGAATTCTAGTTTCCTAAGGGCTGTGGGACAGGGGAGGAGGGAGATATAGTCAGGATGAGTGCACAGGGGATGTCAACTGAATTGATAATATTTTATTTCTTGAACTGAGTAGTAGGTACATAAGTATCCGTTTTATTTTTTTAATCATTTTTATGTCTGAAAATATTTTATGATAAATTTTAAAATTGTGTTTTAAGCAAAGAGGTTGGCATTAGTCAGGATCCAAGATTGTCCCAATGATCCTGGCCTCCTTGTATTCACAACTTTGTGTAGTTCCTTCCCCTAAGTTATGGTGTGTGACTTCTGAAGCTAGGTCATAAAAGGCATTGTGGCCTCTGCCTTGTTCTCTTGCATCGCTTGCTCCAGGGGAAGCCATCTGCCATGCTGGAGGACACCCAAGCAGCAATGTGCAGAGGCCCACGTGGAGAGAAACTGAGCCTTCCTAGTCACAGCCACCAACTTGCCACCCAGGTGAGTGAACCACCTGGGAATCAGATCTTCCAGCCTCAGGCGAGCCTCCAGATGACTATAGCCCAGGTGACATCTGACTGCAACCATACAAGAGACCCAAAGCCAGGAGCACCCAACCAGGTTGCTCTGAACTCCTGACCCACAAAGCCTTTGAAAAAGCCAATGATTCTCTTAATCCACTCGGATTTGGAGTGATCTATTATGCAGTCACAGATAACTGATGCAAGGTCGTACTGAGTGATCACCAGGTCCCCTTTCAGACCTAGCGCTCTAGGCTTCTCGGATTGCTCCCACTCTGGACTCCATTCACCCATTCACTCAATCATTCAACTACTATGTATAAGAAACCTCAGAAGTCCCAGGATCACTTCTGATTCCAGTGCTAAGCTAGAAATACTCGAAATAGGTTAATAATTCAGGAGTTCGGTACTTCTTAGTTTACTAGAAGAGATGCAGTTCACAAAAGAGATCATCCATCTTTAATTTAATGCCATTGCAGAAAGTACAAGAATAGTTTCGAGAGGGAGAGAGAGGGCCTTGGGCTTTAACGTAGGATTATATGTTTCCCTAAGTGCAGATTCTGGAATTTAATTTGGCATGAAGCAGTAAAAAGCTGGATCATATGTTTTAGCATACATACTACCCTGCAAAGTTTCCTCCTACCTGCCAAAATTTTACCAGCTACTAAATTTTTACTAACCATACCCACCAACCTCACCCCCTTTCCATCTGAACTACACCAGCTACTTCTGATTGTTTGCCAAATCAATAGTGTCTAGAAAATGCAGAGAGAGACCCATAGGCAAATACACTTAATAATCAGCCTACCAGCAAAGGCACATCCTACGAAAGTATAACAAGAACACAACTTAAGAGAGCCTTTGCCTGACCATGTCACTTAAGGGTGAATGAGGGTATGTACCAGCTACACAGCTGCAATTAAACTTGAAGTGTATTCCCAAGGATGGATCCCCGTGTGATGCTATTGGGAAAGATGCACAGCCTCTTGGGTTTATTAAAAAAAAAAGCTTCATTGCTGGCATTGCCCCACTTCTCAGTTCTCCCTCCTTCCTTAAAGTTGCTGTGCAACTTTGCAATTAACTTGGTGTGATGAAAAATCATGATTTGAGATGAGAAGACCTGGGTTTGACTCCTAGCCATTTGAAAATAGGGGGTGTTTATAATTTGGGCTTGTTTGGTAGAATCTAGCTAACATAAACTCAAGATAGCTTTATTGGAAGGAAATTAAAATAACTCACAGGATGGAAGGAGGAGCTAAACAGTTAGGCTTTAGCCCATCCTGGGGATCTTGGAAACAAGAGTCCACAGCCATTCACTTCACACAGCTCCAACATCTTTCTCCCCCAGGGAATTTCCCCACAAGATTCAAATCTGGTATAAAATGCCCAGTGGCCTAGCTAGAGCCATATGTCCAACCATGAGGGTAAGGGACAGAAGGGATTGGAAAGGTGGGACAGTTCTGTGACTGGCAGCCCCACCAGAATGCAATGATTGGAGAAAGGTGTTTCCCAAAAGGATGCTAGACTGGGAAAATAAGAGGTGTGTCCATTCACAATCTGGCCTTATGTGCTTCTCATAGGGCTTAAATAAGGTCATGTACCTATGAGAGTTTCTTTTAAATCCCTGTAAATGTAAAGTTCTTACTCACTTGCTCTTTCTTAATTTAGAGGTAAGCAAGAGCCTTTCCTTCTGACACCCCTACTCCTCAGAGGCCTGAGGGAGCTGCAGCAACCTCAGGGGCGCTAGATCCTGCAGGCCCAGGGCTCTGAGCTCGAGTCACAGTTGTCATCAGGAAGAAGAACCAGCACATTGTTTCCAGAAGTATTGTCTGCACCAATAATCTGAGGGTTAGAAGAAATACAGCTGCTTGGCCTTTATGGAAGAAGTGTCTCTGAAGTGACCCCTTGTGTCTTCCTCATTGTCATGCAGCACCTGTGACATAACACAGGATGATACCATTCCCACCCTCGGTTGCAGCTCAGTAGCATCCATCTGTGCTGTCAAGTAAAGTAAAATTAATCCACTCCCAAAGGAATTACAAAGAAATCATAGCAAACCTATCATTGGGTGATAGAGTACAGATGGCGCTTTTCTCTTCTTTTACTCCAAATGCTGTTTCCAGAGCTTTAGCAGACTGACTTCTCTGTCTCCTACTCCACTTTCCTCTTCTCCTCTTTGAGATCCTCAATTTGTAATGTCTTTTTCAGGTTCTCTCCTCCCCATAGCATTTAGCCATTAGTCCCATTTCATCTCAATCACAAATAGAACTTTGGCAAGTAGAGGTGACAAGGAACCAGTGTTCTGGAGACAAGTGAGAGAGTAGAAATGGGAGGTTCCTTAGGAAGCCAAACATAGGCATGAATACCCCGAAGGAACTATCTCTAGTTCCTTATCTCAGACATGTTCCCTGGGGAATTGTGAACAACGTGAGGAAAATGACCAGATGGGGGTCACTGTCCCACCTGGAAGCTCCCATTCAGACCCCAGGAACACAAGTGCACTCCAGTGCTATTCTTGCCAACATGTACCTGTTCAGCGACCCCCATCTCCTCCTCTGTCCTGGTGGGGGAGTTCTCTTTGTTCCCAGTTCTTGAAATGGTAATGATTTTCCTTGTCATCTCTGAAACTTGCAATGTTGTCATGGGAGACAAATGCATCGATGTTAGTAATCTTTAGATAAAAGGTGCTTTACGTATGTGAAAGAATTATCTTTAATTTCATCTCTTGGGTATATGGTGAGGATTAATTAGTTAATCTTAGCAAAGTGCTATAATTGGCAGGAGGAATTATCAAAACCCTAGGGAAGGAGTAGCTTTGATTTTAGTCACTGAAAACTGTTCTGCTGTTAATTGCAGCTGAGGCAGCAGTTCTAGTCTCCCAGATGTCACAGCCCCGCTTGGTTTCCAGCAACATCCTAGACCATACATGCCCAGCCAGGGGTGAAAAGGTGAAAATGACTTTGAGTAGGGGTGAGGGGAAATATCAATGCACAAAGAAAACTCAGGATCTGAATCAATCTCGGAGTCTCTTCTTGCCATTGACCCTCACCAGGGTCCCCGAGGGCATTTGTGGGAAATGGAGTGGGAGGAAAAGAATTCCCACACAGCTGCTGGGTGGGTGCTGACCCAGCGCAGAGCTGCCCCCGGGAGAGCAGGGAGAGCAAGGAAGGCTCCCCAGGCCGGCCACACAGCAGACAAACCCTGAACCTCTCTAGGTCTCCATGCCATCATTTGTAAGATAAAAAGGGTTTAGGTACTGCAGATGTTTAGGTATTGTGGGAAAATATAGTAACAACAAATCATTACATAGCACTTACTCCATGTCAGCTACTGTTCCCAGCTTTTACTTGTACTGACTCAGTAACCATGGCAGCCTTGCCAAGGTAGTAGGTTATTTTCTCTCCCTTACAGAGCTGGTAAAGGTTAGGTTTGAACCCAGGTGGTCAGGTCCTACAGCCCACACTACATCATGCTGCCTACTTCAGTAAAAATCTCTTAATGAACCTTTCTGTTCATGAAGAACCCGGGGGCGGGGAGGGTAGAGGAGCAGGGAGCATTTCAAAAGTGCTAAATGTGAAATTCTTTGAGGCTCTCCACAATTTAAGCCTGGGCTCATAGAAATAAATAGCTCTGTTATTCCTCCAGGTGTCTGAACTACTATAAGCTATAAAAATAAAGAGATGGGGAGTACAACAGCTCTCTCCTCTGAGCTTTTGACAGTCTTAAAGGGGGTCACGTGTTGGCTTTTAAACCTAGATTGTATCCTTAAACTAAAATAGTTGTTTAGACAATGGTGCCTTTGGCAGCCTCTTAGCAAAACTGGCCAATTATACGAACCTGAAACACCAAGCTTATCTGGTTTGCAAAAGCCATTTGGAGACTTAAGTGCGCCGGTTTGGGTAATTTTTCAAGAGAATCTTAAGAAGAAATCTAAGCATGAGAATTTTTATCTACTCTTGTCTGGTTCTCCCTTCTAATATATCAGTCAATGAACTGTTGACATTTGCATGAAGCACTGGATAGATATGAGGTCCGTGGCTGTGCCAAAAATGGCAATTATTTATGTCAGTACCTGATTTTTACTTGCTCTCTTTTTCTCAGTCCCGTTTCTCCTAGTACAAGGAATGCATTTAATAAGAAAACTCTTACTTAGGTGAATTTCTTCAATTCATAATCACTCATTGGAAACTCTACATGTCAGTTTTCCTAGGCCAGTGCCTCGGCAGCCTGTGATGTGCGTGAGAATCCCCTGGGCTTTGCTAAATCCGATTCTGATTCAGTAGGTTGGGTAGGACTGGAGGTCTTGCATCTCTAACATTTCCTGGGTGATACTGATGCTGCTGGTCCCTAACACGCCTTGCGTGTCTAGCTCTTAGACCACACTGAATGGACAAGAAGAGGCGAGGAGGAGACAGCAACTCCCGACAGTGGTGACGAGCCAAGCTGGAGGAATGGACAGAGGCGGTGCCTTTGCAGCATGGTTGTAAAGGCTTGCTTGGGAAGGAACTCCCACTTCCAAAAAGGAAAAAAAGAGACCTGCCACCTAAAATTTTATGGGAATAAAATTACTCCTTCATCTTCTTAAATACGGACACTCCAAGAAGAAAGATACCAATTTATTCCAGGATTTGGCAAAGACAGCAATTGAGGGCACTATGGGGCATTTGGGACACCACGGAGGGAGCTGAGGGATTCAGAAATGGGGAGGGACCAAGGGTGACTGGAGTGAGGGTGGGGCCTGGAGAGCAGAGGAGACTTCACAGCTGTACTGAGCCTTCCACGGGAGATGGGAGGTCCCCTGCTGAAGGCCAGCCTGGCCTTGGGCTCACAGCCCTGCCCAGCTTTCCTGCATTTTGGAGGTGATTGAACAGGAAGCCTCAGTAAGAGGCTGTCCTAATATCAAAAGAGAACTCAAGCTTAGAGCTGGAGACTGCATGAAGCTTCTGATAAGGAGAAAGAAGGGGCTGGCCCCGTGGCTGAGTGGTTAAGTTCACCTGCTCTGCCTCCAGGGCCCAGGGTTTTGCTGGTTCGGATCCTGGGTGCGGACCTAGCATCTCTCATCAGGCCATGCTGAGGCAGCGTCCCACATAGCAGAACTAGAAGGACCCACAACTAGAATATACAACTATGTACTGGGGGGCTTTTGGGAGAAGAAGGGAAAAAAAGATTGGCAATAGATGTTAGCTCAGGGCCAATCTTTAAAAAAAAAAAAAGGAGAAAGAGGGGGCCAGCCTGACGGTGTAGTGGTCAATTTCGTGCACTCTGTTTTGGTGGCCTTGGGTTCATGTGCCTGGATCCTGGGTGCAGACCTATGCTCTGCTCATCAAGCCATGTTTTGGTGGCATCCCACGTACAAAATAGAGTAAGATTGTCAACAGATGTTAGCTCAGGACCAATCTGCCTCACCAAAAAAAAAAGGAGAAAGAAACAGCAAGGGAACTCCAGGGAGAAGCTAATAGCACAGCACATTAGAGCACAGGCTCTGGATACAGATGGGGGTTCCAAATCCTGCCTCAGTCACCAACCACGTATCTTAGTATTTGAACCACTCTGTGCCCTGCTTCCTCGCTGGTCAAACATGATGTGAAGAAACTTAGAATTTACTCCAATATCCACTCTCATCTTCTTCCTTACAGCAGAACTCAAGTGTTTACATGGCTGATTGGGAAATGGTGAGACTATTTCCCAGCTGCCCTTCAGCTAGGTAGAAACATGTAACTAAGTTCTGAACAATGAAATGTAAGCAGAAGTGTTGTTGGGATTTCTAGGAACAAAAAAAGGTGGTCCTTTCACCCTCTCTTCCTGCTTCCTGCTGCCTGAGACAGAGATGTGATGATCGGAGCTATCGGAGGCATCTCAGACTTGGAGGTGACCTTGAAGCCGTGTGCTGAGGAGGTGGAGCAGATCGACATCTTGATGACGCCATTGAGCCACCATGTCAATAGTGGCCTGGCCTACTTCCAGATGTTTTGTTTTTTTTACCTGGGAGAAAAATAAACTTCTATCTTACGTAAGCCGTTATTGTTCAGGACCTTTCTGTATAAGCAGCTGAACTGAATATTTACTGACACATGGGATGACACTAATTACTCCCTCAACCTGTTTCTGTCAGAACGAAATAAAACTCTTAGCACCATTCCAAGCACACAGTCAGCCTGGATAATGATTCATTATTATTAAGTGATTGAGAGGGTCCGAGCTTAGAATGAGAGCTCAGAGCTAGATGGATGCTCACGAGAGCTAAAAGAGACTTTAGTCAGCAATCCCCAGCCCCACATTTTAAAGAGGAGATGGCTGAGGCCCAGAGAAGCAAGGGCATTTGAACAGGGAGGGCACCCAGCCTGAAGGAGGCAGCACGGCTCTCCTCACGCCCATGTCTTCCAGAGCCCTTCTCAAAACTGAGGAGTGGAAAGTGGCTGACACAAGAGAGGATCGATGAAGTCAAGAGGTGACCACTAAACAGCAGAAAACACAAACGTCCTGAGGGGGACCAAACGTTTAATCCCGAGGCTTTCGTTCAGACAAAATCAATCTACATTTGATTACTTACTTAACTGTCAGGGAGCAGGGAGGAGGCACGAGGGGATGAGCAAGGCCATCAGGTTTGGCTTCATAACCCACCGTGCAGGGGCTGGCCCAGTGGTGCAGTGGTTAAGTGAGCACATTCCGCTTCTTGGTGGCCCGGGGTTCGCCGCTTTGGATCCTGGGTGCAGACATGGCACCGCTTGGCAAAAGCCATGCTGTGGTAGGCATCCCACATATAAAGTAGAGGAGGATGGGCATGGATGTTAGCTCAGGGCCAGTCTTCCTCAGCAAAAAGGGGAGGATTGGCAGTAGTTAGCTCAGGGCTAATCTTCCTCAAAAATGAAAAACAAAAAAAACCCGACTGTGCAGTGTTTGTGCCTGGAAGCCTGCCAGGCCCCTCAAGCCTGCACTGCTGCGGATGGAGGCCTGAGACACTGGGAGGAAAGGAGGCAGGCTTCTCTGATGGCTCTTCCTTGGCTGGCCCCTACCCGGGACCCAGGAAGAAATGGGCCTTTTGAAGCGTCCCGTGAAGGCCTGACTCCAGAGGCCTATGACTGCTCACTCAACCACCTTCTCAACTGTGACCCAACAGAACCACTCACCTGCCTTCAACTAAACAAGAAGTAGGCCTTTGTCTGTTCCAGCCTTCTCAGGGGAGAGGGCTTGGGCTGGACTCCTTGGATTTGTAACAAGAACACAGATGGCGAAGTTACCTTGATGACTTGACCGCATCCTGCCTCTAATCTGCTCAGAACAGCAGTCTCCATCCAAACTTTCACGCATGACAATAAAATGCTGGCTCCAGTAGCTCATGGTGGGTCCGTGATAAGTCACCCAGCGTGCCTCTTGGGCAGCAGTGGCAAGTGGGTTTTTTTCATGTGCTACCTGCTTAGTTAATGCTGGCTTCTTAGAGAGCAGTGTTGAGAAGGATTCTGAAGCTTATCAGTAATGAGTTCTGCTTACTGCTTATTAGCCTACTAGTGATGTCTGCCACGGGCCAGGCGACAGATAGAATAATGGGTCCACGTGTTTGCCATTCTTAGCCTGGTATTTCAGATGCGCAAAAGCTGTGTTAGACCATCAGCCTCGAACTAGACCACAACAGATCTATCTTACGTGGAATTTTGGAGCACAAGCCTGTGGCTCGTGAACAAATCCCCACTCCCTTCTCACAGACACTACTTACATAAAGAATAAATTTCAAATTGCATTCATTTTTACCACTTTTGCACTTGGAGGCATTAATCTACAGAATTCACTGAGTGGAACATTGTTGGGTGTTTACTCTTGACAATTGAAGATCAAGCAAAATATAAAACATGGACAATATTACTTTGGTTTAACAGCCAGCACTGCCATGTAGCAGGTCCCTCTTTCTCTGGAAGCAATTCCTCTTCTCTAGAAATCTCTATTTTCCATCTTCAGGGATGGGCTTCCAGTAGGCGCTCAACCACAAGATCCTGTCCTCTGGTCATAGTTGCTTGGTACCAAGATGGCTACTCGCCTCAAGTTGAGCTAATCTGATCCATTCTCCCGGGAATGTCATACTTGACCTGGAAGTTGCAAAGGTTGGGAGTTATAAGTAGAGTTGTATAATAGCACAGAGCTAGAGCAAGTATCTCCAAATCAGTACCCTACAGGGTCAGCTGGGCAAGCAGGCCAAGTATAATAAAAACAACAGTGCTACTGTGATTATAAATGGTAACTAACACTAAGCCTGTGTTGGGGGGTAAAATAGGGAGTGGTGGGGACTGTGGGGACCAGGTCCAACAGGAGAGACACGCCCAGTCTAAAGGGGCAGCTGCTGCTCAGCTCCAGCCAATTGTCGCCACATTGTTTGATTTTTTTTGAGAGAGAAACCAGAAATCTGGATTTTTATGTGAAGGTCCTTCAATTTTTTTAAGTTTTCAACTAAGTTTTAAAACTGTACTTGTCACATAAATCGTTACAACCTATGCTTCTGAAAGAAGGTATCTACATCAGTCAGGGTCCTGTCAGGACACAAATCACTTGCTCAGAGTGGAAGATTTTATAAAGGGACAATTTAATACGGGGTTGGGACTACAGTAAAGTGAGTGAGGCACTGACCTCAGGTGCAAAATTTAAGGGGGCCCCAAAAATCTTAGTAAGCAAGATAAATAATATTTTAATGCAACAGCTTAAAAAATAAAAATTAATAAAAAGCTATGATGAACAAAATATCAGCATTTTAAATAAAGACATCATCAGTATTACCATTATTTCCTTTTGCCTCAAGCTCCAATGTGACCCGGCACAGCAGCAGTCAAGGTGTAGAGAAACCTCAAGGGGTAGTACTATTCCCTGGAGGTGGTAAAAACAGAGCTGTTACCACATCTAAGGCCAAAGAGATGACAGGCAGGAGCAGTTACTAGAACTTGGAATGAGAAAGTCATGTCGAAAACGCCACCTTGAGATGATCTGTGACTACTGGCCAAGGGACTTGGCTGGCCCAAGGAATTCCCCATGGTAGGAGCTAGAGAGAGAAATACCCTGACCTCCCTCTCCTTTCTTCCTCTGATCTCATGACAAGATACACCATTGGCCAAATCCAACCAGAAGTCAAGGGAACAAGAGCCCACTGATCCAGTCCATTGAACCCATCAATATAGACCATAGAGCCCATCGATATAGTCCATAGAAGTACAAAGCAGGATGAGAAGGGTAGAAATTGGACTGGAGGGGCAAACAGAACAGACCCAGCACAGGCCTAGAATTCCTGCCCTGGTCCCCAGCCTCCCTGACACCTGAGAATTCAGAGAATTCTGAGACTCAGTGGGTTTTCCCAGTATCCTCCCAGCATAGTCCTTTTTCTGCTTAAGCTAGCTGGAATTGGTTTCTGGTATTTGCCACCCAAAGAATCTTACCTAACACCCTCAGCCTGCATGAGAGTGACTGACTTGTAGATAGTCAAACCCCAAGTGAATTCCACCAACACTCAGCATGCCCGGCCAGTCCCAACCCACACAGAGAGGTACCTCTTCACACCATCCAGCAGTATTTCAAGACTTGATTGACATGGCGTTTTCTAACTAATGATAATCCATTGAAAGAGAGATTGTTTAAGATTAGTTGTCCACAATAAAATGATAAAGTTGAATCCACCAAGAAAAGCTTAAGTGTATTATGATGAGCCTGCCCTAAATTTAGGTATTGAGTTACTGTTTGACCTACAATTCCCTGGATTTTCCCTTGGGGGAAGATACTATTGAATCTATCCTATGCAGCATCCATAGAACCTTGACCAAGATACTTATGTGGCTTTTTAAAAAGTCTGTAAGTAGCGGGTAACACGAGAAAGGCAGAAAATTTGATTACTCAAAATAAGGAAAACACAGGGAACTTCGTAAGAATAAAACTTACCCTGAAAGTGACTTTCTCTGAGAACCTTGTTTAGACACTGTTATGGGCTGAAGCGTTTCCCTTTAATATTCATGTGTTGAAGTCTGAAGCCCTAGTACCTCAGAATGTGACCTTATTTGGAGATAGGGTCTTTAAAGAGGTAATTAAGTTAAATTAAGGTCATTAGAGTGGGCCCAAGTCCAATATGTCTAGTAGCCTTATAAGAGGAAATATGGACACAGACACATGCACAGAAGGAAGACAGTCATCCACAAACCAAGGAGAGAGGCCTGGAACAGATCCTTTCCTCATGGCCCACAGAGGAAACTCAACCTTGATCTCAAACTTTGAGCCTCCAGAACTGTGAGAAAATAGATTTCTACGGTTTAAGCCACCGGGTCTGTGTTGCTTTATGACGGCACTAGCAAACCAATTCAGGCGCCAGAACAACAATAACATACTTGTAAAATACTTGTAAAGTGTTTGTTAAATGCCAGGCACTGCTTTGAACGCTTTATATATATAAACTCATTTAATCTTCATAAGTTCTATGGGAGGTAAGCTCCATATTTATCATCCCCATTTCATAGATGAGGAAACTGAGGCATCAAAAGTAAGTAACATGCCTAACATCACACAAAAAAGAAGTATAATTTGGACGATAAACCCCAGTCTGAATCCAAAATCTGGACTCAAAATCTGTACTTATAACTACTATACCCTACTGCCTCTTGGGTATAAAACTTGTCTACAGAGGAAAATTCCTTCCCTTGCCCCAGCTCCTAAGCTGTTACCAGCTATACAAAATGAAAAGTCAGGTCACACGGGTGCATCCATATTCATGTACTCAAGCCCCTTTGATGAATCTGATATCCTTAGAGATATCAAAACTAGACTGTCATGGACTGAATGTTTGTGTCCACCCAAAATTTACATGTTGAAATCCTAACTCCCAATGTAATGGTATTGGGAGATGGGGCCTTGACAGGTAATTAGGTAATAAGAATGGAGCCCTCATGAATGGGCTTATACTATTATAAGAAGAAACACAAGAGAAAAGATTTTTCTCTCAGCCAAGTGAGGACACAAGAAGAAGTAGGTTGTCTACAAACCAAGAAAAGTGTCTTCTCCAGATACTAGATCTGCCGGCACCTTGATCTTGGACTCCCCAGTCTCCAGAACTGTGACAAACAACTGAGCTGTTTAAGTCACCCAGTCTATGGTATTCTGTCATAGCAGCCCAAACTGCCTAAGATACAGGTCTTAAAAAATCATAGTGTAATTGCAAGATATGAGTGATTGAACCAACCTTATCCAGCAATCTAGGCGTGCAATTTAGTTCAACATAATTTGATGGGGTTATACAGTGCTTTTCCAAGTGCTTATGGAAAGTTATTCTGGTACCCTTGGACATCAAATTCCTGTTGGTTTTACCGCTTATCCAGGGATGAGCCTCAGGACAATTAAGTGGCATGCAGCTCAGGCATTGCCGTTGAAACCCTTTCCTGCTGCTTGCCAGCATCAACACCCATCACCACCACCACCACTTGGTACAACTCCCAAAAAGGGTGACGGTGAGGCAAGAAGAGTACCTGCATCATAGGATTTTTGTGAGAATTTAATGAGCCTGGCACATAGTGGGCTCTCAGTAAATGTTAGCCCTTTTCCCCTTGCAACCAGTTGGCAAAAGCTTGTTCAATGCAGATGAAACTGTTCCTTATAAATTTGCACTGAGTTTACATTTTAATTCATTTTATTAAATTAAAACTCCTCTCCTGACTTTTGCGGAGTTAATGACAAATCAGCCTTGTGTGCAAGCAGACTGGAAAGACACAGGCTTTGCCCAATCTGTGCAGTCAGCACGTGGATGTGAGTAGGATGTTTGCTGCAGGAACACCTTCATCTCAGCAGCTGCCTGGAAGGGAAGGGAACTCATAACATCTAAAAACAGAGAAGAGGCGTTCTCCCCGAAAAATCAGTATTCTAAAAGGATGACCTTGTCCCATCCCAGTCCTGTTTTGGCCAGACTCTCCTGTCCATTAAAAGCGCTCCTGTCCCGCTGCTCTAAAATCCAGGAGCTGTGATTTATTTTGCAGTGCACTCTGCCAACCCAGCCCAGAGCGTGCTTCAAAATCCTGGTTTTCCTCTTTACACAAAAGAGTTTGGACAAAACAAAGCTGAGAAGAGCAGGGTCACAGGCTTCTGTACCCTATTGGCCAATGAATAGGAGACAACGGCAAAATAGAGACTGGTTGTCCAAAGCTTTGTGGACCGTGGGAAGTGGCGTTGCCAGGGTGATGATTTAGAGCCAGACCGGAGAAGCTGGTGTTAATAAGGACAGGAGGCTCGAGTCATGTTTCCTGAAAGGGAAGAGAGAAACTCAGAGGGAATTCACCACCAATTGGTAGGATTTCCATGTTTTGTCTAAAATATGTATTTCTAGCCTGCCTTATGTTGGAAAATTGTGTTCAGAACTCTGAACTCTGAACACAGTAGACTTATCACATCCTGACTGTCAGAGATAATTTAAAATCAGATGAGAGGGAAGGAAGGGAAGTGGAGAGTCATGGTTGTTGTCCAATCCAAGCCCAATAAAAGCCATTCGATAATGGTCTATTTATAAAGACATATGGGATGACCATTAGGAGCAGAGCCTAGGCAGTGGGCCCCATGCCTAAAGAGGGGTTTTGTGAGACACTCACCAGTGAGGGAAATCATTTAATCTGTTGGTACTTCAGATTAGATCACCAACAAGAATGAGTAAGATCCGTAGAATTTCATATTGGGCAGGGGGGAAAGCAGGAAGAGCCTGACTCCACACATTTAGTTTGGAATATTTACTATTCCTCTTTTATCTTAAAACCAGACCACATTGTGAGGGGACAGCAAATCAATGTGTTTGTTTATTTATGCCTAATTCATTCACTTACCTATTGAGGATCACTCGGTGTTCTGATTTCTGAACCAATACTGTATCTGAGTGAAAATTTGGGTTTTTCTAAGAGAAAGTCAACTCTAGACAGGTCTATACTCAACTCAAAACTCACCTCTGCACCCCTCAAGTCCTTTGCTCAGTTTCCTTGCTATAGAAACAAGAGAAGTTATTTATCAGCAAGTGAGAAAAGTCACGGAATGAGATCAGTGGACTGTGCCTGCTAATCAGCCACAAACAGTTTTTTAGAAACTAGGAGGGTCCGGATGAAAGGAAGTGCCAGAGGGCACAGCCAAGGAGCATGGTTATTTCTTCAGCACAAAATTGGGATCTCAATAGTTTCTGAGAGTTTATTAGAAAGGAAGCACAGAATTTTATAAGTTAAATGCACTCTTCTGGTTTATATCACCAAAACAGCGAAACCTTTGGCATAGCACATTAACGGCTGGGCAAGCGCCTTTATCTATATTCCCTCGTTTGATTCTCACTCCACCTTGAAAAGTCAACAAATAAGGTACTATTATCTCCATTTTATGGAAGGGCAAACAGATGCTCATAAAGAATATGGTGTCCAAGGAAGCTTTATACGCAAGCAATAACGTACCCTACATGGTTTTTATGGCCACCAAATAGTAGAGCCAGGACCTAAACCTAGATCCTCTGATTACTAGCCCTGTCCTATCAAATCTCAGGGCATGACTGCCACCACTCCCCAACGCCCAACATCAAACTTCCTGGTCGAATATATATAAGTCACAACAACCGCTTAGAGGCAAACTCCTTTCTCTGAGGAATTTCACTCAGACACTACTCTATAGCGTCCCAAAATCTTAGATCTGAAAATCACCTCTAGTCAAGTATTCATTTTATAAACAGATGAAAGAACTGGGATGCAGAGAGGTTAAGTAACTTGCCCAAAATCACACAGCTGAATTAACTGATGCATTGGTCAACTCAAATTTTAGGATCAACCCGGTCATTCCACGGTTTACAAGAAACAATTAGAAGGTGGCTATTTACATGATGGTGAACCTGATTAAACGTCATGTTTACGGGGGTAATTAAGTGGCCTTAATTTGATGCTACTGGTTCCCAAGTGATTCAAAGTTAAGAACTCAGGAGCTCCCAGGTTGGTGAGCACATTGAGGTGCTGGGAGGGTGGTGCACCCCGAGAGGGCAGGGCAGCTCGGGAACCTCCCCCATACCCTGCCTTGTGCATCTCTTCCATTTGCCTGCTCCTGAGTTGTAACCTTTATGCGGAACTGGTCATCGCAAAGCACTTTTCTGAGTCCTGCGAGGCCTTCCTGCCAATGTCAAACCTGAGGACGGGTCGTGGGAACTCTTGATTTATAGCTGGTTGGTCAGAAGGACAGGAGACCTGGGACCTGCAATTGGCATCTGAAGCGGGGGCAGTCTTGTGGGACGGAGCCCTTAACTTGTGGGGTCTGCGCTAACTCTGAGCAGTTAGTGTCCGAAATAAATTCTTGGACAGCAGTTGGTATCAGAGAATTGCAGACCTGATGTTGGAAAATGTATTTGGTATCAGAAAGAATCTGAGAAAGCTTCTAGACTAAAATGATTTTTAAAATATGTTGTTGGGATTATCACGCTTCTTATAAAAAATACACCAAAAAAGGAAAAAAGAAGAAAATAAAAATTTATCATAAAAAAACAAATATTCTGTTTAAACTTTAGGAGCCTTCCAAACATGTTGCTATAAATATATATGCGTAGCTATGTATACAGATTTTTTTACATAAATGAAATAATCCTACATGTGGTATGTATACATGTGCTTTTTTGCACTCAGCAACATCTTGAACATTATTCATGTTATAAATATAGATTCCCATCCCCCTTCCTAAAAATTAAAAATTCATAGCACATGCTCCAGGTGCAAGAGACAGGTAAACCAGTCTATCATTTGGGATGTAAATAACAGAGACCCCAACTAAAAGAAGCTTAAATGATCAGAAAAAAATGTATTATCTCTTATAACTAGTCCAGAAGTAGAGCAATTTTAAAGCTGGCTCTGAAAAGTTATCAGGAACCCAGGCTCTTCCTTTCCACCTCACTCTGTGATGGCCAGGTTTGGGCCCTGCCTATTATGTTACTACATTTAATTATGGTCCTGCCCCAGGTCCAGGGCGCACAAGTAGACAACAGTGTCCAGGGTCAGAGAAGGGAATGCCTCTTCCTCATTTCCCTTTTTTAAAGCAGAGAAAAACATTCCCAGGAGCCCCACTGAAGATGTCCCTTCTTGTCTCATTGACTAGAATTGTGTCACACATCCATCCCTAAACCATAATCAAAGGTAAAGGGGAGGAATTCAGGACTGGCTTAGAATAATCAAGATCCAGGCCCACTCCTGCCCCCTTTGAGTGGTCACTCCCCCACACTGTCATACAGTTTTCACAAGGGCTCACGCCAGCCCTGGTCACAGGGAAGGTCAGAGTCACTATTTTTCAAACCGAAGCTTGTGATCTATGGATCGCAAGTGTAAAATCAATTTAGTGAGTCACCATCAGCATTTTTTTAATGAAATAAAATTGCATAGAAAATAACAGAGTGCTTTGCATGCAAGGGCAAATATTGTTTCCAGAACTTTTTGTTCCAGCTTTTATATAAATACTGTGTGTGTGAGCGTGTATTGCATTGTGTTATTTCCTACCATGGGTCATAGTTAAAAGGCTTTAAAACCCACTGTGCCAAAAGGTGCTTTTACTAAGAGCAGAGCTCTGCCTTGTCCATTTCTGGGTCCTCTGTGCCTGGCATGTGAGACACTTTAAATATGTCAGATGAACAGAAGTGATGAAAAATTTGAGATTGACGCTCTGCTCCCTAATTTCCTCTAACAAAGATTAATGTATCATCGTATTTTCTGGCAAACTTCAGCCAGGTTATCCTTCCCCATGGACAAAATGATCAAGTGCCTACTTCTGGCTGCGTATGAGATGTGCATACGGCATGCTTTATTTCATTTAATCTCCCCAGCAATTCTGCAAAGTCAATTATTATTACCCCCATTTTCTAGTTGGAGCAATGATAGTTCAAGAAAAGTTAAGTAATTTGCTGAGGTTACAGAATAAGCGGAAGGACAGCAGGAATTGAAACAAGGTTGATCTGACTCCAAACACCTGGACCTTACCCACCCCCAACAGCGTGTTATGTCACCCACCCTTCGTGCCCCCCTAGAAGAGCAGGAGAGAGGAACAGCATGGCTTCCGTTCATTCAGGGTGAGAACTTCTTGCCCATACGTGAACACTTTGGACTTGGCCATTTCCGGAGACCTCTTAGCCTCGCCTCATCCAAAACTTTTGGGCTTCAAATCCCAAAGGACTCGCGCAGCCCCGGCACAGGCAGACACACCAAACAGTTCAAGCAAGCAATCACAGCAAGGGTCAACGGGATTCCAGAGCAGAACACAGTCAACAGATTGGGGCTGTGACTCCTGGCAGCCCTTGCTGGCCTTCGCAAAGGCCTCCAGGGGCCCAGGCCCGGAAGAGCACATTGGAGGGATCATTCAAGAAGACCTGCTTTGGCCCATGGTTACCGGAGCACATGGGTCCAGCCCCCTGTCCACCACATTCTTAGTGACCTGGGTGGTTCCAGGCTTTCTAGCCCAGAGTCAGCAGCCATTGAAGCTCCAGAGTTATTTCATTAAACTGGTTTCAAGTTACAGGCTCCTTATAGGACTGAAGGGAAATTAAGCCTGCCCGCCTATTGTCTGTGCCATTAACAACCACCCCTTGCTCAGGGAAATCGCTCCCAGCTTGTGTCCCTCTACTGAGTGGGGCGGGGGAGGAGCTGAAGCCTTGGCATTACCAAATGAGGCCTAAAATGTCTCTGCTTTCTGAGTGTCTTGTTCCTGTCGCTCTGCGCTCTTGGAGGCCGAATCTTTTTGTGAGATGCCCGCAGTGCTTTTCTTCTGTGTGTTTCTTTCCTGTATCCAGAGGACAAGCACCATAGAAGAGCATCTCCTGTCTTCAGTGTCTGTCATTGCCATTAGCTTTCCAAGGGTCAACTGCCAAATATGCCACTAAATTTGATTTCACAGGAGGAGAATGGGGAAAACACACACACACACAAAACTTAATTTGGCCCAAGGTAGGTTTGCCCCCTTTTCCTCTCCTTTTTTAAACTTAGGCATATGGCTAACAGCTGAAATTCACTCTGGAGAAGAAAGTGTTTTCTTCATGCTAAATGCCTTAAATCTCAGCTTACCCTGTGTAGCTGGACAATGTTTCTGGATCTTTGAGTGGGTCAATGCAGATGTTACAAAAATCCCTCTCCTGGGGAATTTCCTTAGTCCTCTGACAGCCAGTGTGTGGACAGGCAGAGGGTGTGTGCCTTTGAGGGACAGTCTTGGAGTGTGTTCTTCTCCTGGAAGATTCACAGAGTGCAGAGGGTACCCAGAGGGGGCTGAAGACCCCTGAACACCTGCCACCACTGCTGCATGAGGTATGACATCACTGGGAGACATAGCGGGAACAGGATGATTTGGAGTCAGGGAACTGGGGTTCACGTCCCACCTCCACTGCTTACTCTGTAAGCAACATTAAATACATGCCTGAACCTCTCTGTGCCTCAGTTTAAACATCTGCAAAATGGGAATAGTGACACCTGCCACACAATACGGAAAGGGCTTTGTAAATGATAGAGCATTATTATTCATAATAGTAGTAACATGAAGGAGACTGTTAGGACTCTTCTCAAATTTATCCTAGTGTTGCTACATCTGTTTCGTTTAAGGGGAAATTTTTGGAAGACAAATTTCACCGTTGTTGTCATCACTGTCACCTTCGCTAGTCAAACACCAGAAGAAGACCTGGCACTAGATGAAATCCGGCCTTCGACATCATGCCTAAAAGGCCAGTGGTCAAGACCTGTCAGACGTCAGAAACATCCCCCATCAGCACCCTCAGCTGCACCACATGCCCTCACTTAGAGCTGCGTTCAGACCACACAGCACCTTAGGGTAACTTTCAACTCTTTCTACCCGCTGTCTCGCACTATCTGGGTTGCACACATGGGCAGCCTGGTTCCTGTTTGGTGAACCACACTGAAACCAAGGGAATAAGAGCTAATGTAATTGGTTGAAGTCATTTCCAGAAATACACTACTGGGGACATATCAAGAAGGTATCTGGATCCTAAACAGGAAATCGTAATAATTAGAACTAATGTAGCATCCAAATTACTTTAACGAAAACAATTGTTACAAAATCAGATTACAGACACACCAAGCTTCTCGTTAGAAATTGAAAGAAGCTTGCTTTTTTTACTATGTCTCTTTATTCCGGTAAATTCCTTGCTCATTCTAGAATGAACCTTAACTAGTCACGATTCCTATAGTTGTTCATGAAAGAACACCATCCTAATTATACCTACTCTGAAATAGAGCTTGACCCGTGATGTGGGACCAACGAGGTTACTGTATTTGAGAGTACTATTAATGTACAGTCACATGAAACGTGTGGGCGGCCTCACAATTAGGGCAAATTTAAATTAGTGCCAGACGACAAAAATACAAATGCTTTTTAGCTGACTCAGAAACGGGCTTCCCAGACCCCTAGTATTTCAGCACTCCATGCCCCAGTCCTTTATATAGAAATAGCTTTGAGGGGTGCATAGTCAGCATGCTCAGGAGCACTAACACACAAGGGAAAGTGGGATCTCTCTTCTTATGCCTGAAGTGACAGCAAGTAAGCAATCTAGAAAATGTGGGGAAAAGGAGGAAAAGAAGGAGCAAGAGACAAGATGAAGAAGGAAGTGGAAAGGAAAATAAAACACAATGGCTCTCACTGTGCCCTGACTCTGAGCTTGAGCTCGGAGTGTCCTGCTCACGCCCTTCAGAAATGTGGAGGGGCAGTGTCAGGGCTGATTCTGGGGAAAATTCTCCTTTGCTCTGCAGAAGTCAGGTGTCTTCAATACACTGTGGTCCATTTTCTCCCTGTTTCTCAGTGATGGGCTTGCCCTCTTAGTGACTGGCTGGAAGTGAATACATTATCATTGACCACTGACAAAGCAACAGCACATCTTCTGTCCCTGGGCACTTGCTGGTTACTCATCAATCACTTTTTATTGACTTTGAACTAAGATCCACGAATTCAAAAACTGCAATTTAAAATTTTATAGGCAAACTAATGGCATATTAACTCATACAAAGCTGATTCTTCAATAATGCACTTGAAGAGCAGAGCCCCTGCCGCTGATGGAGCTCTGGTTTTTGGTGTTTCACTAAGCAGAGGAAGGCAGTAACACTTATGAGCCCCTGGTGTGTGCCAGGCACTGTGTGGGATGCTTTACACGTATTATATGGAATCTAAGTTGCCACCAACTATAACACACCCATTATTTTATGTGCCACAGCAAAGTAAAAAGACTACCAATTAACTGAAGGATGCCATCCAGGGTATGTTTACTGTGAAGTTAGAGAAGCTTAAGAAGCCCCAAGGTCCCATACTTTCATGGATCCTCCCAAGGTTCCCAAAGGGGCCCCAGCAATGTGCTCACATGACCATATATTTTTGTAAAATTTGCAAAGATATTTTAACTGCCATCAGCCCACTGTCTCTTTCCACTCTGACTTCCCCTCTGTCACGCTTCCCCTTGTGTTGGGTGGCACTGGAGTAGCCGTAGGCAATTTGGGATCTTCGTAAAGGGGAAGATGAGTTGGGGATACATTTAGTCTGGGTTAGGCAGGATATGTTGTTGCAGTTAAGTTGTTGCTAGTCATCCTGGGGTAGCAATGGCTTCCACCATTTCTACTCTTCACAACATCAGCTCTCCTGGCAGTGAGAGCCTCAGGTACAGAGCTCAAGGTTATATCCAATATAATCATGTCCCGCTGTGCTCATCAAAAGTATATGGCGTGGGTAATGGCAAAGAATCAAGGTTTGAAGTGTACGAAGCCAAAAATTAGTCCATGGAAAATTCTTTCAAATCTTACAGCTCACATATGAAAGAAACTTCATAGAAGTTTTCCCAAATTTGATGATAGTCCTAAAGATTTACCTGACATTAGCTAAAATAAGTGGTGAAGCTGGAAAACACTTATCTAAATTATCTAGAGTGAAAAATAAACTTCCATCAGTCAGAGAAAAGGAAGACTGAGCTGTCTACTCTCTCTATAGAAAACGACGCAAAATCACTGTTAGCCGGAAAAAAAGGTAGGACAAAGGTATTACAGAAGTGTGTCAGAAAGTCAATTAATAAATATTACCGTGTTCTTTGTAGATTTTATGGTGTTTGTGATATATGTCAGTTTTTTTAAATTTATAATTTGTTGTGATTTTTTTCTCACCTAAACAATTATTCACATTTTTATCTACTATTGCATTCATCATTTTAAATTCTCTTTTTTAGAAAGGTCCCCAAATAATATAAGATTCAGGCCCCATAAAACCTGGACCCACTCCTGGATGCCATCACAACTTCAGAGAACTTTTTAATATGGGGGAAGGCAGGAATATGTGTGTTAGAATTGATGAAATACATAATAGTATGTACTATTTCATTTAAATTCCGCAGAACCACATTGTGAGGTAGGTGTAATCACACTTAGTTTACAGATTAGGAAACTAGGCTCAGGAAGTTGAGTAATTTGCCCAAAATTAAGCCTTGGGTGTTAATAATGTTGTCATGGTTTCACCAGCAACATTCAAAACTCGAAGCCACAAAATGAGGCCTGTGTGCCCCTGGGGGGAATCACTTTTTGAGGAGCCTCGAAGCTCCCCTACCAGCCCTGAGTTAGTAAGATGCAGAGGCAGGAGCAGAACCAGATTTTTTCCTCTAAATCCTGAAGTCTTGCTACTACACTGTGCTGCAGCCTCTTCAGAACAAAACTGCTGTCAGCCACTTCCTCCTTATAGAAATTTATATTTCCTGTTAACTGTCCAAAAAGGTATTTCATTTTCTCCCTTCTGTGTAATTTTGCAATTAAAAGTCTTTGTCTTCCACTCAGGAGTTTTAGGAATTCAACAAAGGACCTGTCCCCAAACTCTGCTCCCAGCCCCAACCCCCACAACCAGGCCTGTCAGAGAAGACACCCCTTTGGGTTAAGACATTAAAGTCCCCTTCCTTTCAAAATACACGTCTACCTGGAAGCAGAAACTCAATAAGAAAGCTGTTCTTCCTCATTTGGAAGTTAACAAGAACCTATTATTCAAAAGCACAAACGCACAGGATTTGGGGAGGCAGGCGCAGTGTGGGCCCTGGCAGGGTTAGTGTAGTTTGTGGAGGGGCGTCCTGAATAGCCAGAGGGCAGCAGTGCTGTGGCCACTTTCACTCCCAGGCTACCTAGCCCGTTGCAGTTAACAAAAACTAACGGATGAGTTCCTAATGCAAAACTCTTCTTGCCCATTAATCCAGCATCACCAACTCAGTATTTCAGGGCAATATATAAGAAGGCCTATGGCCATTGCCACATTTGGGACTGTCCATCATGGAAGACATCATCACTGACCACCAGCCTGAGCTTCGGGTCTCCCTTCCCCATGATTTATGGGAAGAAAGCCAGGGTTTAAAGCAGGAGTTTAACCTGGAGTCCTTGAACCTCCTTAAAATTACTCACCAACTTGTTGCAGGAGTAAGATGAGACTGCGTTTTTTTAGGGAGAGAAGCCATAAATTTCATCAGATACCAAAGGGATCTATGAGCCCCCCAAACGATTGCGAACCACTGTTTTAGGAGAAAAGCATTGAAACAAATGTTAGTACAATGATGATACCAAAACCATAGTCAAACTTTTTTTTTGACCGCAAAAGCATTCTTTTTTTAAAGAAGATGTGTGTGTATGTATGTGATTAAAAAAAGGTTTCCTTACATTTAACTGGTTTGTAATGTTTCTAACTTGTTAAACAATCAGTTAAGAATTGCTATTATTAAATCATTAAAATAATGATTTAAGATTCACTTCTTTAAAATGGCTTGTATTACGATACTAGAGTGTTTATCAACTTTCCATTTTTAAAGTACTGGACCACTTTATTTTGAATAACATAATTGAGTGAGGATCCTATTTTTGGCCCTAAGTCAGACGACTAAACAGAAAATGTTGAGCTGCATAGAAACCATCCTACCCCCGTTTCATTTTGACCTTCTTTGCCCCAGCCAAATTTTTTTCATATTTTGCTCTGTTTTAAAATGCATTATTTATTACTTGAACTAAAGCATAATTTGTTTCTGTTGATATAAAAAAAACTCTGCCAACTCAACTAGCTTCCTGAATCAACAAAAATCACGATATTAAGGTTTACTTAACAACAACACAAAAAAGGCAGCGTTTCTTAAGAAAGCAGCTTGTCTCCTTCAACCATCATTTTACTTCCTCGATCCATCTTCCTCTGACATACGAAATGCTTTCATCTCATATTTCTGTTTCTTCCAGTCCTTGACCCACCACCCCACAGAAAAACTTCTTGACATCTGAGTCAGATGTAACCAGTTTGTAACTTTGAGAGAAAAGACCTCCAGCTGGTTTGCGAGAAGCTGTAAACTGGAATGAAATACCTTCAAATAGGAATGTTTCTTGGGCGTCGGTTGCACCTACATCCAAACTCATGCACTCACTGCCTTCAACACCACACCTTGGAAAGAGTTTGTTAAACTTATTGCAAATAAAGGGACAAACTTTTCAGGAGGTAGCATTTTTTTTTCATTGCACAAACGGTTGGTTTTGGGGTTTGGCTTTTCGGGCTTGTTTTTTCTCTTTTATTTCTGCACAGAAAATGTTGAATCTCCCTGCTCCTCTCCAGCCCTACTGACCACAGCAAAGCAGACACTGGCAATGTGAGAGCAGGTTAGTTCAAAACCCTTGAGATCATTCCTCCATCTGGGGAATTTCCCGTCTCACAGGCACTCACTTCCCCACAGTAGAAGCCAAAGAACTCACTTTGCCTGCTTCCCTTGAAGCTAAACCTCACCCATGGGATCCACGCTCTGCCAGTCAGATGATCTTACTCGAGGCTTCAAGTGAGCCCCACGTGGAAGCCGACTGTGCAGAATCCGTTTCCTAGAAAGGGTGGTAGTGGTGGTGTCCAGCTGTCAGGGGCAACAGCAGCGTGTGCTGAGCTGTGGAGTCTAGACCTGGAGGCAGCAGCAGGGGCCCTTTGCTGATTCACCCCCATGCTGGGATTGGTCTGAGCCTTCTTCCATCTTCCTGACCACAAAGCCTGACCCTTTGGCCCTCTTGATTTTAAGATTTTGAGAATGTCTAAATATCTTAAAATGTCAATAAAGTCCTTTTCTGCTTAAACTATCATGAGTGAGTTCTGTTGTTTGTATCTAAGATCCTTGAGAGACACAATGCCCAGAGAGCCCTGCGGGATCCCCAGGCAGCCTGCAGCCCCCTCCTCTTCTCACAGGGCCTTCCTCCCCCTCCTGCAGTGAGTTAGTTCTTTCCTGCCTCAGGCCTTCACCCGAGCTGTTGCCTCAGCTGGAAACGCTCTGTCCCCGGCTCTCTCCTAAATTCAAAACACAGCTCAAAAGTGACCAGGTTAAGTTCCCCTCGTACATACCCTACTAGCGTCCTATACTTGCCCTTCATGGTACTTATTACAATTAAAATTAAGTACTTAGTTGGTTAATTAAAGTTTTTCTCCTCAAAGGGACTGTAATAATTATAAAAATAACTAACATTTATTGAACTCTTTTCAAATACTAGGAAGCTTTCTAAACACTTAATATAGATTATCTTATGTAATCTTCACTGCCACTCTGGGGAAAGAATCGTTACAGGACCCAGCTTACAAATGGAAAAACTGGGGCTTAGAGAAATTAAATAGCAAATTCTAGGTCACACAAAAAGGATGTGCTGGAGCCAGGGAATCTGACTCTAGATCACACTCTGTGGTCTTCATAGCGGGTTCCTGACCCCACCCCCCAAAATAGTGCAAGATAAGCATTTAGAAGGTTGGAAGAAAATATTAGAATTTATCTATCTCTCTCTACATATTTATATGTATACATTTATCTCATCCTAATTAATTTATTTTGTATGTCCATTTTACAATGTATATAATACATTTTACATGATATATATATAATATAGTAATACATTGCATAATTTGTAAATAAATAAAAACAGCATAAAGAGGCTCACTTTTTTCCTACAGGGATGTGCAATGACGAAAGTTCGGAGATGACTGCTCTGGGCTCTGTGAAGGTGGGTGTCACTCACCGGTGCACCCCCAGCAGCTAGCACAGGGCCTGACACATAACAGATTCCCAGTGAACACATGTTGACTGAAGAGTGTCCCTCCTACAGTGACAACACTCAGCACCAAGAGAAAGAAAGCTCCAATGTCCCATATATAAGTTCAGGTTCCCGATATTTTCATATCTGTGAAGACTTCCTTGCTTACATCTTCTCTAACTCCGAATCTGAGACCAGCTGTTTTCATCAATGCTCAGAGGTCGTCCACTCCCAGCAGAGAATAATTTTCAACTGAGCAAGAGGCAGCGGCAGCCACTGGAGCAGCCTGTGGTTTCTCAGACTCGTTTGCACTGACCTGCCACAGTGGACTGGTGGTGCAAGGTGATGCTCAGGGACATATGAAGTCACTTGTGGAAAGTCTGCACCCCCAGTTCCTCTCTCTTTCTGTCTCTGCTCACCTCCCACTCGAACGAACTTGAGTTCCTCCTTTCGCTGCAGCTGCGAAGGCTCCTGGAGGATTGGGGGAGGGAGCTGCCCTGAGCAGGGAAGACAGGACAACAGGACTTCTATCAGAGTGAAGGGGACCGACAATTGGAGAACGTGGTCCTTCTTCCTTCTCTGACAAAGGGGTGTGAAAGTGGAATGTCACCAAACAAATTCTTGCTAAATTAAACACATTAAAATCACCTTCTAATGTGGGTGAAAAGATGCAACTAGCCAACCACATGGGTGTGGATTTCCCACAGAGCCCTTGAAAGCACTGCTTCAGACACAGGCTCATACCTCACAAAGGTTATTTTTCAGTCATTTTTAGAATTCCACTTCAGTTGAACCGTTTTTAGATAGGTTCGTGGGTCATTTCTTCTTTAAAAATCTAAGAAAGGGGAGGTTGGGTGGGGTGTAGGAGCAGCACAGAGCGGCCTGCAGAAACATCAGACCTAACCACCGAGGAACATCCGGGGTTGGAGGTCTCCAGGTCAGGGGAGGTGAGCCTCACGGGGAGACCAACGGCTGTATTTGCGGTCACAGGTGCGGCCCTCCACAGGGTGGCCTCAGGGGTCAGCCGCCCTGTGGAATCATTCCTGGAGCTAACAGCAACCCACAGACCAGGCTCCTGCTGGCGCACTCGCGTCAGCCTGGCTTCTTGGATCTCCACTGCCCAGGTGGGTGCACACAGCAGACAGTCTGCGTCCACCGTGCTGCCTTCTTTAGACAGGAAGCAGCAATTAACTGCCGCAGAGTGGAGCTGGTGTCGACAAAGCCACTCCTGCAGCTGCACCTCTTCTGTGTGTTTGGAAACAAACTACCCCTTCCAAGTCTTCTGTGCAGAGACAACTCTGAAGTCGGCCTCCTCCACAAGGCCACCTGCCAGACTCTTTTGAAGCATATTTCTCACTTACTTAACACACACGAAATTTGATGTAAACCTTCAATACATTTTTAAAGATATTTTAAAGACATCTGAAAAAACATTTCATGAAATACATTTTACAGGTATTTCTCCCCAAATATGTATTCAATATGCGTAGTCATCAATTCAGCAATCATTTGAATAGAGCTTGCTTTGTGCCACGCATTGTGCTAATTGCTGGGAATGTACAAGGTAAAAAGTATATATATATACACATATATACACACACACACACATGCGCGCACACATTTTATATATACGTCTACAAATGGGTACCCTGTGAAGTTTGGACCAAAACATTAGCCATCTAATGTTGACATTGAATAAATTAATTGGTTAACACTGAGAATGATAGGAAAAAATTATCTGTTCCTATTACTGTCTAACTAGTGACTCTCAATCAAGTGTATTCCCTTGAATCATTTGGGAGGTTTTTAAAAGTACGAATGCCAAAGCCCCACCTCAGACCCACTAAATCAGAAATTCTGAGAATGTGCCCCAAGACTGTGTCCTTTGAAAATGCTCCCAGGTCATTTTGAAATGTTCCCCTTGTTCAGAGCCACTGATTTAGATAATCTTAACAGCAGCTGAACAGCTGAGAGCCACATTACCTAGTTACTAGTAGCAGGCTCAAAATCAAATTTCTTTATCGTTTTTAAGTAATCGTCATTAAATACAACTACATTTAAGAAGCAGGGGCTGTGTGTTGTGGTGGCAGGGCACTTTTACCTAAAGGCAGATCCAAAGCTTGATGGACACCAGGACCAAGATGTCCAGAGCAAAAACGGACAAGGAGCCCAGGTCAGCCATGAGGGAAGGAAGGCAGGGAAACTACATCTAGTGTTTAAGTAGATGCCCCAGAAATAAAATCCATCCCAGACCCCAGAGAGTGGCGTCGGGAACTGCAGACCATGTCCAAACCTTACTCACTAGACAGAGGGTCTACATTCCACCGCTAGTTCAAGTACCAGTTGGGGCAGACCCTATCAATGGCGGCCCCTAAAAGCTGATAGATAGGCAAAGCACGGGCCACCACTCCCCACACTAAAAACTTGGGGCACAAACAAAGGGACATTATTAGTGTCAAAGAAATCCATTTATTTTAAAAGTTTCATTTTCACACAAGAAAAGGGTAAACAATAGCAAATGTTTATAATGCATTTACTGTGGGCCCTTTTCTAAGTGCCTTAAATTAATGAGCCCAACACTGCTGTTAGATATCTACTATTATTAAAAGCCCTCAGGTTGAGGAGCTGGGTCTCAATTAAAGAAGCTCCAGAAAGACAGGTTAAAAATATCTTGTTTTCTTTTTTTTGTATATACTTGTTTTTTTTTTTCAGGAAGAGTGGCCCTGAGCTAACATCCGTGCCCATCTTCCTCTACTTTATATGTGAGATGCCTGCCACAGCATGGCTTAAAAAGCGGTGTGCAGGTCCACAGCCAGGATCTGAACCGGCAAACCCTGGGCTGCCGAAGCAGAGCACCGGAACTTAACCGCTGCACCACTGGGCCGCCCTGAAAGTCTTGTTTTCATCAACATGATGCTCTGTGTTTCTGTTCCGGTGGTGTACCCTTGACCTTCAGTACATCGACGTTTGGACATTCCAGCCATGCCACAGAGCAACACTGTACATGTTCAGGCCAATGTTAACATTAACTTTCTTAAGTATGATCATGGCTGTGATTATTAGCAAAGGATTCTAAAGCAACGCTCTCCAATAAAAAGAGAATGTGAGCCACAAATGTAAGCTATATGCGTAATTTTTACATTTTCTAGCAGTCATATTAAAATAAGTAAAAGGTGAAATTGATCTTATTATATTCTATTTAGCCCAATGTATCTAAAATATTATCACTTTAACAAATCCCTATGAAAAAATTATTGATGAGACATTTTACATTCTTTGTTTCATGTTAAGTCTTTGAAATGCAATGGATATTTTATACTTATAGCCCATCTCAATTCGAACTAGCTGCATTTCTTTTTTTCCCTAACTTTATTGAGAAGTAATTGGGGATAATTGATAAATATACATATTTAAAGTGTACAACTAGCTACGTTTTAAGGGCTCGATAGCCACATGCGGCCAGTGGCTTCCATATGGGACAGTACAACCCTAGAGAAAGGCGGCAGTTATCTACAGCGTGGGGGTCAATACCCAAAACCAGCTCTTAGTGCTAACTTTGAAGGATGTAAGCTTTTTTAAAAAAAATAAGAGCCACTTTTCCTAATATTCTCATCCTTACAGGATGGGAATCGATCATCCATGGCTTGAATGTCTTCTTTTTCAACCCACACAATTTGGAATAATCCCTTTACATTTTAGTAGTCTCTTATGCAGACAGGCTTTTTTTTTTTTTTTTTTAAAGATTTTATTTTTTCCTTTTTCTCCCCAACGTCCCCCGGTACATAGTTGTGTATTCTTCGTTGTGGGTTCTTCTAGTTGTGGCATGTGGGACGCTGCCTCAGCGTGGTCTGATGAGCAGTGCCACGTCCACACCCAGGATTCGAACCAACGAAACACTGGGCCACCTGCAGCGGAGTGCGCGAACTTAACCACTCGGCCACGGGGCCAGCCCCCGAGACAGGCTTTTTTTAATTGACTAAACCTAGTGCCATCAGGACTTCCTTGTCTGAGTCTTCTGGAATTTGGTGAATAAGAGCCTGGCAACCCTTCCAGCACCCTTGAGGTATCTCTGACTTGCTCCACAGCCCTCTAATGAGGTCTTCTAGCTGTTGCATGAAGAGGTCCAACCTTTCAGGATCCTTAGATTGTACTAATACAGTTGCTTTTGTACATCCCGAAACCCTTTCCATCGCAGTATTTGCCTTTCTTTGCATTTGCTGTCAGCCTCTCCTGATGTACAAGGACCTGGGTAGCCCTCATGGGTCCAACTGTGGATGGTGCACAATTTAGGGCAGAGACTACATTTGGGGTTTATACCTATTTCAATCATGCCTACCTTTTCAATACTCCCCTCTTTCCTTTTTTTAAACTACTGTTGCACCTCTATAAGGAAATTACATTCCAAGAAGAACCCAGGATCCTTCTCCGCTGGCCTTTTTACTTTTGAAAAACAAATTCTCTGAGAAGTTAAATCAGAATTCCAAAACCACAAGCTTAAACAAGGAGTGGCCAGTCTGACAGTCACTACCATGTATGAACTTGTCTAATATTTTTAAAATCCTGAAACATAATTTGGGTGACTAATATCCCCTGGGATTGGCCAGACATTTGGTTTCTTCCAACCCCACCCAGATTCCCAAGTGGGTCTCAAAGACATGCTCTGTGTTCTGTTCTATGCTCTGGAGAGTCTGTTCTATTTATTTTTAACATATTAGAATCTTCAAAACTGAAGCTAAGTGATCAGTGAAATACTCACCTCCTTCTGCACTAGGTGGCCTTGACATAGAGGCCTTTGAAGGACAACTGATGTGGGGCTTGATGTTTCAGTCATGGGCAGCCTTGCTCCATGAAAACCCAACCTTCTGGTGCAATGCCATAGCCCGGGAGGATGTGACTACCAGGATTCTGAGAGAGACTTGAAAAGAAAAGAAGGGAGGACAAAGGAAGAGAGAGAGAAACGGGGGTGGGCAAGGAGAACTCATTTGGCGGGGGGAGGAGAAACAATCTCTGTGGAGCAGCAGGATTTACACCAAGAAAACGTGGAAGGCAGGCCTCGGAGCATTCCTTCCGGATGCTGGTTTGCTCCCTGCAGGATGCCCTTTCTTATTGAAGTCTTTAAAATGCTAAGTATGGAAAAGACTGAGAGAAGCTGGGAGGAGGAGAGGGGAAACTGGTTATTCCTCATCACATTTCATCTGTTAAACAATGCTCGGTGCCACTGAGGGATCAGCAATTTGACGTTATCTTCCTGCTCTCAGGACCTGTATTTCCTTCTCTCCCCACCCCACTGTAGAGCTCAAGACTTTAATTACAGAGAAGGTGAAGGTATTGCATCTGTCTGGAAAGCAAGTCGGGCATTTTTTTTTTTTTTCTGCTCTTTTTAAATCCTGGGATTTTCCATCATTAGCCATCAAATGAATCCTTAAGGGGTTTCTTGCTAATCCCTGTCTAGATGATTCTAGACACGCATGTGTGCGTGCACGCACACACATACACACACGCAAAGCCACAGTATAGATTCAAGTTAGAGTAAGCAGCAGGCAGTATTTTATTGACAGCAGAAATTCTGAACTCTTTTGTTCAAAGAGGAGGACTTTTCCTGGGGTTTTTGAAGTGATAAGCAGACAAGAAGCAAAGGAAGCAGTTCTCAGTGGTAACCAGGGAGCTGGCATCAGCTTGGTGCTTGTGGCTGCCCCACCCCTCAGCTGCCCTGCGGGGAATGCCTGTTCTGCTCCAGCTGACTCAGGATTCAGGCGATTATTTGAATAGCTTGGAAGTCTGTGGCCTATCACCCAGGAGGGCCTGCAATGGAAGGTTCCGCGGAGTAAGAAGGCAGGCAATTGTTGTCATAAACCTTAGAGGCTCTATTTTCTGGTCAAGAAGTCGTTCTACTTTTTACCTCTCAGAGACTATCAGCTGTTAGTTGGCAGGGACCTGATGATTTTAAGCAACTTATTTGGCATACTGAACTCTTGACCTAAGAAATTCATTGGCATAGTTCATGATTTTTACAATTTAAAAAAGTCCCACGCAGGAGGGTCTCTTCAGTTCAAGATTTTTGGCATTTTTAGAAATAAGCCATCAACAGGTGAATTTTTTTTTAAAATATAGTTATCCATACAAGGAATATCATTAAGTCATAAAAAGGAATGAATTACTGATACATGGATGAAGCTTGAAACCATCCTGCTATGTGAAAGAAGCCACAAAAGGTCATCTGTCGTATGATTCCTTCTATATGAAATATCCAAAATAGGCAAATCCACAGGGACAGAAAGCAGATTAGTGGTTACCATGGACTCACGAGAGAGGGAAATAAGGAGTGACTGCTAATGACTACAGGGTTTCCTTTTGGGGTGATGAACATATTTTGGCATTAGATAGTAGTGATGGTTGTAGCATATTGTGAATGTACTAAATGTCACTAATGGTAAACTTTATTGATGTGGATTAAGGCTGCCCCAGCTACAGAAGCCCAAGGTGACCTGGCCTACATGCCAAACTATATGACCCAGTGGACTTTTTTTATGGTATGAATTAGGGCTGCCCCAGGGAGAGAAGCCCAGGGCATCCCCACCTACATGCCGATCTATATGGCCAGATTCGTATCTAAAAGTTATATGACCGCACAATAACCAGACCCCATCTGCACTGAAATCATTTAATGACTTTTTACATCATCTTTTCCTTTTCCAGTAAAAATAAGTCACATACCCATGCCTTATAAAATTAGCCCTAACCCTCAACTCAGGGCAGCAGCAGGAGCTCTGACTGCCCATGGGTCCTGTCCCCATGCGGCGGCAGCAGGAGCTCTGACTGCCCATGGGTCTTGTCCCCATGTGGCAGCAGCAGGAGCTCTGACTGCCCGTGGGTCCTGTCCCCATGCTATTCCACACTATTCTCTAAATAAAAAGAGCACTACTGCCAGATCTTGAGAGTCCAAGAAATCTTTCTTTCAACTGCTCGGCTCACCAACCCCGCATCATTTATGTTATGTGAATTTTACCACATGTTTTTAAAAAGAGCCTAATGAGTTAAAAAAAAAAAAAAAAGCCTTGTTAACCATCATCTTTCACAGAGGGCTTCTTTCCCTTCTTTCCTCTGTTCAGCCTTGTTAAAAGCATCCCCGAGTTAACCAACCACAGATTTTTCCCAATCAACCCCATAAGGGAACTATTTGATTAGATGGGCCAATGCCAGACAACTACTGTGTACACTGACCTTGGTCTCTATTAATCTTCAAAATGCTGCTGTCTCAACACAAGCCCACAAAGGCTTCTCACAAAGGCAATGGAAAGCGGTCGCACACAGATTTTCTCAAAACCAGGTAACACTGTGACAGTCACTTCACCCTGGGAATTTTCCTTCACTGAAACACGAAGGTGGTTCCAGCGTCTGAGCCTCTGATTGCACAACACCTTTCATGTAATGAAACAACATGTACAAACATGGAGATGGGTGTACCAGTGTCTGCACAGACGTTTTCCAGGACAGAAACAGAAAGTTCTCAATAGTGTCACCTTAGGAAAAGGTACTGGGACAGGAGAATGTCTTCTGTTATTTTATATTTTTTAAAGCCACTTAAATTTTCTAGTCATGTAATTATATGCTTTTATAATATATATCTATGTTTATATTTGCTTGTAAATATAGATAATACATAAATATAATATTAAAAATACCAGCTTGGTCGCTTGACTCTATCAACTGAGGCTTACGAATTTAATCATTAGAAAATAGTCGGGGCCAGCCCCGTGGCCAAGTGGTTAAGTTCGTGTGCTCCACTTCTTTGGCCCAGGGTTTCACCAGTTCGGATCCTGGGCACAGACATGGCACCGCTCATCAAGCCACATTGAGGCAGCATCCCACATAGCACAAGAAGGACCCACAGTTACAATATACAACTATGTACTGGGGGGATTTGGGGAGGAGAAGAACAAGGAAAAAAGAAGAAGAAGATTGGCAACAGATGTTAGCTCAGGTGCCAATCTTTAAAAAAGAAAAGAAGAAAGTCTTTTGAATCCAAATTGAGAGATTTCTGCACAAGAACTCACTTGGAGATTTCAAAAATGTCAATGATAGAACGAATGAGAAAAAGAATGCTAAGGAAGTGTTCCAGATTAAAGGAAGCTGAAGAGACCTATGATAAACACAGCGTGTGAGTCTCGATCGGATCCTGGATCAGAAATTATTTTACAAATTCTATAAAGCACAATACTGGAACAATCGGGAACTTTCAATTTGGACTGTGTATTGGATAATAGTACTCTGTCAGTGATCAACATGAAAATCCCTGGATGGGATCGTTGTTAAGAGATGCTGGGAGAATGACTTTGCTTTTCGGACATAATGTGCTGAAGGAGTGAAGTTTTGGCCTATCTACAACTAACTCTCGTGTGTGTGTGTGTGTGTGTGTGCGCGCGTGCGCGCGCGTGTGTCTGGAGAAAGACAGATAAAGCAAATGTGGACTTCTTTGAATTTTTACCTAATAACTGTCTTTAAAAAGAAAAAAATAGAAATTCTGATTTTTATTATACAAGTTGCAGCCACAACAAAAGAGCAAGCAACAGTGGTATGAAGTTTAAGTTCTGAGCCACTGAACAGAGTCTTCAGTATAGCTTCCCTTACCCTTAACGTAATTACAACACTGACCTTCCCAACAGACAGGGGTTGGCTCTTTCCAGGGGGCCTCCCAGTGGCGGCCAGCCTTGCCAGTCTTCCGAGGGAAGCAGTTGGCTGCCTCCACCCTCTGCAAATCCATCTGTGCCCAGGCAGAAACAAGTCACTGTGAGAGGGCTTTTTCCAAAAGAGGTACATTTTATGTCTACCAGATTGCTATTCCTCCCGCTGCAGTTATCCTTTACTTTTTCACACACACACACACACACACACACACGCTTTTTACTACACATACCTCGGATCTTTCAGAGGGTTGATTTTACCTGTAGTAATTCCAGACCTGTGCAGTAATGTCTCCTTATAACAGACATCTCTGGCTCAGGGAACAACCAGTTAGATCCTTTGGTTCCCACATAGGCAGAGCTGGTTTTGAATCTCAGATCTGCAATTTACATGTTGTGTTCATTTGACCAATTACTTAACGTCTCTAAGCCTCAGTTTCTTCATCTCTAAAATGGGGTGATAATAATCATGATCACTCCACAGGGCTGTTTGCAGAGTTAGTAAGATTGTGCATGCATAGGGCCCAGCACATAGAAAGTACTCCATAAATGAAAGTGTAATTGCTTTTTTAAAAAATCTATTGTTTTGGGGCTGGCCCCGTGGTCGAGTGGTTAAGTTCGCACGCTCCGCTGCAGGCGGCCCAGTGCTTCGTCGATTCGAGTCCTGGGCGCGGACATGGCACTGCTCATCGGGCCATGCTGGGGCAGCGTCCCACATACCACAACTAGAAGGACCCACAAGGAAGAATATACAACTATGTCCTGGAGGGCTTTGGGGAGAAAAAAGGAAAAAATAAAATCTTTTAAAAAAAAAATCTATTGTTTTGACAGGTCTGACTCTAATGTATGAAAATCAAAGATCATTTTAAGAAGTCGCCTAAATCGTTGAAAAAAAGATTATTTAGTGAGGGATTTAATTTTTCCTGAGCGATTCACTATGAGCAAAATCATTGAAAAATGATACTTTTAAAGGGCAAACTTATTCACAGTGACACTTCCAAGGTTTATTATTCCTCGTATTTAACTACTTATCTCTTCAATTTTAACACAAAGCTAATCATTAATATTATCGTATTCTAGAAGTAATTATTTTAAAAGCTTTTGCTGTAATAGCTGAAGCCAACCTGGCTATTCCCCGTACCGAAGAAGGTAAAAGTGTTTATTTTTTTAGGACTGACATGAAAGAGATTGACTTTTGAAGCCAAGAAATCACTTAGCATTCATGTGACTTCTACTTCACGGCATCTTGGAATATGTTTATCCTTAATCAAAATTCTTCCTAGAGGCAAAATGCCAACATCTTTCCCTCTCTTGTACCTTCCCTAACAAAACCTGAAGAGAAGTTAGAAACAAGGTCACGACCTATCGCTCTTCAGCCTTGCAGGCAAACACTTTGGGATGTTATAAACTACCCGCCCACGAGCTATAACCACTCTCGAGTCATTTCTCCTCGGCACCTCTCGCCTGGTGGATAATATTGTACCTAGCTTTCCAGTAGAGAAACTGAGGCCCAGAAGTGGAACGAAAATGCTGAGATCAGGATAGCATTAAGATCAAATCACTGAAGCCTGCAAGCTGGGGCCCAGGTGCCCATCATTCATTGTGTGAAATGTGAAGGTAAAGGATCTGCATGCTTTCAAAACAGCCTCTTAACCCAAGTTGAACTTTGGGAGGAGGATTTTTATTTTTTTACGATCAGCCCTAAGTTCAGCACAAATGAAGATAAAGAATTTTTTATTTGTAAGCTGTTATCTAATAAACATTTATTTCGTGAAAAATATTCCCATAAGATTTTACAGTAAGCTTCACCATGGAAAAGTGCTAGGCACTGTTTTCAGCACTTTACAAACATCAACTAATTCAATCCTTATTATCCCCTTTTGCAGATGAGGAAACTAAGGCATGAAGAGATTAAATAACTTGCCAGAAGTCATAGAAGGATCACCAAAACACATTATTAAGAAAATTGCAGAATACTGTATAGATCCCATTTCCATTAGGAAAAAAAATTTTTAATGTGTGTGTGTGTGCCTGTGCGATGTAAATGCCTCGAAAGAGGCCTGGACAGACACACCCCAATCCCTGTTGGTGATTACTTCTGGAGAGGGCAGTGGTGGGGCACAGGAGACAAGGAGGACTTTCATATTTTGCCCTTTTTACTTCTCTATTATTTGCATATTTTATAATCAGGATATTTCAGGCATTAACATCCATAATTTTTCACTTAGAAAAATCAAATAAAGGATCCGTTCTAACAAAGCAAACACAGAAATGAGTTTATTCTTCTTTGGAAGGCAGATAAGACTCCGTTTGTGATTTATTGTTGCAGTAATCTCCATCAACATTTTCAAACAAGCACTTATTGCACACCTATCAGGCATCACGCTGGGTGCTGTTACGTTTACTATCTCGCTGGAGCCTCACAAAATCCCATAAGGGCTGGATTCAAATTTTTATTTCAAAATTTTAAAAAAGTATTTGGGGGCACTTGCTTTATAAAAATGGAATAATTTATATAGCACTTTCCTCATATGTCTTTTACCATTTCAACCTCCTAAAATATATTGAAATTGGAATTCCTAGTTTATACATGTGGAATCTAAAGCTCAAAAAGAATAAATAACTTACCTAAGATCACAAGTGAATTAGGAGTGAAAATTAGAAATAAGAACGAGGTCTCCTGATTCTCAACCTAATGTTCTTGCCACCAGCACGTGGCCCAACTGGCCCAATCACATTTGCCATCTTACTTGTTCATAGAGTAAACTTACTGCCAACACTTGTTCATAGAGGATGTTAGTTCTGGAAGGGGCCTTAGTGACCATCCAACTCAGCGGCCTTCAATCTTGGCCACGCATTAGAATCACCTGGAAAGCTTTTAAAATATATCAATGCCTGGGTCTCATCCCAGATCAATTAAATCAGAATCCATATGGGTAGGGTTCAGACATCTGTATTTTGTAAACGCTCTTCAGTGATTCTAATGTGTAGTCAGAACTGAGAACCAACAATTTAGCCTTTAGGATGGCAGATAATTATCCTTTGAAGTGCTAACTCCAATTCATTGAAAGTGGTAGGAGAGTGCTGTCTGAGAAGGACCAGGAGTTCACCTCTGGGCTCAGGAGGAGAGTGCTGGGAGCGGTGGGCCTGGTCTGCTGTGGACCCGGTCTGGGCAGAGAAGGGATGGGCAGCACACCAGCTGTGCACTAGCCAATCCTGACCCAAGAGGAGACTGCGGCCAGAGAGCTTCCGTGATTTACTATGGTCACAAAACCAGCTAGTGACAGAGCTATGTCCAAACCCAGGACTCCTAACGTCTGCGTCAGTCCTTCATTTGTTGATATAACTGAGTAGCTCCCAAACCGATTCACGACCATCAGGAAGATGTAAGACCAGCGCTGTAACTAATCTCACTGTGCCACACACCAGCCATTTCCTACGCCTACCTCCAGCGTCACTCACATTGGAGTATGAAGAGGCCCCTGAAACAGGCATGGCCACAGTGGCCAAGTGGGCACCAGGCACTTCAGTACCAGCTGCTCTCCACTGCACAACCATTCAA
Source organism: Equus caballus (assembly GCF_041296265.1). NCBI lineage: Eukaryota > Metazoa > Chordata > Mammalia > Perissodactyla > Equidae > Equus > Equus caballus. The sequence goes on along the minus strand of NC_091701.1, from coordinate 52,099,454 downwards.
GCTGGCCTTAAAGAGAGACAGAGAGAGAGGGAATGCTGGGCCTGGGGTTGGAGCTGCCGCCACAGCTTCAGCTGATTGCTAAACCATGGGAGAGGCTGCTCAGGAACATGGCTGGCGGCAGGCACCAGGCTGCCTCCTGCCATGCCCCAGGCGCATTTCTCTGGCATCCAAATCACTGCCTGTCTTAGATGCCTGGGGTTGGGGAGGAGGTGACTCATTGTGTGTGTGTGTGTGTGTGTGTGTGTGTGACTCAGGGATCTGTCATAAAGGCTCCATGAATCACCTACTTCCTGACCACACAGGAAAAGAGCCTCTTGGCCGGGAGTAGGTTATGTATTTTCAGGAAACTGGTTACTTTTAGTATAAATACACATACACACACAGCACCTGAGCTAAAAGTCAACAAGTTTAGTGTCTCCTCATTGCGACAATGCTCTGTTTGTAAGGGTTTTTTATTATTTTTTTACTGTGGCAAAATATATATAACAAAATTTACCATTTTAGCTCTTTGAAGTGTACAGTTTAGTGGCATTAAGTACATTCACATTGGTGTGTGACCATCTATTTCCAGAACTTTCTCATCTCCCAAAACTGAAACTCTATACCCATTAAACAATAATTCTTCCTTTTCCGCTCCCCCCAGCCCTGGTAACCACCATTCTACTTTCCATCTCTATGAATTTGACAACATTATCTGTCCATAATGTTTTACTTCATTAATCATTTATCACTTCATTGTTATCTTTTTTTAATGGAAAAAAATTTGTAATGCTTTGGTTTCTCGGTGTCTATTTCTTTCAAACTCTCCTAAATATAAATAGAAATGAGTCTCTGGAGTTTCTATTCCCACTGGGTAGCTGGAGATGGAGAAGCAGAGTTGACCAGGGGTGCTCCATTTGAGCAAAGAAGTAAGGTTCAGAGCACCAAACCCATACACCCTGGTTGCTCATACAAACAGACACCAGTTCGCCACAATCCAATGCTTTCCCCAGGTGGGTAACAGTGGCTTTTGGCAGCACGTGAGCCAAAGCACGTCTATAGGACTCCCTACCTTAGCAATTTTTCTGGGAAGCCAATGAAAGAAAATCAGTGCAAGCAATGAGCATCAATGTCTTTGGCCCATGCATTTAAACGGTTGTTGATAGAATGCCTTGAAACACATCTGCAGACCAGCTCTGACTCTGCACACCTCTGCAGGAAGCGGGGGGCTGTGTCCACAAGGCCTGCAGCTGCTTCCCCTCACTGTCCCAGGGGTAACGTCATACAGCACACTTTTGCGCCCAGCCACTGATCTCAGGGCCAATGTGGACAGCTCTCTAGTGTACTAGTGTATAGGTTTGGGAGAATCAGAAAGAAGTTCACTGTTGAGAAGCCCTGTTGAGGGTTTAGTCTAAGCAAAGGCTCTTAACCTAGGGTCCAAGGACACCTCACCCCACGGCCACCATGACCCAAGAAAGTCAAGAATCTCGAGATTCGTGAATATTTTGAGCCAGATCATGAATCAACCAATATGGGTGTTGTGAGGGATACAAACAAAAGCTGTGGTGATCCCTTCCTTCAAGAAGTACAGCTGGGGGAGGAAGCTAGGACTCAGAGCCCAGGTCTCCAGTGAGGTGAGACTGCCTGCTGGACACTGCGCTCATACTTACTGGAGGAAGGTGCCAGCAGAGTTGGGTTCTTCCAGGAAGAAAGGTTTCCGGGGGAAGTGGAGTCCTGGGACTCTCAGGGGCCACTTCTTTTAACATCTGTGGTCTTTTTGGAGTACTGTCACATCTGACAGTTTTTTAAATTTCTGATCTTTGATCTCTTTGAAATGGGCCTTGATCACACGCTGCCAAGCCCCTGAGATGCTGATCAGTGAGAAGAGACCCTCGCTCTACCCTGCTATCACTGACAGGGGGCCGCGCCAGCCCAGCACCAGCCAATTTCTAGAGGACCAGAGGCACCATCAGAGGGCTTGCTGGCTGACTCACTTCCACACCTTTTTGAGCTCCCACAAGACAATATGCAGAAGCATTTCAAACAGCTCACACTGAATGGCCCCCCTAACATCCGAAAGCAGCTACAAAGGAAATTAATGGTTTCCCCCAGAGCCTGTTATTTATACAAATGTAAAACTCCTATAAATACCTTCCCAGATTTGTAGACCTCCTCTTGCTCTTGTTTTTTTTCTGCTGTTGCTTGAAATGAAAGAATGGGAATGATGCAAAAATAAAACCCCTTTAGTAACACAGGAGAGTGAAAGTTTGGTGGCAAATTGTGGACTCTGGTAAGTGAACACAGGGATGGTGTCAGGATGCACACTACAGCCAGTGACCTTTTCAAAATTAAATATGGTCATATCCCACGCACACCTCCTCCAATCTCCTCCTCTGGAAAACCCTTGAATGGCTTCCCATTGCTCTTAGGGCAATGGCCAAATTCTTGACGGGGCCTACAGGACTTGCCTGTCTGTCCCTGGTGCCTCTCCAGCCTCACTTCACATCCTTCTCTCCCTGCCCCACAGGCACACCCCTGCTTCTTTCAGTTGTGCAGTTGTATCACACTCCCTCCAGTCTCAGAACCTTTATGCATGCTATTCCTTCTGCCTGGAATACTACTCCTGCTCAGTCCTTCATCTAGTTTAACCCCTAGCATTGTTTAGACCTCCACACAAACTTGACTTACTCAGGGAAGCAGTCCCTGACTTCCCTATCTCCCTGTGATTCCTCTAGTCCATTGTCATGCTCCCTTTCCTCACGTGCTAAATGAGGTTACCACTCATGTCACTTTTCAGGTTTCCTGTGAATATTAAGTTATTATTATTATTATTAATTATTATTGATTATATTATAGTATATATAATACATTATATTATTAATTAATGATTATTATTATCATTAATATTATTATTAATATTAAAAATATTGTAGTATGGGATGGCAGATACAGAATGGATGTCTATCCCAGTTTCCTAGTGTGCCTATCTATACTGCAGAGACTGGAAAGGTAAAACATATTTTCCAGACTCCCTTGCAGCTATGTCTCCAGATGTAATTGAGTTCTGCCAATCATATGTGCTTGCAAAGGGCTTGAATTTAGAAAGTTAAAAAGGGAGAGGAGTGGACATGAGGTATGCATTCTGCTAGCACAGATCAAAATTGGAGTCACATGGCACTAGAACCAAGTTCTGATCCCAAAATTACAATGAAGGTGGTATATTCTTGGAGCCAACATTTCTGGTAGTGGCTTCCTGATTGTAGCAAAAGTAGAAGCTCTCTGACCAGGCCAGTTCTGGTATACAGCTTTGGAAGTCATTCCTGGAGGCCCAGCCTGAAGCCTGCTCCTTATAAGCACCTAATTCTCTACCTCAAATCCCTTTCTGCTTAAGCTACCAAAGTGGTTTCTGTTACCTGCACTGAACCTTGTCTGATATACATGGGAAAGTGTTTCTGGAATTATAAACCTCTATGGAAATGTGAGTTATAGTTACTCATCTAGGCCCCAGAGCTGCCATCTGGAAAGGGGCCACAGGAATAGCTATCAGCCATGGAATGTGCAGTTTCAGGAAGAGCAGATAAGTAGCTAGACTCTTGGAACAGTCTCCCCAGGGCCAAGAGCCATTTTAAAACAAAATCTGCACCAGAAACATGGAGGTGTCTCTAAATGTCGTTTTGGAATCCAGCTTTCCTTCTATAGTATTGTTTTTCCCTACCTGGAAAACAGGGACAGTGTGGATTTTGCAGTGTGTGGCATTTGGGGAGGGTTTTCTAGGGTTGAGCATCTCCTAAAGCATATCCAGGAAGAGCTGACATTCCTTTATCAGGTGGAAATCTCATGAGTCATTCTAAGTGGCTCATGGATCCCTCTCTCACTTTGTCAAGTCTATCCCATACCCTTGATGCTTACTCACTCTGCAGTCATTCCCAGCTCGAGGAGGGGAGAGGGAGAGAGAGGCTATGGGCTTTGGGTGCTGCTCACTCCTCTCGCATTTTTCACCACACAGGGCAGACCATCTCAGCACCTGGGCATGCTAGGCCTGGCTGAGGCTTCTGGGTGAGTCCCAACAGGATGACAGCATGGAGGTCTTGCTTCTTCAGCACATTTTTTCTCCAGCTTTCTACAAACTCTGGCTTAGCTACAGAGAGCTCAGCTGGAATGCCTTGGGTGTGGCATTCATAAGCTGGAGTGGAAATCCTGAGGCTCAGTGGGAGAGTGGGTGAGACCGAGCAAACATCACCTAAAGCAGCCTTGGGGCCTCGGATTATTTCTCTGTCTTATTTTACCACTCCTTAAAGGCTTGTGGCGATCAGCTGCCAGGATGAAAGTGGCTCAGCTAGGGGAGCTAGAGGGGAGGGAGGGATGAGTGAGAGATTAAACACCCAGAGTGCTGGAGATGTGACTCAAGAGAAGAGGCAGGCGGAGAGAGGGAAAGAACAAATCCCCACCAGATGAAACTGCATGTCTTGCTGGCCTGTGTACAAATGAACTTGCGTCCCTTCTGCTTGGGAAATGTCCCTTTTTGATGGAATGGGGAGCTTGTCTGTGGTCTGGGTGAGACTGGGTGCTCTGGAAGCAGTGTTTTGGGAGTCCCTCCTCAGACATAGCTCAGGGCCCAGATGCCCTTGGGGAAGGAGTGGCTGAGCAATGGGAATCCCCAAATCCATCCTGTTTTCATCTAGAGCAGCTCAGCCATATTTGTTTTACACGTTGGCCTTCTTGAATGATTTCTTTTGAAGAAAGGGATATATTGGGTTTAAGAAAAACGGAGAAAGCTGGAAAACCACTGGTCTGAGGAAGAAGCAGTAGGCTGGGAATCAGGAAGCCTGTTTCCACCACTCATTTTCTGAGCAACCTTAGCAAGTTATTTCACCCCTCTGGGCTTTAGCTTTCTCATTGGACACAGGAGAAGTGTCAATGTCATAAGATTATTGCAAGAGTTCTGTGGGGGAATGGGAAAAGCCTGTAGCTAGTGCCTGCCTGGGGATATTATTGCTGAGAGGTCTCCTAGAAATAACACATTCTAAGAGAAAGAGAGCTGAGCAAATATAATGTGGACCAGTGAAGGTATCCTGTAATCAGAGGTATCGTCCCCATGGACTCCCAGCTGCGTTCTAGGGGGAGGGGACAGCAAACAAAATGGGAAGAGCCATTGCGTTAAAAATCCATAAGCCATCGAGAGCAAAGCTCCACTGTTCTGGACCCAAGAAACAAAGAACAATGCAGAGGTGAAGATCAGGAGTTGCCCCAAGCCAGCTGAGAGGCCAGTTCGGGTGAGCCCGTTGAGAGGCTGGCGCAGTGTGAGCAGAAGAGGCAGAACAGTCTCAGCTCAGTGTGGCCCTGGTGCAACCGGCTCTGGCAGGTACCACTGGCAGGAAGTTCCCCGAGCTCCACCAGCATCGTGGGCTTAGCAGAAGCCCTCAAGGTTACCTTCAGAGAGGCAGAGAGACCTGTCTCAGCAGGTGAGGACAGAGCCTGAGAAATATAATACTGATTGTTCATTTCCATGAAAGCCCCAGATGGTTGTGGCCTGGCAAACATAGGCAACAAACACAAAATGCAGGTCACGGTTTAAGATGAGAGAGAAACCAGCCACAGTAGTACAAGGTTAACGCTTTGCCGACTTACATAGATTTAACTACTATACTGTCCTGGCGCAAAGAAAGAGAAGAGCATTTTCTACTAGAGTAGCTTCCCTAATTACCAGAGATAAACTTCTCACCTCTCAGAGGAGGTAAGGTCTGGCTGGGCCTCGCAGACTAAGAATTGAAAAGTTTCCAGGCAAAGCAAATGGCATGAGCAGAAAGTACTTAAGGAGAAACATGGGAGGCACTTTTAGGAAGAGTTAGAGGCCTGGCTGGCAAATCAGTCATGTAACCAGGGAGCAACAAGTCTGAGGAAACAGACCCCGAGCAATGGGCTCCTTCCAGAGCAGCTTCCCAGGTGGAGCATGCACCGGGATTCCTCTTGCTGAGTGATCTTAACTTCTCAGCACTTCAATTCCTTGTTAAGCAAAACAATGACAATGACCCTTTCCATTTACCTCTAACTGTGAATTGTTTGAGAAAATTCACATGCTGATGTCTCAAAAAATGTCTTCAGAGGGCCGATGCAAGGTTTATAGCTGGTTTTCCAAAACGGAACTAAACATTTCTAGGGGTGAAGTTATAGACAGACACTTCTGAGTGGAAAAGCTGGACTCCGATCACGAAAAAATAACTCCACATATTCACAAAACTCAAAAAATGTTGCATACAGTTTTCAGGGATTCTTGGAACCCTGAAGCTCGTCACGGGACCCTTAAGATCCATGATGCCCAGTTAGAGAGTCTTACAGAAATTATCCTTCACAATACTTTTTCTTTTTGCCATTTTATATAGAAATACCCTGAACTGAGTAAGTCTTCGGTCATTTCTATTATCAGGTAATAAGATGAGGTGGCTGAGAACACACACTTTGGAGTCAAGCAGGCTGAGGTTCAAATTCTGATTCTGCCACATACTGTGCGACTTCAGGCATGTGATGCAAAATGATGGGAGGCACTCTGGCCATTCAGCAATTGCTCTGGGTATCAGTGGCCTGCCATTTTTTGAGGTAGTGGGAGTTTTATGTCTCCTCCCACAAGAACCTGCTCCACAGTGTTATGTTTTAATCAAGATAGACACACACTGGCAAACTGGACAGAAGAAGTCCCACAGCCTGCTGCTATAAAGGTGGATAATGTCCCCAGGTGCACCTACAAGATTTTTGCATTGACAGTTCACACAAGGCAAACTCAACTATTCTTCTAAAGTCAGGATCAGAGCCTTCCATTAATGTAGGGGTCCCAGAAGTAAGTGTCAGGCCACTGGGTGTACCAAGTCAGCTCTTGTATCTTGTTCCTACAAAGGTAGAAATGACTGCAGTTTTTCTATTCTACACACTTCTTGATGCCACTCATTTCACCAATGAAAACCCATTTCTAATATCTCCTACACTAATCAACAGAAGCTCTGATGAGGATACAGATAATGATGTTTGAAGCCCTTGCCCGTGGGCGCCTTTAGAGAGCGGGTTCTGATGGGGTGCGTTAGATGTTAACTAAGGAGCCAAGGGTTGATTAAATTGTATCCTACATACACAAAAGCATCACACTGTTTATAACGAAGTTACAAAAATAAATTATAGACAATTCAGCAGCAATTTACTTAAATTTCTGAGACTCAGTTTATTTATCTCTATAATGAGGACAAAACTACCTACCTCACTGTATTCTTCTGAGAAATAAATGAGATGCTAATAATAACAGCTCACACTGATAAAGCACCAAGTGTTGCCAGGTACATCCCTAAGTACTGGACATGGACTACCTCACGTCACCCCAACAACAACCTTATGTATGAGGTAGGCGTTCCTTCTGTCTCCTGTTTACAGATGAAGCAACTAAAGATGAGAGTTTAAGTGGTAACTAGATCAAGAAAAAGTGTGTTTAAGGACCTGGTGGTGTTTGACAAAGAGCAGGTGGTTGACAAATAGCAGCTATTACATTTATTGTCAAAGTGATGAGCTGTTATACTTTCTCCCAGAAATTTGGCCTTTGAGTTTGATGAGCAATATTGCATATTTTAAATTTTGATTCCTGAAATTCAGATCCATAAATATCCTCTTGGAGGAGAGGTTTCATTACTAAATTTTAGGATGTTTCCACAGTAGTACCTTAACCACTTTCCCATAGTAAAATCATCCCTTATTTTCTCCAAATAAACTTCAGGTTATTTATTAACTTTCAATGAAAAACCATGCCAATGGGACATCAGGAGGCTTGTGTGTGTTGTGTTGTGTTGTGTTGTGTGTGTTGTAGTCCACCTCAGTTCTGCCCGCGTCGTGATGAGGAGATCGTGTGAAACAAGGTCTCAGTTTCCTCACGTATTTAAGAGGGGATTAAAACCAGATGGTCTCTACGAGTCTTTCCATTTTAACATTCTCTGATCTGTAATAACCCCTTTTTTCCCGTGCCCCCGGTTTTTTAACTAAATAGGGCTTCAACATATATAAGAAAAAATTGGTTGATCTACTCTCTGAATTCTCTTCACATAGTTCTAAAAATAAGACAGTTTTTATTTTAGTCCAGGTTTCCTCTGACCTGACCGTTCTGCTTCTGGAATTTACCCTACAGATATATAAACAATGGTAGTTATTAAAGTGTGTCTGTGATAGTAAAAGATTGTTGGCGACCCAGCTACCCACCTGTCTTAGTTAGGGCTGCCATGACAAAGCACCGCAGATGGAGGGCTTCAACAACAGAAATTAAATACATTGTTTCTTATAATTCTGGAGGCTACAAGTCTGAGATCAAGGTGTTGACAGGTTTGATTTCTTCTGAGGCCTCTCTCCTCGGTTTGTGGTGGTAGTCTGCTCCCCGTGCCTTCACGTGGTCTTCCCTCTGTGTGTGTCCGTGTCTTCATCTCCTCTCCTTATGAGGAGACCAGTCATATTAGATTAGGGCCCACCCCAAAAACCTCATTTAACCTGAATTACCTCTTTAAAGAACCCACTTCTAAATATAGTCACATTCTGAGGTATCGGGAGTTAGAACTTCAACCTAAGAATTTTAGGAATACAGAATTCAGCCCATACCACCACCATAGAAAACTTATTAAACAAAGACGGCATATTCATACAACAGAATACCATGTAGCCATTAAAAAATAAGGCAGTATTTAAGTCCTGAAATTATATGTCCTGAAATTAACTCCAAGATATACACCAAGTAATGGAAAACTGAAGTATAGAATGGTGTGCAGAGTATGCTACCATTTGCATTTAAAAAGAGAAGAAAAAAGATATATACAATGTATACTGGCTGATGCATGGACCATCTTTGGAAGTCAACTAAAAAAACAGAAATGTTGTCTCCCAAGAAAGAACCTGATGAACTGGGGCATAGGAGTGAGGAAGTGATTTGATTTTCACTATAAATTCTCATGTAAATATCAAATGTTGTGCCATGGATGTATTATCTAGTTTTTAAAAGTAAATGAAATATTAAAAATCAATTTAAAATGCTGGCAAAATTTAGATTTAGAAGGGAGCATAAGCTACACTGTTTGTTCTACAAAGCTCAAGTATGTTAAAGGGTTGCTTTATCCTCAGCTATTTCCCCCCACACTTGGGCTCTTTCTGCACAAATGCCTCTTCATGGATGCCTATCTCCGTGGCAGCTGGCCAGCGCTGCCTGTTCTAGCTCTCATTCAGTCTCTCTCTCTCACGTACACACGCACACACACATTTTCTAAATTCTGGAGAACTCTGAGTGGCCATACTTTCAGAGAGTTCCTGAATGCACCTTGTCAGGTTATTTCCCACTGCCAAGATGAAGGAAAGGGGGAGGCGTTGGAAAAGAGAAACCATCACTCCAAATAGAATGGAAATGGAAGCACTGCAAAGTAAATAGCTGAAAATTTCACGTGTCATTCACCATTCACAAAGATTGTTTTTAGACAACATAATAATCCACTACAACATTTATTCTGTCTGCAGGATTATTAGAGCACAATTTTACCTTTCCATCTTCCCCGGCATAGTGTGATTTCTTTAGTAGTCATCCTTTGTCTTTCCCAAGTTTTGGGGTCATACTAATCCAGATGATGACTTGGGGAAATTGGAGGGGGGGTTTTGACAGCCCGAAAACTCACGGGAGGACTCTTATGCCTTCAGCGTTCCCACACAATCCCAAATGGCTGCTCTCTAAGCAGCCTTTTCCTTGGCATGACCTAGGATTTATTTACCGTGCTCTGTCTCAGGCCTGGAATGTTCCCCTCTCTACCCTTTCCCCACCCTTAAAGTTCCAGTTCTTCCAGGAAGCCTTGACCACGGCAATTTACACCGCTCTTTCTCTATTAAGTCCTCGCGAGTGTTAATCAGGCCCCTCCTGTGGGCCATGTTGTTGGGGTGGAAGGAATAGAGATCTGCTCAAGCTGGCTCAATGGGGAACAGAAGGAGGAGTTACTCTAGGAATAAATAAGAGGGAAGGAAGGGGACAGGGACGTCATGGGATCTGCTATTGAGCCATGGTGCAGCCAGTGCTCAAGGGGATGAAAGCTTCAGAGTGTTTTGGATTTGAAGTGTCTTTAGAGACACTGGCAGCAGCAGATCTCAAGCTTTCCTCTGCTGGTGCCCCACCATTAACAGAGCTGCGACCCTCCACGCGTCTGCTTCTTTCTCCATCTCTGCCAGCTGGCCTCTCCTGCTCACTCATAGTTTTACTGGCTTCTAACTTCAGAGATTTATCCACCATTTGGCTGGCTAAGGTCCTGGAAAGACCACCTAGCCCTCTTTCACGTTTTTCTCTTGCTACCAACTGACAACTTGTTTGAGTGTTTTGGATTTCAAATTCCCAGCTAAGGACACCAGATTTGCTCAGTTAAACTTTTTGGTCAGAGCATACAGGTCATAGCCAACCAATGGTTTGGTTGAGCTTAAGTCAAATATCCCATCACCAGCTCGAAGACGCTGAGAGACTCTCCATGTAGAAGCCCAGCACAGATTTGATGCATGCTCTGAGATTGTTTGACCTGCAAGTTCTAAGGATAGTTATTTCTGTTAGCAGTTGTAGACTGCGAGTGTCTGCATGGGTCTTCTTCACTCCAAAACCAGAGTGAGGGTACGAGTGGAGCAGTCTCCTGGAAGCCCCTCAAAACAGCTGAAGATCCATTTGAAAGAAAGCCCATCTCTGGCAAGTGGGCTGGAGGGTACTTGTGCCATTTCTACTTGGGTATAAAATAGGACATACACCAGATGACTTTTTGGAGTAGACACAGGCTTATGAGGCCAGAAACTTACAGGCATGGGTTACATATAGATGACCAAGAGTTCACCCTTGATGTCACAGAGCCTATATTAGTCAGGGTTCTCCAGGGAAATAGAACCTATGGGATAGATAGATAGATATAAGAGGAGCTTTATTACGGGAATTGGCTTATGCAGTTATGGAGGCCAAGAAGCCCCACAGTCTGCCATCTGCCAGCTGGAGAGCCAGGAGACCCTCTGGTGTAATTCACTCCTAGTCCAAGTCAGACCCAGGGGAGCCGATGAGATAAGTCCCAGTCCCAGTCCGAAGGTCCAAGAACCAGGAGTACCAGAGTCCGAGGGCAGGAGAAGACCAATGTTCCAGCTCAAGCAAAAAGTGAATTCCTCCTTCCTTTGCCTTTTTGTCCCATCAGGCCCTCAATAGACCCACTGGCACTGCTGAGGGCTATCTTCTTTACTCAGTTTACCAATTCAAATGCTAATGCTAACCTCTTCTGACACAACCAAAAATAATGTTTACCAGCTATGTGGGCATCCCTTAGCCCAGTCAAGATGACACATAAAATGAATCATCAAAGAGCCCCATCTAGGAGGGAAGATTGACATGCAAAGAAATATGTTCCAAAACAGTACAAAGCATCGAGGTAGCACCAAAGAAAGAGTGAGTAATGCTATAAGGGAAGGCTTCCTCAGGGAAGCAAAGCTGTGAACAATAAGTTTAACTGGTAGACAAGGAGAGCAAGACACCCCAGGCACAGGGGTCAACAAGGAGAAAGGTGGAAAGAAGCGAAGTGTAGCATGCTCCAGGTCAAAGTCATTATAAAAAAATGTGGGGGGTAGAAAGAGGAATCGAGGCTGGAGAGAAGTATACAGGGACCAGATCATAGCGACCTTATACCTCAGAAAGGAACCGGTAGAGTTTCAGGGAGGAGAAAGCTATAAAAAGATTTCATTTTGGGAAATTGCAGTGGCAGAAATGCAGAGGAAGTATTAAATTGAGGAAAGATCAGAGGCAGGCAGATGCGTTACGCTGTTATTAGACTTGAACCAAGGCATTGGCAGGGGAAATAAAGAGGAGAATGTGGGGTTGGAAAATCAAGAACGTAGAACAAGTTTGGGGTGGGGGAGATAATGAATATAGCTTGGTACGTGTTGAGTTTAAGATGTATTAGGCCAGCCAGGTAGATGTTTCAAAAGTAAAATTTTGGACAGATGGTCCTGGAGTTGAGAGAGGACAGAGCTGGAGATAGAAATTTGGGAGTCCTGTGTATCCAAGTGGAGGTAAAGCCGTGGGCTTGAAGGAAGTCACTGAGGATGGAGGGTGGGGAGCAAAGTAGAAGAAATATGAGAATGGAATCCGGGCAGTAATGCCACAGTGGATTATACGGTATCTTGCAACATTATCTGAATGTTTCTCTTCCTAACTCAATTAAATTCTCCACGTCATTTTCTTCCTCTGTTGTTATCCCTCTCTTTTCAGCCTCCCCTCCTCCCTTTTTCAGGCCACTATGAGCCTACTCAGTGCCTTTGTGCAAGTTAGAAAGGGCACACCCTCTGGGCACTTGGCTTGGCAAGCCAGCTTTGGATAACTTAGAAATAAATGTGCTTCCTTTGGGCTGAGGCAGTCTTGTGCCAGTGCAGAGCCTAATAAGTAGAGCCAAGCTTGATTCGTCACCTCATCCTGGGCCTTTGTACAATGCACAAACTGCTCAACCTTATGGGAGCAGCCGTGGCCCCCTTGCAACAGGGTCTACACAACAAGATTCCAAACAAGGCCCATAAGAAGTACCTGTAGATGACGTTTCAATTTCCTTGTATTTAAAAATTTAGAGAGCAACATTTTATTTCCTCTCTTTGCACTAGATTGAGATCTGGCAAGTTTTGCTAATGATGGTTCTTCAGAACTGCCTCCCAGTTCTTAAGAGTTGAGACATAAAAACATCAGACCAATCTGTCTCACACACGTGCAGCTCCTGGTTCTCATTCCTGATTCTAGTAGAGAAAGGCCACTGAATCCTCCCTCTCTGATGCCAGTGTCTTCATACCCCGTGGCTTTAGCTTGGCCTGCTCCCAGCCACATGCCACACCCACTCCATGTCTCTTTCAAGCCTTTCTTCAAAGCAGTCTCCTTCTTGCCTTTGTTCTCTGTCCTTTGAGGATGGTCTCTTTTTGAAAAATTGATTTATATTATTCAACATAATTGAAGAATTCTCTATCTTTGAGATCCAACAGTCATCTTATCTAAAGGGATTTATTCATGCTGCATATCAACGTGGAGTATGCACATTATAACCCTCCAGGCAAGGTCCGTGCTTCTGCAAATGCTCCACCATGTTTACAATTATGGTGCAAATAATTGCAGGTTTCATTTCACTGATATTATTAATAATAAATTTCTGATGTGAATTAGACTCTCAAATGCCTGGGGTGGTTTTGAATGGAAAAGAGAAGATTAGAGGGAACTTCAAAGAAAATAGAACACTGAAATTAGAAAAAAAAAAAAAAAGGCTATTCTCAGTTGCATTGAAAGTAGCATTGAAGATATACGGACCCCAGTTAATTTTATTAGATTGTCACCCTCACATTTGGCATAAATAAAAGAAACTCACCCATAGTCCTGCCAGCCATCAAATTAAATTACTTTCATTTTTCTGTGTTCCCTTCTAATCTTTGTCCATATGTATATATAAAGGGTTCGTAGTTTTAGTCACAGATCCTGGCTAATTTCCTTAGATTTCAAACCCTCTGATACGAAATTTTATTCAAGTTAATAAGTATGAATTGAGCATTTACTATTATTTAAATCTCAGCCAGGGGGAGGGCTACAAGGCAGATGTTGCCCTGTAGTTCATTATCTCCTACACAGTTATACCAAAGACCAAAGCAAGACAGAATACAGAGGAGGCAGCTGCTAGGAAAGAGCACCAGCGCCAGGAATCAGGAGCTGTAGGTTCTGATTATTTCTCTGTCACTAACCAGCTATGATCTTAGGCAAGTCTGCCTTCTGAGTGCCTCAGTTTCCTCATGTGTAAAATGAAGGGATTCGACTTGATCAATTGGACTTGATCAAAGTTTTAAACTCTTTTCTTCAAAGGGCTGCAAGAAGATGCTGGGGCAGGAGGCGTGGTGCTATAGGACTGACCTCTGCCCACCTCCCTCCAATCAGAGCAGCTCCATCTTTGTCTGTTTTTCACGCCGAGCATCTGAGTCCAATGTCTCTGACAACAGGACAAATCCTGCGTATTCAGGGCTTTCTCAGAGAAGCCAGGACATAGGGTCACCCCGGTTATCAACAAGACAGGCAGCCAGAGTTCAGAGAAGGGGGAGGGCAGGGAGGGCAGGAGCAGAAAACGGAAGTTTCACGGAAGAGGCAGGGCTTGGGTGCACCTTGAGGGATGATGGTATTTGGAAAGACAGAGGGAAAAGGTCAAAGAGGAGAACAGTTCAGGAAAGGCATGGTGACATGTTCAGGCTCCCAGAAGACAGGACCCATTTGGGGTGGAGCTGAGCCTGGGGAGCAGAGAAGGTTGCGGAATAGGATAGAAACGAGGGCCTGAGTACTTGAAGGCAAGCAGATTAATACAAGATTGGCAGGGTAAGCTACAAGATCGCCTGAAGATTTCTGAGCAAGGGAATGACATGGTGAAATTGGTGCATAAGGAAGATTAGTGTGTCAGGTTTTCGCAAAGCAAACATTTCTTGATGCTTACAAGGTGCCTGCAGGCACTGAGAATACAAAGCTGGAAAAGGCAGAGGCTGCCCTTGAGGAGCCTGGCAAAGGAGAATGCAGAACGGGATGAAGCAGAGGACAGCGGAGTTGGCTAGATTACGGAAGGGGCAGAGAGGAGGGGAGGAGAAGGGACAGATGAGAGAGACACCACAAAATAAAAATTAGCAGGACTTAGTGGCTGGCTGAATAAAGTAACTCAAGGAAAGGAATAAATAACAAACGACTACACTTTTTAATCCTGGAGCTTGAGTGTAGCTTTCTCTTCCTCTTGGGGCCACAGCTAGAACACCTCTCCCACCCTCCCGTGCAGCTGGGTGTACTACGTAATCGGGTTCTGAGCAAAGATTGTGAACAGAAGTAACGTGTTCCGCATCCAAGCCTGGTCCATAAAAACCTCCCACGTGTTCTTCCCCACTCTTCCCCATCCTTCTGATGAATGAAGAGGGCTCTGAGGCTGAAGAGGCCGTCAGAGCCACAAGATTAAAGGCGCCGGGGTCCCTGAATGACTACATGAAAGGCTGCCTGCCAAGCAGGAACATCACCTAGGCTTCACACAGCAGTGACTGACATTCTGGAGTCATTTGTTATGGCAGTTAACTTATCCTGAGACTGAGACAATAGTCATGCCACTTTAACAACAAATACAGAAGTTGGGAGGAGTTTAGAGGAGAAGATAATAAATTCAGTGTTTCATTTAGGGTTACGTTGCTTTGAGGAAATATAAAATCTGACCCAAACTAACTTAAAGGAGTTATTGACAACACTTCCGACTTCAGGCATGGCTTAGAAGGAAGCCTTTTCCACAAAGTTACGAGTTTCACTCTGATTGGCTCAACTTAGGTCATGTGCCCCACCTGGGAGCCAATCAGGAAAGCCAGGGAATGTGATGCCCTGGTTGTCTTGAGCAGAAAGGCATTTCTCTGCCTCGGTACTGGGAGAACAGTCAAGTCTTCCCAGAGTGAGGGAGAGGGTGCCTCCTCTGCGGGAAATCAGAGTACCACTACTAAAGGGGAAATGGATGTCGGATATTAAAATGCAGTAAAGGGCTTTATTTTCCGTTTTGGAAATGCCTAATTATTTGGAATACCTAAATGGAGAATGGTAAATGATTTGAAGTATAAAATTGAAACCTAGGTAGAACAGAACTGGACATGCAGTTTAATCCAGGCAGTGTGAATAAGAGATTTCCTTCTTTTTTCTGACTCTCCAAATCAGAGAAGGGGTAAAAAAAAAAAAAAGAATCCCTTTTGGGAGTCTCATTTGATAATGTGGCTTTACTCTGTCCCTTGCCTGTGCCTCCTAATGGGTCTTTATCTAAGAAGTTTGGAAAATAACATATTTTAGGGGCACAGCTGAGGAACACAAAAGAGATAATATATAATTTTGGAGATTATACCGCAAACTTCACATTCCCATAGCCTTTTTAAAAATGCTGGTTTTCAGACTCAATCAATGAGGGCTGTCGAGTTGGGTCACAAAACTCTTGGGACCAGCTTTCACTGAGAATTCAGAGAACAGGAAAACAGTGCCCTCTGGAGTTGTACAATATGCCAGTACTGTATTCAGAAATTCTCCTTCGCAAAAGAAAAGTCTTTACCTGGACACAGAGAATCCGGCTGACTGAACCCTACTTCCACAGCTTGGAACATCCAAACGCCTTCCGCACACTTTTTTGAAATGCCTCATCTTACTTCAGACGTTTACTGACTATATTCTACTTACTTCAGGATCTTACTTACTAAGTCTTCTTGAGATTCCCTGCCCCCCAAGTCCTCTCCTTTATCTGAGTCTGCCATCTTGGTTCTACCCTCTGTGGCTTTTTACAAAACTTTTACTTAAACCAACTGTCCTCTGAGCTTAAGAACTTCACTGAAGTTTTAAGGCTGTCACCGAGGAAGAATTACATCACATACGAGACAGCAAACAAATTAATAAAAATCTACATTAGATTTTTCTGTTCTCCCCACAAATTCCTCTTTATAAGCCCAAAGCTACTATTTTTACCTTCTCCTATAAATGTTTTCCTAAATCTTCTCCTGCTCCAGTCCTTTTTCCAGTATCTTCTACCTAGATTCTCTTTATACCAGAACCATGCCATCTTGGTTATTGTATCTTTAAGCCTTGAAAGTGAGTCATGTAAATCTTCCAAGTTTGCTCTTCTTCTCAATATCGTTTTGACTATTTTAGATCCTTAAGATTTTTATTGTCAGTTTGTCAGTTTCTACCAAAAAAGAAATATGAGGAGAAATAACATCTTAATAAGATCAAGTTTCCAATGCATGAGCACAGTATATATCTCTCCACTTATTTACGTCTATTTAAATTTCCTTCAGCAGTATTTTGTAGTTTTCTATGTTCACCTCATGCACATATTTTGCTAACTTAAACCCTAAATATTTCATATTTTATGCTGTTATAAATGGTGCTTTTTAAATTTCTAGTTCCAATTATTCATAGCTATCATATAGAAATAGAATTGATTTTTAGGGGCCGGCCCAATGGCAGAGTGGTTAAGTTTGCGCGCTCTGCTTTGATGGCCCAGGGTATCGCCAGTTTGGATCCTGGGCACGGACATGGCACTGCTCATCAGGCCACATTGAGGGGGCATCCCACATGCCACAACTAGAAGGACCCACAACTGAAATATACAACTACGTACTGGGGGGATTTGGGGAGAAAAAGCAGAAAAAAAAGAAGATTGGTAACAGTTGTTAACTCAGGTATCAGTCTTTAAAAAAAAAAAAGAATTGATTTTTACATGTTGACCTTGTTGTATCCTGTAACCTTGCTAAATAAAATGCAAAATGATATAGTCACTTTGGAAACAGTTTGGCAGTTTCTTATGGAGTTAAACATATACTTACCATATGACCTAGAAGTTCCACTTTTAGGAAATGGAAACATGTTCTCACAAAGATGGGTATGCAAAAGTTCGTTAACTGCCCAAACTGGAAACAACCCAAATGTCCATCAACAGGTGAGTGGAAAAACAAATTGTGGTCTATCCCTATACAAGAACACTACTCGGCAATAAAAAGGACCTAACTACCGGTGCATGCAACAACATGGACGAATCTCATGGATGAATCTCAAACTGAGCTCAAGAAGCCAGACAAAAAAGTCAATATTACATGATTCCATTTATATAAAACTCTAGGAACTACAAATTTAATACATAATGACAGACAGTATATGGATGTTTGACTACAACAAGTGTTCAGAGGAATGACTGGGAAGGGGTACAAGGGAACACTTCGGAAACACATAAAAGTTCTGTGTCTCAGGGTGGCCCCACGGCCGAGTGGTTAAGTTCACGTGCTCCGCTTAGGTGGCCCAGGGTTTCGCTGGTTCAGATCCTGGGTGCGGATATGGCATCGCTCATCAGACCATGCTGGGGTGGCGTCCCACATAGCACAACCAGAGGCACTCACAACTAGAACATACAACTATGTACTGGGGGGAAGAAAAATAAAGAATATTGGCAACAGCTGTTAGCTCAGGTGTCAATCTTTAAAAAAAAAGGTTCTGTGTCTCAATAATGATGGTGACTGTAGTGTTGTTTACATTAGTCACAACTCACTAAATCGTGCATCAGAATGAATTTATCTATTGCATGTACATTCTACCTCTTTATTGAGAAACTGAAACTGCTCAGGCTGTCTTTTAGAAAGCAAGAAGTGTGTATGCACCAAGAAACAACTGAACTTCAAAAACATAGCTAATAGGACAGAAAAGAAGGACGATTTTCTTAAACTTCACTAGATGTTAGCCTCTAAACACAATGCTGTCCACTAGAACTTTCTGCCCTGTCCAATACAGTAGCCACTAGGCATATATGGCTTTTGGGCACTTTAAATGTGGCTGGTACAGTGAGGAGCTGAATTTTACATTTTATTTTATTTATTTATTTATTTATTTATTTTTGAGGAAGATCAGCCCTGAGCTAACTGCTGACAATCCTCCTCTTTTTGCTAAGGAAGACTGGCCCTGAGCTCACATCCGTGCCCATCTTCCTCTACTTTATATATGGGACGCCTACCACAGCATGGCTTGACAAGCAGCGCCATCTCCGGACCCGGGATCCGAACCGGCGAACCCCCGGCCGCCAAAGCGGAACGTGAGTACTTAACCGCTGCGCCATTGGGCCATCCCCTATTTAATTTTAATTAATTAAAGTTTAAATAGTCACATGAGGCTAGTGGCACGGTGTGGGACAGAATAGCAAGGATAGGGAATGTATCTCCTATGTCCTTATGTGCCTAATAACTAACCTTGGGCATGTTAGTACCTATTCAATAAAGGAAAAAGAAAATAAAGTAATATCCAATAACCCAATGTACGCTGTAGTTGTGCCAAGTAGTACGGCGGACTTGGTCCCTTCGGGTCCTTTTCTGTTAAAATGGGGCTTCTCCTCACTACCGACTTCACGCTGTCATTATGAAGTTAAAATGAGAAAATGCAAGTAAGAAGATCAACTTTAAACTGCAAAGCTCTGTACGAACAGAAGGTGCTGGATGCGTTAGCAAGGTGATGGCCGCATCTGGTGCCACCACACGATTTTAAACTGACGGATCAAGAGGGTCATGCTCGGGCCCTCCTGGAGCCACAGGAAGAGATTGTGCATATATACCTTGGTTCCATTTTAGCTTTCACATGCTAATATTGCAATCTCCGTGGAGTATAAACCACCTGAGCCTCATAAACATTTCGATTTACATACACACGTGTGACCTTTCCCATCCTGGGGCTACCTTACCAGTATTGATCGCTGATTTGCAAGGGAGCACGCTTTGTAACTGCATAGGAAATGAGGATTGCAGTGGCGGCGGTGGTGGCCTGCAAGGATGAAAGAGGTGGCGCTCACTACCGGCCAATGAAACAGAGCCCTACTGTGAGTTATTGTCCCCGGCGGATCCAGGAACAGAACCTGGAGTCCCCGTTTGCACTCTCCTCGGTTCAGCAGTTGCTCTACTGTCTCCAGTAACTGCTCGCTCCTCCCTCTGCGGCTGTCTTTTGTCTTTGAAAGCCGGAGACCGACAATGGATTATTATCTGTGCATGCAGGTGTTGTTGAAGAGACCAATTTGTGAACAATGGCCCTTCCCACGTTGTCCAAACAGAAAGATTGCTCCGCAGCTGTTATTTGCAGAACCTGTCACCGTTCGCGGCGCTGCCGCTGAGCCACCAGCTGGCCCGGAGCGCGCTTCTCCGGGCGCCGCCCACCGCTGACAGCGCCGCCCGCCCTCCTCGCGCCGCGGCCCCGCCCGGGACACAGCCCCCGCGGCAGCCGGGCCGGCTCTCGGCCTTCCCCGGGCGGGCGGGCCGGCGGGCCGAGTTTCCAAAGCTCGCTCCCCAGGATCCTCTCTTCCCATTCCGTATTCCTCGGGGCGTGAAAACAGAATCGATGGACAGAGTTGCTTGGCAAGCCTGATAGGACACAAGTTTAAAGAACAAATATCCATGCGGGCATTATTTTACAGATGTGACCCAGATGTCAGGTGCAGATCTCCCTGCTCTGTAAGATCTGGGAGAAGTTGTCTGGAACCTACCAATTCTACAGTCTAGGTCCAAAGACCTCCCCTAGACTCCTGCTAATTCCCCGGGGGTCTCAGGTCCTCCTGCCCTCTGAATCTGCACACCGTTCTTCTTTAGTTCCCCCGCAACGCCTAAAGCAAAATGCAGCCCTTCCACTGGTTCCCAAAATAAATCTGCTGGCATGAAGCAGTTCCTGAGAGATTTCACCGAGAACCAGGAGGGGGTGTGCACAAGAAGAAGGCACACATCTTGACAAACGCTTTCAGCCAGTCTCCCCGCCCACTTCCCATCGCTACATCCCGTGTGCTTCAACCTGGAGAGCTCCAAGTTCCTCTCCCCCCTATAACACACAGCAACTTGCCAGTCTCCAGGCACTTCCCCCAAGCTTCACTACCCAGTTCCTACCAAGGGCCTTCCAAGTGCCAGGGCTCCTCTCCTTCAAGGAAAAAGCACTGTTTTCTTCCCGGTACAAAGACCTTCAGTTCCCGCTGGTGTCCTGCTGGCTCAGCATGTCTGCTGGGCTGCCAGTTTCTCAACAAACTCACTGGCCTCCAGCATTCTGTTTTCTCAAGTCAGGACAATTCACACAGGGTGGATGGTGAGCTACCCAACGGGCAGGATTTCATAAGAGCTTTCAGCCTGGAACTTCCCACAGCAATCTTAAACACATCAACTGCTGAATCTTGCAGGAGGCAGCAGCCAGGTTCGCTGGGCAATGTGTACTTAGAGGGACATATTTAAATAGGCTGAATTCAAACTGTCTAGCCTTTTCCAAGTCCCCAACAGGTGACTTCAGTCTTCCTCAAACCTGTCCATGCATTTGTGTGCCCATTTCAAGATTACAAGCATGCGCATATAGTATTTCTTAGGTTACAGTACTATGATACCTCACAGTAAAGAATATTTTAAGTCTGAGCTGAAAATATTTCCTAAATTTATTCAGACACCAGTTTCTAAGACCTCTGCCATCCTCAAGTATGGAGCCGTAAAATAAATTGAATAGTCCCAGACCTCTTCTTAACCCCATTTTATGCTAATGACAATGCACTCTAAAGTGACCAGTCATGTCCTTGATGGAGTAACCTTAGGCCTACTTACCTAATTTGTCATTAAATATATAAAATGTATGTTAAAAGCATAAAATACTACAATTCCTTCTCCTTTCATTTTTTTACCCAAGAAAGGAGACAAAGACCAATCAAAAAAAATTTTTTTAATCCAGGTCTTTCATAACACCTCTTGGTTTGGGAATATTATTTTTTTTTTTTTTTTTAAAGATTGGCACCTGAGCTAACATTTGTTGCCAATCTTCTTCTTCTTCTTCCTCTTCTTCTCCTCAAAGCCCCCCCGCCAGTACATAGTTGTATATTGCAGCTGTAGGCCCTTCTGGCTGCGCTATGTGGGATGCCGACTCAGCATGGTCTGATGAGCGGTGCCATGTCCGCACCCAGGATCCGAACCTGCGAAACCCTGGGCTGCCAAAGAGGAGCACCCAAACTTAACCACTGGCCACTGGGCCAGCCCCTGGAATATGATCAAGAGTCTGAAAGAAAAGGAAATGATTTGAAAGAAAGTTCATATCAGCTTCCCAGAGAGCACACTGAGAATTCATGAGATTTCCATTTCGCTGGACTCTTGAGCATTATGTCCACTGCCCCTGAATTCCATAACACCCGGGCAGTAATGTGGATTCACCGGAGAGGAGATGGGGCTTCCTGAACGCAAGGCAAAACGCAAGGGATTCAAGTCGGTCCCCTCGGCGCTGCAGGCATGCTTCAGACAAGCCCGCACCTGCCCTTGAGTCCTGGGCTGGGGAGCGGCCGCCCAGGCGCTGTCTGGGGGGGGGGGGGGGGGTCAGACTGTCAGTGCATGGGGAGGAGGGCAGCTCTGTGCGTGTTAACAGCTCAGGGGAAGAAGGCAAACCACTTACTCCAGCACCGCGTTAGGCTGGGGATACAAACTGGACACCGTGCAAATATTTATCTTCAGGGACCTCCGAGAGACCTCTAGGGGAAGAAAAATAAATCTCTGCACTTGTTTACTCACAATGATTTCCAACAGGCCCATCTAAATACAGGCCCAGCGTTTCATTAGCCAGACTTCTCCAGTGGCCATCGAGCTGTGTAAATACATTATAAATAAAGGCACAGATCCTCTCTTCAGCATGGATGGAGGTGTAACGTCTGAATACAGGGTCTCCATCTCCCAGACTGAGCCCCTCTCTGAGGGCCCAGGAAGCAAGGAGTTTGCTGAAGAATGTTTTTTTTCATTTTCAATAGAGTCGTTTGTGGAGGGACTTCCATTTTGAAGGAGTATATGCTCATTTTTACAGTTTTGGTAAAACAGAAATTTGAAACAAGGAAAAAGACCTGTGTGAAGGATTTAAAATACTTCATGCTCACTCTTGATCTGCCCAAGGAAGGTGGAGGGATTAGTGAGCCCGAGAACATTCGGTGAACACAATAAAAATGACTTCCACAGGGTCTGTTTCCTCATCTGGCTAGAACAACAAAGCTAACATTGGACTGCGAGTTTGACAACGAGAAGGAAAAGAGCATGACCTCAGAGCGCCCTCCCACAGCAAGGGCCCCAGGTGATGCTGAGAAAGCACTCGCTTTTGGACAAGGCTCCAGCACGTACACAAACACACACACACACACACAGACACTCCTTCCACACAATAACTTGGTGTAAAGAAAGCAGGGAAATCACTTTCCAGGCTAAAGATTCTCCCGTGTTATTAGTCACCCTTCCCTCCTCCTCCTGACTCTTACTGGCAGCTGGGCTGGGCAATGACTCAGGAAGGCAGGCAGTGGGGCGAAGCTAGCTCACCACCACGGCCTAAAAAAATACTGAGGCCCTTTCAAATATAATTAACTCAGAAACTTACTAGTCATCTGGGGAGAGAAGAAGGGGGCCAATGAGGGCTGTAGGTGTGTTTGGGGAGGAGATAGGAGAGGAGAGGCATTTGGACAATAGTTGAAGAGTGGTAGCCCCTATTTTCATGAAGACGGCTCGTGTAAACCAGGAAACAACATCCCGATAACGTCTGCACTCTTCTCCATGAGCCATTCTGCTGTGGGGAACTCTTCTGTGCTCAGCAAAGCCCCCACGTCACTGACGAAACCAAGTCCCGCTAGCAGGGCACATTCCCTGCCGCAGGAGAATGTCAGCAGTGCAGTAGAGCGTAACAGACTCCCTGGGAGATAGGGACAGTTGGAAGCAATAGCATGAGACTCAGACCTGAGCCAACAGTGAGGACACACTAAGGTCGGATGGAGGAAAAACAATGCCAAACACCAATGTCTCCAGGACTAAAATAATTCCCCCTGAATATGGTGGGTCCTTTCTCTGAGTATGAGATCTAATTTGGCCATCTTGAGAGACAACAGAGGTCCAAAGGAAACCCACCCTAGCAGCATCTGATTGCGTTTGGGGATGGTACTTGTGACTGCTCTCAGTCTGTCTTTGTGCTTAAGGCAAAATGTCTCTGCCCTCCATCTTCACCACTCAGAGAGCAGAGCAACAGCTCGTTCCCTGCTGACCCCGTGATGACCACATCACAGAAAGACCTCAAAGTGTGTGCCACCCTGACCCCGGCCTGTTTCTCCCTGTCACAGCTGGCTGCTCACGCCAGCCATGATGACGTGATTGCGCCAGAACAGCTCCCAAAGTGGAAAATTAGGGAGGATAACACCCTAAGACTCTCAACACTCAATCACATGCTCCCCAGCCCTAATGTTCCAGACTAGCACTCCCATTAGTATGATTTGCAACTGACTTGGTAACCAAATCCCACTGCTTCTGGCTCTTATTCAAGCCCAAATACAAAGGAATGAGTAAAAGCTGTTTTCTCCGCAGCAGTTTCTCGCCTCCTTGGCAGGTGGAAAGGGTGATGTATGGAGTAGCTGGCATCTCCTCCGCTTCCTTGGAAGGGAATTCAGCACACACCACCCCTGTCAGCCAACCCACCAGTCAGCTGACTCTCGGGGGGCAGCAGCAGGCCAAGCAGCAAGGCTGGCCCCAGCTGCTGGATCGAGGAGAATAAGCCCGATGAGCAGAGGGCTGCGGCGTTGGCTCTGCCCTCTCCTGGAGCCCCAATCCCCAGGCAGCCCCAGCCTCTGTGGCCCACAGTCTATGCTCCAGCCCTGAAAACAAGCCTCCCCCATCCTCATGTGTAATCAGTTACATTAAAATGTCACTGGAACTTTCTCTTAATGACCTTTCTAAAAGCCTATCAGTCCCATTAAAGCTGCTCTTTAATCTACCCATGTTCCCTCCATTGCAATAAATACGTCAGCACATTCCCATAGGCACATAGCTAGCTACATAAGATTAATAGAGATCTTTCTCCCAAATGCTGAGACTTCAGAACATCTTCTATTTGTTTTATTTGCATTGTTACAGAGTCAGTGCTCTGAGAACCCTGGTGGCCTCTCTGCAGGGAGAGGCTGCTCAGCTTGGTCTCTTGGGCTGGCAGTCTCCATCGTCTGGCCCAGTAGTGGATCCCGAGGTCTTTACACAGGGGCCTGGGCTGCGGCCTGACCAGGGGAATAGGGACGTGTCTGAAGCTGGCTCTGCAGAGCAAGCACACCGTGTTTCCTTAGATTTAAGGTCTATGGGGAGAAGTTTAGAGGAGGAACTCATGAAATCATGAGGAGCCCCAAAACCACCCCCTCCTTGGAGCTACAGCCGATCAGCCCAAGTGTAGCCATTGATTATTGTGCCAAAAAGCCCCAGAGTCCTTCTAGAAGGAGCCTCGGAGGCCAGCCAGCCAGCTTTCTGCTGTCAGAAAGGAGTCATGTTAAGACATCCCGTTTCTAAGACATAAGGCCAGATTTAAGTGAGAAGATGGTTTGACAAATGTGAGTGGCACAGGTGGATTGAACTACTCTGTGGATATGGCCATAATTTAGCACTTACCAAATAACACACACTGTCTCAAAGCCTTGACTATGCTGTCTCATTTAACTGTCACCACAACCCTGTGAGGTAAATATCACTATCAACCCCATTTTAGGGATGAGGAAACTGAGCCCCAGCCCCAATGACAGCTAGAAAGCAATAGTCCCAGGCTTGGAACACAGGTCTTTCTGACTGTGAAGTTTCCCTTGTCGCATACCCTGGCATCTCTCCCATTATGTTATCATCACACTGGACTTCTGATTTCACTCCGTATTATCAGCCCTCAAAACAGCAAGATATTTTGGTGCCATCCCTTAGTGGGAAGCATGAGAGTCATTTCCCAGATTAGGAATGTAGGGTAAACAGCTCACTGTACCAATAGATAACATTATGCCAGGCCATCAGACCATTGGTCAAAGCCGGTGGAGCTGGTCCTTTGAGAAGGAAAGGCTGGTTTGAGAAGGGGATATTTTCATTGCCTGATAAGGAAAGAACACAGAGGTACTTTTAGTCAGTTGATAGGCTCCCTTCTGGTTCCAAACAGCTTTCCGCTACTTAGCCAACTTCTTGGAAAAGGAACTCCTTGGTGTTACTTTGCCATCACAAGCCACTACAAAAAACCACCAGGAAATGAACCCTCCTCTCTTCCTGGCATTTGCTACCTCACTCCAGCTCAGGTCATCAGACCCCAGTTAAATTCAAATTTCAAATAAACAATAATTTTTTAGTGTATGTCGCAATACCTGTGAATACTTATTCTGAAAAATTATCTGTTTCTTGTCTGAAATTCATATTTAACCAGGGTCTTGTATTTGACCTGGCAATCCTACAGGGGCTCCCAATATAGCATGACTCTTTTCAAAAACAAGCCAGCTAATAAAGGTCAGAAGCTATCGCACAGATGGTGACTTGGGTGAAACCAAGCCATCTACACCCTGAATTAAGATCCGGGGAATTCTTACTGCACACACCCCTGGAGCCCTCCCATGGGGCTTGGTCAGAGTTATCTTCCCACCAGGAGGGGCCTGAGCTAAGCAATTCTAATCCCTAAATAGCCCAAGAACGGTAAATGACTCAATGTTACATTGATCTCTTTGATTGCAAACACCCAGTTCCTTTCTCCTTGGTTCCCGGTCCTGGGTGGTTGTCCATGTACCAGTCTCCTCTGCCAGAGACAGGGAAACCCCTTCCCTCTTCCGCTCGCAGCACATTTTTTAACAAACCGACTAAGATCTCCCCAGCTGGAACTCCTCCTTCGCAAAGATTTGCTTGGGGGAGCAGATGGGAAGAATGGCAGTTACATAGCCAAAAAAAATTACACTAGATGCCAGAGCAAGTTCACACTCGTAAACACCAGCTCTGTCCAAAGTTTTTGTTTTTCAAGTGCAAGCATGTTGCCGAAACCTAGATGCCATTTCAAAACAAGATTCTGAAAGGGCAGCAAGTAGTCTCACTGGCAGTTCTTCTCTGGAATTCTTTCCCTTCTTCCCTGCTCTACAGAGAAACCATTCAATGTTTCTACATCACCTTCTATGGAAAGGCTTTTCCATTCTCCCTGAGAAGTCTAGGGCCCAACCTACCAAGAGAGCAGCCTCTCTAAGTTCCTGAAACCAGAATTCTGTATGCCCTCTCCTACCTGACTCTTATATCAAAGTCATCTGTACCACATACCCGCAAAAGGTGACACCTGGCTTTGCAAGAACTTAGGACCAACAGCCTAAACCTGCCTTCCCCTGGACAAGCCCAAACCCCCCAAGCTATCCACATCTGTAAAAGGCAGTCCCCTCCAGTTTCCTAACAGCTCGGTTCAGCACATCTGAGCTCCAGGCCTGGGGGACATCAGGGTGACCAGTGACCTTGGCTAACCTTGGGGCAGTTAAGCTATTCCTGTCTGGGTCCAGGACCAGTGATTCTTGAGGCATGGAGCCTTGGGGCATGGAGACAAGAGGAGCATAATGAGAATATCCAGGAGGATGACTTATTCAAAAAAGCATAATTAAGAGTATGTCATTTTATGTTTGGAAAACTATGGTTTTTGTAATATAAACTACAGGAAGGAAAGCGCAAACATTTCTCAAAATTTACAAGAACCAATCTTTCACATTTGGTAGTAATAATAATAGCTAATATTGGACAGCTACCCAATACAGGGCATTGTGTTAAGCACTTTACACGCATTATTTTGTCTACTCCTCAGCCATCCCAAGAGGTAGTACCATTATCATCCCCTTGACCAAGAAGGGAGACAGAGGCATGTCCCAATAAGAAGCAGGGCTGTGACTTGAATCCAAGCGCTCTGACCAGACTCAAACCCTCCATATCACTCCACACCATGTCCAAGGACAACGAGCACTGGGATGGCCAAGCTCTTGTTTAGCTGTGGCCTCCAACACCACCGGCTTTCTGTCCTGCTGCAGAGATCTCACCCACACTGGAGATTAGAGAAAACAACTATAAAATCAGTTATTCCCATGCCATTTCCAACAGTCTGGGAGACTGTGCATGTGGGCAGGGTGTCGATAGGACAACACTAATAAAATCATATGCTGACATGACTCTTTCTTGTTAAATCCTTGCCAAGGAAAGAAACCTTCAGGGAAGTCCAGGAAAAACCAAGTTTGACTGAAAAGCTTCAGCCACTGAAAGAAATCAGAATGTCCCAGCTTTAGAATAGTGCCGTGAACAAAGTAGATACTAAACCGATGTTGTTCTGTTAGATTGGGATAACTTTATAAAGAATGATTATTTCTCTCTCCCCATCCCCACCTTTTAGATGAACCTTCATTCACTAGACAGGCATTAATTGATTCTGCCATAATGAGGCATCCCCCCGGGCATGGTGGTAGACCCAAGATGAGGCAGGTGCCTTTCCTATAACTGAGAACGTTATAATTTATTGGGGAAAGTTACACACTTTTTAAAGACAGATGGGTATTAGTTTTCTATTGCTGTGTAACAAATTACCGCAAACTGATTCTTTCAGGGTTCTGTAGATGAGAAGTCTGGGTACAGAGTGGCTGGGTTCTCTGTTCAGATCTCACTGGGCTGAAAACAAGGGGTCAGCCCGAGCTGAGCTTCTCATCCAGGGCTCGGGGTCCTCTTCCAAGATCATTCAAGTTGCTGGCAGAATTTGTTTCCTTGCAGTTATAAGACTGAGATCCCAGAAAGGCAAGGGCTGTCAACCGAGAGCAGGTTACTTCTTCAGAAGGAGGAAGCTGGAACATGTTTGTAGGCCGAGAAGGATTCAGGGAGGAAGGAAAGAACAGAGACATAGACTAAAGACACAAGACAAAGGGGACCATGCAAGGTCCCAGAAAAGGCATGAGGGGATGGGATATAAGACACAACTGAAAAGGATTAACTATGGACACTTCTGCTTCTGCAACGCGAGCAGGAAAGAGAGGGTAGGTAAAACACAAGGATTTTGAGGTGGGTAGGAAGAGGGGAGTTAGGTCAGGTGGCCTCAGTCTCATAATTGGAAGACAAGTCCTCTGCCAGTGAGAGTTCAAGTAAAGCATATCTTACGCATTTAGAAAGTGCTCAATATTTCTTCTAAACATAGCTATCCCTGCCATTAGGGAAAAAGTTTTGGGAAATAATGTTAGAAATTAAAAGGAGCAAAAACATCCATAACTAAGGAGGGGAGCTAACATTTGCTGAGTTACTAGTACTAAAACCATGGCATTTCACCAGAAAGAAGTGAAAATGGAAGAGAAGTGTTTCTTAAGGGCGCAGGAAAGAGATGTGCAAGGTGGCCAATGGTCCAAGGGTTCCTGAAAGAGAGGCCCAGGATACTGGCTGCTCTACTCTCCACATCTTTCTGGGAGGAAAAATGTGTCTTCACAGTTGAAGAGGCAAGGGTGGTCCTCCCCCTGCCAGAACTTGATGGATGGAAAGCAAATTCTGTTTACCCAACTTTAATTCTTGTTTGTCCGTAACCAGCCAGGTGTTTTAGGAAGAGAGAGAGGGTAGCTTTATACTTAACCAATATGCTAGCTCAATAAGTAGGGAGGTTATCTTCCATTCACATTTTGAAGGAAATGTTACAATTGTTAAAGAAAAACTAGCAATTTAGTCTCCTGTAAAAGGAACAATTTTGTAATGTACCAAGGCTATCTGAAGAAGCTATGGGGTCTGGGGGAAATTTTGCCTAAGGAAGTCCGTTTTTCCTAAGTGAGGCTAAATGTTTTACTGACTTCTGGTCAACAATGATGTCCAGTCTCCATTTTTTTAAAGACAACATACAACCCTACCATCCCTAACACAGCCTGGGCCTCAAATCCTCAGTTCTATCTGACAAACTAGATTTTATTACAGCTTGGGAATGGAGCTTTGGTTCTTACATTTTTTTTTAATAAATCAAAGACACTTTGGTTTAACTCATTTAGGTCAGCTGTGTGCCGTTATTCAGTGGGAACTGATGGGCAAAGATGACGTGTGTGCAAACAAACGGGTAAAGTTTTGATGCACCAAGTTTACGAAAAAGAGTCATATACGTGCGATGGTGTTACACTGCCAATGTTATGAGTAACCAATAGCGTTTGATATACTGTGCGCACTTCAAATAAGGTTTGCTATAGCAGTCAAACCATGTAAAAAGAGTGATATGCAATTTGAAACAGGTGCCAAGATTTAGCAGAGTATCATGAGATCAAACAGCCATTTAGAAAGAGAGAGAGGTAGGAAGAAATAGATTGTTTTGATAGATTTCATTTCTGAAGTTATCTTAGTAGAATTCAGGCCAGCTTTTTACAAAACTCTACCTAAGGTATGTCACAATGAAGGACTGGCTCGCAGGCCTCTAGTATACCCTAGAGAAATGTTTTATGATTCAGGAATATTAAAGAAACGTAGGGGCAGGCCCTGTGGTGTAGTGGTTAAGTTCGGTGCATTCCACTTCATTGCCTGAGTTCGCAGGCCAGATCATGGGCGTAGACCTACACCATTTGTCAGCCACGCAGACCTACACCACTCGTCAGCCACACTGTGGCAGTGACCCACGTAGAAAGTAGAGGAAGATTGGCAGAGATGTTAGCTCAGGGCTAATCTTCCTCAGCAAAACAAAGAAAGAAAAAAGAAA
Organism: Equus caballus; assembly: GCF_041296265.1. NCBI lineage: Eukaryota > Metazoa > Chordata > Mammalia > Perissodactyla > Equidae > Equus > Equus caballus. Next base: position 52,069,438 of record NC_091701.1, on the reverse strand, counting down.
CGTAATACTCAGCAAGAATACCATAGCTCTCCCATAGATTAGAAAATTGAGCATGTTCGAGACCATTAAGGATAGCCCACAGCAAAATAAAAGAGTAAACCCTGGTACTATTGGACTTAGAGGTATCTTCCTCCTTCCAAACAAAAGAGAGACGAAAAAAGAAAAGAATAGTTTCATTTGTACTTTAGCCCTGGAGCAAATACTGATGTGGTTTGCTTCATCTCCGCCTCCCCATGTTGGGTTAGGTGGTTATAAAGAGCAGAGCTCACCTGGAGGGTGGCAGTGCCACAGCTCAGAGAGAGACTGAGTGGGGGGCTAGGAATGACAGTGCCCAGCAGAGCAGGGACAGGGGGACCAATCATCCTGTTTGCCCAAGACTGAGGGGTTTCCTGGAACTCGAGACTTTTGGTGCTAAAACCAGGAGAGTCCCGGGCAAACTGGGATGAAGGGTCACCCTAGCAGACATGGAGGAACTTGCAGGAGAGGCACCTGGGGGGAACTGAGCTGGTCAAGGCTTTACCACCCCAAGTGTCTGGAGAACCAGGACTGCTGTACCCAGCTTGGTCCCCTAGGCGTCTACGCCACAGTTTGGCTCCCTCAGGGGGTCTACTCAACTCTTCCTCTTACTTCCTTTGTAGTTACCACGGAAGAACACAACACACACAAACACACAGATCTTGAGACACATATACACGTGCACGTGCACGCACACACACACACATTGTATGTCTTTGCTATAAATATATTTACATGCCAGAAAATAAAAGAGTAAGTTATAAGGTATATACAAGTAAGAGAAAGAAAAAGAACAAAGCATTTCATCTCCTAGGTTCTGAATCAAATTGATCTTGATTAAAAATAATTTTTCTAATTACAAAAGTAATATCCTTATTATAGAAAAAAAGTATACAAGAAAGAAAAAGAAAAAAAGAGCATATTCCCATTCTGCTCAGAGACAACCACTCTCGACACCTAGGTGGACTTTCTGCTCTAGCCGTGGTCCTCGACCTCGGCAGCACATTAGAATAACCTCAGAAGCTTTTTAAAAATACTGAAGCCTAGGACACATCCCATGAGATTCTGATTTCATTGGTCCAGCATTGGTATTTTTTTAAAGGTTCCTCCAAGGATTCTAAGACTCAGGGAAAATTGGGAACTGCTGCCCTAGGTCCTTTTCAATGTGCGAATCCCCCCCCACACACACAGATACATACACACAAACACACACACGTGTTTGTATCATACCTGGCATGCTATTTTATTTCCTGTTTTTTTCACTCAATAATATATTGTAAATGGCTTCCCTTGTCAATAAATCAATTTTGCAATAAATCAATTGGGCTGTCCTTAATGGCCTCGAACATGCTCAATTTCCTAATCTATAGGAGAGCTATGGTATTCTTGCTGAGTAGTACTTTAAATAGTGGGATGGTATTCTAGTGGATGATTTAATCCATTTAACAAATTCCTATTGTTGAATATTTTTATTGTTTCCAGATTTTCCTCTCATATCTGGACTGGGAATAATAATTAAAATTCTGGACTCTGGAGTTGGACTGCTTTGGTCTGAGTCCCAGACACTACCCTCATTAGTTGTGAGTGACCTCAGACAAGTCACTTAACGTCTCTGAGCCTCAGGTTCCTCATCTGTTAAATGGTGTAACAGTGGTGCCTACATTTTAAATGAGATAATACATATAAAGCATTACTTATTATATTACTATTAACCTTTGTCCACTTCCCAAATTATTTCCTTAGAATAAATACCCAGAAATTCAATTTTGAATCTAATAGCACACACCTTTCTGAGGCCTGTGATATAATTAGCAAACTACCCTGCCACATAAGTATAAATTGAGAGTATCGTGCAATTACCAAAGTGTCTACTCTAAGAGTAAAAGGTGACTTCACTCATTTTCTCACATCCTTACTCATGTTGCACGAGTGTAATAATGTCTCAGTTCATTATTGTAGCTTTTGGGGGGTTTTTTGGCAAGGAAAGCTTTTCCCTGAGCTAACATCTGTTGCCAATCTTCCTTTTCTGTTTTTTTTTTTTTCCTCCCCAAAGCCCCAGTGCACGGTGGTATATCTTAGTTGTAAGTCTTTCTAGTTCTTCTATGTGAGCTGCCACCACAGCATGGCAACCAACAGACGGGTGGTGTGGTTCGGCTACGGGGAAGCAAACCCAGGCTGCAGAAGAGGTGAGCGCTAAACTTTAACCACTAGGCCATCAGGGTTGGCTCCCCATTATTGTAGTTTTGATCCATGAACATGGCAGAATGATCTGTAAAATTTCAAAATTAAGCATTGCATTCCCCAAAATACTATATTTGAAAAAGATAATAAAATCTGTAATTTATTTATAATTTATCTCCTAACCGCCTAGCAAAAATGAGATAGTTCAGAAAAAAAACATGATACAAGACAGTTAAAATAAACATTTAGAAAAAAATCTTAATATTTGAAAAAGAGTGTTAGCTATACTGGAAGGATACGAGACTGTCATTAATTTCAGCTCTGAGCTTCCTAGCAACAAAAGTAGAAATAGAACCATATTTCCCATTCCGAAATAAAAGGGAAGCACATAAGTTTATCTAGAAATAAGTGTCTTCCTGTTATTAAATTCTAAAAAGAATTCCCATGCATTTCCTTATGTAAAAGCCACCAAGTAACTTAACAAGCAATATAGTTTGGCCCAAACTTGCTGAAGATGTAAACTTTTTCATGTGACCCTTTCTCATATAGACCCTTGAGAGAAGGCAAGGACGTAAGACCTGGCTGTACTTCAGTGAAGACAGATCTCTTGGTTCTAACATACACCACCTATGTTGTTTTTTGGTGATCCCAAGTTTGGTGTTTCCAAGTCTGACTTAAATTATGGTAGTCATTCATGCTGCTTACCAAATATTTATTATTTTCTCCATTTTCAAACAAATAGTAAGAATGCATTTCTCTGCCCCCTTAAATTAGGTGAAACCACGTGACATTCTGTGGCCAATGAAATGTGAGCATCAGTAATACGTCAAACTTCCAAGTGGAAGCTTTAATGCCAGGGCACATTTTGCCACAAGACTTAAACTGCTGTGGTCATTAAAAGTGCTCAAGAACAGTTTCTTAGACATGACACCTAAAGCACAAGCAACCAAAGAAAAAATAGATAAATTTGACTTCATAAAAATTAAAAACATCAAAGAATGCTATCAAGAAAGTGATAAGACAACCTACAGAAGGAGAGGAAGTGTTTGCAGGTCATATATCTGATAAAGGTTTAGTATCCAGAATACATAAAGAACTCTTACAGCCCAACGAAAACATAGAGGATTTGAATAGGCATTTTTCCAAATGGTATATATACAAATGGCCAATAAGCACATGAAAAGATGCTTAGCATCATTAGTCATCAGGGAAATGCACATAAAAACCACTTCATACCCACTAGGATGGCTATAATCAAAAAGATAGACTATAAGAAGTATTGAGGATGTGGAGAAATTGGAACCTTTGTGCACTGCTGGTAGGAACGTAAAATGGTGCAGCCACTATGGCAAACAGTTTGGCAGTTCCTCAAAAAGTTAAACATAGAGTTATCTTATATAGAGGGAGCAATGTCACTCCTAGGTACATACCCAAGAGAATGAAAAACATACGTTCACACAAAACTTACACACAAATGTTCATAGCAGCACTATTCACAATAGCCAACAGGCGGAAACAGCCCAACATCCATCATTTGATGAATGGATAAACAAAACATGTCCATGCAATGGAAGATTATTCAACAATAAAAAGGAATCAAGTTCTGATACATGCTACAACATGGATGAACCTTGAAAACATTATGCAAAGTGAAAGAGGCCAGACACAAGAAGCCATATATTGTATGATTCCATTTATATGAAATGTCCGAAATAGGTAAATCCATAGAGACAGAAAGTAGATTAGCGGTTGCCAGGGGCTGATGGATGGGGAAAATGAGAAGTGACTGCTAATGGATGCAGGGTTTCTTTTTGGGGTGATGAAAATGTTCTGGAATTAGATGGTGGTGATGGTTGCACAACTATGGGAATATACTAAAAACCACTGAACCGTACTCTTTAAAATGACGTATTGTGATGGTGTGTGAACTATATCTCAATACACATTTTTTTGAAAGAAAGCTAAGGTCAAAACGAAGCCTCGGTCAGCCTGAGTCCCTGACTGACCTCAACTACCAAAACACCTGCAACTTCTGTTGAGTTAAATAACTGAGGGGTTTTTTTTTATATTGCTGCATAAATTCGTCTATCCTTACTGATAGAAAAACACAAATTCCTCTAAACAGAAACAAATTTGTATAGACCTCAAAGCTCATATAAATTATTTTCATTATTATGTTACTTGGATATATGCAAGTATAAATTTCAGTTTAAGGTCTTTGGGCTTATATATGCAAACAACTGGAAAGCCAAATCAAGCTTACAAATTAAACACATACAAAATAATAAAATTCAAATTACCTAAAGTAAATCAATGTGGGAGATGATGCTGTTTGTGGAAACTGAATCACGTTGAATAGGCATTGACTGCTAGAGCAGAGGTCCCTTAAGTCATACCATGTTGTACCATGTGACATCTCCATTCTCCATCACTTTTCTAGCTTCAAACTCCCACAACAATTCACTCAGTCTTCACTTAGCAAAAATGCATCTCATTAACCTGTGGCAAAGTAATTCTACTCTATCCTAACACAAAAACAAATACATGAATTATGGACAAAGAAATATTATGACAGTATTTGTTCATAGACTGATCATTTAGGTTACCTAGAATATATTTATTTTAGCTTTTTTGGATTTTTGTCAAAATAAAAAGTTTCATTTGTTATTCTCTTAGCAAATTCTTGTGTCCCCAAGAATATATTTGCTAATCCATAGAGGCTTCACGGCTTTCAGTTTGCGAAACACTAGGCCACTGGTTTCTAAATTTGAGCATGCATCAGAATCACCTGAGAGGACTTGTCACAACACAGATTTCTGGACCCCAACTTCTGGGTTTCTGATTCAATAGGTCTGGGACGGGGCCCAAGAATTTAAATTTCTAACAATCCCCTAAGTGATATTGATGCCGGTGCTCTGGGGACCACTCTTTGAGGACTGCTGCCCTTTATCTTTCAAATATTAGGTGACTCTCTGATAGCCATCAATTCAAGACAGGTTTCTGTGGAAGGAGCCAGACAGCAACCAATCCAAGGACACACTCTCCTCTGATGCCTAAGATCACATTCTGCAGGGCTGATTGGAGGGAGAGCCAACAGCTTTGATCACCCAACACTTAGGCCGAAAAGTTAGCCTTCCGTAGTAAAAACTGTGATAGTTAATGTATGTGTCAACTTGACTGGGCCGCTGAGTGCCCAGACACGTGGTCAAGCATTGTTCTGGTGTGTCTGTGAGCGTGTTTTTGGATGAGTTCAACATTTAACATAGACTGATTAAAGCAAGTTGCCCTCCCTAATATGAGCAGGCCTCATCCAATCAACTGAAGGCCCCAGTAGAACAAAAATCCTCCCCCTAGTAAGGAGAAACTCCTGCCTGGGACAGGACATCGTTATTTTCCTGCCTTTGGATTCAAACCGAAACACTCGCTCTTTCTGTTTCTTAAGCCTGCCAGTGTACGGACTGGAACCACACCATCGCTCTCCTGGGTCTCCAGCTTGCAGACTTAGCCTCCATAATCATGTGAGCCAATTCCTGAAAATAAATCTCTTTCTCTATCTATACACATCCTATTGGTTCTGTTTCTCTGGAGAACCCTGACTAATACAAAAACTAATGAGCCTTTCTCGGATTTTCACACAGACTGAGCCCAGAGGTAGAATGGGGAAATTCTCATTAATAAACCTTCGTGATCCATCCACCTCCAGTCAAAGGTTTCTATAGCAACCTGAGTTCCAAAGGAAGGCTCAGGCCACATTTTCACAAACTGCAGCTAGATGAGTGGAAATAAGTAACCCCTTGTGAGCAACCAAGAAAACAAGGAATAATAAAAGACTAGCACCGGTGCCTGAGTTGAATTAATTCACCAAGATTTAGGACTACAGAACACAAGGCATACACACTTATTCTACCACGGAGATTATCAAATTTCTTGAGGTCAAAGCAAAGATTTCACACCATCACCACCGTTTCATCCATGAAAATACTTCTTTTCTTATTTTCTCTTAATTTCTCCAAACTCATTCTGAGAGGCCACATAGTAGTGTGTTAAGAGTGTGAACTCTGCAGTCTTACATTTTAAATATCAATTTCATCATTTGTTAGTTGTGATGACTTTGGACAACTTACTTAACCTATATAAGCTTCAGTTTACTCATCTATTCTCTAGGAATAAGAATTCTATTCTGTATTGGTCAAGATCTAAGCAGTAAAACAGAAATTACTTTTAAGAATTTAAAACAGAAAGAGTTTAATGCAGGGAATTATTTCCACAGATGAAGGGGGAGTTGAGAGAGAGGAAGCTACTGCTGACCCTGGGGTAGAAGATTAAGAGAGGAGATGAAATGGTGGAAGTCCAGGGTCACCTGAGGAAGCTGGGTCTCTGAGGACTTGTCTGGCAGCTGCTGCCAGAGCAGCCACCCGAGGCAGCGCTGGGGGCAGGGGAGGGGAATTTTCTGGCTTCTCCCTTCCCCTCACCTTTCAATCCTAACATTGCCTTCCACTGGACACATCATCCAGATGCAGCCTGGGAAACACACCCTATGAGTTGGCTCTCCTGTGGCACAGAGAGGGGGCTATATCTGAGGGCCAATGGGCCCAGAGCCAGCACAAGACTGCAAGGATTAAGTGACAGCATATGTAAAGTCCCTGGTCTGCTGTAGATGGCAGGATCCTTTAAGTTTTGTATTTTTAATTGGGGCTCTCGCGTCTCGCTCGCTTTTTCCTCACCCCCTTCAACAAATTTTCCACTCCTAACGGTTTCTCTTTGTCCTCCTACTCTCTCATCACCCAGTTCTTTCCTCCCACTTCCTCGCCCACACTCAACAGCAGACAGCAAGTTGGCTGGCCTCCCGTTGAGACTACAGACTTGATGAAATCCGAGGGACAGTGGTTTCGTGGTTTAGCTGCCAGATCCAATGATGTCCTCCTCTTCTCAGAGCCTGAATTTCCAGCCTCCACATGCCAGATCGAAAAGACATGGCCACACATCAAGTGTGGTGCCAACACAAGTAAGACAACAGGACATGTTGGCCCTTTACCCTGAAGCTCTCCCTCTGCCCAGACCTATCATCAGTTGGCTACATTAGACTGTGCAGTTTGCCAGAGTCACCTCCTTTGAACACCTTCTCCTCCCTCTGGCTGGATGTGCTCATTTGAAGAAGGAGCAGATGGAAAGAGATGACCTCTAAGTTCCCTCCCATGTCTATCATCCTATGATTCTACTGATAAAGTTAATTCATATGTGGGGCCCCACAAAATGGAGGCCACTCCGGTGGCCCAGCCCATATCACAGTCAAAACCTAAGTCAGCCTGCACTTATGGGAAACGCCTCTCTGTCGAGGAAATCTAACACCAATCTCAATCCTCCAACTCAGCTTTAGCTCGCTTACCTGATCCTAGAAAATAGGACCCGCTAGCCCTAAAAGGAAAGCCGTGACCTCCTCGTCAATCATGCCCTGTTTCTGTGGCGCCTCTTCGAAGGCCCTAGAAAACTCACTCTTGCCCACAATTCTTCAGGAAGAGCGCTCCACTGCTCCGGAGGCACTGGACGCCCCCAGTCCCTGGATTGGTTTCCCTTGAATAAAGGACATCAAACTCATTACTAAATTGTTTTAGTTTTGTCATTTGACACTACTGCGGTTCGCACTGGTGTGAGGCTGGATTGTGACATATTCCCTGCCTGCCTGTGTTACATTTAGCCAGAGGTAAAGTCACAAAATTCTTGAGACCTGGTGCAGGATTTCTGTTCATGGGGAGAGGCATTTAAGAACAAAAGACCCCAAGTCTTATCCTAGGAGTAGCACAGAGTATATAATATTCTCAAATCCAACCCTCTTTATAAATAATTTATAGATCCAAACAATTCAGAATTATGAAGGGAAAATTAGGACAAGAAAACTTATTCCATTACACAAAAGCCTATACTGAAACGTTTGTGCCAATTTATGTCATTACCATCCTCAAAACCTGTGTATGTATTTCCTTCGTGGCTCCTCCCTGGGGTGTGTGAAAGACTCAGTTCTCTGGCATTGTCTTTGACATTCGGAACCCAGATGCGAACTGAGTCCATCAGCTTTACCAACACATACCAGTCTTCTCGTTAAATCCAACTGGAAAGCAGCTGGCCGAAAACTCAATTTTTTGCTTTGTACCAGATTTGATACAAGTCGGGATGGAGTTTGAGACGTTTTAACCAGCCCTGTCTCCCTGTGGTTCTCAAAGTGTGGCTCCCAAACCTGCAGCCTCAGCCTCACCTGAGAACTTGTTAGAAATGCAAATTCTCAGGCCCCACCCCAGCTCTACTAAAACAGAAACTGTGAAGGGTGGGGCTCAGCAATCTGTGTTTTAACATGCCTTCCAGGTGATTTTGAGGTAGGTGAGGTCTGAGAACTACTGTGCTAGGGGGAAAAAAAAAGACTGATTCAGGTGAAATATATTACATATTATTGGTCATTTTTCCAATGAACTGAATTTGAATTTAAATGTCAGATGTCCTCACAATCTGAAATCTACTGTCTCTCTAATGCCTGTTTGACTCAGTACTCACTGTACTAGGAAGGCTTTTCTTATTAAAGGAGGATAATTTCAAGCAAGAATACAATGGAAATTAGAACACTGCTCTATTGTCCTGTCAAAATGAGCAAATTCCCCAGTACCAAACTGTCATTGTATGTTTGCAGGGAAGGGAAGTCTATATGTCTTTTCCAGGCATGCCACGCTTTCGCTGGTAAACGCTTCTTCCCCATGAGCGGGTGAATGTGCACAAGCTTCCTTCTGTACCCATCAAGAAACAGCAGGTCCTGATGTGGGAATGGAGCCATATTTCCTTGCTCTTTTTTTCAACCTTGTAAAAGCTCTTCATCCTTTCCAAGTAGAGGGGAGTTTTGGCAAAGAATTCTGCAGGGTGACAAAAAGCACTTTCTCTTCTGTCTTTTGTTGGGCTGTTAGATTTGAAACCCTTTGGCCCTGAGAACAATACACTGCAGAGTTACTTCATGTCGCTGCTTTCCACTGGGCTTTCTCCGACCCTCAGAATAATAGGCCGCCATTTTAACATCAGAGAACCTGCAGCCGCGGTGAATCTAGGTTTAAGGCGAGTCAGCCCCATAAGTACTATTACTCCACCTCCTAGCTGGACTGCTGTAAGAGGTTTAATTTAAAGAAAGCAACGTGGCACTCCAGTCAGAAGGCCAGTGAGGAGGAAATGGACTTCCACATCAATAGAATGCTAACCACCCTGGCAGGCACACAACCCAGAAGGTAATTTGGGAGATTTAGGAAGTCAGAGAAGATGAATAAATAAGAGAAGAACCAACCAATTTCCTTTTTCCTTTTTATGAAGACTATGATTGTAGGCTGTAATCTTCTAGTCACTAATGAAATGGGGGACAGGGGGCGTTTATAATATGTGGTGGTGTTAAATAACCCATAACTAAATGCATGGGCAACATCAAAAATATCCGTCTTAGCTGGAAATACAATGAGCGCCTAGAAACTTGATGTAGCGTTTTTCTGAATACAATGCCTTAAGGAAAACTCTTTTTAAAAACCCCCTCTAGAACTAAACAAGAAGTATGCTATATATTTCTAAGCACTGCTCCTAGTGATATAAAATCAGCTATAACTTTCAATAGCCTCAAGTGAAACGAAGATTTGCTAGTTAGCTTGATAATTAGATCATTCTACACAGTCAATCTGGGCAAATCATGTCCCAAAGCTAATGTTTCTCCTTGTAATTATCTTATGTCTGTCTACAACCGTTAAATTAACCAAATAATTGCCCAGTCTCCAACATGATGTGCAGACAAGCTGCAGACCATCTGCTGGGGCTTCTCCTCCTTATGCTCCCTCTCCCTCCTCCAAATATTACTATTTACTTTCCCGTCCTTCTTTCCTTCAAAAGTTACTTGTGCTAACAGAAAAAGATAGGGCCACCTGGGCCTATGATTTATAGAAGAGTTTATTTGCAATGTTCCAAATCTGACTTTTACATTAACTGATATTCACCTCTAACAGTTTCAAGCATTCCTCCAAAGATGCTCATCTTTGACAGAATCCAGAGAACACAAAGAGGTTGGATGCATGGACCCAACGCTGCTCGGTTTTCAAAGTGCTATTTCATAGCCATGATGGTCTCAGCCCACAGGCCTGTGAGGTAGCAGTTATTTTACATGCATGAAAACTATGTCTTCAAGTGACTTTCTTGAGGTCAAAGAGCTAGTAAAGTCAAAGATGCCCCAGAACTCAGGTCTCCTGCTCCTGAATGCTCTGAGATTGGGCTGGAATGTATTTACAGGAGTCAAATGCCAAGGAAGATATAATTTCGATTCCCTTAACACGAGGGGAGAATGCAGAAGAATGCCTGCAGCAGGAAGGGAAGGACAAATGTGGCTGAGCTTGCTTTCTATATTTGTGAGTTTCACGTCTCTAAACTAGAGCTTCCTCACCACAGCATTGACACCCCGCCCCTGCCTTCACCATGGCAGCAAAAATGAGAAAATAAAGCTTTCTGGCCATCCAGGTATGACTAAAAAGGATGGAAATTGCCCAACTTCTCAGGGCCCCAAGACAATATTTATTCTGGGTTAGCAACTCCAACTTTTCTTGGATGTGAGATTTGTTTTATTTCAGAAGACTCAGAACCACATACATTTTGAGTTACGATGTACCAAAATTGAGAAAATTCCTGGATACTTCCTTCAAAATCCCTGGAGATGGAAATCTAGTAAGTTAAGGAGGAAGCTCCACCTTAATGACACTAGGTCTCATTGGGCACCATCTGGGCTGGTTTTCACAGACTAGGGAATTGTTTCAGAGCTGTAAGTTCAAAACCTCAAAAGTCTGCTAAACCATAGGTAATTAGGCCCAAGGGAAACTATTCATTCTATTCAAATTCTGTCAACACTGATGTTTATCTAAGAGCTAATTTATTGAATTAAACTGAGTAAAATCTTTCCTTTGACTAGATACTCGCATGTTCCAACCAGGACGTCCCTCCTGTATATGGAGATTTTTAGTGAGAGTGGCATTATTGAGAACAGGTAGACTTTGGAGAATGTTATGACAGTATTGTATGCAAAATTAAGGGTGGGTGGCTTTAATGCATGGAGCAAACAGAAAGGAAGTGGTTCTAAAATGTGAAGGTAGTTGATAATTCGAGGAGAGAAATTTCTCACTGTGCGTGGAACAAGGTCCAGGGGAGAAAAATATTTTTATCTGGAGCAAGAGAAATGGGATACTTTAGAGCAACCTGAAGATCAGCCACATAAAGCATCCCTTAGAGATGCAGAAATAAGGAAGCCAGTCAAGAGGCATTGCCCCTGATCCCATAGTTAAGGCGGGGAATTGGAGCTAGTACTTAGCCAGTACTCCTCTGTATCATTTAGAATGCATTTTGTTGTAAGAAACAGAAAAAATAAACTCAAACTGGTTAAAAGCAATGAAAGCAATTTATAGGTTCCTATAACTGGAAGTCAGAGTTGGATCTGATTCAGTGATTTAATGACATTATCCAGGATTCAGGTTCTGTCCTTCTTTCTGCTCGGCTACTATGGAGGAGCTCAGCGGGGGCTGTCAACCAGAGCACAAACGCACGGCCTCTTCATGGGCCTTGGAATTCTCATCTAGTGGCTGGGTTCCAAGGGGGAGCATCCCAACACTGAGTGTTCAAAGGGACCCAGGAGAAAGTTGCAAGGCTTCTTATGACCCAGCCTTAGAAGTTCCAGAAAGTCATTTCTACAACACAGGTCAAGCATGTCACTAAGGCCAGCCCAGTTGTAAAGAGGATAGGAGACTCCACCTCTTGAGGGAAAGAGCAACATGAGTGCAGAGAGAGAAGGAACCTTGGAGACTCTGCACCACAACATGAAATGACTGAGCACCATAGAGGCAGGTCCCTATTCAGAAACCTCTAACTAGCCATCACTGCCTGTGTGCTAGGGACCATCTCCTGGCCTTTGAGATGCTCTGAAAGTGTCTGTTCTCAGCCACTCATTATTGCCTAAATCAACCCTGTGTTTTTCCACCTTATGCCTTTGCTTGTGACATTCCCTTTTCTGCGAAGGCCCTCCCCATTCACTTTCTAACAAAATCATGTCCCATTAAAGCCCAGCTCAAATCTTTCCTGCCCCTGACCTGACCGCCTCAGGCTCAGATGATTTCAAACCCCTTCAAACTCCTCCCACACCACTGCCCAGGCCTTTCCCATGGAGCAGCTCACTGGATAATATAGCATCTGACGGCATGGCGCCAGGAGAGAGAACAGACAAGGAAGGACAAGCTTTTCTTCACTATTCTCTTGCTTTAATTTTTCACAACAAGCATTTACTTTTATAATATAACAACAACTTAGAAACGTTAAGCAAGGGCGAAGAGAAATTTAGCAGAAGGATTGATAAGGGCTAGAATAATCTTGAAAGTTTCATAAGGAAAAATATTTTACTCTGGCAATACTAAACAAACCTCTCTAGATGATATTAACTCATAGCTCTACCCTCTATTAATGTTCCACTACTCAGAAGTGTGTACCTTCCTCTGGTTTATCATTTTCATACTCCAGTGTCTTCTCTGAGACTGTTTAGTGAGTGAAGAATGGAATTGGGAGGGTCAGGAAACTTTGAGAGCTGCGCCAGGCACGCCCTGCAACCTGCACAAAATATTTGACAATTGAGCCCTCAAGTCAAAAGTCATCCTTAGCCCTGACCCTGGCTCACCGTCTTTTATGAACATGGAAGGAGGGGTCAGATATGGATCAGACCAAGGTCACTTCCCTCTTTAGACTCTTTCACAACGTATAGCCTTGAAAACTGCCATCCCAGAAGAGAAAATCTGCTCTTTTCCTGACTCTGTTTTTCACCATATAAGCTCTGTAAATAGACTCTTCTGCTCCCTCAGCCTTTGCTCAACATCGGCTCCCTTAAGTTAAAAAACAAAAACAAAAAGAGGCACAAGGGAGCAGCCTCTACGAGGAGGTCTTCCGAGCCTTCTTCCAGCTTCTACACAGGAGTACACATTCCTAACTAAGAGGAAAATATTTTCTTTATGAAGGCCTAGGGAAAAAGAAGTCCACAGCTTCCTCAGAATTAGTAACTCTGACTGAGACTCTATCCCTCCTTCTAACCCAAATCTCTCGGTGGTCGAGCATTGGTCCGCCAGCCTTCCTGAGCTCCACTGAAGGGAAAGTGCGTGATAACCCGTGATCCTTCTCCTATGTTTCTGTTGGAGAACACAGATGGTAGATGAGCCCATCCTTGCCTTTGTAAGGTGGCGGGGGAGATAAGTGCAAACAGAGATGCCCTTGATATCTGTAAATGAGGCAGGCGGGTTTTGCCCCTAGAAAGAGAATTAGATAAAGAAAGAAGCATGAAAGGGGGTCCCTGAATATTTCCAGGTGCTTGCATCTTAAGGAGGCATTCGTGCAGTGAATGCTGTGAAAGATACAATTTCTCCCTCTTACGCAAACCCATCCCCATACAGATGTCACCTGGTACATCAAACTACAAAGACAAACCCCCATGAAGCTCTCAGTTAGGGAACTGGGAGAGGGACAGGGTGGAGACACACATCTGGCTGTCAGTCAGGATTCTAACCTGTCTTCAACAATGCAAATCCTGCCTGCTGGTGTGGAAAGGGAGATGGCAGAGAGCTTCAGAACTTTCTGGAGTAGAAATACTTTGCTGCAAAAATGGACCAGAGCTTACTTTCAGGGCAGGGTTACAAGGCCATATTGCCGTCATCCATTAACCTCCATGCCCCCAACCCCTCGCACGTGTTTACCGAGGTGGGAGGCTAGGGAGGGGGTGTTCAGATGGCCCAAGCAGCTGCCAGCTTGGCACACAGCTATTACACGGCTGTCTGGGTTTTTGTCCCTTGAGTTATGATGAGACAGATGGAGAGAACTCACAGAATTCCCTCACCAGCAAATTCCTCTCAGAGAACTCTATTTGCAAAAACACTTCATACTCCGAAAAGATGTATTAAGTAGGGCTAAAAGAGCCAAGTGATGCACAAGTTACTGTAACAACAAAGTCACTTGTGGCTCCTGATAACTGGATGGCTTTCTAGCCCCATTTATTCTGGGCCTCATTGAAAATGCGACTTTTGAGCCAACGCTTGAAGGAGTGAGCAACAGGGGCATCTGGTGAAGAGCCCCTGACAAAGGGAACAGCCAGGCTAAGGGATCACCAGGGGAGTTCCCTTTCCCACATTCTGGAACTTCACCCCTAGGAGCAATGTCAGAGGCCAAGATGAACCAGAGAAGGGAGGCCAGAGCAGGCCAACACTTGTGAGAGAGGCCCCAGCTTGCCCCTTCAGGCTGTTGGGAGTCCCACAGGCTTGGACTCCTTCCCTTTTCATCCCTGAGTCCTCCCTGAGTGAGCCCATCTACTCCTCCCACCCAGACCTCCTCCCTGGTCCCTACTCAAAGAGTCCCCTTCCTGCTGGACATCTCCAGATGCAGGTCCCACAAGGATCTGAAGTCCATGTATTGCGAATGGACCTCAGCGTCTTTCTCCCAGAGCCTTTTCTTCTCCTCCTAGATTTGGAAGTCCACCCTGTTACCCAAGCCAGAAACCTGGGGATCATGCTTGCTCTTCTCTCTCCCTCATCTCCCGTACTTGACAGGAAACACTTTCCTATTAATTCTATCTGCATGATATCGCCAGCATCCCTCCTCGTCTGTTTCTTCTGCCATTATCTTACTTCAGACACTGACTCATCCTAATTAGTCTCTGGCCTGTCCAAAATGACCTTTCTAAAACCAAATCAGACCATGTCCCTCCCTTGCCTAAAATTCTTCAATGGCTTCCCATAGTACAAATTCCTGACTCCTTAGAATGACATACAAGGCCCTCCAGGACATGGCCTCAGCTTCCTCTCTGACCATTCTCTCCTTAAACCCTGTGCCAGCCATCCCCACTCTACCACCTGTGACCCCTCAAACCTGCCTTGCTCTCCATCATCTTCTGACTTTGCATATGCTAGTCCCTTTATCTGGAATACCTTTCCCATCCTTCTTTGTGTGGCTTATTCTCATTTATTCTCCAAGACTTGCTGGGACATCACCTCCTATGGGAGACTCCCCTGACCTCCCCGGGGTCTGTGGTTCCACCCCTCATTGTACGCCATCACGCATTGATTTTCCCCATCAGCCACTCCTAACCCTGAATTACAATGTTTTTCTCTCCCTCACTAATCTTTGAACTTATTTAAGGCAAGAGCTGTTTAGCCCTGTTTCTCAAACAAATGAGAACCATCCCAGAGCCACAGATAAAAAAAAAAAAAAAGAATGGAAGGATTCTTGGCCCACTGGAGAACCCAGGATTTTGTTGGGTATGAGGACCAGAGCAACTGCTCAATTCTCAGGTCTGAGAAGTTGGACTAGAAATGCAGAGAGGAGTCCCAAGGCGCACCAGTTCTGGGGAGTGAGATTTGGGCCAGAGAGCAGAGAGCTCCAGCTTAGTGTAGGAGACCTGGGGCTTCTGTATTTAGATGTATGGAAATGAGTGTGAGATGGTTTTCATTAAAAGGTACAGAGTGTCAGAGGAAAGATGGACAGTAGGGATGTTACAAGTCCTAGACAGAGTAAGAAAACAGCATTGAAAATGTTCATTTGGCTATTAAAAATATCCTCATTCACAGGAAGTGCTAATTGTCTCCATTGGAGAACAAATTATTCTTTTTTTTTAATCATTGAACATGTACCAGATTAATAGGGTTGTAAATTTAATTGAATTACAGCAGTAAATTCTATATATGCAGGTGGATCTTGACTGTTTGTAACACATGCTGAAAAGTTTTCTACCCAAAAGTTTCAGAAATCAGAGGTAAGATGTAAAACCGAAGAACTAGAGGAGAGCCGACCCCGCGATTACACAGGGGCAGGACCATGACTGCAGTCACAAAATGCACGGGATTTAGTCATAAAGCAGCCCTGGCTGAACTGCACGCCTTGCCTCCCATCTTACATTGCATCCTTTCCTACGCCCTTACCCCATCCAGGCCACCTCCGGGCCCATCTCCCAGCTATTACTTATGAGTTAAACTAAACCAAACTGTGGCCTGAAGCAAGGTTCTATAGCATGGTTCTAAAGCAAAGCAGAGAACCAGATAGAAGTGTTATAAAACGTAAAGCTACATTTCTATTTCAAAAGAAAAAAATTTAAGGCAAACGTTTCCCTATGTGAATAAGTTTCTGAAACTCAAACAGCATTGCAGCAAAGCAGATACCCTTCCACGTGCTAATGGATTTGAACCAAGATTTCTTTTGGAAACACGTTCTGATAAGTCACCTTCACGTGAAAAAGTGAAACGATTTCTTTTGGGGGCCTACAGGAGATTGATGGAAGTATTTATTGTAGGGAAGAGAAATTTAACCGTAATCTAATTAATAAATGTTCTGATTTCCTCACGCAGCTATTGGTCGATTTTCTGTCTTCAAAATAAAGAACGTCTTCCAGATGGATGTGAACCTGCCAGGTACGGGGACAAGTACACTGTCCTTTGACACTCATCTGCCACGGGAGGAAACTTTCCTTGCTTTTCCAGTAATGAAGATGGATCTGTGGTGAGCCACTGTCACACTCCCACTGCTGTTCTTGGGATCTGGTGGGCTTTGAGGTTCAATTGATGACCTTGAAACAGAGGCTTTTCCTCTTAACCGGCTGATGTGGGAACTAAATCCATGAGTTTCAATTTACGGATCCTAGAAAATCAATCTTATATTTAGCAGCATGCTGTGGATTATACCAGCCTGGATAGCACAAGTATTCCCAAACCAATGAACTAACCCACAATTATTTATTATTGAGCACCTACCATGTTCTAGGACTGTGCTAGGTCCTTCACTTCATAGTGATGTCTAGAATTTCTAACCTATAAGATCAGTTAATGTACATTGATTGATTTTATGTATAAGTTGAAGTAGAAGAACTTTAAGATTCAATTTAGACTCCTATCCTCCAGGAAACCATCCCTGACCCTCCCAGGCTGGGCAAGGTATACTTCTTCTGAATTGCCCTCTGTGCATATTTCTATCATTGGGCTGACCTCATTGTTTTATAGTTGTCTTTGTGTGTCTGGCCCTAAACTCAAACATGAAATCCTTGAGGGCAAGAAACTCTGCTGGCCAGTCCTCACAGCTGCACCTGGCACAGTGCTGCTTTATGGAAAGTAATCAGTGTATTTTTGTTGAACATATAAAAAAGTATCAAATGAATGGAGAGAAACTACACCCATAAACTAGGACTCAAGTCAAACTTCAAGGTTAGGGACTTTTCGATCTGTGGCAGTGATTCTCAAATGCATCCAGGTGGTATTGCCCCTACGATCTGTGATGCTCATTCCTTCCTTCCTACATTTATTTAAGAACTACCTGTGTCAAGAACTGTGCTGACACATCAATGGAACAGAACTGAAAGAAATAAAACCACACATCTACAGACAGCTAATCTTTGATAAAGGTACTGAGAACACACAATGGAGGAAAGATGGTCTCTTCAATAAATGGTGTTGGGAAAACTGGACAGCCCCATGCAAAAGAATGAAGGTAGTCCACTATCTCACACCTTACACAAAAATAAACTCAAAATGGATCAAAGACTTGAAGATATGTCCTGAAACTATAAAACTCCTGGAAGGTAATATCGGTAGTATCCTCTTTGACATTGAACTAAAAAGGATCTTTTCAAATACCATGTCCTCTCAGACAAGGGAAACAAAAGAAAAAATAAACAAGTGGGAATTCATCAGACTAAAGAGCTTCTGCAAGGCAAAAGAAACTAGAATCAAAACAAAGAGAAAACACACCAAGTGGGAGAAAATATTTGCAAATCATATATCTGACAAGCGGTTAATCTCCACAATATATAAAGGAACTCACACAACTGAACAATAAAAAAACAAACAACCCAATCAAAATATGGGAAGAGGAGATGAACAGACATTTTTCCAAAGAAGATATGCAGATGGCCAATAAACGCATGAAAAGATGTTCAACATCACTAATCATCAGGGAAATGCAAATCAAAATTACACCAAGATATCACCTTATGCCTGTTAAAATGACTGTAATCACTAAGATTAAAAATAACAAATGTTGGAGAGGGTGTAGAGAGAAGGGAACCCTCATAGACTGCCGGTGGGAATGCAAACTGGTGCAACCACTATGGAAAACAGGATGGAGATTCCTCAAAAAACTAAAAATAGAACTACCATATGACCCAGTTATCCCACTACTGGGTATCTACCCAAACAACTTGAAATCAACAATCCAAAGTAACATATGCACCCCTATGTTCATTGCAGCACTATTCACAATAACCAAGACATGGAAGCAACCCAAGTGCCCATGGACCGATGATTGGATAAAGAAGATGTGGTGTGTATATATTCAGTGGAATACTACTCAGCCAGGAAAAAAGACAAATTCATCCCATTTGCAATAACATGGAAGGACCTAGAGGGAATTATGCTAAGCGAAATAAGCCAGTCTGAGAAAGACAAACACCAGATGATTTCACTCATATGTGGAATATAAACAAGTACATGGACAGAGAAAACAGTTCAGTGGTTACCAGGGGGAGGGGGGTGGGGGCTGGGCACAGGCAGTGAAGGGGAGAACTACATGGTGACAGTCAAGAAATAATGTACAACTGAAATCTCACATTGATGTAAACTATTATGAACTCAATAAAAAATTTTTTAAAAAGAACTGTGCTGAGTAGGCACTGATAAATAAAAGAGGGAAGAGCCGGCCCCATGGCCGAGTGGTTAAGTTCGCTCACCCCACCTTGTTGGCCCAGGGTTTCACTGGTTTGGATCCTTGGCACAGACATGGCACCCCTGGTCAAGCCATGCTGAGGCAGTGTCTCACACAGTACAACCAGAGAGACCCACAACTAGAATATACAACTATGCACTGGGGGACATTGGGGAGAAGAAGAAGAAGAAAAAAAAAAAGATTGGCAACAGATGTCAGCCAATCTAAAAAATAAAACAAAATAAAAAATAAAAAATGGAGTACCTAGCCCTGCCTGGCCTTTGGGGAATGTCATGTTTTATTGACCCATCTAATTCTGTCATGCTCTAGGAAAACACTTCCAGCAGAAAATAATGGTATTTTACATAGAAACAATATAATATTACAATCCGGAAAACAACATCATGAAACAAATTAGTAAACTAAGCCTAATAAGCTGATTCTGTATTTTCCAATTAAGTTTGATGTATTAGATATTCATATTTATCATCAGATAAATAGCAACAAGCGCCAAAGAATTAATATAAACTTACAGAAGGCAAGCTTTCATTTGAGAGAACTGAAACTATTTTCTATGACCTGAGAATTGACTATCACAGTCTGGTTTCAGTGGAAAAAACCCACTGTATTCTATATATAGCAGACTACTTGTGAGCGGTTGAAGTTAGAGGTTAAGGTACATACTCAAATGTTAAAGAGTGTCACCTACTGGCAGGACATCATACTGCAGCTCAGTTCTATTAGACATTAAGTACACCAAAAGTAATCATAACGGAAACAATAGGGCTAGTTTGGGAGTTTTCTCCCAAACATCCAAATCCTCTTTCTATTTGGGTAGAATCCTCCATTGCAACAGGCCCCAGCTTCTACTGCAGAAGCTAAACTGGACAGACACCCCTCTCCCTAACCCTGCACTCAGCTGATTAGATGGGCTCGCCAGGGATTTTGAATCTTAAGTAAGAGAATCCAGCAAAAGTGGATGGTTTGATTAGGGTTGCAGCAGTGGCAGAATCCAGCAGTGGTATCTGGTTCTGGCAGCAGGAACAGAATGTGCTGATCAGATTATTTCTGCTGCCTGGCTTCCCTTCATTCCTGCCTGTTGTCAGCATCTGCTTTTCCAAACTTCCTGTCAATTCTGTGAACTATCCAACATTGTTTCGATAAATTGTTTTTCCAATCAGGGTAGCCCGAGCAGGTTTCTGTTGCTTAGAACCAAGAATCCTGGCTGATTCACTACACAACATTTTTGAGTGCCTTCTACGTCTCGGGCACCGTCCTAAGCCCCACACATGCACTATCTCTTTCAGTCCTGCCCCAACAAAACCATACGAGGTAAGACTAGAGGAACACATGGAGGCAAAAAGACAAATGCATTTGCCCAAGTCATACAACTACTTTGACAGAGCCAGGATACAAAATCAGCCAATTCGATGCTAGAACTAATTCTCTTAATCATTTAATTACCTCATAAAGGAAAGAATTCTGTGGCTTTTGAAAGTATGAAATTAGAACCTAAGACTTGAGACACTCCTAAGGTCTATGAGTATTATGAGTTAATAAACTGCACAAAGAAATCCTGCAGAGGTATAAGGAAAATAAAATATTAAGGTGAGACTGGAGACAATTTTACCATGAATCTAATGAAGATTCATCACCCTTCACTTGCAAGGGGCCTCTTCCAAAGCCCTAGATTTAATTTTGTATTTATAAATTTGTACTCTTTTTTCTTAAAGAAGGCCCCTCAAAGTGGGATAAGCTTGGGCCGGCCCCGTGGTCCAGTGGTTAAGTTCATGTGCTCCGCTTCGGCGGCCCAGGGTTTCGCTGGTTTGGATCCTGGGCTTGGTGGACCTGACACCTCTCATCAGGCCATGCTGAGGCGGCGTCCCACATAGTACAGCCAGAAGGACCTACAACTAGAATATACAGCTATGTACTGGGGGGCTTTGAGGAAAAGAAGAAAAATAAATGGTATAAACTCCAGACTCTGCAAAACTTAGATCCATCCCTGGACGAGACCATGAATTAATCAGATTAGAGACTCGTTCTCTAGCTCGGGATTTGGAAATCCAGCAGAGGATCATAGACCTACAAAATATGGATAACAGCAAGGGCAACCTTCGAGGCCACGCCCACTTTCCTGTGCCCCAGGAGAGAAAAGGGAAGAGTTAGGAGTTACTTCCCACCACTCCAGAGAGGGTTCAGTGCACATTCAGGAGCCCACACGTCCCCAGACAGCTGGGTTCCTTCTCACCCAACAAGAGGAAAGACAAGACATCTGTGCACCCAGCAGGTACAGCAGCAGGTACAAGACTGGCTGTGAGCCCTCCTCCCTCAAGCCCAGACAGTCATCAGGCCCTCCTTCCTGTGGAACCAGCTAGTTGAGGTCCCGACTCTCAGGAAGAGGGGACAGACAGCCAAGCCTCATCAAGGAGACTAGGAGGATCCTGTCTTTATTTAAAAGGTTGATATTTTGTTGATCATGGATTTTTTTTTGCATTAATTTTTATTTTTTCATTGCACTAAAATAGCATTTATCTCGATTACTGAGTCTTGGGCACCCCTTTAAATTTCGCACCCCAGATGAGTGACACTTGCTTTACCCTCGTCCCAGCCCTGACTAGTCATATAGAGAATCACCAGACATGCAAAGGCTGGGGTTTCTCCCCAAAATAGCAACAACTCATGCAGCCTATATTTCCAACACAGCACTGCCACCTAAGTTCAAACTGCTTCACTGTAGTCCAGATGCATCATCCATCTTTACATGTAAGTCTTATGAGCCTTTATTACTTTAAGGGATAGGCAAAGAAGCCAAATCTTATTACAAAGTAATATTTGTTTGGAAGGTTCTTGGCCCAGGGGTAGGATGGTCCTACCAAGACAAACAAGGTTGAGGCCAGTGGTTCTTCGTCCTGGCTGCACATTAAAATCAGTTGGGGAGTTTTTTAAAAATGCCCGTGCCAGAGTCCTCCCACCTCCAGAGGTTCTGATTTAAGCGGTCCGAAGTGATACCCAGACAGGCTTTTTTAATGAGCTTTATTGAGGCATAATTTCCTTACCATAAAACTCACCCATTGCAAGTTCAATGATTTTTCGGTAAATATATATGGTTGTGCAACCACCACTACAGTACAGTGTAGAACCTTGCCTTCACCCTAAAGAGCTCCCCAGTGCCAATCCATAGTCAGGGCCTGTTCTCACACCAGCCCCAGGCACCACTGGGCTGCTTCCAGTCTCTACAGATTTCAAGCACTGGTGTTCTAAACAATCTTCCCAAGTGACTCTAGTGTGCAGACGTGGTGGAGAAAGACGGTTCTAGACACCAGAGAACTAAACTCTCTCCTTAGTCCTGCCTCACAAAATTTGAACATTTTGTATTAGAATTTTTCACTATGGAGAAATAAATCTCTAACTTTATATTCAGTCTTGAGGAAGTAGAATGAGTTTTGCAAAAAATAACCTGTAGTCAAGTTTACTGAAATACCATTAAGTAAAAGATGCCTGCATATATATCTAAACCCCTAATAAGTGTGAAATGCCACATTTCTATCCAGACCTAGGATACAGAGTTCTTTTGTTTCATGGTAAAATTAAAAGCTGGCTGTGCTATTTTCAAAGTCATAGTCATTGCCTTAAAAATTAACAAAGGAACATTTACCTCAGACTGAAAAATTATGAGGGTTACAAAACTACTGTCTTTAGATGTTTGAAATTTCCTCAGGGGAAAGGTTCCAGAAAAGTACAAAGTATCTTTATTATTATGCTGCACAAACATGGATATCATAACACACCAATACAGGAAAATCCTAGGAAAAAAGTCACTGACAAGTTATCGTGTGGAGTTGATGTCCTTCTGTCACTTTAGGCATGCAGGGCAAGCAAGCACTTGTGAAGGGGTGAGCCCGAGGAACAGGAATGAGCGTGAAAGAATTCACAGAAATGCCAGCCCCAGAGGTCTATAAACGCATGTGAGTAAACCACAGCCAGAGGCTACTGGGTGAGTCAACGCTTTTCCAACGCAAGCAATTCTTCTGCCTTCATTGGCCAGAACAGCGAACCGCAGACAGCACCAGCGATCAACACAGCCAGTCTGTGGGAAATATTATGGGGTGCAGCTGGAACGTGACCCCACCCAGACCGCTCCCTAAAGTTGCAAAGCTTTAAAACAGTGCCCCCAGCCAAGGAGGTGCTGTCTCAGGTTAAGCCACCAAAGTTCTCCAGCAGCAAGATTGCCAGGAATCAAGAGAGTAGCTTCTGTGGGAAATTTCTCCTGACTATGGATAAAGAAAATTTGGGTTTTAGTCAAGTGGATGGTCCAAAACCATGCTTTCTCTGTATTTAGGTTTTAAAATCCTAACATCTATTAAGATATTAGGAGGCAAATATTAAGCTTTTTCCTCCTCTGATTATCAATTCTGAATTCTTAGTCCGTGAGAAACCTCAAATGAATTTGAAAAAAAATCACCCAGGAAGATTGGCTAAAGAAGGCTGATGCGCTCCAGCCTACTCTCCCTACTCCAAATCGTTAGAAATGACAGAAAACTGATTCAAATAAATAAATCAGAAACAACGAGGGTAAGCAAAGGAGGACAGCCTCTGTGGCCGGGAATAATGAACCATCCTTGAAAGACACAAGACAGATGGAATCAGATTAACGAACCTAAAACATACACAGGGGAGGACAGTGGTGGGGATGGCTCCAAGGGGCCCTAAATTAGAAGGAGAAGATAGTGGGAGCCTGTGTGGATGAGGGGGTTCTGGGCGACCATCAGAACTAGTTGGGCCATCACAGTATAAGTAGCCAGGCAGGTGGTCCCATACACACAGACACACACAGACACACACACACTCCCCAAGCTTATAGGAGCAGCAAGCCCAAGAGGCATATTTTGGGCCTGAGAAGTAAGGCAACGCTTCTGGTAGTTGGCCTCACCCAGGAGGAGTGGAAGCATCTTGGCCAGAAAACTCACTGACTCATCCTGCCCAGCCCCACATCCTGCTCCTGCCCTACCACCGGTGGACAGTACATCCTCAGACACGCCATCAATTCAGAAATGAACACACAAGCACAACCCACCAAACATCTGAAGAAAGCCCTTACTGTGACAGAGAGACACCAATTACAACTAAAAGAAGAGATAGCCTTTAAAAGAAAAAAACAAAATAGTCTTTAAAATTCAGTAAATGGGCTGAATGGCAGAGAGGACACAGCAGAAGACTGACAGCTGACAGGTGGGGTAGAGAAATTCTCCCAGAAAGAGTAGCAGGATAAAGAAACAAAAAGATGGGGCCGGCCCCGTGGCCGAGTGGTTAAGTTTGCGTGCTCCGCTGCGGCGGCCCAGGGTTCAGATCCTGGGCGCAGACATGGCACCACTCGTCAGGCCACGTTGAGGCAGCATCCCACATCCCACAACTAGAAGGACCTGCAACTAGGATATACAACTGTGCACAGGGGGAGTTTGGGGGAGATAAAGCAGGAAAAAAAAAAAAAAAGATTGGCAACAGTTGTTAGCCCAGGTGCCAATCCTTAAAAAAAAAAGGAAGATTGGCAACAGTTGTTAGCCCAGGTGCCAATCTTTAAAAAAAAGAAACAAAAAGTTTCTTGGAGGGTACATCCAGAAGAGAAAGAATCTAAGAGAGGAATCCCTCAAGGAAATGATAGAAGAAAATTTCCCAGAGCTGCAAGATTATCTTGCAGATCAAATTAGGACACTTTTATTTTCTTTAAACTTTTTTGTGGTTTTCTCATTTTCTTCAATGAGCATACATTTATTCATGGGGACAAAATTGTAATTACTTACAAGATCTAAAAAGAAATAAAAGCAAAATCCCTAAACCACCTGATGGGCTTCCTTGGGGAAATGAAGAAGGGAAAGTCCATTTGAACTTCGTTAAGGAGAGAGCTATCATAAACAAAAATTGGTGACCAAATAGAAGTCACAGAAATTTTGCTAGAGGTGTTTGAAAATAGGAGAAATGCTGCTCCTTTCCACTTAGGGACAGGGCATGGATTCTCCTGTGGCTTCTAGACTTACCATCCTCACCATATATCAGAGCCAGAGCTGGCCTTGTGGGGCCTTGAAAACCCACATTAAGAGGCTGGACTGTCTTCAGAAAATGATAAAAAGTCAAAGACAGCTTTTGTGGCATGTTGTAGGCAGAACTGCCATCATCCAGGGAGGAGAAGGAGGTGATGTCCCGGAACAGAAACCCTAAGGAGTAAACGTTTGCTTAACAATGGCTTCAAGGGCCACCATTTACATCTGTGTCAAGAAATAAAACAAATAGAACCTTCTTTTCAGAGCACATTCCCGTACCCCAAAACAACGCCCACACCACACGAGCCTCTCTGAGCTGTTTGTGCTCCATCCACCCTAGGGAGGTAAAACAGTGCCATTGTACTTGTAATTGCAGGTTCTTCCTTACGTTGGAGAGAAGCTCAGGAGGGTTTCCAGGGTCCAAAAATATATCATGGCAAGAAGGAGATTGTGCCCAACCCCTTGCATGGCAAGATGCTATTTCCTGGGGTCTTTTTACGTTTATTTTTTTTCTTTTTCCTCTGACTTTAGAATTTACAGAACACTTTAGACTTACATACAACCTGTTCCTGCGCAGCCACATCCCCGAGGATCTGACAGTTTTAAGGTCTACTAGGGAACTGAAGGGGAGAAAAGTTTCCATTTAAAAATATAAATTTGTATTTTTTAAACGTTGAAGCATCACCAGAACTCAAACACCAACAAAGGCAACAAATACGGTGACCCCAAAGAAGACGCTAGTGATTTAGTTGTGAAACTAAGTTCAAGTCCTCACAGCGCATCCTGAACTAGACAGATTCCTATTTTCCACACATACTGAGGACCCACTCTGGGCCAGACATCATACTAGTTGCTAAG
Organism: Equus caballus; assembly: GCF_041296265.1. Lineage (NCBI taxonomy): Eukaryota > Metazoa > Chordata > Mammalia > Perissodactyla > Equidae > Equus > Equus caballus. The sequence goes on along the minus strand of NC_091701.1, from coordinate 52,043,594 downwards.
AAGCCAGTGCCTTCTGAGCCTTGAGAGGGGAAATGGGACAGTCTGGAATGGAAGAGACAAAGCTTCCTGTCCCAGCACCTCCGAGACAAGGCTCCAAGAACGTCCAGGGGTCCAGGGAGGGAGACAACGGGCATCTGGTGCCCGCGGCAGAGGTGAGGAACCCCTTCCCAAAGGGATGACTAGAGACCCCCTCCTGGTGGCATCAGACTCTGGTGAGTCTAGAACGATAAGAATTTCAATAGGCAAAGCCATATCAGAGGGCAGTGAAAGGCAGAGAGGTGTCTGAGAAAAATAAGAGGGACGAGACACCTTCTTGTCTTAAATTGTAATTCTAGGTCGTCACAACTCTGTAGCCATTCCTCTGGCTAGGAGATTCTAGGAGCCGGGGCATTTTTAATAAAAGGAAGCTTTTCATTTGACGTGGAAGCAGGAGGGGGTGACGCAGGAAGGGGGTGGAGGAGGAATATCGGGAGGCAGGCGTTCCAGAGGAGGAGGAACAAGGACCTTTCCTTAATTAGACAGCTGAATTGAGGATGGCTTTGCTCATCTACCTTCAACCTGTCCTGCTCGCTGTCCCTCCAACCCAGCCTGCCTTTTAGGACGACATTGGTAACTCAGCGGCAAGAAACAGACAGATGCTTGGGGAAATTGCATCTGATGTGAGCATTTCCAAACCAGACATAAATTAATTACCTGTAACTCAGGAATACATGATATTTGCAAACAGATAAGGACACTAAGGAGCCCAATCAGGGGGCTGGAGAAAAGAAGCTACCCAGGAATCCTGTGAAATTAGTATGTCTGCTTGTGTGAGTTCATTCCACCCTTGGAGTTTTCTCAAATGCTTGCCAAACCACTCAACAATGGGCCTCCTCGCTGGTTAACCACAGGGAGGGCAGTGGGTGGAGCAGTAGTAGGACCAGATTCTGGCTCTAACTCAGCCCTGGGGGAATCTTGCTCCCTCTGGGAAATCCCTGATGGCATCCGCGCTCCGCTGCATCTACCATCAACGGATAACGCCTGGCCCAACTCCGAGCCACACGTCCTCCAGCCATACCAGGTTTCCTACAGGCAGGAGACACCAAAGAGTAACGCTTTGTAAAGCACCTTCAAATCCTCTGATGAGGGCATGGGTTACACATCCATACTATGGGAAATTGTGCAGTTGTTAAAGAGAACGAAGCTGTATCTGTACTGACAAAGGAAGACCTCCAAGAAATGGCACTAGGTGAAGAGAGCAAGTTGTAGAACAGACATGCAAAATCATCTCATGTGTTTATATAAAGTATACATGTATTCTTGCAAATACCTGGGAAGTTTCTGGAATGATATAAAAGAAACTCTTCTATTTCTGGGAGTAGGAGAGCTAGGAGTTTCACTTTTATTTTATATCCTTTTGTGCTACTTTTATAATCTAAAAAATAGCTTGGAAACCTTTTCCAACTTATAGGACAAAAGAGGCCAAGAAAACTATTATAAATATAATGTCTCTATGCTAACTGGAGTTTAAAAAAAAATTATCTTCTTTCTTTGATCTCTCTAGCCTAATACACATTTCTGTATTAATACTGCATCTTTGTCAAGCTTACTATGGGGCTGCTTCTTTTCAATGGAGCTTAAGCTTTATAATGAAATCAAATTAAATGTGAGCATACATACAGTTATATTTATGGAGAGAGACATAGATATGTCAAAACACTGAACAAATCTATAGCTAATACCCTCACACTTTATCCAAAGGCACTTGTGGTGTTGGCTTGGCCTGTTTAGTATCCCTTGGCTCTTTGTCTGAACAGTAGAACTGCTCTCACCTGACTCCATGGGGTCCTGGTCAGGTTGTTACCATGGTGCCCCAATTCTCCCTCTGCCAAAGAGATGGGCTCACAACCCTGGCTGGCCCATCAGAGTACTCCATTCTCCAGACCACAATTCTTTGTTCAAGGATAGGCAAGTCCCTAAGTTGGACCAACCAGAATCTTCTCTAAGATTTGACATGTAGGCACTAAAAGAGAAATGTTGTCTCTCTTACCCTGGGATCTTAAGCTGGAAAGACCATGAAGGCTTGAATAAAACCAGGGAGAGGTAAACAGAGCTGAAAAATGGAAAGTGAGGGACAGGGCTGATGGCATCACCTCAGTTTCTGGATTCAGCCGTGTTTGAAGCCATAATCACCCCTCCACGGACTTCCAATTTGTATGAATCAACAAATTCCCCCTTGTGGCTAATGCTGAATTTTGTTGGTTTTCCCACTTGTAACCTAAAGGGTCCTAGCTAATTAATATCGCCATTTTCTCACTGGAGATCTAACAACCCACTCCGTGATTGTGACACTCAGCCACACTCAAGATCCAAAATTAAAGTCTATATTCTAATATTCTGAATGCCATTGTTAAGTAGGATATCCTATTTATTCTTCAGGAAAAGGAGGTACAAGGAACTTTCTATATGGAATTTCCCCCAAGGTCATATAATTCATCAGAAGCCAAGTCCAGAGCAAAAATAATTTCCCAGACCTTTTCTTTAAAAAAAAAAAAAAAAAGCTCTATTCTATGTCAAAAGCAAAGGAGAGGGCTATCTGCAAAATCTACTAGAGGAAGGAAAAGGGAGATAGAGTGTCTTGATGATGTCTCGGTCCACGGGACAGCAGGAACAAAACAACCTCAAATTCCTCAAATTCCCAGCCAGCTGAGCTTTATCAGCCTAACCTTGCTGATTTCTAGTCCAAAAAGATTCTCAGCAACTGGGTTTCTGTAGAAAGTGTCTAAAATCCAAGTAAATTTTTAAAGTATTCGTATCTTCAAGTCAATTAAGTAAAAGATTCCAAAGTTTTCATAATATTTGTCTAAAGCATTATTTTATGGCATAAATGAAAGCCCTTACGATGAGAGTTCACAATAGTTCTGCTTTCTCAATGAGAAGGAGAATAAAAGCCTGATGGGCAACCAAGGAAAAACCCAATGTAAAAGGGGTTAATCTCTTTGCAACAGGAAAATGGTAGACAAGAAAGGACGTTCATAAAGGAATCTTTTCAGGGCAAATGGCAGAGCTAGAAGGAAAAGATAAGAACTTTGCATGTGGAGTTGAGATTTCGGCTGCAGCCAGGCATTTGGCACAGCCAGGATTCCACAGAAGGGTGCCCTATTCAGACATTCTGCAACCACAGCTGGTAAAGGACAAGCCACCTAAAAAATTGGCATTAACGAAACAATGTATAATTCAGATAACGGGCAACAAAAAGTCCAGTATGAATCCTGTGCTGCCTCGTGAACCTGAGGTGTGAGTCCTGGACTCACGTAAGATTTCTGAGCCTCAGCTTCCTCATCGGTAAATGAAGGGATTGGACTGGATGGTCTCTGGCATCTTTTCTAAATACGCAAATGATAACCTCTTACAGTTTCTCACTCCGCACCTCAGATTTTACATACTTTGTTAAAAACGGAAATTTCCATTTTTAGTCAAACAGGCAAGCACTACACTATGAAAACTGTAAGAAACTGGACTGTTGACTCACCTCTTCTTTATGTGCAAAAAGCACAAAGACTTCTCTAAAAGACGTTAAAGGAAGGCACAGAATTGGCAGGGTCCTGGCACATTATAACCAGAGATTAACTGGTCATGTGCAAAAAAATAGTTAGGGACAGGCAGCTTCCATCCTGAAGCCAAATCCATCTTCTCCTCCTTTCTTTGAAGTGCATTGTGCACTTTCAGAATTGGGAAAATTAGAAGACACGACAAAGAGACATGCATATTATCACTACCTACTTACAACAGCGAAAAATTTAGAACTCCCTAAACATTCTACAAATCGGATTGGTTAAACACACATTATGTTACTTATACAAAAGAAAATGATTCAACAATTAAAAGTCATGTTTAGGGGGCCAGCCCTGTGGCCGAGTGGTTAAAGTTACACACATTCCTCTTTGGTGGCCTTGGGTTCGCAGGTTCAGATCCTGGGTGCGGATCTACTCCACTCATCAGCCATGCTGTGGAGGCAACCCACATACAAAGTAGAGGAAGATTGGCACAGATGTAAGCTCAGGGCTAATCTTCCTTGAGCAAAAACAGAGGAAGATTGGCAACGGATGTTAGTTCAGGGTGAATCTTCCTCACCAAAAAAAAAAAAAAAAAAAAAATCACATTTAGGGGCCAGCCCCATGGCTGAGTGGTTAAGTTTGAGTGCTCCACTTCAGTGCCCGGGGTTTTGTGGGTTCAGATCCTGGGCACAGACATGGCACTGCTCATCAAGCCATGCTGAGGCGGCATCCCACATGCCACAACTAGAAGGACCCACAACTAAAAATATACAACTATGCACTGGGGGGCTTTGGGGAGAAAAAGGAAAAGCAAAATCTTTAAAAAAAAAAAAATTTATTAAATCACTTTTAGAAGAATATTTAACACCCTAAGCAGACTCCCATAGAATTTTGCAATATTTTCAAAAATAGGTTACAAAATATAAACAGTATAAGTATATATAACATATATATATTTACATATCATTGTTTATCTCTAAGTTGCAGAATTATAGATGACTTTTATTTTCTTCATTATATCATTATACGCTTCCAAATTTCCTACAATGAAAATACATAATCTTTGTAAACATGGGGGGAAATCTTATTTTTTTCTTTTTTATTGGATGAATTCAACATGTAACATTGTATAAATTTAAGGTGTACAGCATGTTACTTTGATATATTTATATATTGTAAAATGGTTGCTGTTGTAATGATATTTATCACGTTACATACTTATAATACAATATTGTCTATATTGGGAAATGTTATTTTTTAAAAGACAAACTACTTGCTTGACTTCAAATCATATATTTTCCTCATAGAAAAAACAATATTCTCTGCCTTCTGTTCCAGCACACAGTGAGCTCTTTGTGTTATCTGGGTCTCTTTGGAGAGATTGCTGGAATAAAACCTGGGAGCATTTGGATGCAGTATTCAAGTCAGGAAGGCCTCTCTAAACAAAACAGAAAACCCAGCAGCTATAAAGTAAAAGACTGATAAATTTTACTCTATAAAAATTAAAATGTATAAATGGTAAATACCATAAACAAAGTCAAAAGACTAAATAGATGTGATAGCCAAAGATCCAATTCCTCTAACATATAAAAAGCATTTGCAATGCATAAGAAAAAGTCCAATATTCCAATAGAAGTAGGCAAAGGACATGAACCATCTGCTCATAGAATTCAAATCACTTTATTCATGTGAAAAAGAATAAAGCTCTCCGAAAATTTAAAAGAGGCAAATTATAACAATGACATGCTACTTTTTAGTCTTTCACGTTGGCAAAGTTTTAAAAAGCTCAATAAACCTAGAGTTAACAAGGTGGGGCATGGGGAGCAGTCACCGATGAGAGCATGATTTGGTAGTACCTTTAATTGGCAAGATCTATAAAATTAAAAACACAAATATTCTTCAACAAGACAATTCCAATTCTAGGAATTTATCTTATAGGCACAGTTGCACAGGTAGTACAAGACACATACCACAGATGTTCTCTGCAGAATTGTTTGCAACACCAAAAGACTAGAAACAACCTCAGTATCCTTGAAGGAAGGACCAATTGAATAACTATGGCGCGCTGCATAAGAGAACATTGGGCAGCCATTCAGGGTTCTGATGTGGGGAATCCACATGTGATGGTGCGAGTTCATCTCCAAGATGTATTGAGTCGGGAGGGAGATGCATAGATGACCCAATTTTTTTGTGTAGGGAGGGTGTATAAAGGCAATATCTATATACTTGTGCTCTGGAAGAAATTAAAAAATAGTGTTAGCAGTTGCTGCCTCTCCGAAGGCGGCTTGGGACCATGTCAAAGGGGGAGAGGATTCTGTACTGCTTGAATTTTTTACATATATATTTATAATTTTTCCATTTTAAAAACTATCTAATTATTTTAAATAAAGATTAAATGAATATTTAAGCAGGTAGGGGGAGTCCGGGGCCCTTTGAACCCTGATGTCAGGAGGAAGGAGATTGAACATCCCATTCAAGCAATGAGCACACATGAAAAGTCAAACACTGAAGGAAGAAGCAAGGGAGACAAATTTTTTAAATAAAATAAAAAATTTAAAATGTCGTGCAGATATAAAGAAAATTACAGGAATGTAACGAAGGCATTGGAGTGGCACGTTCCACCAGCATACAGCGAGTCAGAAGGAGGGTGGCCGCGCCCAGGGACCGCCCGCTTCCCTGACCGCGATGGGAGCCCCCTGGCGCTCTCTCCTCGGGGACCACCCGTTTGTGCCATCCGAGGAGGCGACAGCAAGTCGAGGCGTCAAACTCCCCGGAGAAGAGGCGCGGGAGGGGATGCCGGACCTCGCGCCCTTCCCCGAGGGTGGCGCAGGGCAGCCCCGCGGGCCGGCGAGGTCCAACTCCTGAGATACGCTGTCAGGTGCAAATTTTGCGGGAGTTTGGAAAAGCTCTTGGTCTGGCACGGTCCCCAGAGGCCCGCGACTCGGCAGCAGCAGCAGCGCCGGGGACTGAAGGGCCGGAGCCGGCCGCCGCGCCCGAGCACCCCTGCCCGGCCCGGCGCGCATTCGTGGGGCCACAGTGCGACCCAGCGGGCCGCGGGGAAACTGCGCCCGGCCGCCGCCCCGAAGACCCGGAGAGCCCCGCCTCCTACCTGTTTCAGCCTTGGAGGAAAGGTGGACGCGGGAGCCGGCTCCTTCCTCCTCTGGAGATGGAGGGGGTGGGTCTGTTCGCCAAGACCATGTGGCTAGGCGTCGCAGGCCGCTCTTACTCTGGCACTTCATTCACACGTAGGTGAAAATTCTGGTTTGAGAGACTTGAGGGTTTTTTATTCGGAATTCCAGACAACTGGTAATTTACGAAGTCCAAGGAAGGAACTATCAATTTCTATCTGAAGAATAACTCTAATGATCCAGTAAAATCTGTGGATAGTAGGACTAGCTATAAGCAAACTCAACCAAAACACCACCTCCTTCCTGAAGTCGGTTTCTGCGTAAGTAGACTGTCCCCTTGCTTGCTGTCATGGCCTGTTGACTGTCTCTCCGCCGTGATTTGGATCTGCACATCACCCCTCACTGGACCGACAAGCTCCTTGAGGCAGAGAACTATCTTACTCATCGGTGTCAGGAGTAGGAGGAAAGACAGAAACCGTGCAGACGTTAGGAACAGGAAAGAAAACTGGAAAAGAAGCTGTGCCACGACAGCAGCACTGACTCACCAATTTTATCTGTCACTTTAACAGTTTATCGAACACCAAATTACTATATATTATGCTGAGCACTGATCCAGCAGGCCAGCATTTCTCAGTGGTTGCCCCTTGTACATTAGTTTCAGGTCATGTTAACACCATATAACTTGAATATCAGGTAACTCTAAATATTCGGTGATCCCACATTTTGGAAAGGAAAAGACCCTCAAAAAACAAGGCTGAGTTTTTGTGGAGGGATGAGGGGTGGCCAACTTGAAAATGTAAATACTCGGCAATCGATAAGAGAGTTGAATGTCTGTGTATAGGATTGAATTCATTCCTTTAGTTACACATAAAAGTTTAAATCACATATATGGAATAGAAGGTTGATTCTGTAATATTGCTTTTCTTCCATTCTTGCATTTTATGAAGCAATTTTATTTAAACTCTTATCTTGAGACTTTCAATACCTCAGTCATCCCAGGAGGCACTTTTTTTCTGATTTAAATTTTGTGGAGGTCATATTGGTTTATAATATTGTGTAAATTTCGGGTATACCTCATTACATTTCAGTTTCTGTATAGATTGCATCGTGTTCACCACCAATAGTCTAGTTTTTATCCATCACCATACATATGTACCCCTTTACCCCTTCCACCTTTCCCCCACCCCTTTCCCCTCTGTTAACCACCAATCTGTTCTCCTTATCTATGTGTTTGTTTGCGTATCTTCTACATGTGAGTGAAATCATATGGCATTTGTCTTTTTCTGTCTGACTTATTTTGCTTAGCATAATACCCTCAAGGTCCATTCATGTTGTTGCAAATGGCACAATTTTGTCATTTTTTATGGCTGAGTAGTATTCCATTGTATTCATATATCACATCTTCTTTATCCATTCATCAGTTGATGGATACTTGGGTTACTTCCAAGTTTTGGCAATTGTAAATAATGCTGCAATGAACATAGGAGTGCATATGTCTTTTTGAATTAGAATTTTCATGTTCTTTGATTAAATACCCAGAAGTGGAATAGCTGGACCAAATGGTATTTCATTTTTAATTTTTTGAGAAATCTCCATACTGTTTTCCATAGTGGCTGCACCAGTTTGCATTCCCACCAAAAGAGGCACTTCTTAAAGCATCTTACATGGTTTCTTTTATTTACTTATAGTATTTTTAAAATCTATGTATGGTGCTGTCATTGGACAGTTTTAATACCAAGCCACAATTATATAAATTCCGAGTTTTTTAAAATTTGTGCTATAGATTTAGATTTGTGATCTCTTTGACACATTCACTAACTGTATTGCTTTTTAATCATCGCTTATTTACATACACCCCCAATCCTTGCATAGGGAGGTCATACCCTGCATCAGTAAGGGTCTAGCTGCAAAGAACAGAATCTGTTCTGGCTAATTTAAGCAGGAGGAGGTTTGTAACAGGGTATCATATAACTTCCAGAATCATTGAAGTGGGAGGTAGAGGGAAGGGTTTGGCAAGAAACAGACTCTAGGCTAAGTTTCCAGAAATAATTCCAAAGCCACACCAGAGAACTGACCAGAGAACAGGAAACCACAGGCCGGTCTGGCTCTGCCACTGCACTGTGCAACATGTGCCACCTCTGTTGTCATCAGGAAGCTGCCAGCTGAGTTGAGATGCTACTGTCACATATCACCACTGCTACCGTCCGCAAACCAAAGTGTGTACCTCTTTCCAAAGTCGAGTTTTAAGCAAGTGAGTCTGATTATTGGGACCGAAAGTACATCCAAAATTCTCACCGCAAGAGAGTCTAGAAAATGTTGCTTTTAGCTTTCCAGCTTCTTCAATACAAGACACATCAGAAGAAAGTTAGGACAGACGATGAGCAAGCTAGTCCATAACGTCTGCCTCATACTCCCAAGAATTATCACTAATTTTGTTATATATTTATTTGCCCCCTCTTTTTTTTCTCCAACTCCATCAGATGACTTTTATCAGCAACTGAAACTAGCATTGGTTGAAGTTGTTTCAGGGTCGAGTTTTCCCTCTACAGTACTTTAGTTCTTCAAAATTAAGTAATTGAGAAAATGGCTTGAAGAAGCCCTTGAAGGAGGAAACTTTATCTTATATTATATATTTATAGATCCATCTCTGTCTTATAGATCCATGAGGGATAATTGGGAAGAAGAAAACCTTGCCTCATATTTGGGCACACACAGTAGTTGTTCCATGAAAAACTTTTTTTAAAGATTGGCACCTGTGCTAACATCTGTTGCCAATCTTTTTTTTTTTCTTCCTCCTCTCCCCAAAGCCCCCCAGTACGTAGTTGTATATTCTAGTTGTAGGTCCTTCTGGTTCTGCTATTTGGGACACTGCCTCAGCACGGCCTGATGAGCGGTGCCATGTCCGCCCCCAGGATCCGAACCAGCGAAACCCTGGGCCGCCGAAGCGGAGCGTGGGAACTTAACCACTCGGCCACGGGGCTGGCCCCCAAAAAGCTTTTTTAAAAAAGAAGTTTATGGGCAAATGAATTTGTTTCCTAGGGCTGCTATTACAAATTGCCACAAATTAGGTGGTTTAAAACGACAGACATGTGTTCCCTCAAGAATATCAAATGTACTCCTTTTGGAGGCCAAGGGACAGCAGGGCGGCTCTTGCCCTAGAGGGTCTGGGGAGAATCCTTCCTGGTGGCTGCCGGCGTCCTTGGCTTCCTGGCTCATGGCCACATTACGGCAACCTCTGCCTCGGTCTTCACATCATCCGTCTTCTATGTCTGACTTGTCTTCTCTCCATCTCAAATTTCCCTCTACCATTCTCTCATATGGACACTTGTCATTGCATTTAGGGCCCACTTGGATCATTCAGAGTGATCTCATCTCAAGACCCTTGACTTAATTATATCTGCAAAGACTCCTTTTCCGAGTAAGATAACATCTCCAGTTTCCAGGGATTTGATGTGGATCTTTGGGGGCGCCCACCATTCAACCCACTACAGCAGGTAAATTTAGGAAACGCTGGACTAAACAAATTAAACCAGTTTCTTTGCTGCGGGATTTTGTAGCGTCTTTAACTTGCTAATGTGCCTTGTGAACCTCCTAGAGCGAGAGACACTACGCAGTGTTTCTCAAATTTATTTGACCGTGGAATCCTATTCGCAGAAGTGATGTTCCACAGAACACACTCCAGCATAGACTTATAATTTACCTGCTGGGCAAGTCCTCAGAAAGAATATCAATAAGTATCAGAGAAGCCAAAAATAAGTGACTAAATGGTTGAAGGCTCTCAAGGATTTGGCAAGAGTAACTATTCTACACTGTGACCATGCGTCACTGATAAAGATCATCACAGCCATACGGCCATAAAATGGAATAAAATAAAGAGTTATGCCCAATTGGCAGACTGCCTCCCACTGGATTCTATTTTGGTTCAGGATAAATTTTGCACCCAAACTCTCCCTCAGTCTTCCCACCCATTCCTATCCGACATTAATTATCACTTCAGTCAAACTGATCTACGCACTGAATTTCCTACTGCCACACTTTTGCCATGAAAAATGGCTTCCCCCATGCCTCACTCATTAGTAGCCTAGTGTCGATGCAAAGAATCAATAACTAACCTATAGATAAGAAAGATAGAGTGATATTGATTGAGCTGAAGACTAGTCTGGAAGCACTGTCTTCTCCAGGGAAGAAAGCACTCTGGAGAGGCATGGTTTGCACATGGTTATATACTATTTTAGAACAAAGAACGTACGTCAAGCATGACAGGAATACAATTTTTTTCCCAAAGTCACAAGGAGATGTTTTGCTGCAGTTTAGCAGATACATCACAGGTCAACTTGACTTTAATTCTCTGGGAAGAAAAGCTTCTCTTCAAAGAAGTACTGGTATTGGCGTCAGAGAGAAGAAGACGTTACATCGCTATCTTTTTTTTTTTTTTAAGATTTTATTTTTTTCCTTTTGCTCCCCAAAGCCCCCTGGTACATAGTTATATATTCTTCGTTGTGGGTCCTTCTAGTTGTGGCATGTGGGACGCTGCCTCAGCGTGGTTTGATGAGCAGTGCCGTGTCTGTGCCCAGGATTTGAACCAACGAAACACTGGGCCGCCTGCAGTGGAGCGCACGAATTTAACCACTCGGCCACGGGGCCAGCCCCCTACATCGCTATCTTTAAAGAGTGTATTCTCTGCTTTGGGAAAATGTTTGAAGCAGATGTACAATGCATTTCTGGTGGGCCAGAAGTCAGGCTGCTCTGGGAAAACAAGTTTTAGGCTGAATCAGATTTAAACTAGAATGACTCCCTCAATATGTGAAAACTTCTTTTTCCTTCTTACTGTTTTCATCCCTAGGTTCATTTCAAGGGACACCTCCTAACTAAGGCCTCCCTGATCACTCCAGCCGGAAGGGCTCCCTCCCTCTCTATTTGGCACAGGACACTCATCGGGTACCTGGTTTCAGCATTCTTTGCATGCAGGTATTGTCTTCATCCCTGGCTAGCAAGCACAGCACTGGTGAACAAGGGTCATGACTCACATCTCTTCCTATCCTCCAAGTGTTCCAGCACAATGCCTTTCACAGAATAGATGCTCAAAAGAGATTTGTTGATTGGCGAAGCAAATAATCAAATTAGTCTTCTCAGGAACTATGTCTGTAGACATGAGTGCTGTCCAGACTCCCCTGGCCCACCCAGTTTCCCAGGTGAGAGTGGACTAGGGGCTGGAAGCTTGCCCAGGAAAAGCTCTATGCAGGGTTAGAAATTTACCCAGTTAGCACTGATGGATGACGGACCCAAAAGCTGATGGCATTTAGGACCTGGGTTAGGCGGAGTTCTGTGTTCTCTTAATGATTCAAAACAAAGCAATATACCCAAAAGAACTGAAAGTAGGTACTCAAATACACGTACATTTCTACATGCGTGCTCATAGCAGCACTATTCACAATTACCAAAAGGTGGAAGCAGCTCAAATGTCCATCAATGCATGAATGGACAAACAAGTTGTGGTATACATATATGTACATATATATATACATACAACAAAATATTATGGAGCCCTAAAAAGAAATGAAGTACTGACACATGCTACAAAGTGGATGAGCATCAAAAACATTATGCTAAGTGAAAAAAGCCAGACACAAAAGGTCACATATTATATGATGCCTTTTATATGATATACCCAGAATAGGTCCAGAATAGGTCAAAAAGGTACAAACTTTCAGTTATAAAATAAATCAGTCCTGAGAATGTAATGTAAACATGGTGACTGTAGTTAATAATACTGTATTGCATATTTGAAAGTTGTTAAGAGAGTAGGTCTTAAAAGTTCTCATCACAAGAAAAAAAAATTTTTGTAACCATGTATGGTATCGCATGTTAACTAGATTCAAGGGGGTGATCATTTTGCAATGTATACAAATATTGAATCACTATGTTGCACAACTGAAACTAATATAATGTTATACATCAGTTATACCTCAATTTTTTTAAAAAAGAGAGAACAAAAGGGCGCTTTCCAGCCCGTAAAACCAACAGATGCATATGCTGATTTTAGATCATAGATGTGCTGTTTCAGACCATTGTCTTACACTATCTGAAGTTATTGTAAATGTCTGTCTCAATTTATATATTAATATTCACTCTGCCACAACAAAACACCACAGATTGGATGGCTCAAAAAACAGAAATTTCTTTTCTCACAGTTCTGGAGGCTGGAAGTCCAAGATCAAGGTGTCATCAGGCTTGGTTTCTCCTGAGGCCTCTCTCTTTGGCTGGCCACCTTCTTGCTGTGTCCTCACATGGCCTTTTCTGTCTGCATGTACGTCCCTGGTGTGTTTTCTTTTTCTTATAAAGACACCTGTCTTATCAAATGAAGACCCTACCCTTACGACTTCTTTTAACCTTAATTACCTATTTGAAACCCTATCTCCAACTACAATCACTCTGTGAGTTGGGGCTTCAGCATATGTATTTGCGGGAGAACGCAATTCCATTGATAACACAATATAGCAAAAGACTAGAAAGAACTCCAGTGTTTATCAGTAAGGCACTGGTGGTATTAAAAAAAGAAGTCACATATTGTATGATTCCATTTATATGAAATACCCAGAATAGGTAAATCTATAGAGACAGAATGCGGTTTGGTGGTTGCTGGGGGAGGGGGAAGTGGGGAGAAACTGCTTAGTGGGTACAGAGTTTCCTTTTGGGGCAATGATAGTGTTTTGGAACTAGAATTGGTAGTCGTGCAACACTGTGAATGTACTAAATGCCGTTGTTCACTTTTAAATTGTTATTTTGTTATGTGACTTTCACTTCAATTTTTTTAAAAACTTGTATAGCATATGCGTAAATCTGGTATTGATGTGTAATAAGTAATTCCAAGAAAACATTGCATTATAGAACAATGTCAAAAATATATAACTCATTATCATAACCCCATTTGCATTTTATCTATAGTAAAAGGTTACAAAAGCAAAGGATTGTGTCTGGGACCAGTCTATAGTTATTATTTTAACCACTAACTATTAGAAAACTTCACTTAAAAAAAAAAAAAACTGGGGGCCTGCCCGATGGCCAAGTGGTTAAGTTCACATGCTCCACTTCAGCTGCCCAGGGTTTCACTGGTTCGGATCCTTGGCGTGGACATTGCACCGCTCATCAGGGCATGCTGAGGTGGCATCTCACATAGCAGAACCAGAAGGACCTACAACTAGAATATACAACTGTGTTCTTGGGAGTTTTGGGGAGAAAAAGAAGGAGAAAAAAAGTTTGTTAAAAAGAAAAAAAACTAGAGCCAGCCCTGATGGCCTAGTGGTTAAAGTTCAGTGATCACCACTTCCTCAGCCTGGGTTCATTTCCCAGTCACGGAACCACACCACCCATCTGTCAGGTGCCATGCTGTGGCGGCAGCTCACATAGAAGAACTAGAAGGACTTACAACTAGGCTATACCACCCTGCACTGGGGCTTCAGGGAGGAAAAATATAAAGAGAAGATTGGCAACAGATGTTAGCTCAGAGCTAATCTTTCCCTGTGGGAAAAAAAACCAAAAAACTAAACCTAACAATAAAAACAAAGCAACAACACAGCTGAATGAGCCCTGAGGTCAGTTGACCTCCATGTGGCAGCAGTAAAATGCACCCGAAAGTCAGCCTCAGGAGTGCACGCCCCTTCTCTGTCTTGATCCCCATATACCTCCAGTGTTTCTGACACTCCCGACTGCATGTAATTGTTTATCAAGCTTCTCAGAGAAGTCTGGACACTGTAATCCAGGAGGTAAGTGGTCACCAAGGTCAGGGGCAGGTCCTTGGGTTCAGGACCTAGGTTCTGCTGAAAGAGACTTAGTGGAGGCCTGTGTACTGTACATGCTGAAGCTTTCACATTAGCACCTCCTAGAGGCACCACTCCATCAGCTTCCATCGGGCTGATGCTAAAGGGCCTGGCAGATAGAGGTCCCAAAGGAAGACACAGAGTTAAACCTTCCTTATGTCTGCCCCGGGCACACACCTTCCCTGGTCACAGGGAGTGCACCCCTGCCACCCTCTTGCCACACTCGTTTATTGGCTTCTTACCCATTACTGGCTACAAGCTCCGGTTCCCACCACAAGCACCAAATTTGGAGATCAGCCTTTAGACTGGCTCCTCAGGTCCCATTCATGTCCAGTTTAAGGCTGACCTTTTAGATTTGGTGACCTAGACACTGGCCTCACTCAGGCTCAAATCTGGCCGCCCAAACTCCAGTCTTGGTGTTACTCTGGAACTCCCACCTTTCAGGTAAGATGCACCTTACTCCTGGGGTAGTCAAGCCAAAGGTACACACTTCACACAGTCCCTACCCTGTCTGTGCCAAGGAGTAAAATAGAATAATATTCAGCCTCCTGGATAAAGAAGCAAAAGTCAAAAATGTGGTATTGGGTAAAGAGTCAGAATGCACTGTGGACCACACTTTGAATCTGGCTGAATGAGCAAAAGATGATGCTCTTTCTCTTCTGCAGTTAAGCATCATTCCCTGCTTTCTCCCATAAATCCTCTCTATTTATTCCCTCTCTCATGGACCCTCAACCTCCTATCTCCTGAGGCTCAAAGTGCTCTCTCTCCTCCTCCTCTCAGTGTGTCTCTCATTGTCTTCCATCCCATTTTCTTCTATCTCTTTTATCCAGACCTAACCAATATATAAAACTGATTACAATAAATACGGTAAATATTTCTAATGTATTGTATTTTTTTCGTTCAATTTGGAGTCCTAACGAGGGCATTTGTCAGAATTGACAGGAGTGATTTTCCACAAATTATTTCCACAAATAGAGTATGGAAAATGATTTTCCATACTCTAGCTAGACGCTCTCTTGAATGTTTAACTCTTGGATAATGGTGTCTATTATGGGTTGGATTGTATCCCCCAAAAAGATATATTGAAGTCTAACCGCTGGTACCTGGGAAAGTGACCTAATTTTGAAATAGGGTCTTTGCAAGTATAATCAAGTTTTAAGATGAGGTCATACTGGAGTAAACTGGGGGGTCCTTAATCCAATATGACTGATGTCTTCATAAGAGAGAAGAATCACAAAAACAGACACCCAGGAAGAAGATGTCCATGTGACAATGGAGGCAGAGATTAGAGTGATGCATTTACAAGCCCAGGAGCATCAGGAATTGTCAGTAAACACCATCGACCAGAAGAGGCAAGGAAGGAACCTCCACTGTGGGCTTCAGAGGGGCCACGGCCCTGCCACCACCTTGATTTCAGATTTCCCATCTCCAGCGCTGTGAGGCAATACATTTCTGTTATTTTAAGCCACCAGTTTATGGTGCTTTATTACAGCATCCACAGGAAACTGACACAATGTCCCTCAGAGACACTCGGTTTAAAAAAAAAATGCTTGAGGCCGCTTCAAGAATTCTTATTATTGACCCTGGTTATTCACTCCTGATTTATCTGATTTTAAGATCAAAGAAGTGGACTGTTCATATTTTTCAGAAAAAAAATATAACTAAAATTTGTTGTAAGTTGATTTTATTTTAATGTAAATGTGCCCCAATAGCAATGAGTGTATCTAGCATCTGCCTTATAAATAAATATCGTTATGGCTTATAAGTATCATTCCCCATAGGGACCCTTTGATAAAATCCTCATTCCAAGTCTGGGTTAAGAAAAATACAAGGGAGCCTGGGACATTTTCTTGCGCCAGAAAGCAAGGAAGTGCTTGAAGACTAACCAGGACACATCAAAAGTTTACAAGAGGCAGCTTGAAAGGGCTCTTGCTACCCAAATTTGGAAGAACTTGAACAGCAAATAGAATAATGGAGTAATAATGGTAATGAATTGTTTTTAAAAAAATAATCCATGGTCCATGGTGATCACTCAAAATGAGAGGGAGAAAGAGAGAGATTTTCCTTGTAAAAGAATGTCAACTAATAAACATAGAAGGAATAATAGGATTAGAAAATGATCATTTTCGAAACTGGAGTAATTATCAATTCAGGCAGTGGATATTAAAACTGTAGGGGGAACAGTCCATTCGCATGGACTCAAAATATCACTGCACAGAGGACTTACCAATTGTGAAGGGGGAGACGGAGGGATGCGGGGGTCCCCTCACTGACTGTGGATCACTAGCTGAGTGACCACACTCAGCAACACCTTAACGTGCCTCCTGGTGTGATGCAAAAAGAAACACACAATCTCACTTACGTAGGATTTTTGCCAAAATGTTTCCCTAAAAGGAATCAGGAGAAGACAATCAAATCAATGATGAAAATGATACATTCCACAAGACAACTGGCCTGATCTCTTCAAAAATCTAGTGTCAGGAAGAAAAAAGGGAGGGGGCAATTATTCTATATTAAGTGAGACTAAAGACATATCAACTCAATATAATGCATGATTCTTGACTGGATCTCAGATTTTAAAAAATAGTTATACAAAGACATTTGGGGGGAAACTGAATACAAATTACACATCAGAATTATTGCTAATTTTCGTAGGTGTGATCTTGATATTGTGGTTATGTAGGGGAAATGTCATTATTCTCAAGAGATGCATGCCAAAGCAAAATGTCACAAAATCTGCAACTTTCAAATGTTGACAATTGGTTGATCTAGATGAAAGATGTATGGATGTGAATTGCATTACCCTTTCAACTTTCCTATAGATTTGAAATTTTTCAACTGAAATGTAGGGGTGAAGACTTGAATATGGTCTCAATGGTTTTTCCTTCCCTTCAGGATCCTGGAAGGTAAAGCATTCCCCATGTCTTTGTAGATTATCTTTTGTTTCAAATGCCCTCTGCTCTGACCCTCCTGAAGCACTTGAAGCTGAACACATCTGTTCCAAGCAGGGCATTGCTTCCACTGTGGAAAGTGTGCAGGGTTTTCCTCTTCACAGCTGGATCACTGGGAGCACTTTTCCTGTTTCAGCAGCTCACGTGTTTGTCATTTTCTCGTGGATGTGTGCAGCTTTAGGATGTCACTGTCTCTTCGTGACTTAAAGATGAATCATTCTCCCAGTCTGTAGAGAAAAAGATATCAGACGACTCCCTCGTTGCCATACAGCAAGACGGGGCCACGTCCACAGTCCTCTACCACTAATGAGTGGCTTCCAAGAGTGGCTTCTACAGTTTATATCAGGTGCCAAGATGTATAGGGAACACAAATCAGCTAAAAATTCGGAATCTCCTTGGGAAAGTCATTCCACTTCTCAGGGCTTCAGTTTCTTCATTAGTTAAAGGTTGTGATTGGAATGAATGTTTTTAAAGTTCCCTTCATGCTTTAACAGTTTATCATTCAAGTCCCTGCTTCCTGGGACCTATCTGTCACCACGGCCCAGAAGCCAAAGCTAGAGCTAAGTCCTCCTCCTTGAGAACAGTCCTCAAATTCTTGGATGCTCTCCTGGTGAAGTAACACCTTCAGCTCTTCTGGCAGCAAAATGGAAACATTTTTTAAAACCGAAGCCACCACTGCACCTGGCCTGTACTTACCTTCCTTCTGGAAACAAATGTGTCAGTTGGCAACTTGTGAAGCCTCAGAAGGAAAATTAATTCCATGTGTACTTGGCATGCTACTTAAAGAGAGCATCAAAGGAGGACACTCTGTGTGGAATATGGTTATCTGCTGTCTTTATTCTCCAAAGCTAAACATTGTCTATTAGCTACAGGACTCTTTGGAGAATTCTGACAGGACTAAAGGAAAGATGATGGAAGATCTGGGCAGCAATTGCAGAGGAAATCAGTAAACTTTCATCCAGGGTGTGACTAGGGCGGATAAAGAAGATGAAAAGTATAAGAGATCAGTAGTAAATGGAGAAGAAAAATCATGACAGAAAACAACGTCCTGGAGACCGATTCATCTCCACATTCAGTTCAACATCCTTATGCTTCAATGCATGTTCTGTCCTGTTCACGTTTATAATAAATAATGATGCAAAAATATTTAAACTACATCCTCTCCTGGTTAACCATTCAAGCCAAGCGGCAGTCCACAAAACTGTGACAGTCTCCGGGATCAAGAAAGACCCATGGCATTCTTATAATTAGCCGATATAGTTCAGATCTGGCTAGCATGAAACCCAACGTGGGCCTGCCCTAACGCTAGGGGACATGAGCCATCAAGCACTCCTGTCTTTCGTGTGACATAGGAAAAAATGTGTTTAACAAGGAAAAAAGATTTCCTTTTAAAGGAAAGAATCCAGTCCTTGGCGGGGGTTCTCACCTCCTTAACTGAGAGCTGGGCTGATTTATGGTGCCCCTGTTTGCATATTTTCGTAGTTAAATTAGATTGACCATTCGTTGCTTATTCAACAAATTTGCTGTAGTCAGTGTATCTGTAGAAAAAAAAAAGTTGGGGTCCTTTAGAGAACTAAATAAGGGTCCATCATGGAGATCTCTCTCAAAAGTCAAAGAGAAAGGCCAGTTCTGTCGATACTTACTGTGAGCTGTATTTATGTAAATAATTTGTTTTGTTTATTCTTTTAATTTGCATTCAAATGTAAACTCCATAAAAATGGGGCCATATCCGTGTTTTTCACCATGGAATCTCCAGGCCATATAACATAGTGCAAATGTAGTAAGCAGTTAATGAAGGAAGTATCTGTAATCAGGAAAAAAAAAAAAATGCATGGCATAGTTCTCCATTAATTCACATCTTTCTTTATAAATCTCAGCAGATTTTTTTAGTTTTCTTTACATAGATCCCACAGCACATTTCTCATTAAGGTCATTCCTGGGTATTTTGAGAATTTTATTTTTAAAAATGCAATCTCTCTCTCTCGCTTTCATTCTATTTTAAAGTTCATCAGTGCTACCATGTGGGAAAGCTTTTGATTTGAGTATATCTATCTTGCTTGCAGCCAACACACTAAACTTTCTTATTAAATCCAATAGTTGGGGGTTCATTTTGCTTGATTCTCTTAGTAGGCTAGGTATAAAATCATATCATCTGCAAATAATAAAATTTTGTCTTTTCCTTTCCGGTGATCTAAATCTTACTTCTGTTTCATCTCTAATTGCAATAGCTACAAACTGGGAAAGACATCAAATGATAATGGTAGTGGTGGGTGTTCCATAATCCATTCATTCATGTTCTAATGAGAAGGCCTCTGGTGTTTCCTCATTCTGATTTTCACAACTGAAGCCCAACACCCTCTCATGTGTTCACTTCCTTTCACTTTACTCTTATTACAGACCACTTAAAATAACCCTAATGTAATAATGTAAGTTTTAATAACACCAGGTGGTTACCTCTCAAAGAAGTTTCCTTTCTGTCCCTAAACCACAATGTGAAAACATTCTTTTGCCTCTTTTAAACATACACACACACGCACACAGTCAATGTAGCATGTCCAAGCCACGCCACGCCACCCCTGGGATCCGGGGGCTGTGGAGGACGGTGGAGCAACGCTGATGCCTCCAGCGCTCCAGCACATCCACAGCCCTTGCAGCTAGGGTGCTTCCTGCAGCTCTGAGGACATCGAGAGCAGCTTGGTAAACATGGCATAAACACGCGCATTCCCATGGTGAGTCCTGGCAGCGCTAGACGAATAAATGGATGGTAACTGTGTGTTTGTCCTCATCAGCATAAAACTGAACAGCATGTTGAAATGATATAAAAAGAATTACTTCTGCTCCTGCCCCAGACAATGACTAGGGTGAATTCTGGCTCTTTTACTTGATCCACCCACCCAGCCGAGCTTGAGCAAATTCTTTTTCCCTCCCCTCTACTTGATTCAAAGCAGGTTGAGACACAAAACCATTTTGAAGCTCGTGAAGAAATGTTACTCTTCTTTGGTCTCAGACCTTCTCTACCTCCTGCACACTTCTCCTTTTCAGAACTCAAGCTCTCCCACTAGCTACCTCCAGGTGATGAAGACCGTGGACACAGTTACAGGGAAAGACATCATTAGATACAATGGCACCAGGACCTACGTGCCTGGACCTAATGCGCCACCTGGGCAAGGAGGTCTTTTCTAGAGAATCCCATCTTCCCCAGCCTACTGTCTAAGCTTTGGTGCCATCAGAACAGCCATAGAAGAAGATTGGTAGTATATCCACTGCCCTGAGGACCCAAGACCACTCCCAAGACTTCTCTTGGGTTTTCCCAACTGTGGCAGCAAGAGATCCATTATGAGGAGGAGATCCGGGAGGCAGATGACAACAGCAGTTACATTTCTCCTTCAACCAATCTTTGGCCCTGGCTCTACTACCAACCACCCCCAATCCATGTTTGAATTACTCAGAACTTTCCTGACCCCCTTTGTGGCTATAGGCAGCCTGTCTACTGAGGAGAGGCAAGAGTACCTATGTGTGTCCATATCAAGGCTCATGGACAGGGGGCAAAAGAGAGGCTGCCTTTTTCATCCCTCGACCCCACCATCCCCTACCTCCCTGCTCCTCTCACCCCTGGATGAAAGTCTGTAGCAAATGGGCTGGATCAAGCTATATTCCAGAGCCAACCCTAACCCCAACTATTCTAATATTTGTCCCCAGTTCTGTGTTTCACTCCCCGATTACCTTCATTCCAGTCCCCTGTCCTGACCAGTGCATACCCCTAATGCCCAGCCCAGAAATCCGAGCTCGGGCCTTACATTAATAATTAGTTGTTTAGCTAACACTTGAAAGCTAACACACACACACACATACACACACACACAGACAATTTAATCTTTACAGCAATCCTCTGAGGTAAGTACTAATATTATCCTCCTAATACGGATGAAAAAACTGAGACTCCAGGAGATTAGGTGACTTGCCCAAGGCCACGTTGCTTGTAAACAGCAGAGCTGCGATCAAATCCAGGATCTGCAATCCTAGCCTCTGAGCTTGTACCAACACTGAAAGTTTTAGCCCCTTGTCCCTAATCCTGCCTCAACCCTGTTCCCAGACTGTCCAGCTCTGAGGGCAATCTGAGCTCCTTGATAACGGAGCCGAGGCTCACAGCCTGCCACCCAAAGTCAGAAGGCAGAGTCTGCCCATCCTGCCCCATCAGAGGCTCCGCTGACACACCCTTTCCCCTCCCCCAGACAACAGCAGAGCTCAAGTCAATGAGAGGTCAACACTGAGCCAGGCCAAGGTGGGCAGCCCACAGAAGCCCGAGGGAGCCCAGGCATCCAAACATCCCAGCTGCTGATTAAAATGAGCTCCAGACACCCAGGATGTGGCCATGGCACCCCAGGCCCACCTTCCAGGGCTGCAGAGGATGCTGCCCCATCAAAAGCGTTCCTGCGTCTGGAAATGCCTGTGAAGTTCAGAGTGGGCAGCGGAAGAA
Source organism: Equus caballus (assembly GCF_041296265.1). Taxonomy (NCBI): domain Eukaryota; kingdom Metazoa; phylum Chordata; class Mammalia; order Perissodactyla; family Equidae; genus Equus; species Equus caballus. The sequence continues at coordinate 52,021,685 of NC_091701.1, read as the reverse complement.
GGCAGCTGTGGGAAGCACAGAAGGCCTGAGGATGAGAGAGTCCACAGGAAAGAGGCATGGACAGAGGCCTTCACTTCCCCTGCAAGAAGCCGCAGTGGAAACCACACATTCCCGTTCTAGCAGAACCCCGGGCACTGCTACTCTGAGTTGTGTGCCAGCAACTCCAGACTGCTGTCCCACAACTTTCTGGACCAAATTCTGTTCTCCCACTTCATGTGGCTTTGCCAGAAAACAGTTCTAATTTTGTTCTCACATTGACTCAGCATCTCTCAGCTCCATCCTGTCCTTATCGCCTCATGCCCATACTTCTAGTTACCTCTAAGCACTTCCTAAGGCATTCATCACTGTCTATTATTATTAATAATCAGATGTACAATTTGTTCAGAATTTACAGCAAACGAGCTAACTCATTTGGTTCTTATATCCGTAAGCTCATCTAGTTCTTTGAGGTAAGTATTATACCCATTTTACAGACATGGAAACTAAATCCTAAACTCTGTTGCCTCGGGGCAAGTAATGGACATTACTGCTTAAAGAGGGTCAGTATAATCAAGTTCAAGATGACGCCTTTTATTGACGTCAAGATAACTTGACTTTTGGAATTGCTGGGCAGGCAAAACAAAACTTACACACTAGATCCTCTGGCATTTGAGTCACCAGTTTAAGATCCTTGAGTTAAGTAACAGATCAGCCTGCCTATGGGGGCCCCTGCTCTTAACACCTAAGCTATTCCACTTCTCTATTATTCCCTTGGTTCCTATTCAGTCCACCAGACCTAAATTGAGTTGTGTGTTCCCAGAGAACTGGAGGCAAAGAACCAGGACTGACGCATCCCCAGTAGGCTCAGAAAAGAATTCCCACCAACCTGATCTACAATACAAATAACTCACATACAGGACGGAAACTTGTAGTCGTAAATCTATGCAAGACGTGGGGGAAGAACCCTACCTAATCCTTCAAATCCCTTCCAAAGAGAAGCAAAACTTGTTTTTAAAAAAAAGAAGAAAAGTAAAAGATACCATTGGAGTAATTTTTTATCTTTATCATTATCTCATTAAGACAAGGCTTTCCAGCCACATTCAGTGGACAGATAGGGAAAAAAACAACAGCAGAGAACAAATGTGAAACACTGCTCTAGGGAACTGGGCTCCAACCTGGGGCCATAGAATCCTTGGTGGGTTTCAAGAGGTCCACGCACATCTTGGAAGCTCACTCAAAATTTTGTGCGTATGTGCATTTTTCTGGAAAGAAGGTCCAGAGCTATCATCAAGAGGCCTATCACTTGGGGAAGAAAAAAACAACACTAAAAACACTAACTTATAGTAGAAATAAATATCTTCTGTAATCCAACAGTATTTTCTCAAACCCAACTGCCCCTCCCTCCTGAAAATAGTGACCTCTCCCCTACTGGTACCATGGAGGAGCTCCGGGCTCCAGGAACTCCGTAATACCAGGCTTGGCACCCCACCTGGTAGTTTCTGTCTTTCTTGTGCCTACGTAGAGGTGCTGGATCTTTCTGCAATGGAAGGCCAAGTATGTTCCCATAGCACCCTAGTTAAGCCAAACTAAGAACATTCAAAAGAGCTGAAAGAGGCAGAGCATGGAAAATAAACAACCAGCCCCCAAAGAACGCGGGTTAAGTAGCCTGCAGAATTGCTGAGGGAGGGCTGGAAGGCTGGGATCACTCAGGGAAGCAGATGAGCTTTCTGAAGGTTAGGGAGGAAGAGCATATTACATGGGCTGGGCTTGCAGGTGTAGCAAGCACAGATCAGAGGCGGGAACAGATTAAAGCAACAGAGATACTGGAGAGGAACAGATGGACTGGTCCAGGGCCAGGGAGGAAATGAAAGGCAAGATGAAGGCCATATCATCAAGCATCATTGAGAGATGAGGCTTGAAGTTTTATATGGAAGATGTCAGAGATTGGGCAGATTTCAATCAGGCAAGAGACCACACGACTAGGCTCTAAAGGAGGAGAAGACTGAGACATGGGGTTTAAGTGAAAAGAAAATAAAAGAAAGATATGATTACTGAGAAGAGAAGTTGGCCAGCACATGGAGCGTCAGGTATTAATTTTGAGGGCACATGGTGGATGAATGGACCAGTCAACGAGGGGCGTATAAGACCAGATGCAGGTGTGGATAAATGGGGTGCCTTGGGTCAAAGGAAATGGAGGGATCCTCCCCACCACATGCCTGGAGCCTGCCTGTGCAGAGATCTCCCCTCAGCTCTAGTAACTGATGACTGATTTATTATTAGAATTAGAATTATTGTAGAATTAGTGTAAGTGCATGGGATGGTCCCAATATCCATCTCTGCCCATACCTTGTCTGAGCAACCTTTTTCTCAACCAAGTAGCCAGGATTGAAGCAAAATATAAATTACAGCACAAGAAAGTCAGAAAATGACCAATCACCTCCTAGCCAGTTCTGGAACAACTTCTGTACCCTGAACCTGGCACACATCTATTCCTTGATTTGTTATTTTAGGAAATTGTGAAATTCTCAACATCCTAACAACCATTTAATCAACCATCAATTACGGTTTGTCTATACTCTGGAATACTATACTGCTACTTAAAAGAACGAAATGCATCCAGATGTGCTAACATGGAAACATGCCCGAGATTTGTTGCTGGGTAAAGAAAAAAGTTGGTGATCGTGTGTATAATACGACCCCTCTTGTTAAGAAAAACTATCCAAATAAATATGTACTATATAATTGTGCTTGATATTCATCCATTCATTCATTCAAGAAATATTTATTGAGCGTCTTCTGTATATCAGGCACTATGCAAAAGTCCCTGCCTATATGGAGCTCACATTCCAGTGGGGGAGATGGATAACAAACAAGAGAGATAAGTAAAAGGTAAATGTACCATGTAAAAAGTACTAAGGATGAAATGAAATCAAGGAAGGGGAATAGAAAGGTGGGGTAGGTGAAATTTTTGATACCAATATCCAGTCCAGGCAACCTCTCAGGGGTGTATTTGAATAAAGAACAGAGGGAAGTAGGGAGAGGGAGTCAGGCTGCTATCTGGAGGAAGAACCTGGGTAATACTAAAAGCAAAGGCTCTGAGGCAGGAGCACGCCTGGAGGGTTCCAGCCAGTGGGGAGGAGAGAGGGAGCAAGCAAGGGTTAAAGTGGAAGGGTAACAGAGCATGAGAGAACACTGCATTCACTGTGAGATACACAAGCAAAGAAAAGCATCTAGAAAGTTGTAAATAGTGGTTAACTGAGAAACGGAATTAGGAATAGGAGTTAAAACTCTTTTTAATTTTCACATTATAAACTTTTATTCAGGTTTTAAATTTTATTATGAGTATCTATGACTTTAGCCAGCCCTGGTGGTCTAAAGGTCAAGATTTCGCTCTCTCTCACCACTCTGCCAGCCTGACGGGGGTGGGTGGGGTTCATTTCTGGTCAGGGAACCACATCACCCATCTGTTAGCTGTCATACTGTGGTGCCTGCGTGTTGCTGTGATGCTGAAAGTTCTGCCACCAGTATTTCAAATATCAGCAGGGTCACCCATGGTGGACAGGTTTCAGCAGAGCTTCCAGACTAAGACAGACCAGGAAGAAGGACCTGGCCACCCACTTCTGAAAGAATTGGCCAGGAAAACCCTGTAATAGCAGAGGAGCGTTATCCGACACAGCGCCAGAAGGTGAGAGGATGGCGCAGAAAGACCAGACGGGGTTCTGCTCTGCTGTACATGGGGTCGCTAGGAGTGGAACAGACTCCTCGGCACGAGCAACAAATGTACTCCTTTTATTATTAACTTTTAAACTAGTTTGAAATTCAAGATTTCTATTTTTAAAGTTAAAAATTTTCGTTCCAATAAATACGTAAATTCAATTAATTTGCTACTTCTGTAGTGTTCCATGTTTTCTGAGATCTTGTATTTGTCTATTTGGCACCCATTCATACAGGGCCAATTATATTAACTGTCTTTTCTTATTTTCTGTGTTCTTGATGCTCTGGCATTTGGGTGCCTTGCAGACCTAGGGAGAGACTGTCCCTCTCAGGGCTTGCTAATTCCTAAAGATAATTACACTTTGCAAAAGAGCACGCCTTTCATATGCAAACCGACCAATCCCTGAGTCTATACCCCAGCTAGCTTCTGATCTAACTCTAACACAACCAAGCCAATATTTCCTCTGCCCTAAATCAAATGTGGGGGCAAGTATAAGGCAACTAAGGGCAGCTCCTATGCCCCAAGGCCCAATGGAATTACCCAAACTAGCCAAATCTCAGTTGTTTACTCTGCCTTACCTTGCCTTTCACCAGAAACCCCAGTGAAGGCTCGGGTCTAATAATTTCCCCTCCCTTGTGTCTTCTGCCTCCTGGCCATCCTGGTGTTCCCCCCGGGGCCCTGTGTAATGGAGTGTAAAATCTTCATTCAATGACATTGACCTCTCCGTGTTGTCACTCAATCATACCGATATAAATTAAATCCTGGGTATAATAATTTTAGAACACATGGCTCTGTATCTTTAAAAATTCCAGGGACTTCCATGTAGAGAAGAAGAGCCACCATTTTGTTTGTCATTGTAACTGCTGAATTAACGCCTTCTCCAGCCCATCCAGACTTCAGCCTACGTCCTTGAGAAGTGGGAAATGGAGACCGCTTAAAACCATGAAGTAATAAAACTGCAAATTTGAGGTTGTTCTAGGGACTCAGCTGAGTAGACTGTGCCCTAGTTAAAAAAAAATACCCACACCTTCCTCCTGCTCTCAACAGTTGCTCTAGGTAGGAAGGCCTTGGAAATAGCAAGCTGAAGGGTGTACGTGGTTTTGAAATTGAGGAAGTCTGTAGGAGAAACCAGGACGGGGGTTTCAGCCAAACCTGAAGAACACCTTTTACAGCCCTCAAACTTTCACAGAACAGAGATTGAGATGCCTAATTAAAAGTGTCAGAGTGGAGACCAAGGTTTTATGCAAAGGAAAGATTTGAAGCAGAAGTCGTTAGAAACCTAAGAGAACCTAAAATTACATTGAACCAAAGGTAAGTCAGAGAAGGTGTAGGAATGAGTTTTAAAAGCGTTTGTTGACTGTGGTCAGCCTTTAAAACAGCAGCTATAAAATGCATATTATAGGTTTGCCTTAGGGCAGGGGTCTGCAAACTTCTGTAAAGGGCCAGATAGTAGTATTTGCAAGCCACATTGTATCTGCCACGTGAACCCTACTCTGCCATGAGAGCACAAAAGCAGCCATAGATACTACATACACGAATAAGCTTGTGTTCCAGTAAAAGTTTATTGATGGGCACTGAAATGTGAATTTCACGTAATTTTCATGTGTCATAAAATATTGCTCATCTTTTGGGTTTTTTTTTCCAACCACTTGAAAATGTAAAAGCCATTCTTAGTTCCTGGCTGTAGTTTGCTGATCCCTGTCTTAGGGAAAGGAGTTTAGAAGGTGACAAGGATCTTAGGAGAGAAAAAATGTTGGCCTCTGGTTCTTGGTCTGAGGATACCTGTTGGCCCGGGAAATCTTGTAAAACTCCTCGATGAGGGGCTGCTACACTCGGTTAGTCTTCAATTCTGAGTTGGCCATGGTGTATTCAATCCTTACTCTTCCTGTGACTCACCAAAAAGCGTCCTAATCCTCTTTCTTGGGTTACCGTGGGTTCCTACCGTGTGTTAGGCCAATGTTACATCCCTAAGCTAAAGGAAACATCAGGATGGGCTTATTTATGAGCCATAAGAATGTTTCTTAGATTTGGGACCAGGAAAAGTTCTTAAAATAATCTAACCCAACTCCTATATTTTATAGCTAAAGAAACAGAAGTTCAGAGAGGGTAAATGGCTTGTCCAAGGTCACCCAGCTCGTTAGAAGCAGACCTGGGGCTAGAACCCACGTTTCTGACTTCTTCCATGTTTCCATGTTTCTACTCCACTACGTTCATTTACATTCTTAGGAAAAAATTATGAAACTTGCAAGAGAATTTGGGTGGGGGGGGATATTGTAAACAATTAAACACTTTTTAAGAACACAGAACAAAACACCACTACCACATCCTCTCAGATTTTTGAGGGCTGTGGACTGCATTACGTGGTGGACGAATGCGACTGGTGTCTTACATATCTACAAGTACACTAGTCTCTCCTGGAGAGCCACCGTGTGGTTATGGGTAACCAGAAGCACCTGGGACAGGAACAAGGTAGACCACTTTACTTGGGCCTGAGCTCCCCTACATTGCTCTCTTAGAGCAGGCAGTTTTAATGACAAAAATTAACAGATGCATACTGAAGAATGATTTATTTTACCTTTTATTCTTCTATATTGATCACATTTTTTAAAAATCTGTTGCATAAATGCACACCACAACAACTTTGGAAAACAGTTTGGAATTATTTTCTAAAGTATAAGATACATATATCCTATGATCCAGCAATTCCATTCCTAGGTACATATCCAACAGAAATGCATATATATGTATACCAGGAGACTTGCACAAGCGTATTCTCAACAGCAATGAAGAAAATCCAATGTCCATCAATAACATAATGGATAAAGTTTGATATATTTACACATTGGAATATTATATAGCAGTGAACACATGCAAACTCTAGCTATACCTACATGATGGATGAATCATATAAACATAAAGTTGAGCAAAAAGATGTATACAAAAGAATATACTCTGTGGTATTAAAGAAAAAATAATAACTTAATCTCTTGGTATTTCAAGATCAAAGATTGAGAGCTAAGTATAAAAAAAAAATTATTGCCAAATTTGGAAACCTAATTCAGCACAGTGTAGGGTCTTCGAGATGAGGTTCAGGGGACAAGAAATGGGGTGGGTCATTTGAAGCCAAAAAGACTAAGAATTTTCTCGCACTAATATTAGGAAAACAAAACCTCACAGTGTTGCTGATTGGCTGTGGGGGCTGTGCTACCCAGCCTGGTTTGCACTGGGGTAGCCAGCTGGGTGGCCATATCAGTGCGTTTGTTAGAATTATCCCATCAGTGTACAGAGTTCAAAAACAGGCAAAACTTTAAAAAGCAAGGAAGTGATTATCATAAAAATTAAGATAATGTTTACCCTGGGGGGGAGGGGAGGTTGAGAAGGAGGTGATCAGGATGGGTCACACGGGAGGGGGCTCTGGAGCTGACAGAGTGCTCTATTTCCTGATCTGGGTAGCGTTTTTGTGTTATTTATAATTATATTTATTTTATAATTATTCATCATACTTTACACTTTGTGTTTTATGGACTTTTCTCTCTGTGTTCTCTCTCACAATTAATAAAGGTTTAAAATGAACCAATCAACTTAATTTTATATAACTATAGAAGTCCCTCTGGAATTGTTAGACTTGTCATAAGTGTATTGATGCAACTCGATTTTTGCATGAAGGTACCAATAGAAAATGGAAGCCATCTATTTCTCACTTGGCCAATTCTAATGTTAATTTAAGTTCTCATGTCTATTGATTTAAAATTAGATGAGCTGTAGAATAAGTATGTTTAATACACTAACCCAAAACGGTGACATGTGGGTTCTAAAGAATCCCAAGAACAAGACTTGAAAAAGTGTTGTATTATAACTAACGTTCAGTTTGGGCCTTCTCCGTTTTGCTAAGCTTTATACCAATTGAACTGACTTTTCCAGGCCATGAAAACTAGTTTGAAAGAATTGCCACATTCTCAGAACGCTGGAAAAGCAGTGCTCTGGAGATCGCACTCCGCAAGTTGGCTCAAGCAAATGTCAATATGCAAATATATGCTTTAAAATTAAGCTTCATTAAATCGCACTTACCAGTTTAAGTGGAGGCTGATTTTGTAACCACGTTTGGAATTTAGATTCTTACTACTTTAAAACAAATGCTATGTAAACATGAAAATTAAGTAATCAAATGATTCTTTGCCCTCCTTCTACAAAACTTTTCTCTTGAAACGATTGATGTACTTAAAAATACAAATCTTCAAAATATCCCGGTGAGGAAATGGAGTCTCGAGGCTTTGGAAATACACTTTAACCAAGTGGAAAGCAGACCGCTATGAGATCGTGAAGATCTAGCACAGGGAAACCTTACAAATGCCATCTGCAGCTCATTTCAGAAGCCCCTCCCAGGCCCAAATAGGCCCTCTGTATTCTCCTGTCCTTGCCTGCTAACACCAGGAGGTTGGCCTGCATTCTCAGAGCTGGCCCCCACTCCTCCTAGCCCTTGGGGTGGTCTCTTTCCAAGTTTGACTGCAAAAGAGCCCCAACACTCCATTCATTACTGCCTGCATTTGGGAAAAGGAAACAGTGTGATAAAAGGACAGAATCCACCATGTAATGCAGTCCTCACCTCTCAAAAACCTGAGAGGGAAGTGTCAATAGACCCTCATTTTACCTAGAAGAAAATCCAAGCCCAGAGAACTTGTGAAATCTGCCTGAGGTTACACAGCTAACAGAGTGGAGCCCCACCAAGCCATTGCTTGGTGCAATCAACTTCTCTGCCTCTCTGCAGACTCAGTATCTTAGACCCTTCACCACTCCGTGCCTCAGAGTTAGGGCTTAGGGTCAGATAGCCTAGCTGGAGTCTCAGGCCCGTCTCTTCCAAGATGTATGACCTCAGATGGATTACTTAACCTGTCTGGCTCAGTCATCCAAGTCAAAGCTCAATAAATGGTAGCCATTATGATCATCTCTTTCTCAGATGCTAATCTCTAGTGTAGGCCTCTGTTATCAAACTTTCCTTTGCTGAAGGGTCACCTGGAGGAACTTGTTAAAAGCAAATGTCTTCTGCTTTGCCCTGGAAACCTCTGAGCCAGGCCCAGGAAGCACCACTTTAATGTTTTAACAAAAGTCCTGGAGATTCTGATGCAGAGAGTCAAGATTTGGCAAATAGCAATCAAGTGCTTCTATCATCTCTTTTTACTCCTTTGAAATAAAAGAGCTCACCAGATTTTTACATATATTTGTTTCTCTCAGGAAAACTCTGGTTCTAAGAACCTGAGGTCTTTCTTGTGAAACAGATCTCATTCCATATCTCTCTTCTAGCTGGTGGCTTTCAAACATTTTTGACCATAACCACAACAGGAAATACACTTTACATAGCAAGTAAGAACACATATGTGTTTATATATACATATATAAACAAATTTTTCACAAAATAAGGTCCTCACTATGCACATTGCTATTTTCATTCTTTTTTATTTTTAATTTTTTGATGCTTGGCACAACTTTCTAATTTTGTTTCACAACCCAATAATGAATTGCAACCAATAAATGAGTTGCAATCAATAAAGACCAAGATATTAGAATTACCATACAAGGATTTTAAAGGAACTATTATAACTATATTCAAAGACATAAAAGAAAATATGCTCATAGTGAATGAACAAATAGAAAATCTAAGCAAAGAAACGAAAGCTATAAAAAAGAACTAAATGGGAATTCTTGAACTGAAAAAAATACGTATATAGGAAATAAAAATTGCGCTTAATGGGCAAATTGAGATGGCAGTAGAAAGAGCCAGTAAACTAGAAATGATTCAGTTTGAAAATTACAAAGAAAAAAACTGAGAAGAAGAGCCTCAGAGACCTACAGGACAACATCAAGCAATCTAACATACATATAACTGGAACCTGAGAATGACCAAAAGGAGAGAAGGGAACCTCCCCAAAAAAGTGTCAAGAAATAACAGCCAAAAAGCCTCCTAATCTGGTGAAAGACATAAATATACAGATTCAAGAAGCTCAACACAACCCAAGCAGAAGAAATAAAAAGCACACTAAGGCATATCACAGCTAAACCACTGAAAATCACAGATAAAGAGAAGAACCTCTAAAGCAGTCAGAGAAAAATGACTCATTACTATTGTGATACCAGATGGAAATTCAGATCTTCAGGGAGAAATAAAGACCACCCTCTGTTGTGATCCAGAACTCAGTGTCTCCTGGAGGGGAGCTTTACACACGTCTAGTGCCCTGGCTTTTGTGTCTGGAGCCCTGGTTTTTGTGGCTGCCACCCAAGGGATGCTCCTTGATCACCTTGGTGATCACCTTGGTAACCAAGGGGCCTTGCGTTCCTGGGTCCCATAGAACTGTGGCAATTGGAGAGATGGCTCTTGGCAGGCTACCACCTCAGAGCACTGCCCAGAGAGTGGACTAGGGCATACTCCCCAGTCTTTCTATGATGGAAACCTCTTTGCTTGTCCTGAAGCTTTGACCTGAGGGACAGGCTTCAGGTTTGGCACACATTTAGTGGCCTACAGAGCTGCTCTCAAGGAACACAGACTGTGGATGCCATCCTGGCACTCTCCATCTCTCTTGCTCCAGCTCACCAGTATCACCCAGAAAAGAGCTTATGTGCTTGTTTGGAACCCTAATTTCTGCAACTACCTCTCAGGGTACACCTCCAGATCACCTGGCTCTAGTGGCCAGTGAGGCTTATGCTTGTGGTCTCAGAGGACTATACATATTTGCATACTTTTAAAAGTTTATGCCTAAGGGCCTGGCTGCCAGTCAATCTGAATCTAAGTGCTAAGATCCTACCCTATGGGACGCTGAGAGGTCTTAGCATATCCTTGACTACTAGGAGCTATCAAAAATATAATAGGCTGCTTGAACAAGCACAGAGGTTTGAGAGACAACCTGGAGCTGAAGCAGGGTTGAACAACAAGGTTCATCTCCTACACAAGCCCACTCCTTCAAGACTAGGGGAGGTGGTTGTTTCATCTACTATATAGAAACTAACAGAGAGTCAAGCAAAATGAAGGAACAAAGGAATATGTTCCCAATGAAAGAACAAGATAAAACTTCAGAAAAAACCTTAATGAAATGGAGATAAGTAATTTACCTGATAAAGAGTTCAAATTAATGGTCATAAAGAAGCTCACTAAACTGAGGAGAAAGATGGATGAACACAGTAAGAAATTCAAAAAAGAGATGGAAAATATAAGAAAGCACCAAATAGAAGTCACAAAACTGAAGAATACAATAACTGATCTCAAAAATACCCTAGAAGGGTTTAGCAGCAGACTGGATAAAGCAGAAGAAAGAATCAGTCAACTCAAAGATGAGGCAGTGGAAGCAACCAATCACAGCAGCAAAAAGAAAAAAGAATGAAAAAAGTGAAGATAGCTTATGGGACTTACGAGACAACATCAAATGAACTAACATTTGCATCATAGGGCTCCCAGAAGGAGAGAGAGAGAAAGGGGCAGAAATCTTATTTGAGGAAATAATGGTTGAAAATTTCCCCAACCTGGGGAAGGAAATAGACATCCAGATCCAGGAAGCCCAAAGAGTTCCAAATAAAAGGAACCCAAAGACCACATCAAGACACATTATAATTAAAATGTCAAAAGTTGAAGACAAAAAGAGAATATTAAAAGCAACGAGAGAAAAACAACTTGTTACATACAAAGGAAGTCCCATAAGTCTAGCAGCAGATTTTTAAGCAGAAACTTTGCAGGCCAGAAAGGAGTGGCATGATATATTCAAAGTGCTGAAAGAAAAAAACTTCCAACCAAGAATACTCTACTCTGCAAAGTTATCACTCAGAAGTGAAGGAGAGATAAGGAATTTTCCAGAACTCCTGTTTTAGAGTTTTCTAGTTTTCCAGAAAAGGAAAAGCTAAAGGAGTTCATCACCACTAAACTGGCTTTAAAAGAAATATTAAAGGGATTTCTTTAAGCTGAAAAAAAGGGTGCTAATTAGTAAAAAGAACATTTATGAAAGAATAAATCTCACTGGAAAGGTAAATATATAGTAAAGGTAGGGCATTAATCACTTATAAAGCTAGTATGAAGGTTAAAAGACAAAAGTAATATAAATAACTATAATTACAATGATTAGTTAAGGGATGCACAAGATAAAAAGATGTAAAATGTGACATTAAAAATGTAAGACATGGGGGGCTAGTAATGTTGAGCTTTATAATGAGATCAAACTTAAATTGTTATCAACTTAAAATAGACTGTTACAGATATAAGTTTTTATAAGTAAGCCTCATGGTAACCACAAAGCAAAAAGCTATAGTAAATACACAAAAGATAAAAAGAAAGGAGTATAAGCATACCACTAAAGAAAGTCATCAAATCACATAGGAAGAGAGCAAGATAAGAAAAAAGGGACAGAGAGGAACTACAAAAACAGCCAGAAAACAACAAAATTGCAATAAGTATATACTTATCAATAATTACTTTAAATGTAAATGAACTAAATTATCTGGTAAAAAGACATAGAGGACTGAATGGATAAAAAAAAACAAGACCCATTCATATGCTGCCTGCAAGAGACTCACTTTAGATGTGAAGACACATGCAGACTGAAAGTGAAGGGATGGAAAAAGATATTCCATGTAAATGGAAACCAAAAGAAAGCTGGAGTAGCCACACTTACATCAGAGAAAACAGACTTTAAAACAAAGACTGTACTAAGAGACAAAGAAGGGTGTGACATAATGATAAAGGGGTTAATCCAACAAGAAGATGTAACATTTGTAAATATTCATGCACCCAACATAGGAGCACCTAAAAATATAAAGCAGATATGAACAGACCTAAAGGGAGGAATAGCAATAGTATAATACAGTATAATATAGTATATAGTATTTGTATAGTATATATATATAGTATATAGTATAATAGTATAATATAGAATAATAGTAGGGGACTTTAATACCCCACATATGTCCGTGGATAGATCATCCGGACAGAAAATCAATGGGGAATCATCAGCCTTAAACAATACATTAGACTAGATAGACTTAATAGATATTTAAGGAACATTCCACCCAAAAGCAACAGGATACACATTCTTCTCAAGTGCACACTGCACATTTCCCAAGATAGATCATATGTTAGGCCACAAAACAAGTCTTAATAAATTTAAAGTGATTGAAATTATATCAAGTATCTTTTTCAACCACAATTATATGAAACTAGAAATTAATTAAACAAAGAAAACTAGAAAATTCACAAATACATGGAGATTAAACAACATGTTACTAAACAGCCAATGGGTCAAAGAGGAAATCAAAAAATACCTTGAGACAAATGGCAATGGAAATGTAACATACCAAAATTTATGGGATGCAGCAAAAGCAGTTCTAAGAGGGAAGTTCACAGCGATAAATGCCTATCTCAAGAAACAAATCTTAAATAAACAACTTAACTTTATATCTCAAGGAACCAGTACAAGAAGAACCAATTAAGCCCAAAGTTAGTAGAAGGAAGGGAATGACAAAGTTTAGAGCAGAAATAAATGAAATAGAGACTAAAAAGGCAACAGAAAAGATCAGTGAAACCAAGAGCTGCCTCTTTGAAAAGATAAACAAAATTAACAAACCTTTTGTTTCACTCACCAAGAAAAGAGGAGAGCACTCAAATAAACAAAATCAGAAATGAAAGAGGAAATGCTATAGCTGATACCAGAGAAATACAAAGGATCATAGGAGACTACCATGAACAACCATACACTAACAAATTAGCCAGCTTAGAAGAAATGGATAAATTCCTAGAAATATACAATCTACCAAGACTGAATAGAGATGAAATACAAAATATGAACAGACCAACTAATAGCAAGGAGATTGAATCAGTAATCAAAAACCTCCTAACAAACAAAAGTCCGGAACCAAACTGTTTCACTGGTGAACTCCATCAAACATTCAAATAATAATTAATACCAATCCTTCTCAAACTCTTTCAAAAAATAGAAGAGGGGGGAACTCTTCCAAAGGCATTTTAAGAGGCCAGCATTACTCTGATACCAAAATGAGACAAGGATGCCACAAGAAAAGAAAAGTACAGGTCATTATTCCTGATGAACATAGATACAAACAACTGCAACAAAATATTAGCAAACTGAATTCAACTATACATTAAACAACACAGCATACACCATGATCAAATGGGATCTATTCCAGGGATTCAAGCGTGGTTCAACATCCACAAATCAGTCAGTGTGATACTCCACATTAACAAAATGAATAATAAAAATCATATGATCATCTCAAAATGTACAGAAAAAGCATTTGACAAAATTCAACCTTCACTTATGATAAAAACTTTCAACCAAGTGGGCACAGAGAGAACGCACCTCAACATAATAAAGCCCATATGTAACAAGCCCACAGTTAATATCATACTCAATGGAGAAAAGCTGAAAGCTTTTCCTCTAAGATCAGGAGCAAGACAAGGATGCCTACTCTCGCCATTTTTATTCAACACAGTATTGGAAGTCCTAGCCCGAGCAGTTAGGAAAGAAAAGGCAATAAAAGTCATCCAAATTGGAAAGGAAGAAGTAAAACTGTCACTATTTGCAATGACATGTATTATATAGGGAAAGTCCTAAAAACTCTGCAAAAAACCTGTTAGAACTAATAAAGAATTCAATAAAGCTGCAGGACACAAAATCAATACACAAAAATCTGTTGTGGGCCGGCCCGGTGGCACAGAGATTATGTTCGCACATTCCACTTCTCAGGGGCCTGGGGTTCGCCGATTTGGATCCCTGGTGCAGACATGGCACCGCTTGGCAAAAACCATGCTGTGGTAGGCGTCCCACGTATAAAGTAGAGGAGGATGGGCATGGATGTTAGCTCAGGGCCAGTCTTCCTCAGCAAAGAGAGGAGGATTGGCAGTACTTAGCTCAGGGCTAATCTTCCTCAAAAAAAAAAAATCTGTTGCATTTCTATACACCAAAAATGAATCATCAGAAAAGGAAGTTTTTAAAAATTCTTATTTATAATTTCATCAAAAAGAATAAAATACCTAGGAATAAATTTAACCAAGGAGGTGAAAGACCTGTATATTGAAAACTACAAAAGATTAACGAAAGAAATTGAAGAAGATGAAATGGAAGGATATTCTGTGCTCATGGATTGAAAGAAATAACATTATTAAAATATCTGTACTACACAAAGCAATTGACAGATTCAACACAATCCCTATCAAAATTCCAATGGCAGTTTTCACATAAATAGAACAAAAAATTCTCAAATTTGTATGGAATCTTAAAAGACCCCAAATAGCCAAAGCAATCTTGAGAAAGAAGCACAGAGGTAGAGGCAACATGCTCCCTGATTTCAAACTATATTACAAAGGTATAGCAATTAAAACAGTATGGTATTGGCATAAAAATAAACACATAGATCAATGGAACAGAATGAAAGCCCAGAATTAAACCTACACATATATCGTCAATGAATTAACAAGAAAGGAATCAAGGCTATAAATGGGGAAAGGACAGTCTCTTCAATAAATGGTGTTGGGAAAATTGGACAGCCACGAGCAAAAGAATGAAACTGGACCACTATTTCACACCATACACAAAAATTAACTCAAAATGGATTATATACTTGAATGTAAGACCTGAAACCGTAAAACTCCTAGAAGAAAAGATAGGCAGTAAGCTCCTTGACATTTGGTTTTAGCAATGATTTTTTGGGTCTGACACCAAAAACAAAAGCAACAAAAGCGAAAAATAAACAAGTGGAACTACGTCAAATGAAAAAGCTTCTGCACAGCAAGGAAATCCTATCCAAAAAATGAAAGGCAATCGACTGAACGGGAGAAAATATTTGCAAATCATATATCTGATAAAGGACTAATATCCAAAATATATAAATAATTCATACAACTCAATAGCAAAAGAAACAGATTTAAAAATGTGCAAAAGATCTGGAAAAATCTAAATAGGCATTTTTCTAAAGACATAGAGATGGCCAACAGGTACATGAAAAGATGCTCTGCATCATTAACCATCAAGGAAATGCAAATCAAAACCACAATGAAATATCACCTCACATCTGTTAGAATAGCTATTATCAAAAAGACTAGAAATAACTAGAAATAACAAGTGGTGGTGAGGATGAGGAGAAAAGGGAATCCTTGTTCACTGTTGGTGAGAATGGAAATTGGTGCAGCCACTATGGAAAACAGTATAAGTTTCCTCGCAAAATTAAAAATAGAACTACCACATGATCCAAAAATTCCACTTCTGAAAGGAAAATGAAAACACTAATTTAAAAAGATATGTGCACCTCCTTGCTCATTGCAGCATTATTTACAACAGCCAACATATGGAAACAACCTAAGTGTCCATTGATGGATGAATGGATAAAGAAATTGTGGTGTATATAGAATGGAATATCACTCAGCCATAAAAAAGAATGAAATTTTGCCGTTTGCAAAACATGGATGGACCTTGAGGGCATGATGCTAAGTGGAATAAGCAGAGAGAGAAATACCAATACTGTATGATCTCTCTTACATGTCGGATCTAAAAACAAAACCAAAACTAAGCTCATAAATACAGAGAACAGGTTGGTGGGTGCCAGAGGTAGGGGGTGAGGAGTGGGAGAAATGGGGGGACTGTTTTTGGTTTTGTTTTTTACTTTAAATTAATTGGATTTTTAAAAAACAGAAATTCTTAATAATACTATCAACTACCTCGAGCTAATTGACATTTTAGAACATTATACCCGACAACTACAGAATACATGTTCTTTCAAATACACATATTACACTCACTGAAACAGACCATATATTTGGGCCATAAAACAAGTCTCGACCTATTTCAAGAGATTAGAATCCTACAGACTATGTCCTCTGACCACCATGGAATTAAACTAGAAATGCATGCTGAACATGTCAACTTTTTCTGAGTTACTCAAGACTCATTATTCTAAATATTAACTATTTACCAGATCCATCACAACCTAATCAAGGTTCTAATGAATATCCTAATCAGGATATCTCCCCATGCTAATTAGCTTCAAATTTTTGTATTTGGAGACCACATATCAGCTTTTGGAAGTTTTTCTATCTCTGTCCCTGACCATCAGTTTCCTTTTATCTCAAGAAACAGTACTTTGAACTCTTATTTCCATGTGTAAAACAGAAATAAACATAAGATATGTTTTCCTAGTGATTTGTGGGGATTAAAACTAAGTAATTTATTGAATTAGCATCTGTCACTCAGTTGCTCGACAAATATTAGATAACTTTTCTCTCTCTCTCTCTCTCTCTCTGACACACATACACACACACACACAAGTCAAATTTATCTCCAGACCAGACCTCTCTTCTAAGAGGCAAATGGTACCTGACACCTCTGCTTGGAAATCTCATAGGTATTGTGGTAGACTGATTGCAAAAATATCCCAATTCTTTATCCCTCCCTGTGACCATGCCCTTTACAATGTGACATGGTAGCTCTTCCCATCAAGAGATGGAGTCTACCTAGGGTGACTAAAACCAGGAAGTTCCTGGGCAAACCAGGATGATCAGTCTCCCAAGTCTACTTCCCTGTTGAATCTGGATTGGCTTTGTGATCTCCTTTGGCCAATAGAATACAGAGGAAGTGACAGTGTGCAAATTCCAAGCTTAGCTCTCAAGAGGCATCATGCGTTTTTCCTCTTTATCTTCCACTGTAAACAAGCAAGCACAGATCAACCTGCTGGATGATGAGAGACACGTGGCCCAGTCACCTTTATCACCCCAGCTACCAGCCAGCCAACTGACAGCCATGTGAGTGAGGCCATTCCAGACAAGCCAGCTTCCAACTGACCACTCAGCCCACTACCAACATATGAACAAGCTTATGCAAGATCAGCTGAGCTTGGCCCTGATCAAGCTGACTCAGAGACTTAAGAACAATAATAAGTGCTTGCTATTTAAAGTTACTGAGTTTAGGAGTAGTTTCGGACACGGTAATAGCTAACTGATAGAGATACCTCAAACTTAGTATGTTTAAAACTAAACTCATAGCGTTCTCCCCAATTTGGGCCTTCTCCCATATCCTCTGTCTTGATCAATTGAATCACCATCCACCGGGTTCTTCATGTCAAAGACCTAGGGGCCAGCCTTGATGTCTCTCTCTTCCGCATCCCCCACCAAATTGTATTAATTCTACTTCCTAAATATTTCTGGAATTCACTCGCTTCTCCACATTTTCCCTCCCTCTACCCAGTTTAAGCCACCATTACATGGCACCTAAACTATAGCAAAAGCCACTTAATTCGTCTCGCTGTGTCCATTCTTGTCTCTTCCACAGCCCATTCTCCAGACAACAAAGTGTTCTTTTCAAAAAGAAAGAAGACAAAAAAATTATATGAAATACCATGTTAACAAGATGAAAAGACAAGCTACAGGGTGGGAGAAAAGACTTGCAAACAACACATCCAACAAAGACTGGAATATATATAGAACTCTCAAAACTCAATAGTAAAAATTCAAATGATCCAATTAGAATATGGGAAAGAGACAGGAAGAGACATTTCACCAAAAAAGACATACATATGGCAGATAAGCACATGAAACATCATTAGCCATGAGGAAAATTAAAATTAAAATCACAATGAGATACCAGCACACACCCATCAGGATAGCTAAAATAAAAAATAGCGGCAGCACCAAATGATGGTAAGGATGCAGGGAAACTGGATTCATAGCTTGCTGGTGAGAACATGATATGGTACAGCCACTTGGGCACACAGTCTGGCAGTACATTAGTTTGCTGGGCTGCCATAGCGTCAAGGACCACAGACTCAGTGGCTTAAACAACAGAAATTTATTTTCTTACAATTTCAGAGTCTAGGAGTCTGAGATCCTAAACTTACAACATGGTGCACAATGTTTCAGGTGTTTTCAGTTTAAGGTGTACAATGTGTCGATTTGATACACTTCCATATTGCAAAATGATTACCATCATAGCATTACTTAACATCTCCATCACAGAGTTGGTTTCTTCTGAGGCCTCTTCCTTTGCCTTATAGAGGGCCATCTTCTCCCTGTGTCCTCACATGGTCCCTCTCTGTGTGTCTGTGTCCTAATTTCCTCTTTTTATAAGGACACAGTCATATTGGAGTAAGGCCCACCACGATAACCTCATTTTTTTTTTTTTAAGATTTTATTTTTTTCCCTTTTTTCCCCAAAGCCCCCCGGTACATAGTCGTATATTCTTCGTTGTGGGTCCTTCTAGTTGTGGCATGTGGGATGCTGCCTCAGCGTGGTTTGATGAGCAGTGCCATGTCCGCGCCCAGGATTCGAACCAACGAAACACTGGGCTGCCTGCAGCGGAGCGCGCGAACTTAACCACTCGGCCACGGGGTCAGCCCCACGATAACCTCATTTTAACTTAATTGCCTCTTTAAGTACTCTATCTCCAAATACATTCACATTTTGTGCTAGGTACTAGGGGCTAGGACTTCAACATAAGAATTTGGGAGGGGAGTAGAATTCAGCCCATAACAGACACCTACTTAAAAAACTAAACATGTAATTACTATCTGGCCCATCAATTGCGCTCCTGAGCATATATCCCAGAGAAACAAAGACTTGTGTTAACACAAGAACATAGCCACAATTGTTCATAGCACCTTCACTCATAATAACCAAAATCTGAAAACAACCCAGGTACCCTTCAGCAAGTGAATGGTTAAACAAACTGTGGCAAAAACATACTGCAGAATATCACTCAGCTATAAAAAAAATTTAAAAAAAAAACTATTGATACAAACAACAATCTGGATGAGTCTCCAGAGAATTATGCTGAGTGAGAAAAGCCAATCCTCATGGTTTCGTATCATATGATTCATTTATATAACATTATTGAAATGATAATATTCTAAGAATGGAAAACAGATTAGTGGCTGCCCAGGGTCAAGGAGGAGGTGAGGACAGAAGATAAGAGGCTGTGACTTTAAAACGGCCACATGAGGAATCCTTGTGGTGATAGAAATGTTCTGTATCTTGATTGCACCAAGGTCAATCTCTTGGTTGTGATTTATACTATAACTTTGTAAGATATTACCATTGGGGGAAACTGAATAAAGAGTACAGAAGATGTCTCATCACTTCTTACAATTGCATGTGAATTCTATAATTATCTCAAAATAAGTTTAATTTTTTTTTTAATGTTTTAAACCTTTAGATTTTTTCATTGTTCTTAGGCCAAAAACGTGTTAGGCCCTATGTGATCTAGCTCCTGCCCACCTTTCTAGACCCGCCTTGCATGCTCTGCTCGCTCACTGTGTTCCAACCCACCTGGCCTTCTTCCAGATCTTCAAATGTCCCTTTCACGCTCAGAGCTCTGTGCATGCTGTTCCTTCTTCCTATAATGCTCTTCTCTCAGCTCTTCACCTAGCTAACTCTTATTTATCCTTCAAGTCTCTTCTATGTTACTTTTTTCATTCAGTCACTCACTAAGTGATGGGGATACAGCATACAAGATACACATGGTCCTTACTAGCAGCGTGTTTATACGGTATTTGGCCATCTGGGTCCAGGTTACTTTTGATGTCTATTTCCCTTTTGTTATCATGAGACTTTAGTAAAACCTTGTTTAAACATTTCAGGATTCCCCCAGCTGTTCTTTGGATTATGATCACTGAGAAGGCCAGATGGTCAGGTTATCAAAATTGTAATGGAAAAAAAAGTGTGATGGAACCTTCCACTGAGCTCAACTGGGGCAGGTAATGACATGGCGAGAAATGCCAAGGTGAAGCTATAGGGTTCAAGAGTCAGGGCTGTGAAGTCTAGCTGCTGCTTCCTCCACAAGATGGCTTTCAGTGGAGAGTCTGAGGATTTGGTTATTTATGTTACAATGAAGTTTTGCTTTTTCTTGTTTAAAAAAACAATTTGCACTTTTCTTATACTAATATGTACAACGTGTTGGCTCTATTATGAATTGGGTTGATATAGATGAAGACCCTAAATGACCACTGGGTGTCATCGAAGCCTTAGACAAGGCAGCAGTAGGCATCCTCTCCAGCAGTCCACCTTCTCTGGAGCGTGGAGAGAAATCACGTTCAGTTCTAAAGGGAACCAGAGCCTATGATCAATCTAGAATGTAGCTATATGGTAACACGGCCAAGGAGAACACAGCCAAGGCCTGGAAAATAAGTAAAAATAATGTCTTGAAATAGTACAAAATGACATTTCAAAGTCCTTTCAGTTAAATTTGTATACTTTCCTCAATGGAAAGCCCTTGGGCCCCTTTAGTGGGAAGTTTCCTGTTTTGTTTTGTTTTTCTAGCTTTTTTCATGATCAGTACTTCTTGCCTTTGTACTGCCCATCCCATTAGCTTAGGTACAGTGGATCCAAAAAGACTGTAGCAGGAAGTGGGCTTGTCACCTCATGAGAACTCCTAGTAAGCATGTGCCCAAGGCAAGTGTGACACTGACATGAAGGGGAGGGCCCCACAAGGCAGGGTGACAAAACCTCTGCAACCTATCACCTTTAAAAGAAAACACACAGGATTTGGGCTTAGACCTGCCAAAACTTCACTAATGATCATTTTAAAACTTATACTCCTAATGATAACAACCAGCTATGCTAACCTATTTCTATTTGTGGACTGAAGGCAGCTAGGAAACTAATGGTTTGAGTTCTATGCTCCGCTCCCAATTCAGTTTCTGGTTTTCACAGATTAAAGATGTTCAGGATTTTTTTCTGTAATTTGCTGACAGAGTCATCACACCCTGATTCCAAGGTCATATTAGTTATAGTAGCTAAGCTGCTATCTATCTATCTACACATATATATACACGTATATGTGTGTGTATATATATATATGTATATGTACATGTATATGTGTGTGTGTATACATATATTCCAGCCATCCAATGTGATGATGAAAGGCCATGATAGAATTTGCTGGAGCTCAAAAGTTAAGTACTCTATTAGGTGACTCCAAAGAGAATTTATTTTTTTAAAAAAAAATCCAAAAGTCAGTAGCTTAAAATACGAGAAGTTCATTTCTTGGTCAGGTAAGCTTCCAAGCAAGTGTGGGATTCCCCTGGGTGATTCCCCTAGGGCGACGTCATCTGCATCGGTGAAGCTGGTTCCAGCCAGTGGAAGAAGAGAAAGAGTGGGGAAGAATCTCAACTCTGTCTTAAACATCCCATCCCAGGAGTGGCACATGTGACCTCCACTCGTGTTCCAGTCACTGCCTAGAAGTGAATCACATGATTACGCCTAACTGCAGGCGAGGCTGGGAAATGGTACCTAGCTGTGTTCCCCAGAAGATCAGATTTGAGATGATGACACTTGATCTATTCCACAATTATCCATCACTAGTCCAAATGGTGAAGTTTTATTCTGAGTAAACACTAAATTGAGGCACAGAGAAGTTAAATAATTTTCCCAAGGTCACACAGCTAGCAAATGACCAAGTTAGGATTTCAGACCAGAGCCTATGCTTTTAACCACTCCAATATATTTCTTAATACTGTTTGATTCTCTAACAACCATTAGGTACTACTTCGTAAATTTTTAACAATATTTCCTTTGATTATAAAAAGATGCAAGGAACTGGGCATAGCTACCCAGAATGACAGTCGGTTCCCTGTGAATAACTTGCAGGGTCCCTCCCCACCTCTTCTCCATTTCCAGAGAGGTGAGCAGAAGCAGCCCGGGTATGGCGCACAGGGAGAAGCCTTGAGGCCTGACACAGTGGGATTCTGCGGAGCCGACTGAAAGAGGGTAGCGCAATCGCAGGGGTGAGGAGCAGCGTCAGAGCCTCTCCTAGGTTCCGCGGCAGGCAGCCCGGCGCTCCCCGCATTCCCGGCGCCTGTCCTCTCCCCGGCGCTCCTGGACCAGCCGCGGCCCCCTTGAAGGCCCATGCCCAAATCCCCCGCCCGCTCTGGTCCCCGGGAGCAGGGCTGCGTCTGCCCTCAGCTCCACGGCCTGGAGAAGGCTCCTTGGCGCTCAAGGAGAAAGTGGGGCCACAAGCTCGCCTCGGCCTCTTAAAACCTGCGGAGCGTCGGCTAGAGAACGCCAAGTTGTCGAGATAAACCTGGCAGGAGACAAGAAAACACGTAATGATGAGTTTCCAGGCAATAATCCCAGGAGGGAGGTATTGTTATTATTAACCGCATTCTACAGATGCAAACAATGAAGCACAGAAACATTAGGTCCTTTTCCCAAGGCCACACAGTAACAGCGGTTCAACCCAGCAAAGTCTGGCTCCAGAGTCCATGTCAGCACATCCTCTTTGCATCCATCCAACGTGGCGTGATAAGTAAGGGGAGAGGGTGGAGAGAAAGGATTCTGTGTACCCAGAAGGGTCCTGAGAGTTTCAAATGGTTGGTTCCTTCCAACTTCTCCAGGTTTGTTGCGGGGCGGGGCGGGGAGGGGTGAGGGTGGGGGGGCGCCGGCGGGGAGGGCGATGCGCCCGCGCTCACCAACTTTAACCACTGAACAGACAATAAAGTGAAATGGGCCTGACTAGGGTCTAAGGCCTAGAAGGCAGAAGTCTGAAAGTTCCAGAAGCATTACTGTAACTGACAACCCAGAGCCCTGAGCCTCGAGGGGTGAACGGCGAGTCTCCAGCCTGGATACATGTCTGCCGCTCTTACGGGTGGTGTTGCCCTTCAACCTGGCAGCCAGGAGCCAACCAGTGCTGGACACGCGGAGGACTGGCGGTTCCAGGACCAAGGCCACGCCGCCCCCCAGCTCCCGCACGCACGCAGCCCCGGAGCCCAAATGTTCCCCGTGTCGGGGTCAGGGGGAGCGGCCAGGGCGGGGAGCTGGAGGCCCGGAGTGCAGGGGCCAGGAACGTCAGAGATTGTTCTCTTTCAGGTTTGAGAACAAAACTTGAGAGCCATTTGTTTGCACATCTCTTATCACGCAACGTGGGTGCTGCTAAAAGTGCAAACATCCCAACGGTCTGAGTGTTTGTCCTGGGGCGGAGTGGGCGTGAGGTGGGGTGGGGTGGGGTGGGGATCGTACCTTATTCCATCAACGTTCATGGCTCCGAGACCCGGACGCCGAAATCCCGCAGCTTTTAGCCATCGAAGGAGAAGGCGTTTCTCTCGAACCTGATGCTTGCCCGCCCGCGCGCTGAGGATCCGGGCCTGTGAGCTCGGACTCGACAGTGAGGCCACCAGCTCGACCCCGCAGAGCCTGGGGACCCTTCGTCCCATGCTGGGCGCCCCAGCAGGACAGGAACCCTAGCTTTTGCTCCTTTGGCTTTCACCAGTGACTGTGCAACGAAGTGAAATGGGTCTGCTTGGATCAGGAAGACCTGGAAAGCAGACGGCGAAATTGGGTCTGAAAGTTCAAGAAGCACGCTGAACTGACAACACAGCGCCACCACCCTCCCTCGGAAGGGTCAAGGCTGTGAACGTCGAGTATCCCCTTATTTTCCTTCAGGCCTTTGGGTTTACTCACACTCCAGCAGATAGCAAATGTCACCCTTGGCGGAGACTCAGCATGGACATAGCACTCGCCCAGAGCTCGGTTTCTGGCGCAGGGCCGGGGTACCCGCCCCCTGCCCGCCCTCCGGAGAGCCCTCGAGTCAGTGCCCATTTCCCCGGGGTCGATCGGGATCCCTCCCGCGCAGGGCCCGCGCGCATGCTAGTCTCCCGGAGGAACCTCGCCGTCCAGTGGGCTCCTGGGGCCAGAGCGGAGCGCTCGACCTCGGAATTGTCAACGCCTCTTCCCGCCTGTCCCACTGCGCTCGCGGCACCCAGCCCGGGAGAGGCGGATGTGGTGCGGCCCTCTCCCTGATCCCCGGGCCAGAAACTCAGCCCCGAGTGGCAGCAGCCTTGCCTCAGAGGCCCAGACTTGAGTTCGAGTCCTGACTCTGCTGTGTGACCTTAAAGCAAGTGATTCGGTCTCTCTAAGCCTTGATTTCCTCACTGCGGATCATTCTGTACCCACCACGTAAGACAGTTCTCAGGGTCAGTGGGATAATGAAGGTAAAGATCTTGGCAGACCTCCTGGTGCTCAGTAAACGCTCAATAAATCAATGCTAGCCATTACTATTAGTTATCGCAACATAGTTGCTTTTTCCACCAGAGGGTAAGCTACTGAAGGACAGGAACCCCCAGCACCTGGCAGGTGCCTGGCGCGGTAGGCGGAGGGTGTGGCTGACTGAGACCTTCAAGCTCACGGGGACGTGAGGGAGGGAGAGGTAGAGCGAGGGACCGATACTGATGCGGAAATCCGAGATAGTCTCTGAGCTGAAGGCATAAGGAGAGGTGAGGGTACAGCTAGGGGGCTGCTAGGGCAGCAAGGGCAGAGGACCCGACGACGGCCATTCACGTCTCAGGACCCTAGGCCCGACTCGCGGCCCCCCGAAGAGTTTTCTCGAGGTCCCCACCCCCACCCCCAAGGTGTGTTTCCATTATGTCCTCTCGATGAGTCTGTACAAGAAAACAAATATATGGGATCCAAGTATGCAGTCTCCGGAGTCAGAGATCCCATCTGCCTAAGGGCCAAAGGGGCTGGGAGGAGCTGACTGCACCCCGAGTCCCTCCAGGCCGTGTTAGAGGCGAGCGGGGGGGAGGGGGGAAACCAGGTTGAGGAAGCCAGCAATGCGAAAGGACTGGGTGAGAGGTGTCCCCAAGACGATGCAATGGCCAACGAAGGGATGAGAGCACGGCCAGTCATGTCCTAGAAAGGTAGAGATAGGACGCTCCCGGAAACCAAACCCTCACCCTCTCCCAACATCTTTGAGTTCTAGAACGAACCCCAAAGAGATTCGAAAGCAGAGATTCCTAGAACTACTAGGAAAACGCGAAAAGAATGCCTTTCGGGCCAATGGCCTGGAAACCCGTGTCCCCTCGACAAGAGAATGCAGTGTGGGGACACGGGTCAGTACAGCAGCAGCAGGCGCGACCCCCGAGTGGGGTAGGCGAGTGAGAATGGGCCGGTCCCTCTGCGCGCGAAGAGCACGCCGGCGCCCACCCCAGCTCCCTGCCGGCAGGGGGCGTCCTCTCCCCCAGCGCATCGGCTGTCTGTGTCACGGAGGACGCCCAACGGTCCAGCAGAGCCAATGCACTGGGCCGGAGGAAGCTCTGGTATCCTGACCCCGGCCGGCGGTGGGGCAGGGGGCTGAAAGCAAGGTGCACCAAACCCGTTCTCCAGGGCCGCTAGCCGTCTGCTGGAGACTCCGAGCTGCTCAGCCAAGGCTTGCAGTAAACACCCTGAGATTTGCGCTATGGCCGCAGAGAAAGGCGGGGTACCTAACTCAAAAGAGTCGTTTCTGCCCTCGAGTCTCAGCGTTCATCTGTACGATGGGAACCAAGATTCCGCCCTTGCATGGCGAGGGTTGCTGCGAGGCTCCTGCGGGAGGAGACGGTGAGACTCCGTGACCAAAGTGCCGCGGCGACGACCTGGCGGGCACGGGATCCAAAGCGGGAAAGTCTTACCCGATGAGATTGGAACATACAAGGCCAGAGCAGAGAACACTGAGCTCCCCCTCCTTCCCTCATCGTTCTCTAGATCCCTGCGGAGTAAGTGAATGCCGAAGCGGAGAGAGAAAAACGAAAGCAGAAAAGAGGGAGGAGGGGGCCCTGAGGCGGAGGAGGAAGTTTGGCCGCAAGGAGGCACCTCGATTCCCCCAAACTCAGTGTGAGCCGCCCCCCATCCCCGTCAGATCACTATGGAGAGGGGCATCAGCCTGCTCTGAACTGTGGACAAGAGTGTCAGTTCTCTACGGTACTACCTCCCTGACTTTAGGCGAAAGTGAGGAAATCATTTGGATATTGTCATGTGATGATCAGATAATTTGGGCAAACCCAGATTTGTGTCCGGATTATCAGATTTAATATCTCTAATATAGCAAGTTTTCATTTGATTCTCCAGACAGCTGTAAATTCTCTCTCTCCCCCTTGCTCATTGCCTCTGGTCTTTTCTCCCACGTACACACACACAGTTCCTTGTTTCCCAGTTAAAGGGAACTTCCTTCCAGGAAGATGCTATTTTCCAGATCTCAGCTGACCTGGACTTTAGGCTATTAACGGAGATTCCCATAGACAGTAAAATACAACAAACTTGCCACCGTGAAAAAGTCCAGAGAGTATGCTTGTGGTGGGAACAAAGGAGCAGAGAGAAGGCAAGACTGGTTCTTTTATATTCCCTTTTCAGGGGAAAAAAGCTTCTATACTAGGCCAAAACAGCTACCACTGTGGTGACCCAAAAATTTGGAATTTGGCGTCAAGACACCAAAAGGCAATCTTGATAAATATCAAGAAGTTAATTTTATAACTAGGGCCCACAAAGCAGCTGGCTGAGCGCGGCGACGAGGCAGTGCAGCCAAGTGGTGTGAGCCCCACAGCTCACCCTTCATCTAGGGGCCTTCCTTAACCGGGAAAAAAAACGGCTGGGAACTAAATCCAGGCGGATTTGAAGGCGGATTACTGTCTTCATTATTCCGCAGAGGGTGAGCTGTGTGGATACTGGAGTTTTAATTACACGGTTGCTTTTTCTGGGGAAGAAGACCAAAGATCATATTTTTGAAAGTATCAACTTGTTTTCCATTAGGCAGTTGTTGTAACAAGTTCTTTCAGCGACATGTTATGTCTTTAGGAAGGGGTACTTCAGATGGCGCGCACTAGCACAATTTTGTGGCTTTTAATTACTATTTTGTTCTTTTGGGGGGTTTCAGAGGCTGGCGCCTCGGCGTGATTAGACCGTCTCCTGGGGCCCGCCGCAACCACGCACACCTCCAGCAGATGGCGCCACAAGGCAGCACAGCCGCAGGAACAGGAGACTTGGAGTCCAGGAAAGGCGAGTGTCCCACAACTTTGGGCCACGATTCCCAACTACCAGGAAACGGGGATATAGAGGAAGTCGCCACTTCCGATTTAAAAGAAGAAGAAGAAATTGCAATGAGAGGGAGGAACGCGGTCCTAAACTGAAAAAACTAAAATAGGGCTAAGTGCACGAGATAAAACTTTTTCTATTTGTTTCTAGAAGTTTACCAAGACTTGTAGTATCGAGATAACTCTCTCACCTAAGTATTATCTCACTTCTTTTTTGTAAAAACATAGAATTTAGAGTTAGAACGAACACTGAAAGACATCTGGTTAGTCTGGTCCAGCTTTCCAATCTGGGAGGAAATCCCCGGGATCGCTTTTCTGGTGTCAATTAGCCATGAAATATACATCATTACTCGGTGTCTCGGCGTGTCAGGAAAGTACAAGGGGAAAGGGTTTCAAATCTATCATTAGCAATAATACCTTTGAATTTATATAGCTTTTCTCTCACGCAACAAGGAAAAATCGTTTAAATATTATCCAATTAATTGTCCTAATATCCCTGC
Organism: Equus caballus; assembly: GCF_041296265.1. Classification (NCBI taxonomy): domain Eukaryota; kingdom Metazoa; phylum Chordata; class Mammalia; order Perissodactyla; family Equidae; genus Equus; species Equus caballus. Next base: position 51,993,686 of record NC_091701.1, on the reverse strand, counting down.
GGGTTGGTTAGGAAGCAGGTATTATTATACGTGGTTTATGGATAATTTAAATCAATTGACTAAGTCAAGTGCGGAGTGGCTGACAAGAGTAAGTGCCAGACACTTCGAGGAAAAGCGGAGCTAGCGCTGGCCCGGCTCTCAGCACCTCTTTTGATTAATGTTTGAAAGCTGACCTCGGGCACGGAGGTACGAGTCATTGGAATTGGTTGGCACTTGTACACAGAACGGGATGGGAGACCCCATTTCTTCTTCCTCTAAACGAAATGCCAGTCTCTGTTTTCACGCCTTCTGTCCTCCTGCCGCCGGCCACCCTGACTCCCCACCGTTCCCCCCTCCTTCCTCTCTCCTCCCCCGCCCCCCCCCCAGCCTCTCGCTTCGCTGCTCACACTCAGCAGCGGCCTGTCTGCGCTCGCGACCACAGCAGCCGCAGCGCCCGCCCGGTGACACCCGCCTCCCGCCCGGCGTTCCTGGGCGCCCTTACCCTCGCGCCCCGGCGCTTCGGATTGGCTGTTGCTAGGTGACGTCGCCTGCGCTCACGTGACAAGTGTTAAATGCCCACCCTGCAGGAGCCCGCCCCGCAGACAATCGTAAAGCCGCTCCAGGCTGCTGCTCACCTGCTCCCGCCTCCCGGAGCCCCGGCCCGGCCCTGCCACCCCTGCCCCCTCCACTGCCCGCCCCCCGCCCGAGCCTGCGCTGGGCAACGAGCCGACCCGGCCAAGAGGCGGAGAGAGGATGCGGCCGGCGGCAGCTGTCCCGAGCAGTGCACGGTGATCGCCTCCCCCGGAGGAGGAGTTGCGTAGACCGTTGCCACATTTCTTGTTTTCCTCCTCACCCCCCCCCAACTCCCCCGTAATTACATTGACTGCTGGAGGGGACAGGGAGAGACGGAGGAGGCGCCTCGCTTCCCCCCTCGCGCCCGCCACCCTTGCTCTTTCCCGTCCCGGGCCAGGATGACTGGAGTCTTTGACAGTCTGGTGGCTGATATGCACTCGACCCAGATCACGGCCTCCAGCACGTACCACCAGCACCAGCAGCCTCCGAGCGGCGGCGGCGCTGGCCCCGGCAGCAGCAACGGCAGCGGCCTCCACAAGCCCCAGGAGTCGCCCACCCTTCCGGTGTCCACAGCTACCGACAGCAGCTACTACACCAACCAGCAGCACCCGGCGGGCGGCGGCGGCGGTGGGGGCTCGCCCTACGCGCACATGGGTTCCTACCAGTACCACGCCAGTGGCCTCAACAACGTCCCTTATTCCGCCAAGAGCGGCTACGACCTGGGCTACACCGCCGCCTACACCTCCTACGCGCCCTACGGGACCAGTTCGTCCCCAGCCAACAACGAACCCGGTATGCATAACGCTGGCGTCGAGGGTGCCAAGTGGGTCTAGTTACTGGGATGGGTGGGATACAAATGTTTGGATCCCTGGCCTTTCACACTGCCTGCTCCCCGCCCGCCCGCGCCCTTTAACTCAACCTCCAATCTGCTGAGGGTCACCGGGTACGTCCCTCAGTGCTCAGCTGGTGGGACCGGGTGGCCCCGGCGTCCGAATGGGCGCGCGGTGCATGCCTCATGGTAAACCTCATTTCCTTGCCACCTGCTTCTTCTTTCTTTCCAGTATGCGCCTTTCTTCCCCTTTCCTGGAGGGTCCAGTTCCCAGGTTCGGCGGTGGCGCGGGTCTGCGGGTTGCAAAGTTGCGCCTGAGCTCGGCACAGCGTTTCCAGGAACCCGCGTCCAGGCTCAGGCCAAGTCCCACGCCGGGCACTCCCGGCGGTCGGGAACCCTTGGGCTCCGCTGGTTACGCGGTTCTCACGATTGCGTTTCGTTGCAGAGAAAGAGGACCTCGAGCCAGAAATTCGGATAGTGAACGGGAAGCCAAAGAAAGTCCGGAAACCCCGCACCATCTACTCCAGCTTCCAGCTGGCGGCTCTTCAGCGGCGTTTCCAAAAGACTCAGTACCTGGCGCTGCCCGAGCGAGCCGAGCTGGCGGCGTCTCTGGGCCTCACCCAGACTCAGGTGAGGGCTCGCGGCCTGGGATGGCAGGGAAGCAGGCGGGTTCAGGACAATGGTTTCAGAAGTATCTTTAAAGTAATTGTAAGGATTTCGAGGCCAGCGTCTTGGGCGGCCTGACCTTCCTCGCCCGAAGCTGAAACCTCCCACAGGGGCGCGGCGTGTAAGAAAAGGGAAGGATCGGGGTGGGCAGAAATCTTGTACTGTGTTGTCTATCCGCGCTTGCGCGCGCGCGCGCTCTACTGATTAAGCGGGTAAAATAATTGGCCCTCCTGACCCCAGTTGTCACCATCATCACAGTGCGCACACAAGAGCCGTCCCGGGCTTTTCGAGATTACCTCCCAATGGAGTAGGAGCCATCAGAGCCTGTGAGGCCGCGGCACGTGATCCGTTGCCTGCCCAGGGTGCTCAGTGCCCACCTCTGTCTCTCTGCGCTTCCTCCCCTCCCCTGCCCCATGCCAAGGTTCCTCCACTAATGCTCGGGTCCCTTTTCCACAAAGGTCAAGATCTGGTTCCAGAATCGCCGATCCAAGTTCAAGAAGATGTGGAAAAGCGGGGAGATACCCTCGGAGCAGCACCCTGGTGCCAGCGCCTCGCCGCCTTGCGCTTCGCCGCCTGTCTCGGCGCCGGCCTCCTGGGACTTCGGCGCGCCGCAGCGGATGGGGGGTGGCGGCGGCCCCGGCAGCGGCGGCAGCGGCGCCGGCAGCTCCGGCTCCAGCCCGAGCAGCGCGGCCTCGGCTTTCCTGGGCAATTACCCTTGGTACCACCAGGCCTCGGGCTCCGCCTCGCACCTGCAGGCCGCGGCGCCGCTGCTGCACCCGACGCAGACCCCGCAGCCGCACCACCACCACCACCACCACGGCGGCGGCGGGGGCGCCCCGGTGAGCGCGGGGACGATTTTCTAACCACAGGGAGACTGCGCCAGAGACTGAGAGAGCAGAGACCGGTTATCCTCAGTGCTCGCCCCCGGAGCTGGAGGGTCTCTCCAACTGGCCCGTTGACGCCTCCCACCCCTCCCAGAGGTTGCTCGGGGGGGATGGCCTGCCCCTGGCCCTGCTCCCTCGCGCGGCCACCCAGCTGCCGGGAACTGGAAGGCGTCTGCTCGCCCCCCGGGCTCCTCTCGAAGGAATCCGGCAGCGGCATAGGGACGGCCACCGGCCACGGTCGCCTTTCAGACCTGAGCCCCGCCTCAGACTTGCCTCCCCCCGCCCGCCCCGCCCTGCGAGGCCGTCCGGCGCCTTCCCCGCCGCGGGCCGCGAGCTGAGTCCGGGAGAGGGATGCCTCCCCCTCCCGCGAGGCTTCCCGGGCGCTCTAAGGCTCCTTTCTCCTCGCGCGCCCCCAGGCTGGCTCCAGTCCGTTGGGGTTATTGACCTCCAGGGGTCCTGCCTGCCCGCCCTCCCCAACACGCCCCCTTGACCTGGGCGGCCCGCCGCTTTTTTTCTGCCCTGCCGTTTCCAGCCCTTGGAGCCCCCACCCCTCCCCAGCCTTAGCTCTCCCGCAGAAACTCTCCCTTAGCTCTTGCCTCATCCATCACCCGTGGAGTTTTTTTATTTTTATTTTTTTAAAAGTTTAGGTGCCTTTGCGGATGACCTCATTTTGATGTTGGAAAAAAATGATTTTTTAATATGTGGACACTGCAAAAAATGTGTTTAAATTATCTTTTTTAAAACCTATTCAGGATTATTAGCCTGGACTTCGACATAGAGTTTGTAAATAAAGGTGTCTGCAGATTTTCCCACTGATTTATTTGCATTAAAATACTCATCTTTTCAGACTTTTTTGTAAATTCCCACTTGTGAAAACTGCGGTTTGGCAGCGACCTCAGCAACCCCTCGGTTTTATTTTTCCCTTTGAAAAATTTTCTCAAACTATAGCTACTGATTTGGATTTGTTTTATCTTATCCTAAACTCTTTGTTCTTGAAATGAAAGGTATTTTGGGGTTATTTATTATGAAAACAACATGCTCTTAATGTTGATTTTACAATATGAAGAGTTATTTAAATAAATTATTGTTTTCACTGGATGTGTGCGCTTTCTCCTTTGTGTCACGACCTAGAAGCTCGCGCCGCTGCCCAGGCGGGCAACCTGGTCAGCCGAGAGTGACATTCACATCTTTCAGGGGCTGCGGGTGCGGCGAGGCGCAGAGAGGCGAGGACAGGCGCACTCGGCGCTGGGCCCCGCGGAGTGTTCACGCGCTGCCCCCACCCGAGGCACCGCGCGGGGGTCGCCCGCTCACCACGTGGTGAGTCACTCAGCGCCGGGCGGTTCCGGCCTCGGCCCGCCAGCCCGGCCCCTCCGGCGCCGCCGCCACCGCCCCGCGCCTGGGCGGTCTCTGCCGCCCCCGCGCCCGTGGTCCTGGCCAGGCACTGCAAACGAGCCGCCGCGGGGGACCTGCCGTCTGAGCCTGAACGCTGCCTCGGCCCGGGTCAGATCCCTTCATTGGTCCCTCCCCTCTGTTTGCCCCGCGGCCCTTCTGGGGCTGCCTGAGCCCAGAGCTCAGTGAGTCACCCAGGCCCTCGGGAGACTGGGTTGGCTGCTCTGGAATGCTGGGCGACCCCGGCGCACAGAGCTAAGCTAGCACACATACAATCACACACTTGACTTTCACAATCGCATCTATGCTATTACACACGCACTCATACACACACAGTCGCACATTCATACTGAATCACACACACATAACACACAAATTCATGCACACACGCTGATATAGAAACTGACATACACACACATGCACACTCACAGGGAGACTAATGCACATTGCTGCAGGAGTGGCATCCTTCCACCTCACACTCTGGGGGGGCAGGGGGGATGGGAGGTGCACACATCATTCAGCTCAGCTTTCCACCTTGGGTCTCACCAAACTAGCTTCCAGCTTTGCAAGTGACCTCACTTTATGACATTCCCTGCAAAGGCCAGGTGAAGGTGGACAATGCAGGCCTGAACTGAAAGTCCCTTTCCTTGAAAGCATTGGGGCTTACAGTTGGAAGCTTCCTGGCTTCAACTACTGACTCTGTGACTTTGGGCTACCTCCTTAACCTCCCCGTGCTGCAGTTTGCAGGTCTATAAGAAAGGAGAAATAATAAGGGCTATCTCCGAGTTGTTGTGAGCCTTTACTGAGACAATAGCCTAACACACTGCTTGGCAAATGGTAAGCACGCGATAGATTTTTGCTATTAGTAGTATATTGTTTTATATACTACTATATAGTATATTAGTAGTATATTGTTTTACCCCCAAACAGGGATCCTTTACTTTTGCCAGAGATTATGAGGCCCACAGTGACCCAGAGGCCTTCCCACTTCACCTGGTGTGGAAGAGCAGCACTCTAGGGCAGGGGGAGCTCTCACAGCTTCCTACAGGGGAGCCTGAACCTCAGCCATCCCCTCTGAAGGGCCCCACCTCTGCTAAACAGGAGGTTGGGGGCAAGCCAGAGAGCCCTGCTTGCAGGATCCAGGCCTCCTTTCCTCTAGGATGGTTATTCAGGCCATCCTTGTGTGTCTTCAACTCGCCTCTGCCAAAAAACAGACCTGAGATGGGGGTGAACTTCTAGGCTCAGTGACATGGTCCTAAGAGACTGGCCAGATTGTTTTGGGGCCTGCATCGAGTCTGGTTTACAACAGAGTGTGGTCCAGGGAGTTGGAGCTCTGGGGAAGGCAGGAAGACTACACAATCCAGTGTCCGTTTGCATTTCCTGCATTGGTTTCCCAGGCTAGGGAGGCCTGGCCTGAAATCTGTTGACCCCGCGATTCTGGCTTCCCTAAGCAGCCGCCGCCTAGCAGACCCGCATTCCTGGCCCCCTTCCCCCCAGCTCCAAATTCCATGGTTTTCTTTGAGTGCCAGTAGCTGGTGCCAGCCTTCCTCCTGCGGTTGACTGTGCCCTCCCCCCCTTTGCGCGCACTCCCCTCCCCCTCCTGAAACCCACGAGGAGAGACGGGGCAGTAAATTGGCTGGTGTCGAGGATCTGCAGCAGACAAGATGATTAAGAGGCCTACGCCGGAGCGCCCGGGGCAGGGAATGTCAGCCCAAGTTGGAATCACGCAACAGGCCTTGGCATGAGCGAGCCTGGGAGCCGGGAGGGCGGGCGGTCCCAGCACCGGGGTGGGCCAAGGCTCCACAGACTCGCCGGAGTCACCGAACCTGGCACCCGGCGGCGGCGGGGTCGGGCAACGCCAAGGCGCGCCTTTCCCCGGGAAGCCGGCGAAGCCGAGGGCAGGAGGGTGCAGGGGCCAGAGGAAGGGGGCGTTTCCGCAGACAAGGAGAAGGGCAAAGAGAAGGGAGAGCGAGGATGCGCCCGGGTCCCAGAAGTGAGGGGGCGGGGACGGGGAGGGCTGAGCCAGGGGAGAAACAAAGCCGGGGCTGGGGGAGGCGGGGGCCGGCTCCAGCCCCGCCGGGGGCGACGCACTGGCAAGCCTTTCTCACAGTCTCGCGGCCCGCCAGGAGCCTCGGAGCCCTGTGATCAGCCCGCCGCCGCGCAGACACGCTCCCCCCGCGCCCGACTGCGCTCCCAAAGCGCGAATGAAAAATGGAAATGGGAAGCAGCGATCTCGGCTCCCTACACTGGGAAACCAGCCGCGCTCGGAACACACATAAATCTTCATTGTAATCCCCTTCCATTTGCTCCCGTGAAATATCAGGCCAAAGACAGGATATGACAAGCGCTGGGAGGCAGGAGGAGGGAAGCCCAAGAGTGAGGGGTGCCCGTCCCTCTCCGCTCCACCTCCTGGCAAGGTTGCTCGGAACTCTGGCAGAGCGCTGGCACTGAGTTCCAGTTCTGGAAGCAGGCAGCCCGGACGCGCCCGCGGCCCCTCTCCTCCCATTCCCGCTCCCCCCGCCCCCCATCCCTGGGCGCGCGCTCGGCCGCCGGTCACCCCTCCGCTGCCCGGGTGCTCCGCTCGGCGTAGACACACCCCCCTCCCCCTGCCGCAGCGCCCGCCGCCCGCCCCGCGGCTCCCGGGCTGGGGAGGGCAGAGAAGAAAGGGAATGGATCCCAGGCCTAATCAGCGCGGCTGCAATGTGGGACCGTTTAGGAGGCTTCCCCTCGGCCTCCTTTCAGGATTACTTGTGAAAATTGTGAATATCCGTCCTGTGTAAGGATTTCCGAGACTGGCGGGCCGAGTTTGGGGGAAGTATCGGGTTTGATGGGGCGGAGAGAGCGCGGGAAGACTGGAGCTTTGTTTACAAACAGTTCTCTGGTAGAAGGGCGGAAGAGAAAGGAAGGGGAAACAGGAGTGCAGAAGTGGTTGAATGGTCCCCTCCACTATTAGAGGCCCCCACACACACACCCCCACACCCTCCGCCACAAGGAGAACCATGTCAGGGAGCACTAAGCCTCCTTGCATTTCAAAAAATAGTCGTCCTCGGTGACGGTAAAACCCAGGCGCAACTCTCCACTCCCACACCGCGCCACCACCCCCCACGTCCCCGTGCCCGTCCCGGTCCCAAGCACTCGCTCAAAAGTAACAAGCCGGCTCCTTTCCCGACAGGGAACAGCGACCACCAGTGGCTTAAACCTGCTTAGGGTCAGAGACCTCTCTGAGAATGCAGCTACAGATTCTCTCTTCCTCCTAAAATTCAGGTTCCTTTGCATTCGACTTTGGGGTCCCGGGAAGCCGGTGGGTGGGGCGCGATGCTGCGGTCCCGGTTACGCGCGCCCCTGGCCCTGTCCGACTAGGCTCTCCAGAGACCGGCGGGCTCTCGCAGGGTCGAGACACTCAAACAGCCCCGGGGAATTCTCCCCCTCCCGGGTCCTCCCTCCCCACCTGGGATCTGACCCGCAAGCCTTACCCTCTGCCCCGCCCCCTCCCACCCCCACCACACCAGCTTGGGCGGATGCTGAGGCCTCACATCCCTCGCCGCCCCCCCTGGCGGGAGTTCCCCTCGCGGGGACGGGTTTGGCAGTGATTGCCACATTACAAGATGTTACATTCCGCCCTGGGGCCTGGGGCCGGGCGGGGAGGGGCGGGGCGGGGGAGACAATGTTTCAAGAAAAGAAAGAGCAGGCAGGTTTCGAAGGAGCAGCGCCTCGGCGCCTCCACGTGAGAACGCAGAGTTCCTAGATGGACCTTTCTTCCCGGGGCCGCCTCGGGCTCCGGTTCCTCAGCCGTCCTCGGGGGAGGGGGCCGGGTGGGGGGAGGAGAACCCAGACGGCAAACACTGCAGTGACTTAGTAGTTTGCCGGCTGCGTGGCAGCCCTCCCGGGATTCTCTGGAAGCCTGTTTTGGGGATGCTCGAGTCCTGGTGCCACCGGCTGCGTCCCGGGTTGAGCCCAGCCAGCTCTAGGATCTGGGGGCTGGGGGAAAGGGCGCGGAGCCAAGGATCTATGAGGCGGGCTCGGGCGAAGGATCAGAACTTCGGGGCCGGAGAAGTGAGGGAGAGGGAAGGACTAATAGGGAGCTCGCCGGGGTGATCCCGGAGGGCAGACTCGGGCCCGCACAGGCAAACATGGCGGGCTTCAAACACTCCTGCTCCTCCCCTCCTTTTTGTGGTCCAGGAGTCTGGGACACCCTTAGAGACGAAATCGTCGCTCCCGGAACAATGGGGACTTCCGGCCCCGGAACCAAAACGAGTCTCGGCTGCTCCGAGCGGTGACCGAGCTCCCGTGGCTTCTGCGGCCGGGAGCCGCCGCGTCGCCCCCTCCTCTGGGGCAGCCCCCGCCCCGCCCCGTCCCTCCACTGCCCTGGCCTCGCTTCTTAAAGTCGCAGGATATCTCTGTGTCCGAGGGACCCGCGGCCCAAGTGGGGAGCGCGTGTTTCTGGGGGCGGGGGGGGGGCGCTATCTCAGGGCGGTAGAGACCAAAGAAGAACCCAGGCGGTCGCCGCGGGGAGGGCCCCAAGGACCCTCAACTCCTTCCCTTCTCGTCCCAAAGCCTCCAAGTAGCAGGCTCGTATTCGCCGGCCCTGGGCGGCACCTAGCACACTGTCCTGGGGTGATCGCCGACTGGCACCAGCTCCTCGGTCAGCCAATTGCCCCGCTCCCACCCCTTGCCCCCTGGGCCCGGCCTGCGGATTCCAGGACCCTACCCGGTTGCACTGGGGAGGAATTTGCAAGAATCTGGAAAAGGGGCCGAAGCAAAGAGAAGGGGAGAACTGGAAAGAAAAAGAAAGGGGCCAGGGGTGGGGAGGGGTGCGGCGCTCCAGCTCAGTCACTTTCTTGCTCAGTTGCCGCTTTTAGGGCGGGGGCCGGGGCCTCTGGGGCATCCAACCCGGGGAGAACAGGCACTCGGAGAAAGGGATTCTCTTCCCGACATGTCCACGGGGAGAACAGTGAAAATTTGCCTTGGGTGGCCAATTTTCTCATTTGCCCCTATTAAAAGAAAAAGCCCAAGAAATTCAATTAAACCCACCCCGGCCAAGGCGCTATTTGAGGCATGAATGTCTCCCCTAAAGCTGCAGCAATCATGTGGCATTAGACACTTCCGGAATCCTATAGCCAACCTGAAAAATCCCAGACCCCCTTTTTCCCTAATTTTTGCTCTGATCTGTAATTTTATCCACATTTGCACTAGTTTGAGCATTCTGGCTCTCCCATCTGAAAGCCTGCAATTACTATATAATTCTTCGCAATTTCAGATGTCCTAATATGGACTGTAATTTTTGCGCAAGACAATTTCCTGCTATTTCAAGCATCAACATTGTCAAAGTTGTATGTACATAATAAATGGGAATATCAATGCATAGTTTTTAGCATAACATCTTGACTCCTCGATAATTATATCCGTTCGGAGCCTACGCAGAATTAGCCTGAATTGCATGGTAACTGCTGCTGCTTTAAAATTTTTAAAAATTACTCATAATTTTCCCAAAGATTACCAAGATCTCGAGTGCACAATGTCATCAGCGTAATGAAGAGTAAACATTTATGCTAATAATCTGCAATTTTTTTCATCAGCTATAAAGACAGAGGCTATATAGCCGAAAATTTCAGTCCTATTCTGCAAGCGCAGCGCTGCAAAAAGGCTGCGGCGCTCGGAGGCGCCTGGTCCTGGAGACCTCTTTCCACTCCTTGCTCCCAGGATAGGAGGATGGGGCCGGGGGATTCTTTTTGGTTTTCTGGTTTTGTTTGCTGGTTTGGTCGGTTTTGTATTTCCTATTTTTCGGGGGTTTTTTCCTTTTTCTTTTTTCCTTTTTTTTTTTCCTTTTCTTTCTTGTCATTCTCCCAGCCAAAAGCCGCCTTCGACCCTTTTGATTTGATGTAGCAAAGATTGTGTCCAGATTATCTGAAATTGACACTGAAGAAGGTAAGGGTGGAAACCGGTTTCATTTTTCAGAGGGTTGGAAGGCTGCGCTGCGCCCGCCGCGGCGGCTCCCGCTCCGGGAGTAGGAGGGTGGGGAGTGATTATGTATGCACCAGCTAATTCTTCCATCAAAACTTCTTGTCAGCGATGTCAGGATTATTTTTTTTCCTTTTTATAAAAACACTTGATGTTTCAGGAAGTGTTAATCCCTGAAGGTTGGGGAATGAGGCGGTGGGGGGAGGGGGCGTAGGAAAGGAGTGGGTGGGGGTGACATGTTTCTTGAGCCTGGGGAAGGCACCCTTTAGAGCCGTTCGCCAGTCTACACTGGAGTTAGGGTTTGTTGTGGAACTGGGGTCCGAAGGACGATTTCTTTGAGTGATGGGAGGGAGATGACTTGACCCTCTGTACTGCATTTGATGGAGGTTCCTACGGCGTGTGAGATGGGGAGCAGAAAAGTTCGCTTTAGCCTTGATTCCAGGATGTTTAACCCCGGCGGTGGGATAGCAAAAACTAGAGAATTCGGAAGTCGGTTTTTAAAGATACAGAATGAAGGAGATGGATAGCAGGATAAAAACAACAGCTGGAGACCTGGGTTGCTTCTTTTCTCTCACTTTTCTTGGCCTCAAGTGTCTCAGGTTCTATATCCAGCACCCAGACTACCTTCCTTAGGTGACAAATTTGAACATTTCTTCAAGGGGAGAGATTTAGTTAATTTCTACCTCAAACGACTCTAAGAATAAATTCATACTTCTGTGCGTATAGGTGCGGGAATTTAAAAACTTTCTGTGGCTCTCAAAACTAGCGTGGAATAGGGAAGGCTGAAGAGCCATCTGACCCAGCCCAGGTGCACATCCCAAAAAGAAGGAAACAAAAATAAAACATAATAACCAATGAAGAAAGCTGTGAACTATAAACGTGTTTCCAATTTTATATTTTTAAAACATTGCCTAGATCTGAGGACCAAGTTCTTCCACAATTAGACTACTGCTTGCAGGACCTCTCAGTCCCAGACTTGTGAAACCCAAGACAAGCAAGGAAGGGACTGGGGATTGTTGCTTCTGCCCCTCCACCCCCACCCCTACCCCTTTTAGAGCGAGTGTGTGTGAGAGAAGATATTAAAGAGGTATCTGTTGTTTGGCAATTTTGCTAAGTCTGTCTTCATTACTTCGACGCTGTGCATTTGCTAATTTGGAGGCCCGGCCATTGACAAGCTTGCTCCATACACCTGCAAGCAATTTGCCGGCTCCGGTACCGGAGAATTGCAGAGATGGCAGCTCGCACCTATTTGATTTTTTTTTTTTTTTCCTTTTCTCAATGCACAGCAAATTTGGCTTTCAGTGCGTTATCTCTTTTGTTAATGCAAAAAGATTCCCTGGGCGAAAAAATTGCTCATAATTACCAGAGAGATGGGGAAACTGCATTAGAATAAATAAACCTGAAATTACTGTAATTATGTTGTGTTTGATGGGCCCGGCTTGTAATCAAGAAGAGAATACAGTGAAATGATGCTGACCCTCTTGGGTTTGCAGCTGTATGCGCACTTTGGGGTCTTTTTTTGCAGAAAAGAGTCATTTTGATAATCATTAAGCTGTGTGTAACCTATTTCAGAAGTGTTTTAAAATGAGGTTCACATTTTTTGAACAAGGGGAAAAAAATCCCAAAATTGCATTTTGCCATTACAGACTCATACATAAGGAAAGGTTGTGTTTTCTAAGTGACAATTGTTAAGACATAATATTCGAAATCAGTATTTAATCATTATAATGAGGTATTGTTTAAATATAACCACCTTTAGATTATTCATAGTTTAATTAATATACTCATTATGAAAATCTTTGAATCAGATATTTGATGAACTACTTGTCAGTAACAAGGCAGCATTAATTAGGCCTATATTGAGATTAACATTTTTTAAAAGTACAACCGCTTATAATTATAATAGAGCCTAACTAAAGACCGCCTTTGTTGAGCTAAAACTAATAATTTCTCTATTTGAACTGTTAGCAAGAGATTATTAAATTAGTATAAGCTAATATCTCAAAGTATTAAAATCCGCTTGACCAAACAGATTTTGCCTGTGGCTTCAGGCCTTGGGCCCTGGCTGCCATCTGGGGTACCCGAGTTCGATGCCTGAGAGAAATCCGCCAAAACCTCGCCGCTAGCAAAGTCACATCTCGCAGGGGAAACCAAATCCAGGGAAGTCCCTGCCCGTGCGCAGGAGCCCAGCCTGGGAAATCAGTTCCCTTTCTCAGCATCCAGGCGGGTCCCCTGCCGCGTCCTGGTCTCCGAGGTCCCATCTCCCGCATTACCTCTCCAGGTTCTGGGGGCCTGCGGGAGAAGAAAAGCCCCAATCCTAGGCCCAGAGGGACCTCGAGGTCCCCGGCTCCATCCCTCACTACCACCTCCTCAGCTCCCTTCATCGCCCCCCTCCGCCTCTTCCCCTCCCCTTCCCAAAGGGCGTCGGAAGAGCCAGGCACATCTGATCTTTCACCAGCACCAATTGAAAAATGGGTTCTTGTCACAACACAGATCACTGCCTTCCCCTCTCTGCTCCCCTCTGCGCGCTGCGAAAGGCCCCCCAAAGCCCGGAATCGCTGGAAGCAGCCCGTTGGGGCCAGCAGCTTTCCGGAGCTTCCTCAGCTCGCTGCGGGGTCTGGGGTTAAGGCTGGGCAGAGGCTCAGGGCCGCTAGGCGGAGGAGGGACCCAGGCTGGTTCTAGCTACTTAGAGCCCACGTTCTTCCGGAGCGAGCTCAGCAGAGCAGTTCCACTGGAGGTGCCCCCTTAAAGGCCTGGGCTTGAGACCAGGACGAAGGGGGGGACGGGCTGCGGTTGGGTGCTTGACTTGGTCCGCTCTTTGGTACCAACGAGTCAGCGGAACCACCTGTCTTTCCCTTGGCACCTCTATTTCTCAAAAAAAAAAAAAAGAAGCCCGGGATCCTTAGGCGGGAATGGGCCTCTGGTTGCGGATGGGTCTGGGTGGGTGAGAGTGGCTGTGGAGAAGCCCGGGTGGCGCCTTGGAACTGTCCCCCGGAGCTCACTGATTGATTGGGGGATAGCCTGATAGACGTGTCCTTCCGGCCCCTTTCCGGCGTCTGGCTGGGTGTTTTCCGCGTCAGGATCGCTCGCCCTCCGGGCAAGCAGAAACCAGGAGGCCAGATCCTGGCGGAGGCGAGGGGCAAAGCCGGGTATCTCTGCTTCAGGGCTTCCAGGCCTCCCGTGAGGTGGTCGGGCACGGGGGCCCTCTATCTCACAGGCCAGCTGCCTTTGAGCTCTGCTTTCATCTCCTCTCAGCTGGCCTTCATATCCCCTTTGGTTCCTGAGCCCTGGTTCTGCCAGGCCACACCTGTTCCTCATCCCCTTTCCCAGGGACCCTTGCCACCAGCCTTCTAACCCAGTTAGGGATCAGACCCCTTGGGGGTCAGGAAGCCTTGCAGGCCTCGGTGCCTTATCCTGGTCTGGAGCCAGGAGTCTTGTGCCTTCATTATCTGTCCCCAGAGGTGGGGGCCCAGCCTGGCCACCAGCACCCTCTCACACAGCACACCAGACAGCAGCTCTTTCTCAAAACCATAATTTTACTGTCTCAAAGAAACTTTATAACTTATTTACAAAGGTCTTTTTTTTCCAAGATACAAAGCAATAAGTTAACATTCTCAATATAAAACTAAACTTTGACATAGAGAACACAAAACACGGTTGATTTCAATTGATCACATTTTCCAAATTTCACAAGTCAAATGTCAAGATTCTCATTTCACAAAGCCTCAGGTTTTACAGCCACACACAACGGAACGGAAAAAAGCTAAGCTTGTGCAACATGTTTACGGAACAATAATAACAATAATAATTAATAACAATAATAATATGTACAGCGATTAGATCCTGCACTGGAGACTGTGCGCTTAGCGTGGCAACTGGCATTATTCTGTGGTCGAGCCCCTGGGGATTGTTGTAAAGCTGCTTTTGTCTTACTTTAAAGCCCACTGGCATTAGAGCAGTAACGCCCGCCCTGCCTGTTTCCTCTCCGCTGCCCGCCGGTCCTCTCTCTTTCTCCCCAAGTGAGGGAATTGCATTTTCCTTCTCGTCCAGGCAAAGCGACCAAGGCGTTCTTCCCGAGATGAGAAAATCGTATTGGCTTCATGTCTTTCTTTTTAAAATAATACGGGACATGTAAAAAAATGCAAATCATTCGACTCCAACCTCTCCATACCAGCCGAGTACAAAAGTTACTGTGTAAGTTAAAAGTCACCAGGCCCTCCTTATTCGTTTTTCCGGGCGCGTTTAAAGCAATCGGTACGTTTGGACCGTGCGCTCCTCGCGCCCCACAGAACGGTGAATTGGCCAACATTCAGCCTCAGGAGAAGTTCATTTCTCAATAAATAAAATCCCCTCCCTCCAGCTCCCCCCAATTCCAGAAGGAGCTACACAGATGGTTAGCCCCAGGAAAAGGTCCGAGAGGACACGACGTCCCAGTATCCAGAACTGGGCGGCCCGGCGGACCGCGTCTCCTCTGACCTGGTGACTTTTTTCAGAGGCCGCAGAATGACGACAGCGGACAGACGAGGACCTTGACTTCGTCATCGCACAGATACAGAGCGAAAGGAGACAAGAGACGGACAGGACAAAAAAGAGCTTTTGCTTTTTCTACATTGGTGCTTTTTCCTGATAGTCCCACACAGCTGAGGGTTGGTGGGTCGGGTCCAGCGGGCTCGCCTTGCTGCTCCGGCTTGTCTCGGGCGGCTGTGCCTGCGCTCCGAGGGCGCTCTCTGCGGTCACCGCGCCGCCCGGGCCGGGGTTCGGGCGAGGGTGTGGGCTCCAGGGAAGTCGCCGGTCCAGACCGCGCGGGACTCTGAGGAGGCAGCGTGCGTCCTGCCTTTCCTGTTCCTTCTTCTTTCCCTCTGGGCCCTTCTCCGGGCCCAGGGCACGCGGACGGGGTGGATGGACCGGGAGGCGGGAGTGGCCCGGACCGGGAAACGGGAAGGAGGCGGGCAGAGGCGGGCGGGCAACCTCACATGAGCTGGGGTTGCTGCATAGCTTCTTGGTGCGCCGAGGGGTACCACGACGTGTAGCTGGGGATGTAGGAGCCCGCGCTGCCGCCCGAGCCCTTCCCGGATGAGGAGTTGGGGTTCCAGCCAGGCGGCACCGGCGGGGAGCCGGCAGACAGCGCCCGGCCGTTGGCCAGCGCGCTACCCTCCAGAGCCGCCCCGCCCTGCTTCATCAGCTTCTTGAACTTGGAGCGTTTGTTCTGGAACCAGATCTTGACCTGTAAGAGCGGATAACAACGTGACTTGGGCTAGGTACGTTGTGCCTACCGCGGTGGTGGGGAGATACGGAGACCATGGGACAGCGGAGAGAGGATTCTCCCCCTCTCCTCGCTGCCGGCGAGACTGGCTGGAGGAGCAGAGTTCCCCCCGCCCCCGCAAGAACCAAACGCTTGGAGGCCCCAATACCGGCCTCAGCCCGTGGCCTGCAGGGGCAGCTCTTACAGAGCCAGGGGGTGTGATGGTGAGGGGCGAGCGGGGATCCAAGCCTTCACCTGCCAGGGACTCAGCCCGACCCTGGCAATTGTCTGGGGAAGACGCAGCGCCTACACAACATCAAGCCTTCAATTCCAATATGAACATCAATAAAAGAATGGAGTGGAGGAAATTTATTCGCAATGCGACCCTCCTTCTCCTTGCGCCATCCTTTCTGTCCTTGAGTGAGTTGGGGGCTGACTGAGGAGGCCCCGGGGTTTTTGTTAAACGTTTCATATGAACTTAAATCAACTTTTCCTTAGCGTCTGTTTGCTCTTTCCAGCTCTGCTCCAAATCCTGGCCAGAATGTTGGAAACGCGCGCCAGTCGTGATCAGAACGCCCGTGGGCTCCCCGGAGTCTTAGAGAAATCGGGGAAGGAAGGTCCCGTTTCGCCTCCAGGGTATGGGACTTGGGAGGTTAGAGAGCGGAGGAGAGGATATTCCGGGACCACCCCCAGCCCAACCTGGTGAGGAGGAGGTGGGGGAGGAGGAGGGAGACGGAGGCTCGGGCCCAGGCCCTGAGTGATTAGTCACACATTTTTAAGGCAAAGAAGGGATTAAGCCCCGAGTCTATTGTTCCAGTTGTTCGGGCACGTGTGACCTCAGAGTCCCCAAACAAAACGTCTAGGGAAATCCTTCCTGCGCCCTAATCAGATTGTCCAGGGACGAAGGACCGGGAGGCAGCGCGGAGTACAGAGCGCAGCGACAGAGCCAGGGCAGAGAGAACGAGGGAGGAAAGAGGGGCGCTGGGAGAGCCAGGGGTGGCGGACACACATGCATGCACGCACGCACACACGCACGCACTCCCCGACCCTGAGGCCAGAGCAAGAAATGAAGCTCCGGGCGCAGGCCGGCGGCGGGACGCCTGCATGACCGAGGGGCAGCCGCGAGGTACCTGCGTCTGCGTGAGTCCCAAGGAGGCCGCGAGCTCCGCCCTCTCGGGCAGAGCTAGGTACTGAGTTTGCTGGAACCTCCGGTTCAAAGCCTGCAACTGCAAACTGGAATAAATCGTCCTGGGTTTGCGGATCTTTTTCCCCTTCCCATTGAAACGTACTTCACCGCCTTCCACCACCGTGCTCTTCTCGGAGTCAGCCCCTGGAGGGACAGCAGAAGCGGGGCCGTTGTTAATGCGAGGGACAGTTGTTCATGACGGGGGCGGGGGCGGGGGGGGGGGTGGCTGTGGGCGAGTAGCTACCGAGGGGTGGCGGAGGCAGGACCCGGAGAGAGAACGCTCAAGAAACTCCGAAAGCCAGGAAAGGGTCCCGCAGAGTCCGAGGGCCCGACCCAGGCCGCTCTAAGCGCCCTGGGGCAGTTCCCAGGAGCGCAGCTCCTGCCTTTGCAGGGAAAGTTTGCTATTTTTGCAGGCGGTAGTTGAGGTTTAATTACCCTTAATTGCATACATTGTTTATAGCGCTACGCAATAAATAATTACCGAGACTAATACGTGCACATGTGGGTTTCTGTTTTCCAGCGGGGCATTGTGTGCTCTGCGCACTGAGCCGCCCAGAGGCCCAGCCAGTGCCAGGGGACTCACTCGGATTTATTCTTTGCTGAATAGCCGCAAGTTGGATGGATTTTTAAAAAAATTTCTTCGTTATGACAAGGATCCACAGACGGATACCCGAAACCTCCACGGCTCCGGAGCCCTCCCCACCCCCACCCTAACTCTCTCCCCTCCTCTCCCTCCTTTCTCTCTCTCCCCCTCCCTCTCTCCCCTGTACCTCTTCCTCTCCCTTCCCCCGGCAGGCGCACGTACCTGGGTCCTCCAGGCGGCTCTGGGCGAGGCTGGCGCTGCCCGGGTAGGACTGCACCGAACTGATGTAGGGGCTGGACGCGTGGCTGCTGACCGAGTTGACGTAGGGGTAGCCCAGCGGTCGGGAGAAAGACGAGGCCGAGCTGTAGGCGCCGTCGGGCTGCGAATGGCCCGCCGAGTGTAAACAGTGCATGGAGTAGTGCCCGTGGGACATGGGAGAAGGAGACATTTGCTGGTTGGGCGGCCCAAACTCCATAAACACCGCCTTGCCCGACACGGGGCTGTTGAGACTTTCTGGCATGGTGGTCATGGTCATCTCTTCTCGCGGGGTCTGGGTGTGGGTCTCTCTCTCCTCTGCTTCCCTTTTGGGGGTCTCTATGTTTCTCAGGACAGGAAGGAACCCAATTTAAGCGGAACAGGGGTTTTCACTTTCCATTCATAAGAAAATGGAGTTTGTCTCTTTGAAAAGTCTAAGCATGATGCTGCGGAGCTCCCCAAACTCGCTTCAAAGCTTTGACTCAGCCAAGGTCATAAATATTCATGAGCTGGCGGAGCTGATTGGTCCGCTGTCTTGCATAATCATCGGGGATTGGTCCGAGGGGCTCCGGCTCCGCTGGACTAGAGCGGGCGAGGCGGCCCGGCCTCGGGAGAGACGCGTCCACGCTTCCCGGCCGGGGCTCCTCTGCAACAGAGCGCGCCGTGTGGGGCGCACAATGGGCTGCGGCGCCCGCGCCGGGACCTCCGCGGCTCGCGATTCTGCAGCCTCCCGCCTCCCCGGCGCGCCTACTTCCCAGAAACCAACCAGCGTCTCGGCACCGCCGCCCTCCCCTCTACCACCCCCACCCTCCGCCTGCCCCCAACACCCGGGACCCGGGCACCGCTTCTCCTAGCCGCCGCCGCCGGGTCTGGCGCGAACTGGGGCGGCTCTGAAGCCTGGCCGCGGCCTCCCCAGCGCGGAGTCGCGCACGGGGGGGCGCCGGAGGCGGGCAACAGAGCGCAGTCCTCCCGAGCGTCTGGTGCCTGGCCCAGCGCTCTCTTGGCGGCGCCTCCCTGGCCTGGGTCCGCTCTTCCGCATCCCTGGGGTCGGGTTTGGGGCCCTCCGGGCGAACTCACTCACTCGGCCGCCGCGCCGCCGACGCCGCTCCCTGGGGCCCGCTCGCATTGCTCCAGGCCCAGCTGGCCACTCCAGCTCGAGGCTGCACTGGTCTGATTAAAGCAGTGAGCGCGGAGAGCCAGGAACCCGCGCTTCTCCTCCCAGGAAAGGCGGCCGCACCGCCCCCTCCCCCCAACACACCCCCTCTTTCCCTCCCAACCTTTCTCCTCCCCCTCCCCTCTCCACTCCCTCTGCGCCGAGCGCCCGGGGTTCACTCGCCCCAAGGGCGCGGCGCAGCGTGGGGCCGAGGAGCCGGCGGGCTCAGTTCTGCTTGAGGCGAGGACGCCAAGTGGTCATTTTCTGGCCTCCTGGGGTCTGGCGAGAGTACCCGGGGTTTAGGAGTCCTGGGGGGCACCGAAACCCGCGGCAAAACAAGGCCAGTGATAGGCTCGCATATCCGTGTGTAGACGTGTCTCTCATTGTCGCCCAGGATCCTCCTCATCTCCAATGGTCAAAGCAGGTGCCACTGAGCCTGGGGGCAGGACTGGTGGAGGCAAAAGCCGCCACGGCGCCTTCTGTCTTCTGGGGATCTAGGTACAGAAAAGCGTACAAAAGCCCCCCGCCGCCACCACCACACAGCCACCTCCGCGAGGCGTGGCGCACCACGCTGGCTGCGAGGGGCTGTCGGTTCCCGGTCCTGCCAGCCCCACGGCGAATCCCAAATTACTTTGTTAGGTAATTAGGAAGTGTTGATAATTATTTCTTTCATAATTTAGCGGTGTGACGGGAACGGGGAAATGATCTTGTGAAAGTTCACACGTGCAGATGTATTAGTTACTGATTCATTTGATTAAATGGTAGTCTCAAGTGCTCGGATCCGCAGCTGAAGGCGCCCCATTAGCATAACACTGATGTTTAATTTTCATACGCATAATTAGCCATATATTTAACACTAATAGCAACATGCAGCCTTTCAGCGTTAAACAGCCCTGGATTTGATCTGGCCTGAGCTGAACCTTCGTCGATGCACCTTCCCCTGTCTGGAGTGCGCAATGATCACAGGACAAACCTCTGTAATCAAGCACATTTTGGCAGAGGGAACACCAATAAAAACGAACATTCAAAACAAATTACATCGGTACTGTCGTTACAGATATTAGTGGAAGGGGCTTCTCTCTTTTTTAACTTCTGTAGCAGCAGCTGCTGCCCACGGAATTCCTCTCCTTTGGTTTAAGGGCACGACGTTGGGGGTAGAAACATTTCAGGCAGCGTGGTTGGAGCAAAAAGAAAAACAAAAGCAAAAAAAAAAAAAGAAGCAGCAAAACCCAATCCTCCAAACCAATAACGGGTTTGCCAACGTTTAAAAGATTTTTTTTTCCTTAATCACCGAACCACACGGTGAGGCTTTGTAGCAACAACCAGCTAATGACTCCGCCACCAGACAACTCCCGGAGCCGCTGGACTCCTCTTGATTTCCTTGTTGCACTTGTGGTTTTAATTGCTCCTTCCTAGCGCCTGTTTTGGGGTTTGGAGTGCGGTGCAGTGCTCCCTGCACAGCAGCACGGATGCCGCCCGGGCCCCTGGTCTCCTGCGCGCGCCTCGCGGGCCCTGCCCACGTAAGTGATCGCGGCAGCTGGCGCGGGGTCGGGGTTGGGACCGAGGGAAGCAGGGCTGGCGACTCCCGGTGCTCAGGAGGAAAACCCGACGGCTGGGCCGCCCAGGGCCAGTTTATTCCAGGGAACTGAAGGGTGGGGGAAGGGGAGAGAGGCAGCCGCAAGTCACGATGGTCTCCAGGACCCTCCGTCAGTCCACATCTGGTGGGGGGATCCAAGCCTTTCGCAGCGCGGGGGACGGAGTTGGGTCCGGGGAACAAAGGACGTGCACGTGCCCCCTTGGGAAATGGTTTCAGAACCTTGCTTATTTTAGAAATGAATTAGACGTGGGCGAGGAAATACATACGCTCCGAAATTATTTCTTAGCTCCAGAGAAGCACGTCTGGGGAGGGGCGGCTGAGCCGGTGCCCTCGGGCACGGAGACGCCCGGCCTTGACTAGCTCTCAATGTGCGATCGTATCTCTCTGAACCTAGAGTGGATCCCTCCCACCCACTGGGGACACCTGTTCCGAAATGCCGGCTTACTTAGATCTTTGCCTGTCCCAACTTTGAGAGAAGACAAAACTCTCCCATTCATCCTGAGAGTCCGGATTCCGAGTAGAACCTGTTGTAGACACCACAAGACGGGGCGCGTGGTGGTGTTAGCCGTAGCCATGCGTGGGTTGGAATCCCGGCAGCCCTGGGTGAGATTTGGGGCCAGTTCAGCCGGCGGTGAGGGGTAGGGGGCGTGGACAAAGTATTTTAAAATCTACTTCCTAACTTAACTTCAAAGCGTGTTAAATGGAGTTCGTTCTAATTCAAGTCTGTTTTCTATGGAGCTGCTAAGTATTGGCTGGTGCTGGTATCTATACATATATATATGTATGATGTTTAAACTTTAGGTTAGTTGCTTTCACAAATGGGATTATAAACCTGCCCCATAAATACCTCCATCTCGGAATAATTGCTGCACAATCAATATGTTATCCTAGTGGTTGATAAGATCCGGTGGTCCTAATAAAAATATTCTTGGGGAACCTCGGAGTCAACTGATCCGTAGATAAGATACGGGGCTAACTGTTGCAATGAGATTGCTCTAGGAGAGAAGTGAAGTCATTCTCCGGCAAACCTCTCCTAAGGGCATCCGGGCCTTGTTCCCCTTGTTCCCCTCTAGATAATCCGGATTGTTCCGGGGCAGCAGCCTCAGTATTTAGGCCTTTGGGTGGCCAACCCTTGAGCACCCCAGAAGTTTTTCTACAGACCTTATAAATCTCAACCCCTCCCTCGTTCTCTCCAGCTCTCAGATCCACTAGAATCGGAATCACCTCTGTCCGGATTCTACATACCTGGACGCAGAGAAAGGGAGGTGGTCAGGAGGGAGGACAAATTCAGGGAGAAGCTCGAACTAGCCAGTTCGTCAGGCGTGCTCATTGGCCTCAGTTTCCCATCTCTTTCCCCTCCACTCTGAGTGTCACAAAGACGAGCTGCCTCTTGGGTCTCCATCACAGAGGCCATCTGTCAAGGCAGCTACAGGTGCCCATGTTTCCTTGGCGCTCTAGATCCCAAGCTATATTTAGTGGGTGGCAACTTTGCAAAACCCGCTTTAGTAGAAACGGGAATCAGCACAACCATTGACTCCCGGACACCCTCACTGGACTTATTCCAAAAACCATGACGGGAGAGAGACTACTTTCTACGTGGCCTGCTAGAGACCCAACCCCTCTCCCACCTGGATCCAGGTGTGAACAGGTCCTAGGGAGCATGCAAGGGAAGGGAGGGTACTCTGGGCAGGAATAGAATGCGGGCCCTTGAATTTCTTGCTTCTGAAGCAGATTGAGCTGCGGGTGGGCAGAACCGCACCAGAGTTAAACGCGCTCCAATCTCGGCTGATTAGGCCCTTGCTGTCAAAAGTTCCCCTATGTCCTCATAGTGGAATCCTCTGGGTCTCCAGCGCGTGAGCTCGGGTCGGAAGAGGGCCAGTATGGGGAGAGGTCAGTTTAAGGGCTAGATCGGCCGAGACTGTTCACATCTGGGCGGAAGGGGCGGAGGCGCCAACTCGTAGTGCAAAAAAACGGTCTAGCGTGGGGCGGCGGGGTGGGGGTGGGGGTGGGGGTGGGGGTGGGGGGTGTTCTTAAAAGTAACCTCTGGAGGAGGAGGAGGAGCCGCAGGAGACCCGGAACGTTTTTGGATTGATCAAGCCCAGCAGAAGGGCCAGGCCCAGGGTCCACATGCAAAGAAATGTTTGTAACCAACTCCTCCATTCGCAAGTTAATCTTTTCATCGCAGAGCAGCTATGCAGGGGAAAGAACCGGAAGGGCTGGGGGCAGCCGGCCTCTTTGAGAGCCCTCGAGGCCGGCCAATGTGGGATCCACAAGGGGGAAAAAAGAGACTTTAAAAATTCCCAGCTCAACAGCTGGGCTCGAGTTTTTCTTGGCGCGCGCGCGTGTGAAAAGTTCAGAGACTCAAAAAATTAACCACCTACTTTCTCCCCTAGTAACTGTCAGAGACGCAAGGAGCGCAGACACAATGGGGTTAAGAGGTGAAAGCTTTTTACTTGGGCAGAGTCAAGACAAGGGAAAGAAAACCATTCATCTCTAGGAACCCCTCGTCTTCCAAACGAGGGCGTCCCCATTTCGCTCCAGAAGCATTTCCCGCGCTGGGAAGCCGAGCCAGGCGCCCGGAGGCGTCTCTCCGAAGCCGCAGGTCCAAGGCAGGGTTTCGGATCTGAGTCCCCAAATGCCCCCAATCCCCGCTGGCTTTTTCCGAGACGCTACTAGGTGCTAGGTAGGTTAGTGCGCGACCTGCCGTTCGCCTGTTTCTTCTAAAAGTTCTCCAGCTGGATTTCAGCAATTTAGGAAAAAAGGCGCCCGGCCTCTGCGACCTCCGGGCCGCTCCTCAGGCCTCGTGGGGCAGTTGGGTCAGGATCTGCGCGCCCCCCGACGTGATGAGAATTGTGTGCTCGAACTGGGCGGACCTGAAACGCGCAGGGCAGCGGTCAGGGCGCGCGCGAGCTCCGGCGGGGCCAGGAGCAGCAGCTCGCCAGCACCAGCGTCGTCGCCGTCGGACCAACCTTCCCTCCCCGCACAATTTAAACGCAACCGGGCAGAAAGCAAGCACCTTTGATTGTCCAGAGAGACCGCGGTCCACGCATCCTCCAGGACCTTGAATTCAGGGGATCCCTCGGTTATGATTGGCTCTGTAAGAGGGAAAATATTTACTACAGTCATCTAATCAGCTTCTTGTCAAACATTGTTTAGGCTGATTATCAAAAAAGAGAATAAGGCTCTCCTCCCTCCTCCCAAGTGCTCCCCCCACGGGTTCATGTTGTCAGCTCGCGAAGGGCTGATAATTGATGTTGCTTACATAGTATACTACAAACTAAACAGTAGGGAGAGGAAATGCTACGGCATTCAAAAATGTATGAAGTTGTCTAGTTCATAATTTTTTAGAGAAAAAAGGGCATTTTAATCAAGCCTTAATTAGGACCCCGTGGATAATAACCACCCAAACACCAGTCCCTCTTATAAATACCAGTCAGTTTTTAAAAATATTTGAATTTTTAAAACATGCTCTAAATGTTCATTAATCAGCAAATAACAATTTTCTTATTTCACTCTAATTGCTTCTCCATTAAGTCCCACAGTCAGAAACATGATGCCTTCAGGGTCTCAGGTGATTGGAATTTGGTGGTGACACCAATCACATGTTCAGCCAGGAATGGGCCGCCAGAGAGTACACGCCACTTGCTGTCAGGAAGCAAGGGACATAATCGTCTCTAGTTACTGGGTGTCAATGAAAAAAAAAAAACCCACAAAAACAAAAAAACCGAACACCACATTACGCTGGTAACAGAATTAGAGGTTGGACAGCTGCCGTCTCCTAAATGTGTCAGTAAGTATCTGATTTAGGAAGATGGGGCTCAAGGATATTATTTAATCAGATTTAGTATGCATCTGAATTATTTCATTACACTGATTGGCTTTATTAGTCCTTCACGGGACTGCCTGGCCTAGGCCAGCGTGGTTGCTTCTGCCCTGGGAGCCACTGCTCTCTGAAGAGGAGGTGGGCACTGACCTATGGTGAATGCCATTCCCTCCTCCATGAGTAGATCGCTGTCATTCGCTGCAAAACAAAACACATGGGGGAAAGGGAGTGGGAATGGGAATTGGAGAGGACAGAGAGAAACACAATGAGAGGGGTTGGGCTGCTCCAAAAACTTGCTAATTTTATTTCTTTTAGGGTGGAAGGAAGGATGGAGGTTTCTAGACTCCTGGGTGGTGGCTAGCACCCAGGGGCTAAACACAGGGCTCCTGGGCCACAGCCTTTGCATTTTCTGGGCTTGGGGTCAAGGCCCCTGAGGAAGGTGCACCAAGGCCTAGCAGGGGCAGCCTGGGGGTTTTAGACACCTGTCTCGCTCCCCACCTCCACCGTCCCCTGGCCACTTGCTGCAAGCTCTCCTGGCTTCACTGAGTCCTGGGCCTTGCCCCCAACTCCACCCTAAAGAGAAAGACATCTTGGGGAACTGATGCAAAGGGAAGGCAGCCACCTGGGGTGTCAGATGGAGTAGGAGGCAAGGACAAGGGTGACTTCCAACAACTCCAAGTGTTGGTGCTGGGTGGGGCATATGCCGGAGAGGCACTTTCTACGCCCCTGCCTGGACCCTTCTGAGCTGCTTCAGGAGGGGCTCTTTGGCCCAAAGGGAGTTCTGACCTGCCCTGTCTCCAGGGATCTTCCAGGGAATGGGTTCCAGGCAGTAGTTCCTCCAGAAACTGCTCCCACCCCAAGCACTCAGGTCAAGGCCCCAGGACCAACTTTCCTTTAGTCCCTATCCAGGTGTGCACCCCTCTTTGGGGGCACTCCATGGAACTGCCTCCTACCCTACGCAAATTCCCCCACCTCTTCTGGCCCACACTTGCCTCTCACTGTAGGGTGCCCACAGGCAGTGAAAAACAGGAGGTTCTGGGGAAGGCACACAAGGGTGGGTACAATCTAAAAATCACTAAAGAGTACACGCTGCTAAATACATCAGCTGTCAACACGGTGTAGGATGTAATGAAGTTTAACCACAACAGTCGGCGGTTAGAGAAGCGGGCAGAAAAAGGCAAACAGACAACAGTGATGTGTGCATGCTGCTGGGACCTTGATGCAGCGGTATTTTGTTTTCAGTAACTTTTTCTAGACAAATATCCCCTATACCTTCCAGTTATCACCCTTTGGGAGAAGACAAAAAGCAAAGTAAACCTTATTTTGAGATTGAAACTGCTAGGCTCTAATCCAGTAACACAATAATGTGCAGGTTATGATTAAGTAGACCCCCCCCATGCCAACACACACACATATATATACACAAAAGGATAACAATGTGGAACCAAAGTTAGAGGCAGAGCCTCAGGAACAAAACTGCCTTATCCTGATTCCATTCAATAAACAGCTCTCAAATTAACTTTCTTACCATGATGCCAAATTTCTGGATGTCCATGAAAGTAAGATCCTATCCCATGTCCCACAAAATGTGGACAGACTTGTAAACCATTCTGATGAGTTATGCGGCTTTAAAGGTAACCAAACAAAATATTCAATTAAATTAGGTAAGTTTTGAATACATACATAGATAAAACAAATTCACTGTAAAATATGCTGGAAAAGAAAAAAAAATCAGTTATGTTTAGAGTCAGATAAAAACAATATGTTTTCATTATTTTGGAATAATTTAAATTTTTTCCATTACTTGTAACAATTCCCTCTGGATAAATGAAAAAAAAAAAAAGTATATATCTAACACAGTCATTTACTTCATTTACCTTAGTACAGCATGTAAAGAAGGCCACTTCTACACAACAAATGAATGTGGACACACAGATATAGAGATCAATATAACCAAGATACATGTGCACAGAATGCACATCATAAAAACCTGCCTGGTTTGCATGGGGTTTCACAAAAACACTGTGCAAATTACTACTGATTTAGAAACCAAAAAGAGAAAAATTTACAATCTAGAAATGTAACTTCCTACTTTTATAGTTCTCTTATTCTAGTCTATTTCAAAACATTATACATTTTACAAACAGGCACACTCACAAGGTCAAATCTGCTTTGTCAATATTCTTGAAACACTCCAAAACTTTGTGATCATTTGGGATTTCCACTCAAGACCGACACCATTAACAAAATTCATAATTTTATCAAATTATTCATAATTTTAATCACGGTGATGCTTAAGAGAAGCTAGTATTGTGATTCCCAATTCTTAATGTTTCAGTTGTTATCTCTACATGCAAATTTTGGGGGTTCCATCTATTCCATGTATGTAAATGAAATCTGGAACAATGACTCCAACCCTAAAATCTTCACCTACAAGGTTAAGAAGTTGTTTTTGGAATCAGGTGCACGTGTTTACTTCCGGGAGCACCAGAAAGACAAGAACACATATACCATTAACAATTTATATTTTCATGTGGGTGAAGGGCATAGTGCCTTAACCTTAATCATAACAATTATTGGGATTTACAGGATCACTATTTAAGTTCTTAACAAAACCAAAGTTCTTAAATCTCAAACTAGTTTTCAACAGACCCTT
This sequence comes from Equus caballus, assembly GCF_041296265.1. Taxonomy (NCBI): domain Eukaryota; kingdom Metazoa; phylum Chordata; class Mammalia; order Perissodactyla; family Equidae; genus Equus; species Equus caballus. The sequence goes on along the minus strand of NC_091701.1, from coordinate 51,966,913 downwards.
GGTTTAGTTTAACATGAACTCAAGGGTGTTTAGCCAGCATCTTTATGAGCATTTATGTCAATGTACTTTTCTTCAAACATTTTTAACCTTCATTTCTAGATCTGTAAAATATCTTCACTTAACCAGGATGTCACTTTATATATATATTTATATAGTTTATACAGCAGATAGGCAGCCTCTCATTCAGATTTAATTCACGTAAGTGATAGTGCAGAAATAAGTAAGATATGCATGTGCTGAGGACAAAAATGATAAAAGTCAACATTTTTATCTCTTAAATGGTACTTTATGGTTATGGTTATTTCTGTGTGTCTTTGCACTTTGGGCAGGAGGTATAACAACTTTTCCAAGGTGTTTCTATTTGCACTACACAATTTTTGAATAGAAACTGAGGATAGAGAGTGGATAGAGGGTGGAAGAGAGATTATTAAATAAGATATAATAATCTAGATTTTTTTTTACAAGAATAGGTTCTACCTAAACCTGTAAATTATGTCACTTCAGTCTCAACAAACCTCAACAATTCTGAGAGCACTGAATACAAACTGTTCTCCTAATTTCTTTTCTTAAAAAAAAAAGTTTTGGTTTTTTAAGGCTCTGATCGGCAGGCATCACAGCTACATCTTAAATGTGTTACAATGGCAATCTTCGTTTTAATTTCTGATGAGAAGAGAGGAAGAAAGCCCACTCTGAAAAAACCCTCAGGGTCCCTCCCCCATCATACCTCTCATTCTTCTTCGTAAAAGAAGCTGTGCAATTACTAGGTGGCTAAAGATATCTGAGTGCATTCTCCTACAACTATTTACGGCCGGGATCCTGCTGGAACTTCTGGTTGTAGGAGTATCATAGAATGTATGTGTCATGGATGCAAAGGTCAGAGGATTTCACAACCATGTGGAAAGAGGAAAAGAACAGGACAGACTTCCCTTAGTTTCTTGGTTGAGCACCCAAGGACTCCTAGGAGCTAAGTATACACTTCTGTCTGCTTTTCAGGGTATTTTCCCTTTGGATTGGTAGTTAGTTTTTTAACACATACTTACTGGGACTAAACTGGATAAAATCTCATTTAACGTTCTTAATTACTATTTAAAGCCATGCCTCTTCCCATGTATTTTTGGAATACATGGGATGCACAAGATTATTTACCTGATTCTAGGGTTTAAATCTAACTTCACTGAGACAATCCAACTGACTTGTAGCAGCAAATTCCACTCTAACATGAAAGTAAGTACTGGTACCTTTGACTGTGGCATGGGAAGGTGGAGCCTGTGTGCTTCTCTTGACTGGTGTTTTGGAAAAATGGAAACGGCTGGGTAGGTGGGGGTGCCCAAGAACTGCTGCATTGCTCCCCAACACCAGCCATCTCAGGGCCACCATCTGTTTCTGAGCACAAGGATCTTCTTGCCCTGGATATTTTACTGATGAAATCTGCCTTCTTTTTGCTGAAATCAACTGAAAAGAACTATCCTGGTATTAGCTCTTCTGTTCTGATTTTCTCTAACTAAAAATCCTCTAAGACAGTAAGACTCTTACCCATGAGCCTGAGCACGTTTATGATTAGAAGCCTTTCATATGGAGTATTTGGGGAGGGGCAGGAAAGGAGAGGAGGAAAAAGGTGTATAAAAGCAGTTTATGAACTTACTTTTAAGTTATATTGTATTATTACAGGTCATGTTTCAGTTATAGTTTATAGTTGAAAGAGAAATCTCTCTGAAGGAATTTCATCTTATGACAATTTTCTTCAGTTTAATTTCCTTTCATGAGGCAGTTTTCCTTAACTGAAGTACTGTCTAGATAAATTAAAATTCCTAATACATTTCAACTACATTTTATGACTAAGAATACATTCCCCAAGAGGGCAAAGCAGTACTACATTTAAGTACATACTCTTCTACTAAAGCAATAGAAATGCACGTGGAAACAGTTTTACTATCATTTTTACACGAACCCTATAAACAGCACTAATCTCTAAATGATCATATCTCCAACAAAAGGATCTCAAATGGCACCTGATTTTCTAAGTTAAGAAATTTTACTTTAATCTTTCCAGATTTTTATTTTAAGCAGTAGTCTTTGAATGAAGGAATGTACAAGTCCAAGGATTTCCTCTACTGACAAGGAATGTTGCAGTACAATTAGCAATATTTTTGAAAGCCAACAACTGTGTTCCAAAAGAGTTTCCAAACAAGAGTTTTCCAAAAATGGTTCACTTTTTTGTTTCAAACTGGATCACAAATTACTGTATTTTTCTTACAATAGTGCTAAACTTTTATTTGAGGTTTTCTGTTTCTGAAAAGCAGACATGATGGATTGAAATAAAAGATAATTTATTGCAATGCTTACTTTCATGTGCGGAGAGAAGCAGTGTAATTGTAATTTACAGTAGCTGTCAAGAAAAATCCATCACAGATGACATTAAAATGACTTATTTTGCCTGAGCCACTTATTGTTTAAATGTGCATAATCTAATAGAAAGAGATTATTTTTAAAAATCTGCTTTATATCCTTCTAAATTAATATCAAAACATATACTTATGAATCAAACATTAAAAATCATTTATTGATACTTTCATCATGACATTTACAAGTATAAGTTTAAATTATTTTTGATTGAACTGTCACATATTTGTGATGCATGAATCTACACATTCACAATATTCTCATATGTACAGATAACATCATCTAGAGATAATTACAAAAATACAGATTTAGATATATTTTAAAGCAAATGGAGGAACAGTGAGTACAAAAACACTGTAACCTGAAGATCAGTAGCCATCCCTCATGAAGCAAAGGGCACCTAGAGAACTCTTTTCATTAAACTATTTCAGCCAATACTTCTTCAGAGATATCATCCTATCCTCTAGGTTTCAGAGAATTTCAGGATTTCCTATAAAGATCACTAGGTTTTTGGTAACATAATGCTAATAAAAGATGCTTGAATGTTCTTTCCATGGTGTATCAGTAGAGGGAGGCTATGCAAAAGATGGTGAATATCTTAAAATAAACGAGACTGAGTTGAAAGATGTTTGTAAACCTTCAGTCTGTAATGATTCCAAGTACTTTTAGCTTAAAGATGGAGATTGTTTATTTACTCCCTTGAGATTTTGCCTGAATAAGAAAAGGCGAAATAATAGATGTCCAGGAACAGTGCCGTAACACATCAGAACAAACATTCGTTACAATTGGGGCCAGTTTCCTCCCCCGTGGCAGACATAAACCATCTAAATAATGAAATGTATTAGGGTAAAAGTAAAAAGTTCATTGTCTGTTATTTTCCACATAGTTTTGTAAGTGCAGTTGTTGGGACAGATCTGGTTTTCAAAGGAGCTTGTATATGCAAATCCACGCTCTGCAAAAACTGACCTTTGCATCCAGATAGCTAAAATCCAATGTCACTTTCAATTCTACTCTCCTTCTTCTTCTTTTTTTTATGTAGCTAGAATTAATGTAGTGAATATGTAATGAAATGCATTATCCTGCATGGAGATTTATCAGATTTTCCGACTGAATGCTATGCTTTGCTAGTACTAGCTGGAGTTCACCTGCATGTTGGTGTGGCGTGTGGCTCTTTTTTGTAAAGAGTTAAGTCGTACACAAAAAAAGGGAACAAAGGTCAGCACCCAGCCGCCACTTGAATGTGAGATTTTTCTTTTTATTCCCCTTGATGTATACTAGGCTCTGTGTTATTAGTCTTAATGATGGAAAATTGTAGTGTTGATACAAATCTTTTTTTCAAAGTAGTAGGCGGGAGCTCCATTTGTTAGTAAGTTTTTTTGTGACTAAAAGCCACGGACAGTACATTTATGTAGCAGTAAAAGGCCTAGATGCTCTTTCCATAGCAGAGCTAATTATTCCTACTGTGACCTTACTGATCTAGCCTGTTCCTAGTACATCTCATCTGCACGCCTGTTCCTCTGTGTAGATGGTGTCAGAGAATATGAAAAACCCTATAATGAAACCATTTTCATGATGGAGAAAGGCTACTGGAGTTGCACTTGCTACAAAGAGGCTCAATTATATGAGTAATTGTGATAATTTTCTACATTCATAGCCTTCAATGGGGAAAAAAGAATGAGAGCCACAAAGGAAAATTACTTTAACAAGAAAGTACAGAGAGTAAAAATGGAAGAAGAGACAAAAAGGGGGAAAAAATAACCAGAAAAAAAGTTTAAAAAATAGATCTGGAGGGAGGAATAGCGAGACAGGGAGAACAACAGAAATGCTCAAAAGCCCATGTGCAGCTGTGTTGCACAATTAAATTGAATTTTTTTTTTCTGCAGTTGATGAATGTGACTACTGCAAATGTGCCTCTGTAGTTAGCTATCATTTGTTGTTCCGTGACAGGAAAAGGATAATTACCTCTCAGAGAGAATCAAAGGCTGACATGCCCTTTAGACACAGCCATGAATGCAGAGCTCGATAGAATGCTTGAATAAGAATCCAGTGTTCTCTGCCCCCTTCTACTGAAGAATAAATTCTGTTAAAATGCAAGAGCACCACCAGTGAATTTGTTGAACCCTAGGTGTTCAAAAATATGAGCTACATCTATCGACTCATCCCATTTGCAAAAATATAACTGCATTTTGAATTCATTTCTATTATATTCATAGACAGTAAGATAGTGAGATATGCATTAAATTTCTTTTCCCAGTAGGGGTCTGATTCAACATTTCCTATGAAAGAACAGAGAGACACTATCCTTTTTTCCCAGGCTAGTTAGCCTATAATTTAAAACTGTCAAAAACACAATTTTGTTCAAAGTCTTCAATAAAAGCTTCTCAGATATAACCCAAAGAGATTTTACTAAAGTTTGATTCAGACGCTGTTACAATATTTTTAAAGCCATAAATACATTTAACTGATACTTTACTGCCTTTTTTCTTAGAGTATTTGAAGGCTTAAGACGAAAAAAGGAAGCATCTTTTCAAGGTGACTAAGCCTTCCATCCTTTAGACAAACGGGAAATATTCAATGGTTCATATTAATGACAACAGTACTTTAAAACGTACCGATGTGATCATCTTTAACAAAATGCATTACTTTTAAATGAAAACACATATTCTGCATGTCTACTTCAAAACAGTTACGGAAAAAAAAGATTTAAAGGTAGGGAATGGATTACAAAGAAAAGTCTTGAATTCAGGAAATACACATACACTCAAAAAGCAAGCATAGAATACTGCGTGAAAATAAACAATGATTTACAGAAAAAATGAGCCAGACGAAAAAAAAAAAGACAGAAGATCACCCTTTCAGGCTGTTTGCTAATCCGCTAATTTGAAAGGTGAGGCTTGCTTGAGTTAATGCTTTTTATCTTTGTATGATAGGAATATGTTTCACTTTATTCCTCTATGAAATTTATTCTCCTGTCTCATTATCCAAGGGTTTGGATGCTTCTCCACTTCTTAGGTACTTTCTTCCAAGTTTGGTCTGATTTTTGAGTAAAGGAACGCTACAGACCAACATGAGAGGGTAAAACTAAAGCAGTCATATTGCTTGCTGCTCCTTTAGGTTTCTTTGCTGACCCTAGCATAATTCACTTTTTCAAACCTTTTTTTTTTAAACCCAGGGAACAACATTGCAGCCTGGCAGTTCACATACTGATATCAGACTGAAATGATGGTTCTGAATCATAAAACATGTCATCAACTTTATACCAAGCCACCAATAACCTTTGTACCATTTGCTAACCCTTCCTTTACTTGTCAGTGTAAGGCTTACCTGATCGTGTTTCCAATTACAGAGAAGGGAGCCCCTGCTCTGCAAGCTGCAATTGCTTCATCTCTACACCTCCTGGCAACCTCCACCAATTTTTTACCACATTCATCCACATTGCCCACCAAAAATGTTTCAGAGGTGTCTCCATGGTAGCCATTGTAATAGACCTAAACACAGGCAGAAATTTTAAAATATGTTCTTGTTTAAAAATCTACTCTCCTAAACTATACATTGTATTCATTTATGTGTGTAGTAGATTCATGTGTTTCTCCCTTCCAGAATTAATCTCAAGTTTACCTACAAAAAAAGAAACAGATATACTGAAACCTTACAGAAATTAAAAAGACAAAGCCATTCAATGATATTACAAAATTTTAAAGTAAATAAGTGACTAGTATGGCTATTTTGGCATTATGATCAACAATGCTATTATAACATTTTTATTCCTCACTTTATTTCTGAGAAGACACACTATATATGCAAAAATTAGTGATCAAAGACATTGACCCACAATTACTACAATAGGTTTAGAGAACCCAGAAGTATTTAACACAGTGAAAAGTTTCTTCAATGTCATGATGATACTTGATCTTTCATTTACCAGTTCTGTACTTGGAAATGATAGACACTGACAAGAAGAAATAAGATAGACATGTCCGTATTATAACAGACAGTAGGAGAATTTAGTTCTGGGAATTGAAGAGGCTCAATGTAGGAATGAAATATGTTATAGAAAAATCCTGTCGAGAAGTGAAATCTTAATCAAAAGTTCCAGATAGCAGAATGTTAACAGAAAACACTACACAGGGATTTGTTTAAAGAGTAGAATACTATAACAAAACAGGCTTAAGAATAAAATTGCAGAAAATATAATTTTATCAGTCTTCAATGATTCAAAAGGCCCTGTAGGATCTCTAAAAACATCAGATTCATCATAAAAATCAATAATTATCAAACACCATAATAAATATAGAAGGCCGAGGAGACTAGGTGAATACTGATCCTTTGATGTAGCATGAAATTTGCTATTTTGCATAAAACTGTCCTATGTAATTATTTTTCACATTTCTCTTTCTCATGAAGCAGAATACAGAAACTGTTATAAAAAAAGATATTTATCTGAGATTTCTGTCTGTTTTAATACCAAATTAATGTCTTAAATCTGTATACTATTCTGCATTTAAAAAATACTCTCCTACACTCTGAGGGGGAAGCAGGAAAGGTCTTTATTATATCTTCACTTCATAAGTCAGGAAACTGAGGCACAGAAAAACAACCTGTCTAAGGTTAGTGGCAGAATACAAACACAGATCCAGACTAATGTGATGGGTTACTGGCTTCCAATCGGGTGTTTTCTCTACTTTATCAAGTTACCTTGCAATATAGTATACATTTATTCCCATTTGCAATCTGAGAAAGTATAAGTTTTTATTTTACATACAAGTATATAACATTTGCTAAAATGAGAGTAAATATTCAAAAAAATTTGCAACTCAATGTTTATATAACTGCTACTTAAAGTAAAAATGCATTTTTAAAAATCTTTATTTGCCTTTTCATATTACTTTTTGCCAGCTTCCAAAATAACTACTTGAAAGCTCATAAGATATGGAAATATAATACGTTTGAAAGTCTATGTCAGGTATCTACAATTACTGTTTGTACCTACAAACTAGTCTTGCACTTCATTTATTTAACAAATATTTATTGAGCAACTACTATGGGCATTGCATTGTCTATTTTTTAACATTCAACTTTCAAGGGGTAAAGATATATACTAGATGCAAAAACTATGTAATGCAATCAGTATTTTCTCATAAAAAGTATAAGATCTAATAATGGAATCCTTCACTTAATAAAATATTTCATAAGAAATATAATTTGTTAAGAGATTAACCTACATGTTTCCTTGACTCCTTCACATTCCCCGACATTTGAAAATATTCCACTTTACTTTATGAGTTTTGCAATTTTGAAATTATTCGAATGTTAAAAATGGAATTGTTTATTAAAAGTCTTCAGGAAACTTAGAAAAGGCCTGGAATATTCTCTTTGGACACACTGGAAACAGTAGGGAAGAATATGTTGATTTCATTCAAAGCAGCAATATTTTGTTAAGGGGTGATTAGGTGAGATAATAAATGTAAGACCTACAAATCAGGTACAATCCAAAAGAAAAGTATATCATGAAAAAGACTTTGTTTCAGGCACACTTTATTATCATTAAATACCTCCTTCTACATGATTCTGAGTGGGAAAGGTACCAACAGAATACATGTGGAGCAAATGTTCAAATATTCCAAGTAGGACAAAATGATACAAGAAAGAGCATCAGCAAAAAAAGAATCTTTGGCTATATCCTCACACCGACTGATACAAAGAAAAACGGGAGAATTAATTGAACACTAAAAATCTCACTGAGCTCAACTATTGGATGCCAATTTCCACCTCATTCCCATTCCTACTTAAGTTTCATGGTCTGGATATAAAATAACTTAAGAATATTTTCTCGTTAATAGAAACTATAATCATCAGATGTATAGAATTTATTACAATCTACATAATCCAAAGGTGCTATTAAAAACTTTTCAGTAAAATAGACTGCCAAAGCACAAATAATCCACGTCCGAGAATAGTGGAAGGCTAACAAAATTAGAAAAGGTTAGAGCTTGTACAATTTGAAGGTCCTATGTTCAATTACTTTGGGTTGCTATTTAAAATAAAGGCTGTTAACCGTTTGGTGAAAATGTAAGTTCAGAGAGAAAACCACTCTGCTTGTGTGCTTCGAGTTCAAGGCTCTCTATGCCAGGAATGGAAGACAACGTTACCTTCAGGGATTTTAATAAATCTAAGGAACACTGCTAGCAAAAGAGTTGCTGTCCAAATAGACTGACACACACAGGCCAATGTAGCCCCTAATGACAGAGTAAGATAATGACAGGCCCCACTCAAAATCAGCAGGAAGAGGAAGATCAATCTTGGCAGAGTGAAGGAAAAATGCTGGCTTTCTTCGCGTTAGCTCATCTCATACATATCTAGCTTCAGCAGCTGCCCAGTGCTGTGGTGCTCTGCATTAACTACACAGTGGATCAATAACAATTACACCTTCTCAAAAACATGACACATAGCAGGATTGGGTTGACATTTCACTTAGGCCAACATTGATCTCAGTGCATCTGATTCCAGCCCTAAATTCAAGTCGGGCCTGGGTTTACTTGGAATAAACACAGAGTTAAAGACAAAAAGGAAACCAGCTGCTTGCGTCTGGGTCTAGAAGTAAACAGCACTTCCACCGGTGCAGTCCGCATTTTCAATCCACAATTCTTCCTGTTGCTACCAGCAATTCTGAAGTTGATCAAAGACTATTTTTTATATGATTTACTCACCGTGACATCAATGTTGATAATATCTCCATCCTGAAGAGGTCGACTGAAACATAAACAGAAAAAAAGTGGTGATAGACAGATCTCAATAAAAGGAATATAAAAATAAACACCTAATGACTACTACCACAAACCCAATGAGATGCAATGGTAATTTGGAGTGGAGGAGGAATAAATGGAGTAACTATATCTAATCTTTAAGTTATGTTAGTCACATCAAATTTTACAAGAAATACGTAATATGAACATATTACCATTGTTTAAAAATCTACCATTCTTAAAAAAATGTACTTATTAGTTACCCTAATTTTGCAAAGAGCCAAAACAATAGTTGATAACCAATATTGGCCTACATTTGGATTTTTACCATTTATATGATTAAAATCTAAAAAGGTAAAAGAAATATTTAATGCACCATGACTTTTTTGGATTATATACTGCTTTCACGAACATTAAATGGTGGTATTATGTCCATTTAGAAGCAAAATACTTCAAAATTTTTGTTTTACCATAATCAGCTCCAAAAGTTTGCAGGTGGGTTTCAATTAAACTACGGTGTCTCTCAACATGTGTTACAGATCTTAGTTTCATGTTTTAGTTTCCCAAGGAACAATATGTTATTAAGCAATGAATACCTGTCAGGAATACCATGACATAGCACGTTGTTTACAGAGGTACAAACAGATTTTGGAAAACCTCCATAGCCTAGAGGTGAGGGATAGGCATCATGACTGATGATTTCCTGATGAACAAGAGCATCTATCTCTTCAGTTGTCATGTCAACCTAAAATATTAAATAAAGAAATTATGGAGCAACAACTGAAGACATTTCCTGGATTGATTGACTATGCCTACAGCTACAGCACTTTCAGGTGAGACTGTATAAATTTACTATGATAAACTTATGGTACAATATTTTAATTAATTATGACTAACATTAAAATCCTAAATTGTGCCTTCTGACAGTCATTTGGGTACATGATGGTGTTATGGACTATTAGGAAATGAAAATTTTAAACTCTAAGATCCTTTAAATCATTTGTGAGTCATTAAATGATTTGACTTTCAAAAATATGTTCTTAGGCAATTTGTTCCTCTTTCTCAACAGTTAGTGCCCTGGGCTAACCGAAGCATATAAATAAATTCTCAAAAGGATCTTCAGTTTAGATGCACAGCTTGAAAAGGAGGTCAAACCCCACATTTTTACCTCAGCGAAACATCACATGGGTTTTGCAGCAATGGTATGGAGATTACGGATCACCTTTTTAAGAATTTAGTCTGATACATTTTGTAGAGGTTTGATTTCCACTAATCTTGATTTCTTTCATGCCTAAATAAATCAATATGCTTGTTAAAATATTTTTCCCTTTCTAGAAGGTATCCAATCGCTCCCAAACTAAAACTATAATTGAGTTTTGTGAACACATGAAGACTATCTCCATAAACTCATAAATCATAAGTAAAATTCTAAAACAAAATCTTTTATTAAAAATTGGCTATTTCTTCAGTAATTTTCTTTGTGTTATTTTATATTCACATTATGCTTGGTTACGCGGCTATAACAGGTTTATTACACAATGATACCCTAAGTGATTTCGTCGTTGAGTCTGACTTCCCAAATCCTGCCCACCTTTGGGAAACCACAGGCTCGTATTTTCTTTCATGATCTTTACATGGCAGGGTGTTTCAGATTATTCTGAAAGAACTAAATCCTGTAGTAAGATAGTTGTACATCATTCCATTGCTATATTACCTACAGCCTTTTGTATCTGGTCTGATCTTTCATTGCAGAGCTAATGCAAGAAAATAGGAGACAAAGGAGGAGGCAAAGAAACTCTTCAGACACACAGAAATCAGGTGGGGAATCGAAGCAGAAACTCCAGGCAGGAGGAAGAGGGCAAAAGTCAAAGCTGTCCGTCACTGATCAACACGGACAGGCTGACTGAGCCCAAAGTAGCTTCCGACTCCTACTTACAATTGAATTTGGATTTTAAATTATCTCTTGAATAAACATAAAATAATAAAATCCCTTCCCCCCACCTCAAGGCTTTACTTGATTTTTAACAAATTAGATGTGTACAAAAGAAGAGTCGAAGGGAAAGAAGAAAAAGGGGAGTAAGTCCTTTTGTAAGTTTGTAAGTATGTAAGTCCTTCCGGGGTTTGGTGAGACGCCACCTTCAAGCTCTTCCCAGCCAGGAGGAGGACATGACGGGCCAGCTGACAAGCCTGACGAAGCCCTTGAATCTGATCTTCATTCTTAACTTCTATGCTGTCTCCCCAGTCGGGTACAATGCCTGTCGTCACATAGTCTGGCTTCTTTATGTGCTTGAGGAAAAAGGATTGAAAACGAAGATCAGAACCCAGCGCACGACAATGGGATCATTTTTTCGGACACAGCCTCCTGCTTCATGGAGCTCTGCCCTTCCTGCCGGAGCACCGACCTCCAAAGCCAGCACAACAGACCCTCCAGGCTGCCCCGAGTTCCTTCCCCTGCCCTTTTGAACTTAACATTGCCTGTTAGTGCTGCCTTTGGACTGTCTGTTAACCTTACTGTGCTTTGAGTCAAACCGGACTGAAGTAGACTTCTGGTCAAAACAAACAGTAGTTTTCTTTTCTTCCTCCTCCCAACCCCGTTAGAAGCATATTGCCATTTATGAAAAATAGCATCAAGTTTCCAAATTGCCAAATGACTAATTAAGAGCACATTCATCTTCTTAACACAAAGATAAAATTTATGCAAAGGATAGCTCACAACACCCTCTCTGAGTGAACATATGTAAAAGGCGGACTGTCCAGTCCACTGAAACCTATTACATATACATTTTTCTTACACTTTGCAAATGTACCTAAACTAAGAAGGGACTAGAGAACAAAACAAAACAGCTTTCTTTTCCTAGTCTTTCTTTCTTTTAAGTACATAAAAAAACATCTAGAACATTTTACTTGTCAAAAACAAACCAAAAACTCCCCAAAACTCAAAACATTGAACTTTGATCCCCCTCGTAGAATATTCTCCACCACTCTCTTAAATCCATGGGCAGTATTCAGAAAATCAATACCATCTCACACACAGAGCTTCTTTCAGTCCCAAGGTTTTGCATAGCTCTTTACAAACTATTTATAGAAGCCGCTACATAAGCATTGTTGAAGAGTACCCAGTAAGGCTACACAGCAGTTGGGGACAGGAAGCTGAGGAAGATCACACTGTTCACTTGACATCACAGCAACTGCGGAAGGGCTGAGGTTAGGGCTCGGCTCTTCGTGAAGCGCATCACGCACGACTTAAGGACCCTCCCTTATTCCCATGTTCAGATGGGCCTTTCTGACACAGGTAATGCCATTGCTTGGGTTGCCACAGCTGAGCTCTGGACGGGTATCTTCTCTCCAACAGCTACACTACCAGTGCTCACAACGCTCACTCGGTCTCCCCATGGACTCTGTTCTTGTCACCACTCTGCTTTGTGATCTGGCCAGGTTACAACTACACGCAGAAGGGCAGTTGGATTGTCACTGAAATTCTAGAACAACACATTCACCTCTCCGGAGATTTCTTTTTCTTTTCTACTAAGGAAATACCAGGAACATACTCTGGGCTCCGGTGGCCTGTCTCGTCAGCCCTTGCCACAGAACTGGGCCACTCACCTTTAGGGAGTACAACATATTTAATGTGGGTTCACTGTAAAAAAAAAACACATAAAAGGGGGAAAGCAGGTGATCCTTGTGACAAATCTCTATTTCTTTCAGCTATTCTTGGTGTTCCTAAATGATCCACACACCTCTGTTATTTTGCATTTTGAAAAATGGATAGATTGTCTTTCCACAGAATTGTAATCTCTGAAAAAAAAATCAAGGATGCTCTGAGACAAGACATTTTATTTAATTTACTCTAAAGGAGGATTCAAAGACAGCAACATTAGTAATACGGAAAGTATAAGAGCAGGCTTTAGGAAAAAACATCTAGTGTATTAGTTTCAAGTAATCTCTCTTGAATGATCCCGATTTTATAGTTGATTTTTTTCTCTAAAAATGTTACGAAACTATATACATGTAGTTTTGTATTCACGTTAGAAATTTAATATAGAAAATTTCATGATAGAAATTTTAATTCTAAATAAGCTAGGCAGTTGTAAGCTCAGAGCTTTATTTTAAAAAAATTAATGTTTTACAACTGCAGGATGCTAAAACTTTTCAAATCACAATTTAAATCACAAAACAAATTTAAAAATTATGATTCAGATGGCTCACAAACCAAAGGTGCAAAAAAATTTGATCGCTTCTGCAGCTAACCTTTATCTTGGCTGGAAAAAAGAAGCAAATAATAGGCAATATCGTACCTTAGGGACTGGATGAGCTGAAGAAACTGCAGCCGGCAAAACTATACTGTGTGAAATCTCTCTTTGTCTCCGGAAAAAGAAATTTCTTCTTTGTTGACTGCTTGACTGCTTGTGTAAGTAGATATGATTGAGTGGTAAAGACAAAATTCTATGACAACCTATGAGCAGAAATAGACATATTTTAAGTAAAAAAACCTAAATGGTGCTACATTTTAAGATGTTGCATTGTCTGTTAAATCATTGTTCTAATCCTTTCTTGGCTCCAAAAGGAAAAGCCCCAAATAGAAAGGAAAGCAGTGGTATTCTGAGTTCTAGTACACTAACAGCATAGCATATTTATTAGCTAATACTAAGTTTACATAAATGTCTGATAATGGAAAACTCTACTCTAATGGGCAACAAACATTTGTGAACCACCAGGTCTGCAAAAAGAAGTTTCTGCTCTGGCACCTTATGCAGTCATGTCCAGGAAGACCTTAGATTCAGGGCATGGTTTGGGTGGCTTTATATTCTTTAAAGCCGTTTTCCTTTCAAGAATCATGGACAAAATTGCCAGCTGCACTTTTTGCCCTTGATAGGATTACTACTCTGTTAAGTTCACGTGCAGCGAGGTATTATACTGAAATTCATTGTGATGAATGCCCAAGTCAGATAAAGACTAAATAGCAAAAATCTAGGTTGTAACTTGGAAAGAAAACGAACACAGAGCCCTAAAGTACCCACAATAGGAATTTAGAAATATCTATCAAAATTTTAAAATGCACATATCCTTTGACTCAGCAATTCATCTCCCAGGACTTCACCTTGCAGATGTAATGCAATGATGGATGTATGAACATGTACCCTCACTGCAGCATTGCTTGTGGTAGGAAAAAATGTGAAATAACCCAAATGCCCATCAACAGGGGACTGGTTAAGTATAGTACTATGGTATATCTACACAACAGAAAACTATGGAGCTGTCAGAGAATAAACTAAATCATCTCTACATATTGATATGTAAAGACACCGCAATATATTGTTAGGAGAAAAGCAAGTTCTGAACAATACGCACAAAAAGCCCATTCATCTAAGAAGAGCTTATTCATTTATATAAGCTTTTATAGGCCTATAAAAATCCTGAAAACTGATATTCATCAATAGTGCTTATTTCTGGGGCATGTGACTGGGACTGGGGGTGGGGAGGAAGACTTCCTGAGTCATTTTATTCTCTTCTATACTGTTATTTTTTTAAAACCATTGATTTGTATTACTTATAATTAAAATAATAGTTTAAAAATTCCCCAACGTGTCATAACTGTATGTCAGAGGTTGGCAAACTATAGCCCAAAGGCCCAATCTGGCCAGCTGCCTGTTTTCACACAGCCCAACACCTAAAGATTATTTTTGCATTTATAGACTGTTAGAAAAAAGTCATAAGAAAAACAATATTTTGTAATAAGTGACATTATGTGAAATACAAGTTTTAGTGTCCCTAAATAAAGATTTATTGGAACACAGCTACACTCAATCACTCACAATTATCTATGGCTGTTTTTGAGCCACAGTAGCAGAGAAGTTGTGACAGAGACCATATGGCCCATAAAGCCTAAAATATTTCCTATCTGGCCCTTTACACAAGAAGTTTGTCAACTGCTGGTCTAGATCACTGGTTCTCAGAACCTGGTACCCAGACAAGCATATCAGCATCACATGGGAAAAAGATGCAAGTTCTTGGGCCCCTCCTCAACCTACCGAATCAAACCCTGGGATGAGGCCACCAGTCTGTGCTTTAACAAGTCCTCAGGATGGTTCTGATGCACACTAAAGTTTGAGATTTACTGGCCTAGAGTAACCTTTCAGCTGTGAAACATAATGGAAACACAAATTGCAGGTGAGTACTGGCCCCAAAACTCAAGATCTCCAAGTGAATTGAAAAAAGGCACAGAGGCAAAGAAACCCCAGTGGGCAGTGAGTCAGTGTCATAAGTTTCACTCAATTAAGTTCTTCCATAAAGTTGAATTTACATAACGTGTTGAATCAAATGAACAGAGGTGTTTTGGTATTATTTTAAACACTTCCAAATACCAGACAAAATGCCAGTAATATCACCTCTTTTAAAAATAAAAAGTTGTTCGATAGAGGCAGGTATGTATTCCCTAAAGCTTGTAAAGTATAGTATTTCCCTAAAGACAACACCAGCAGCCCTAGGACTGTGAACTGGTATTTGAGGGGCAGGGTAGTACCCTAGGGAAAGCACATGGTTGGAAAGCAGAAGCCTGGACTTTCATTTCAGCTCTACCACTTGTTAGCTGTGTGACTCTGAGCAAGTTTCTTCTTTTGAGTCTCAGGTGGGAATTAATTGGAATACGTGAAAAAAGCATGTGAAAGAATGTGAGAGCACCTTGCATTTAACAGATGCCCAGTAAACAATGGTTCCTTCAAGAACACTCAAAAAGTAAAATGAGCACTTATTCTGTGTCAATTACTGTACTAAGCACTTTACATATGTTAGCTCATTAATCTTCACGAGAATCCTATGAGTTGTGAACTGTTAGTACACCATTCCACAGTTGAAGATACCAAGGTACACAAAGGAAAATAACTTCCCCAGGGACATGCAGTATGTGCCAAAGCTGAGGGAAATCAGGTCGAGTTGCCTCCACAAAGTATATTTCTTCTCTCATATGCAGAGAAAAAATGAGCTCACACACATGGAAACACCTAAAAAATGTAAAAACTATTAAAAAGTTACTACTATTATTATTTTTCCAAAAGCGGTGATGGGTTGACCCAATCCATCCACTGTCTCAAGCCAAGCTCCCTTTGCTGACCAAACACGTGCTTCAGTGAGGTGGCTGAAGAAGTTGGTTGGGCAGCCTGTGGATATGGAATGGAAAATCTGGGACCCAGCTAAAGTACAGGGAAGACTCAGGTGGAATCAGTCTATGACTCCAGGGGTGGTGGGGGTGGGAGGGCGCTAACTGCATTCCTAGGTAGGACCATAGACAAGACACAAACTCACAAGTGTTTCCATTCTGAGGAAAGTATGTATCATGATTACTATTAATAATGATAACACTAATAGAAACAGTAACAATAGTGGTTAACATTTAATGGCCAATTTCTTTGATTAAGCAGAGTGCTAAGTGTCTACATACATTATCTCTTAGCAACTCTGTCAGGCAGGCTGGCAGCAATTGACATCACCATACGGATCAGGAACTAACGCTCACACATCAATGGCTGGCCCTGGCTCGAGTCCTCCAAGTCTAAATCCAGGACTGTGTCTGCCACTGAGAGTGGCCTCTCAACAGAGTGCAGGGGCTCTAGCAGCTAGCATGCTTTGCTGTAGAATATGTTCTTTCAGGGATTGGATTTTGAGGAGGTTTTTTTCTGTTTTAATCATGAAAAAAATATCATGGAACCAGCCAACATTTAGAATGAAGGTGATTTTCATGGAAATTCTTAGAACTGATCTAATTGGGAGGCATTATGGTAGTAAAAACAGCATGAGCTTTGAAGCCAGACAGACCTGAGTTGCCAAAACTTCTGAGCCCCACTTTCCTCACCATTACATGGCAATAGCAGTGCTTTCCTCACCACTAGGCTGTTATGAACATTAGCTGAGATAACAAATATATATGTAAACCATCTTTAGAAAGTAGGTGCTCCATAAACGTTCATTTCTTTTCCTTTCCCTTCTCGACTCTTTGTCATGTTTACCTGTGGGCCTCTGAATTTACTTATTCTTTTATTCAACAGTACTTGCTGAGCTCCTCCTATATGCCATACTCTGGACACAGAGTGAACCAGGTGACAAAGTCCCTGATTTCATGGAGTTTATAATCCGTGGTGGGATGCAGACGAGAAGCCAACCAACAAATACATTAGATTACATCAGACGGTGATACGTGTGATGAAAAACAGCCCAGAGTGACACAGTCTTGGATGGCATCTTGGAGCTAAGGTTCTGCTGCTGGTCCTGCCAAGAGCTAACTGGGCGAGCTCGAGCAGCAACAGTAACAGTGAACACTGGCTGACAGCTTCCTGGTGCCAAGCTCTGTGCTGAGCACCTCACAGACACTGCCCACTGATACAAAAGGCTTATTTAGTAAAATGAGGGAGTTGGACTTCATAATCTTTGAGGTTTCTTTCAGCTCTGACACTTGTGCCTTCATGCAGCAGCATCTGATTGTCATGCTACATTCCAGGCAATGGGAATGATGCAGACTTCGATCAATTTCAGGACTCATGAAGATTTTTTTCAGAGTGCCTGATTACATGACAGGGAGACCATCTTCATCAGTATTATCAAGTTCAAGCACATAGTCATTATAGTGGGAATCTTTCCTATGTACTTAAACTTGAGGCATGAAGTTATCAGGCCTCTACTAGGAAACCTGGATGAGGCTTTTCAGTCACTCACTTCTAGGATGAACAGCTGCCAATGTACCTGTCCTGCCAAATGAGGGGCTCACAGTTGAAACGATGCAGGCACACCCACACATGACTTAAACATCGGGAACACAGTCTGAACATCTCCAATCTGTTGACAATTACGGTTCTGCAGTGTACTCAGCAATTCCATTTTCATAAGATACTTTTTTATTTGAAGCAAAATCTTTTCTTTCAATCTGATAAAAGACACCCTATAAATGTTGTCACAAAGTAACAGGATAATAAGGTACCATACCGTGTTTATTCTACTAACTATTCATTACAAACCAGAAAAAAAATCTAGCGTTTTCACAGGTGAAATGAAGAAATGGGCTTAAGTCAATCCATGCCTTTAGGAGATAATGGTTCTGCAATTAATGTGGCAAAAGTGGGGGGAGGGGCAAGGTCCTCAATTTTGTTTATCATATTGTAATTAATAAATAGTAATTAACAAATTTTCTAAATGCAGGTGAGCAAAATGAAAATCCCCAATCCCAATTATGTTCAGTCACAGGATAACCAAACTAGAGTATCTGCTACAGATCATTCTAGAAAAGGTTTATTGAGTTTTCTATATATTTCCTTTCTTTATAAAAGCATTGCTTTGTACACCTAAAACTAATATAATGTTATACGTCAATTATATCTCAATTAAAATAAATACATAAATAAAAGCACTGCTAATACTTTATTATAACTACATCTAACTTCCAACTTGCTACCGTCAATGTTACAGGTAACTTGACCCATCATCAGAGGCAGAGATACCAGCCAGGTTTCCATCAGCCACAGGACTGGCCTCTCTGTCTTCTGGGCACCATCATTTACCCAGAATGCACAGTATACCCTATTTTGTTAAAGCTATTTTCAGGAAAAAAGGTTTAGGTGTGTACTAATTATTGCAAGGGACAAGTTGACTAATCTGAAGTTTAGGAGATACCAGTAGAAAATCATCAGAAACATCAGGAGAGTAGGAGAACCCCAGATGAGCAAGGAGCTGCTTTGGACTAACTTGATCTTAAAAGACATGATCATAGCGAGTGTTGTCACTGTTGATTATGCAACAGAACCTCTACATAGGGTTTCCTTAGGCAGTAAAGCTACACATTATTTGTTATGAATACTAGTTTATTTACTGTTTTCAAAGGCAATAATAAGAATTATTTTCAGCGTCACAAAAATTCTATCAGCACCTAGTTTGAGCTGAATGTTGAAAATTACAGGCAACCGCTTCATTCAGTCCACAGAGGAGCACACTGTACGGCGTGAATGTCTTCTGAAATTGGTGTATATGCTCTGGATCCTGAAGCACATTTTTCATATTTTAAATTTGTATTTGAAATGTAAATCTAGGTTGAGCTTTTAAATATTTTCATATTTGGTAATAACATCAATTTTTAAAAGCTGCATTCTATTTCCCTTTACAGATTAAGTCTGAAAGGTAGGATTACAGAATTCCAGTATGATGGAGGGAAGCATGCATTTTAAATAACCAATGTTGCTGCATGCAACATGCCCTGTATTTATTGGCCTCTTACTCAGGGTCCATTTTAATTGTTATCTACTCAAGCATTCTATACCACATAATAAAACGCTTCCATTTCACCCACTGAGCCCTGGGTTTTTATGCACACCTCTACTAATGACCCTTAATTAAGCCAATTTTACTCTTGAAAATATGAGTTTTCTTTTGGTCAACAAGTATTTTTAAGGGAAAGGTCTGAATGAACTTTCAGAGAGACATTTAAAATGCTTATTATTTTAAGCAGTTGTAAAACTGAACAAAGTATATTTGTACTCAAGTGTGGGCTACCAACACCTATATTTTTCATTGTACATTTCCAGGGAAGCACTTCCCCCTGCAGGGCCATCAATCCTCAGTTATGTTACATTTCAGAGGTATCAAATATCTGGGTAGAAAACAACACAAGAAAGCAGCCTGTACTACTTTACATTAGCTAACAATATCAACCAGAGATAATATGTAATTTAAAAGACACCCTGTAAAATATCTTACTGAATATATTTTTTCATAATGATCAGTAAATGCCAAAGTCTAGTAACAAAACTATTATTTATAGCATATCAACATCTAATTGATTTCACAAATGGAGGCAATTATTTTGGATGAAGGGAGGAATGCCTGCCAGATTTAAATGATTTATGATTACTAAGAGAGAAAACATCGTTTTGCTAATTCATTTTCAAATACGGCTCATACACTCATTGATAATTTTAATTTCAAACCAAACGATTTGCTTAAATAACACATTAACTTTAAAAAAAAGTAACTTTGTGACAGCAAACTGAGGGTATTTTTAACTGTTTATAAATATTGTTTCCTACAGTAGGCTCAGAAGGGACTGTACTACAGAAATATATTTTTCAGGTGCTGATTTAGAACCACAGAAAGATCACACTTCATGAACTCCCACCAATCACCCAGCGTAGGAGCGCAGGCTCTCACAGCACTGTGTGCCCTAAGTCCAAAGGAGAACACTGCAAATGCATCCACGCCTTACATTTCTGGACCTAAAACACTGACTGTCTGCGTGATGGGTTTGATAACTCGCACAAATGTTGCAAAAGAAAAATTAGTCTGCAACCCTCAATATAACGCTCATTGATTTTTATAATCCAGTACTAAGATGTACATGTTTCAAAAGTAAATGAGAAAGATTGAAGGTTCCTCCCCATTTCAAGAAGACTAGAAAGCAGAAGAGAAGCTCACATTTCACAAGAAATAACCTATGCATTTGTTGAAGGAAAAAAAAAAAAGCTAGGGGAATGCCCCAGGCTGAAGCAGACACTGATTGGGCAAAGCTGAAGGACAAGGGCCCTTGAAACTAAACAAAAGCAAATTCATTCTGTTGACAGATGTTGATTACATCAAAGCAACGAGGAACTCCCCCAATTCCCAATTTTTTAAAAAACAATTAATACCTCTCTACAGCCTACACAATAAGGACAAAGAAAGTTTTAAAACCAATCATAATAAACATTGTTAAACTTGTTTTGAAAAAGTTTCAGTTCAGTTGAAGACTATTCTGGTGTGTTTCTAGCTACAGGCTTCTCCAAACAGTGGTTTATTCATTCCCATGGACATGTCTGGGGAGCCAAGCTGGCCATGCCATCAGCCCCTTCCTTCCAGGGGTTAACTGCTCTGGCTGCCAAATAAAATACAGAGCGAGCCATGTAATTATGGAGACAGTCAAAGGGCAGGCTCTATTTTGAAATCTATTTGCACAGACAAGGTCTTCCAATTGAGCTTACAGGAAACAAGCTGGTAAAGAGCCTCCTTTCCCCCAGATGCTTTCCACACTTTTTCTCCAATTCAGGAACTCATGGATACGGACACCATACACCATTGCTTCCTGGATTTCAAGCTAAGATGTCATCACAAGAAAAGTGGATCTGATTCAAAACCTGTAAAAAACTTTTTTTTTTTTGCCTAATTAACAGCATTTGGCAACAGCCTCTGGATAAGGCTACAGTGTTTATTAAACAACGTTTCTAAAGAGGATGCAAGCCCAGTTGTTATGCAGGTTTTGGAATGCAGATCATTTTCTTTAATGCTCAAAATAAAGCACATAGTTGAGTCTAAAATATACTAGCACAAGCACCTCTCTGAAATAAAGATTCTACTTGATGTCCAACAGTGTTGTCCTTGAAGTTATTTATAAAGCTGACTGCTAAAACAGTAACAAAGATTCCACAGAAATAAAAAAGAAAAAATCCCGTCGTTTTTTTTACTGAAACATAAAGATTTGTCCCAGTTGCTTAAAGCTCTAAATTTGCAGTTTCTATGAGACTTAATCATGCTATCAAAATAGTTTTGGGCCACTACTCCTAATAAAACTAAATAGTCAAGTGAAGGTGTGATACCATAGATACCAGCCTGTGGATGTCAGAAGTCACCATCAAGCCATAAACCAAAGCCCCAGAATCCTGGTTCTAGAGAACATAAGCTGGGAAGTCAGCCATAGTTGAGCACTTTTGAGGAGGGGAAGAGCAGCGGCCTGAGGGCACCCTCTTCTAATAATAACAACATTCAAGAATGATGCCCAGGTCATGGCAAAACATGACCTTCCCCAAGGCTCCATCAGGAAGTTGTCTTCATGCTACATCCCTCTCCTTTTAAAAAATTTATCAATAGCAACTGATAGAGTATAACGTCAATGACAAGTTCAGAAATGGGTTTAGGAAAAGACTTCATTTTGCTTCTCTACAAAAGCTAACTGGATAATATGTGATTATTCCTTCATGTACACCAACAACACCCAGAGATCTGTGATTTAAATAAAAAGCATTCCCCTCTTCTTGGGAGACAAAAACACCCCAACCTACTCTAGAAACACAAATCAATAAACATATCTACTTAATAAAGTGGACTCGTGTTTGTGGGCCTAGAAAAAAATTGCTTTAGGCTGGTCCAACCGCAGCTGAGGAGAGGCGTCAAAGATTACAGTAAGAACTCAAAAGCTAAAACTAAAATCAGATCACTTGGTGGATAAGTAGAAGTTAAATAGAAACGATTAATTTGTAAAGGGGAATAGGGCTATTATGCGAAATTTCTCCAGTTAAGATAAAAAATGTTTACTTCAAAATTTAAAATCTAAATTCATCTTTATAATCATAAAATATTGAGTCACACTGCAATAGTATATGCTTAGAAAATCCCATTGTCTCTCAGCTAAAGTTTAGAGAAAAGCAGCTTTTTAGCACTTCAACAATACATATACTCAGGCAACTTCTTGGACAAAGAAATATTGTATCCTTCCAGGGGAAATAAAGGAGCTGTTTATTAGGACTGTGGTTAAAATGTAATAAGTCATTCTAGTTGAGCCCTGTGAAAAATGTCATCAAAATATCATTTTCTTTGCCAGATTTTCTGGATGCCGTAATATCATTTGAATACAGAATATATGACAAGCTCTGATCAGAGTAAAAAAACAACACCAAAAGGAACCAAAAGCAAATGTTCGTTCCATCAAAGTAACAGGAAAGAATTCACATAGTCCTGATACCCAGAGAATGCACACTTCTAGGTTAGCACAGAACATCTGGCAAACTTCAACTTCCCAAAGTCTCTCAAAAGAAACATTCCTGTTACCTCACACACTTTGGTTAAAGAAGGGGAAAATAGAAAAAATTTACATTAAAGCACACAAATAAGAATCAGAAAGAGCAGTTCACAAAAATCACAAATGGAATTCAATTTTAGAGAAAGTCCACCTAAAAATATGAGTTAAAAAAAATTGATATAAGAAAGCCCTTCTTTAACTCTTTTTTAAAAGACTATTCATAAATACCACTGTCATGTAAAATACTACTCAAAATATTAGTAATTTGGCTAAAAATATCCAGTAATAGAAGATGTTGGGACTTATAGTTTATGATCAAAGGCACAACTTTAATATGAATATTTTTCAAATGTATTAAAGCATTTGAAAAGAACGTAATTTTAGTCTTTATCTTACACTGGTGTCAACTGAATTTTATACGCAATATGCTTTAGTTATACTGTTGGATGCATTTCTTTCTTTCTCTTTTTAGAAGCCATTTAAAGTTATACAAACAACTGGTACAAAATAGCTTAGAGCTTTGACCAAAACTGCAGTATCAAAACCAAAAAAAAAAAAAATTTACATCTTAATATTTTCCTGAGAATGCTTCCACTGTACAACTCCAAATGGAAACCATGAAATAAGAAGAAAATATTTGAATATAAATCCTATGGTGGTATTCTGACAATTGTGGGAGTTTATCTCTGCTCTGTAACCAGGCATTGGAGTGGTAGGTATGTAGGTAGGTAGGTTAATAATCACGATCTACAACGAGGAAGCTAAAGCTCAGGAAAACGATATATTTCCAAGGTCCCGAAGTTGAGATTACATAGATTCAAGACAACAGAAGCCAAGATCACTCATCAAGGAGTTATTTTCACAAGAAAAATAAAAGAGAAAATATACAGTTAGCCTCTTTAGTAAAAGAAAAAGTTCTAAATTATCCAAAGGCAGTTTTTTGGACTGATGTAGTTATGTTGCCAGAAATAATTTTATATTCAATTCAACTGTGTAGACTTAGTTAACCATATGAATAAATAATCACTTCATAGCTTTAGGAGTTAATGCAAAAAATGCAATGCAGTAAAATAGTACAGGCTAAAAAGGGAGTCCCATAGGAGCCTGCTTACAAACTGGCCCTTGTATTTTTTTTTCAGGTATGGATGCTCAACTATAACACCATTATTTTTTGTACTAAAGATTAAAAATTAAAACACCACCACCACTAAGAAAATATGTATTCTTTATCTGCATAAAGCAGACTACCTCTCATATCTGAAAACACAATATTACATGAAAACCTTAGCTGGCCAAGATCATTCACACTCAGTGGAATGAAAAATTCATCATCTTATTTTTAGATTAAAGTCTTCAACATAGTCACAATACTGAAATATTTGATAAGTGCAATATTTGAAACATGTTTATTGTCTAACATGAGGTGTATTGAACATTGTTTGAACTAATACTTCTACCAGAGTGTTACAAAAAGAAAATCAACCCCAAAATGCCTAAATAAAATATAGCCAATTTGGAGATGAAAAGCAGGATACAGTGTGGAATTTAAAGCACTTTATACTCTGCTTGTGAATGCACCATGGGATTTTCCTCCAAAAGATGTGTCTCCTAATTATATTTACTTGAGCTCTTGTTTAATTTAGTTTTCCTTCTCAGAGCATTAGCTGGTTTGTTTGGACACATTAGTGAAATTCTATAAGCCTTAGTTTCCTCGTCCGTTAACAGGAATAATAATACCTTCTTCACAGGGTTGTTATGATACAGTAATTTTATGACATGGGGTATGGTAAGTGGCACAAAGTAAGCACTCGATAAATGGTAATTATGATCATTGGTTTCCTAACCATGGGAGAAGTTCACTCTAAAATGGACTAATCAACAGGTAGAAACCAGCCTGAATTTCAAAATGTGCTTTGGATGATTCACAAAGTAAGCAATTCACAAAGTATTCATGAGATCTTAGGTTGGGTCCCAGAACTGCTCCTTAAAAACCACAACATGCAAAGCACTGGGCCTCTCCTGCCTTCGTCACAGGACCACCCTGACCATCAATTGAGACTGCAGATGTATAAAAACCTTACAAACTGGGTAGCATCTCAAGATTGTAGTGTATTTAGAGAAGTCTTAAAGTCAGTAGGATGAATTATGCCCAGTCTAATTTTGACATTTTTCTGAGAGTTCTTGGTGGGGCCAGAATTGCTAGAATGCTGACAGCTAATGGTGAGGTCTCAGGAAAATCTCTTTTTCCACTCAGAAGCATAAAGGACTCCAGCTTTTCTCAAGAATCATATCCTTCTAAACACATTAGTGTATAGAATACTTTTCATATTTATGCCAAGGAAAGAATGATAAAAATCATGTTCTAGAAAGATGCCACTTGGTAGTGAAGACATGCCATGTGAAGCTCACTATGACAAACAATTCTAAGAGTTAGAACAGAATGCTGCAATTTTTATTCTGTCACTGGTGTTCGGTCAATGTTGTGATTTCCATAAACTGTTATGTTGTCCTTGGTAACCTCTGTAACTTAAAGTTGGTAAGAATTTAAACACACTGGTTTCAGTGTGCAACTTTTTAATATAAATATTCTAGAGCACACCAAACCTTATTGTTTAAATGTAGCAAGATGTCTTCTTTGCATAAAAATTCCTCTTTATTAAACAGTGGTACAGGAAGAACTTATTTACATTTCAAGCACTACCAACATGCATCATTTATGACAAAAAAGGCAAGCACTCTGTAAAGAATGCTCAATCACTGTCAATCACAAACACTAAAATACACATAAACCAAAGCAAGCTGCGTGAACTGTATTAAATTCAGCTAAACACAAAATTACCAACAGAACAAACAAAAAAACAAATAATTATCAGTGACTCAGACCTATTCACACAATATACAAAATAACTTGGAAAGGTGTAACCATAGAAACCTGATAGCCTAAATTCAGTGCCTTTAAAATTTGCATTTATTTATACACTGTGCAAACGATGTCCTTACAAAATTTAAATATTTCAAAAGCAGTCAAAGCTTATCTTTGTTATCTGATCATTGATCAAAACAGTTTCCACTATAAATTAGCTGTCTTTAAAATTACTCAAGGACCAATTTAATGAGACCGTGATAAAAATGTCAAGCAATTTTTTTCTAATTTTTCAGCAAAGTGTTATTTTCACAACCACTGATTAATAATTGTAAAAGCTCAACTGTATACAAGAAATCCCATAATAGTCAAAAACATTAAAACATGCTTTGACATAAAGACTTTCCTTAAACTCACACTGTTGCATGCAACTACCCCCACTTCCTCTGATAAACAGCTAAACCAGAAATGCTATTAGCTGTTTCAGTTTATGGGTGATTTTCACTGACAATTACCATTTGAATAGTTTAATATTTAAAGCTATAGTTAGTCCTAATGTCTTATATTTTATTTCATAAGCTACATGAGTAAAACATTATTTTGTAGTTCACTGGCTCCCACACTTAAGATGTAATGTTCAGTGTGTATTTCATTATGTAGATGAGCAATGGATGTTGTTTGACATGATTTAAATGGGTCAACAGTATTTTCCTAGTCACATTAATCATTCAGACAGCTAGAATAAAAAAAAAGACCTTGAAAACTAAAACTAGGGAATCTATTCACACAAATGACACTCACCATTGGTGTGTTATCTAGGATGTGGTTAAGGAGAAGGAAGAGTCACAGACTTTGAACACATGTTTCATTATTTATTCAGAAACCACTTTAAGACTCTAGCTCTACTTTCAGAACCCAAGTGAATACCCACAGGGACAGATTTCTGAGATACCAAACTGTAATTTTTTTAAAAAGCATTTGATGGAAATCTATGAAAACTTTTTCATTTCAGAAAAAAGAATAAAACTGGGGGAGCCCAGCTGCACATGAGACTGGGCCCCAAGGGTAGGGTGAACCTTATGGTATCTATAAAAATATACAGATGAGGACACAGCCCTCACTATGGACAACAATCCTGTCTTCACCTGCTGATGGCTCCTAGGAAGAGAAGAGAAGGAGAAAAAAAAAAAAGCAGAACTGTCCTTTAGAAGTAGCTGCAAATCACCTTGCTCCAGCCCTGAGTCAAAAGAAAGAATTTGATAAGGAACATGGAAAGCAACAGATGTGAACACCAAACAGCAACCCCACAGTTTTCCTTTTCCTTTCATCGTCACAATTGACCTTTAAACTGGGTCTGATCAAGGGATGACTTGGTCTACATGGCTAGTCAACGTGCCAGAATACTATTCTGGATAACCATCCTACCACTTGGTTCCATATGAATTAGGTGCTCTCTAATAACAAGTATGAGAGCAACATACAATCGCTTCCCTCCCAGCGGAAGCTCTTCAGTGGGTCTTTGGCAGCCGTGAAGAAGACTGTCTAGCATTAACTTTTTCATTCTGAACCCACTTCTCAAAGGTCATCCTCCCAAGTGGATGTGCTCTACCCTCTCCTGAAACCACACAGAATGAGCCAGGGTCCACAGGAAGCCCATGTTTTGTATTGTTTTTCTGATTACAAAAAAATGGTACACGTGTGGTATCAAATATTTTTATAACAACACTGAAAAAGCATAAACAGTAAAAAGTAAAAAACAGTAAAAAGCTTCCTCAATCACTGCTAACATTCAGCAAACACACTTTAGAACATTTCTTTATGTATTCACTAATATATTGTTATATATTTTTATAGTACATTAATTTATATTTTATAAATATTCTGTTTGTATATGTAATTTTATTAAACTGCTATTTTGAAAGCAATTAATTTCTCTCCACAATATATGAAAGACATCTGTCTTTAACAAAAAATATAGATCTACATCATTCTTTTAGGCCTCTTGGGTTGTTCTACTGGTTTCATAGTATTCTTTTACATGGTTGGCTAACATAGCACTTTATTTAACCAATGATGAGCATGTAGGTGGGTTCTTTTTCTGTTTTTTCCTTGCATGATACACTTTTTACAAATACAGTTGTTGCACATGTGACCAATTATTCTTTTGAGCTTAAGTTCCTAGAAGTAGAATTCTTGGGTTAAGAAATACGCAAAATTCGGACATATTTGCAAAACTATCTCCACAAAATAGCAATTTATATTCCCAATGGTGCCTGTTTCCCTACACCCGCATCAATATTATTAATGGCGAAATCTTTGTCAGCCTTAAAAATGAAAAATGGTATCTTATTTTAATTATTTTTCTTCAGACACTACTGAGGTTGAAGATCTCTTTATTTATGTACTTATACTCCTTTGTGAAATCTCCAGTTAGGCCTCTTGGGTTGTTTTTTACTTGATTTACTTTTAAGAGTGCTCTATGAACTAGAAACTTTAAATATTTGTGTACTATATTGTTTCAAATATTTTTTCAATTTGCCATTGCATTTCAAACTTGTTTAAAGTGTTTTCAGTCATACAATTAGGTTTACAGTGAATTTATGGATTAATGTAGGGAGAACATGACTCTTTAAAATATTTAGTTTTCTTATTTAAGAGATGTCTTCACATTTACTTCAGTCTTCTTTAATACTCCTCAGTAGACATCTAATGTTTTCTCCAGATAGGTCTTGTATATTTCTTATTATTTGTTTATTCCTAGCTATTTTATATTCTTGGTTGCTATCACAAATGGAATTTTTCCCATTATATTTTCTGCCTAAATACAGGACAGTAATTTATTTTTGTATATTAAACCTATTTTTCTTTAAAAAACTTAAGTTTAAAAATTGAAGTATAATATTCTAGTATCACATTTTTATGCTGCTTAATATATCAAAAAAATCAACCACACATACAGATTCACACACTTTTTCCATTGGAAAGAAGTGCGTTGGGACTGACTGGGGTTAACCAGATGTTCTCTTCTATCATCGCCAACTCGCCCCCTCTTACTTTGTCTCCCCAAATACGAAGTGCTGGACTAACAGGTGCTGGAAGTGCCAGTAAGTTAAAGGCCCCCCAAAAAAGAAGGGTAGACTTTTTTTGGAAGGGTTTGATACTGAAAATATTTTCCAAAAAAAACCAATGACCTAATCCCCAGGTGGGTAGAATTAGACCTTTTTTAGACTTATTATTCTACACATCTAATTTTACAGCTTAGTCTTGTTTTTGTTTGAATTATGTGTCTGGGTTGGGTTGGGGCCATAATCTTTTCAGTGCTAGAGTTCCTGTCCCGACTCAGCCCTTACTAACTGCAGAGTGCCTGAATGCATTGAGCAAACAGCACAATTACGAAACTTCTCCTAGTCCTATAACATTGAAAGAGACCGAGAACTTTAAATAAAAAAAATTTAAAACTAATCTGCCAGCCTTCTGAACAAGGACTCTGTATAGCTCTAGTTCCTAGAATCCTCTTGTATTCAGTTTGATTTCCCCCTGAGAAGAGCAAGACATCTTGAAATTGTAGAAGGGGGATCGGCTGGGGGGAGGGGGAGGGCCACAGCGGAGAGGGGCCGGATCCCCTCTCTCTATTGCTCCCTTGGAGCAAATGCTCTCCTAATATATTTTCCTCCATGAGTTTCAGAATACTACTTCCAACTCCACCTACAAGTTTGGGTAATCATTATGCCATACAGAGGACAGAAAAAAAATGGCACTTTTTCCCATTAAAAATATCTGATCCACAGGTAACAGTATGGAGGATCATACCCTTTCCTCTGCTTTGACCTATATTTGAAATTTTCAGTAATAAAAAGTTTAAAAAGTATTTGATCTAGCACTAAAAACATATTAGCTTTCCTAAAGAATTCTAAGAAGTTTAGGAAATGGAAGGGTTCTTTTAAGTCTGGGGTGCTGTTTACACGTGAAAAAACAAACCATTTGAAATGAGCATCAGCCTTCAGTTGCTCCTGGGCTTAAGCTAGGAAGAGCCTCAGGACTAGTGCCTTTTGATGGTGAAACCGTACAGTGATTCACACGTTTCTAATTTGCAGTTCACAGCCACATGTGCTTCTTAGGAGTAATCCTGGGGCTGAGTTTTAGCTGCCCATATACATCCTGGGGCCGAGTTTCAGCTGCTCATATACATGCAAGTGAAATTCCTAAAGTCCACGAGAGCACAAGCGAGCACAGGGCTGTGCGCTGAATTGTGTCTGAGTACAGTGTGATATAAGGTGCTGGCTGGGATCTGAAAAGTGTTTGGGGCTTGTCCATCAAGATGATGTACAGAGAGGCAGGCAGTCTTCACAAAAGTTCGGCACTGGAAGTGCTGGAGAGACAATGCAGAGTGAAGGAAGTTCCATTTCCACCTTTGCATTATAAAATCTTAGGCAGCAAGTAGATTTTTGCACAATGGTATGGGGCAGCCCCTCAGGTAAGTTTTTTGGGAATAATATATACAAGAGGAAGGCTATAAATCCTGTAAAGGAGGCAGCAGTGGACTGACATGGACAGAATTTATACTTATAACTAACGTTTCACCATCACCAAATCTACCCTGCTCTGAACTCCATTGCCGTGACTAGATGATGCAGAGCTTAATGAATAATCTGAAAGACTGGCAATATTTGGGTTTGGTGATTGCTAAATTCAGACCTCATAAATATTATGTAACTCTAGTCTTTTTGCCTCTAGCCAACCAGCCTGACTACAATTTTCAGCCACAAGTAGCAAACTGACATTGAGAATTTATGAGCTCTGCTGTATTAGTAATGCACACTTTTGAATTATTCTAGCCTGTAGCCTGAAGCAGATTATAATTATCATTCCTTTTGCTACACAAGTCTGAAGATCTACAAGTGGTTCAGGTAGCTAAATTAATGTGTTTCAATGTTTTAGGTAGGTTGGTAAATAAAAGCCCATGTATGAGAAATGAAAAGCAGATGAATTTTTGTATTGCTAGAATTGTTAAACTATCTTATCTAATTAAAATTTGGTCCCAGTCACAATGTGTCCATAGAAAATGATTCCCTATCTCATTAGAGATGTTTTCCACTTTACTATTTAAAAAATATATATTGTACAGTTTGCTTGGAGGAGAGTATTCAGGTAGTCAATGACCTATATTATGGATAAAGATAAATAGGTAGTCTTAGCTGTTCAGAAAGCATTTTCCTATGTAAACAATGTGGCTAAATTCTCAGGCTAGCCCATTTGCTCAGACTATAACTGAAATATTACACATTTCCAACGAAAACAAAAATCTAGGAAACAATTCAGCTGCAAGTACATAATATTTTAGCTACATTATGGGTTTTCTGGGCTAGCCTGGGAATGTTGCTGCTATTTACACTGTCGTTTCTAGAGGAAAATGTGTTCCACATTGTTGGACAGTTAGGAAAACTGAAAAGTCCACTCTACAGCCTCCTACTCCCATTCTCAGCCTCTTCCTCTCAAGCCCCAACTAGAAAGGGGATGGAGGCTGAGTGGTCCTGAAAATACTGGAGAGGAGAGGAGAAGGCCAGATCTCACACCTTCCCATTAAACATGTACCAGCCCCAGAGCCAGGATCCTCATGTTGCATCAGCTTCTTCCAACTTGCTTGGTTTTGAAGTTCAAGCAAGCCTGGTTACCTAATCCATAGCACCAGAATAAACATCTCAGGGCCCAACACAGCCACCCTGAGAGGAAACACAGTGGTTCTGGAGGACTACTGTCACTCTATCCAGAGTTCTCCAATATGGGCAGGAGGTCTAGTTAATAACTGTTCATAACTTAGATGGAGCCAGTGGAACTCAATTGTCTAGCTTCAGTTCTGGCTCTAAGATTTACTAGCTGTTGACCTTCAGCAAGTTACTTCACCATTCTGTGCTTCAGTTTCTTCATCTGTTAAAAAATGGTAACATAAACACTGTTGTAAGGATTAAATAGGTTCATATGTATTAAGTACTTATTAGCATGGTGCCTGGCACATAGCAATCAATAAATTGAGCTATCATTCCATATAGGTTTAATATCATTAGGAAAGAAAAAAGTAGAAAAATGCTCTCTCCTTTTTTAAATCTATAATATTTTTTCTGGTCTCCAGAGTAGCAGTTAGGTCGAAAGATGTAATTTAGCATGTAGACGTTAATACTAAAAAGAGTTTATGTACCTTTGAAATACTGCTCCCCCCACACACACTCCTGAAATAAAACCCAGACTTTTAAATTACAAGTACATATAGGCAATAGACAACAGTGAACTTGTTTTACAAGAAAGAATTCAGGGGGCTGGCCCAGTGGTGTAGTGGTTAAGTTCGCTTTGGTGGCCCAGGGTTTGCTGGTTCAGCTCCCAGGTGTGGACCTACACACCACTCATCAAGCCATGCTGTGGCAGCATCCCACATGTAAAATAGAGGAAGACTCGCACAGATGTTAGCTCAGGGCATATCTTCCTCAAGCACAAAGAGGAAGATTGGCAACAGATGTTAGCTCAGCAACAACCTTCCTCACCAAAAAAAAAAAGAAAAAAAGAATTTAAAAAGTTAATACAATTATAGGCAAGGACGTGGGGCAGCAAGAACTCTCATATACTACTGGAAAGAGAGTCCACTGGCACAACCACTTTGGGAAAGCGTCACTATAAAGTCACTAGTTCACTTCAGGTTTATACATGATAGAAATGCACATGAAGGTGTACCAAGAGACATGCAGAAGAATATCTGTAATAGAAAAAAGTGGAAGCAACCTAAATGTCTATCCACAATAGATCGGCTAAATTATGATAAATTCATAAAATAGAAGACTATACAGCAACCACAATGAATGAACTACAGCTACAGACAGCAATACGGATGGATCTTTAAAATATAAAATCAAATAAAAAAAGCCAGACACAAAAAAAGAGTACCTATTGTATGATTCTATTTATATAAAATTCAAAAACAGGCAAAACTGAATCACACTATTCAGGAATCCATACACGGGGGTAAAACTATAAAGGAAAGCAAGGAAGTGAATGCTGTTAAAGTCAGGACTATGGTTAGCTGGGAGATGGCGGAGGTTTGGACTGAGAAGGGCACGCAGAGTTCTGAGGCCCAGGCAATGTTCTACCTTTTTTTTTTTAACTGGCACAATAGTTTTGCTTTATAATCATTCATTAAATTGTACATTTGTTTTACACATGTTTCTCTTTATATATTTTACAATAAACTGCTGGAAGAGAGGGAGGGAAGAAGAGAAGAAAAGAAGGAAGGAATGAAAGAAGAGAGGGAGGGAGGAAGGAAGCAAAGAGGAGAGGGAGGGAGAAAGCCAGAACTAGAGAACAACCCAGAAAAGAAGAGAAAGCCGTCTAACAATCAGGTTTCTGTATGTTATGATGCAAGTAATTTAAAATATTTATTAATACGTTAAATTCAAGCAATTTTTTAAAAATCAAGCAAAATAAGAAATCAGAAATAATTCAAAGTTCTTACTATAAGTGAAAAACATTAATAGCGTAGTTGTCTATACTACATTTAATTGACTAGGCTAATGAGAAAATGATATTTGAAAAAATGTTTAATGAATTCTTATAATTACTCTAATACAACAAACTAGTTAATAAATACCGTTGATAGTCATGTAACTATATTCTTATTCCAGAGCCTTTTAATTGTTATAATGTACACGGGACAACTATACTGCTTGCTCAAGCAGAAAAGGCTACCAAATTTTCTCAGCAGGAAAACTGCATCCTTTCAGGAGCTTTATAATAACAATAATAAAACAGCTGACACGTTTGTAGCAATTGACAAAGTAACTTCATACATATTATTTAATTTGGTCCAACAACCTGTATAAGGTAAACTGGGAAGATATTCTTGTATTTATTTTACAGGCAAACCCCCCTGACACTCGAGGAGGTCAAGGGATTTGCCCAAGATCACAGAAGTTACGAGTGGCAGATCTGGGTTCAAACCTAAGCCTATTTTTTCTAACTTAATATATATATAGAAAATTTCAAACATACACAAAAGTAGACAGATTACTATAACAGACTCCCATGTACCCATTATCCAGCTTTAACAATTATCCACTTATGCTGATCTTGTTTCACCTATAACCATCTTCCCTTCCCACTGAATTATTCTGAAGCCAATCCCAGACATCATATCATTTCATCTGTAAATATTTCAGTATATATCTAAAAGATGAGAATTCTTTTTAATGATTTAACAATATAACCTTATTACATCTAAAAAAATTAACAGTAATTTCTTAATATCATCAAATATTTGGACCATCTTCAGATACTCTCCTATTGTTTTATATATATATATATAAAACAAAATATATAACTTAATTTATACATATACATATATAGTTAAATGTTTTAAATTAAATAATGGTTTGTTAAAATAGGATCCAAATAGGCCTACACACCGTATTTGATTGACATGTCTCCTATGCCTGTTTTAATCAATTCCTCTGTCCTCTTTTTTTTTCTTCCTTGTAATTCATTTGTTAAAGAAGTAAATTCGGGGGCCGGCTGATGGTGTAGTAGTTAATACTCCACTTTGGCAGCCTGGGGTTCACAGGTTCAGATCCCAGACATAGACCTAGCACCACTCGTCAAGCCATCCTACTTAAAACGGAGGAAGACTGGCACAGATGTTAGCTCAGGGCCAATCCCCCTCACACACAAAAAAAGAAGTAAATTTGTTTGTCCCTAGCATCTCCTACAATCTGGAATTCACTAGCTGTATCTCAGTGGCGTCATTTAACATGTTTCTCTGTCTCTTATATTTCTGACAGAATAATAGACTGATACTAAACCTCAGGATTTGTTTTGATTCAAGTTCAGTTTTTTTGGCAAGAATATTTAATGAGTGGTGGCATGCTCTGACAGCTGTCTTTTTGTGATGTTAGCAGTCATTGGTGGTCAGTATTGAGATCCATTATGTCATTAGGGGTTTGCCAAGTGGCGACATTTACCTTCTTTATTCATTGGCAGGAAAACTTCTACAAAGAGAAACTTCCTTTTACCAAACGATTTGCTGAACCTGAGGTTCAGTTCACACAGGAAATCAAGCTAAAGGGTTGATTCTTGCCCTCCAGTTAACTAGTTTTCAGAATAGTGAGTTAAAAACCTGCAGCTTTGAACAACAAATTCAGTGTTCTTAATCAGAGATTAGACAAAATGTCTAAAAGATTGTGGTCTAAAATAGTCTATTTCTATCTAAATGATTTCTATATGAAAGATTGAGTCAGTGAAACTTAATTTCACTTTGAAGTAAAAATACTAGTCAGAGTCCAGAAAAACAGAAATATTTTACTAATTTTTCTTATAAACTAAAAACACTAATTACCCAGACTTAATAAATCACATATCTTCTCCATCCTTTTCTTCTCACACTTTCATTCTGGGGGTAGGGTTGGGCTGAGAGATTAGAGGTAACAAGAAAAGACTACAATTTAAAGTGGGGGAAAAGCCCCACTCAAAATGGATTTTTCTTTAAGAAAGAAACCCAAAACCAAAAAAAGAAAAAAAAAACAGGTAAAATTAGCTATTGAAATTATGGCCATGTGAATCAACCCTTGCTCCCCACATCTGGCAGCACTTAGCTCCCCCAGGGCATGCCTGGTGCCCTAGGGCACCGTTACACATGTTTGACCAGCCGGGCAACAACAAAGGACACAGAGGCTATAAAAAGAGGCAGCAGGTAACCATCAGGCCGGCCAAATGGCTGAGGCACTTTGACAAAACACACAATGAAGCAACTGGTTATTCCCATGGTTGAAAAGTCAACGAGGGAGGGCTTTATTTTAGGATTCGAATTCCACAATGTCCCTCTTTAAGTCACTGGGTTACTTCCTTGTTTTAATCAGGTCCACAAATCCTCCCTTTTCTTTCAGACACTCAGTGAAAAGCATTGGAGACGAGCTGTATAAAGCCAACTTGTGTTCTTGCCAAAAACCCATCTGAGAATTCAACCAGACTGCTTTCTGGGCTTCACCCCCAGACTGTGGAGGAAGTGAAGGTGCCAAGTTATTCTGCACACACTTTGGCATTATACTCAAAAAGAGACATTATACTCAAGAAGAGACAGATGTTCACGAATGACATCGTCCATCTTATTATATCCATTCTACAACTTAGATGAGTATAGCACCATCAGTTTTAAATATGGCTCCCACCTAAGCAGACATTTCACAATTATGAAGTAGGGACTCTGCCTTTCCTACAGTCTAACGCCCTTTTTTGGAGACCTTGGTAGGGGAGTGTCTCCCTTCTCTCCCACCAAGAATCCCCTCCTCCCTTCCTCTTCTTCGCCAAGACTATTAAACCCATATCAACTCATTCCTTTTAATCCAATCTTAGCAATACACAGGAATAACTCCAATTAATCTAAGGCTTTATGGGTATATTCCCTGAAGCCAAAGGAACAATTCTAATAGTTGAA
Source organism: Equus caballus (assembly GCF_041296265.1). Lineage (NCBI taxonomy): Eukaryota > Metazoa > Chordata > Mammalia > Perissodactyla > Equidae > Equus > Equus caballus. The sequence goes on along the minus strand of NC_091701.1, from coordinate 51,930,644 downwards.
ATTTTAGGTTCTAAAATTAGGCTGTCGGGAAGATACTTTGGGGCCAGGGCACCTTTCCAATTATTTCAGTTACACCATTTGTTAATCATCTGTTTTATAAATATAAAGCTCTTGGGGGAAAAAACTAGAAATGTCTTTAGTCTCCCCTTCCAATGAAATATTTCTGATTTATGAATTTTTGAAAATGATGAGCACTTAAGATAAAATATTTCTAAATTGTCATTCAGTATTTACTCCTCAAAACAATTTCTTAAAACTATACAACAGGAAGATGTTTTAAATGTACAAATACATACATACACACACATAGGCGTGTGTTTCTGGAATTATGACATCTTTGTGTGTGTGTGTGTGTGTGAGGAATATTGGCCCTGAGCTAACATCTGTGCCGATCTTTCTCTATTTTGTATGTGGGACGTCTGCCTCAGCATGGCTTGATGAGCAGTGTGTAGGTCCATGCTCTGGATCCGAACCCAGGAATCCCGGGCCACCTAAACAGAGCCCACGAATACCACTAGGCTCGCCCCAGAATTGCAATATCTTTTAAAAGATAGATCATGTACAATTAAATATTTGGAGAAGCTAAATATATTTTCTTTTCAAGTACAGGTAAAGTTAAATGAAAGATTTTATGAAGAAGCAGAATATTTCCCACTAATTGATGTTGCTCTAGTGTCTCCAACTTAAGAGAAAAGGCAGAAAGGTAACTGATGACTGCATTACTATTGCTCATGACTTTATTACAAAACCAGAAGCCTATCAAGGATTTCTATTTAGAAAGATACTTTCAGATGCTGAAGGCTGGGGCCAGGGTTCATGGGTTAAGAATGCAGACAGGGCTTTTGTCCAGGGTGTCCCTCCTGTGACGTGATAGCAATGTTGTGTCACACATCTTTGGAGCCCCCTCTTCTTGCTTGTTTTAGTTCATGTCCACCTCTGCAATATGTTTTTTAAAAATGTAGGCTTAAAAATGAGCTAATCAGGTTTCATGAGTTTGAGGTGGTTATTTCTGCGGGCTATAGCTTTTTCATTCACCTGCTGCTTTAGGAAATGTTTGCCACAGATGCCCATTGTATGCCCGGAAAACATAATCCTAATCTCTGCTTTACTGTAATATAAACAGCTTCTTCTAGTCAAGCTTTTGCTCAGATTTTATAATTAGGCAGGAACTAAATGATGCTGGTGTTTTTATAGTTCAAGGGTTTTTAGGTATATTTTTCACAAAAATTAAACGTATTTTAAAAGCAAATAAATAAGCACATTTATAATTATTGACAATAGTAAACTGTACTTTTAAAGGTGACACATTCTCCCTGGAGTTTTCAGAGCACCTCCAGGCTGGTTATGGTTGGACCGTGCCCTTCCTGCTGTTCTTATTCTTCTATTTTCCTTCTTTGTTCAGGCTGTGCCATATCTGGAAGACTAAAAATGGTCTATAAAGTTGCTTTAATAATAAATACATGATTAAAATAACACACTAATGATGATAGTTTATGAGAAAATCAAGAAACAAGTTAGAATATGTTTTCAATGTTCTTAAATTATTGAAGTGGATTCCTATCTATAACAGACATTAAAAACAAGCACTGTCCTTCCTTTTTTACCCCTAAGAAACTGATTTTCTGCCATAGCTTCAAATTCTTACATTTCTAAATCTATTTGTCATGTCGTTCACAGCAAAACAAACATATTTTTCTTTATAAATCTTCCTTTCAGAGACGCTCACGATGTTATTGGTAAATGAAAAGACAAGTTGCAGATCATGTATAGCATGGTATCATTAAAAACACACACACAGAGGTTTACACATGCATAGAGAAAAAAGTCTAGATGAGCATAATAGCTAAGTTTTCCTGCTTAAAATTCTTCAGTGTTTGTCAACTGCTTTTAGAACATAATTCCAATTTCTCAAAGTCTACGAGGCCCTGCGTGGTCTGGCCCCTGCCTATCTCTCTGGCCTCCTCACACCCTACTCTCCATGTCACTCACTGTCTGCCAGCCACAGGGGCCCCCTTTCTGTTCCTCAGACACACCAGTCCTTTCTGTCTCTGCATTTGCTCTTTCACCAACTCCTTACATTGCTGGCCCATTTACATCCTTCAGGCCTCAGCTCAAATGTCACTTCATCAGAGAGGCCCTCTGGGACTACTCTCTCTAAAGTGGTCTCCCCAGTTACTCACTCCCTCTTAATGTTGTTTATTTCCTTCAAAGCACTTTTCCCATTTTGGAGTTGTCATGTTTGCCTAATTGTGTGTTATTAGCTCCTCTACCAGAACACCAACTCCATGAGGTCTCAACTCCAGCATCTCCCACACCAGCTGCTCGGCCCGTCCCTCTCTTTCGTTAGGTCTCTCCAGCCTGGTGAAATCTTTAGGACTTTGCCCTTGGATTTTCTTCTTTCAGAATCCAATTCTTACAATTTGGATTTTACTTTTTTGTCAAAAGAACTATCCACACGAGCAAACATCATAGTAGGTATAAAGTATAGTTAATTCATTTACTACCTGAAAAGTTGAGGATGAGAAAACCTCATGCAAACGACATTTGTAGACAAATTAAAAATGAAGAAAATGACTTTTTGAAAATATAAGTCAGGGGGAATATCAATACACACACATATATACACGCTTATATATGTATAAAATTATATATATAATCAAATATATACATACACATGTCAAATATATATATATATATATATATATATATTTTTTTTTTTTTTTGATTACTATAAGTACAAGGTGACACCTGATGGCCAGCTCTAGACCCAGAGGGATGTGGTTTTATGTGTTAGGTGGGAGTTCTCTAGTGTTTATCATCTATCCCAGCGCTGGCTCAGTGTCTGGCATACAGGTGACAATCAGTATGTGTTTGTTGAATGAAGGAACGAACCCATTCATTCCCAGTTCCTGGAGTGATCTTGGCATATCCAGCCTCATTCTTCCAGCCCACTTCACACTGCTCTGAAGGAGGCAACTGGGATGTAGGGAACCAATATGGTCATTGTTATAAGTAATAATTGTCTGCCCTGATCCAGAAACCTCATGTTTGCTTTTAGGACAAAATCAATAAATATAGGTATTAAAAACTCATTGCCCTCCCCTCAGGATGGGATGGTGGTACAGAATTGGTGGCTCTGACTCATTTGTACTTATACCAGGTCACCTTGCCTGCAACTGTGCTTTCATTATAGGGCCCCAAACTTTCTGTTCAATTGTGTGGTCATCTATTCATCTTAACATGTCTCAGACACTGAAATGAATGCTGCAGGCACAAGGACAAATTTTAAAGATTACTACATTGTGAAGATGAGACTAAGATGTGAAAGCAAGAAAGCCTTTCTGCTTTCTGTAGCAAACACAATGTCTAAGTAGGCAGCTTTGGGTTCTCTATGAAAGCTGTGAAAGCTTTAAAAGCCTAAGTTAGAAAAGGAAAAATCTATGATGAGAGGGAGAAGGTTCTTCCCTGGGCTACTTATTAAGTTAAAATTTCCTAGGGCTCTCCCTAGGAAATTACGGATCTCAGCAATGATCATCAGTGGCTGCTAATAGGACAAAAAGAGAGATGACCAGACATGTGCCTCCAGATGGAAGTATACACCACTACCTATGAAGTATTCTTGCCAAAAAACTAAACTTTAATCTGACCAAACTTCAGGATGGAAGTGATGGAGTTTGCAGGAAATACAGGGGAAAGAAAAATGGTAAATGACATCATGGGAATCCAATCAGAAAATCTAGACTGAGAAAATCTACAGAACAAATGACCTGGTTTCTTCAACAAATAAATCACAGAGGAAAGAAAAAAGGAGGGAGGGGGAACCCATAGATTAAAAGATTAAAGAGACACATCAATCAAATGCAATGTATGGACTATGTTTGGTTCCTGATTCCAACAAATGAATTGTGGGGAAAAAAATGACACAAGCAAGGAAATCTAGACACTGACATATTTGATACCAAGGAATTATTCTCAAATTTTGTAAGGTTTAACAATGGTATATTTTTTAGAGTACTTATATTTCAATATTTAAGAGTTGCCTACTAAAATATTTATGGATGTAATGATATATTCGCTTCCACAAATAATCTGTAGGGGAGGGTACAGGGAGTAGAGGAGTGTAGAAGTGAACCAAGATTGTTGAATTTGGGTAAGGGGTCCATGGAAGTTTATTATACTATTCTCTCTACGTTGGTGTATGCTTAAAATTTTCCCTAAGAAAAAGCTAAAAAAATATAAGATTCTATCAGTTAACATACTACCCATCAGAACACATCTACACTCATTCTCACGTGGCCCAATAATTGCATCAGTATCACAATGGGTCCCTACTAAAATGAAGCTTTCTGAGCTCTGCCCTAGACCTACTGATCCAGCAAACCCAGGTGTGGAAGGTGAAATCACTATTTTAACAAAATAAATGATTTTTATACACACTAAAGTTTCTTACATAAATGATTCTTATAAGCACTAAAGTTTGAGAACCACTGCCTGAGCATTTTGTGCCTGGTTTTATTTCTCACTTTCCAAGTGAGAAAATCAAAGGATGGAGATAAATAACCGGTCAGAGTTTACTTTGAGAGCCTGAAGGAATTGAGATCTTTGAATCTCTCAAATCTTGACTTTCCAGTTTACTGTTCAAGCACAACTGAGCAACAGGGCCTCATTTAAAAATATATTACCATTAGCTTTTAAAAGTTGGTTCAAATTCCACAAGAATCAACTTGCCTTTTTTGACCTTTCAAGACTGAAACACACACACACGCACCCAATGTAAGTATTACAGGGGTCCCATATAGGATATCTTTAAAAAGAGGGCTCTATCAGAAGGTAAGAGATAACTTGGCACTCTGATAAAAGTAGAGGTGTTCATGGCCAAATCCCTGGGATTTGGCTGAAAACTGAAAGCCCATTTTCATTTGATAGGTCCTTAGTGTAAGGTATATAGCAGGAGGTTACCTGCTTGCCATTAGTGAAGATTATGTGTCAGGATGCCATGTCCTTTTCCATGGTTAGGGTTCTGGAGGCCAATTTTTACCTGCTCAGAGAGGTCATGGGTTGGGCTGCACGGTTTGGGTTTCTCAGAGCTCTTCTTGTTTATAAAGACACCCTTGGCTTCCATGCTTGGTAATGGCCTTTCAAAAGGTAACTAGAGAAAGTATGAAGTGGGCACATTTTTCTATTTATCTAAATGGCTACATTCACACCCCTCTCCCCTTTTGGTATTAATCCAAGTGGTTCGATTTTGAATTAAAGTGGGGGGTAGAACTACAAATGGAGGTATACAGATCCTTTAATGAGCAAAAACCAATACCTTCATTTTTTCCCTAACATGTTATTATGAAAATTTTCAAACATACAAAATTGTTAACAGAATTTTAGGATAAACACTCACACCACCCAGATTCTACAATTAATATTTTACTATATTTGCTCTTTATCATATTTCTAAATTTCCATTATCTATCTCTTTTTTTGATGCATTTCAAAGTAAAGTTTCAAAGATCAGTAACACCCTCACCCATACTTCAACATGCAACTCATTAGCCAAACTTCAAGATATGTTTAAAGTTCCCTTTTTTGCATTTTGAGGTAAAATTTACCTACTATGATATGCACAAATCTTGAGCATACCACTCGATGATTTCTGACAAAAGCATACACCAGTGTAACCAAACATCCCTCGAGATACAAATATTATTAACGCCCAGGAAGCCTCTTCACCTCCCTTCCCAGAAAACCCCACCCTCACCCAGTACCTACGGAAACTTGTGATCTGATGGTTCTTATCTTCTGGTGAAGTTACTGGCGAAAGAACTGAAATTATTGTAACACTTCCCAAGTAGGATAACTAAGGCCAGAGAGAGATTATTTTTTTTAGACCACATGAACATGATATGAGAACAAAAACCTTAGATCCTGAGCAATTTCATGCTTTTCTCACTTGACTATATCCCAAAATTTCCTTTCAAAACTTCTAAATTAAGTTGAACTCAAATTTGTGACTTCTGACTGTTTCCAAGCAAAAAGACAACTTTCCCATAACCTTTTATCAAGGCAAACCTACAGGAATAGCTAGGATAGAGGAAAAGAATCATAAATGCATTTTAAAAAGAGACTAAAAATAATTCACATAGGAAATGCAATTAAGTTTAATTACATTGAATGCTAATACTCCCCCTGCAATCATAAAAGCAAATGTTTGAAATATATTTGAATGAAACGAAAAGCTCATAGTATATTACACAGCTAAAAATAACACATTTGCTTAATATTCAAATTTTTATTACTCTAAATCTAACATAACCCAGATTTCAAATATTAATGATTCTGTTCATTCTACTATTTTCTACTCATGCAAGCAAAGGCAATAATGTTACAAGGATATTCTTAGGATATCTGAAAACTACCAATAAACAGCAATTTTTTCTTATTTGTTTAATAACTGCTGTCATTCTTTTTGTAAGCAGTAATCACAAGATGTCAAACAAATTCTGCCTTGACTGTGGGTACTGATACATGTCTCTGCTTGTTTTTATTAAAAACAAAAAATTTTCCCTGCATTAATTACCAACACTGGAGAAGTGGGGGCACCACCTCACCAGCCTCTGGGCAAGCAGAGATGCAGCACAGAAAACCACAGAGCAAACTCTAATATCAGAGTACCGGAACGCATTTTTCTTTAACTCCCTTGGGGACCCAGGGACTCAAAGTCTTAGATTCCCTTAAAGGGAAAAGCAGGAGCATGCACGGGGGCAGGGTGGGATCATGTTTATCAGTCACAACAGTTCATCTGGGCCTGGATCCAGGTAGTCTGCATGTCTAAATTTGATGAAATATAGGCGCCACCAGGTAACAGTAGTGGTCAGGGAGCTTGCCAGAAACCTGTAACTCAAAACTGAAAAATGAAATTAAAAGACTAGTTTGGCCAGGCAGTTTCTTTCTTCAGGATGCAATAACTGCAAACTACAAAGTTGAAAGCACAGACAATTCTTTGTAGGTTTCATTCTTCCTAATGTGATACAACATCTGGGCCAGGAAAATATACACAAATATTTTCAGACTTGCATTTCAATACTGAACTGTAATGTTCCGCACAACTTCCCCTCCTCCTCCTCCTTTCTTCTTTCTCTTCTCCACATTCTGCACGGGGGGTTGGTCTAGGGCAGAGAGCCCAGGCCAGGCCGGTCGAGGTCTTGGGTGTATCCGGAGGGCAGGTACGAGGGGCAATGGTGACCGAGCAGACGCCTGACCCTGTCCTGTCAATAAACCGTAACCCCGACCTGCCAGGCCCCTGAGCCGGCTCTTCTCTGTCTAGCCTCTTCTCTAATTGCTCTAAAAATGACTCTTCATTTAAAAGTACCTTTGTGTAAACACCCCACAGGAACTGACAGTCATCAGAATTACCACACAGTTCTAGTTTTTAAGAAGTGCAAGAAAAGCCTTTCACTGTGGTAGGACTTTGAAAACAATTTCAACTGCTGTGCAAAACAATATGCATCACTCTTTCAGCTTACTCGGCAGGTGACATTAATTTGACTTTTAAGACTGTTTACAGTGAAATGTTAGATCTTTTGATTAACTGATTTGAAAGTAAAGATGGAGAAGTGATTTTCCCCACAAAACCAGCCTGTTTCTCTTACTTGTGAGTACCTCAGAGAGCCAACGCTAAAGTCTTGGTCTTCCGCATCCACATAATGAGGCTTCCCCATAAATTCTAAAAGGATCAGTACTTTTTACTTAAATATGAAAATCCAAACAAACGAAAAATTAAAATAGGGAAGTGGGGAGATAAGAAAAGAGGTTTTGGAATAAAAATTTTTTTTTTTAAATAATAAAATTAAATCAGCTTTGTAGATTAGTAGAAAGCACAAACTTCAAGGGCCAGCCCCATGGCCAAGTGGTTAAGTTCCTGTGCTCCACTTCCAGGGCCAGGGGTTCACTGGTCCCCATCCTGGGCTCGGACGTACACACCACTCATCAAGCCATGCTGTGGCAGCATCCCACATAGAAGAACTGGAAGGACCTACAACTAGATATACAACTACGTGCTGGGGCTTTGTGGGGGAAAAAAAAAAACAACTTCTTTTTACTGGTTTGTGGCTTAATTCTTTTCTCCTTTTTCTTTATAGCAGTAAAAAAAATTATATCACATAACTTACTTAGGACTCCTTGGATGCAATTCCCTAAATTATTTCTCTCCTACTGACATAATGGGGAAGCTAGTTATTGTCACTTTTATAAAAGAAAGCCAGACTTGAATTTTACAAATCCCAAGCTCTCTTCCGATTGGGTGCAGGTTAAAATCTGCCCTTTAAAGCATGGCTTATTTAAATAGCTCAAATTAAAGAAACTATTATCTCTAGCAATTTATTTCTAAGTCCTGACAAAGGAAAAGAAAGCCCCCCTCCATGTCCCATTTTCTCCATAGCACTTATCACCTTCTAAAATACTCTGATTTAGGGCTGGCCTGGTGGCACAGCGGTTAAGTTCGCACTTCTGCTTCAGCGGCCTGGGGTTGCCAGTTCAGATCCCAGGTGCAGACATAGCACCACTTGGCAAGCCATGACGCGGCAGGCGTCCCACATATAAAGTAGAGGAAGATGGGCATGGATGTTAGCTCAGGGCCAGTCTTCCTCAGCAAAAAGAGGAGGATTGGCGGCAGATGTTAGCTCAGGGCTAATCTTCCTCAAAATAAAATAAAATACTCCGATTTACTTGTATTTGTTTATTGCCTATCAATGTAAGCTCCTTGAGCGTAGGATTTTTGCCTGTTTTGCTCACTGATGTACTCAAAATGACTAGAACAGTGTCTGGCACATAGGAAGCCCTCAATAAATAGTCTTAGAATTAATGAATAAAAAGTTGAACAGATTAAAGAAACATTCTTAAATGAAATAAGTGTATTTATTGTCTTATCTACCTTACCCTGTATTTCAGTATAATAAGCTATCTTATTGTGGGCATGAAAAAAAATTACATGTGCTTTTTTTGTTTCAAATCAACTACCCAAAAGCTTTCCCCCCTCCAAAACACTAGTTAAAATGCATGGAAGAAAAGCCTTGATATTTCAAAGTTGAAGTAGATCTTAGAAACCTCTTAAAACAGAGGTCTGAGCCTTCAGAATCCCCAAAGGAGCTTGCTGAACATGAAGATTCCCAGGTCCCACTCCACACCTGCTGACTCAGAATCTCTATGTTCAAGGAATTTATTGTCTAGAAGGGAAGAAAAAGAAACTGACTAACCCACAGTTACAATAAAGCACTAGAGGTGTGATCATGATGCTGCTGGAACTAAGAGGTGGTGCATACAAATCAGAGCGTACTTGAGCTGAATTCTAAAGTAGAGCAGAAACGTATTGTTAGATCAGTCGTGGTATGTGCATTTCATACAGAGTGCAGTCTTTGTAAAATCTATAGTTGTTGTGGCTTTAGGGAAGAATGCTCACCACATTAGAGAGGTAGGCTGAGGGTCAAAATATGAAGAGACTTGTGTTCTAAAATAAGGACTTTAAATTTTATCATAAAAACTGGGGGATGACGTTAAAGACTAGAGCAAAGAAAAGTTATGATCACATTTAAATTTTGGAAATATCTAGAGAATGGACTGACTGGGGTGGGCTGGAGCTGGGGGAAGATTAGAGGCACGAAGATAAATGAAAAGCCTACTGTAGTACAGAAGGGGACAAGTGATGGGGGCCTGATTGGAAAGTCACCCAGGAGGCTGTCTCTACAGCATCTACAGTGGCTGTGTGTGGGATGAGGAAGATGGAGAGGTCTAGGAATTACTTACCCCTTTCTTTCCTCCTCCCAGGTTTCTGGCCTAGGACCTTGGTGAATGCTGGAGTTACTAACCCAAATAGGGAAAAGACGTAGAGGAGCAGACTTTTTGGGCAAAGATGATGAGCTCCATTTTGGACAAGTTGACGTTGCAGGGCTTCTCGAACTGTGATTCTTTAGACTAGCATCATTAGCATCACCTGGGAACTTATGAGACCTACAAATCTGGGGAGGTGGGTGGAGCTCAGCTCTCAGTCACCAAGCCCTCCAAGTGATTCTAATGCACACTGAAGTTCAGAACCACTGGGATAGCCTGATCTCTAAGCTCTAGAGGATAGTTAGCTTTGGGGAATGGAGAGATGGAGAGACAGGTAAATCAGAAAGGAGTGGCAGCTGAACCACAGGCTGCCAACTAAGAGACCTGCCTAAGGTCACATTGTAAGGTACATCCAGAGCTGAAGTTACCATTCCTCATACCGTCTTGTGTTGTTACCTCTCCTCTACGTGGAAGTGTCTCTTAAGAGAGACTCTTATTTCAGAAAAAGATTTCTAATACAATTTATCTCAAGTTATCCTTCAAACTCTGACTGCAACTCATTATTAGAGTCCTTACATTCTCATAAATCTGTCAATAGGCATGAAGTGAAGTTGATCACTTTGTCATCTGTGGCATGAAAGTCCTTCTTATTTCCCAGATGCACATATTTTCTAAAACCCCTTTTTTTTTAGTTCTCTGCTTTCTTGTCTTAATCATCACAGTAGGTCACCTGCCTCCATTCTTAATGAGCAGACATGAGTCTATAGGACTCAATTCCATCCACTATCCTAAATCTTCTCATTCCAAACATCATGTTCAGTGTCAACTGCACCTCACCCATAGGACACTTACCTTTATTTCATGATGTCAGGATTGGGAAAAAGAGTAATTTGTGGCTAGATTTTCAATTAAATTTCCATTTTTTACACAAACTGAATTTTCCCCTGGAGTTTTTAAAACTCCCTTCTAATTACTACCTTGTCTTTTCTTGAGTTAATATTCAAAGGTTTTCCTTTATATCCAAGTAGTGATGCTACTCTTGGGAAGATTACTATATTTCACTCTTTTAGCAAATAGTTATTTAGTTATAACCCTCTATAGAACCTTGTATATTTACCGAGGAGAGTATAGGAATTACTCACACATATTTCCTGCCCCAGCTATCTTGATAATCCAGTAGCACGATAAGGTTAACGCGAAAATTATTACAAATATAACAGCTCATTGCTCACACTAAGTGACTACGAAAGAAATGATGGACTCAGCATCTATTCCAACCTTTTTTTAGGTTGTCTTCCATACTGCAGAGGTTGGATAGCTAAAAACTATGTTTCCCAGGCTCCCCTACATATAGGTTCTACTTCTGAATTCCACTTTACCAATTAGTTGCCTTTCTAGGAGATTCGAAGGGAGAAGTGTGATGGAGGCTCCATTCCTGTTGCTTCTGCTATTCTTTTTTCCGCTGGTGATCACAGTTGTGAAAATGTTAGGTTCTTCTGAGCAGCATTCTAGTGTCCCATATTAGTTTCATGAGTATTGAGAAGCAGTTAGAGATGGCGGCTGTTAGCTTCCCTGGTAAGCCAGCTCTACCTGCTCCCTGGTGGCCAGTGCAGAGGAGCTGTCCTGGAAGTTGCTCCTCTAGGCTCAGCCTACAGGCTGTTTCTTTAATCTCCCAATTAGGAACATCCAATTCCTATATTAAAGACACTTCTTGACATAGCTAGAGTGACTTCAGTTTTCTGCAACTTAACTCCAACTGGTGGGGTTCCAATATTGGTGGAAAAAAGGAAGAGAAGGAGGAAGAGGGGCAGACAGACAAGGCCACAACTGTTAGAGAAGACCAAGAGAGGCTGTATAGAGAAGGTGGTGCTTGACATAGTCCTTGATATACAGATAGGATTTCGACAAAAATGAAGGGCAAGGAAACAGCATACTAGGCTGAGGGTAAAGTATGAACAAAAGTGTGGAGTTATGGAAGCCCAGAGCACATTAAGGGCTGAGTGGTCTGTTTTTTTTTGAAAGTATTGAGTAGGCGTATTTGGAAGAGTGAAATAAGACTATATGCTGAAAGGTTTAAAGTGCTTAGGATAAAGAGCTCAGATTTAATTCAGCAAATTATTAAAATTTTTGAGTGGAGGAATGCCAATAATCAGAAATGACTCCTTAGGGAAAGTAAAAGGGTAAGATGGATTGAGTGGAGAATCGGGAAATGGTTCAGTTAGGAGGCTACTACAAGAAGAGAGACGATAAGTAATGAGAGATTAAACCTCTATGGTAATGAGGGAATGTAGGAAAGGAGATGGACACAAGAGACTGCAGAAGTATCATTTACATAACTTGACAGTTGGTTAAATTTATACAATTAGGGGAAAGGAGTCAAAGATGACTGACTCTGAGGACAGTGGTGCCATTAACACAAAGAGGGAACACAGGAGGATGAATTGGTTCTGGTCTGGGGAAGACTTCACTTGGCTTTGGATTTACTGAATGTGAAGTAGCAGAAGGTGAAGGTGTCTAGAAAGCACTCGGAAAGGCAGGGTTCATGCTTAAGAAAGAAGTCAACTATATTGAATCTGGAAACTCACCTCAACATCTGATGACACTTTATCTAAAGTATTAACTGAAAAGTAACCAACTATAAAGCCTTCCTACTTCTCTAGCTACTCCTCATCCTCTTTTGTAGGCTTCCCTTCTCTGATAACCCCTTACATATCAGTTTTTCTTAGAGTTCTGTTCTCGCTCCTCTTCTGCTCAAGCGACTACCTTCTCCTAGGTAGCTTATATTGCCACCACGTGTACGTGACTTCCAAATCTGTATCTCTAGCCCAGATCCCTCCCCACAAGTCTCCTGATCCATTTACCTCCTCTGCTTACTGGAAATCTCCACTTGGCTGTCTCCAGGCACTTTACACTCAACATGCTGCAAGTTAAACTGATACATTCTCTTCCAAACCTTGTCCTCCCTCCAGTGTTTTCAATGAATGGCACCATAATCCACTCAACTACCAGAACCTGGGAATCGGGGGGTCATCTGCCACTCATCCTCTTCCATCATCACGATCCCCAAATCTAAGCAATAAACAGTTTGTGAATTTACCTCACAAATATCTACTAAAGCCATTCACTTCTCTCCACTCCTACTATCCTGGTCCTGGTTGCTATCACCTTTCACCCAAAACAGCTGCCAACTGTTTCCCTACTGTTCTCTCAGTTTCTGGAGTCATCCTCCTCCAAATCATTCTCCTCCCTGAGGCCAGTGAGATCTTTATACCATGCTAATTTGAATATGTTACTCCCTTGCTTATAATATTTCTCACTTAACTCCCAAACTGCCCTTATGATAAAGTCTAAACATACTTGTATTGGTTAGCTTTTACTTTGTCAAAGTCACCTCAAAATTTAGTGTCTTAAAACAACAAACATTTTTTGTTTCTCATGATTCTGTGGGTTGGCTGGGCAGTTCTTCTGGTCTGGGCCAGCTCAGCTGATGTCTGTGGTATTCAGCTGAAGGCTCATCTGAATGAGCCTCATTCACATGTCTGAAGATTGGCTCAGTGTTAGCTGGGAAGATGGTAAAGACTTAGCCATGCGTCGCTCATCCAACAGCCAGCTTGGGGTCATTTATATGGTGGTGGTCAGAGGGTTCCCGGTAGCAGGAGAAAGTAAGCTTCAATACACAAGTGCTTTTCAAGCCTCTGCTTATGTCACCCCATTGGCCAAAGAAGTTATATGGCCAAGCCCAGATTCAAAGGGTGGAAAAACAAGAGTTGACCTTTTGACATGAAGAGCTTCAAACTCACCCTACAAAGCAACATACAGAACGGGGGAGAATTTGTAGCCTTTTTGCAATCTACCACATTAATGTACTTTATAAACTTCTTATGATCTGGATCCTGATTGCCTCTTACGTCTCATTGCTTAAAACCTGGCCCTTGTCCCAGGACTCCCATGGTATACTTGCTTCAAACACAATAGGCTCTTTCCCTTTTAGCCTTCGCACATGTTGTCCCTCTACCTTGAACACTCCTTCACTTCACTACCAATTATCCTTCAGGTCTTCTCTTAAATATGACCTTCTCTGGGAAGTCTGCTTTGATCCCTTAAGACTGGAGTAGGTGACCTGCTGCTGTGCTTCACAGACACTGTGCTTAGCCCCATCACAGCCTTAACACATGCACTGCCAATACCCACATATTTGTCTATACTCTCCAGTAGATTATAAGCTCCCTAAAGGCAAGGGAGCTTTCTTCATCATTGAAGATCCATGCACAGTAAGTGCTTGATAGATTTCTGACTAATGAAATTACCAGATATGAAGTATTAGGGCAAAAGAAAGTAAATTAAAGAAAGGGAGAATTAGGGATGTGGATAAAATGTGATTCGTGAGTAAATCAGTATTCAAAGATTAACAGTGTTATCCTGCCCAAGATTTAACAGAAAAATAAAAGGATCTGCAGAAAGACTTGAGTGTTTTATCATATCAGAGGTGGTAAGACCCTGAGAACCATTCAACAAGTTGGATAATTGTCACGGGGTAAAGGGAAAGGATTGACAATTAGATGAGAATTACCCCCACAAAAGAAATTATAAAACTGAAACAAAATCTGATACATATAAGGGCAGTATTTCTGGCTCAGATGTACCAAATTCATTTCAGAAGTCAATAAAGATGGTGAACTGAACACAATTCATCTACTTTTACTGCCTCTCTTATAGATTAAGGCATGAACCTATAAAATCAGAGAGAATAGGAGAGGAGCAACAGGGGGTTGGAGAAGATTGGAAGCTGGAAAGCAGATGATGGGAGGCAAATGACTTAGTGAAACCAAGAAAACTGTGTCCTGTTCAGGCAGTGGAGCACAGTGAGAATTCCCAGGAGTCAACTGGTAGCACCAGGTTTCTCTAGATATAAGGGTGAAGTGGACCTAAAATAAGGAAGATGGGTTGAAAATCTGTTTCAATTTAGACACAGTTAAATCCTCAGATCTCATACTCTACAAAGTGGAATGACTGCTCCTCCACCACTCTGGCAAAATTATTCTCAGGAGACAGTAAAACAGAAGGTCTCTGACTGGAGAACACCAGGAACCATTAAGCGTGGGGTTCTATAATGAATTTAGGGGATTAAGTGAACAATTACATACTTGGGAGCTGAGACCCACTCCCCACCTTCCACCCCTCCTACTTAGCTTCCAGAATGTTGGCAGCAGACCTTTGCCTTTCAGGCAGGAAATTAATAGAACCTGCTCTGGGGACTCTGAATAGCCTAGGAAAAATGACTCTAAGATGTTGACCCAATGAGATTACCCCACAGCTCAGAGCTGACCCAGAGCAACCTGCCTTCGCCACTTGCTCAGAGCTTGCACTCAGTTTGTCTTGCTTTTCCTTTTTATTTTGAAATAATTTTAGACTTACAGAAAATAGTACAAAGGGAAACAAAAGTACAGAGAGTTCCTGTACATCCTTCATCCAGCATACCCTAATGCTAACATTTTTCATAACCACAGTTTTATTATCAAAAAAAAACAGGGAAATTAACATTAGTAGATTACTATTAACTGAAATATGGACCCTATTTGAATTTCCCCAGTTTTCCCTCTAGTGCCCTTTTGTCTGGTCCAGGATCCCATCCAGTATTCCACCACGTAGTCAGTTGCTAAGTCTTCTTGGTCTTCTACAATCTTGTGACTGTTCTCACTCTTTCCTTGGCTTTCATGAGCCCACTCGGCTTTAAAGCCCCCACTCTTATACAGAGGCAAACAATCACGGATTTTCAGATACCAGAGAAAGCCTCTTATACAAAAGATAAATCCCAAACAACAATAACAAAAAGAAAAAAAAAAAACTCAGAGGAAACAGAGAATATACAGAGAAGAAAATTTCTAGAAAATTATTAATAATATACTCAAGAAAAATATTATAACCATGAAACAAGAACAGAACACTATTTAAAAAAAACTTTCAGGGGACAAGACAGACTCTTGGAGATTAAAAATATTACAACAGACATGAAAACCTCAACTGAAGGGGCAGAGAATAAATTTGAGGAACACTCCCAGAAAGGAGAGCAAAACGACAAAGTCCAGAGGGGAGCTGGGCATTAAAAGAACAACCACACAAGTGAACATATGATTTTAAAATGTGCTATGTGTTTTATGAAGGAGAAGCACAGACCACAATGAGAGAATATGCTGGCGGATGGAGCACAGGGGCAGTAGAAAAGTCCAGGAAACCACTCTGATGAGTTTAAGACCTCAAGAACAAGCAGGAATTAGCCAGGCGAAGAGCTCTGAGGAAGGGCAATTCAAGCATGGGGAACAGTAGATGCAAAGATCTCAAGGAGGAAAGGGCTTCAGGAATTAGAGCATCTTAGGAGCAGACCAGTAGACAGGAGTGGAGGGACTGGAGGGCTGGAGTGGTAAGACAAGGCCAGCGGGCCTTGGAGGTCAGGATTTTCATGGTAGTGCAATGGGAAGCCAAAGAAAGGTTTTAAGAGGGAGTGAAATGATCTCATTGGAAAGCATGCTTTTTAAAAGGTCATTTGACTGCAGTGTGGAGAATTGGGGGAAGTAGTTTAAAGACTATATAACAGTCCCTCTCATCTTACGGATTTATCATAATTTACTTAATCATTCCTCTATTTTATTGGACATTTAAGGTGTTTCCAGTTCTTTGCTAATATAAGCAACACTGTAATAGACATCCTTGAAACTAAATCTTTACTAGCACCTCTGGTTATTTTCTGAATATAGATTCCTAGAAGTAGAATTAAATAATTGAGTTAAAAGGTATGAAATTTTCTGGCTATTTTTTAAAAGTTCTTTTTAAAAGATAAAGATTTTGATAAGATAAAGATAAATATGAAAAATCGATTTCACAAAATGGATATCTCCCCACCTATTTAGTTAATTGCTATCAACAGAAGATTTATTCAAAAAGATGAAAAACTTCTATTTGTGTGTAAAAATTACCCCATTTATTTGTTTTTAGTAACGGCAAGCACTTAAGTCATTAAAATTGATACTGTCCAAAGTCTTGGTTGGGACAAGCCAAAATTAAAACAATTAACATGCCAGCAGCAGGCTGTGCTTATGAATCAAATGACTATACATTTGGGACATCTGAAAACAACCTCAAGGTAATATACTCTTCTAAGGGTATATTTATTTGTAGTTTAACTTTTTTATAATATATTTTTTTGGTTATAAATATATTCACAAATCTGAAAAAAATGCTTTGTCAGACCATGTTTCCCAACGACATGCGTGGTCATGTTCTGCCAAGCAGAGCTGTTGTTTAGCTCTCTCCATTTTCTCTTCTCATTCTCTCACATGTGGCCTCTTTCACACGCAAATTTATCTCTTTTGTTCCTCATCTCAGCGACTACCATCACCGTACACAAGCTCCTTCTCCTGTTTACCTACTTCTTCCCACTCACATTCTGTGTACACATACTTCTTCACCTTCAAGTTCTTAAATATTCATTTTCTCTTCAGTTGATGCGATCCTTTCTCTCCTCTCTCTCTCACATTTCTTTGCTCTCACTTTCACCTTCTCTCAGACTCTGGTCCCCTCACTTCTCTCACACACTCCAACTCCTGCCCTGGGTCCTAGTTCAGGGAAGGACTGTTGGTCAGGAAATCTGCCGAAGTGGCTGAGGGGATAATTGGGGCAAGGGTGGGGGTGCAGACGCATGGATGCTGGGCAAGAGGAGACCAGGTGGTCAGTCAGGGTTTCCCAGGCCTCTGTGGCAGGAGGGGGTGAGCGTGAACTAAAGGATGGGGCCACCAAAGCAGGGGACAGCGGCTGAGTCCTGCTGCTCGACAGCCGGAGCGCACACACACAAGCCACACAGAAACGCTTGGCGGCCTGGAAGGGGTCTGAGAGTTGCCAGTTGGACATACTGACCTAGACAACCAATTAAGGCATGTTCAAGGTCTGCTGAACAGAACGGTCTTTTAAACGAGGCTAAATCCCCTGTTAAGAGTTGCTGATTTTTCTCCCCCTGAATTTTCCAGATTTACAGTCATGGTAAGAACGGGAAGACGAGTTAGACAAGGGTACTGAAAAATCTGACACATTGAACATGACAGGTGAAGGTACTTTTGGAAACAAACCAGGTATTAGGGGAGCACTGAGGGATCTAGTAGGTACGCTTGATGAGAATCTGTACTGGGAAGGAGTTTAAGCTCAAGGTCAGGAATCATTAATATGCATGCAGGAAGTCATCAACATTTAAGCATAAGCAATATGAATCTCATTAAATCTTCAATCGCTTCCTATTGCCTGAAGGAATTGGTGGTAGTCTAATGATTAAAGCAGTAACATTAAAGTAGAAAACCGTATTAGAAATTGATCCTTATAAAAGAAGCTAAAATAAAGTACGAATCCGCCTAAGCCCACTTTACAAGACTTCCCTCGGCAGCTGTGATTTTTTCTTTAATGTGTACTGTCTCCCTGACCTCTGAGTTAGGAGGTTTTGCTGAAAAGTGACTGGTGAAAGAGATGTTCGAGGGCTTTTTTTTTTTTTAAATCTAGGTAATTGATAATCTTTCACACGCTTCCCAACTGCCATCATACTGCTACCTAGCTGTTTGTCGCGTCCCCCACCTACTCACTGTATCACAGAGAACGGCACCCCACTACACCCGGCACAGCCTTCTCCTGCTGTGTCGCTCATTCCCTTTTCTGATTGCAGCACCCCTGCACTTGGCAATGCCCTGAACAGCTGCTATTCACAGAGCGTAAAGTAAGGGAGAAATGACAGGAGACGACAGAGAGGAGCTGTCTTTTGAAATATCAATTCCTAGAGGGGCTGGTTTTCAGCGGCATCAGCCAGTTGGCAGAGTGGATGGCGAGGGAGTTCTTTTCATCCCTGACCTATTTCTACTTGATCTTACAGGAAAATCATAATCTTACTGATGACAGAGACAGTGTATGGGATGCCCTAAATTCAGAATTATTACGATGCTGAATAGATGGATAAATAAGAGTGTGATATATAGACTCCAAATGTGAGAGATAAAAGGACCTCAAAGTTAATTTTCCTAACATAATATTTCAGTAATTAAAAAGTTTTCTCCTGCCAGCCCCCGTGGTGTAGAGGTTAAGTCCATGCACTACACTTTGCGCGTGGGGTTCACGGGTTCGTATCCCAGCGCCAACCTACACCGCTCTACCAGCCACACTGTGGTAGCATCCCACATAAAGTAGAGGAAGAGTGGCACAGATGTTAGCTCAGTGACAATCTTCCTCAGGCAAAAAGAGGAAGATTGGCAACAGATGTTAGCTCAGGGCCAGTCTTCCTCACAAAAAAAGAAAAGTTTTCTCTTGTGGATGTGTTAAAAGTTTGTTTAAATCATAGTCGTATTTCCAGTAGCCCTCCTTAAGAAAAAAAATCATTTTAGACATGCCTACTCTTTCTATCCAAATGGTGAGATCATGGGTGACTTATACTTTCTTCTTTATACATTTCTATAATATCTTAATACTATCACTATGAATAGTTATTAAGGGCTTCTTATGTGTCAGGCACTGTGCTAAGAGCTGTTGTGGTAGCCAGCCTTCAAGATGGTCCCCAATGACCCAGTCTCCTGGCATTCACACCCTGGTCTGCCACACTGTGCTGGTCTGTGTGATCGATAGCATATGGCAGGAGTGATAGGAGGTCACTTCTGAGATCAGGTTATAAAAGACTGTGGCTTCTGTCCTGGCTACCCTGGTTCTCCCTCTCTTGCATGACCAGTTTTGGAAAAAGCAGGCTGCCATGTTGTGAGCAATCTTATAGAGAGACACAGGTGGCAAGAAAGTGAAGTCTCCATAAGGAACCAAGGCTGGCCATGTGAGCTTGGAAGTGGGTCCTCCAGCCCCAGTAGAGTCCTGGGATGACTGCAGCTCCCGCCAACAGCTCAACTACAACCTCATGAAAAATCCTGAGCCAGAGGCACCCAGCTAAGCCATGCCCGGATTCTTGGCCTTCAGAAACCATGACATAGTAAGTGTTTGTTGTTTGGGATAATTTGTTACACAATAGGTAACTAATAGAGCTGCACAGGCATTATTTCTTTAATCCTCACAAGTACCAGTAAGGTAGGTACTTGTCTCATCCCCATTTTACAAACGAAGAAACTGAAACTTAGGTAGGTTAACTAACATGTCCAAGGTTCCACAACTAGTAAGCAGCAGCGTCAGGATTCAAACCGAAGCAGCCTAACTTGAGAACTCACATTCTTAGGCACTAATACACAGCCTGCTTCATATTACCTTTATAATCAGAAAATATATTTTCAAAGTATTTTCATTCCTAGAAAAAGAAATTCCCACTCTTCCTCCAGTCCTACCTCAGAGGTAGAGGCATTCTCCCTACTTCCTAGGGGAATCTCCCTCTTCTCCTCCTTCTGTTCCTTTCCACCTCTTTCAAGTCTGCTCTCTCTCCAGAAAGCCCCCTGATCTCCAGGATTTCCAGTGGATTTCCTTCTTTCTTATCAGTTTCCTTCCTTCCCTTTGCTTCTAAACATAGCCAGGGCCTCTATTTCAAAAACAAAACATATGTCCACATAAATGTCCACAGCAGCATTATTTGTAAGAGCCAAAAACTGGAAATAATCCAAATGTCCAAGAATTGGTGAATGGATAAGGAAAATGTGACATATCTATACAATGGAATATTTTTTGGCAATAAAAAGGGATGAAGTATTGACACATACTACGACATGGATGAACCTTGAAAATATGCTAAGTGAAAGAAGCCAGTCACAAAAGACCAGATATTATATGAGTCCATTTATTTGAAATGTCCAGAATAGGCAAATCTATAGAGACAGAAAGTAGATCAGTGGTTACCTAGGGCTGGTGGGGATGGGAAGATTGGGGAGTGAGTGCTAACAGGTAAGAAGTTTTGGGGGTGATGAAAATGAAAATCAACTGTGATAATGGTTGGACAACTCTTTGAATATACTAAAAACCAGTGAATTGTACACTTTAAATAGGTGAATGCATGGTCTATGAATTTTATCTTGATAAAGTTGTTATAAAAAAAAAAAGAGGACAAAAACCTCACACTTCTCTACAGCCACTAATAACTATCACTTTTCATCTGTTCCTTCCACTGATAAAATTTGGTCCAAGCCACCATGACCTCCTAGTGGCCAAATTCACTGACCTTTACTGAGTCATCCCAAAGCTTCCTCCTGAGCCTCTTCCTGACTAGGCTCTCTCTTCTGCCAACTCCTCTTCTGCTTTGATGATCCTCACCTTCCTTGGCTCTCCTTTCCAACAAGTCACCAGGGCCTGATGAGTTCTTCTCTGTTTCATTTCTCTTGCATCCATCTCTCCCTTTCCATCCCACAGTCATTGCACTAGTTCAGGGCCCTGTCACTTTGCTTCTGCCACTACCCCCTAACTGATGTCATGGCTTTCCCTCTCCAATACATCCAGAGCACCACTAGCAGCAGATTAAAATGGAGACACCATTTCACTTTCTTGTCAAAAACCTTCAGTGGTCTCAGCTTCCTATAAGATAAACCCTAAGCTGGCCTCCAAGGTTCTCCACAACCTGGCCCTAGCCTGTATTACTACTCTTCATCTCCTATACCTCCCCTATACAAACTCTCTGCTACAGCCAAACTCGCCATTCCAGAACTCTCCAAACATGTCTTGACTTTTCCTGTTTCCAAATGATTTGCCCACTTTTTTTTTTTTTTTTTTTTTAATGTATGCTTTCTGGTGAGGAGGATTGGCCCTGAGCTAACATCTGTTGCCAATATTCCTCTTTTTTTTTTTCCCCCTCTCCAAAGCCCCAGTACATAGTTGTATATCCTAGTTGCAAGTCCTTCCAGTTCTTCTATGTGGGATGCCACCTCAGCATGGCTTGATGGATGGTGTGTAGGTCCATGCCCAGGATCCCAACCAGCAAACCTTAGGCCACTGAAGCAGAGCATGTGAACTTAACCACCACGCCACCGGCCGGCCTGACTACTGCTCTGCTTTATCCCCTTAGGAATGCCTCCCTCAGCCTCTCTGTTGACCACTTTACTCATCCCTCAAGGCCCAATTCAACTCTCATTTCTTCTGTGAAGTAATCACTCCAGCCCCAAATTACCTTACCTTCCTCTTATTCCCAGACCACTTCTATACTGTTCTGCATTGTTATATGTATTAGGCTTCTTTCTCCAGTTAAACTAAAAACTATTTGACCCAGTTCAGAACTCACTTCCATCATGAAACTCCGACTACTCCCCCTAAAACTTCCTGTTCTCTCACTCCCCATTCCCAGTGTACCTGTTCTTCAACCTTCCTAGGAATTCCCATCTTAGGACAATTCCTTTCTCCCCCAAACTATCAGCCTCTTCTCTTTTCACTTCCACACTCTCGATTATTCATTGTAATAATAATGCCCCCCCCCCCCCCCAAAAAACAAGACAGACAAGGTCTATGTCCTTAAGAAATTTCCAGCATAGGCTAGACTCTGGAATTCATTAGTTCCATTTTACTCCCTGGTCCTTCCAGTGCATCCGTCTGGAAAATTCCAATCAACCCAACCATCCACCTTCACTCTTACACACACAGGATGATGCCCATTTGAAGAAAATCACACAGTGGCAATGAAAGGGGCAACTACAAATATACTATCTCTAATTTCACTTGGATCTCAACACTGCTGAGCAATCCTTCCATTATTCTTGATCAGTTTTTCCTCCTATTTCTCAATCCCCCACCTCGTTTCATCTCTAATCTCTGCAAAAATGCACAGAAAGAAATAGAAGTCACTGGGGGATGAAGTTTTTTCAATTTTCCATCCCCTCTCCTACCTAAAAAGTATCTGCATGCAACCTACCATTTCCTCCAACCCTAAGGGAGCAGGAGTCTGGTATCTTTACCCCTTCTCACATACAGGCCTCAGCCATTCAGGTGGTCCCCAAATCCTGCATATTCTACTGCCCAAAGTAGCCATCTCCAACTTCCCCTCTGGCTACTCCCTAGCTCTCACCCTACTTGCCTGCCATATTAAACCAGCAGAGCTCCCAGAAGGCTGCATGGGCTCCCATGTCCCTTACTTTGGGCAAGAGGCCCGCTCTGTCTCTAGACTCCTTCATCCGACCAGGCCCTCCTATACAGGAGAACTCAGCTCAGTCTTCTCCTCCTCTGTGAAGGTGAAGACTCCTCAATCTCTACTGGATGATCCCATTGCACCGTTTGCTTACCTCTATCTGTGCATTTATCTTCCTCTGTTGTAATAATTGATTTAATGTCCAATTCTCCTAAAGGACTGTGAATGCATGGAGAACAAGAACTGTGTATTCCAAGTCCAGTACAGTGTTAATGGCACATCCGCCACTATCTAGGTTCCCTTTGTGTTTCCACAATGCTTCAGTCAAATCTCTTCTCTCTCCCCATTAATCTGTTCATTAATGCCTTGTGATCAGAGAATGTAGTTTATATAATTTTTCTTTCTAGAACTTATTGAGGTTTTTTAGTGGCATAACTCATCAAGTTTTATCCTATTCGTGTATATTTGTAAAAAAAATCCCTTTAATCCAAGGTATCAAATTTAACTTTAAATCAAATTTACTAGTTACAACATTCTCAACTTCAATAACTTTATTATGTCTGTGCCATAAATTGCCAAATTAGAGTCATGCTAAAGTTTCCCACTATGATTGTGGTTTTATCCATTTTTCCGTTTATTTCTAATAGCTCTTACTTTATGTATTTTAACACATTATTTGATTCATAAAGATTCATTATTAATAACTTTATTGTATCAGAATTAACTAGCCAGTTTTTATTTATTCATTCAAAAAATCTTTCTTGAATGCTAATTATGTCAGGCATTGTTTGAAGTAGGTGGGATATGTTAGGTAACAAAACAAAAACCTTTCTCTTTGTGGAACTTACGTTCTTGTGGGGGAGATAGGCAACAGACAATAAATATGACAAATAAAGTACATCATACAGTGTGTTAGAAAGTGTTAGGTGCTAAGAGTAGGGTCTTATATGACAATATAAAGACTTTGGCTTTTACTCTGAGTGAAAGGTTTTGAGCAAAAGAATCACATGATCTGACTTACATTTTTTTTTTTTTTTTGCTGGGAAAGATTCACCCTGAGCTAACATCTGTTGCTAATCTTCCTCTCTTTTTTCCCTCCCTCCCCAAAGCCCCAGTACATAGCTGTATACTCTAGGTGTAAGTCCTTCTAGTTTTTCTATGTGAGCCACCACCACAGCACGGCTACTGACAAACGAATGGTGTGGTTCTGCACCCAGGAACCAAACCTGGGCTGACAAAGCAGAGCACTCTGAACTTTAACTGCTAGGTCATCAGGGCTGGCTCTGACTTACATTTTTAGAAGCTCAGTTTGGCTGCTGTGTTGAGAATCAAGTATAGGAGGGCAAGGGTAGAAGAAGCAGGAGGACCACTGGTGGGTTATTGCAGTGATCCAGGTAAGACATGATAGCGGCTCAACTCAGGGTGGTGACAGTGGGGGTGACAAAAATGTTTGTATTCTGGGTATATCTTAAAGGTAGATTCAATGAAATTTTGTTTTTCCCTTTTTTTCTTTTGTTTTTTTGTGAGGAAGATTCACCCTGAGCTAACAGCTATTGCCAATCCTCCTCTTTTTTTCCTTTTTTTAAAGATTTTATTTTTTTCCTTTTTATCCCCAAAGCCCCCCAGTACACAGTTGTACACTCTTCATTGTGGGTCCTTCTAGTTGTGGCATGTGGGATGCTGCCTCAGCGTGGTTTGATGAGCAGTGCCATGTCCATGCCCAGGATTCAAACCAATGAAACACCGGGCTGCCTGCAGCGGAGCGTGTGAACTTAACCACTCGGCCACGGGGCCAGCCCCTCTCCTCTTTTTTTTTGCTTCAGGAAGATTAGGCCTGAGCTAACACCTGTGCCAATCTTCCTGTACTTTACATGTGGGATGCCTCCACAGCCTGGCCGATGAGTGGAGGAGGTCTGCACCCTGGATCTGAACCTGCGAACCCAGGCTGCCACAGCAGAGCACGCGGAACTCTAACTACTCAGCCATGGGGCTGGCCCTCCACAGGATTTCTTGACAGATTGGATACAGAGTGAGAGGAAGAAAGGAATTGGGGGTGATAGAAAAGTTTATGGTCTGAGAAACTGACAGGATGAAATTACCATCAACTGAGTTAGGGAAGTCTTTGGAGTGGAACAAGTTTTAGGGAAGAGATTAGAAGTCCAGTTTTGGAGTTTTGGACATGTTGATCTTGAGATGGCTGTCAGACATCCACGGGGAAGTGTTCAGTAGGCACTTGGATGTATGAGTCTGGAATTTGGAGAAAGGTCTTGGCTGGGGGCATAAATATGGGAGTCAACAGCTTAATGGATGGTGTTTAGAGCCTCCGGACTGATGAGATCATTAAGGGGACAGTGAGCATAGAGAGAAAAGGTCCACGTTACTGCCTGCATGTACTCCCTACAAGTGGTTCCTTAGGTTTTCCCCTGAAAATTAGATATTTTATACCATTCCAGTTACTATTGCTGTGTAACAAGTTACCCAAAACTTAACAGTATTAAACAAAAACTAGTAATTTTAATATGCTCATGAATTATTTGGGTCAGGAATTTGGAAATGAATGTCTGAGGCTACATGATGTCTGAGTCCCTTGAAGGCTGGGGATGCCTCAATGGCTGAGGTCTGGAACCATCTGAGGGCTCATTCACTCACATATCTGGTGCCTGTGAGGGGATGACTTAAAGACTAGGTCTCCTGACGAGACCACTTTCAAGTGGCCTATCCCAGTGGCTTGGCTTCCTCACAGCACGGTAGCCCCAGGGTAGTTGGGTCTCTTCCAAGGCAGCTCAGGCTCCAAGCACGACTGTTCCAGTGAACAAGGCAGAAGCTGCATTCCCTTCTAAGATAGCCTTGAAAGTCACACAGCATCACCCCCCTACTCTCTTTTGGTCGAAGCAGCCACAAGACGGTCTGGATTCAAGGGGAGGGAATATAGATCCCACTTCTTGTATCAAAGAATTTTGAGGGGTGGGGGGTGGGCACAGGGGATGAAGGGGAGCAATTATGTGGTGACAGTGAAGAAATAATGTACAATTGAAATCTCACATTGATGTAAACTATTATGAACTCAATTTAAAAAAAAAGAATTTTGATAGTATCCTAAGGGAGATGCTATTTTTTTCATCACATCTTACCTCAAGAAATTAATGAAAGCCATGCCACGATTTGATTGTTAAGTATGGTATGCAGTAAAAAGCTATATTATAATAGAGTGGAAATGTATTTGTTAAAAAATATCATATAGCAAAAATCCATCTCCATCCTCTGGTTATCAACATGAATAGAGTTTAAGTCACAGGAAGCTCCTTATTAATGTTAGCATTTTCCAAATCACCCATGGACTGCATCCAAAAAGTTTAATTCTAAGTTGGTTTGGTGAAACTGAGGATACATTTTCCTACAGATGCCACACAAGGTAGTAAGGATCTCAGGTCAGTTGACAAAAGTTTCAAGTACTTAATTCATGATATACAATAGCCCCTCTCCTACCTGGAGGCTAGATTTTTGAAAAACCACTATGGTAAGAGAATTCTCAGTGGAAGAATCTATGGCTTTAGAGTCACAAATGAACAGAAGCATATATATATTTTTTTACATTTGTTAAAATAAAAAAATCAAGAATAATAAAATATCATGAGCATTATATACATCTTAAATTATAATAATGAGTATATGTAAGTAATTTCCATTTACCATTCTGTGATCATGGAAATCTTGAAGATGTTGCTTTCCTATATTATAAATTACATAGACATTTTGCTTTGTTGCAGAGGGTATGCATAGTAAAAAGACATCTTTCCCTCGAGTCTAGTCCCATTCAAACATTCAATGCCTTTTATATTTCTTTGTGTGTGCGTGTGAGGAAGATTGGCTCTGAGCTAACATCCATTGCCAATCTTCCTCTTATTGCTTGAGGAAGATTGTCGCTGACCTAACATCTGTGTCAATCTTCCTCCATTTTGTATATGGGAGGTGGCCACAGCATGGCTTGATGAGCAGTGTGTAGGTTCACGCCCAGATGCAAACCCACAAACCTGGGCCACCAAAGCAGAGTGCACAAACTTAACCACTATGCCACCAGGCCAGACCCTATATTTCTTTTTATTTTTAATACATTAAAAATATACTCCTTTGGATAATAAAAATGTTATCTTCTCAATGTACAAAATTCAAGCACATCAAGTATAAAGAAAGTAAAAATCAGTCCAATCTCACCATCTAGATATAATAGCTATGAACATTGGGTGAACATCATTCCAGATATCTCTTTGTGCATATAAACACATAAGGAAACAAAGATATATAATTTTACATAAGTGGGAAATACTGTTCTATACCCTTCCTTTTTTTCTCAATATATGTCAACAACCAAGTCTCCCATGCAGCTACATCATCTTTTTAATGGCTGCATAGTACTCCATTGTATGGATGAACTATAATTTATTTAGCCATTCTCTTACCAACAGACATTTCAGATTCTGTCCAATATTTCCCAATTACTATTATCATAAAGCTACATTCTTACTCATATATCTTTCCACACTGATCCTATTGTTCTCTCAGGATAAATTCTTAAAAGCAGAATTGTTAGGTAAAAAGAATGTACACCTTACACCTTGATACACATTGCCACACAAACCTCTGGAAAGGTCAAACTATTTCACACACTCACCAACAGTGCCTTTCTTAGACTTTCTGCTGGACTTGTCAACAGTCTGCCCCCTCTCCTCTCACCAGCTTCAGCTCCCTCCACATGGATTGTGGAAAGACAGCAGGACAGTACTTAGGTCCAAGAGTTTACTTCCATCAGCTTCCTTCATCTCTCCCATGACCACACCACTTAAACCTCAGGCACTTCTAGATTTCTCTCCCTCCCCCACTCCAATCTCTGTTTTCCAATCATCTCTAGTAAGCCTGACTCACAATTCAAATTACCTGGAATGAAATTCTCACAGTTGACAAAAAAAATTATGCAGATGTAAAAATTGCCTTAAATTATTATCAGAAGGAGATGGAATATAAAAAAGAAAAAGAGAGAGAGAGAGAGAGACAGCATGCACAGGAGGGAAGGAGGGAGGGAAGAAGGAAGAAGAAAGTCACTAGTTTGGCCTATCATGTGAAGAAAACTGACATTTTGA
The DNA here is from genome assembly GCF_041296265.1 of Equus caballus. Classification (NCBI taxonomy): domain Eukaryota; kingdom Metazoa; phylum Chordata; class Mammalia; order Perissodactyla; family Equidae; genus Equus; species Equus caballus. Next base: position 51,902,645 of record NC_091701.1, on the reverse strand, counting down.
GATAAATTATTCTTTAGGCCTACTGTACAACTTTTGTGAACAATATTTCCAAAGGAGGTTGAATTCTGAAAGGTCTTTCATTCAGTTATGAAACTGAGTACTTTCTATGTACAGACATTGCTCTCCAGGCTTTGGGGAGACAGAGATGAAAAAGGTAAGATCCTTGCCTGTAATAAGCTCCTACTCTGGCAGCTGAGATAGAGGTGTAAACAAATACTTTTTAGATAAGTGTACATACTTTGATACCTGGTGAGAACTGTTGTGATAAAGGTACACCATAAGGTACACCTTACTTGCTACGTAAGTAGACTGGGTCAGTTTGACTGGGCAGACGCAATGCTGCTTTAAAGGAGAGATTGCCTTTAAGTGTGACGTTGAAGGATGAATGGTTTTCTGGGTGAAAAAGGATATTGCAGGGGCTGGCCCGGTGGCCTAGAGGTTAAGTTCGAGGGCTCTACTTTGGTGCCCTGGGGTTTGCTGGTTCAGATCTCAGGCGTGGACCTAGACACCACTCATGAAGTCATGCTATGGCGACATCCCGCATACAAAATAGAGGAAGATTGGCACAGATGTTAGCTCAGGGACAATCTTCTTCACACATACACAAAAAGGACATTGTAGGCAGAGCAATTATAGAGATACATAATGGTGAACCTTAGCAGAGATAGAAGGGTAGGGAACTGGCAGGGGATGAGGCTGAAAAGGTAAACTGAGGCCACACTGAGATGGAGTTATTCTTCCATGCTAAGGGATTCAGACTTAATCTCAGCAATGAGGAGTTCCCAGGGGCTTTTCGGTAGGGAGGCATCATAATCAGATCTGAATTTTAGAAAGAAATTCCGGTTGTGGGGAAGAAGAAGGACGAGGTGGAGACCAGCTACAAGGACCTCGTCTAGGCAAGGAACGGGGAAGAACTGCACCCACACCATGCAGAAAACTGCAGGGATCCAAAAATGGGATTTACTGACTCACTGGACAAAGAAATTGAGGGCAATGGTGGACACCAAAAGAACTCAAATGCTTTCACTTAGATACTGACTAGATGGTGATCCCATTAATGGAAATAGAGTATATAGGTAGAAGAGCAGAAGACGTGGAGGAACATATTCATTTCCATGTCGGACCCGCGTGTTGGACACATGTGTACGTGTTTGGCCTCCTCCTTTACCCTGACTCGATCCTCTTCACCATTACCTGCAGCGCACACACAAAACGTCTAAATGCCATTATTTTTTAAAAGAGGAAACAGAAAGTAACTTGATTAGTAAACAGAGTTTGGACTGGAACCCAGATCTTAAAAGATGTAAACTGCACTCTTTTCACAAGGCTGCACTCTCATTTGACCTCCACTCTTCCATCCAACCAGTCCAAAATACTGCCTACAGCACCTTCCCCTTACACGTTTCTCACCTCATATCTTCCTGTGGCTCCTTACTCATCTCCACTAACTCCGAAAGACTGAGGTCTATCCGCCTATCAATCTCCTTCTTTCTAAAACATCTTCCTCTCTGCTTTTCACACACACTCATCAGAGCTGTCCTGTCCCACCTGAACTCTGCACATTGATTTCTATGGACAGACCATGCCATGCAGTGAGGAATGAACCATTAAAAAAAAATCAGGGGTCAGCCTGGTGACATAGTGGTTAAATTCACATACTCCCCTTCAGCAGCCTGGGGTTTGCCGGCCCCAATCCCGAGTGCTGACCTACACACCATTTGTCAGGCTATGCTGTGGCAGGCGTTCCATACATAAAAAGTAGAGGAAGATGGGCACCAATGCTAGCTCAAGGCCAATCTTCCTCAGGAAAAAAAAGGGGGAGGGATTGGCAGCAGATGTTAGCTCAGGGCTAATCTTCGTCAAAAAAAAAAAAAAAAATCAGTCATGTCCAAATGCCCATTTTGACTCTTACCATCTGTGACCTTAGTCATATTATTTAACCTCTCTGCCTCACTTTTCTTGTCTGCAAAAGGGAATAATGCCTATCTCACTGAGTTTTAAAAGGTAGCTACTATATATAAAGTGTTTAACACAGTATCATATACTTAAAAGGCATTTAATAAACGACAGCTATTTACTATGAAAATAATATTTACCTCACAAGACTATTGTTCCTACGGGCCTGACACCTAAGCAGTCCCTCAAAATACGTTAGTTCCCGTCTCCCTTCATTCTTGAAACAACTTCCTAGTTCTTTCCAATAAAGACTCAGAAACTAGTTCCAATCCAACAAAAGTTTCCCTAATTCAGCTGAAAAACTATTTGTACATTTACTAAAATCTCACCCCTCACGCAAGGATAACACTTACTGAGAGCTACCCAGACATAATTTCTCCTCTTCGTAACTTTAAGTCACTGGAAGAGAATAATCCCATTTTTCAAGTTCCCCAAAGCCAACATTATATCCTGTTGGCTTTGTGTTGTATCATGCCAACAGCTACAAGTTGCCTTCTCTGTGTCAACTGGGTGTCCAGGTACATTTCAGAGTTATGGTAGCTTCAGCTCTCCGCAGCCGGAGTAAATAAGTTTGCTACGCTAACCAAACAACAAAAGTGGAGAAGAAAACTTCAGACAGTGTCCCATTAATCTTAAGTGACTGTGAACAGATGCCACGCAGTGACGTGGTCCAAGCGAGTGACGAGTGAACCAAGGTGTCTGTTCCTGCAGCGTGCCAATGTGTCAAAGTGTGCGCGTGTCCGTAAAACTGAAAGTACACTCGTGTGCGCCGAGACGTCTGAGCACGGATGTGTACCCCTTTCAACCCGGGTGCGCAGCGAGCGAGCGACGGCGCGGGCCCCCACGGGGCTGTCCTCCAGGTGCTTACCTCTGAGGACGAGCCGGTGGACGCCGCTGGGCGCCGCCATGTTGGCGCTGGTCACGTGGCCGCGAGCCCTCGCTCGCCGCCCTGTCCCGCCCCGCCCCGCCCTCCGGAGCCATCCAGTCGCAGCCCAGCAGAAGACCGTGGGCGCCGAGCCCGCCCGAGGCGAGCGCGCGTGCGCGCGGGGGCCTGACTGCGGGAGCCCCGGCGGCGGAGCGGCTCTGACGCCCGGGCCAGCAAGGGAACCCGCGGCCGGTCGAGCCCGCTCCCGTCGCGAGAGGCGGGCTCCAGCCGCGGTTTGCGCGCTTGCTCTGAGCCCCCGCGCCCAGGTGGGATGGAAGAAGCCTGTCAGGTAAGCGTGGCATCCGATATTTGTAGCATCAACATTTTGGTGCATGGAAACGTGAAGTTGGGAGGAAAAAATAAAGCACAATCTAGCGTTCAACATAGCACTTTGCATCGTCCGACACCTTGTTGCAAATTATTTCCCTGGATTCAATTGAAAGGTAAAATTTGGTTCAAAGTCACCAGCTGCCCCTTTGATGTCCCAGAATCTACATTACTCAGCAGAGACGCCAGACAAGAGGAGATCTGTGTGCACCTGCAAAATCTATTCTGGGTACCCCAGTGGGTATGTTCAGGAGACTTCTCTTTCCCCAAGGACACCTCCCGCTCAGCGGTATTAACTGGACTCTTAATCCCTAAATTTGACTTTTAAGAATGAGAGGATGACGTCTGCCAATTGCGCTGCCAAAAGACGAAGCCCACAGAAGGCCAGTTGTGAGTCAAGCGAGGGAGCTGATGGATCCCTAGTGATGATGGTGCCCATTTTACCAAATTCACTGTTCCTCTTATCTGCGTTCGGAGTCAGATTTCCATCCTGTCACGGACCAGGTGTTACTCATCTTGGTAGCTGGTGCTCAGCCAAGAACCTGATAGTCAAAGAATGTCTGGTGAAGGAATTGAACTCTCCATGGAGCCAGTCAAACCAAGACTGTAACAGTTTCCCGGACTTTAAATGCAGTAAAGATTAATAAGGATTGTTGGAAAATGTGTTGATGTCTCCTAATTAGTTTTTAAGAATTTAACTACGCACAGTGAAAAATCCAGACAATTCAGAAATGAGTAAAAAAAACAGTGCGTCTCATTCCTCACCCTCTCTACACACCACAATCCCACTCTCCAGTCACCCACTGTGTGCTTCATTCCATTCCTCTTACAGGCATATATGCGCAAATATTTTAAATAGAATCACATACTTACTGTTACGACTCGCTTTTTCCACTTGTAAACATCAAATCTTAGAACACTTAGCTCGAGCTCCTTCTTTTTAATGGCTGCATAGTCCTGATAGTTTTAAAGATAATGAATTTTGACCATTCATTAGAGGATACATGCTCTACTTCTTGGAGATCCAGTTTTGGATGCTTTTGGGTCACCTTGAAAGATAAAGAGAAATAATGTTTTCCACTGAGGTAAATAAGATATACAAGGATGCGAATGAAAAGTACTCCTACGGGTTACTTCAAGCCCCACCTTTTTCAAACTCAGATCCATTCTGGGGAGAGGGTTTTGGAACACGGTAAATCTGTCCTCTGTAAGTGAAGCCAGCAATCTGAGTGCAGCAAAGGAGCCTGAGAGGTAGCAGGGCACAGAGTCTCAGGAAGTGTGTAGAAAAAAGAAGCCTAGAAGTCCCTAGCGAAGTGTCAGAGGCATTAAGCCCAATTTCAAACACATCTGAAACAGAACATGTGTTCATGTGATTCAGCTCAGCCAACCCTTGGAAAAGAAACGCACGATTTATTCCCCTGCAACTGGAAGGAAAAGGAAAAGGAAACACTATGAGGACTCAGGTGGCACCACCATAGTGGAACCCAGTGAGGAAATCCCCAATAAATTCAGCATAGAATGCGGATATTTAGGATGAGCTAGAAATGAAGCACATGTGGACTTGCACAGGCGATGGCTCATTCACTGATCCTCGATTTGGTTTCTTTCATACCACATCCTTCTGACATTAGAAGGAATAAAAGCTGTCAGCATGTGTCCTCCAAAGTCATCAATTTATGAGATATATGCATGCTGACCAACAGGATAAAGGGCTAGACTCCCGACATCTAAGATCCCTTGCAGTTCTAACGTTCTGTGGTCCTGGGCACTGAGGGCATTAGAATGCTTTCATTTAGATGAGTAACCGCTACTGACTCACATCTCTACCCCATTTCTGCCCATCTTCCCACCTGGGAAATAAAGGTTAATTATGTATATTGTGGCACTTCACTGATTTGAACTCCTACCATTATTCAGATTTTGTACTTGGGATTCTTGAATAAAAAGTTGAATAATTTTTCAAAACCAGCGTTCAAGAAATAAAGGATAACTTCTTAATACTTTCAGTTTCTGTCTCCAAAAATTCATTCTTTAATGTTAAAATGTTTTTATTAATTGTGATTATTGTTTTATAGGTCTTTTTACCTTGGTTTTAAAAGATCATGTCTTATTAGTATCTTTTAAAATCTTTTTATCTTCTTTATAAATTCTGATGTTCATATTTTTGAAAAGTTAGTTTTCCGTCCTCTTTCTTCTACTTAATGATATTTTATTATAGACTTATACCATATAACTTTTTCAGAAGTTGTATATAGTTTGTGATAAAATTTAAATTATATCAGTTTCTGTAATGTGTCTTGAATTTGGTAATTCAAATTCACATTTTTTTCAATGCTTTAGGGGATTATACAACATGAAGTAAAATCTCTTTAAAAATAAATTTTGCTTTGTAATGCATGAACCTGCAACTTGTTTCACAAGTTTAGAGTTTTAAATATTTTTATTAGGTTTACCTATAATGCAAGATACTTAAGAACATAGACTATAAAATAAAGACTAAGGTGCTTACATATCTATAGAAGAAAATTGTTATATATATATATAAACACGTTGTAAAATTAACTGAAATGATGTGGTATTTCCTACTTGGCACAAGGCAGGTTCTATGGCCTGCTGAGGGAAATGGGTGCCCTGGGACCTGGAGAACTTCCGTGGGACTGTCACGTAGCCTGAGGTGCCTTCATTCTCCCTTCTGACCTTGTTTCTCAGTTTTGCCATCTGAATCAGAAAAATCAGGCTTTTGATTTGATTTCAGGTTTGTTTCTTAGCATTTTACTCTGTGGCTTGAGAGGAATATTTACAGTCTTGCCCTCTAATTTGTCCAGTTTTAGTATGAGGAAACTCTTATTTATTTACATTTTTAAGTCAAATGAACTAGGAGTCCTGCGTAAATGTAATCTGCACATACAACAGGGACCTGTCTCGTAGCTGAGTGGACCCCTCTAAAGTTGGGGTCCACCTTCTAATGGTTATATGTCCAGGCCGATAGTTTCCAGGGCACTCTCTTAGCCAACTTGCTGGTGGTTGTTGCTTCCTATATCAATCATTTGAGAGAATAATAGTTATGTTACTAGATAATCTAGGTGTATGCTTGGAGAAAATGTGTAAGTGCTCCATGTTTTTTGAGGAAAAGTAATGCCATATGCAGGGCAATTGTGAGAAATCAAGTGAATTTCCCTTCACTGCTTGTGCCCTGTTTCCTTGATCTATAGCAGTGCCAGGAGGGAGCCGGGGGCAGGGGAGGGGAGCTTTAGGTGTACGCGGCCCTCCTGCCCCTCCCACTTTTTGATTTGTCTAGTGACCTTTTCTCAGTCATATAATTCCTATGCAAATGAAACTTCAAGTCCCACCCCTTTCAGATGTGATTCCCCCAGCTGAGCCCCTCCTGCATTGAAATTCTGAAGATTTCGGGGATCTACAGCCATTTATAGACCTAACCCAAATGGGCTCTTCAAATAGCATGCTGCACCCTTCTGAGCAGTTCCGTCAGGGTAAGCAGAGAAGAATGGGACCAGACAGGGCTAACTGAGCTGTAGGGTAAGACCAAAACATTGGCCCAAGGGAGCTGTTGCTCTCAGGTCCAATCTGGCTTGCATTCATTTCAAGCTGGTTCAACCCTTTGGCCTGAAAGATATTATGGGAGATGTAAACAGAAATGATGCTTCAGCATACCAGCCTATCCATTGTGGGAGCAGTAGCCCACCTGGAATAGTGGCAAGAGCCAAGGGAGGGATGGCATGGGAAGGGTATAGGGAAGAGGATGAGGGTGGTCCCAGACCTCACTCACTAATGTGTCCAAGTTTTCTGATAATGTGCTTGCTTCGATCAGAGTTGGCTTTGGAACTGTGCAGGCTTGAGGCACAAGGCTTCCCTGACCGCATGTCTTGAAACTGTCTCTGAAGGAAGTTGGGTTAAAGCAGAAGTGTGCAGTCCCCCCATGAAATCTAAATAAAAATGTGTGCCATTAACGACTGCCATCTACTCTCAATTACTAATCCCTGGAAAAGTGGCAACTCCTTATACACTTCTGGAGAATGAAGAATTCCATTCAGAGTACGGAAGAAAGGCAAAAGTTTCCAAGAGAATTTAGTGATCAGTCAGCCCATCAGGAAATACTTAAGTGCCAACTCTAGGCTCCAAGGAAATTTATTATTTTTGTTCTTAAGAAACTAATTGGGAAACTGAGACTAACATGCTCACAGGATTGTTCCTAAAGACCAAATACCCTTGAGACTACAAGCCCCATAGGAGCAACGCCGGGTGTGAGGGGTCACACATTCTGGCTATCCCTGGCTGCCAAGAACTGAGAGAAATGCTGAAGTCTAATTATGTAAGTTCCCAGGAAATTGCACCTGTTTTATCTTCATTTCTTGCAAAGATGAAGGAGAGAGTAAGGGAAATAATGCTTCCTTTAGCATCTCTAACCCACACTTGTAAAAGAAGAGAAAGGAAAATGCTCTCTGTATCCTTGTTGGAGTTTTTTTTTTTAAGTCTGTTTTGGTTTTTCTTTTCTGTTTACACATGTATGTAATATGTGCTCTTTGGAAACGTTTAAAAAATACTGAAATGTGTAATATAGAAAGTAGAAGTCCCCCAGAAAAGCTCTCTCCAGGTAATAGCTATTAATAAGTTAATGTATATTCATCTAGATTTTTTTTCTACACATATATCATTTGTTGGACTTTCTAAGGGCAGGTACCTACTTTTACCATGACCAGTCACACATCTATATAGAATAAAATGAAGCAGACTAGGCAAACGACATGCGAAAGGACAGGAATGCACATTACCTATGACTTTATCGCAATCCACTGTGCATTCTTTCTTCCTTTTGCCTTCACTCTGCACTTGTTTCTCTTCTTTCATTGTTTCTACCCTTCTATAAGATTCCTTATTTTACTGCTTTTTTTTCTTTCTCTCCTGGTGTGATGATACATTCCTGGTTATGGTTACCTTCTCATATTTTCCATCTTTGTTTGTTCTTTTGCTGGATTTATGGTTGTTTGCTGTTTAGTTCCTAGTGTGTTTGAGTAAAAATACATGGTCCTATAGGATTGTATGAGATCAGTTCATATAGAGAGCAGTTTGACCATTAATATCAGAGTTTGAAAATATTTGTGATTTTGGTATTTCCTGCCTATCAGCATGAAACAATGCTCCTTGGTCTGTTAACAGTTATGCAAAATACACTGCAGTAAGACTCTCCAAAGTGGAGATTATGAAATAACAAGGGATTTAATAATAGAAAAAGAAAACTAGCTGCATGTCCCTTTCTCCCCTCCCACTCTCCGCCTCCACTCCACAAACTGGCTGACACCCTAAGCAGTAGTGCATTTCTTAACTTCTGCTCGCCTCTCACTCAATGAATTCTATATTCAAGACTGAAACTGTTGAAACAAACAAGAGGGCAGATGCTGCCTCGACCTCTCTTCCCATTGAGCCGAGCTCCTCTGTGCTCAGCCCATCCACTCTAACCCGGAGAATAACCTGTCTGGAGAGCATTCTCCTCATCTGAAGCACACACAAGCATCGCTGCATTTTCCTTTGCTTGATAAAGGATAAAGGAAGAAAAGCGGCAGCTGCTCCAGGAGCAGACAGCAAACAAGCCTCACTGTGGTGGCCCCCCCAGCCTTCACAAAGCGGGGATTCAGAGAGCTAGGCAAACAGACTGTACAGCCCAAGGCTTCCACACAGATTCACCTGCCAAAATTATTAATTAAAAATCTAAAGGACTCTCCAGGTGAACTGAGAGTCTGAGCAAAGCACATTTTCCGACTGGTCTTTTATTAAGTTGGAAGAGAGAGAACACAGTTGAAGAACCAGAAAGGGCTTCAGAGATCATCTGATCCAACTCTCACTCTACCCCGTCCAATTTTAAGATAAAGATAGCGAGGCCCACAAAGGTCATAGGAGAGAAGATTCAACCTTTTTCCAGCCTGTGTACGTTATAACACTGGAGGTCTTAAAAAATACTTTTTTTCCAAGACATTTATAAGGCAGTTCTTGCAGCATATTACATGCAGTAGCTCTTCAGACATTCATAATAGATGGCATTACACTTTTATTGCATTATATTTCTCTGCAGGGTTAATGGAAAGCCCCCAAAATTATGACATGAAAAATTTCAAAGCTTTGGTTTTACGTTTAGTGACTCTTGATTCATAGAACCAGGATGTCAAAATGGGGAGTTTGCCTTTGGTAGCCAAATAAAGTGCATGGTGAACTATGATTCCTTTGAGAATCAGTTTCCAAACAAAAGGATTGAGTATTGCTCTTTTTTTTTTTTTTAAAGAAAACTCTTCACTATCTTTTCTTTTGGTGAATTCTCCTTTGTGGAAGTCGGCTGAACACAATCTTACTGTTTAAAGTTGCCACTTGTCTGCTTCAAATAAACTTATTTTTAAATTTCCTTAGTTTACAGTTGTATTTTATTTGACATTTATATGGTGCTTCAGTTGCTGAACAATATAGTAATTTTTTTTTTAAGATTTTGTTTTCCCTTTTTCTCCCCAAAACCTCCCTGGTACATAGTTGTGTATTTTTAGTTGTGGGTCCTTCTGGTTGTGGCATGTGGGACGCCACCTCAGTGTGGCCTGAGGAGCGGTGCCATCTCGGTGCCCAGGATCCGAACCAGCAAAACCCTGGGCCATTTAAGCAGAGCGCACGAACTTAACCACTCAGCCACGGGACCAGCCCCCCAGTATAGTAATATTATTTGACAAAATTTTGTATCAAAGAAACACATATATAGTTTTTAAAAACATGCAATTATAACAAGGTTTACGATGAAAAGCAGGTCTCCATCCTACCCTTTCCCAATCTGACCCAACCCAACCAATTTGAACTGTTTTTGTTTCTGCTTAGTGCTCTAAGTCATGCCAACTATAGTTTACTATATTTGGACTCTGATTTTCTTGTACACTTTCTTTTCTGGAGTTCATAATTTCCAATTATAATTTGGACCAATTACTTTCTTAGACCTGTGACTCCATTGCCATCTTCAGATTTCTTTTTATTGGAATCAGATTAGTTTTATGATTTTTTGTACTCCACATCTTACATGCTCTTTGATTTCACCTTTATGCTGCTAAAATAGATCAAAAGTAACTTCATCAGAAAATGTGTGAAGTTAGTTTTCTGGTTTCTTAGCTTTCCAAAACCACCTTTATTTTGCTCTCACACTTGATTGATAGTTTGGATATAGGATTCTAGATTCAAAATAATTTTCCACCAGAACTTTGAAGACATTGTTCCATTGTCTTTTAGCATGAAGAATGGCTGATAAGAAGTCGTATGCTATTTAAATTCCCCTTCCTCTCCCAGGTTACTTGTGTTTTCCCCTCTGCCAGCATTTAGGGTCTTTATTTTTATGCTCAGTGTTTTGAAATTTAATAATTTAACCTACATGTGGATCTTTTTAGTAAGTAGTATAGTGGTTAAGAACTCAGGTGAATTCTACTACTTGGGCCAACATCCTAGCTCTGCCACTTACTAGCTGTGTGACCTCAGACTCCAGGCCTGACTGGAGGATAATACCCTATGCCTCAAAGGGTTTTAAAAACTGAAATGACTAATGCAAGTGCTTAGCAGATAGTAAGTGCTCAATAAATGTTAGTGATGTTGACTTGATCTTGCTCACACTTCAGGGAGCTCTTCTAATTTGAAGATTCATTTCTTCACCTCTAAGGAATTTTTCTCCCTTTCTTTGATAATGTCCTTCTGTTTGCTTATCCTCTCTGAAATGAAAATAAGCTGGCTATCAGATTTCCCACAATAATTTATCTTTTATCTTTTTTTTTTTTGGAGGAAGATTAGCCCTGAGCTAACATCTGCTGCCAATCCTCCTCTTTTTGCCGAGGAAGACTGGCCCTGAGCTAACATCCATGTCCATCTTCCTCCACTTTATATGTGGGACGCCTACCACAGCACGACTTGCCAAGCGGTGCCATGTCTGCACCCGGGATCCGAACCGGTGAACCCCGGGCCACCAAAGTGGAACATGCAAACTTAACCGCTGTGCCACTGGGCCAGCCCCATATCTTTTCTCTTTTTGATGTCAGGGGAAATCTCTTCAACTTTATACCCCAAGTTTCTGCTGCTTGAATTAGAATGATCATTTTAATTTCTATGAGCTCTTTCTTATTCACTGATTGTTCCTTTTTCACAATATTGTTTTGATTTCATATATGAAATATCTTTTCTTTCCCAATTTTTATCTTGAAAACTTAAAAACATACAGGAAGGCTGAAAGAACCATACAGTGAACACCTGTATATACCTTCCACCTAGATTCAATAATTTAGAAATTTTTGTCACATTTGCTTTATTTCTGTTTACATACATATATATGTCTATGTATGCATCCATGTATGTATGTATGTATATATACCCCACTTACATACTTTTTTTGTGGACCACTTGAATGTAAGTTGCATACATCATGACCCTGCTCCTAAATACTTCAGCATGTGACTCCTAGGAATAAAGACATTCTCCTACACAATCACAATACTGTTATTACAACTATGAAAATTAACAAAATTCCATATCATCTAAGATAGAGTCCATATTCAGATTTCTCTATTGTCTCAAATGTGTACAAAACCTATCAAAATGTAAGATGTCCATGCCCTTTCACTCAGAGATTCCGTCACTATCTTGCATACATACTCCCAAATGTACAAAATGGAGTATACACAAGAGTAGTCACTGCAGCACTGCTTGTAAGAGCAGAAGATAGGAAACAACCTAAATGTCCATTAATACAGTGTTGGGTTTAAACACATTGAAATCAAATTATGGATTATCAAACAGCTGTTTAGAATCAAGGTATTCAGAATTGAAGTATTCTAATATGTATTAATAAAGATGAGTTAACTTTAACTGGAAAAGATTCTGAGTATTGCATATAGCATTATCACCATTTGTGTTAAAAAATTATGGATGTTTGCAAACATAATTAACTCTGAGGGACAAAAGAGAAACTGGTAAAAGTGATTTGGGGGACTGGGTGGAAAGGAGGGCAGCTTACTTCAAATACTTTTACTCATTTTGAATTCTGTACTATGTCCATGTTACATAATAAAAATGAGTCAGTGCTTAAAGTGGATGAATATTCAATCCCACATAGCAGTGGTTCTCAACCAACGGTGCTTTTGCTTCCCAGAGAACATGCGACAATCTCTGGAGACGTGTTTGGCTGTTACAGCTGGAGGTAGGGGTAGTGCTAGTGGCATCGTGTGGGTAGAAGCCAGGGATGCTGTCAACCATCCCACAATACACGGGTCAGTCCCGCACAACAAAGATGCTCTGGCCCAAAATGTCAATAGTGTTGAGAAACCCTGTGGCAGAGCAACTCTTCTGGATCCTAAGGCTTAGAAAAGCCAAGAAAACTAAAGGAATAAACACAAAGAAAGTCATGTGCATATGCCTAAGCATTCAAATCATTGTGCCTTTAAGATAATTCATATTTCTAGCTGTGAAGGAGGATGGTTGAAGTCCAAAATACTCCTGTTTGCCTAGTTTTCTCCAGATTGGTACAGTATCAAGCTTCTGTAACCTTAGTTCATGTTAGTAATTTTAACTATTGTAAACGTAGTATAGTCAGTAGAAGAATGGAGTGAGACTAAAGTCTGTGATTTCTAGGGCTTTAATCTGTAAGTAGACTTGCACATGTGTGTACAGCACATGTACAAGAATATGCATTGCAGCATTGTTTGTAATGGAAAATATTGGAAACAATCTAAATAATAGGGGACTGGCGGAGTAGTTTATGGTATCTCCATACAATGGGATACCATGCAGCCATTAAACAAGACAGCTCTAATGATCTCCAAGATATTAGGAAGTATAAAAAGCAAGTTAGGAATAATCTATATGGGAGGTTGCCATATGTATATGTGGCATATAAAAGATATATACATATATGCTCATTTATGCATGTATCTCTGAAAATATACAAGATAGCAGAAACAATGGGTGTTTCTGGAGGATTGGGACGAGGAACTTCTCAGTGTGTGCCCTTTTGCATTTTTGTACTATGTGCATACTACTTATTATGTGCATAAAGACAGCTCTGTCCAAGTCAGTGAGTAAATTAAATGCACTCTATAGTTCCACTGCAACAATACAAGGAGAATGAAATATGTATTACAATAAAGATGTAAGGAATATGGAAACACAGAAAAGTTGTAGATGTGGAAAAATGGAAAATGTTGAGAGGAAATGAGGAACTTCAAGCCATACTTCAAATGAGGTGCCAATAATTTCAGTCATCACAATCAAACATCCTTTTCCTAATACTTGCTCCTCTAAGGGTATGAAAACGAGGGCAATTGGAGTATTTTCTGGTGACTAGGGCAAATGTCATGCTAGTGAGGTATTTTACAGATGGTAATGAAAAAAAATCCCCTCTTATGAAGAGCCTAATGGGCTGGCATGCTTAAGACTTGGTTGGCCTACTTGATGGAAGATGAGTTGGAGGAGTGGAAGTCAGGAGCCTTGGGTATAGTCCTGGCTTTGTCACTAATTCACAGTGTGACATTAAGCAAGTGAACTTTTGGATCTATTGTCCATCTATAAAATGAGAGTGTAGATCCCAAAAGGTAAATTTTTAAAAAATCAAATGGATAATTCATACCCAGTAAAAAATTTCACAAAAATATGGAAAAATATTCAGCCTTCCCACTAAGCAAAAGGAATATAAATTTGAGATTTTATACTTATTGAAACAACAAAATCAACATCCCATGCCACTGAAATTCTGTTAAAACCAGTATACATATTCTTATCTGTTAGTAATTTACAAACCATTCTGGGAAATACCACATGTTTATGTAACTGAGCCATAGAGATAGTCCTATCCTTTGACTCAGTAGCTGCATTTCCCAGAAATTTAACTTAGGAAAATGATTTAACAGACACAAAAATATATATACACAAAGACATTAATTCATTTGAATGTTGTCTATAATAAAAAACATAGGTAAATGGTTAATATGAGCAAATCAACATGAAATATTGTACATCTATAAGAACCATTTTGAACCCTAGAGATGTTAAAAATACTATATCCAATGTATATATATAGATAATATATAAATGTAAAATAATTTCATTTAGAAGAATTATGGGTACCTTATTATTGAATCAGTATTTAATACTGTTAAACTGGCTTTAAAATTCTAATAAAAAGAACTTAAGAATGAATTTAAGGAATCAAGTCATTGACCTCTAAGGTCTATGATTCTAATCATCCTCTGATATAGTGTTGGGGGCTTTGCTGTCAGCTTTCCTCTAGCGGGCAGGATGACGGTGAATGAGATACATCGTCAGAATAGATAAGGCTCTGGAACAGCAAGCTGGGGCCCCTGCAATTTGGAGACCGTCAGCAACATAAGGCACTTTTTCTTTCCTCTCACACATAAACTAATTCATGTATAAACTATGAATTTTGTGTGATTTATAAAAATGCTTTACTTTATACATATATCACATCTGACTATAAAAGCTAAAGAGTGGAGAGAAAAGATGTGAAAAGGATAAGCACAGTTCTTAGAACAGGAAGGGAGCCTAGAGATCATTCTAGTACAACCTCATTTTACAGATGAAAAAACTGATGCTCAGAAAGGAAACATGGTATTACAAAGTACAATTGGGAGGGGACAGGAAAAAATTAATTAAGAGTGATGGAGGGGGAAGGGCAGTGAAAAAGGCAAAGGTGACAGTAAATAATGTTGCTGTGTGTGTGGATGATAAAAGGGCTGAAGTCTACAACTGGAGGGTGGAAAGTGACCACCAGACCTAGAGGGTGTCTGTGTTGGTTTCAGACACAGTCCTATACATCTATCCTGGCATTTAATTACCTCACACGAGGTGCAGATCTTACTATCAGACTTTTACCCTTCTAACTCCAAATGAAGGTACAGGCTTTTGAGTCACAAAGATTAATGCTAAACCAGGTCTTTATGCATGAACTGAACAAAAAACATTGCTTTAAAAAAAAGTACATTAATTGGTATCATATTGGCTTCTTCTGGTGTCTACATAAAAACCATATTGAAAGATAATGTTTAGATTGTACTGTTTTTTCCCAGAGCTCATCTTTAGTATCAATTGTGCATTTTCAATAAAAAATTTAAAAATTACTTAATTTAGATGGAAAACAAATTGCTTTCATATTGGTTTCAGAAAGAATTTCAACTGAACTTATTCAGTCTATCTGTAACAAATTATGTACATATATACACTCTCTCAGAAATCAACAAGTTTATATATAAGCTTCTGAGAGGAGACTGTTTGAACTTTTGCAACATCCTCTTTCTACGGGGATGGCTGAGTGCCATCGCTATGCTGCCAGCCACAGCGATTTTGTGTCCAGAGGGTACCAGTTACTTTGCTTTCTTTACGTTTGACAGGTTTTACTAATAGAAAGCTCATCCATGGACAAGATAGTGCTTGTCCAAGTTGAGAGTTTGCCTTAAGCACTGAACAAATCAGATTTTAAAAGTAAAGTTCAACTTAATCCCATTTTTGACACTAAATACCTCACTCACTGGCACACATAAACGTCAAGCTTTTACTTTTAATGATTCTGTATCAAGCAATTCATTTATACTCTACTTCAATAAAAAATAAAGGAAGACTATTAAGCAATTTATCATTACTTTGGTTTTTTTCTTGTTGGACTTCAACATCTTGGTAACAATATAGCAAATCACAAGAGATATACAACTCATTTTACACAAGATACATTTCAATAATGGTTTGTAAGGTGAATTTTTATAAACTGATTTCTATCTTATCTTACATCATTATTTATAAAATGTTAATACTAACTTCTAGATTATCTTCAATTAATATTTGATGCCAAACATTTAGGTTTTAGACTGTATCTAGTTTATATTCTCTCTCCTACCCACCCTACCCCCAACAAGCAGTTAATAGAAGTTTATTTAAAATAAAATAAATCTAAACTATGAACATTTCCTATTTAGAAAAAATCACATAGGAAAAACAAGATTACTAGGAAGACCTTAGAGAAAGGTGTTTTAAAAGGTGCCAGATGTAAAATCTTAGAAGTGTGGGAGGAATGATGATAAAAGTTTAAGATCTAAAATTTTTTAACAAGACTGAAAAAGTTTATCAAAAGTATTTAAGAATCATATCATCACACATTAACATATCACAACTAAGCATTTATTATACTGTTTAAGAAGGGAAGCAATTGCAGTGGTATTTCAGAAGCCATATCTTTTTTTAATGTAATATATGCTCATAGACTCTAAACAGTATTTTAAAATATACAATCTCTCCAAAAGAAAATATTCAACTAAAGATAGATAACTTTTAATGTAAGTAAAATGTTACAAGATTTTAAAATTAAAGTCATCATCAGATTTTTCACAACACAGTGTACAGAAATTTGCAACATTCCTGTACAGAGCAATCTAATCTTTACTCTTGAGCCAGGCGTTCAATAACGCGTCGGTAATCTTCCACAAGTTCCTGAAAGCTTTCTTCCAGCTGTTCATGTTGCATGCTTATTTCTATTTGGTTCATCTGGTTTGTCAGTTCTTCTGGTCTGAGACATTTTCTCATTTTAGCAAGATCTCTCTGCTTTTTCTAAGCAACAAACACAATTATTGGTTAGCCTAAGAAAGCTGATATATTTCTTTAAACTCAGAATTTTAAGTCTCCAGTGTTAAAAATAAGAGTAATAGAAATATGCCCAAATTTGTCCCATACAGCTTTTTTCTTAAGGAAGCATAAACATAATGTTAACCATGAATTACAGCCCTCTAAAAAGAGTTAACCAGAAGGGACCTGGAATTTGTGTGAATTGATGGTAAATACATATGTATGACTAAGAGCCCCCTCTCCAAACATAATAAAGAACTGGCTAGTGCAGACACTCAAATCATTCTTTGATAAATAAAATACACTAACTGAAGAAAGACAACTGAGATTAAGTGCTTTATTCTTCATTTCACTATTCAATCATTAATTACATTAATTTTAATTCCAAGCTGGCTTCTTCCTGCCATTATGCTCTTTTCTAAATTCCCTTACCCGGCAATGTATTTATGAACCACATATTAATTTTAACATAAACTGTTGGAAGAGTTTCAGAAAGATAAACCAGAAACTGTCACATTTTAAAAAACATTAACTAGCATTTATTGAGTCTCTACTATCCAGACATACAGTATCTTATTAAACCCTGGCCATTTTACTGAGAAGGAAACCACCATGCTGAGGAGTTTGCAGTAGGGAGCTAGTAACAACTTTTAAGCAGGACACTGTCAGAACAATACTGTGTTAGTAATGCTGAGGACTGGCCTGGAGGACCCAATCAGCAGCTACTGAGGAATTCCAGTAAGACCTGATGAAAGCCCAGACCAAGTCAGTAGCAGCAGAGATGGAGGGGACAGGTAGTTTTTGGGAAGAAAACATTGGGTGATGTGAAGAAGGAAGAAGGAAGAATGACCCCAAGATTCCTGGATGGGTGGCAACCCTGCACTATGTGAAACACTGCCATATATGAAACTTTCATACTTTTGGATAAAGTGTTCTAGATTATCATATCGATCCTCTTTTATTAGAGCATATAACAAAGAGCTAACTTTACATTGAGATCAGATATCACATATATTAACTCATGTAACCTTAACAACTCAATATCATAGTATTTTAGTTTTCTTCAGTTGATAGATGAAGAAAAAAGAGATACAAGAGTTAAATAACTTGTCATAAAGGTAGCTGAGGAAGCCAGGATTAAAACCTATTTGGTCGGAAGTCTGTATTTAGTCCCTTCATCTAACTGCCTTTCAAAAGACAATTTGAAAAAAAAAACCACCCTAAAAATAGTATCTTAAATCCATCCTAAAATCTAATAAATTGTCCCTTAAAGGAAACCCTAATAATTTTGGAATACTAGGCAAATATATCATGATTACTACTTAAAAGCTCAAAATTAAGCTAAATTTATAATCAGTCTAACATTTTTAAGACATGGTAATAATAATAAAGTTTGGAGATAAGCCTTTACTGAAATAAGCTATCTGACACTACAAAAAAATTAGGTTGATCCTGGGTTTAAATTGGTGGAGCGAAGTAAATGAGGTTGCTCCTACTATAATCAGAAAGAAATAAAATTAACTTCATTAATATAAGCTGCCCCTTTAAAGCAGTGCTTCTCAAACTTGAATGTGCACACAGATTATCTGGTGACCTGGTTAAAATGCAGATTCTGATTTAGCAGGTCTAGGATGGGGCAAGATTATGCAGTTCTAACAATCTCCCAGGTGATGTTAATGTTGGTGATCTACTGACCATATTTTGAACATTCTACAGAACTAATGAAAATTCAGATTTATTGCTTCTAAAGCCTGGAAGGACAGTGTATTCTTTACTCTTCCATCATGTGGATGATAAATGCTTTGTTTTTCCTGTAAAAGTTATTTTTTCTGCCAAGAGGCACAATTGCACTATGTAAGAGCATCTAACTTAAGGAAACCGTTCAGGAACTAAAGGGTAATGCATCAAAAAATTATTGTGGTATGTAATAGGAATATAAGCTATTTTTCTAAATTGCTAACCAGTTACAACATTTATTAAATAATCTAACCCCATTGCTGGAAGATGCTTCCAATCATATTAAATTCTTATATATTATAGAACCATCATATTAAATTCTTAAATATCTTAGACTATCAATTCTGTTCCAAATAACCTATAGAATGAATCCTGTGCCAGTAACATACTGTTTTAAATGATTATGCTGTTTAAACTCTCTCTCTAAGAGAACTTACTTCCCCCAATTTATCTCCCCGATCCTTACCACCTTCAATTTCTTGTCAATTTTTTTTCAGACGGATGTCAGAATTAACCTCTATTGTAATTTTTATTGTCATGGCAGTAAACCTATGAATTAAATTTAACAGCTCTAAGTATATAAGAATAAAAAATATATGTAATAGCTTTATGGAAGAAATATAAAACTAAGTTCTTCATGAGCATGTAAGGTATGGTTCAATTTAAAAAATACTTAATTTGAGGTATTTGTTTTATTAATCTTTAATATTCCTTACACTGTATATATTCTGCTTTGTATATGTATATTACAAATTAATCTTTCAAAGAATGTGTGGGGAAAAAAAAGGAACTTAAAAAAAAGCTGATTTGGGGAACACCTCTATCCAAGCCAAGTGACATACATTGGGAGTACAAATGAAACAAGAAAGGTAGAGCTCCTTAAGATTGGGAGAGACATTCTATAGACTTCAGAATAATTTTCTCCTTCCAAAGATAAACAAAAACTTAATTCCTTCATAGATTATAGCTGTTGATAATTTTTAATTAATGCAAATTAACTAAAGATGGTACTAATATCAATTTATTTATGTTAACATTTGGCTTGAATATGAATTCATTTCCAGAAAATAATCCTTTCTTCTTACCTAGTTTTCACAGTTCCAAAAGGGCTTACAAATATAATCTCAAAAATGTTACCTCCTCTAAGGGCTCCTTAATCTCCATCTGCTGAACTAGGCTCTTTTTGTGAAGTACAGAGATAAGGTTCTTTTGTAAGAATTTTAAAATAATAATAGTGTGGAGGCATATGAATTCCAAAGACTTTTCAAAAGACACCTTTATTGTAAAAGCACACTGTATTGTATTTCTGTTCAGTTCCTACGGAGGCACTGCCATTTTATAGAAGCGAAACCCTCTACCCAGATGTTAGTAAGTTGTCTACAGTCACACAATTTGTAAAAGGTAGAACCAGATCTCAAAACTGAGTTTCCTGATTCCAAATCCAATGATCTTATAACAATGTTTCTAAATTTTATATTTGTAAGCCAATTATGAATTAAAATATGCCCATGAAACAAGATAAAAACTGTAATGCTAAAACCAAGGAGCTGCACCAACTTTTCCTTTTTTAGCCAAATTGTTCAAATTTATCTTTTCTTGAACACCTGAAAATTACTTCTGTACTAGAGATGGAGTTTCTTTTTGTGCTTTTAAAAAATGATTCTAGTTAATACAGGTTATTTTTATCCCTTCTTGGCAGTGATACAAATAAATTATCAGTGTTTAAAGAACTTTTAAAGTAAGATACAAGTACTTCTAATATCTACTCAATTTCTTAGTGGGAGAGTGGGTTTAAGCTCACATGATCCCTCAAATAAAAGGCAGCACAAAATTGGTGGACTTTGCTACCAATAAATAAATTATTTCATACCTCAGTAATAACTCAGTGACAACCAAAATTATAATTTCTTTTCATAAAATGTGTTAAAGTAAAAATGTAAATTTTACACTTCAAACTTTCCCAATTGGGCATACATTTTAAAGACCCAAAAAAATTCTAAACCACGTTCAATATTAAGCAATTCTACTTTATTCTTCAATATAATTTTGCATTTGAGAATGCTTTGATAACACAACAAAGTACACAAGTATCAGCTTGGAACAACAAATTGGAGAAGATCCTCTGCATACATTCAACAAGGAAATCTTTTCACTCTTCCCATGCCTAGAGGACAGTTAACTCATTTCTAGGCTTTCCCAAAGTTTGTGGTAGGTTTCCTATCCCAAATACTGTGGCTATCAACCTAAAGAGGGGGAGGGAGACCTTAGAGCTTTCTTGGTTTTCTAGCTGGTATAGAATACTGGATAATGAAGCTTATTAAAATAAGCATTACTGTAAATAGAGTTTGAATAAGTATCTGAAGAATCTGTAACTTGTGTATGAGGTTTGGTGCAAGGGTGGTGATACCCGTTAAGCACCTAAAAGATCACCTTTTTGGTTGTCTTTCAGAGAAAGGAACTTGCTGGACAGGTGAGGATAGTTAATAATAATATAAAAATTATCATCATTCTTTAAGAGTAGAAAATACTTGTTTTTATGAACTACAGAAATTCCCATTATTTGGCATAACTTTATGACTCCTATTTATACTTAAAACTCATCATTTTCACTTGCTACATCTGCCTATATAAAATGTCACATAAGAATGAGATGCATAATTCAATAAATTATTTTACTTTACTGAAACAGTTTTAATACTCTTCAATGTTGCCATAACATCTAATTATACTGTTCTATATGCCCAAATTTCATCATAAAAAAATTTTCTAGGTAAAAAATTAATAGTACTTAAAGATCAAAATCTTTGTGTACCATTTCTACCAATTTTCTGATGTTTCTGAATTGATAAACATCAAAGAATAAAATGCTACTTCAGACAATTTTGGGGACGAGAGACCATTATAATTTATTACAGTATTACATCTGTTATATGCAGATGGTAGTCTATAAGACAGAAAATCAATCCATTAAATTGCTTAATGAAATGACACTATGAACTATATATATATATATATATATATATATATATATATATATATACACTATATATATATGAATTCAAGATACAATTATTTATAGTCATAGGCAAATAATAATTTTTATATTCAAAATGTGATATGTTTGAACAGAATTACAATGACAAATTAGGAAATACAGTTGCACTGGAAAGTAATAAGATGCCATAAAGGAAAAAAGTTGAGATTCAACAAGGAGTAGTGTGAGCTAATATACCATTAACATTCAAAAGACTAGCTCTATAAAGCAGAATCTAAGACAAATAAAACTTGAATTAATGTAGGGAAATCAGAACTATGTGTACTTGGTATATTAATTACTCATTTAATTTACTTTCTCCTTGAGTTTTAAGATAGATTTGGATTTGTCATTTATGTTCCCAGCTATTGTGCTGTATAAGCCTACCAGTATAGAGGACATAAATGCAGCAACCACATGTCAGGTGCTCAATAATTATTTGTTCAGTAAATTAACAAATATTCTCCCCAATCAGCTTACTGCCCCGCTGCAACTATCATAGCAAATGCTCATTCACAAAAGTTGGCATGGACAGTATCTGCCTTAATTATTAAGGCCAAATGAATATGTCCAAACCTGATCTAGGAGGGGAAATTTTTGAGTTAGAGGAAAATATGGGAGATGAAAAAAGGGGAGGAATGGGACACAAAGAAAGAATGTTAAAAAAGTAAGAGAGAAATTAATACTAAGTTGCAATTTCAGCTATGGTAAAGTACAGAGGTTACAAATGGGCAACCAAGGCCATATTCATGAAGAAGGGAGCAAAGGCAAATAGGACATATATGACAAATGGGAAGACAAGAGACTTGGAAAAAACTAATAAGATAATTTGTTAGGGAAGAGTCTCAGCGTTCAGATTTTTAAAAGATGCATACAAATGAAAGAAAAAACATAACCATGGGTAAACTATCCTTGGGATTAGTTTTTAAGTGAATAAAAACAGATTTATAGCTTACATTGGAAAATTATGACAGTGCGAATTCTTATAACTAACTGGAAGAATATTTTCATTTTTGTAAAAGTTAATTTAGCAAAATGATTTGGACTCTCCCATACACTGGCATTTGCTAGACTTTCTTCTCCATTTTAAACAGTGACAAGAATATAATGCTTAAGACTCTTGAAAGTCCTACCTTATATGGGCTAATTAGTCTTCTTTTAATATCCAGTCTATAGCTTCTGTATTGTTCAGCATCACTCATGTCAGTTACCAGTAGTCTAAGAATTTCATAAACCCGTCTAGCATGTTGCTAATAAACAAAAGAAAAATACAAACATTTTCAAATTACAAAATAGTGACACTTTCCCAAAAGAACACAGGATATAAAGACTATGTGCCATGGGCCAGAAACTGTGCTAGGAACCAGACAAAAAGGAATAAAAGATATTCTCTGCCTTCAAGGATCTAGTGTTCTAGTGGGTAACACAAATAATTGAGGTCTGGTTAATTTAATGATATAAATATGCATAGGGTCTCATGGTAGCATAGCCTAGGAATGAGAGACATGTTGGAAGAGAATTCCTGGGGGAATAAAACCCGAGCTGAATCTTAAAAGGAAGGGAGCGTGCCATTCTGCAAGAGGGGAGGGCCCTGTGTACGCACATGCAGAACAGAAGCAGCTTGACACTGCTGGACCACAAAATGCAAAATAAACCCTAGAGGTAGAGTGAGGATGGAGCAAGAGCACAGGGTCTTACACAGTGGGTTAAAGAGCTGGGCTTTTGGGGCCGGCCCCACGGCCAGGTGGTTAAAGTTCCGTGTGGCTCTGCTTTGGTGGCCCAGATTCGCCAGTTTGGATCCTGGGTGCGACTACTGCACTCATCAGCCATGCTGTGGAGGCATCCCACATACAAGGTAGAGGAAGACTGGTGCAGATGCTAGCTCAGGGCTAATCTTCCTCCCAAAAAAAAAAGGAAAAGAAAAGAAAGAAAGAG
Source organism: Equus caballus (assembly GCF_041296265.1). NCBI lineage: Eukaryota > Metazoa > Chordata > Mammalia > Perissodactyla > Equidae > Equus > Equus caballus. The sequence continues at coordinate 51,879,093 of NC_091701.1, read as the reverse complement.
CTGGGCTTTTATCTAGTAGGTGACAGATTCTAAATGAAGGAGTGAGTAAAGCACACAAATTTGAGTTTTAAGTAAAGGATTCTCTCAGCTACACAGAAATGGTAGCTAAAAAAAGGGCAGGGAGATCAATTAAGAAGCTGAGCAATTAAATCAGACAAAAAATGATGAGGGCATGAACTGAGACAGCCTAAGTAAGAATACCAAAGGAACAAAGATTCTAGAAATATAGAAAAGGAAAGGTTGGCTGTGGAGGAGGGTGTGGAATGACAGTGAGTTTTCATGGCCTAGGAGAGATTTAGGAGGCAGAGAACATATAAATCTGAAGAAAATTCTAGTCTAAGGGTGAGGATTTAAGCAATATCAGCATACAGGCAAGAATTAAAACCATAAAATTGGTTAGGATCACCCAGGGAAAGCATACACAGTGAAAAGAGAGAGGTCAGAATCCTGCAGCACAGTGACAGTTAAAGGGCAGAGCAGACAGAGGACAGGAAAAAAAGCCAAAGAAATATTAGGAGAATTAGGAAGTTGGGTATCACTGAAGCCAAAGGACTAGCCCACAGTTTTTCTGTTTGTGTTGTTTCACTTGTATATTTACTGGTGGTGTGGGAGAGCTCAGTCTAGGTAGCTTGGGAAGATGATATTTGAAGTTTCTGGAAGGGACTCTTGAACTGAGCTAGAAAAATTGAGTACTATCTGGCCAGGCAAAGATGGAGGAACAGAAGGGGGTATCAAGGGCAAAGGAAATAGTACATGTAAAGGGTATAAAAGAAAGAAAAACGTAGCATAGTTGGGAAATGGCAAGAGGTTCAGTACAGCCAGAGCATGTAGGAAAGTGGCAGGAAGCTGAGGCTAGCAAGATAGGGAGGGTCCAGATTATGATGAGCTCTGTGTGCCATACTAAGGAGTTTTAATTCCTTTAAGAAACAAAAAGCATGATTTAAAGAAATAATGTATTCATATTCCCTTTCTTTTAAAAGCTGAGCTATTAAATAAAGTCTCAATAATAAATAAAGGTTTAATGCAGTCTGGAGAATCAATTATTTCTAAAATGTATTTTAATCTTAAAGCCAGGAAGCCATTAAAGTGTTCTAATGCAGGAGAAGATGGAAAGTTCCAGTTCAAATTAAGTCATTTGTTGAAGGTCAGTGATCAGGAATTTTGGGTATACAGTTTCAGAGCTCAGGAGGAAAATCTGGATTGGAGACTCAGATGAGATCTCCCAGGTAGAATAAGTAGAATGAGAAGAAATGAGGACTGAATAAAGAACTTTGGGGAAGAATTATATTTAGGGAGCATACATAAGGGTGGAAGCCAGTGAAAATCTCTCAAAAAGATGATCACGGTGGTGAACGGAAAACCAGGAACTGCAGTGCCTTAGAAGCCAAGGGAGGGAAGGTCAATAGTATCAAATGCTAATCCTTATTACTGGAATACCCTTCATCCGACATACTTTCACAATCCAAATTCTACCCATTCTTTGAGGCTTAGATCAAATGCATCTCTCCCATGAAATTCTCTGATTTCCTGGCTTACATAAATATAATAAACTCCCTTCTCTGAACTCCCATACTATTTTTCTGTACCTATCTTAAGATATTTACTACTTTAAAATTCAAACAAATATATAGAAGTACATAAAGGGAAAGTTAAATGTTTTACTCCAAGCCCTCTCTCCACCAATACTGACCCCAGGGGTATTAACTTTCTTTACCAGTTTAGATAAACATTTTCTTAAGAAGCAAAAATAAGATCCTACCATCCATCTTTTTCTGCTTGTTACACTTAATATAGCCATAAAATCAATTATTCCCATTCTATTACTGAGGAAATTGAGGCACAAGGAGGTAAACTAAGTCATAAGTCACAGAGCAAGTGGTGGAGCCAGATTTGAACCCAGGCAATCTGGCTTCAGAGCCTGTAATCCTAACCACTGCCTCTTCTTACACATGTATTCTCAAAGTATTTGCAATGTTTAAGTTATGTACTTAAAAAGAAAAAACTTCAAAATTCAAATGTTTTCCTTCTATAGAATAAAATACCTTATTTATTTTGAACTTCTGTTGTGCCTCTGTTGCCATATCTTCATTGAATCCTTGCATTAACTTTTCCCGGGAAAAACAGGGCAAATCTTGACAAAGCTTCACAAGCACAAAGTCTCTTAATTTCACATAGCTTTTGGATGGATCTTCCGCTAAAGAAATAAAGCAGAATAACATTTCCCTTACCCAACATAATTTGCAATCTTAATAGACGTGCTGGGCTAGAAAGGCAAATATTCTTAAAAGAATTCTATATACACAAAAGTTACAATGTGAAAGGATTATTCCTTACAAATCAAAAAATATCACTATTATTTTTGCCAAATAAAATTATGGGTGCAATCCTTTAGCAAAGACATATATTCTACGTATTATTTGTGAAATTAGGGCTACTTCTTTCAAATGTAAACTTTTTGGACTGGTGTGTTATTATATGCATCTTAGTTTTATTTTCAATTAAAGTAGCGGTATAAACAAGAGATTTGAGTTTGGATAATCAATTCCAAAAGCAAGTATTTTCTGATAGCTAACAGTTCCAAAGCTCCCTTTATAACTCTTTTACTTTAATCCAATAACCTCTATAGTTTGCTATACTTCCCTCACCCAATTAAAAAACAAATCTTCCTTTTGCAAAAGCAAATCTTTTCTTGTGTATGTGAGCAAGATTGGCCCTGAGCTGACATCTGTGCCAATCTTCCTCTATTTCATGTGGGATGCCAGCACAGCATGGCTTGACGAGTGGTGCAAGGTCCACGCCCAAGATCCAAACCTGCAGACCCTGGGCCACCAAAGCCGAGCATGTAAACTTAACCACTATGCCACTAGGCCAGCCCTCAAATCTTTTTTATTCAGAGAATAAAATGAGAATATGATTTTGATCTTTCTTCATTGCATCTGAATAGCATAGATCTTCCTCTATGTTTGTCTATGTAATCTACATTAGAGTTAAGTAGTGGACAAGGAAAACATCAAAACATGATGGGTAGAAAGAATACTACACAGAGAACATGAGTTTGAGTCCCAATTCTGTCATCCATAGACGTAGGACCTTGGGCAAGTTACCTCACTTCTCTGAGCCCTAGTTTTCTGATCAGCAGAGGGCTTGTAACAAAGAATGTTAAAGCCTGAGCTAGTTCATGGATCATAAGACTTAATATTGTCACAATATCAATACTCTACAAATTATTCCATGCAATCCCTATCAAAATCTCAGGCAGCATTTTTTGTTGCAGAAACTAACAAGCACATCCAAAATCATATGGATATGCAAGGAATCCAGAAGAGCCAAAACAATCTTGAAAAATAAAGTTAGAGGACTCATGTTTCCTGATTTCAAAACTTACTACAAGCTACAGTAATCAAGACAGTGTGGTACTGGCGTAAGGATAGACATGTACATCAGTGGAACTGAACTGAGAGTTAAAAATAAACCCATCCATTTATGGTCAATTAATTTCTGAGAACGGTGCCAAGACAATTCAGTGAAGGAAAGAACAGTCCTTAACAAATGGTCCTTGGCCAAGTGGATCTCCACAAGCAAAAGAATAAAGTTGGACCCCCTTTCCTCACGTCATACACAAAAATTAACTCAAAATGGATCATAGAACTAAACAGTAAGAGGTAAAACTATAAAACTTTTAGAAGAAACACAGGAGTAAATCTTCATGACCAATGATTTCTTTTGTTTTGTTTTTGCTGAGGAAGATTTGCCCTGAGCTAACATCCGTTGCCAATACTCTTTTTTTTTTGGCTTGAGGAAGATTAGCCTTGACCTAACATCTGTACCAATCCTCCTCTATCTTTTTTGTACTAGGACGCCTCCACAGTGTGGTTGGTGAGTGGAGTAGGTCCATGCCTGGGATCCAAACCCGTGAACCTGGGCTGTTGAAGTGGAGTGTGCAGAACCCTAACCACTCAGACACAAGGCCAGGCCCTTCATGACCAATACTTTCTTAGATAATAGACCCAAAAGCACAAGCAATAAAAGAGAAAATAGATAAACTTGGCTGTATCAAAATTTACTTTTTGTTGTACTTCAAAGTTTACCACTAAGAAAATGAAAACACAACCCACAGAATGGAAGAAAATATTTGTAAGTCATATATATGATAAAGGACTTGTATCCAGACTTTGTACAAAAAACTTTTACAATTCAATAAGAAAAAGACTAATAACCCAATTAAAAAAATGGGCAAAGGATCTAAATAGACATTTCTCAAGAAGATATACAAATGGACAACAAGCACATGAAAAGATACTCAACATCACTAGCCACAGGAAAATACACAAATCAAAACCACAATGAAATACCATTTCACGTCCCCTGGGATGACTAGAATCAAAAAGACAATAACAAGTATTGATAAGAGTATGGAGAAACTGAAACCCTCATGCACTGCTGGTGGAAATGTAAAATGATACAGCCACTTTGGAAAACAGTCTGGTGGTTTTTCAAAAGGGGAGACATAGTTACCAGATTTTCTACATTTCTACTCCTAGGTATGTGTCCAAGAGATATGAAAACATGGGTCCACACAAAAGCACACAAATATTCACAGTAGCATTATTCATAAGAACCAAAAAGTGCAAAAACCCAAATGTCCATCAATTGATGAGTGGATAAATAAAATGTGGTATTATTCATACAATGGAATATTATTTGGCAATAAAAAGAAATGAAGTACTAATGTATGCTACAATAGGATGAATTAATTGTATTAATGTTCTGAATAGGCAAATATCTAAGAGACAAAAAGTAGATTAGTGGTTGCCTAGGGTTGGGGGTGGGGAGGGAGGGAGGAGAGGAAAGGAGTGACTGCTAGTGAGTACTGGGTTTCTTTTTGGGAGAATGAAATATTCCAAAATTAGATTATGGTGATGGCTATACTGTAAATATCATAAAAAATTAATTGTATACTTTAAGTGAATTATATGATATATTAACTATATCTCAATAAAAATGTTTATAAAAAAGGTCTGAGCTATGGGTAATTTTTTATGATTGTGAATTATTAAATCAATCATTCATTCATTCAATCCATATGTACTGAATACCTTCTTTAAGGTTTTACGTACCACTTCACCATAGACTTTATATGCATATAATAAATAAATATATGACTATGGCTTTAAAGTGGTAACAAGTGAAATTCTGTCACTGCGTCAGTTTGGTATGAAATTATGATCTATTAGAAATGTACAGATGATGAAATAAACAGTAAACCAAATAAGTGAAATACAGACCTACAGAGAAAATAATCAAGTAAACCTAAGATTGTAATGTAATAAGTTACCCTATCCCATTCTTCAGTCTTTGCCCCATTAATCCAGGTGCACCATCTTATACAAGCCACCCAGAAACCTGAAGGACATTCTGTTTCCTTCTCCTAAGTGCTGCCACCAGTATTTTTTTCAACTACTACAATAACTTGCTTCTCCTTACCTGTACTCACCAGCTTCATAAACTGTAAACTGGACTCTGCTGCATCCCAAATTAAAACCGTTCAAGTGTACTAACATAACTGTAATGGGAATCTCAGAAAGAGAGGAGAAAAAGAGGCAGAAAGAATATGTGAAGAAATAATGGCCAAAAACTTTCTAAATTTGATGAAAAACATTAATCTACACATCCAGGAAGCTCAACAAACTTTAATTAGGAAAAATACAAAGAGATCCACACCTAAACACATCAAAAGCAAACTGTCAAAAGCCAGAGATAAACAGAAAATCTTCAAAGCAGCAAGAGGAAACAACTCATCAGAAACCAGAGGCCAGAAGTCAGTGGGGTGATATATTCAAGGTACTGAAAGAAAAATAGCTGTCAATCAAGGATTCTATATCCAGCAAAATTACCCTTCAAAATGAAGGTGAAATAATGACAGTCCCAGAAAAGTAAAGACTGAAGAAATGTATTGCTAGCAGACTTGCCTTACGAGAAATACAAAAGAAGTTCTTGAGGCTGAATGAACATGGGACCTCAAATCTACATAAAGAAATTAAGAAGAATGATAATTATGTACATAAACATAAAGGCTGGTATAAATATTTTTTTCTCTCAACTGATTTAAAAGGCAATTGCATGAAAAAATTATAAAACCAATGTTTGGTTCACAATATAAAAAAAGATGTAATATATACGACAATAGTAGCACAAAGGAGGGACGAGAGATAATGAAGCAACTTATTTATTTTACTGGAATTGAATATTAATCTGAAGTAGACTGTTATAAATTAAGATACATATTGTAATCCCCACAGCAACCACTAAGAAAATAACTAAAAAAAAAGTTCAAAAGAAATCCAAAGGAATTAAAATAGTTCACTAAAAAATATCTATTTAACACAAATGAAATGAGGAAAGGAGAAACAGAAGAACAACAAAAGCGACATATAGAAAACAAGTAGTACAATGGCAGGCATAATGCCAACCAGAGCAGTAATTACATTAAATGTGAATACATTAGACATTTCAATCAAAAGGCAGGGATTGTCAGACTAGATTAAAAAAGATCCAACTATATGCTTTCTACAAGGGAAACATTTTAGATTCAAAGACAGGCTGAAAGCCAAAGGATGAAAAAAGATACACCATGCAAACAATATGAGGTCTGGAGTGGCTATGTTAATATCAGGCAAAATAGGGTTTAAGACATTACCACAATAAAAAACAAATTGGGAGGAAATGAAGTTTAAGACAAAAAATTTACAAGAGAAAAAAGTCTCACTTTATAATGACAAGTTAATTCATGAGGAAGACATTACAATTATAAACATATGTACACAACTAACAGAGCCCCAAAATACATGAAATAAAAACTGACAGAACTAAAAGGAGAAATGGACAATTCAACAAAAACAGTTGGAAATTTCAATACTACACTCTCAATAATGAATGGATGGAACAACTAGACCAAAAATCAGCAAATATACAGAAGACTTGAACAGCTCTATCAATCAACTTGACCTAACTGATATTTATATAACATTCCACCCAACAGCAGCAGAATACACATTCTTTACAAGCACACATGAAACATTCTCCAGGACAGACCACATGCTGGGCAAAGGATCAGTAAACTATGCCCCATGGAGCAAATCTCACCTATAGCTGTTTTTGTATGGTTTGTAAACAAAGAATGGTTTCTAAATGGTTGTCAAAACAAAACAGTAAGAATATGCAACAGAGAATGTACGTGACTTACAAAGCATAAAATATTTACTACCTAGCCCTTTAAAGAAAAAGTTTGTGGACCCCTAGGGTAGGTCATAAAACAAAACTCAATAAATGAAAAAGAACTGAAGTCATACAAAACATGTTCTCTGGCAACAAGTGAATTAAATTAGGTATCAACAACAAAAGTAAATTTGGGAATCCACAATATTTGGAAATTAAACAACATGTTTCTAAATAACCCATGGATCAAAATGAAATTACAAGAGAAAATAGAAGATATTTAGAACTGAATGAAATGGAAGCACAATTTATGAAAATCTGTGTGATCAGTTAGAGCAGCGCTTAAATTTATATATACATATGTAAATAATTTATATATTTAAATGTCTATGTTAGAAAAGAAGGAAGACATCAAATCAATAACCTAAGTTTCAATCTTAATTAGAAAAAGAGCAAATTAAACCCAAAGCAATAAGCAGCAAGAAAATAATAAAAATTAAAGTGGAAATCAATGAAGTAGAAAACAGAAAGTTTCATGAAAATACAAGGGATCCTATATAACCAAAACAATTTTGAAAAAGAACACGGTTGAAGGACTTTCACTTTCTGATTTCAAAACTCAATATAAAGGTCAAGGAGCTGCTGCCACTGGAGCCATGATGCCTAAAGAGGGAGAGAGGGAGGCCACAGAGGCTGGTCGAGGCAGTACATGAGCTCCAAGGAAACTGATGCACAGTTCCAGGCTGGAAAGCAGAAGGCCAGGGAAGAGGAGTGAAGAAAGAGGGTGGAAATGGGGCTGCAGGTGACTCCAAAATGCAGAAGGAATCACTAGCCTCAGAAGAATGTGAGGATCAAGATGACCACCTGCAAAGGTATAGAAGAGCTCATCAACATCGAGAACCCCAAATGGGTGGCAGAGACAATCAGAAAGGTCATACAACTGGATCTAGACAGGCCAAGGAGCTTTGAAGGAAAAAACAAGACGACACTGAGAAGAGAAAGCAAGAACATTTCATGAAAATCCATTTAGCTGGGAAGACAGAGCAGGCCAAGGCTATCTCGCCCGGGTGACAGTCATTCGGAAGTAGCAGCAAGAGGGGCAGGAGGCTGCCAGGAAGAAAAAAGAAGAGAGGAAAGCAAAAGGTGATGCAACTTTGTCAGGAAATCTAATGCAGTTGCTCACCCTGAATAGGTAAGAATGGCCTGCAGGAAGAAATACCAGGCAACTGGGCCCTGCTGCCAGGTCCTCTGCCATGTCTTGCCCACCCTATGCCCTGGCGACACTGCAGCAGCTCCTCACAGCTAGAAGCCTCCCCCTGTGGCCTGGGGCCTCCTCCTCCTCCTCACCTTGACACATAAATCACTGGAGGTAGGGGTGGGGGTGGGGGCGTGGAACTAAGGCAAGGGAACAACTGCTATCTTTGAGACAAAAAGATTCTCACTGCATTTCCTATGTAATCATTTGAATGTTTTTAGGATTCAGAACACATGCTGGGGTGGAGTTGTCTGAGAGGTAGGGTAAGAAGAGTTTCCATTTGTCAGGGAGATTGTACCTTAGGGGGTGGCTGTGCCAGGGTCAGCTGCTGATGAGTTTGTGACAACCATCTCCAGCCTGTGTTGCTTGGATGCTCTCAGAGAGAAGCTGTCCTCTGGGTGCCTGTGCCTCCGGGTCCTTGAGGGTCATGGCTTGTCCTGCACCAATCCCCTCTGACTGAGGCCACCCTTCTCTGACCTTCCCTGCTCCATTCCCACCCACCTGGCCAGGGCCAGTACCCATTTTTAATCCTACTCATCAATCATTTCAGGAAACTTCTGTTTACTCTGCAGCACCCAGGCAAAACATGCTCCACAAATTCAACTTATCTATTTGGCAGATTAAACTTCACATTATCATTTTAAAAAAAAGCAACAACTTAATATAAAGCTGTGGTAAACTAACCAAGACAGTACAGTACTGGCATAAGAATAGACATACAGATCATTAAAGAGTTCAGAAAAAATCTTTATATTTATGGTCAACTGATTTTTCAAAAAAGATATCAAGGCAATTCAATAGGGAAAAGGACAGTCTTTACAAATGGTGCTGGGACAACTGGATAGCCACATGTAAAAAGATGAATTTAGAAACCTACCTCACATCAGACACGAAAATTAACTCAAAATGGATCAGAGACTTCAATGCAAGAGACTGAGGATGGAGACTGACTGCAAATGGACATAAGGGATCTTTTCACAGTGATAGAAATAGTCTAAAACAAGACTGTAGTGATGGCTACAAAGCAACGCAGATGTACTAAAACTCACTGAACTGTACACTTAAAATGGGTAAATTGCATGGTATGGAAATCATACCTCAATAAAGTTGCTTTAATTAAACCTCTACTAAGTGACAAATTCTTAAGCAAACATCTCTTTAAAAAATATTTTTGAAGGGACTGGCCTGGTGGCGTAGTGGTTAAGTTCGTGTGCTCTGCTTCGGCAGTCTAGGGCTTGCAGGTTCAGATCCCAGGCACAGACCTACACTGCTCATCCAGACATGCGTGGTGGTGACCCACATACAAAATAGAGGACAACTGGCACAGATGTTAGCTCAGAGACAATCTTCCTCAGGCAAAAAGAGGAAGATTGGCAGCAGATGTTAGCTTAGGGCCAATCTTCCTCACCAAAATGAAAAAAAATTTTTTTGAAGTACTGATAGATACGGCACAAGCTTATTGAATATCAGTTTTTCCAAGTCAATCTCTTTTTAAACTGGTTTAGAAAAAAGAACTGTGCTGCAAATATCAATTTAAAATAAAATTTAGTATGAGTGAAAGCTTAAGTAACTTATATACCCTCAGAAGTTTAGGAAAAAACATAGGAAAAAGAATTACAGCTGAGAAAATCTAAAAACTCATGCCACATTCCTATCTGAAATTTTCATATAAATTGAAAAAATACACAAAAAATTTCCATTTAGCCTTAAATAAGCTGTTATAGACACAATATTTTGTTTGCAGCTTAATATAAGGGGTCAAGTCACCACTCAATCTTTAAGCACTTTAACTAAAAGTGTCAGCCTGAAAATGAACTTAAAATGGTGATACCCAATAATTTGTAACATCCTTCAATTCCTTTGTTTCTATGCTAGAAAGATAAGCAATACATTTAAAAAAGGAAATCTGCTTAATTATAAATCTACAGTGATATGTGGATTAAAAGCTGAATTTTTCAAAGTTAAATACATCATCTAATAACAAGTGCTCTTCTATTATTTTTTTAAAAACCTCTCCATGTTAACAAGCTCTATTAGAGATAGAAAAATCATACTCTAAAGAAATGAGATGATAGCACAAATGACCTAAACGAAAAAAATTTACAGATAATATTCAAAAAGGCTATATAACATATTCTAATACTATAAGGGACATTTAAACAACAGATATACTTAGCTCTTATACTACTGATAGATTAATAATACTGACATATATTCTAGCCCAAGATCAATTTCTATTGCCAAATGCACCTCTCTTCATAATTCTGGAAGAAACAAATTGTTGTTTCCATTTATAAGGTCACACAACTGGGATGTATTCAAATGCTATATATCTTAAGGTACTGACATCCTCAAATCCTGGAAGATGGTACCTGATATAAAGAATTGTCTTCCAGTATTTTAGTTTAAAATTAAGTGCTAAGAAAAGAAAATGAGTGGCAATTACACCACAAACACCTATCTATCCTGTGACACAGGCCATTGATGGTAAGTTTTAATTATTACTATATCTGGCTATATGTTAAGTAACCAAAAGGCTATCTCAATATAAAGAACATCCTGGATTGCAAAGGGAGATCCAGAGCCCGCTAAAGAGACTCAAAGTTTAAAAAAATATAGGAGATACTGGAGAAATAGGCAACTAAAATGACAAAAGAGTAGGAAATTCCATACTTTTCTTTTTTTAAAGGACTGGGTATGGAAATCTAAGAGAAATATCTTAATGAGAACAGCTGATAAGGCATTTTTAGTAATTTATAATGCTAAGAAATGTTAATGCTGAAAATAAAGGCTAATACCCAGTTTTCAAATTCAGAAGTCCTTTAGCATGTTTAGCCTTTTCTCTTTAGAGACTTCAGTTTGCCATGAATAAAGGTTACCATTATTGATGACTCTTCACTGAGATTTAAGAAATAAAATTCTTTATCTGCTAATTGGTGCTAAGTATCAAGGACTTTATTGGTTGGAGTAGACAGAAGAAAGTGGTTAAGAGGCTTCACAGAAACAACCCCTGCTGGCACATTACCCACTAGAGAAGACAAAGACTACTTATGTGAACTCTAAGTCTCTAGATTAAAATCACCAAAAAAGTCCCTTCATGTAGCACCAAGTCCAAGCACTGTAAGTAAACAGAAGCTAAACAATTTTCAGCTTGGCTAAAAAGAAGTGTTATCATTTGTATTATGTTTCTATAATTTTATAAGTCACTAAGCTAGTGAAGATGTCAAACAATTTATAACTTTTGATATAAACTAACTTTAGTAATTACTTCATCTCCCAAGTTTCCAAACCATTTAACAGTAGCAAGAAGACAGATGAAAAGGTAATTCAACTCTATAAACATGGAACTCCCTTTTAAAAACAACGTGCTTTCCCTGTAGTTTATTAATCTAAAGGATCAATTCAAAATCTGTTTTGAAGTAACTTTATTTACCCTGGACAAGCAAAACACTACATTATGTGAAAAAGGAGGAAACTAACACATAATCTGCCTACTAGCCCATTTATATTTTTGTTAGTCACACATTCAGTATTTTGGTTTTTTTGGTGTCTTTAAAAAAATTGATACAATTCCAAAACAGCATTTTTTTTAAGAAGTTAACATTTTAGTGTGTGTTAAGTATTGCAGTTTTAAAAACAAAAATGTATTCAAACTCACAGAATTAATAAAATTTAATACCTAATTTGGATGTGAATATCTAGCACAGTATTTTTCATGGAAAACAAAAAGGTGACTTTCAGTTTAATCAGCAACTTTATGAGTAACAAATCTGCAACAGTGTTTCTTCGGGGAAAGAAGATAATGACAACATAAATGTTCCTTGGGTCACTTTGTTCTCCGGTGGTTCACATGTTTATATACTATCCTCTGTAACTCGATCTAATGACGACTTCGTTTAAATAGAGTAGAGTCTCTTTCCTTCTCCTAAGCATCCTAGTCATAATACTACTTTTATGGCTAATTCATACTCAAAGATGTTTCCAAAACAAACAGGCCTACGTTTCACATTATAAAATACTGTTGTGAAGGTGTGCATTTTAGGAATATAAATCACACACCTTAAGAAACGTGTATTCTACTCAGGAACTACTTACCTTGGTTTTTTTCCTCAGCAATGTTTAGTATATTCTGCCTCTATATGAAAATTAGAGCATGGCCTCTGACTAATGCAAGTGTTTGCAAATAAACTGAACAAATAAGTGATACCATACTTGCAATGTATTTATGCCTGACCAAGACTTCCCAATGTATATTTAGTTCATTATCTTCAATTTGTTCAATGAATAAGTACTTCATACTTAGAGATGCAATCCATTCCACAAAGACTTATGATTCAAAATGTAACCTTACACCATCTTTAGACAGTTCCAGAAAGACCCCAGGAGAATGCTGCTGTTTAAAATTGAATAGTTATTTCTGACAAAAACAAAATCTATCAGTAAAGAAGAAATTTTTTAGAAAGGCTCTTTCAGTAACAAATCAAATTTTACATACCTGTAATATCAAGAACAGAGGGAGATGCAATGTAGTATCTATGAACTGTTTCAAGAAGTTGGGCACCATGGCCTTGACCTTGAAATGGAGTCAATATCAGCATCTGACTACAGTAAAGAAATTATTTTAAAATTAAAATAACACATGACCAGTTTAAAAATTGCAAATCACTATAGGATTATGAACACTTTAAAGTCCATGTGTTTTTTTTTTTAATCAACCTTCAAGAAATTCAAAAATTATCAAGATACTCAAAATTGGTTTAATCTTCCATACTGTTTCAAAGGGAACAATGAAATAAATCAGTATATAGCCAATGAATAATGGTGATTTTTTTAAACAAATCAACACTATTATAACAAGTATTGGAAACTTCAGCAGTTCCTTCTTCTGAAATAAAAGACAAGGCACGTGTTATACTGCCAATTACCTTACACGTGGCCGGGTTTTGTCTGGGTACACATAGTAATTATAGACTGTCATGTAGCCTACGGTCGCAAAGAGCGTAGCTCCATCCTTATTATACTTCTCAAATCTGCAGATAAAACAGAAAGCCAAGCAGGTCAATTACAGTCGCGCTCCCATGCAGTGTCCATTTTCTTTTCCATTCTCTGACTGAATTTTCAGTGTCAGCAAGCTACTCTGTGAGGGCCCAATGGGTACACCTGCTATGTTCTGAATGTACAATTCACTTAATTGGTGTGCAGCAACTTGGATAAATCAGACCTCTTTACATCACTTCAGTGCACTTGCCTATTATAAAGATGAATAGGTGGCAAGTAAAAGAAAACACAGGCAAAGCTCATTTTACTGTTTAAGCCTACATTCAGGGCCCTAACGGACAACAGCGTTTAATTCAGCTCTATTCTCAAGGTCTCCCAAAGCATAATGAGGGAAAACTCAAGCCTCATAAACAATAGTTTTTCTTTCCTGGGAAAAATATCATTATACTGTCCCAATAATTGGGCCGCCACAATTAAAATGCTGGCTTTGTGGAGGTAATAAGGTCTACTGTTGCTTTAGAACTGTACTTACACTAGAAAGTAGTGCCATCTTTCATCATCCACGTCAATAAAGCTAGCAGTTTCAATAAACCACATCAAAAAGGTCTGAAGCCTTTCATGATATTCTCGAAAGCCTCTACATGTCATGTCAGCCTAGGGAAAAAGCCAGGAAAAGTCAGGTGAAACTCATCACAGAGGTAAGTGAAAGTCTGCAGAACACAAAACTATCCTGTGGGAAAACGTTTAGAAGGCTCAAATTAAGATCTGTATACAGACACACATACAAAATAGATCTTTGTTCTAAATGCTGATAAAAATTTGTTTCCTAAAGTTAGAATAAATGCCTGAAAATAACAGAACAAAATAGCATACAGGTTTGGGCAAATGAGTACTTTTACCCAAGACATATTTAGATTTATCTTTACCTTGTATATCTGAAAAGTAAAGTTTTCTCCTCCTGTTGGACTGAGAACAGAGTATGTATGGAGTAAGGTTCCAAATGGCTTGAAATCAACTTCTTTTTCCAGTAAAGAAAGAAAATCATTTGTGTTTGTGCAAAATCCAGGTGGAATAATTTGTCTAATTTTGCCTTCGACATCATCTGCCTAAGGAATGGAGATTAAAGGACATAAGAAAAAATTAACGTATTTGACATTTAGTCGAATATGCTTAATTTCTTTGAAATGGACAAAACCCACAAAAATCACAAAACTTCAGTTAACGGTTAAACTATAGAAGGAAACATGCAGGGGCCAGTCCCATGGCCCAATGGTTGAGTTCGTGTGCTCTGCTTCAGTGGCCCAGGGTTTCGCCAGTTCAGATCCTGGGCGTGGACATGGGACCACTCATCAAGCCATGCTGAGGCAGCATCCCACACAGCACAACCAGAGGGACCTACAGCTGGAATATGCAACTGTGTACTGGGGGGCTTTGGGCACAAGAAGAAAAAAAAAGAAGATCGGCAAGAGATGTTAGTTCAGGTGCCAATCTTTAAAAAAAAAAAAAAGAAAGAAAGAAAGAAGTAAACATGCAGTGAACTGGGAAAGGATGAATTTCATGTACATAAGATACTGCCACACAAATCTGAGATGAGCTTAAGTACAACATAGAAATAAAAAAGAGGAGGCAGGTGTAGCCTGAAATCAAGTGCAAGAATAAGGGCAACGCTATTGAAATTTCTAACATCATGCAGAAAATGCTGACTATATCCCTTCAGGACAATTTGAATTGGCTAAAACAAAAGGCTGCTTATTATTTTATGTGTCAAAGAGACCATATTATCCAAGACATGAAAAGATCACCAGCAGTGGTGAGGTGAGGCTAGAGTCTGACCAAACGAATAGCAACTTCACAATGAACAAGTAGACAGGTCATAACTCCTTCATACACCAAACTCAAAATTAAGATAATAATTTTTAAAATATACCCACTTAGGAAATACATAAATTGTATGAATGGGTATATTATCCACTTATCCCTATAATGTGACACAATTTTTATAGACTTGGATTTGTGACAGTAAAAAGAGACAAGCCTGGGCAACAAAATTAAACCCAGAGATTAAAATTACCCCTGTTAAACAACCTCGATGAATGTTAAAACTATCAGCTGAGCAGACTTCATAATCCTTTTCAAAACCCCAAAAGACCACTTGATTGAATACATTTACTACTTCTCTTTAACCATGAATATTTGATGAAGTCTTACAATAAAGTATTACTGCTTCTCACCAGGCAATAAAACTTAATGAATTGGTCTCAACTTAACAAAACCTTATCCCTCAATACAGTCCCTAAAAGCCTGACATTACATTCAACAAAATGAGCTTGCAGTCTATTCAAACTTTTTTCTGAACAATGAGGCCAGGTTTTTACTTAATGGAGTTTGCCGTGAGTTCAGCTGTAATGTTTGTATTGTATCTATTTCCACAAGGACTGACACAAGAACACTTTGTGTTAACTTACTAAGCAGCTCTTTCATACCGTTTACATGCATGATGGGTATTAGTTCTAAACCAAGACCCTTGCTACTTAGCATTCAAAACAGGGAAATTAAGATGCTTAGGACAAAATACACTACAAAAGGCTAATACAACATGCTACTAATTCCTGTCCTTTCAACCATCTTTTAACTAAGTAGAAGCAATGCACCTGCAGATGAATAGCACTTTATTATTATTCAGTTACATTTTAGGAAAGAGAACCAAGAATGGAGTTTATCACAAACAAGTTTTATTTTCAAGGCTGTGGTACCACCAACATTTATATATAACTTGTTTATAGCTCTAAAAAAAGAGCTATTATTTAAAATATAGCTCTTCAACATTTTGCCCAACAGCTTATTTCTAATATGTACACCAGTCCTTGCAATCCATTCACCCTCAAAATCAAATAAACTGCATTCGACAGGACTATTTTTGCTTATTTTTAAAGTACCAATTGGTAAATATTTCTCCTTGAAACTGCTATATAATGTGAAGAGACCATCTTAAGCATATTTTATATAGAATCTGTACAATTTCAGTAATTACAAGAGGAAATTGTAATAATAAGGGATAGTTTTAATAGGTCTGTTGTGTGTCAATTAAAATCCAAACTAATGGGTAAAGTAGTATAATTTTTGTCCAAGTTTAAAAAAAGTCTAGAAACGCTACTTTTAAATAAACAGGTTTATAATCTATCAATTTAAAAGAAAACACTTCAAGGAATTTATAGTGTATATAATTTTAACTTTTAAAAACTTTCCCCATGTCCTGTCTTCTCAACAAGGCATCGCAAAACATGATGAAATAACTTCACAAATCTTGCATCAAATGTACTTCAAAGATTTCTTAGAAATTCTAAGAAATCTTGCAGCAGTTCTGGTGGAAGACAGAGCAACCCAAAGGTTTGAGCTCAACAAAGTTGAAAGAGAGTTAATGTTTAACTTTCAGCCTTCAAAAGATACCTATTTATTGTAATAAATATCATCAAATAAATATTTTGCTCTGGGCAAGTTTACACATTACTTTAGAACTTTTACATGGGAATAAAAGGCTAAGTTTAAAAACAAGGAATCTGTTATATAATTTAGGTTACAGAAAATGTATATCTGATATATTCATAAAATACATAGCATACAACCAAATAGCTCCTCAAACCTAGAATTCACAACTTTGCTTCACTGAAGGAAAAATGTCTGCATTTCTCTACTGAATGGATTCTGCTTTAAGAAAAAAAGTCCTATTACCACTATCTCTTAGAAATCTGTATTTTTCATATTGTATTACTGGCAAGATAATAAAATCATCACCCATCTAATCATTTTTAATTAAATACAGAATTACAGATTAACTGAAACCTTTTAGTTCTAATGCTTGTGGCTAAACGTTTAGATTCTATTCCTGAAGATCACTGAGTAATTCCTTATCTTTAAGAATATTATTTTAAACTTCAATTACGATTATATAAAAATATAGTTATAGAAAGGCTAAGAAATTAAGCTGAATAGGTAAAGAATCCAGAACACAACATGACATATTTAATTAATAAAGACATTCCTTACAAGCATTTTCTGAACATTTGGCAATATCTTTTTTAAAAGGAAAGCATAAAAGTATTCTATTTGGGTCTTATGTTAGGTGAGTCATGATGAAATGTTTTAGACTGTACACCCTCTCACCGTGGTCATTTCAACTTTCAATGTTCTATACTGTGTTACACATAGGATGTTCCCATGAAACAATTTTTGCTTTTCCTCATCACTGTATAAAGCAATGTGTCTGAGAATAACTGGTAGTCTGCTATAATATAAATATCTTTACACTTGTATTTCTATTTATACACATTTGAAAACCAAATTACCTCTTTAATATCTTATCCTAAACAAGCACCATTTGTCTAAATTTGTCTATGGTAAGTTATTTTTTTAAACCAACTTTAAAGGCATGTTAAGTAGGTATGCTGTCCCTTACTTGGCTAAAGTGGCAGAGACTTAACATTAACTATAATTCTAAATATACCTAAGATATGCTCCAAAAGCAAGCAAAAAAATTTTTCATTTCTACTTAACTTGCTTGATCTTACACTCTCTGATAATATTTAAGGTGTAGAAATTTTAGTACTGTTAAAGAAATTAACAGCATGAACTCTTTCAGTAATGGAAAAACAAAGGCCAAACTATGTTTATTTATACTCCATTAGTGTTTTATTACTTGAACTCACAAAATTCCAAGATAAAAATCTCAATATATAATTTTAAAGCTTTTTACTATATTTCATAAAAACCATTACTCATTAAGAATACTGTCACAATTACCAAAAAAAGAGTATAGTAAAATATTATTAGTCTACCAAAGATTCTTGTTTTCATTTCCTCAAGATTAAATTTTATAAATGTACAGGACTTTTCTATGAGGCAAAGGAATCCCAAAAAAATTTTTAAATCTGCTCTTACCTATTCTCAAATTCAATGGGAGACAAGAATAAAAGAGATGACGGAATTCAGATAATATAAACCTTATCCATGTATTTCAACTTCCTCTACCCAAACTCTTCCCAGAAATGCTAGCAATTAGCAAAACTGAACAATCTTAGTTACACTCTCTCTCACTAAAAGGCAATGAAATTACCTCAAGAGAGGGCAGGAAGTATTGATAAAAACAAAGGTCAAGGACAACCATAAGATGAATAAACCATCAGTGTCTGAATAAGCAAGTTTATTGTATTGTAAAATTCAGAATAATTATGTTGCCTTTAAAGATGATGGTTACTGGAGATGTTTTACAGGCATCTTAGTTGTGACTAAAAAATTTTAGGTGCAATTGGAGAACTCAGCTTGGAAAAGAAAAAGAATGAATGATGAAAGATTAATATAATGGCAAAATTCTAACAAGCAAATTAACTTCTAAGCAGATTTCTTGTGGTTTCTGACCATCTGAAAGGGTTTATTTTTCACATGCAAAAATAATGCTACATAGTTTAGTCTGCAAAGACTCAAATATGATAAATTATATAATAGTCTCAAACTTAATGCACCTAAAACAAAAATCGATTTTTTTTCCCCACTTACATCTAATTCTCCAGTCTTCCCTATCTCAGTTAACAGCACCACGATTGCCTAAGCAATGGGATCCTCCTTGATCATCTTCCCCTCATTCATCATATTCAATTCAACAGCAAGTCCTACTGGCTGTACCTCCAAAATAGATCATCAGACAACCAAATGTACTGTTGTCTGTCACACTGCAATGGTCTCGTCTCCCTTCCTTCACTCCTACCCCCTACAGTGTGTTCTCTGCATAGCAGCCAGAAGCATCTTTTAAAAATATAAACCATATCATTATATCATTAAAACCTCTAAAGGTTATCAATTATTCTTACTCTACATGATCTAGTTTTGCCAACCCCTTCAACCATCTCCTACCCTTCTCTCTATCACCACAATGATTTAATGACAGTGATTTTTCTGGACTACAAAAATACCAAGAATGTTCTCATTTCAGGGCCTTTATATATGCTGGTCCCTTTGCTTACTAAGCTCTTCCCTCAGATTATTGCATGGCTGGCTCTTCTTTATTCAGAAACCAGCAAAATGTTTCTTTATAATACCATCTGAATTTAATTTATTTACTATTTGGTTATCGACTATTCCTCTTGGCTAGAACGTAAGCTCCATGAGAGCAGTGGCTTTGTTTTGTTTGCCACTATATCCCTGGCATCAAGAACACAGAAGGCACTGTGGAAAGAACATTCTCACTGCAAACTCAGATAGAAGAAGTAGGCCCATTCCCCCAAAATCCACTATCCATTCTTTTCTCATAAGGGAAAAAAAGTCTTTGCTTGAACATGTAATTTAAATAAATGATCTTCAACCATGAAGCAAAAAATAACCCTAGCAAAAGACATTATAAAAGATTGATTCCTTATGCCTAACACAGTACTCCTAAATGGAAAAACGTGTTTTTTAAGAATGGAACAATTAGAAATCAATGCAAATACACAGCTATTTTCACTGCACATAGTACTTGAAAGATTTATCAATAACTAAGTCAATAATTCCTTTGGAAGAAATCAAATCCTATCAGAAGGAACTTTAAAAAAAAAAAAAACACCACCAAAACCCTAAAACAACAGTGAACAACACAAAGAAAAATACTGTCTGCAGTTTTATAAGAATATCCACCAGGGCTTGAGAATTTAACAATCTAATAAGAAATATCTGATTATGGAAAAACTCCATTATAATAACTCTATGTAAAAGTTTATCTAAGATTAAATCTTTTCAAACATCAAATCACCACACCTACAGTATTACTCAGAATCAGTTTTATGTATGTAAAATTTCAAAAATTTCCAAGAGACACAACCACTGAATAAAATAAATATTAAGTGCAGTTACAGATTATTTATTTGACAAGCTTAGTTATCTGGAACAGGGCTAGGAAGTGGTAACAAAAAAAAGTAAGTGCTCAAAATATTTCTCACACCAAAGTTGAATAACAAGTATAAGAGACTATTTCAGATCTCTTTCATGCTATATACAATTCATGTTATGATGCCATTAAGCTTACCATAAGATGACTGTTTGCAAGAGGGAAGGCCCTCACAATAACAATAAATTGAGAGCTTATAGCACAAAAGTATCAGAGCAGGGGAAAAAAAATAAATGAAATACACATTGTAAAAAAAAAAAGATAAAAACTAATAAGCACAAAAGCCTGGGCCCATTTAAAACAGGTCATAAACAGTCCTAATATCTTTTAATAGGATATTACTATATATTATGCATACTACTGCTAAGTGATTATCTTCTAGTACACTCTTGATTAATTACTAGTTGTGTAACTTTGGGAAAGTCCTTTACAATAAAACAAAATAAAAAAAAAATGAAATAAAATAAGGGCCAAATCAACCAGTCCAAGTAATGAAAAGAGGTTTTAACAAAAAAGGATAGGGCATGAGGCTGGCAAAAGATAAGTCAGAAGTTTAAAGTCAGTTTAAAGCCTTGAACAAGCTGGCTTCATTGTTAATGCTTTAAGAACTGATTCTTCTACAGAAAAAAGTTATGATCCAAACTGTAGTAATACATAAGGTCTTCATTTTCCACATTTTAATTCTCTGCCTAGTTGTGTGTAGCACAGTATTATCAATAATATGACAGATTTGATTTGATAAAACTTGTTGGATTGATGTCCAAAGGATAAGAGATTTTACTAAAAAAAAATTTCCAATTTTCAATTTATAAGTGTGATTCAGTGACAAAAATGGTATTTAATTTTCAAAAAATCAACTCTGTAAAGTAATTCTTGATGAAAAGTTTCAATGCCTCTAAACAGGAATGCCCAGAAGCAGAACAAGTCTAAGATAGGTAATTTTCTTAAGTTCCCTCAAAGATTCATGTCCATTCCAAACACAAAAAAATATTCATCCCATCCAAACTTCCTCAAAAGTTTCAACCACTGCAGCATCAAGTCCAAAATCTCATTATCTAAGTTGTCTAAATCAGGTATGGGTGAGACTCCAAGTATGACACATCGTGGGACAAAATTCCTTTCCTCTTATGAACTAGAAAATAAGTTATTGCTTCTAAAATACAATAGTAGGACAGGCATAGGGTAAAAGTCATAGACTTTCCCATTCCAAAAGGGAGAAAAGGGTAGGAAGAAAGTTGTCACTGGTACCAGGCAATTTCAAAATCTAACAGGTCAAATTCTTAGGTTTCAAGGCCTGGAAATACTGTCACCTGTGGCTCTACTCTCTGGGCCCAAAGAGTCATTTTTCCTTTTTCATGAAGGGTAGCACATGTTTGCAGCTGAGTGGTGTTAGCCACCTGTTTCCTGCCCACAGAATTTTGGAAGTTCATCAGCCTTCTCTCATTCTGTCAGTCCAAATTGGAAGTGTTTCTGCTGATATAACACTCTCAAAACCCTGTGGGTCACCTGTGTATGCCATGAGGGTTCACATCATTAGACAAAATGGTCCTTCATAGATCTTCCTTGAACTCTATTCAGTCTCTTTTCCTGGCTTTCGCTGAGATTACTGAAGAGATCCATGAGTCACATGCCTAATCTATTCAGCAAGAGCAAAAGGTTAGCTAGCCACACTCTTGGGCTTCTTTCCAGAGCATACTTTCCTGACAATGAATCTCCTAATTTTAGCATCTTCTGCAATCTGGATAGGCTGAGAATCTCCCAAATTATCAAATCCTGGATCTATTTTGCTTACCAGTTCTACCCTCAATTTATCTCTTTCCTCTCACATTTTACTATAAGCAGCCAGAAACCAGGCCACAGCTTTAATACTTTGCTTGGAAATCTGAGCTAAATAACCAAGTTCGTTGTTTACAAGTTCTGCTTTCCACCTAAGTGGAGGACACAATTCAGCTAGGCTTTCTGGCACTAAATAACAAAGATCTCCTTTCCTCCAACTTCCACTAACATCTTCCTTCTGAGCCCTCATCAGAGGCACCTTTAACATTCCTATTTCTACCAACATTCTGTTTATGACAATATATGTATTCTCTAAGATGATACAGACTTTCTCTTCCATGTTTCCTTTGTTCTGAGCCCTTACAGCAGTACCTTTAATGTTCATATTTCTACCAACAGTCTGTTCAAGGCAATCTATGCTTTTTCTATCATGTGCCTCAAAATTCTTCCAGTCTTTACCATTACCCATTTCTAAAGACATTTCTGCAGTTTGAGTTATTTGTTGCAGTAGCACCCCACTTCCTGATACGAAAATCTGAATGAGTTTCCCGTGGCTGCTCTAACAAATTACCACAAACTTGGAGGCTTAAAACAACATACTTATTCTCTCACAGTCTAAAGGCAAAGTCTAAAATCACTATCACTGAGCGAAAATCAAGGTGTCAACAGGGCCACACTCCCTCCAGAGGCTCTAGAGGAGAATCTGTTTCTTGCCTCTTCCAATTTCTGGGGGCCAGCAGCATTCCTTGGCTTTTGCCCACATCACTCCGCCTCTGTGGTCATACTGCCTTTTGGGGGGCCATAACTCAGCCTGCCACACATGCATACTCTTCAATGCCTCTCTTCGCCTTCAACCTCTTTTGGCTCATTTGTTTCCAATAGTTTTATAATGTAATCAGCTTAATTATCTGTGTTCATAAAGGAATATATAAGCAAAATTTGTGAGATCAGAAATGCAGCAAGAGATATTTAAGAGATATTAGGCAAATTCTCTATGAGGTAAAAGTAGAAAATTTAGCTATTTCCCTCCTCCTTATTTAACTTCTGGGAAAAGAAGTTTCATGTCCATAATAAAAAACAAAAGTTGGTAAATAAACTACAACTCTGATCATGAAAGTGAAGGTTCTTAAGGAGATGGTCCGCTCAGGAAACAGATCAAGCTAAGGATTATAATCACAGACTTAACTGAAATGACAGGCAGGCAATCATCTCCATAATTAAATTTGAATATGTGGTTTTAAACCTACTATAAAATAGATTCTCTCCTCCCTCAAACCTTCAGATTTTAAAACCTGTTTTATACTCAGTTAGAAAACAGTTAAAAACAAATTTATTTCTGTTCTTACCTCTACACAGTCAAAGTTCTCATCAACCTTAGATGCATATTCAACACGGAACATTGTTGACAGGCTACCAGCAATATAGTATAACAGGATCTTCAGACCCTTGTAACCAAAAGCAGTTTCGCTGAAAGGGAAAAAAAACTAGCAGTAATCTAACACTCCAAAATGAATCTTTGCAAAAGTCATTACAAAGTATTAACCCTACATGAAGTTAAAACTTCATGAGTAGTTTCAAGACTTTACACTATACTTATTTGGGGGGAAAAAAAAGAAAAGAAAGAAATATTTGTAATGAAACTATGCCTCAGCTTTCCTCATTTATAAAATAAGACAGAATAATAGCACCAACCTCAGACATGTTGTTTGGGTTAGACAAACAAGTTAATACATGTAAACCATTTATAACATTGGCACATCGTACAAGTACTCAATAAATGTTAGACATTACTACTACTGCTACCGTTGGTGCTGCTGCTGCTATTACTAGTACTAGAAGGCATTTCAAATCAGAGACAAGTAGTGTTAAATGGGTACCTGGCCAGGCAAGCAGCTAAGATGTAGCTTTGACCTAGTCCTTGCAATTACCACTTGCTTCTATTGCCAACATCCAGAGCTGCTGAAAGTGGTGATCGCACCTGTCTATTAGACCCCTCCAAGAACTCAGAAAGCAGAAAAGGAGCTGCTGCTATTTTTCCAACCCTGTTCCCTGCTATCCATCTACAGCTTGCTATTCCCTTTCTAAAAAGTGAATTCTAAAATATCCAGAATAGGTAAATCTAGAGAGACAGAAAGCAGATCAGTGACTGCTTAGGGCTAGGAAGGGTGGGGGAAAAAGGGCATGAAAAATGCTAACTGGTTACAGGGATTTTGGCAGGAATGACCAAAATGTTCTAAAACTGATTGTGGTGATGATTGCGCAACTGTGCATATACTAAAAACCACTAAATTGTACACTTTTAAATAGATGAATTGTATGGTAAATTATATCTCAATAGAGCTCTTTTTTTTAAAGTGAATTCTGAAAGAAGACTGTTTGAAAGAAGCAGTGTCATTTCCAGATTTCTGTCTAGGGCACTAAAATAAAATATTAGCAGTGTCCATTTTAGGCCTGTGAAAGTTACGTGCAATAGAAAGGAGTGGCAATGATACTAGGATCAAGACCAATGTCATGCTTGGGTCATAAGATACAGGGTTATCACGATTATGTGACTGTCATTTGTCTACCTTAGAAAAGCAGTATGCAAACACACCACTTTTAATGACATGCAAAACAGACAAGTGAATGTGCAAAATGCCATTAAGAAGCAGTATCTGTAAAACTAGATCCTACCCACTAAGATATCACCACAGGAAGAGATTTTAAATAGCAGTAAGAGGAAGAGAATAAAATAAATAGCTCCTTAAAGATAGAATTCCAAAGAGAAAGCATTGTTATTTTTATTATAAAATAAAACCTGTTTAAAATATGAAAGGCTCAAATCTTGCATGCATCAATATATATTAAAATATAAGTATTAATATTTAAAAGCACATAAAATACCTAATCTGATTCATTAATAATGAGAAATTCTCAGGAAATTTGTTTCATGAAAAGACATTTGTCAATTTTAAAACATTAAATAAATATGTCAACAATGTTGAAATAATGCATAGGGAAAACAGCCACAAAGGGAAATATTTTAAATGTCTACTATGTCTAAACACTCTTCCCTTTTACAACAAACCAGGGTTCCTTGGGGAAGTGGCTGACTCCGGAACTAGTAGAGAAAGTACAAGATGAATCTGGAACAGCTTATTGTATCAGAAAGTAAAGTGTCCCCAAAGTGATGATATATCAAAAGGACTCCCACAAAAGCCAGTTTGAAAGGGTAGGCCCCTGCTGAATCTGGGATAATTTGAGCACAAAATGAATAACAGAACCAGATTATAACCCACTGAGTTAAAAAAGAATCTTTGAGTCTATTCTGATATAAACAAAGAAATACATAAGGGGGAGAAGCTCTTCCTTAGAGTAGAATGCCAACTAATACATGTATAAGGTATGACAGAGATAGAAAAATCACCATTTTACAATCATAGTAAAATACAAATTGAGGCAAAAATCATTAACAACTAGGTGAAAGTTTGATGGGAAAAAGGCTATTTTCAGTCTCAGAGTATCTCCTCACAGATTATATATAAATAACAAAGGGAAAAGTGCTAACTTTATAGTAAAGAAACCTGGCAGCCACCTCTAAACCCAGTGACCCAAGTTAACTTAACCAACAATGGGACAAACTGACATCGTGGACTTTCTGATATGACACACTGAGAAGGACACAACTTCTGTCACTGTACAATAAAAACATGCATTATCTAAATTTAATCATGAAGAAACAATCAACCTAATCCAAAACAAAGGTTTTCAAAACTAGCCAGCCTATACTCTACAAAAATGTCAATGTCATGAAAAACAAAGAAAGGCTGAGGAACTGTTTCAGATTAAAGGTGACTAAAGAGAGATGACAACTAAATGCAGTATGTGATTCTAAATTGGATCCAGGATGGGGAAAAATTGTTATAAAAGAATTATTGGGAATCTATTGGCAAAATTTGAAATGTGGACTGTATATTAGAAAACAGTATTTTATCAATGTTAAATTTCCTGAATTTTGATCATTTTATTATGGTTATTGTCCTTGTTTTGAGGAAATACATACTAAAGTTTTTAGGAGTAAGGAATCAAGATGTATTTGCAACCTACTCTCAAATGGTTCAACAACAACATATCAATATATTTATATAAGAAGAGACAATGATTAAAGCAAATACAGACAAATGTTAATTGGTGAATCAAAAAGGATATACAGAGTACTATTGCAACTTCTGCAAATTTGAAAATTTTTTCAAAATCAAAAGTAGTAAGAAAAGGTAACTGATCATTCTAATAATGTAATTAAGGTACAGTAAGTTAAAGAATTGCACTGAATGTCCCAGAACATATCTTTAAAGATGTTTTAAAAAAAAACTTCTCTTGGGCTGGCCCGGTGGCGCAGCGGTTAAGTGCGCACGTTCCGCTTCGTTGGCCTGGGGTTCACCGGTTCGGATCCTGGGTGCGGACATGGCACCACTTGGCAAGCCATGCTGTGGCAGGCATCCCACATATAAAGTAGAGGAAGATGGGCATGGATGTTAGCTCAGGGCCAGTGTTCCTCAGCAAAAAGAGGAGGATTGGCAGCAGTTAGCTCAGGGCTAATCTTCCTCAAAAAAAAAAAACAACAAAACTTCTCTTCTCTTAACTGCTTATTTTCCTGTCATAGATAACAACTTGAGCTTTCTTACTTTAGGGGAGTGTATTCTGTACTAGAAGTAGCATAGCAAAATGGTAGGAAGAAAAAAGTAGTAGTTATGAATATGGGCTCTGCAGTCAGATTGCCTGAACCTGAACTTTGTCCACGAACGTGTCCTTAGGCAACTATCCAATTCCACCAATGTTTGATATAACAAATGATAATACCATCACTAACACTGTTATGAGAATTAAATGAGACAATGCATCTACAGCACTAAATGATAGGTATTATACAGTAAATTACTGTCTCAATGTCAAAAATGCTACTCTAATATATATTTTTAAATAAATCACAAGAAAACAGTAAAGAAAATAAAGTCTGATTTCTAAATCTTAAAAAAAAGGATTTTTTTTTTGCTATACTAATTTGGCAAACATCTTACTAAGTTACTTACTCATCCCCAAAGAGTTGATGGGTATATTCAGGAAAGAAAGTTCTAATGTCATTCTCAAGATCTTCAGGAAAACGAACTGTTTAAAAGAATAAAAAAATACAGAGATATTAAAGATAATAAACTAAAGATACAAAAGGAGACAGGTATTCCCATTTCAAGAATTTCACTATAACTAGGATACAGCCAACATTTTTCTTACTTAAAATGTCACTTTTCCACATATGATTTATGCTGGATTCTCATGAGACAAATGAAGAATGAAAATTAGAATATCACTTTGAGTGCTTCGGTGTCAAAACCCTACTGATCCTAAGAACTAGAAAACTAGGTATGGCAGAGGCATCTGATTTAGTTTTTATTTTTCTGTACGTGTACACACAATGCAGAGTAAAAGAAAGCAAAACCAAAAAAGATGCTCTGAGATAAGAAAAGCTACAGCATCAAGGAAACAAAAACAGAATGCTACAGGAAACATTCTAAGAACAAGAATCATCTGAGTTTGATGAAGCCTATATCATCACATCATTCTTTATGATGCCAGATGATATTTAATGTTGTTCCTAGGTTTTTCTTGCTATTGAAAGTAACGCTGCAATGACATCTTTATGTACACCTTGCTGTACTTTTACAAACAGGATAAATTCCTGGCAGTAGAAATGCTGAGTAAAAGTACTGAAATGTTTTTATAAATACTGCTTAGGTGCCCTCTAAAAATACTGTAACAGTTTATATACCCACCAGCTACTTGAACTCCTTTGTTTCCCACATCCTTGAGAATATTCTGTACCCTTAACTTTAATTTCTACCAATCTAAGATAGAAATAGGTGTCATGCTCCTATTTTCATTTGCATTTACTGTGAGTAGTGATATTATTAGACATTTTCCCAATATAATTTATCTTACGAAGAAAAACTTTACCCCAAAAAAATCCTTAAGCAATCGAAGAATGGAAAGATAAACTGTAGACGAAAAATTTCTATCACTGACCTCACATCATAAAGCAGGTCCTTCACAGAGTGCCAAAGTATCATCTAGCAGATTACTGATTTACAGAAGGAAAGATATCCTCTCACTGTAGAGATCTGGTAGTCACCACCTTTCTAAGTGATCTAACTTAGAAATTACTCATTGTGGGACAGATCAACATTATGTGCCTCCTGAGTCAACGCAATATAATGTATACAGCATCACCTATGACATTTTCTTACCAAAAATATTTATCCTAGATCTAACCCAGCTTTATATCTTCCAATGTACAACAAATATAGAGGGTAGGGCAACAAGTTAAATACTACCAAAAGGAAATAGACAAATCCAGGATGTAGATTTGTCTGTTAACTCTACACAATGATTTTATTCTTCCAAATAAATCAATGTCATGGGGGAAAAAGTTCCATGTGGGGAGAGGGACTGTTCTGGATTAAAAGAGATTAAATATTACAACCAAACACAATGCACGATCCTTGATTGGATTCTGGTTTAAATAATTTTTTAAAAAAAGCTATTGAAGACTTTCAAGGACAACCAGAGAAACCAGAAAATTACATGATATCAAAGCATTATCTTTAATTTTCTGAGGTGTGATAATGGTACTACAGGTATATATGCGAATATTCATATATTAGGACATATGCTATGAGGGAACTGTCATGATGTTCAGACACCTACTTTCAAATAATTCAGCAAAAATACACACATATTAAAGCAAATATGGCAAAATGTTGATTGTTGACTCTAGGTACTGGATGTACAGGTGAGTATTCTTCTGTTCTCTCAACTTTGCTGTGTGTTTGCAATTTTCATAACGAAATTGAAAGGAAAAAAAGCCCTGGGCAAGTACAGCAAAATGTTAAGATTTGAAAAAGCTGAGTGATGGGATCACAGATATTCATTAGTTTCCTGTATATTTTTTGCATGCCTATAATATTTCATAATAAAAAAATAAAGTAGTCCAATATGTCTAGACTCATTAACCTAAAAATTCCCACTACTGCCTAATATTTTAAAATGTTTGGAAGTCTCTAGAAATTATTAAAAATTAACCTCAAACTACCGCTTCTAATATAATATACAGCACTTTGGTAGTGATGGGTAAAGAGACATGGATAGAGAAAAAGACAACTAATGACTAAGAAAAATATCACGAGCCTAGTTATAAGTATTTCTATAATTTGGACTGGGCTTCTTCCAATGCCCTTGTCATCCAAATTAATGAGGTTTTACTACTTTAGCTTGGAATTTGGTCCACAGAAAATAGTAACGAAAAGAAAAGCAAGCAAAATAATGAGACTTTTAGTTAAAATGAAGTAAAACTCACAGAGCTTAAGGCAAATATGTAATTAAATATTTACTTTTGAAGTTGATTAGACTAGATTTTAAATGAGTCCAAGAGAAACTGTTTAAAACCAATGCTATGTACTTTATAAAGGATGCTTTTAATAACCAATAAATGAAGTTTTTCTATCAGTTATCATATTACATGAAAACTTGTTCACTGTACAATCTTCAACCACACCAGGCAGATTTCTAAAACGTTGCCCAAAAGCCTCTGGGATCACACATTGAGAAGATACCAAGGGCTATAGTTGACAGAGATTAGAATAAAAGTTACCTCCTCAAAAGAGGGTTTTTAAGGTAAAAAGTTGTAGGTCTAAACGAAAGAAAACAACAGTTGGTGCTAAGGGACCAAGGAATGGAGGTTAGTCCTTTTAACAGATAAGGAACAAATGCGAATTTTCTATTCTCATTTAAAAAAAACCCTCAGGGGCCAGCCTGGTGGCACAGCGGTTAAGTATGCACGTTCTGCTTCAGTGGCCTGGGGTTCACCGGTCAGGATCCCGGGTGTGGACATGGCACCACTTGGCAAGCCATGTTGTGGCAGGCGTCCCACATAAAAAGTGGAGGAAGATGGGCATGGATGTCAGCTCAGGGCCAGTCTGCCTCAGCAAAAAGAGGAGCACTGGCAGCAGATGTTAGCTCAGGGCTAATCTGCCTCCAAAAATAAATAAATAAATAACCCTCAATGCTTATACAAGTGTAGTAATTACTGCAAAAGAAATGAAACCAGATCTCTAAATGTGCCTATTCTGGACATTTCACATAAATGGAATCATATAATATGTGGCATTTTGTTTCTGGCTTCTTCCACTTAATATGTTCTGAGTTCATCTATCTTGTAGCATGTACCAGTAGTTCATTCCTTTTTGTGGCTGAATAATATTCTACTGAATGGATATACCATATTTTGTTTATCCCATTCATCACTTAATGGACATTTGGGATGTTTCCACTTTGGGGGTATTATCAATAATGCTGCTATGAACATTCATGTATAAGTTTTCGTGTGAACCATGTTGTTTGCCAACACCAGATATACTCTTAAGGAGCAGTCACACAAAAAATAATGTGTTATTAACAATATTATTAGTTGTCCCTTGAACTTTTACTGTGTGCCAGGCAATTTGCCAAAGATTTTATAAACATTACTGTAGTTAATCCTCACAAGATCTACAGAAGGTAGGTACCATTATTACCCCCATTTCATAGATAATAATGCAGAAAAGACTAATCTGCTCAAGGTTACAAAGTTGGTAAGTAGTGCGTTCAAGGCTGAATCAATCTGACATGTATACCTGTACACGACAGCATGTACAAAGTGCAAATTCTCTCCTGGATATCACAAACATTAAGACTTTACAATGCAGTTACGTCAGTAAAGCAAGAGAGCAAGCAGGCAATCCAAATGTCAAGCAACAGGAGAATGATTAAATTATATAAACATTGAATGGTTTATATAATCACTAAACATTATGTTATTGAGACATTTGGTGACACAGAAAACTGTTCACAATGTACAGTTAAGTGAACAGAACATGACCTCGTGACCTCAATTTTATAACAGAAATAACATAAATGAATATATGATTTTAAAAACTGAAAGGAAATATCTCAAATTATAATGCAGAAGTAGTTATTCCACAAAATAGAATTATGAGTAATTTTTATTTCTTACATTCTGCACTTTCCAAAGTTTCTGCAAAATATGTATTATTCCAATAGAGAAATATACAACATAAAAAACTAAAATAACTTAAAATAAGCTCTAAAAATTTTCTTTCCAAGAAAACCTATGTCACTCACATTTTGGAGAAAAATGGAGGATCAGGGCCTAGAAAACTAAATGGCACCTTGCTGCCAACATAGAGCAAAGGACCTGCAATGAATCCTTTTGAATGTATGTCCTATTGTTTCTACTCCTATTTACAGTTCCCGTATTTCCTAGTTCCCATAATCACTTCTGTAATTTTTGGAGGGGCCAGATACATAAAAGAAGATACATTCTACCTTTGTCTTATTAGCCAAAAACAAAATCAAGAAATCACCAAGCCACATTAATTTAATCAATTTTTGAAGTTTGTTTAATAGGTACTTATAAATTTAACATAGGGGCCAGCCCCCTGCCGAGTGGTTAAGTTTGCGTGCTCCGCTTGGGCAGCCCAGGGTTTCACCAGTTCGAATCCTGGGCGCGGACATGGCACCACTCATTAGGCCATGTTGAGGCACTGTCCCACATAGCACAACCAGAGGCACTCCCAACTAGAATATACAACTATGTACTGGGGGGCTTTGGGGAGAAGAAGAAGAAAATAAAGAAAGAAGGAAGACTGGCAACAGTTGTTAGCTCAGGTGTCAATCTTTAAAAAAACAAAAAGAATTTAACATAGATATGACCCACTGACAGGTGATCATAACGCAGATATAAACGGGTTCCAGCTCTCAAGCAGCTTCAGAGATACTGCCACATATTCTCCATAGTATCTAACCGTATTCTGGATTATGGCTAAGTTTATTCATAACCCTGTGTTCTTTAAAGTTTTTTTTTTTCCTTTTTCTCCCAAAGCCTCCCAGTACATAGTTGTGTATTTTTAGTTGTGGTTCTTCTAGTTGTGGCATGTGGGATGCCACTCAGCATGGCCTGATGATCGGTGCCATGTCCGCGTCCAGGATTCAAACTGGCGAAACCCTGGGCCAGCAAAGCAGAGCATGCAAACTTAAGCACTTGGCCACGGGGCCGGTTCTCTCTGTGTTCTTTAAATAACTGAAATCTTAGTGTTTTGGCAAATACATGTTTTCCTGACCACGATAAAGTGAAAAATAAGTTTATATTATTTTAAAATTCAGGGGTAAAGACAGGACCCAGTGGGCTCCCAGTAACATTCCCATTAGCACCACCAGCCTGCAATATTACAGGGCTTAACATTACAGTATACCTTAGAGACCATCATAATCCCATTATATTCTTTATTCTAGAGAACTTTAATCAAGTTCCTAGGTTATCCCTTATCACCCAGATTCTCATCCCCATACAATAGCTTAAAACTACTAGTCTAATGGTTTTTCCCATCCCTCTCTAACTCCCTGTTGCCACTGTGAAATTTACAGGTCAATCATCTCCAAAATTCTCCACATCCCCAAACTTTTCCTTGAATGTTCTCCTATACCTTCTTGCTCTAACAGTTCAAGAACAAACATGCCTCTCCCCTGAAGACACTGATTCTCGTACAACTCTCTCAAGTAGTGACTGCTTTCTCTTCCATGCCTTCATAATGTTAGGACAAAGAGTCTTCCTTGCTCCTCACTGCTGGTTTCAGACTAAAGTCTTTCCACACCCTAATGACAACCAGCTTTGAAGTGAATGCATTACTTATCTCCTTCATTCTTTGAAGAATTTAGCTTCTGGCTTGCTGTCCTCTTTCCAACATCACATCTGACTTAAATCTTGGTGACTTCAAAATTTATGAAAATTAATCTCCAACCCAGCCTCTCAGTTTCTTGATTTCTCCTCCAAGAATCTAGTCTTCATTGTACCTTAGCCACTTATTCCCATGACATACACTAGCCCTTACGTATTACTATCAATCTCGTCAAGCCCTTTAATCTCTGTTTCAAACACTGTACAATCTTACCACTATCTCTTTCTAACACTCCCTGTGATAGGCCAATTCTAACAATACTTCAACCCCCACCAGGACTTACACTGTATTGATTAGAACATAATTTCACTGTCCCTCCCCTCCTTTGTATCCTCACTTTCCAGTGCTGAATTCTATGGCCAATGAATATTATCACTCCCTTGTAAACATCCTCAACTCCTCTGCTCCAATCTTTGTCACACCAGCCTGCTAAAACCCCACTCTAGTTAAATCTGACCATATGCCCACTCTGTGCTACACCCTTGCATCTGGATGTGGTTGACCTCACTTTATTTTCACGAGTACTAACTTGAAGTGGGCCCTTAGTGCTACCTGAAAATCAGACCATCGTTCTCAAGTCCACCCACCCCTCTTGCTTGAAAGATGACTATTTCCTCAAACCTCCACATGTTCTACAATCACATTCTCCCCTCATAACCTTGCTTCTTGTTTCACCTAGGAAACAGAAGCATTCAGAAGAGAATCTGCACAGACTGCCACCTCTACACCTTCTCATTTATTGCAGCCATTCCCATATAATCTGTCTTCTTCTTGTTATGGTAGAGTAATTCTCCATGCTCCTATCTAAGGCTGATTCTTCCACTGATGAATAAGATCTTTTGCCCTCTCGTATTCTCAAGGATATCACTCCACATGTATTCCCCTTCCTCTCCTGTATCAGTTTTTCCTCCCATGACAGATCATCGGCATCAGCATATAAACATGCTGTTACTTCTTCTATGCTTAAAACCTCTCATTGTAGTATTCATAGCTGACAAAGTAGACTTCAATATGAGCAAGATGAAGAATTAAAGAGGAGACAGAGATAAAGAGATCCTTTTACCAGAGATAGAGAGGAAACATTTTATGATTAAAGAGTCAATTCCTCAAGAAAAGATAAGTCTAAATCTTTATGCACTTAATATCAAAGCTTCAAAATACATGAAGCAAAAATGACAACTGAAGAAATAGACATCCACACTTATAGTTGGAGATTTCAACAGTCGTCTCTGAATTGTTCTAATTGATAGAATAAGTAGATAGAAATCAGCAAAAATATAGAAGACTTGAACAACACTCTTAAGCCAATTGACATTTATAGAACTCTATATATAACTGCAGGATATAAATGATTTTCCAGTGTACCTGGGACATTCACCAAAACAAACGATATATACTGGGCTATAAAACAAGTCTCAATAAATTTAAAAGGACTAAAATAGTCTGACCCCAATATAAAATTAAATAAAAAATCAGTAACAATAAGACAGCTAAAAAAAAGCCCCAAATACTTGGAAACTAAGCAATGCTTTTCTATATAACTATATGTCAAGGAAGAAATCACAAGGAAAATTAGAAAATATGTTCAATTGAACAATAATAAAAACACAACATAACAGAACTGGTGGGACGCAACTAAATCAGTATTTAGAGACAAATTTTTTAATTTTAATGCTAATGTTAGAAAAGGAAAGTTTAAAATCAATTATGTAACGTCTACCTTAAGGGAGTTTTTTTTTAAAAGAGCAAATTAAACTAATAATAATAAAGGAAATTATAAAGATTAAGAGTGGGAAATAAAAAATAGACAAATGGAGAAAAGGAATCATTGAAATCATCAGTAAGCATCATAAACTGATAGGCAGACTCAAGAAGAAAAGGAAAAAAAAAGAGCAAAACCACAAATTACCAGTTCACAATTTACCAACATCCTCAAGAAGGGATTGTGGATTCCACAGTCCTTAAAAGGGTAATGGGGGAATATTACGAACAACATTCTGCCAAGAAAGTTAGATGAAATGGGCAAATTCCTTAAAAGACAAAAATTACCAAAACTGACATAAGAAAGAGAAAAGCAGAATAGTACTAAATCTATTAAGGAGATTTGTAGTTAAAAGCCTTCTGACAAAGAAAACTCCAGGAACACAAAGCTTCAATGGTAAATTCTATTGAACATTTAAAGAAGGAATAATACCAACCTTCTGCAAGATTGGTTCTTTCAGAAAATGGAGAAGATACAATTCTCAATTCATTTTATGAGGCCAGCAAAACCGTGATACCAAAATCAAACTAAGACAGAGAAAAGAAACCACTCTCTCTCATGAACAAAGATGTAACAATTCTTAACAAAATATTACCAGGCAGAATCCAGTAAGGTAGAAAAAGGATAATATATTGGTGTGGAAGATTGATTTAATACTTAAAAATCCATCAGTATAACTCACCACAGTAAGAGAATTAAAAAAGAAAAATCACATCATCATCTCAATGGATTGAGAAAAAGAACTGGATCAGAATGCAACACTCATTCATGATAAAAATTCTTACCAAACTAGGAATGGAAACAAACTACTTCAACCTGATAAAGGGCACATATGAAATATCTACAGCTAACATTATACTTAATGGTGAAAAGTTCAATATTTTCCTATTTAAATTGAGAATAAAGCAAGGACGTCTGCTCCACTACTTCCCTTCAACATTAAAACAGAGGTCTTAGCCAGTGCAAC
Source organism: Equus caballus (assembly GCF_041296265.1). Classification (NCBI taxonomy): domain Eukaryota; kingdom Metazoa; phylum Chordata; class Mammalia; order Perissodactyla; family Equidae; genus Equus; species Equus caballus. Next base: position 51,843,384 of record NC_091701.1, on the reverse strand, counting down.
AAGGCAAGAAAATGAAATATAAGGCATATAGACTAGAAAAGAAGACCTAAAACTGGCTTCATTAATAGGTGATATGATTGTTTATGTAGAAAATCCTAAGGATACTACATTAAAAAAAAACTGCTATAAGAAGTGACTTTGGCAAGGTTACAGGGTACAATTATACAAACTGCCATTATACACACACACACACACAAACAACTAGAAAAAGAAATTTTAAAATCATACCATTTTCAATAGCATCAAAACCCAAAACATATAGATGCATTCAGAGATCAATTTTTAAAAATACAGGCAAGACTGAAAACTTGAATCACTTCTGGAAAAACTAAATAAATACAGAGATGTGCCATGTTCATAGACTGAAAGGCTCAATATTAAGATAACAATTCTCCCCCATTCATTTATAGATTCAATGTAATCCCAAAATCCCAGAACTTTTTCCATGGAAATTAAGCATGTAACTCTAAAATGGATTCTAAATGGCAATGAAAAGGTTAAGAATAATTAATCTTGGAAAAAGAGCAAATATAAAAGACTCATACTACCTGGTTTCAAGATGCATTATAAAGTTACACTAATCAAGATAGTATGACATTGACAGAAGGACAGACAACTCAACAAATGAGAACAGAGTCAGGATACAGATCTACACTTAAAAGGTAAATTTATTTTTGTCAAAGGCATCAAAGCATTCATACAAATGGTACTGGAACAAATGACTAACCATGTGGAACAAAGTTTGATCCTCTTTCTTATACCATACACAAAAAACAACTTTAGATAAATCATAAATCTAATTGTTAAAAGCTAAAACTATAAGGCTTCCAGAAGAAAATACAGGAGAAGATCTTCATGATTTTCTTGGTATAGACAAAGATTTTAGGCAGGAACCAGGAAACACTAACACAAATGAAAAACTAATAAACTGGACCTCATCAAAACTAAAAACTTCTGCTTATCAAAACACATTGTTTAGGGGCTGGCCCAGTGGCATAGTGGTTAGGTTCGCACACTCTGCCTCAGTGGCCTGGAGTTTGCAGGTTCGGATCCCAGGCACACACCTAGCACTGCTCATCAAGCCATGTTGTGGCAGCATCCCACATAAAACAATAAAATAGAGGAAGATTGGCATAGATGTTAGCTCAGGGTCAATCTTCCTCACCAAAAAAAAAAAAAAAAAAAAAAAGACATTGTTTAGAATATGAATAGGCAAGCCACAGAGAGGAAAATATGTACAAGACATATATCCAGCAGAAAGGACTCACATCCAGAATATATAAAGAACACCTACAATACAATAACAAAAGATACAAACCAATTTATAAAATGGGCAAAAGATGTGAACAGACAATTCACAAAAGGAGATATATAAATGGTCAATAAGCACATGGCAAAAAATGCTTCATCACATTAGTCATCACAACTTAAAACCACAATGAGATACCACTATAGACCCATGAGAATGACTAAAATTTTAAAAATTGACACCACCAAATATTCATGAGGATGTGTGAAGTGACCAGAATTCCAATACACTGCTGGCACAAGTATAAAAGTAATTTTGGGGGCAGCCCCAAAATGAACTAATGGTTAAGTTCAGCGTGCTCTGCTTAAGCGGCCCAGGTTCGTGGGCCAGGTCCCAGGCATGGACCTACACTGCTCATCAGCCATGCTGTGGCGGCGAGCGACATATAAAGTAGAGGAAGACTGGCACAGATGTTAGCTCAGGGCTAATCTTCTCGGCAAAGTAGATAAATAAATAAATAAAAATAATTTGGAAATCAGTCTGGCAAGTATCTCATAAAGCTAAACATATAACTACCCTCTGACCTAGCAAATCTACTTCTAGGAATTTATCCAAAATAAAGTCTATGTCCACAAAAAGACTTGTGTAAGAACATTCTTTTTGGAATTATTTATAATAGCCAAAAACTTAAAACAATCGATGTCTATTAACTGGTGAATAATAATGTACCAAAATGGAATAATATTCAGCAATAAAAGGGAATGAACTACTGTTTCAGGCAACAATAAGATGTACCTAAAAAATACACTGAATCTAACTCAGCCAATCACAGAGTATATATGTATAACTACATTTATATAAAGTTCTAAAACAGGCAAAACTAATTTGGGTGAAAGAACTCAGAGGAGTAATCACCTTAAAGGGATCAGAGACTGAACAGGAAGGAGCAAAGTTCTGTCCACTAAGAAGGCCTGCTCTCATTAATGTTAGAGCAACACTCTAACAACAATGAGCTCACCTGTTCACTGAGCAGATCTTGGCTTTGAAATACCATTTTCCACTAAAAAACACCAGGGCTCCTTAGAGAAATGGCTGATTTCAGAGCTGCAGCAGAGGTAACAGATAAGCCTGAAACATCTTGTTCCAGAAAGTAATCAAGTATGAAGTAATGAAAGAATGAAGCAATCAAATAATGAGGAAGATAGGTAAAAAAGACACACAAACTAGCTTCAATTGGGGTCCCACTGGCCAAGTCAGGGACAATTTGATCACCAAAATAAATGACAGTAACAGGTTATAATCCATTAAATAAAATAGGAAATAAATAAATGAAAGAATTCGGAGGTTTTGTTTCTGTTTTTGTTTTTGGTAAGGAAGACTGGCCCTGAGCTAATATCTCTTGCCCATCTTCCTCTTTTTGCTTGAGGAAGATTGTCGCTGGGCTAACATCCATACTACTCTTCCTCTACTTTGTATGTGGGATGCCGCCACAGCACAGTTTGATGAGAGTTGTGTAGGTCTGCACCTGGGATCCAAACTGGCTAACCCCAGGCTGCCAAAGCAGAGTGCATGAACTTGACCACTACGCCACCACGCTGGCCCCAAAAGAATTGAAAGTTGAATGAAAAACTGATAGGGTACAATGAGATCCGTGCATCACCTCTGCGATATTCCTACCAAACATGTATAACCTAAGATAAACCATGAGCAAACATTAGCCAAACCTATATTGAGGGACATTCTACAAAATAACTGGCCTGTAATCCTCAAAAGTGTCAAGGTCATGAAAGTCAAGAAGAGACTAACAACTCTTCCAGCCTAAAGGAGACAAAAGAGACAAGGCAACCAAAAGCAAGCTCTGATTCTAAACTGGATCCCTACTATCAAGAGCATTCTGGAACAACTGGGGAAGTATGAATGGAGCCTGAGAATTAGATGGTGATAATATAGCGATATTAATTTCCTAGCTTTGATGGTTATATTCTGGTTATGTAAGATAACGTTCTTGTTCATAGGAATTATACACTAAGTATTTATGGTGATGGTTCATCAAGTAAGCAATTTATTCTTAAATAGTTCAGGGGAAAAAAGGTCTTTATATTTTTACTTTCAACTTTTCTGTACGTTGGTGATTGTTTCAAAAACAAAACAAAACAAAACAAAGAGAAATGTAACCCACAAGGTCTGCCACATGCCTCAATGCCCCAAAAACCAGGTTTTAAAATTAAAACCCAAAAAAAGCAGCTATTTTGTGGGTGAAAACCCATAAACCTCACTGAATCAAACACTTAGTGTGCATTTCATTGTATGTAAATTGTACATCACTTTTCAAAAGGTAAAAATAAAGTTATCTAATTTTATCCCATGTCTTCCTCTACCTATCCCATTTCTCAACTCCACTTCACAGCAAAACTCTTCAAAAACAGTCTATATTCTATTTCTCTAATTCATCTCCTCTTAATTTCTCTTAAATTACTATAAAGAGGGAGATCCTATGACTCCATCACTACTCTAATTAAAAAAAAAATCATCAGATCACTAAATCCCAATAGTCCTTATGTTACTAGATCTACCAGCAACATTTGACATGGTTAATTACTTCCTGATTCTTCAAACACTTTCACCATCTGGCTTCCAGATACTTCCTCCTCCCAAGCTATCCTTCTCAGTCACAACGGCTTCCCTAGTGTTCCTTGAACATGTCCAGCACATTCTGGACTTGCTATTCTTCTGCCTAGAATACTCTTCCTTGAGATATTAACATGGCTCACAGATTCACTTCTTCTAGTATCTACTCAAATGTCACCTTAGCAGTAGGACCTAATCACCCTATATTTTCTCCGTAACAGATATCACAATTTGTCACATATTTATGTCTGTTTTTCATAGCCAGAATCTAAGTTCCATGAAGAAAGGGACTGTTTGTATACTGCTCTATCTCTGGTGCCCAGATAAGTACCTGCCACATAGTATAACTAAATAACTATTTGCTGAATGAATTTAAAAATATAAAGATTATCTCAGTGGAACCAAAAATACACTATATTTTGAAAATAGGATATATGGCTTTTTAATAGAATTTAAAACAGAGTATACTGGAGAGTGAGGGGTAAGGGAAAACAAAACACATGCTACATAGGAAAACAGAGAAATAAGAAAGTGCAAGGAAGCAAAAGAAAAATAAAATGACAAAAGTAACAAACAATAAATGTAAAGGAGATAAACTATGTAAAAAAAAATTATACAATCAAATCCAAATATGCTCTCTATAAAAACATATGTAATGGGGCCAGCCCCGTGGCCTAGTGGTTAAGTTCAGTGCTCTCCACTTCAGCAGCCCAGGTCTGGTTCCTGGACATGGACCTATACTAGTTGTTGGTGGCCATGATGTGGTGGCAATCCACATACAAAAAAAATAAAGGAGGACTGGAACAGATGTTAGCTCAGGGCAAATCTTCCTCAAGCAAAAAAAGGAAGAAGGGCAAGAGATTTTAGCTCAGGGCCAATCTTCCTCAGGAAAAAAAAAAAACATCTAAAAAGAATGATGAGTTAAAAGTAAATGGAAGGGTCCGGCCCCATGGCCAAGCAGTTAAGTTCACTTGCTCTGCTTCAGCAGCCCAGTGTTTTGCTGGTTTTGATCGTGAACATGGACCTAGCACTGCTCATCAGGCCATGCTGAGGCAGAGTCCCACATAGCACAACTAGAGGCACTCACAACTAGAATCTACAACTATGTACTGGGGGGCCTTGGGGAGAAAAAGCAGACAAAAAAAAAAAAAAAAAAGACTGCCAACAGTTGTTAGCTCAGGCGCCAATCTTTAAAAAAAAAAAAAGATTCACTCTTTCTGCAGTAACCTACCCCCATAGCACTGAACCTCTGTGGGAAAAGCATGCCTGTCAGCGCTCACACACAGTAAAAACAGCTTGCTATCAGAGAAAGAATCCTGGGATAAAGCTTAGTGGAATTACTGGTATTCAGTCAAGAGTTCAAGTTATCCGATGTGCCTGACACAATACCTGTCACATGGTAGGTTTCAATAAACATGCGTCCAGAGAAGGTGGGTGGGGAGGCAGATGGGACAGAAGGGCCAAGGGAGGAAAGGGAGGGAGAAAGGAAGATTAGCCTGAGGGACACAAATTATTGCTATGACCGTCCCTACAGGACGACTAAATGACACAGTAGTTTTAGTTCTGTCATGTACGTGTAAAACTTGAGTTAAGTACGCTGGATTTTGATGTGGGGAAAAAATATATATTAAAAATTACTTTCAACAAGCAACTAGCAGAAAGAGAAATCAAGCATACAATCCCATTCACAATCAGAACAAAAAGAATAAAATATCTAGGAGTAAATTTAACCAAGGAGGTGAAAGAACTGTACACTGAAAACTAAAAGACATTGTTGAATGAAACTGAAAAAGATATAAAGAGATGGAAAGATATTCTGTGTTTATGGATTGGGAGAATTAACTTAGTTAAAATGCCCATATTACCTGAAGCAATCTACAAATTCAATGCGATTCCAATCAGAAGCCCAATGACATTTTTCACGGAAATAGAACAAAGAATCCTAAAATGTATATGAATCAACAAAAGACTCAACTAACCAAAGGAATCCTGAGAAAAAAGAACAAAGCTAGAAGTATTACACTCCCTGATTTCAAAATATACTACAAAGCTATTGCAAACAAAACAGCATGGTACTGGCAGAAAAAGAGACATACAGATTACTGGAGCAGAACTGAGAGCCTAGAAATAAACCGACACATCTATGAAAGCTAATTTTTGACAAAGGAGCCAAGAATATACAATGGAAAAGGAAAGTCTCTTCAATAAATGGTGTTGGCAGAATTCGACAGCCAGATGTGAAAGAATGAAAGTAGACCATTATCTTACACTATACACAAAAATTAACTCAAAACGGATTAGGCTTGAATGGAAGACTTGAAGCCATAATACTCTTAGAAGAAAACATAGGCAGCATGCTCTTTGACATCGGTCTTAGCAGTATCTTTTTGTATATCATGTCTCCTCAGGCAAAGGAAACAAAAGAAAAAATAAACAAATGAGACTACATCAAACTAAAGAGTTTCTGCACAATGAAGGAAATCATGAACAAAACAAAGACAACTTACCAATTAGGAGAAGATATTTGCAAATTGTATATCTGATAAGGGCTTAATATCCAAAATATATAAAGAACTCGTACAACTCAACAACAACGAAAAACCCAATCAAAAAATGGGCAGAAGATATGAGCAGAAATTTTTCCAAAAAAGATAGACACAAGGCCAACAGGCATGTGAAAAGATGTTCAACATCAGTAATTATTAGGGAAATACAAATCAAAACTACAATGAGCTATCACCTCACACCTGTCAGAATAGCTATTATTAACAAGACAAGAAATTGCAAGTGTTGGAGAGGATGTGGAGAAAAAGGAACACTCTTACGCTGCTGGTGGGAATGTAAATTGGTGCAGCCACTATGGAAAACAGTATGGAGATTCCTCAAAAGATTAAAAACAGAAATACTATACAATCCAGCTATTCCACTTCTGGGTAATTATCTAAAAAAACACTAATTCAAAACAATAGATGCACCCGTATGTTCACTGCAGTATTAGTCACAATTGCCAAGACGTGGAAGCAACCTAAATGCCCATCAATGGATAAATGGACAAAGAAAGCATGGTATATATACACAATGGAATGCTACTAAGCCATAAGAGAAGAGATGAAATCTAGCCATTTGTGACAACATGGATGGACCCTGAGGGTATGATGTTAAGTGAAATAAGTCAAAGAAAGACAAACACCACATGACTTCACTCATATGTGGAAAATAAACACACACACACACACACACACAGATACAGAGGCCAGATTGGTGGTTACCAGAGAGGAAGAGGATGGGGGAGGGTAAAAGGAGTAAAGGGGCACATATGTACGGTGACAGATGGTAATTAGACTTTTGGTGGTAAACACGATGCAGTCTATACAGAAGCTGAAATATAATGATGTACCCCTGAAATTTACATAATGTTATAAACCAATGTGACTTTAAAGAAAAAAAATTATCTTCCATCGTTTTCCTACACACTATTAATAAAGGTAGAAAATATAACAGAGAAGATTCCATATATAATAGCAATAAAACAGACGAAATACTAGGAATAAACAATAAGAAATGTTTATCATCTATAAATAAAAATTAAAACTAAAGACATAAAAAATGCCCAAATAAATAGAAAGATCTTCTTTTTTTTTTTTTTAAAGATTTTATTTTTTTCCTTTTTTTCCCCAAAGCCCCCTGGGTACATAGTTGTATGCTTTTAGCTGCGAGTCCTCTCAGTTGTGGCATGTGGGACACCGCCTCAGCATGGCCTGACGAGCTGCCCCATGTCCGCACCCAGGACTCAAACCAGTGAAACCCTGGGCCACCGAAGCGCAGCACGCAAACCTAACCACTCGGCCACAGGGCTGGGCCATAAAAAGATATTCTTGCTTTTAGAAAGGAAGACTCAATAATGTAAGGATGTTGATTTTCCCTAAAATTAAAGTTAAAATTTAATAGGATCTAAGTTAAAAAAATGATCAACAAAGTCTTTTTGGAACTTGATAAAATGTTCATCTAAAAGAATAAACATTAGAGAAAACTTAGGAAAACTCTTAGAGAGTAACGAGTGGGACCTAGTCACACCATATATTAATTACAACATTTATTGTAACAGTACACTAATGGCTCAAGGACAAAAAAGGGGCCCCAAATAAATCCAAGAATATATGATACTTTACTATGATAAAAGAGAAATTTTAAACCATTAATAAAACAACAAATTGGCAGGTGGATAATTGGTTAACTCATCTGAAAAAAGCAGTAAGCTGGATTCCTATCTTATGCCTTATATCAAGATAAAGACTCAAAGGTTTTGGGCTCAGCCCTGTGGCTGAGTGATTAGGTTCACGTGCTCCGCTTTGCCAGCCTAGGGGTTCGCCAGTTTGGATCCTGGGCACGCACCTGGCACCGCTCATCAAGCCATGCTGAGGCAGCGTCCCACATAGAAGGACCTACAATTAGAATACACAACCATGTACTGGGGGTCTTTGGGGAGAAGAAGAAGAAGAAAAAAAAATATTCAAAGCTTTCAATTTACAAAAGAAAAGAAATCAAAAAAATTATTAAAAGAAACAATGAATACATTTCTTTATAATCTTAGAGTGAGGAAAGCCTTTTTGTAAGACAGGATGAAAACTCATAAAAGAAAAAGAAATTTTTCTAGATAAGTTTTAACTTCTAAATAACAAACTCACCAAAGTCAAAATCAGGAAAAAGTACTTGTAACACATGACCAAAAAAGGGCTAGTTCTCTTAGAATATAAAGGATATAACCTCTCTTCCAATTAAAAATCAATTTTAATTATCAAATCAAAAAATGGTCAAAAACACAGGGAAAAAAGAAGTAAGTGTTGCAAGGCTATGGAGAAATTGGAACCTGTGTGTACCGTTGGTAGGAATGTAAAATGGAGCAGCCCCTATGGAAACCGGTATGGAGATTCCTCAAAAAATTAAAAACAGAATTATCATATGATCCAGCAATCCTACTTCTGCATATATATGCAAAAGAATTCCAAGCGGGATCTCAAGAGATGTGTGCACACCCAGTCACAGCAGCCTTATTCACAATAGTTAAGAGGTGAAAGCAAATGTCCATCAACGGATGAATGGATAAACCAAATGCGGTATATACATACAATGGAAAATTATTCAGCCATAAAGGAAGGAAATTCTGTCACGTGTTACAACATGGATGAATTTTGAGGACATTAAGCTAAATGAAATACAGCAGTGACAAAGACAAATACTGTATGATTCCACTTATATGAGGTATCTACCATAGTCAAATTCTAGAAACAGGAAGTAAAATGGTGGTTGCCAGGGGCTGGGTGGAGAGGAAATACGGAGTTGTTTAATGGGTATAGAGTTTCAATTATACAAGATGAAAAAGTTCTGGAGATCTATTGCACAACTATGTGAATATACTCAACACTACTGAACTGTACACTTAAAAATGGTAAAGATGGTAAACTTTGCTACTACTTTTTTTTTTTTTAATGAGGAAGATTAGCCCTGGTGAGGAAGATTAGCCCTGAGCCAGCATCCATTGACAATCTTCCTATTTTTTGCTGAGGAAGATTGGCCCTGAGCTAATATCTGTGCCCATCTTCCTCTATTTTACATGTTGGACACCTGCCACACCATGGCTTGGTAAGTTATGTGTAGTTCTGTGCCCAGAATCCAAACCTGTGAACCCTGGGCCACCGAAACAGAGCACACGAACTTAACCACTACACCACCAGGCTGGCCCCAACGTTATGTGTTTTTTTACTACTAAAAAAGTCTGTTGCAAGGAAAGCAGTCAATTCATATAAGACAAAAATGATCAACAGGATAAAAGGGGCCGGCCCGATGGCACAGTGGTTAAGTGCACACATTCCGCTTCTTGGTGGCCTGGGGTTCACAGGTTCGGATCCCGGGTGCGGACATGGCACCACTTGGCAAGCCATGCTGTGGCAGGCGCCCCACATATAAAGTAGAGGAAGATGAGCACAGATGTTAGCTCAGGGCCAGGCTTCCTGAGCAAAAAAGAGGAGGACTGGCAGTAGTTAGCTCAGGGCTAATCTTCCTCAAAATAAATAAATTAATTAATTTAATTTAATTAAAAAAAGGATAAAAGAAAAGTTGCTGAATCTCACTATTAACAAAATGTGTACTAAAATAAGAAATCATTTTTTACCCATCAGAGAGGCAGGATTTTTTGTTTGTTCTTGTTTTTTAATGACAATATGCAACAGTGACCAGGATATAGGTAAAAAGACAATCTGAAAAAATTCTGGAGCAAGTAGATGGATTTTTTGGACGGTAATTTGGCAACAGCTGCTGAAGCAGAATAGGTTCATATCCATAGTGGTTCTCAGACAGGGGCAACTTTACTCACCACCCTCAGAGGGTATTTGACAATGTCAGAAGACATTTTTTTGATTGTTGCAACTGGAGGGGAATGTTACTGGCATCTAGTGAGTAGAGACCAGGGATGCTGCTAAATATCCTACAATGCACAGAATAACAAAGAATTATCAAACCCAAAGAATTATCTAACCCAAAATGTCAATGGTGCTGAAGTTAAGAAACTCCAATCCAGCATCTCAATTTCTAGCCACACGTTCTATCGAACACTTACACAAGTGGATAAAGGTATAGACAGGCTATTCATTGGAGAATGATTTTTAATAGCAAAAGAGGAGAAGCAACCTAAAAATCCCCCGACAGGGAACACTTAAATAAGTTATGGTACAGTCATACTGTATTACATAACTTAAAAGAATGAGGTAGATCTATATGCAGGGAATGATATCCAACACGTTGTTAAGAAGCTTTACGACAGGATCTTGGTTTTAGAAAAATAAAGTATGTACCAGCAAAAAAATCTAGATCAGTATTATCTCTGTAGTGAGGGTTAGAGAACCACTACTTTCTTTGTCACTTTCTTTGTATTGTTTTAAATAATAACAGCTAACATTTATTGAGAATTTCTACAAGTCAAGTTGTTTAAGCATTTTACTTGTATTTAACCTTACATTTAATCTTCACAACCACTATAAAGTAAGTACTATTAACTTCATTTTAAAGATGAGGAACCAGAGGCATGGGAAGTGATGGATTCAGGAGCATATACTGTTTTTTTTTTTCATGAGCATATACTTCCTAAGCAGCTTTATTGAGGTTTAACTTACATACCATAAAACTCACAAGCGTAGAGTTCAATGATTTTTAGTAAATTTAGAACTGTGTGACCAATTCCACAATCTAATTTTAAAACACCGCTATCACTCTCAAAAGAAATTTCATGCCTATTTGCAGTCATTCTCTCTCCCCAGGAAACCACTAAGCTACTTTCTCTCTATGGATGTGCCTTTTCCAAACATTTCATACAAATGGAATCACACAGTGTGTGTGGGTTTTTGGTCGGTTTCCTTAACAAGTATGTTTTTGAGGTTTATCCATGTTGTAGCATGTGGCAGATCTTCATTCCTTCTTATCCTCAAATAGTATTCCATCATATAGGTATACCTTACTTTGTTTATCCATTTACCAGCTGATGGATATCTAGGTTGTTTCCATTTTTTGGCTATTGTGAATAATGCTGCTATGAACATTCGTGGACAAGTTTTTGCATGGACATATGCTTTCATTTCTCTTGGGTAGATGCCTAGGAGTAGAATTGCTGGGTCATATGATAAATTTACGTATAACTCTTTAAGAACCTGCCAAACTGCTTTCCAAAGTAGCTGAATCATTTTACATTCCCATCAGCAACACAAGAGTGTTTTCCCACCACCTCACCAACACTTACTGTCTATTATTTTTATAAGCAAAAAAGTAAAGGTAAATATTTTTAACAGGCTAAACCACTTATACTTGTCACTTTTGCCACACTGTACTTACTATATGTAAACTCTGCCACCTCTCAGACATCTACCCACTCCATGACGTGAATCAAGACTGAAGTAAAATCTGAATGTTCAGCAAATGCAGATATCTATACATTTACATAAACAACTGCTTTTACGTAAAATTCTACTTAAAATTTACAAAGAAAGATTACACACACACACACAGTACATATATAACACCAATTAGAAATGCATACATACCTAATTTTAGTTCAATTGCTGTGTTGGTGTTACATTTGTACTCTGCCAGTTTCTTCTCCACTGCACTCTTGTATTCAACTAGAAATTTCTCCATAGCACCAAATCCTAAGAGAAAAGGTTTTTAAAAGGTCTGGTTGGAAGTGATTTAAATAGTCAAACCTACAAATAGGGGTCTTATTAGAAGTGGAATAAAGGTAAGATTTAAAACACGCTAATAGATCATGAAAGTACCGGTCATTCTCCATATATGCCCAAATAAATGCACTGTATGACTGCCTCATTATAAAATAGGGAAAACATCACTTTTGAGATAGAGGCTTATGAACAAGGCATGCTTTACATAAATGAGCAAACCTGAAAATTAAGATGACAGACTACTGACATTTCTAAATATCAAATACTAATATGAATTACCTGCTAGGATTTATACCTAACTAGCTTTTTAACAAGAAATATAAAAAGGATGCCACTGCTCTACTAAGAAACAAAGTGAGAATATCCTTTGATAATTACAATAGCATTTCATTTCTAACACTGGAAAAATTCTACCCAGAGTACTTCCAGATCAACCACTAAAAAAACTATCAACTGAGGCTGGCCCCATGGTGTAGTGGTTAGGTTCAGCACACTCCACTTCAGCAGCCTAGGTTCATAGTTTGGATCCTGGGCACAGACTTACACCACTCATCAGCCATGCTGTGGCAGGGACCCACATATAAAGTGGAGGAAGAATGGCACAGGTTTTAGCTCAGGGCTAATCTTCCTCAAGCAAAAAAAGAGGAAGATTGGCTAGACATGTTAGCTCAGGTCTAATCTTCCTCAGCAAACAAAACAAAAAACCCCCACCATCAACTGATAATGCATAGGTCATCTCAAGAATGCACAAGAAACTGGTAACCATGGTTACCTCTAGGATAAGAGAGAAGGAATGGGGACAAGATTAGGGAAGAAAATTTCACTGTATTAAAAAAATTGTTTTGACCATATGGGCACAAAGTCAAAACTATGGGCTACTGGAATAACCAAACGGTTTTACTACAACCTGGCTACCCATCAAGAGAAACTTTTGGGGCTGGCCCCTGGCCGAGTGGTTAAGTTCACACACTCCGCTTCAGTGGCCCAGGGTTTAGCCGGTTAGGATCCTGTGTGCTGACATGGCACTGCTCATCAAGCCATGCTGAGGTGGCGTCCCACATGCCACAACTAGGAGGACCCACAACTAAAATACACAATTATGTACTGGGGGGCTTTGGGGAGAAAAAGGAAAAATAAAATCTTTAAAAAAAATAAGAAAGAAACTTTCAAGCAAAGATAATGATAAATCTCCTGACAAAATGAACATAAAAATTAGTAAAAAAAAAAAAAAAACAGGGGAAAAAAGTCATGAGCAGAAACAAAAGAAGAGGTACAATGACATGCCATAAACTTAAGTAATTTAAAGACACAAGGAAAATGGGAAACACTTGAGACAGTATACATTAATGGTTTGGAGTCAGAATTCTTGGATTCAAATCCAGGCTTCACCATTTACTTATTAGAGCTGTGAACTAGAGCACATTATTTGACTTCTCTAACCCTAATCTATAAAACTGAGCTAAGAGAACCCACCTCAAGGAATTTATGTATAACCTAAGCAAGAAAGTTTAACTTGTGAAATCATACATCAGCTTAATCTCCACAATTCTATAAGACAAGCAAATACTATATCAGTCCCATTTCATATTTAAAAGCTCAGGCTTAGAAAGAGGTTTACCAGTTGCTTAAGGGCACCCAACTATGAAGTGGTGAAGCTGAAATTCGAATTTAGGTGTAATTCTTATAATATGTACACTCTATACAATACATGATATGTTCCTCCCCCCTTTTATAGTACCAGCGTGCCCCATGATCCTACAGTCTCTATCTGGGAGAAGAGCCCTTCCTTAAACATCTATAGAGCTCATGCTATAGCCTGTCTATCCAGCACATCCATAAAAGTGTAGTGAGATTACTACGAAGGCACTGGAAAAGAGAAAAAATAGAAACTGTCCATCACTTCAAAAGATACGTAACTGGAAAAAAGCATATACTCACACCAAAACAGTCTTAACAGACGTACAAAATAATAGCAATTAATAGATCTGAAATGTTGTAAACTGAAGAGACTCAATAAACAAGAGAGCAGAATGGAATGAACACAAGAGAATTATATGAGAGTAGACATACACTAAAAGAGAAGTTTAGATGAAGGAATAATGTGAGAACAACATCTTTCTGAAGAGATCCTAGGAACACTAAAGAGTGAGACACTAAGGAGACGATTACGAAGTCAGTCCAGATTCAAGTGAGAGCCCTAGCGCAGGGCAAGGCAGCAGTGCGCCAGCTCAGAAGTTGACTGTAGAGGAAGGTGGAGGGAGCCGTAGAAGAGGAGGAGGAGGAGGATCTGAGCGTTAAAATCAGCTGGCGGGAAAAGAACTAGACTAGAGCGGCTGAGGCAGCAACGGGAAAAGGAACGAGAAGAGAAGCAGGCCTCGAGGCATCTGCACCTTACAAGCCCCGATCGCGACGCCCTCCCCGGCCTCTTCGGTCCTCCGCAGGGACCGAGCTCTTCGCAGAAGGCGCAGAACCCCGAGCACTAGGGGGCGGGGACACGAACCTCGACCGACAAGGAGTAGGGCCGAGAGTTCCGCGCTTCCAGGCTGACGCAAGCCTTCCGGAACCCAGGCTAGGGCCCGAAAGTTCCGAGCGGGCACTGTCACCACCGTCCCGGCGTTCTTTCCCAAACCTGCCCGCCCCCTCCCCTTGGTAAACTTTTCCCGGGAACTTACCCGCCATTTCCGAGCTGCGAGCACCCGCGGCCAAGGAAGGACGAATCAACCCGCGCGCTCCCTGGCCGGAAGTGAGCGCGCTGTCTGACGCATTTCCCCCGCCCACAGCTGGCATGTCGCTGGCCAATGAGAGGAGGAGGTTTGAGGCGCGGGGTGGCGGAAGCTCCTCAGGAGGCGGGGCTAAGACCGCTGGGAAGGCTCAGAGCGTGGTCTGGCCGTGGCACTGCCGTCAGCTGCTCAGCAGGCCTGAGCTGGAGGGGGAGGCCGCAGAAGGGACTTGTTATATTAAGACTCTCGCTGGCCCGAGGAGAGTTTCTTTGGGATTGATTTGAATAATGTAGCGACCTTGTGGCTGTTTTCTTTTCCCTGCTCGCGATGTTTTGGAGACTAGTAGAAAACCTTTCCCCGTGGCCTGGACGGTGGATCCAAACGCCTGAGCCCTGGCTTTACGGAGGGGAAGATGCAGGCATTGAGTTGCAGTTGCGGGAGAAATTTTCGCTTAGTTTGTTTCTATTTTTGCCGTAAATACTTGTTTAACATCGTCTTACTTTTCTCTCATGTTTTTTAGTAGACTACAGTGTGATATTTAGGTACTCGGCTTTCACTCTTAAGGTGGTCAGGCCACCAATTAGTGCACCAAAATTGTTGCCTAATAATACCTCAAGTGGCCTGATCTCGTCCTGCATGTCTCAAGTCCTTGTGGCCTGAACCACATCACAGGATGTTACCTAATTTAAGCCATAGTCCTTGTTAGTATTTAGTAACTGTTGAAACTTTGCCCCAGAGTATAAGCCATTATTTAGGTATCCACAAATATTCCCACAATGTTGTCTGTATGCTAGAATGCCTCGTCTCGACAAATGTTGGTTAACAGGTTTTACAATGACGATGTTAAAACTAAAATGGACCCTTGGGATAATAGTCTAGAACTAATATACCCCTCATATTAGAGATGAGGAAACTAAAGCCCAGAAAAAAGAAATTGCCCAAGTTCGTACTCTGTAAACAGCGTGTGTAAGAATGCAGTTCTCCAGACACTCAGCCCAGTATATGCTGGATTACACAGAGATGGCCCTCTCAAAAATAAAGATCAGAAAAGGTGCTGAGAACACTCTGATCTTTTTCTTTAAGCCTTAGTGAAATGCAAGACATTATGATCACAATGTTAAGAAAACTGAAGTCAATGCTACTAATGACGTTATGGATCAAAAAGGGAAAACAATCTTTCTTATATAAATCACTTCTTCAAAATGGCAAGACTCATAATTTCTTTTCAAAACTTTATCTGTAGATGAAGCAATAACTGACCAGCAATTATGATCCTTATGGTAAGAAATCAAGAGGAATTTGTCTTAACTGCAGCAAATCTGAAACAGGTTAGTCCTGGAACTTTATAGTTAATTGTAGGAAAGAAATATGATGAAGCCTATATGATAAATATGAGTAAGAAATAAGATGCGTGTGAATAGGAAGTATGATGAAATCTGTGTATCGTAAGTAGCATTTAGTATGATCTGCTTGCAGAATTGAGGTTACAGTTTTAAATTGTCCTTATCTTAGAACTGTTCACATATGTTAAAATGTCACAGAATACATGTTTAACTAAAAGACAAAAGAATGACTTCTTTTAGAAAGGTAGTAGTAAAATTACCAAAAAGGAAACAGTATTTCCTTTTCTTGTAGTTTTTACCTCTTTTTTAATTTATATTTTACCTTGTTCTAAAGGAGCTTTAGGAAGTGAATGTTACCACCATGGAATAAAGTTTCTACAAAAGGAATATGCTGTCCTGATATAGATGGAAGAGGCAGCATAAAGATATGGCAAGTTCAATGCCCTACTAGTCTTAATTCTACTACTTCATGACTGTATGCCCTTGTTTCACACATTAACTAGAGACAATAATACTTTCCCAGTCACTACACTGGGTTGTTGTGAAAATCAAATGGAACAGTATTTATGAAAGAGGTTTGTAAACTCTAAAATTCTGTGTTAATGTGAGGTGGTATTAGTATGATAACATTTATTCTAGAATAGGAGGTCTGGAAAAGGCATTTTTCTCCAGAGAAAAAGGCCATATTACACTATTAGGAATGAACTAGCAACCATATGTGTGGTACAGGTTCAAGTGCATATGGACTGGTAAATTTTGTCACCTTGAAACCTTCTGAAGGGATTTGTTTTTTAAACATGGTATTAAAAAGATGCTCATCAGAAAGGGATGTAGGAAATCTGAGAGCTAAAAGAAAAATGCAGGTACTTTATGTGTCTTTATTTCAAAATATGTAGCTCTCTACAGACAGGTAACAGTAGCTTGTAAACCTATTTGTTTAGCTCACAGTGCTAATGGTGGGGTGGGGTGGGGTATGAGTATCACTTCCCAGAACAATTATCCAGAATCTCCTACCCAGCTAGATGACCTTTACATGGGATAAAAGAAAGAAAATAGAGGACCAGCTTGTATTGAAAATTACTGTGAGAGGAATAACTTAAAGACACATATTACTAACAGCACATACGTTTTTAAACTCTCATATACTACCCATAGCTGTGTAAACTAGTACTTTTTAAGATGCAATTTAGAAATTTTTAAAAATTTAATAAAATTTTCAATTTGTATGTCTTTTGAGGTAGCAGTTCCACTTATAAGCATTTGTCCTACAAAACTCTTTGCACAGGAACACAAAGATATATGAACAAAGATGTTCAATGCAGCATTAATTTTGTTGACAAATTGGAGATAGCCTAAACATATACCAAAAGGGGCTGGCTAATATACTGACTTAGGAAAATATCTCTAATAGGTTAAAAATTAAATTACACATTATAGTGTTATTTTATTTGTATAAAAAAGTGTGATTTGATAAGCACAGAAAACATCTGAAAGCATACTTAACAGGTTTAACCGTGGCTGCCTCTACGAGGGGGAATTGGAGATGGAGATTAATGAGTAATTTAAAAAAAAATACTGTTTGCTTCTCCTAATGAGAATGTATTGGTTTCTTTAATAATTAGAAACTTATCAATCTTTTTGGAACTTCTTAGACATGGTTGCTAACGCTTACCCTCTTCTTTAAATTCTATAAATTGTGATACACAGAATCAAAGAGGAGCAGCTTAATTGAAATGAGGAACAACTGTTGAACAGTTGAAAATTAGTATTTGTAGTTTTGCATTCTGTCATTATTTACAAGCAAAGATTTGCCAAAATGAGGGAAGAGCACTATAATTGCTTATACTTGTTTCCAAAATTACCATCCTGTGATGACTGCTTTACTTTTTGAAACTATAATTTGTAAGAATGGCATTAATTATGTATGTCTATTTAGGGTGAGAAATACAATAATGCCTATGATATTTCACATTCCATAGTTAAAATGTTATTTAAATATTAATTCTTTTTTCAGTTTTAGGCAATAAAAAATGACCATTACTCTTCTGTTTTAAATTTTTCTGTTCTTGTTTTGTGTTGTTTCTTAATGTGGAAGAGCTTTAGGGTAGGGGGAGGGTGAAGAAAGCTTTATCAAAGCTAGTTAGATAGTAAAGAAATGAGACTAAAAAGTGGTTAAAATTATGACTAGACATAGTCATTTTAAACTGAATATATTGTTTCAGTCACTCTGGGTTTTCGTTTGTTTGTTTGTTTTTGGTGAGGAGGATTGGCCCTGAGCTAACATCTGTTGCCAATCTTCCTCTTTTTGCTTGAGGAAGATTGTTGCTGAGCTAACATCTGTGCTAGTCTTTCTCTATTTTATGTGGGATGCCACCACAGCATGGCTTGATGAGTGGCACTAGGTCCATGCCCGGGATCTAAACCTGCAAACCCTGGGCTGCTGAAGCAGAGCATGTGAACTTAACCACTAGGTTCCCAGGGTGGCCTCTGTTTTTTCTTTTTTGATTGTGGTAAAAAACATAAAATTGACCATCCGAGTCATTTTTAAGCTACAGTTTAGTAGTGTTAAGTATATTCCCATTGTTGTGAACACTGCCATTTTAATGGATTGGTTTTCAGCCAACTCCTTTGTAACCTATTTACCCTGTCATATCACTATGCACAGCAAGACTCTTAACTTCCTATGATCTGGACACACAAAGAGAGAAGCTATTATACCAGCTATACAGTGCTGTTAGTTAAGTGTTTAGTTGATAAACTTGTTCCTTAAAAGAATTATAAAAATAAAATTTAGCTTTGTGGTAGTGTTTCTCTTTTTTTTTTTTTTTTTTAAAGATTTTATTTTTTCCTTTTTCTCCCCAAAGGCCCCTGGTACATAGTTGCGTATTTCTAGTTGTGGGTTCTTCTAGTTGTGGCATGTGGGATGCCGCCTCAGCGTGGCCTGATGAGTGGTGCCACGTCAGCGCCCAGGATCCGAACCAGTGAAACTCTGGGCCGCTGAAGTGGAGTGCACGAACTTAACCACTCAGCCAGGGGGCCAGCCTGTAGTGTTTCTTCTAAATTTTTTTACAAATCAGAATTTTGAGGGAATATATACAGTTGTCCACAAGCTAAACCAACTAGTCACTGTGAAAATTAAAAAAATTCTTTCTGAAAATTTTGCTAGAGGGAATCCACACTTTAAGTTTGTCATTAATCTCATCAACACAGGGCTCTCAGAGAATCCCTTTGCCAGTCTCTTGAATGGGCTAAGAGGAAGAAAGGGTCATGCCAACTGGTACCATATAATACAAAGAGAGCCTGCTTCATCAGGTAAGAAGGATGTGTCATTAGGGTTAGGATGCATCTAAAGAATGAAAGCTTTACTTTTTCATATCTTTGTAAATTTAAATTTTGTTGTTCATGGGAAAGTTTGTTACTATAGATATGGTGTTATTTTTTAATATAGTTTAAGAGGAACTAAGGTACTTTAATATAAAATCAGGAATTTTAGAGCAAAGTGATTTTAGAAATCAGGTAATCTAGTCATTGTCATGCTTTTTGTTTGGTATACGTATGCATAAAAACTTTTGTTCCCATTTCCTTGTAAATATATATCTAACATATTTTTACTACTGTTAATCCCTATATTAAATATTACTATTGTTAACTTATTTTTTAGGCAAAAAAGAATACGAATACTCATTCTTAATATTTTCAGTCAGTCAATCACTTGTGCACCCCTGAAGATCCCTGACTTAATCCCACACTCTTCTTTTTGGGTGAGAAAGATTGGCCCTGAGCCAACGTCTGTTGCCAATCTTCCTCCTTTTGCTTGAGGAAGATTGTTGCTGAGCTAACATCTGTGCCAATCTTCCTCTATTTTGTATGTGGGATGCCACCACAGCTGGCTTCATGAGTGGTACATAGGTCCGCACCTGGGATCCTAACCTGCAAACCCTGGGGCCTCCAAAGTGGAGTGTGCAAACCTAACCACTATGCAACCGGGCTGGCCCCAATCCCACACTCTAGCTTGAGGTTTCTCAGCAAGCAACTGATAGAGCTGATATTGTGGCCCAGGTCTCTCAATTTGGTCCTATGTTTTTCCACTTTTTTCTTTCCTTTCCTGCTGTAGAAAAGGCTAATTTCCTTCATGAAATACTTTACTTTGGAGAGAAAGTCACTGTGTCTTGCACATGGTTGACACCCATTAAACATTTGTTAAAAGACTTTGCAGTGATACCATCAAGAACACAATTTCCCCCGCAAAACAACCAAGCTTCCACTTTTGTTCAATCACTTACTTGGTCTTGGATTGGAAACTGCTACATTTCTTTGCCTTAAAACATCCTTGAGCCTGTGATTAGAATTAAAGAGACTAAAAACCACCTCATCCATGTTTAACCCATTACTGCCAACATATGTGTAACACAGGCCTTTCCCTCTTATTAAGTTGTTCTTTGTACATCACCAGGCAGAAGCTTTGGCCTAGGGTGAGTGAGTAATCATAATTAGCAGGAGACGATCTTTTGCCAGAGTAAATTTATCCCTGGTACAATAGCTCCAAAGACAAGATTATCTGGGACACAGGGCTATTCTTGTAGACAAGCCCAGATCATCAGTAGCCCTGGCTTTCCCCAGAGAATTTTAACTCAGATTAAGTTCTAGCTTTCTTACAGAGCTCTGAGAAAGCCTAGCTATTCCTCATCAAGAGCTTACCCTCCTCCTCTTTACCTCCTTCTCTATCCTTCAATTAGTTAAGCACCCAAACATTCAGACACTAAATATAAGCTCCATCTCCCCAAACCCAGGTCCTATTTGGCATACTACACTTACAGGATCGAAGAGAGGTATTGGGTAAGTGGTACAGTGGATGTGACATCCTTCTTCCTTTTTCTCTCTGGGCTTCCCACAACAAACAGGAAGGAGCCCGTGCTGTTCCGTGCAGCAGCCCCATATTTCACCCCAGGTGAGGCTTTTATACTCTTCTCTCACTTTTCTCCCATTGGCTTCATTGAAGCCGGCTGTATCAGGGCCCTGCTGTGTTCACTCACCAAGGCAGGCCTGCTTATCACAGAAGGATTGCCTCAATTTCTCATCTGTCCTCCTAGGGGATAATTATGAATCATCCCCTTCTCCACTCTTAAGCTTATTTACCTCTTATTGATAACTCCTCCAGGGCTGGAACTATGTTATCTTCATCTCTGAGTTCTGACTTGAAGGGAGAACAAATTCTTTTAACTAACATTTACGAAAGATTTTTATTCAGGTTAACTGTTGTATTGAATACATTAGTATTTAAGCTTACCCATATCCTCTCTTCTTAGGCCACTCTCAGGTTTGTTTATCTCCCCTCTTTCTGCCTGACCCTTAAGGACAATTGCTATATAAACAGAATTATCTGCAATACTGGGTTTTATAAATTTTATAAAATGAGGTTATATTCTCATTTGATGTTCAAGTTATATTCTCTCATTTTATAAAATCTTAACTAAAAATCTGAATGTTAACTTTAAAAAAATATGTAGGGGGCCGGCCCCATGGCCTAGTGGTTAAGTTCGCGCACTCCGCTGCAGGCGGCCCAGTGTTTCATCAGTTCGAGTCCTGGGCGCAGACATGGTGCTGCTCCTCAAACCATGCTGAGGCAGCATCCCACGTGCCACATCTAGAAGAACTCACAAGTAAAATATACAACTATGTACCGGGGGGCTTTGGGGAGAAAAAGGAAAAAAATAAAATCTAAAAACAAAAAAAATGTAATATTCTCATTTGAGAACAAATACTTGGAGAAATGAAAACTCCCATTTAAAAAAAGTTGTAAGAATGACCTCAAGGATTGCTAAAATATTTTAAAATAACAAATAATTATAACACTTTGTTTTATGTAAGTTTTGTTAAGCTAGAATCACAAGAAAGACCAGGAAGAAATTTTCTTTCTCCAAAAATTGGGCTGCACGTCTACATTGTCCTTGGATACGTGGAAGCCCTGCTGAGCTAAATCACATATTTCCTTCATTTGGTAAAGATTTTCGCTATTTTTCCCTTTTCAAGTGGACTTTCAAGTTCTTTTATTCTCAGATTTTGAACCTCACATTGTTCTTTTGGGTAAAATGCAGAAGGGCTGCAGCAGGGAGACAACAAATGTCCAATTCACTCAAATAGTATCAATAGGATTTAATTTTCTTAGGTTTTGCTTTGCTTTTTAAAGATTTTTTATTTTCTTTTTCCTTTTTCTCCCCAAAGCCCCCCGGTACATAGTTGTATATTCTTCGTTGTGGGTTCTTCTAGTTGTGGTATGTGGGACGCTGCCTCAGCGTGGTTTGATGAGCAGTGCCATGTCCGCGCCCAGGATTCGAAGCAACGAAACACTGGGCCGCCTGCAGCGGAGCACGCGAACTTAACCACTCGGCCACGGGGCCAGCCCCGGTTTTGCTTTGCTTTTTGTTAAATAAAATAAATTAGATAATATATTTAAATGCCAAATGACAATTTTATCTATTATTTGATTTAATTGTATATGAGTCCATATCTAAGCACAAATGAAAATTGCATAGTTATATGTTTAGTACATTACAACACCTTATCCATTTATTTAAAGCAGATAAATACTTATCTAAATCATCATTGTGACAAATAAGAAAAATAGCTATAATTTGAAAGGTATTCTTTGGTGAGCCTTTATTTTTATGATATCTAGATCATATATTTTTTTTCCATTGGGGTCATATAGGGTTGAGATGAAAAAGAAAAAAAAGGTAGCTGTAAACTTTTTATCTCTTACCTGGCTTGAGTTAAGAAGGGGTTAGAGCATTCCTAGGTATGAGATCAATATGCCGCAAATAATTCCAAGAGATTCTCGCCCTGCTCCAGTGTCCTAAAATATTCCAGTGTGGGAGGAAGACTTCATAAATTAGAGTCCTCATACAAATATTGCCAATGATGCTATAGAAATTGGAGTTAGAGATAGAATAGGTTAGGGTAGATGATTTCACATCAGGTGGGCCTAAAGAATCTTCCCTAGAGGATTCAAAGACATGTTCTCTGAAATATCTGTGCTATTAACAATTCTATCTATGGACTCCCTGCAAACTGGAATGATTGTAGATAATGGAAAAAGTCAAGGCTAATACTCAATTTTTAATGGAAAAGGAGGAACTGAGAGATCTCACTCTGTTTAGTCTTCTTTGAAATACTATGGTGTTGATCTTTGAAAAACAACAACAACCAAAAAAACCAAAAAACAAAAAAGCCCATAATTTACGAGTCCACAGAGGGTGGTCAAGTATCCATCATCCAATATGGATTTGTGAAAAGCAGTCTTACTGAATAAACTTATTTTACTTCTTAGAACAAATAAATGGCAAAAAGAAGTATAATAGTAGGTTTGGTTAGATATATGATCATTCCTGACCCTATGCAAAGTTGTGATTTAGAGAAAATTCATTTATCTGCTTCAGGCTTTGTTTAATACATTCAGATTACTCATACAATTGTACTTGCCACATAGATACAATTTCAAGTTCTGATTGATTCACTTAACATTATATCATAAACTACATACTACTCTTACTTTTATGCGACCAAGTTGCTAAGGAATCTGAACTTAGGGGAGGTATATACATAAAATGTTTTTTCTCTAGTCACTACTCCCACTGTACTACGTTGAATATCCTTTCCCCCCAGGCAGATGCCTTAGTTTTCTGGTGCTTTAATTTGTGCAAAGTCTAGCTTGGCCTACTTTAAAACTTTGGTGTTTTAAAACATCCTCCCTTGCTGGCCAGACTTGTAGCCACAGGGACCTGAAATGAGGATGGGAGTATAGTCACTTTTTCACTCATTCTCCTTTCCTAAGCCCCTAAAGATTGGGTTGGGGAGAGTGTCTGGTTCTAGAATATTTTTTCCTCCTTCCTTTTCAAGACTAGTTCTTCTGGTGTTGAGGGCTAAAAGTAGGAATAAAGAAGAAATTAATCTTGCCACTTAACTCTCTCTGTTTTGGGCATCTCTACTTCTCCAGCTGACGGTGACTCCCATTGATGCTCTTACTGCCTCTCACATAGGATGCATTCTTAATTTCTTCAGTGAGCTGCAAGGGGCCACCATATTGTACCAATTCCCTGACAAGGAAACTCTGGCTCCTTGCTGCTGTTTTCTCCTTTGTTAGTAGGCTTGCCTTTTGGGTGGAACACTGCAAAAGCAATTCAAGCCCCAACATCTTCCTGGCATCACTTGACCTATAGGAAATTCATATATCGTCTCTTGTGTGGCAATCAAAGTCCCCAATACAATGGACACACATAGTCCTGTCAGCTGTCAGGATGATGAAATTTAAAATGTTAGCCAATGCCAATACTCATCATATAAGGTGGGGGTGGGATGGGGAGCAAGAATAATATAAAGTATAGCTGCTACTGAACCCTTATTCTGTAGATGGCTGTGATGCCTAAGTTGATAATCATAACTTCCATTTTCAACCCTTCATTGTGTAACCCTTTATCCCTCTAAGCACTTCCACTGGGTCTAACTCTTTATCTTGTTCAGTGCCTAAACCTTAATTCCCAAATGATCTGAGTTACCTATGGATTTATCTTTGTTGGCTATCTTTATTGAATTGTCTCTGATGGGTTTGACACATAGTCATCCTCGTCCCTTGGTTGGGATTAATAAACACATAGCTATGGTGACCCTTTTCTGCCTTTAATTCTACAGCTTGAGGAGCCCAAAATGGCCAGGGGACAGTCTCAGTTTCCAATTCATCTGAACCTTGATGGTGTTTGCTGATGGAAGCATTCCTCCCTTGGATATAGGACCTCAAAATCCATGAGCCTAAGGTTGTAGGGAAGGGAGGCAAAAATTTCTTTAGTGGGTTATCTGGTGTGATAGTGAGAGGGGCCGTTTTCACCTCTTCCTCTTGGTTCCTGGATCTGTGCATTCCAGCTACAGGAGATCCTCTATCTCCAATGTTCTGTTATTTTATAATGTGCCTTGTTATTGAACCTTTTTCATCTATTGTTCTGGATACACAGAGGACACTTTGAAACTCAAAACTCATCTTTTGGGTGTGGAAAGTTCTCTTATTTCTTTCTTTGATAATTTTTTCCCCATCATTTTAAATCTATATTTTCTGTGGAACTCTTAGTTGTCAATTATTGGGCCACTTGGATTAGTTTTCTATATTTAAATATTTTTCCTCCCTTTCTTTGTGTATTTCTCTACTTTCTGACAGGTTTTTCACAACATTTTTATTATAATCCTTTTGCTAATGTTTTTATTACCACATACTAACTGTGTAACTTTGGAAAAGTTGCTCAATGTCTCAGTCTCAGTTTCCTCATCTTGGAAAGGGTGATAATAACATGAGATAACCCTACTTCACGGTGGTGTTTTGAGGATATGTCATATAAAATGCTAGAATATTATCTGATACATAGGAAGTACTCAAGAATAAATATTAGTTAATATTAGCTATTCATCAGTATCTTGCGAATTTGGTTCACTTAAGTGATTTTTAGAAGATTTTTACACCTACAAGATGATTTCTGACCTATAGGTCTGATGACCAGATCCCAGGCTTTGGTGACTGCACCACATTATGCCTTCTCTGGAAGACCTAACAGTTGGCCTTCAGCAATCATGCCTCTCTATCTCATTATGCCCTTCAAATTCGACAATTTCTGAAGTCCCTTTTCCAGTTTTGCATCTCTGTATCTGTGCTTACATGTGTATATTTTCATCTTAATTTAAGGTCTTGTAAGAAACTCTTATTCTTAAAAATGAAGTGATAAGGGAAAAAGATGATTCATGAAGATGGTCTGCCCCAGAAGTGTGTATTTATTCTTTTATCAAACATTTTTGTTAACCACTGCTAAATGCTAGAGATACAGAGACTTTTGTTTTATCTTGTTCTTTGTTAAAATTTTTTTTAAAAGATTTTATTTTTCCTTTTCTCCCAAAGCCCCCTGGTACCTAGTTGTGTATTTTTAGTTGTGGGTCCTTCTAGTTGTGGCATGTGGGATGCTGCCTCAGCATGGCTTGATGAGTGGTACAATGTCTGCACCCAGGATCTGAACCAGCGAAACCCTGGGCCGCCAAAGCGGAGCACACAAGCTCAACCAGTCGGCCACGGGGCCGGCCCCTATCTTGTTCTTAATTACTTTTCTTGAGCACCTATCATGCTCAAGAATCTATGTGAGTTCACAGTCTATTGGACTGTTTTTAAACTATGGGTCATGAAATCAATTCAGTATGTTGAAACCAGAATTAGAATAAAAAGAAATAGAATAGTATAGAATAGTAAATACCAGAGTGTGTTGCACATAGTAAATTCAATATTTCTTCATGAAATTTTTATTTCAGTGTGTACTGGGGTTGTGATTTTTTTAAAAATGTGTATTTTACTATTTAGGTCAATAAAGTTTAAAAGCTACCAGTGGAAAAGACAATAAGCAAAGAGATAATTACAACACAGTGTGATAAATACTATGCATGGAGCAGGGGCCTACCTACCTCAGATGGGGAAAGAGGATTAAGGATTGTTTTCTGGAGGAGGGGATTCTTGAGCTGTATCTTCAAGGATAGGAAAATTTGAGTAAATATGGAGTAAAATATTCCCAGCAAAGGAAATAGCACAAAGGCTCAAAAATCCTTGTGACTAAAGGAACAAGTATAGTAGTAAAAGTAAGATATAAGACATAAAAAAGAGGAAGTAGCCAAGTGAGGAAGCTCCACTTTTCACCATACTGAGGTAGTTGAAATTTTTTTTAATTTTATTGAGTCACATTGGTTTATAACATTGTGTAATTTCAGGTGTACATTATTATATATCAGTTTCTGTATAGACTGCATCTTGCTCACTCCCAATAGTCTAGTTTTTATCTGTCACCATACATATGTGCCCCTTTACCCCTTTTGCCCTCCCTCACCTCCTTCCCCTCTGGTAACCACTAATCTGTTTATCTTCCGTATGAGTGAAATCATACAGTCTTTGTCTTTCTCTGTCTGGCTTATTTTGCTTAACTTCATACCCTCAAGGTCCATCCACGTTGTTGCAAATGAGAAGATTTTGTCTTTTTTATGGCTGAGTAGTATTCCATTGTATATATATACACCACATCTTCTTTATCCATTCATCAGTTGATGGGCATTGGGTTGTTTCCATGTCTTTGCTATTGTAAATATTGCTGCAATGAACATAGGGATGCATAAATATGTTTGTATTGTTGATTTCATGCTCCTTGGACAAATACCAGGTAGTGGGATAGCTGGATCATATGGTATTTCTACTTTTCATTTTTTGAGAAATCTCTATACTGTTTTCCATAGTGGCTGCACCAGTTTGCATTCCCACCAGCAGTGTATGAGGGTTCCCTTTTCTCCACATCCTCTCCAACATTTATTATTTTTTGTCTTGTTAGTTATAGCCATTCTGACAAGCATAAGGTCACATCCCATTATAGTTTTGATTTGCATTTTTCCAATAATTAGTGATGTTGAACATCTTTTCAAGTACCTGTTGGCCATCTGTATATTTTCTTTGGAAAATGTCTGTTCATATCCTCTGCCTCTTTTTTTGATCAGGTTTTTTTGTTGTTGTTGTTGAGTTGTATGAATTCTTTATATATTTTGGAAATTAACCCCTTGTCAGATATATGATTTGCAAATATTTTCTCCCATTTGGTGGGTTGTCTTTTTGCTTTGTTCATGGTTTCTTTGGCTGTGCAGAAGCTTTTTAGGGTGACATAGTCCCATTTATTTATTTTCTCTTTTGTTTCCCTTGCCTGAGTAGACATGGTATTCGAAAAGATCCTGCTAAGACCAATGTCAAAGAGTGTACTGTCTATATTTTCTTCTAGGATTTTTATGGTTTCAGGTCTTACATTCAAGTCTTTAATCCATTTTGAGTTTATTTTTCTGTGTGGTGTAAGATAATGATCTACTTTCATTCTTTTGCATGTGTCTGTCCAGTTTTCCAAATACCATTTATTGAAGAGACTTTCCTTTTTCCATTGTATGTTCTTGGCTCCTTTGTTGAAGATTAGCTCTCCATAGATGTATGGTTTTATTTCTGGGCTTTCAATTCTATTCCATTGATCTGTGTGCCTGTTTTTCTGCCAGTGCCATGCTGTTTTGATTACTATAACTTTGTAGTATATTTTGAAGTAAGAGATTGTGATGCCTCCAGTTTTGGGTTTTTTTCTCAGGATTTATTTGGCTATTTGGGGTCTTTTGTCGTTCTATATAAATTTTAGGGTTCTTTGTTCTATTTCCATGAAGAATGTCACTGGGATTCTGATTGGCATTGAATCTGTAGATTGCTTTAGGTAATATGGACATTTCAACTGTTTATTCTTTCAATCCATGAACATGGAATATCTTTCCATTTCTTTATGTCTTCTTTGATTTCTTTCAATAGTCTTAAAGTTTTCAGCATACAGGTCTTTCACCTCCTTGGTTAAATTTATTCCTAGATATTTTATTCTTTTTGTTCTGATTGTGAAGGGAATTGTATTCTTGACTTCTCTTTCTGCTAGTTTATCATTAGTGTCTGGAAATGCAACTGATTTTTGTAAATTGATTTTGTACCCTGAAACTTTGCTGTAGTTGTTGATTATTTCTAATAGTTTTTTGGTGGATTATTTAGTGTTTTCTATAAATAGAATCATGTCATCCACAAACAGGGAGAGTTTTACTTCTTCCCTTCCAATTTGGATTCCTTTTATTTATTTTTCTTGCCTAATTGCTCTGGCCAAAACCTCCAGTACTGTTTTGAGTAAGAGTGGTGAGAGTGGGCACCTTCATCTTGTTCCTCTTCTCAGAGGGATGGCTTTCAGTTTTTCACTGTTAACTAGGACATTGGCTGTGGTTTTGTCATATGTGGCCTTCACTATGTTGAGGTACTTTCCTTCTATATCCATTTTATTCAGAGTTTTTTATCATAAATGGATGTCAGATCTTGTCAAATGCTTTCTCTGCATCTATTGAGATGATCATGTGACTTTTATTCCTCATTTTGTTAATGTGGTGTATTACATTGATTGATTTGTGGATATTGAACCATCCCTGCATCCCTGGTTTAAATCCCACTTGATCATGGTGTATGATCCTTTTAATGTATTGTATTTGATATGCTAATATTTTGTTGAGGATTTTTGCATCTATGTTCCTCAGCAATATTGGACTGTAATTTTCCTGTTTTGTGTTATCCTTGTCTGGTTTTGGTATCAGGGTAATGTTTGCCTCATAGAAGGAGTTAGGAAGTGTCCTGTCTTCTTCAATTTTTTGGAATAGTTTGAGAAGGATATGTGTTAAATCTTTGAATGTTTGGTAGAATTTTCCAGAGAAGCCATCCAGTCCTGGTCTTTTGTTTTTTGGGAGGTGTTTGATTACTGTTTCAATCTCTTTACTTGTGATTGGTCTATTCAGATCTCTGTTTCTTCTTGATTCAGTTTTGGGAGGTTGTATGAGTCTAAGAATTTATCTGTTTCTTCTAGGTTATCCAATTTGTTGGCACATAGTTTTTCATAGTATTCTCTTATAATCATTTGTATTTCTATTGTATCTGTTGTAATTTCTCATCTTTCTTTTTTTTTCTTTCTGTTTTTGGTGAGGAAGATTGGCCCTGAGCTAACATCCATTGCCAGTCTTCCTCTTTTTGCTTGAGGAAGATTGTCCCTGAGCTGACATCTGTACCAGTCTTCCTCTATTTTGTATATGGGACACCCCCACAGCATGACTTGATGAGCAATGTGTAGGTCTGTGCCCTGGATCCGAACCTGTGAACCCTGGGCTACTGAAGTGGAGCACACTGGATTAACCACTACATGACTGGGCTGGCCCTACTCTTTCATCTTTAATTTTATTTATTTGAGACTTCTCTCTTTTTTCTTAGTGAGTCTGGCTAAGTGTTTGTCAGTTTTGTTTATCTTCTCAAAGAGCCAGCTCTTAGTTTCATTGATCCTTTCTATTGTTTTCCAGTCTCTATTTCATTTATTTCTGCTCTGATTTTTAATATTTCCCTCCGTCTGCTGACTTTGGCCTTTGTTTGTTCTTCTTTTTCTAGTTCTGTTAGGTGTAGTTTAAGACTACTTATTTGAGATTTTTCTTGTTTATTGAAGTTGGCCTGTACTGCTATAAATTTCCCTCTTAGTACCACTTTTGCTGCATCCCATAAGAGTTGGTATGTAGAAGTTTGAATTTTATACTGAAGTCGGTAGAGAGCTCCTAAAGGATGGAGAAGTCACAAAATTTAATTTCTATTTTAGATTGAACACTTGACAGCACTGTGTAGAATGGATTTGAGGATAGTGACTGGAGGCAGAAAAGGGAGAACTGGAGGCTTGGAGAGCAAGTAGGAGGCATAGTGATGGCTATTATAATCAAGAGAAGAGATTTAAAAAGCACTGAAGGGGATGGGAAACACAGGATTGGGTGGCTATTTGGATGTGAGGGGTAGGGAAGAGTCTGATACCCAACTTTCTGGATTGAGCAACTAAGGCAATGGTAATGGTCTTCACTTAGTAAATATAAAAGGACTAATGACTAGTGGTAGAGTGACCAGCTAGGAATAATCAATAAACATTTAATTAGTACCTACATAGCTAATGTCAGGCACTGAGATAAATGTTAGGACTGAAGGCGTAGATTAAGAAGGAAGGATAATGTAATAAGACATACTCTGGGAGGAACACTGAGAAATGGTAAAGTCTAGAAGAAGTGGTGAATTATGGTTTCCATGAAACCTTCTGTATATCATCCAACTTGATTTTTTTTTCTAAACCTGTATTGCATACATTTATCACACAGTTCAGCATATGCATTGTTAATAGTTTTACCTATCATTTCTCTTCCCTATACATTGTAGGATCTTTATAGAAAGGGATAATTATATTCACTTCATATTGCCTGCTTATAGATATCAATAAGGCACATATTATGCCTAAGAGATGGATTAGAACTTCATAGCCATATAGAATTCTATATGACGAAATGCCCTACCATCCCTTCAAGGTTCTCTAGTATGTTTAAGTAATGGAGGAATTGTCTTATCTGCTACTGAGCAGTTGGGTTACACTCACTTAGCTGCTGTTCCCTACCTGCAACTCTGAGCCTACTGTCTTTGATGAAATGATGTTGCTGCTACTGCCACATGGATCTCAGCGAAGGGGTGATGTGAGGAAGACTACACTTCCCATTACTGTACCTTAATTTTCTTCCACAACATCAATGCAAAACTTGTTCATGTCTAAATGCTTTTTTGAAGGGTTTGGGATGATTAAAGGAAGGATAATTACTGACTCCTTATGTTATTCTTCATCCTCATTCTGAACTGTCCAAGTAAGCTCATCCATCTAGGGTGATAGAAGAACAGAGTGAGCAAACAGTGACTGTTTCTTTGGGGTTTCTTTCCAAGCACTGATAGTGAGGCAAGACTGTAGATCCGTTACTCCATCATTTTTTACCCTGCTGACTTGACCAGAGGCAGGGAAGAAGCAGCAGGTGGGCATCACCCAGAATCCTTCTCAAAAGTGCAGGCTATAGTTAACTCTTTTTATACATAAGTTTATTCTTGTCCTTTGTGGCATCTTTTGCAATACAAAGACTTTATGCCATGGTGAATACCTCTTATGACTCAACTCTTAATTCCTGTTTATTTCATTTTCATTTAGTTTTTCCTTATCATATTGTCATTACTTTAAGGTGGCATCCTATTGTCAGGGCTACTGGAAACGGGATGTGCAGAGGATAACTTTGACTGAGACCTTTAACTATTCTTGGTCAAGTTCCTTCTGTGTTCTCAGCTTCCATCGTCTTCTGATTAAAAGAATGCCAATCATTCCACAATTCTGCCCCCTTTTCCTCCTTGATTTGTCTCTTTCCACAAGGTCTAACTCTCCTCAAGGTCTGGCTGTTCCACACTGTTTCTCCAGAACTTTCTAACTTAAACTTCTGATTGTTCTTCTGATCAGTACAATTTGATACTGATCAATATTACATTATAGTCAGCTCTTCATATTCATGCATTCCTTATCTACAGATTCAACCAACCATGGATCAAAAGGCTTACAATGGTTGTGTTTGTACTGAACGTGTACAGACTTTTTCTTGTCATCATTCCCTAAACAATACAACAATTATTTATATAGATTTACAATGCGTTAGGTATTATAAGTAATCTAGAGATGATTTAAAGTATACAGGAGGATGTACATACATTATATGCAAATATTATGCCATTTTATGTAAGGGACTTGAGCATCCACAGATTTTGGTGTCCATGGGGGTCCTAGAACTGGTCCCCTCCATGGATACTGAGGGACAGTATTCCTTTATATTAATTCTTGAGAAGGAGTTTCTTCCTGGGCATACCCCGGTTCCTGGCTTCCTTGTCTTGAGCTTTCTGGCCCTCTCCCTTAATGAGTCCTTTCTTTAGGTTTCCCACGAGAAACCTGCCCTCCCCTCTTTAGAAACTCCCTACTCACTGGGGTTGACTTCATCCTAGGATCAGTTCTCCTTCCCCTGACAGGGCAATCCAAAGACACAGTGACCCACTGTAGGATATTTCCCACCAAAGTCTTTAGTTTCTCAGTCTAGGTTTACACCCTAGGTGCACTTGAGCAGAAGAGTTCCAGGGTAGGCTTGATTCCAAGTCTGGTAACTTGCAAGGTTTCCTTCAGTATGGTATACATGTATACTTCCATGTTCTTCCTCTAGTTTTCCTGTGGGTAACTATTAGACCAAACAAAGACATACAAACAAACACACAACACTCCCAAGGACATATAATTTCTATGTAGATCCATATTAAGGGAAACATTTTTTTTTCCTCAATGCAATATAGTTTTCAGAGATTCCCCTGCCCATAATAGAGATATGTTATTTGTCAATCACTTTCAGTTTCTTTTCCCTACTCTCCAACAGTGCACAGAGGCCTATGAGTGTTTAAGAAACAACTCCCGTTACAATGTCTGGCCAAACAACAGTCTTACATACCTGGATAGCCATCTTTAGTAATGTAAACACCCAGCACAATTTTCTCTGACGTTTTATTATGAACAATTTCAAATATATAGAAAAGTTGAAAGAATTTTTATGGTGAATTCCCATATATCCCCCAGTTAGGTATCACATTATCTATCTATCTATCTATCTATCTATCTATCTATCTATCTATCTATCTACCTACCTGCCTGTCTATCTATCCATTTGTCTATTCATCTCTCTATCCATCCATCAATCTTTCTTATTTCTTATATGCGTTTCAAAATAAATTTAACATACCAATACTCTTTCCCTAAATACTTCATGCCATTAGCTAGAGTTCAGTATTTAGTCATAGATTTTTTTGCTTTTGAGGAAAAATTTACATACAATGAAATGTATAAACCGTAAGTGTACATTCTCTAAGTTTTGGAAAATACATACACCTGTAACCTAAACCCCTAGCAAGACATGGACTACTACCATCACTCTAGATAGATCCCTCATGCTCTTTCCAGTTAATTCCTCTCCCCCAGCAACCATAGTTCTGATTTTTTCCACCATAGATTAGTTTTGTTTGTTCTAGAACTTTACATAAATGTAATCATATGGTATATGCTCTTTTGTACTATATGATTCTGTGTGTCTTCTTCACTTAGCATGATACTTTTAAGATGCATCCATATTGTTGTGTATCAGTAGTTTGCTCTTTTTTATTGCTGAATAGTATTCCATTCTGTGACTGTACCACGGTTTTTTTATCCAGTGTCCTATTGATGGACACCTAGGTTATTTCCGGTTTTTGGCTTTTATGAATAAAGTGGCCATGAACATTCTCGTACAAGTCTTTTTTATCCACGTATATTTTCATTTCTCTTGGGTGAATACCTAAAGGTAAGATTGCTGGGTCATAGTGTAGGTGTATGTTTAGTTTTATAAGAACTTGTTAGATCTTTTCCCAAAGTGATTATACCATTTACACTCCCACTACAGTGCATGAGAGCTCTGGTTGCCAGCATCTGGTGTTTTCAGTCTTTTTAATTTTAGCCATTCTAGTGGGTGTGTAGTGCTATCTTTTTACTGTGATTTAATTTGCATTTCCCTGATGACTAAAGATGTTGTGCAGTTTTTCATGTGCTTATTGGCTATTTGTATATCTTCTTTTGTGAAGTGTTTGTTCAAGTCTTCTGCCCATTTTTTAACTAGGTTGTTTATATATTGAGTTTTAGGAGTTCTTTATATCCTGAATATCAGTTCTTTGTTGTATATATGTTTTGCTACTTTTTCTCCCAGATTGTGGGTTCCTTATTCATTTTCTTAATGCTGTCTTTTGATGAGTAGAAATTTTAAATTTTAATGAAATCTAATTTATCAATTTTTAAATTTATGGTTATTGCGTTTTATGTCCTGACTAAAAATCTGTTACTTACCTCCGAGTCACAGAGATACTCTTTTATATTATCTACTAAAAGCATGATGATTTTAGTTTTTGCAGTTAGGTCTATGACTCATCTCAAATTAATTTTAGTGTATGTTTTGAGGTAGAGGTTGAAGTTTATTTATTTTCCTACATGGATAACTAGTTATTCCAGCATCACTTGTTAAAAAGACTTCTTCTTGTCCCATTGAATTTCTTTGGCACTTTTGTTAGAAATCAAATGCCTTTATAATTTTGTATCTATTTCTGGGCTCTCTATTCTGTTGCACTGATCTATGTATCAATCCTTCTGCCAGCCGGTACCACACTATGTTGATTTATTTAGCTTTAAAGTAAATCTTTAAGCCAGGTAGTGTAAGTCCTCCCACTTTGTTCTATGTTTTTTTTTAGGAAGATTGGCCCTGAGCTAACATCTGTGCCCGTCTTCCTCTACTTTATATGTGGGACGTCTGCCACAAGATAGCTTGATAAACAATGCGTAGGTCCATGCCCAGGATCCGAACCAACAAACCCTGGACTGCCAAAGCAGAGCCCGCTAACTTAACTATTATGCCACTGGACCAGCCCCCAACTTTGTTCTTTTTTAAGTTTACTTTAGGTATTCTGGGGCCTTTGCTTTTCTCCCAGCACAATTTTTAAAGTGCAAATAATTTTCTTTACTTTGGATCAGATCCAAAGCATCCTTCCTGATTGACCTCTAAGTAGAAGGAAGGCAAAAACCAGATCCAAGGAAATCCCCAGGGGTAGGGTAGGGGTGGGCAGCTGAGGCCTGGGCAGGATGTTTGTTCTCTCAGTTATATATGTAATTTTGATTGGAATGGGAATATGTGACAAACCACAGAGTTTTAAACCCCATTATTACCTAAAGCTGCCTTGGCCTTTGCACATGCAAAAGGTTTTGGTCTCATTCTTTCAGCTTTATTCATTAAAAAGATGAATAGTAGCAGTTGCCACAGTAAAATATTCCCCATACTTTGGGAATCATGCTATTTATTTTTCTTATATTACCTACAGCTGCAACAGCAAGTTTAGTACAAGCACATGGCACTCAATAAATGTTTATTAACTAAAATTTGGCTCATTCCAAATTATGACATTAGGGTGTTGAAAGAAGTGTTAAACCTCATCTAGTTCAATCCTCCATCTGATCATAAGGTTTCCCACTAACTACCAGCTCATACAAGACTTGTATAATGATAGGGCACTCACAGCCTTCAACATCTAGAGCAGCTCATTCCATGAATTCCTTACAAAATCCATTGAAAAGAAAACTGACTGTTATTGCCTCCACAAGGAAATAAAGAAGCCTGTGGTCCAAAAATAAGATCACTGTCATCTTCATTGCATAATTTATAGGACTTAGAGTCAGACTGTGAGGAAGAGCATTTTAGGAAGACGTAATTGCAGGAGTACCACTAGTTCATCTGATTTTTGATACCTCACTCTTCCCTCTCCACGAAAATGAGAACTTATTTCAATTAGAGCAAATGTTCATACAGGGAGTATATAATACTTGTACAATATTGAGAAGCCCAAAAGTGTGTCATTTATCTAGTGTCTAGCTATAAGTGGCTTGGGTTGAAATGAAAATTTCTGACATTGATTTCCAGGTCATCCTACCAACTAAAACATAATTTTGCTCAAAGTAGGACACTTAGTCCTTCATATTTCTGTCCAGCCTAACCCCTGCCACTTCCTCATACAGTCTCTTAGCGAGGAAGGAATTAAAAGCACAACTTATAAAATTTGTAAGTTTTGCAATATTTCAGTAAAATTATAAAGTGCCATTTTATAATTCTAGGTATAGGCCAAAACCAATATACACTTGAAAATTCCAGATGTTTAAATATCATTCATGTGTGCGTGCGTGCACATGCACATGCATGCCAAGGTGAGATCATGCTATTTATTTCAAACACCTTAAGTGAGCTTCATCTTGCTGGGGGGATAAAATCAGCTTATTCCTCATCAGAGTGATGGTGTGTGTACCTTTAACCTAGGAAGAGTTCCACTCCTTGTTTAATTAGTCAGTGATATCCTACTGCTCTACTCAGTGTTTGTACACCACCTTGATTTACTTCTTGTAAGATGACGTTCTTAGTAGCTGTGTGGGATATGGAAACAGGAACAAAAATGTATTCATGCCAGTAAAATAATCAGAGGAGGCTAGAAGATAAACAGAAATGGTATGTTATTAAAGATGGAAGGAGGACCAGGAGTGGCAGAACCTGCTCATTGGAAATTGCTTCTTGTTTTAGTAATTACATTTTAGTTTATGAGGGCACTAGGCATTAATATAATTATAACTTTGGCCCACAAAGTCCTGGCTGTTTTCAAATTAATGTAAGCAGCCTGGGAGTTGGAGATATGTCTGTGGACTTGTCTGGTAAGCTCATATTTTGGTTTTGCATCTGGGGGTAATATATTATTTTGATGGGTAACAACTTCACAAGCAGATTTGAAGTCCCAGCTCAATCAAGCTACATATTGAATCTTTTATGAAACCAACTCTAAAAAGTGACTATTAATGACAATACATTTGCAGCTCGTCTCTTGGCCTTTAACTTACAATTTTGCTTTCTAAAATGTCTTTTTTTTTTTTTTTTTTGAGGAGGATTAGCCCTGAGCTAACATCTGCCACCAATCCTCCTCTTTTTGCCGAGGAAGACTGGCCCTGAGCTAACATATGGGCCCATCTTCCTCTACTTTATATGTGGGACTCCTACCACAGCATGGCTTGCCGAGTGGTGCCATGTCCACACCCAGGATCTGAACCAGTGAACCACGGGCCACCAAAGCAGAACATGCGCACTTAGCCACTGCGCCACTGGGCTGGCCCTAAAATGTCCTTCTTTATAGATTGTCCTAATTATCAAGTTTTCAACTTATAGTTGTTGTTCCACAGTTTTAAAATTATTTCTTGTTTACAAATATCATTTGCAAGTTGAAGGGAGACATAAATTACTATATTGGCATGTGATTTTAAAAAATCGTGCAAAGTTTTGAATGATTTCTACTACCTTTTCCAAAATATATTGTGACTCTTATTTGACAGGTTTGTCTTTTGATATCCCATTAACTAAATAAGTTTTCCCTCAACCCTGATCATCTACTGTTGAGGCAAAAGTAAGTTTTAATTTGCCGTAACTTCTGGTAACACTATTAGCTGGTCCTTATAACAGAATGACAGATTGCAGTTTCTCAGGGCGGGAGCTCTCACTCATATGCTTTTGTATTCCTTTCGATACTTCGTTTATTTCCTCCAGTAAATACTTTCAGTACTTTTGTCCATTTTATTATTACATTTGGATAGATGAGAAATCTAGCAAAATTCACCTTTATTTAAGGTAGCTGAGCTCTTCTATCTTCTTCTCCATATAGCAGCCTTATTTAGTTTTAAATTATTATATCATCTCCATTGCAGCTAGATTGGCACCAGTGAAGCCCTTGAACTTCTCAAAGATGAGCTATTTTTTATTCAAGAAAATTTTCATTGTAGCTTGGTGCCTATACCTACAAATTATTGTGGTGGGCTCTATTTAGATGTAATTTTGTCTTCCTCTCTAGAAGTGGCCAGTCTGACCCTAAATTTTCAGCCCAACAATATGGATTTGGTCAACAACATGTTTCAATAGAAAATAATTCATTTTAAATAAATGCCTTCCTTCTCCTTAAGTATTTTTATTCATACCGAGGGACTTTGAGCTACTAAACAGACATCTTTCCCTTGTAAAGTAACATAAAATAAACATCTTAAGATTTCTACTTACAGAAACTTGACAAAATAAGAGAGAGTAGAGTATGAGGGACATAAGATGCTAGACATAAGGTAGAACAAAATATGAATTTGTAAATCCTTATGTCCAATTACATTATTAAAAGAACTTTGAATAGACTGAAGAAAGAGGTGTGATGGTGGTAGACAGTTAAATCAACTGCAGCAGAAAAGCTCACTTTAGGAGTACTAGTCATGGAGCATTCCTTATCAACAATTTCCATTTGCCGCTCCTCTTTCCTCATTTCCATTAACTTGGATACTTAACACAAATATTATGATTAGTGAGACTGGAGAAGAGGGAAGCCTCCTGTGAGATTCAATCTTGGAAATGTAAAAGAGGGTGGAGAGGCAGTACAGAGCTAAGTGAGATTAAGACAAATCTTGGAGTTGTTAGACAACCACTCTCCCACCCCCACCCCCTCTCCGCCCAGACCATGCGCGGTTTAAATACAGAAAGAAAAAAATACACTCAGGGTTGGGGTTGTGGGGAAGCATTGACTCCTAGAGGGTAGGAATTATATGCAATTTGCCTTTGTATTCTTTACAAGCAGGACTGTGTCTGGCATGTAATAGATATCCAGTAGATGTTTGGTGAGTGAATCAATATCAATATAGTCGTAATGGCAAGACTCAGTTTTAGAGACGTTATTTTGGTTCAAGGCAGAGTTACTACTTCTTAGATAGGGCTGGAAATGTTTACGTAGGGTCAAGTTGGGCCAGGATTCAGTGCCAGCCCTATGGAAGACAAATGGATTTTTTCCATATGCATTTGTGCCCACATCATCGCACACAGGACTTGGGTGATTAGGAATGTGGGGTGAGTCTACTAATAAAGCTTTATAATAGTACATGAAGCACAAATACATTCAGCGTATTCATCCCATACCGATTTAGGGGCATATTTCTTAAGTTGTGTTTACTTAGGTTTCCCCCAGAGTGAGTGCTTCCCAATCTTTTTTATTGTCAGTATTTGCCATTAGTTGTCATTATTCTGTTATTATTAGTAATGGGACATGATCTTTGATCCTTCAAAATCTTGCTCAATCTACGCCCCAAGTGTTCCTTTAAGTATCAGGGGAAAACAATTTTGGCTCAAGTCGGTGCCCAAAGCCACACCCACTAAGAGGCCTTCGGAAACCCGGGGCTTTCCTGGCGGCGACTAATGTGTCGGCAACCACGCGGCGCGTCGGAATCCCACGGCTAGCGCTCCGGTCTTCCCCGCGGGAGGCGCGGCGCCCGTGCCAGCTGCCTTTCGGCCGGGACGCGGGTCCCTCTCCCCGCCCCGGGCTCATTTGCATAGGGACGCGCGCGGCGCCGGCGAGCGGGAGGGCGGGCGCGGCCGAGGAGGCGGCGCGCGCGCGCCCTGACAGCTCGGCCCTGCTCGCTCACTTGCTCGTCCCCGGCTTCCGAGCACAGCATGGCGGTCAAGGTGACTCCAACTCTCTGCTGCTGCCTTTATTGCATAAGAGACATTCCGGGGACCCTGCCTGCAGCCCCTCACTTCTTCCCATTTCCTTCTTTGCCTGGTTCTTAGATAGCGCGTCCTGGGACTCCAGCTCGCGGGTGGGAGAGCTGTGCGGGGCTTGGACCGGAGACAGAGGATGCCCGACTGGGGGAGGGGAAGGAGGAGGGATTGTGAGTTGGAGGGGCTTGTGAGGACCACGGTCGGTGAAGGAAGAGTAATGTCCTGCCCAAGGTGCATGGGATAGTGGGCCCGGAGTTGGAGGGCTTCGGAAAGGGAGTGGGAGGAAGAAGCCGGGGACACCTAAGGCATCTGTGTATTGCGGTGGGGGAGGGGGTGAGTAATTGAGTAATTTGGGGCCTCAGTGGGGCTGGGGGACAGTGGTTGGCATTTGCGCTGCAGGTGGCAGGATGGCGAAAGTATTTGGAAACGTTGTAGCAGCTTTCATATTTTAGGTTGGGTGGAGAAAGAGAGGATCGCGGAGATATAATTATACTCTGGATTGCTTTCCATTGAGAAGAAAGGCTGCTAGGCCATGCGATTAATTTGGGTGTTTCAACTTTCTTGTTGATCTACTGTTGCTAGCCTCTTGATTTGAAGGTGGGTGGTTGCTACTGTGTTGCTAGTGAATGTGGAGTAAAGAAAGATTGAACCCCACTGCCTTCCCTTTCCAGTCCAGAGGAAACTATCTAATAGATTTGCTGTATCTTTGGCTCTTCACACTTGTCTTTCCACCCTGTAGTCACAGATCTCCAATTTGACAGTTGTTATCAGTATTAGTGCTTTTGGTTTGTTTTAAACTAAATGCCCTTATAAAGATAAGAACATTGACTGGTAGCATCTGTGAACTCTAATCTGAAGAGATTATGTGGTCTCTGGTGAAGCATTAACTGGCTTTTTTTTTTCTTACATGTGCAGACAACCAAGCGAGGTGATCCTCAAGAGTTAAGAAACATATTCTTGCAGGTAAATTGGCTTATGTAGTGTGCTTTTCCATTAGGAAAAAAAAGTGTAAGTCTAGTACTTTTCAGGCCTTAACTTTCAGGTATGTTCTATTTTCATGTATTCTTAAAAACATGGCTAGACAATAAAGTTTATAATTCTCTTATTTTATTAAGTATTAAATATTTTCCTTTTTATTAAGGTTTGATAAAAGATTTTCCTCAAGTTATTGTTTTTTAACATGATTTAAGGCATGCAAAAGAAGAACACTAAAAAGGAGAATTTCCAGCAACCCTTTAGTGCTGTGACTGAAATAAAATTTCAAAATGTATTGACACTCTTGTGTAATTGATAAGTATGGTGGTTAAAATTCTTTTTTCCTTGAAAATTGCATATTTATAAAGTTTTCCTACGTATAAGAAACACTCTATGTAATTTGTTACAGAGATAAGAATATTATAGCTATTCGTAATTTGTGCATCTTTTTCCCCTCTACTTATATTATATCCATAGGCTTTTGGGTTTTCTTACAAAATGTTACTGTCTGCTATTCTTGCAAAGATCCATCTTAACTTCTAAGTTTTTAGGATCAGTGACTTGGCTGTAGACGTAAAAAAAAGTTGGCTTAGTTTTTTGTTTTGCTTTCTTTTCTTAAATTTCAGAAGTTCCCTATGCAGGAAGTTGTACTTAAGAAGTAGATGTAAAGGGAGACAAGCTAAGATGTTCCACTAAATATTGCTGTTTTTCCTGAAATCTTCTTTTGAGAGCTTTCTATTCTGGACCTGGGTTCCTGTATAGAAACTTTGACCTTGGCCAGGTCCCTGCTCGGTGTTAGTTTCCTCCGTAGAATGAGAAGTGATCTCCAGGGTTCCTTCCAACTCCCAAAGTCTACGGTTCTATATTAGGAACAGATTCTATCATATGCTGATGGGCCTGGAATAGATGACATTTTTATGAGATATGTGGATTGCTTAAGCTATTGTTGGGGAGGAGGCTGCATAGATGACCATAGATATGTGTAGTTCGTGGAAAAGAATTCGTGACAATGGGAATCTTAAATTTTATAAGATCTGATAAAGAGAAGCATCATTTCCAGAACAAAAGTAATTGTACTAGAAATGTTCTATTTATGACTTGAAACGTTGAAATTGTTTTGCGAGGAGTTCATGTGATATAGTTAATTTTGTTTTCTGGATTAAGTAGGCATGGAAGAAATCAATTGAAATAATGCATGAGTATTATTGAAAAGAGCACTCACCTAGGTATCAGGAACACCAGGTTCGATTCCCAGTCCTGCATCTAGCTGTTGTACCCGTAGGCTAATTTTATGGCCTTCCTGGGCTTCGTGTTCTTGTGTAGGGCTCAGTGGGTAAGGGAATGGGAATTGACGTCCTTCCAGCTTTAACAGTCCTGTGTTAAAAAAATCTGTGATTCTGTATGGATTTGGGTTTTTTTGGGAGGGGGGATGGAAGTACAAGGAGAGACCTGGGACTATATGTAGCTTTTTTGACAACTTTTAAATCTTTTAATCTTTTTACACGTTATTTTCATGATGGCCTTATTTTTATTTGAATATGGAATTCATAACTGTGCATTTAGCACTAACTATAAAGCATTGACTCAAGAATTATTGAAAGATAAGAAAGAGATAAAGCATAGATACCTTCAGCTAGAAAGATTCAATATAGTTAGTTGAATCATTTGAGGACAGATACCAAGGAACATGTTAGATTTTTTAACTTCCTATCTGTAGTTCCATAGAATATGAACTATAGTTCCATAGAATATTCCATGTAGAATAATTCCAACTATAGTTACTTGAATCTGTAGGACATTGTTTAGAAACAGTTTTATTTTAGATGCATATGACTTATAAATATTTTAGAGGTAATAGTCAAAAATACATACTAACTACATAATTCTTTAGCAGTTAACATATTTACCCAACAGATATTTACTGAGGACTATTTGCTGTTGTGCCATCTATGCACTTGTATTTAGTTTAGTAGTAGACACCAAGTTGAATCATCAAAGGGGAGGACTGAGCCAAGACTTGAATGGTAATGGACATGTGACTAGCTCCTTTCTGAGAACCATTCCATCTCTAACAGTTTATGGTTGAGAGAGTCAAGAGTAGTGAAGGAGGGCCCGCCCCGTGGCCGAGTAGTTAAGTTTGCATGCTCTGCTCCGGCAGCCCAGGGTTTTCCCTGTTTGGATCCTGGGCGCGGACATGGCACCGCTCATCAGGCCATGCTGAGGCGGCATCCCACATGCCACAACTAGAAGGACTTACAACTGAAAATATACAACTATGTACTTGGGGGCTTTGGGGAGAAAAAGGAAAAAAATAAAATCTTTAAAAAAAAAAAGTAGTGAAGGAAAATGTGTAGCCTCTGGTAGAGCAATCACATTGGCTTACCTTGATCAGAGTGGTGATGTAATAGTAATGACAATGGCTAACATGTATTGATCATTCTGCAGTGTGCTGGGCGTTGGCCTGGTACTTTAAGGATATGATACTAATGATACTAATTTTCACAGCAACATTAGGAGGTAGGGATAGTGTCTCTCTTATATAGATGAAGTTAAATGACTTGGCCAATGTCACTTAGTTCCTAAGTTGTAGAGGCTGGATTTAAATCAAACTACAGAACCCATACTCTTCTTCATCCTTACCCTATTACTGCTTGAGGGATCTTGAAACGAGTGATTTTTGAAAAGCTGAAGGTATGTGAGGGGCTAATGGCAGCTGTGTTTGTTAAGAAGCTAAAGAAAAAAAAAATCTGGTTACTTAGGTGATGAAAAAAAAGGTGCCTTTACACTGTAACTACCTAGAACATTTGGCCAACAGGTTTGGATTTGAAACAGTAGGGAGACACTGTGGGTTTCTGAGTGGGCAAATTGAAGTGGTGAATTCTGGCAGCTCTTTGTGTCTGTTGGATAAAGCGTACAGAGGTTGGAAGTAGGTAGGACAAACAGCTAAGAGGCTATTGAAACAATACATGTGGGAGATAATGACGTGGAGTGGCTGATGGCTGGGGAAATGGAAAGGAAGGACAATACCAGGGACTTTGTAAGGGATAAATCTATTGAATTTGGTATTAAATATGGAAGTAAAGGAAGGAG
Organism: Equus caballus; assembly: GCF_041296265.1. Lineage (NCBI taxonomy): Eukaryota > Metazoa > Chordata > Mammalia > Perissodactyla > Equidae > Equus > Equus caballus. The sequence goes on along the minus strand of NC_091701.1, from coordinate 51,799,523 downwards.
TAGTGAATCTGACATTTTTAGGATAGATGTTAATTACTAAGGCATCTATTTTGGGAATTTAGGGGGGAGGGGTTTAAAGTTGGTTGCTAAATAAATGTGTCACAATAAGTTAAAGTCAGGTTCGGACAGATAGAAATTCATACAGGTGGTAGATGAATCCTTCTGGTTAGGGGGATTAAATATAAAATGAACAAGACAGAATAAGGGACTGATTTACAAGTGATATCTACAACTAAAGTGGGAAGGAGGAGAAGGGGAACTAGGGAGAATGGTCCTATGGGAGCTTGAGTATCACAAAAAGGAGATAGTTGGGGCAGGCCCAGTGGCTGAGTAGTTAGGTTTGTGCACTCTGCTTCGGCAGCCCAGGGTATGCCAGTTGGGATCCTGGGGGGGGACCTACACACCGCTCATCAAGCCATGCTGTGGTGGCCTCCCACATAGAAGAACTAGAATGATCTACAACTAGATTATACAACTATGTACTGGGGCTTTGGGGAGAGAAAAAAAAGGAAGATTAGCAACAGATGTTAGCTCGGGGCCTATCTTCCTCACCAAAAAGCATACTTAAGAAGAAAAAGATATAGTCAAACACTAAAATATAGATTATTCTGTTATTAGTATATTTTGGTAGGATTTTGAAGTCACTGGAGTTCAGGATCATTTGAGCTATTTAAAGACTACAGAGAAGATTTTATTTTGAGTTTTAGAATACAATTGAAAGCTCTTTTTTGGTAAAATTTAGATCTGTGTCATTAACTGTCTAAATTCACAAATAGTCAGTATGCCTCAAAAGTCATTTATTTTGTAAACAGCAAAATATTCCTATTTGAAAATGCTGGTATCTTTATGTTTAATGAAATTATGTGTGCAAGTTCATGAGAAGGGCTTTGTAAGAGTAAAGTATTATTTTGATTATAGGGAAATAGATTTTTTTTGGTGTTATTGCTTCTCAAATTTTGATGAGCTATATTTTCTATTAGTTAAAAAAACAAATAATAATATTCACTAGGATTCTGCTTTTTCCTGCCCCCCCAAGTTCGTAAAATTGGAGCACAACAAGTGAATTCTTATGTGTTAGACTGTGCTATAATTTTACAACAAGTTGTCAAGCTAAGATTTTACTATTAGCACCCTTACAACTGTCATTTCTTCATTTCTGTCTTTCTTCTTTCCCCTTCTCACCCACGCACTATCATTGACCCAATTTTGCTACATCAGAAGTATACAGTAGCAAAAGGAGACAATAGAAGCAATGAAGAGGGAGGTGAGGTGAGGACAACAGGAATGTCACAGGCTGTTATAAACCTGACAGATTTTAAAACGAAGAGTTAATCTGGTTTGTGCTTTGTGGCAAAGTAGGTTTATCAAAAACTGTTTTAAGTGAATGATTTTTCAAGATCTCTTTTTTTAGTTGATAGACTTTCTGTTGTTCGTTTATCAATGTATTGTATATAAAAGCAACACATATTGAGACTGTACTTGCCATTATATATGCTAGACCAAAAATGTACTGCAATGTAGAACTCAAGTATTATTTTGATCTTGTTCTTTTTCTCATTATCATCAATGTAACAGTGAAGATCGTATCCCATATCAAATTATGAAACTGCATTTTTTTCCTATGTTGTTTATTTTGGATTAGAGAATAGTGGAAGAAGATGCTGCTAATATAAAGCAAAGAGTGATTATTTTTAATTCAAACTTTAATTTTAATTAATTTAATATTAATTTTAATGGAAAGAAATGTCATTTTATTTATTTATTTGTTTATTTGAGGATGATTAGCTCTGAGCTAACTGCTGCCAATCCTCCTCCTTTTGCTGAGGAAGACTGGCCCTGAGCTAACATCCATGCCCGTCTTCCTCTACTTTATCTGTGGGACGCCTGCCACAGCATGGCTTGCCAAGTGGTGCCATGTCCGTACCCAGGATCTGAACCGGCGAACCCCAGGCCGCCAAAGTGGAACATGCACACTTAACCACTGCACCACTGGGCCGGCCCCCCAATGTCCTTTTATTCAATAAATATTTGTTTACATTTTATGTATTTATTTACTTTTGGTAGTAACCTGAGCCTGAGAAGGGAATTAGGCAGGGCTTTTGGCAGGAGACCCTTCCACTTTGTTGGTGTATGCGTTAGGGCTATGTTTTCAAAAGCATTGAATGTGTGCTACAATATTAAGGTTATAATAAGATTATCAAGTATTAAAGAATGATAACATCTGCTGAGACTGAAGGTGGAGTAAAAAGGTGCTCTCATACGGTATTTGTGGAAACAGAGACTCTTGGGAAAGCAGTCTGGCAGTGATTTAAAATAAAAAGGAGATACTGTTTGAACAAACAGTTCCACCTTGGGGATATTTATTCCAGAGAAATAAAAACACTCACAAGAATATTTATGTTCAGGGTTGTTAGTGCAGCACTCAGTTGTTCCTCAAAAAAACCCCAAAATAAATGTAGTCAAAGGGGAGTGGTAGAAAAATTATGGAATAACCATACCATGAAAAATTATGTAGATACTAAAAAGAATGAGTTAGGCCTATTCCAGTTAATTTGGAGGGATTTCTAATGTACCCTTAGTGAGAAAAGAAAGATGTCAAGAAGTGTATGTAGCATGATTCTAGTTTTCTAAAAGTCATTTCATATATGTTGTATGTATATTTATACATATTTATGTTTGTGTGACTTAAGGGGCATTGAGAAAGGTATGGAAGGATAGATACTAGATTGTTAACTTGGTTGGGAGAAGAATTAGGAGAAAATAAAAGCAAATAAATTCAATGTGTATGTATTAAATTTTGAGCAAGTTAGTAATTTAGCAATTCAGAACCTGAAGTTAAAAGAGGCCTTTCCGGCATAAATTGGATTGAGTAAACTCAATGTGAGACACAAAAGGGAATCTATAGTTTTCTTAGCCACACTGATTAAGGGTTTTCACCAGTTCTTCAGAATATAGGAATTGAAGATGATAACCTTTATCTTTAAGTTTTATAAAGTATTTGCCATAAACTATATAAAGTTCTCATTTAAAAAAACTATAGGCATTAAAAGTGTTAGGCATTCGGGCACACTAGCATCATAGTGAGACTTTATCCTTGAATCAACTAGAGTAATTGAAACAATGAGAAAATTACTGTTATTAAATGCCATGTTATGTTCTAGTACCAATCAATACATTTTTAATTTCCTCCTATGTGCCAGGCTAGGTGTTGAGCTAGGTTCTGCCTTTACAGGGATAAGATAGAGAAGGGAGTTCAGTGAAGGTAGGACCTCATATTCTACGCAGGGGTGAGACAGTAAGAAAGCCCACACGTTAAAAAAAAAAAAAAAAAAGCAATTGCAGATTGTGATCAGTCCAATAAGGAAATAAACAGAATGATGGAAAAGGCCATCATTTTTCAAAAGGGTGTTCAGTGAAGGTCCCTGAGGGGGTGATATTAGAGCTGAGAACTAAAAGGTAGGTAGAGAGAATTCCAAACAGCGAGCTTACATGTGTAAAGGCCTCAGTGTGAATAAAGGTTTGGTCTGGTCGACAACAGGAGGAGGCCGGTGTGCCTGAAGCACCAGTGAGCAAGGGGATGAATGGCTGGTCAGAGATGAGACTCAAGTAGCCACTTGGAGCAGGGCCTTATTTGTAGGAGTTGGAGAAGAGTTTGGATTTTTTTTTAAGAGCGGCATGGATACCACTGCGGGTCTTTCACCTTGGAAGTGAAATGATTCAGTTTCTATTTTAAATAGATCATATTGAAGCGTAAACTTTCTTACACATTCCTGTGCTTTCTCATGGATGATTTTGACTAGACTGCTTCTTCCAATTTGGTTCCCTCCTGTTCTTAGGGTTCTTAGAATATCTTGAGCTGGGCCTCAGTTGACTCCTTTTCACTCAGGAGGCAGTAGAGTGTAGCTGGAGCCTACGTGGGCTTTGTAGTCTAAGCCAGATTTGAATCCTTATTTGATCCCTTTTTGCTGTGTGACTTTAGGTGTTTACGTTACTTTTGGAGGCTGTTTCCTCGTCTGGGATAACGACATCTAGCACATAGGGATGTTACAAAGATTGAATGAGGTAATATGTAAATGGTGCCTGATACATGGAGAACCGAATAAAGCTTAGTTCCTTGTCCCCTCTTTTTCTTCTAAGATGAGATGAGGACTTTTCTTTCCTGAATAGGATCTGAGTCCCTTGTCTTCCCCAGGTAGCTGTGCTGGACCTATAAAGTGACTAAGATGTTAATTTGTGTTTATGATTATGTACATGTAATCAGTTAATTATTCACATTCTTGAGACATACATGTGAAGATCTTTACAAATCTCCACTTTCAGAAATACCACCAAAGAGGTAATATCTCTCAAGTCTGTAGTTTCTGAGAAGAGGTATAGCCGTGGTCTAAGACTGTGGAAGATATGTACAGAGTTTTTTTTGAACCTTTAATTACTCAGTCTGGACCAGAGAAGAAATAATAGTCCAACCATAGGCTCCGAAATACCTAGAGACAGACCTGAAAGAGAGTATAATTCATTCTTTATGCATGTAACATTTTTTTTGCTGAAGAAGATTAGCCCTGAGCTAACATCTGTGCCAGTCTTCCTCCACTTTATATGTGAGTCACTTCCACAGCATGGCTGACAAGTGGTGTAGGTCCGTGCCTGGGATCTGAACCTGTGAACCTGTGCTGCCAAAGTGGAACACACCAAACCCAACCACTACACCACGGGGCCACCCATGTGTAACTTTTCCTTAATCATCATCTTCCTGTTCTGTCCAGCTCTCTTACTTAGTACTGCTGAAATTCCTGAAGCATCATTCACTGAAACCAGTGCCATGGCCAGTATTGGGTTTCTCAAACTGTGCTATATTGCTTACTTACCAAGTCACTGTTATGTCTCAGGCACTGTTCTAAGTGTTTTATACAAATCATCGTATTTAATCCTCAGAACAACTCTATAAGATAGGTACCATTAGTATTCTCTTTTTATAAATGAGGAAATTAAACCCCAGAAAGATCGAGTAACTTTCTAAAAATTATACAGTAAATGGAGGAGACTATATATTTTAAGTGAATTGCCTTTTTCACTTAATATTGTTTGGCGCTACAGGGATGTTAGGACATATAGAATCATCTCATTATTTTTCTGCAGCCTTTTAAAAAACTTTTTTTATTATGGAAAATTTTAAACATATATAAATTTAGAGAAAACAGTATAATGAATTGCCATAAACCCATCACTCAACTTCACCATTGTGGCTAATCTTACTTCATCTGTATTTCAGCTGCATTAGATTATTTTGAAGCAATTCCCAGACATCGTATCACTGCATCTATAAATACATCAGTATGTATCTCTAAAAGATGATGACTGAAAAGCCAACCAAACAAACCACAATGTGATTATCACACCTAAAGATATTCCTTCATATCATAGATTTCCATTTAGTGTTGAAATTTCCCTGATTGTTTTGTATTTTTTTGTTGCTTTATTAAAATCAGGATCCAAGCCAGATTCATACATTACATGTGGTAGAGCTGTCTCTTAAATCTTTTAATATTTTCCCCTCCCTACCAGGATAAAGGTCCTCCTTTCTCTATGGCAAAAATCTTGGTATGTAATCAAGGCTTACCAACATTTAAGCATTGCATCCCCCTAGGAGCTGCACCTTGACTGTCAAAGATATGATTTGCCCAGGCTTAATAAGTATATATACTCCTTGTATGTTCCCATGGTTACTTAGACCAAGAGATTGAAGTATTTAAGAACAATGCAAATTAATCATTCAACTTAATCTTCCCTGGGAAGCATTCTAGTTCCAGTTATTGAGTACTTTGGGGTCATTTTATTTCCAAGGTTTTTGGCCATTTTGAGGGGGAAATTGTTTTGGTAGGCCTAGTTTATTATGGTAGCTTCACTTGATTTCAGTGATTAACAAGGGTGTTGTACCCCCTCACTTTGTTAGGAATTGCATTATTTAGTAGCTGATAGTAGGATTTGCCAGAATGGACAGTAAAAATACTTATGTTAAGGCAAAAAGAGAAATAAGCACACAGTGTTTCATGGAAGAAGTCTGAATGAGAAAAGCAAACTTCTGGAGAATTTTCTTTGCAAAATTAAATAGAAGGTTTTGTTTCTAGTGTATGTGAAATATGCAGCTGAAAGTGGTAATTAAAATTCGATGCCTAAAACTACCTTTCCTAATGCATGCGCAGTTGATTTTAGTAAATATCAAACATTTTGTATCACTAATTAAAATCTGTTTTAAAAAATTAATGTCGCTCAATAAAGTTAAAATTAATGTGGCTATATGTGCTAAAAATTATTTTTTCTCATTAAAATATTATTATGATAGATGAATTCCACATGGCGCTGTTGTAACAGGGTTTGTGTGTCCGGGTTATTGTGGTCTTTCCTCATTATGCAGAGCGCTTGTGTAGTGAAAGGGCAGGCATTCCTGACTAAATTTGGCTTCCATTAGGAGTAAGAGCAGTCATAGTGAAGGACAGCAAGAAGATTAGCTTCATATGCCCAGCTCTTGCGTTGGTCATGTCTTCTTTCATTGTTCATGTAATTAATTTTTCTATATAGGAAATGCTATGTGTTATCTATAGTTATGAAACTTCATGACATTCTCATTTGAGAGTTACTGAAATTGAAAGGACGTTAAGATCTGAAAATGTCTGTTCATCTCAGTTGGCACAACATCATGGAGGAACAGTTTGTTTTGACTCATATTACAGCCACATATTGGATAAGCAGAGATGAAGCTGCCTAGACCAGTCAGGACCGACACCCCTGGTAAATCCAAGAACGATAGAAGCCAACCCCAAGGAAATCTTGGTTTGGAGAAAGATGAAGAGTTAGAACAATAACTCCTGCACATTTGGACAAAAGCAGAAAAATTTGATAAGCAAGAAGGGAAACAAACATCCCATGCTTTTCTGTGTCTCTAAGCATTTTAGAACAACTATTTCAATATGCATTCGCTTTACAGTTTCCAAGTATTTTGGTGTTCAAGATCTAATTTTTTTCCCTTACAACAAGACTCTATCTTTCTGTAACCTCCTGTTAGAGAAGAGGCTCAGAGAAGCTAAGGAAAGCTAAGGCTAAGTTAAGGCTCGGGAAATCTCAACTAGTTAATGGCACAGGGGGTTAGAACCCGTTTTCTGACCCTGGTTTCGGTGTCCATTTCACCATCATCTCTGAGCTATGTTTGAGGGCAGGACCTACGTTTTTTTGATCTCTGTATCTCTAGTACCAGGCAAAGTGCCCAGCACACAGTTGGTGCTTAATAACTATTTTTAAATGAAAGCAAAATAACCTGAAAGATTTGATTTCAGCAGATTTTTGGCTTAAAAAGTAGTGCTTCTTTGACAGATAAAAACTAGACAATTGATGGTGAACATGATATGGTCTGTACAAAAACTGATATATAATAAGGTACTCCTAAAATTTACACAATTTTATAAGCCAATATGACATCAATAAAATAATTTAAAAAAAAGTAGTGCTTCTAGATACATTACCTTGGTCTTGGTGTGCATACTTAACAAGAAAATTCTTGATCTTGATGTACTATATAATTTTTAAAAAGTAACCAGCTTTTTAGTCATAGCAAATCAGAATTTTTCCTTTATAATCTCTGGAAAATCTTTTAGAGATACAAAACATCAAAGGATCTGTTTTTGAACTTAAACCATTTAAACAGGTAATTCATATCATTCAAACTATTTGGGTTTTTTACTTATTAGTGTCATTGAAGTTTAAGTTAACTTTTTTTCCCCTTACTCAATGGAAATTTAGGGTTGCAGGTAAACTCTTTGTAAAGTCTACTTTATAGTTAACCTGTGATATAGGTTGCATGCATTCTAAAGGTCACGTAAGGTTAAATTTGGTAAATTGCAAAGGAATTACTACTATCCAGTTTACTCCAGTCAAGTGAGGCCTTGGAATGTTCATCTCTTGGCTGGATAGGCAAAATGTTTCTAAACAACGTGATCTCATTGGGAGCTAGAGGTGGTTCAGTGTAAGTACAATATATATCTGTATATGAAACCCTACATCTTTTATGGGTAATAATTTTAATTAAATGTATAAAGAGTCTGATCTTTCATTAGGATCCATTTTATTTCTTGAGCTTCAAAATGTCAAGGCTTTTTCAAGCACATGTGAACTATACTCAATGTAAATTTAAATAGTTCTGGAAATGTCAAAGCTATGTGCACTTTTACATTCAAATAGTCGAGTTGGGTTTGGAAAAATTTAATCAAGAAAATAGACTGCCCATTTTTGTTCAGCTAGTGTCAGCTATTTCTTGTCTATGTCTTTCACGTGTCCTTGACTTCTTGCCCAAGAGGGATTTACAACTGCCTAAGAGACATCTTTGAAATGGCAAATCGTTAACTCTTAATCATCTTAACATCTTAATCGCTTTTCTTAAAGTTATTTGGAGTATGGATATAGTATTTGGTTAATTTCTTTCAAAGTCATTTTAGGTCACCCTTTGAAATGATAGTAACAAAATGGAAATGATATTATGAAACTACTAAGTTACTTGAGATATTAAATTTTTAGCATCAGTGTTAGCCTGGGAGGCTCAAAACTTTGTTTTAAATGCCTTTTATCATTTTTAATGTAAACACATGTCATTTTACTTAGAAATAGAAGGTCTCAATAAGACCACTTAACCTTTTCTTATTTCTAGCCTTATGTGTTACTGTGGGCCACGTTGACTTTTTTGTGTGTGTCTACAACATTATTATCCAGTCAATTAAAATAAGCATTAAAAGTAATGAAGTTGTTTAAAATAAATGGGTCATTCGTATTTTAAACAATACTTTTGGTTTAAATACATCACCTGTTTTTGAGGTACCTGCTTTTCTTTGTTAATATAATATCTAAAATGTTTTAGCATCTTGACTGACTGTGGGTAGATTCTAGTTTCAGTGCTAAACTCCCTCTTCTGTTCTGTCTGTTCAGGCAACAGGCTCACTGACATTGCCAAGTAATTGTCTCTAATTCAATGAGTTAATTAGTTAACTGTCTCCTGCAGAAGTCAAGTACTGACTCCTTGTGGATGAGAAGACTTGTGTTTTTTTCCTCTGAGCTATACACTTTATCTTTCAGTTAAAATCAAGTTAAAATAGACTAGGAGAGTTGGGGAAAACACTAGCAAAATACCTCGGGGTAAGTGATTCTCTGGCATTATTTATAATCCCAGATACTGGCAGACTCTGTTCCAGTACATGTCAACAAAAGCATTTCTTTCTTGTTTTTCTTGTTGGCTGCTGTGTCCTTGCTGGTTTGTGCTGAGGCCGCTCTATTTCCTAATAGTTTTAAAGGCAAGAATATTGTAAAATCCTGGTAATTCAGTTTATACTGTCAGTGTGTGTATTCTGTGTGTGTAATGGTAGTCTTGGCAATCAAATTCAGGTGTTAGTATTAGATACTAGACACCTGTGTGGCAAGAAGAACTGGACAATTAGTTGCCAAATTTTGTCAGTACTAACTCTGACATGTTTTCATATTTGCTGTCTTTTGAAAATTGACATCTACTAATTAAAGAAAGCAAGCAACACAAACAATTGTGAAGAGAGAGAACAAAGATCACCATAACCCATATCTTGTATTTTCTTATTTTATATTTAGTTCTTCCTTCTTTTAAATTTTTTGTAGGAGTCAGGCCCAGGATTCTTTGACAAAGGATATGAGCATTTTTGTGGTTTTTTATATATGTGCATATGTACATATATATATTGCTAAATCACTTTTCAAAAGGACTGAATTTGAAAAACCAGGATATCCAGAATGATGTAAATAATATGTTATCATTTGTGTAAAAAAGAGAAATAGATAAGCCATTATTTTTTTCTTTTCACTTCCACTGCCTTGGTTCAGGTCTCAGCCTCTTTCACCTGGGTCTTTGCGGTAGCCGCTGCTTAGTCTCCCTGCACCCAGTCAGTTTCTCTGTTCTCTAATCCATCTTTCACGGTGCCACCAGAGAGACTAGAGGTCAGATCATGCCTCTCTCTTCCCCTAAAATTTTTAGTGGTATCCCATGGGCCACAGAGTAAAGTTCAGACTATTCAGTTTAGCGTTCAAAGTCTTCCACCATCTGGTCTCAAACTGCGTTTTCAGTTTCACCTTCTACATAGCTTTGTATACTCTCTCTTTATTACCACATCTCTCTCCAACCAACCCTCCCACGCCCCTAAAAAGAAAAAAAATTATTTTTAAATTTCTATATTTGTTCACCTTTTTTTTTTTTAAGGCTGAAATACCCTTTTTCTCCATTTGTAGTTGAAATTGAATTTTAGTTTCAAGGCCTATTCTGAAGTTTCTCCTTCCTCCTGCCAACCCCATCTCACCTGTCCTCAGACTGAACCACTCCTTTTTGGTTCCCATGGTACATTTCTCATACTATTGTTTGGCACTCGTATTCTGGTTAGTGGTTGACTTGTCAGTCGGCTTAAATTCTATTTTTAGACTTCCTTGTGGTGATTCCTCTTTCTAATTGCAGTAGTCTCCCTGACATTTTACCTTCCCCACTCCTGCCTGTCCTTGACTGGTGGTTTTCTGATTTTGGTAAACCATGTCCAACTATATCATATGTTGAAGAATGAGGAGGGGAAGAAGCAATTGTCATGAATTGGGAGAGTCCGTTCACTATTAGTATCAATACCATACAGTTTGTTTTTTCTTTGTCCTATGTTTGCATACCTATTGTTTTGAAACATCAAAGATTATTTAGTCATTTTATGGATGTGTGATAGATCTAGAGGCCTGGCAGGAGAATGGAGTTGTTGAACAACTCACAGAAAGTTAGTGGTAGAGCCAGGATTTAGACCCAGGACCCTATCAGGAATGACTTTTCTAGCATGTAGGGAGAACCTGACTTTATTTTGGGGTGATATTTGTTAGGTGCTTTTGGGAGCATCAGCTAGTAAGGGTGATATGGCATTGGCTGTAATAGCCTCTGTGGTGTTTTTCAGAATACGACAAAGGAAACATTTTTGCCTTAATTCTCTCCTTGTTGAAAGAGCTGGTGGCTTGGTTTAGTCAGATTCACAAATGAGGACATGAAATGCTTAATCAGAGAGCAAATCAACAGTCTTTTGATCTGATCCTTCCCATCCCTGTCTTGTTTTCCAGAAGCAACCATTTGTAACTTTTTTTTTTAAAGATTTTATTTTTCCATTTTCTCCCTAAATCCCCCAAGTACATAGTTGTATATTTTAGTTGTGGTCCTTCTAGTTGTGGCATGTGGGATGCCACCTCAGCATGGCCTGATGAGCGGTGCCATGTCCGTGTCCAGGATCCGAACCGGCAAAACCCTGGGCTGCCGAAGCTGGGCACGTGAACTTAACCACTCGGGCACGGGGCCGGCCCCTTTGACTCTTTTAGCTATTTTTTTTGATTTTTCCCTTCATATTTCTATACTGCTATTGCTAGACATTATTGACTTTCTATTACAGTAGTTGAGAACTTAGCTTCCCAATACTACTTTCTGCCCCATTTTTCTCCCTCCATTCCTCTCAGTATATTTATAATTGTTATTAAATTAATATTTAGTATCTACATTATGACTGTAATGTCTATTTTGAGCCATCATGTATTATAATAATATTTCCTATTTTTTACAACAAAAGTACTATTTCATAGAGTTAAAAATGACCCTTTTATTTACTTAGTGATTTGTATACCTATTACCAGTTCATTAATTTAACAAATATTTACTGAGTGCCTACTGTGTGCCAGGCATTATGCTAGGTGTTTGGGCTACACCAGTGCACAAACTAGACAGAGATTCCTTCCTTTGTGACACTTATATTCTAGTTGGGAGATAGACAGTGAACATAATAAAGAAGTAAAATATAGTGTGTTAGAAGGTGATAGGTGCCAAGGGGAAGACAAGCAGAGCAATGTAAGAGGATTGGGAATACAGATACAGGCATGAGTTGTAAAACTAAATAGGATGATAAGACTAGGACTCATTGATGAGGTGACAATCTCATCTATCTCATTTAAATCTTGAGCAAAGATTTAAATTCCTCCCAGCGTTCTTTTCTGTGTAGCCAAATGCCTTGGATACTCCTGCATTCCATTCTCCCCAGTGGCTTTCGTTCTTAGAGCCCTCCATCTGCCCCGAGGATGAGGTGCTCTAGAGCCCGAGGCACATTTATTGTCCTGGGATTTCCTTTGGCCACTTTCCTGGGTTGGATCATCTGTTTCCTGGATCCCACATCTTCCTTTTACTTGGTATTCACGTCCTCTTTTTGATGGGTCAAATTCTCCTATAACTTCCTGAGAAAGGGTACATGAAGGGAGAGAAAAGTATTGAGAACATGGATACCTCAAAGTGCTTTTAACCCACCCTTACAATTGATTGAAAGTTTGGCTCAGTTTAGAATTCTAGGTTGGAAATCATTTCTCTTAGCATTTTCAAGGCCTTACCGCGTTGTCTTCAAGCTGCCAATGTTTCTCTTGAGGAAACATTGATGCCAGTGATTCGTAATTCTCTATATGTGACCTGTTTTTTCTCTCTGAAAACTTTTACGATTTTCTTTTTATTCTGATGTTCTGTAATTTTATGATTATGGGCCAGGCCCTGTTGTGGGTCTTTGTTTTGTTTGTTTTGATTTATTGTGCTTGGCACTTGTGAGCCCTTGTATTCTTCAGTTCTGGGAAATTTTCTGATATTACTACTTTGATAGTTGGCTGAAGTAGCTAAATTGATCAGCTCCAACCCAGAGAGGGGGGCTCTGGTTGTTCATGTTTGGTCATGCCATAGTACATAAAACCGTTAAAATAATGAGGCATTTATTTGATAGGCAGGTATTATTATTATTTTATTTAAAAAAATGATCAACATAAAAGGCAGAATATTTTTGATTCTTTTTTCCAGCTACTGGAACTTAGAATGATTACCTACGACGGAAATTCTTGTTTATATGCTTTTCTCATTCATTTCCCTTTTAAGATTTGGCAGGATATGTTCCTCCCCCCACCCCCCTCCCTGACTCTTGTAGGCAGGAAGCCCCTGGGAGTCTATCTCACTTTCAGGTCATGGTCACTTTGGCTACTCTTTTACCTTTCTTCATCTTTCTCATATTTCTTCTCTTACATATATATAATAATATATATAGTGTAGTATATATACACATCTTACATTATAAGTGATATATATAAAATATATATATTTGAGATAAAAGTCACATAACAAAATTCACCATGTTAACCATCTTAAAGTATACCATTCAGTGTTGTTTAGTATATTTACAATATTGTGCAACCATCACCACTATCTAATTCCAGAACATTTTCATCACCCTGAAAGAGAAATCCCATACATGTTTAGGCAGTTACTCTCCTTTCCCTGCTCCTCCCACCTCCTGGCAACTACTCTTCAACTTTTTATTCCTATGGATTTTCCCATTGTGGACGTTTCATGTAAATGGGGTCATACAATATGTGGCCTTTTGTGTCTGGCCTCTTTACTTAGAATGTTTTCAAGGTCCATCCATATTGTAGCATGTATCAGTACTTTACCAATGTTATTAAATCAGACTCTGGTTGTATATTTTTCACTATCTAGAGAAAAATTCTGCATTTATTATCCTTATTTTGATTTTGATAATGGCCTTTAGTTTACCTTTTCACAAAACATTTGTTGGCTACAAAATGATACTGAATAATTTAATTTTTAAGTATACATTATTTGTTTATTTTTTAGTATGCCAGTACTGAGGTTGATGGAGAACATTACATGACCCCGGAAGACTTTGTCCAGCGCTATCTTGGACTGTATAATGATCCAAATAGCAATCCGAAGATTGTGCAGCTCTTAGCAGGAGTAGCCGATCAAACCAAGGATGGGTAAGAACATTTATACATTTATTAAAAATTAATGTTCTGCAATATCTTATTAAAAAATAAGTCAACTTTCTAAGTTTACCTATGACCATCTGGAATTTTAATATTAGTAAACTGTATCTTTTCTTAGAAGTTTATAAAAACAGTGTTATTTACTGCCATTATCAAATATACTAGTATTTCTTTCTTTAAAAAAAAATTACGTGTGAAAAATTGTATTTTTCTATTGAGTAATCTGAGCAAAATGAATTTCAGATAACTAAGTGTATTTTCAGAACTACTAAGTGTATTTCTTTCATTCATTCATCTGTTCAATAAATATTGAGTACCTACTATGTTTTAGGCACTGTTCTAAGTGATAGAATTACATCAGTGAATAAACTATGCAAAAACACTAAACAAAATTTAAAAGTAAATTATAACATGTTTTGAGGTTACAAGTGCTATGAGGAAAAATAAATCAGGGAAGAATTTAGAGAGTGGCATTTGTTCATTTATCTGTCTACTCATTTATTTGACAAGCATTTATTGAACAACCACCATTTGCCAGGCACGGTTGGACCTTAGAAATAGAAGCATAAATAAAATGAGGTTCCTGTTCTTAAGAAGAAGCTCATGGCCTAGTGAGGAAGAGGTTGGAGGAAACAAAGAGAAAAAAGTAATACTCCGGGAATGAGGTGCTATAATAGAAGTATAGGAAAGGTACAAAGGACACCCAAGAAAGCGTGGTTAACTGCTTTGGGTGGTCAGGACAGCATGATAAAGAGGTGATGCTTGAATGAAATCTGGTAAGACAAATAGGTGCTTGCTGTTGGTTGGACAAGTAGGGAGGAGAATTCCAGGAAAGGGAATAGCTGTGGCATGGAACATCATGGGCTGTGTGTGTGTGTCTGTGTGTGTGTGTTTTGGGGAGTGACGGTGGGGAGGTTGTGTTACGAGTACTTTGGCGTAGCTGTAGTGTTGCTTTGTTGTTGGAGTTGTGGTTGAAGTAGAGCTGGGGACCTTGTGTGCTAGGTTTTGACTGTCTCCTGGAGCCTCCTGACTCTCAGTCTTGAAGGTATTTTTAGCCTGACGTTATATGGGTGTGTGCAGCTACAGAAATAACAAAGTGCATCTTACTAGAGTGTCAGTTTACTCAAATCAAGTGGGAAACCACAACATTTTTATATTAAAATCAAATATGACCATGTTATGGAGCGAACAGAATATTTGTATGAATTATAAAGAAAGTTTTGACTGGTTTTGTGAGTTCCGAGCTATGTCCCCAGGCCTGCAAGGGTCTTGGTTCTTTCTCCTACCTGTAGAGGTGTTTGTGTGAAAAACTTTGAAAAAATGGGCAATGTGGAATCTTTAAAAGTTATTTCATTACCACAAATATGATGAGATTTTAGAAAAATGATAGGTTGGAGTAGGACAAGAGTTGTATGCATTGAAATCCGTTTAGGAGGCTGTGATAAAGTAGAAATGTTGGTATCTAAGTTCTTCTTTGAGTCCAGGGTTAGTATTGTATAAATTTATTTTCCCACAGAATCTAGCACAGTGTGTGAAATTTACTATGACTATTTTGTATCTTGGAAAGATTTTATATAATTTGTCAATGGCAGATGTTGGGGAACTTGTATACATTTTGTGTCTAGTCTCTAAGTGAAATCAGCTGTGATTAGACAGTAAGGCATATGAAAACTAGCTATATTTAATCAGAATTTCTTCTAAATTATTAAAGGTAACATATATATTTAGCTCTTTTAGAAACTATCAGAGGGGCAGTGGGGAGGGAGGAGGGTGAAAGGGGTGATGAGGCAGATGTGTATGGTGATCTATGGTAATTAGCCTTTGGATGATGAACATGAGAAAATCTACAGAGAAATTGAAATATAATGATGTACACCTGAAATTTATATAATGTTATAAACCAGTGTTACCTCAATTAAAAAGGTAAACACATAATTAAAAAAAATAAAATAAAATAATTAAATCCAGACTGACAGAAGTTTGATGTCATTTAATTTCCAAACAATAAATTTGATATTCATTAAAAAAAAAAGAAAAACTATCAGAGTGTTTGTTGTTATTAATTTGATCTGAGACCTGCTTTCAGGGTATCCATATCTTTTCAGATGCTTCCTTTTGTGACCATCTGCTCAGGTCCATCTCAGTAGTGTGTCTTTTTTGAAGCTTTATGTGGTTCTCCCAGACTCAGTTGTCTTGCTAAAGAGTGGTCAAGTGGAATCAAGGGTTTAAGTTGCCAGAGGAGAATAAATCAAAAATGAGTTTTTTAAAAGGTAAATCTTCTATTTCAAATTTTAAAAACTTCTTAAACTTCCCTTTTTTTTCACTCTCTTTGGAATTAGTCAGATTAGGATTGGGTAGGAAATCTGATTCATAGAGTTAGGTCATAAAAATTATAAATGAGTTTATGAGATATAGATTATTTTTAAAAGCAGAGAAAGGTGGAATTTTCTAGAAACACCAGAATTCCTTTTTTTTTTTTTTTTTGAGGAAGATTAGCCCTGAGCTAACATCTGCTGCCAATCCTCCTCTTTTTTCTGAGGAAGACTGGCCCTGAGCTAACATCTGTGCCCATCTTCCTCTACTTTCTATGTGGGACGCCTACCACAGCATGGCTTGCCAAGTGGTGCCATGTCCGTACCCAGGATCCAAACTGGCGAACCCTGGGCCACCAAAGAGGAATGTGCACACTTAATCGCTGTGCCAGTGGGCTGGCCCCAACACTGCAATTCCTAATCTGTTCATAGATGGTCTTCAGAGGTTCCTGAATTTACTGAAATATAACGCAAAATGAATGGATTTGTATCTGAATTTTTCTAGGGAGAAATCCCAGGTTTTCAAAAGGGCCTATGACTTCAAAAAGGGTTAAGTATCAGTGTCAAAGTTTCTTTAATACTTAAAAAAAATTTTTTTTATTGAGGTGACATTCGTTTATAATGTTATATAAATTTCAGGTGTACATCATTATATTTCGACTTCTGTAGATTGTATCGTGTTCACCACCACAAGTGTAGTTGGTATCTGTCACCATACGCATGTGCCCTTTACCCCTTTCAACCTCCCCCTGCCCATTTTCCCTCTGGTCACCACCAATCTGTTCTCTATGTGTTTGTTTGTTTATCTTTCACATATGAGTGAAGTCATACAGTAATTGTCTTTCTCCGTCTGACTTATTTTGCTTAGCATAATACCCTCAGGATCCATCCATGTTGTCACAAATGGCATGGTTTTGTCTTGTTTTTATGGCTTAGTAGTATTCCTTTGTGTGTGTGTGTGTATGTGTATATATATATATCTTCTTTATCCATGTGTATATACATCTTCTTTATCCATTCATCCATTGATGAGTACTTGAGTTGCTTCCAAATCTTGTCTATTGTCAATAATGCTTAAATGAACATAGGGGTGCATGTATCTTTTTGAACTGGTGATTTTTGTGTTCTTTGGATAAATACCCAGAAGTGGAATAGTTGGATCATATAGTAGTTCTATTTTTAGTTTTTTGAGGAATCTACATGCTGTTTTCCATAGCGGCTGCACCAGTTTACATTCCCATCAGCAGTGTACGAGGGTTCCTTTTTCTCCACATCCTCTCCAACACTTGATATTTATTATCTTTTGATAATAGCCATTCTGACAGGTGTGAAATAATATCTTGTTGTAGTTTTGATTTGCATTTCCCTAATAATTAGTGGCATTGAACATCTTTTCCTGTGCCTGTTGGCCATCTGTATATCTTGTTTGAAAAAATGTCTGTTCATATCCTCTGCCCATTTTTTGATCTACTTGTTTGCTTTTGTGTTGAGTGGTATGAGTTCTTTATATATTTTGGATGTTAACCCCTTATCAGATTCATGATTTGCAAATGCTTTCTCCCAATTGGTAGATTGTCTTTTCATTTTGTTGGTGGTTTCCTTTGCTGTGCAGAAGCTTTTTAGTTTGATGTAGTCCCATTTGTTTGTTTGTTCTTTTGTTTCCTTTGCCTGGGGAGACATGATATTCAAAAAGAAACTGCTTAGACTTATGTCAGAGAGTGTACTGCCTGTTTTCTTTTAGGAGTTTTATAGTTTCAGTTCTCACATTCAAGTTTTTAATCCATTTTGAGTTAGTTTTTTGTATAGTGTAAGATAATGGTCTCCTTTCGTTCTTTTGCATGTAGCTGTCCAGTTTTCCCAACACCATTTATTGAAGAGACTTTCCTTTCTTCATTGTATGTTCTTGGCTCTTTTGTCAAAAATTAGCTGTCTGTAAATGTGTA
Source organism: Equus caballus (assembly GCF_041296265.1). Classification (NCBI taxonomy): domain Eukaryota; kingdom Metazoa; phylum Chordata; class Mammalia; order Perissodactyla; family Equidae; genus Equus; species Equus caballus. The sequence continues at coordinate 51,781,396 of NC_091701.1, read as the reverse complement.
GGTTTATTTCTGGGCTGTCAGTTCTGTTCCATTGATCTGTGTGCCTGTTTTTCTGCCAGAACCATACTGTTTTGATTACTATAGCTTTGTAGTATATTTTGAAATCAGGGCATGTGATACCTCCAACTTTGTTCTATTATCTCAAGATTGCTTTGGCTATTTGTTCCATGTAAGTTTTAGGATTCTGTGTTCTATTTCTGTGAAAAATGTTGCGATTCTGATTGGGATTGTGTTGAATCTATAGTTTGCTTTTAGGTAATATGGACATTTTGACTATGTTAATTCTTCCAATCCATGAGCATGGGATAGCTTTTCATTTGTTTATGTCTTCCTTGATTTCTTTCAACAGTGTCTTATAGTTCTCACTGTACAGGTATTTCATCTCCTTGGTTAAATTCATTCCTAGATATTTTATTCTTTTGCTCTGATTGTAAGTGGGATTGTATTCTTGATTTCTCTTTCTTCTAGTTCGTTGTTAGTGTATAGAAATGTGACTGATTTTTGTATGTTGATTTTGTATCCTGCAACTTTACCATGTTCATTTATTATTTGTAAAAGTTTTTTGGTGGATTCCTTAGGGTTTTCTGTAGATAAAATCATGTCATTGCAAATAGTGACAGTTTCTCTTCTTCCTTTCCAATTTGGATCCCTTTTATTTCTTTTTCTTGCCTAATTGCTTTGGCTAGGACTTCTAATACTATGTTAAGTAAGAGTGGTGAAAATGGCATCCTTTTCAGCTTCCTGTTCTTAGAAGGATAGCCATCAGTTTTTCTCCATTGAGAATGACGTCAGCTGTGGGTTTGTCATATATGGCCTTTATTATGCTGAGGTACTTTCCTTCTACACCCATTTTATTCAGTTTTTTTTTTATCATAAATGGATGCTGTATCTTGTCAAATGTTTTCTCTGCATCTAGTAAGATGATCATGTGATTTTTATTCTTCATTTTGTTGATATGGTGTATCATGTTGATTGATTTGCGGATGTTGAACCATCCCTGCATCCCTGGAATAAACCCCACTTGATCATGGTGTATGATCTTTTTAATGTATTGTTGTATTCGATTGCTAGTATTTTGTTGAGGGTTTTTGCATCGATGTTCGTCAGTGATACTGGCCTCTAATTTTCTTTTTTTGTGTTGTCCTTGTCTAGTTTTGGTATCATTGTACCGTTGGCTTCATAGAATGAGTTAGGAAGCTTCCACTCCTCTTCAATTTTTTAGAAGAGTTTGAGAAGTATAGGTATTAAGTTTTCTTTGAATGTTTGGTAGAATTCACCATGGAAGCTGTCTGGTCCTGGACTTTTATTTTTTGGGAGGTGTTGATTACTGTTTCGATCTCCTTACTGGTGATTGGTCTATTCAAATTCTCTATTTCTTCTGGATTCAGTTCTGGAAGGTTGTATGAGTCTAAGGATTTATCCATTTCTTCTAGATTCTCCAATTTGTTGGCATATAGCTTTTCGTAGTTTTCTCTTATAATCGTTTCTATTTCTGAAGTGTCTGTTGTAATTTCTCTTCTTTTATTTCTGATTTGACTTATTTGTGCCTTCTCTGTTTTTTCTTGGTGAGTCTAGCTAAAGGTTTGTCAATTTCAAAGGAGCAACTCTTAGTTTCATTGATTTTTTTCTGTTGTTTTTTGAGTCTCTATTTCATTTATTTCTGCTCTGATTTTTATTATTTCCTTCCTTCTACTGATTTTGGGCTTTGTTTGTTCTTCTTTTTCCAGTTCTTTTAGGTGCACTGTTAGATTGTTTATTTGAGATTTTTCCTGTTTGTTGAGGTAAGCCTGTATTGCTATAAACTTCCCTCTTAGAACTGCTTTTGCTGTATTCCATAAATTTTGGCATGTTGTATTTTCATTTTAATTTGTCTCCAGGTATTTTTTGATTCATCCATTGAGCCAATTGTTGTTCAGTGGCATTTGTTTAATATCCACATATTTGCAACTTTTCTGATTTTCTTTTTCTTTTTTTTTTTTTGAGATTGGTGCCTGATCTAACATCTGTTGCCAATCTTTTTCTTCTTTTTTCTTCTTCTCCCCAAAGCCCCCTGGTACATAGTTGTATATTCTAGTTGTAGGTCCTTCTGGCTCTGCTATGTGGGATGCTGCCTCCCCATGGCTTGATGAGCGGAGCTAGGTCTGTGCCCAGGATCGGAACCAGCGAAACCCTGGGCCACCAAAGTGGAGCACGTGAACTTAACCACTTGACCATGGGCCAGCCCCTCTGATTTTCTTCCTGTAGTTGATTTCTAGTTTCATACCTTTGTGGTCAGAAAATATGCTTGGTATTATTTCAATCTTACATTTATCGAGACTTATTTTGTAGCCTAATATGTGATCTATCCTGGAGAATGTTCCATGTGCATTTGAAAAGCATGCATATTCTGCAGTTTTTGGATGGAATGTTCTGTATGTATCTACTAAATCCATCTGGTCTCATGTTTCATTTAAGGCCAGTGTTTCCATATTGATCTTCTGTTTGGATGATCTATCCATTGGTATAGGTGGAGTGTTAAAGTCCCCTACTATTATTGTGTTATTGTCTATTTCTCCTTTTATGTCTGTTAATAATTGCTTTATGTATTTAGGTGCTCTTAAGGTGGGTGCATAGATATTTACAAGTGTTATATCGTCTTGTTAGATTGTTCCCTTTATCATTATGGAGTGCCCTTCTTTGTCTCTGGTTACAGTTTTTGTTTTAAAGTCTATTTTGTCTGAGCATTGCTACCCCCGCTTTCTTTTCATTGCTATTTGCATGGAGTATCTTTTTTCCATCCCTTCACTTTCAGTTCGTGAGTGTCTTTAGGTCTGAAATGTCTCTCTTGTATGCAGCATATACATGGGTCTTGTTTTTTTAATCCAATCAGCCGCCCTGCACCTTTTGATTGGAGCACTTAGTCCATTGACATTTAAAGTAGCTATTGATAAGTAGACACTTATTGCCATTTTGTTACTTTTTTTTCTGGGTGTTTTAGTAGTTCTTCTCTGTTCCTTCTCTTGCTCTCTTCCCTGTGGTTTGATGGCTTTCTTTAGTATTATGTTTGGGTTCCTTTCTTAGTTTTTTATGTATTTATTATTGGTTTCTGGTTTGTGATTACCATGAGGTTCATATCTAATAACCTGTGTATATAGCAATCTATATTGATGGTCTCTTTAGTTTGACCTCTTTCTAAAAGCTCTACTCTTTTACTCCCCTCCTCCCACATTTTATTTGTTTGTTTGTTTGAAGATTGGCACCTGTGGTAACATCTGTTGCCAATCTTTTTCTTTTTTTCTTCTTCTCCCCAAAGCCCCCCGGTACATAGTTGTATGTTCTAGTTGTGAGTGCCTCTGGTTGTGCTATATGGGACGCCACCTCAGCATGACCTGATGAGCAGTGCCATGTCCGTATCCAGGATCTGAACCAGTGAAAACCCCGGGCCACCGAAGCAGAGCCTGTGAACCTAACCACTCGGCCATGGGGCTGACCCCCTTATGTTTTTGATATCATGTCTAACCTCTTTTTGTGTGTCTGTCTCTGTTACCCTCTTATCATGGAAATAGACAATTTTCATACTTTGATCTTCATATTATCTTCATAGGTGGTTGGTCTGCTACCTTTACTGTATTTTTTTTTTAAAGATTTTATTTTTTTCCTTTTTCTCCCCAAAGACCCCCGGTACATAGTTGTATATTCTTCGTTGTGGGTCCTTCTAGTTGTGGCATGTGGGACGCTGCCTCAGCGTGGTTTGATGAGCAGTGCCATGTCCGTGCCCAGGATTCGAACCAACGAAACACTGGGCCGCCTGCAGCGGAGCACGCGAACTTAACCACTCGGCCACGGGGCCAGCCCCCCTTTACTGTATTTTTGCCTTTACTAGTGACTTTATTGCTTTTTTGTTTTTTTGATAATTTTCTTATTCCTGTTTGTGGTCTTCTCTTTCTTACTTAAATAAGTCCCTGTAGCCTTTCTTTTAAAACTGGTTTCTTGGTGATAAACTCCTTTAGTTTTTGCTTGTCTAGGAAACTCTTTCTCTCTCCGTCTGTTCTGAATGATAACCTTGCTGGGTAGAGTATCCTTGGCTGTAGGTTTTTTCCTTTCAGCACTTTAAATATATTGTGCCACTTCCTTCTAGCCTGTAAGGTTTCTGCTGAGAAGTCAGCTGATAGCCTTATGGGGTTTGCTTTGTATGCAACTTTTTGCCTTTCTCTTCTGGCTTTTAGGATTCTCTCTTTGTCTTTAATTCTTCACATTTTAATTATGCGTTTTGGTGTGGGCCTCTGGGTTATTTGTTTGGTGCTCTCTTTGCTTCCTGTACCTGGATGTCTGTTTCCTTCCTTAGGTTAGGAAAGTTTTCGGCTATTATTTCTTCAAATAGATTCTCTGCCCCTTTGTCTCTCTTTTCTCCTTTTGGGACACCTATAATATGAATGTTAATGCACTTGATGTTGTCCCAGAGGTCCCTGAGACTGTTCTTGTTCTTTTTCATTCTTTTTTCTTTTATCAGTTCAGCTTCAGTGATCTCTTTTAGTCTTTCGTCTAGCTCACTGATCTGTTCTTCTGTATCATCTAGTCTGCCATTGAGTCCCTCTAGTGAATTTTTCATTTCCTTAGTGTATTCTTCATTTCTGATTGCTTCTTTGGTATATTTTCCAACTCTTTGTTGACATTCTCACTGAGTTCATCCATTCTTCTCCCAAGATCAGTGAGCATCCTAATGACTTTTTGTTTGAACTCTTTGTCAGGTGGATGGTTTATTTCTGTTTTATTTAGTTCTTTTTCTGGGGTTTTGTCCTCTTCCCTTACTTAGAACATATTCCTTTGCCTCCTCATTTTGCCTCTTTCTCTGTGCTTATATCTCTGTATTAGGTGAGTCAACTACGTCTCCTGATCTTGGAGAGGTGGCCTTGTGTAAGAGATGACTTATGAGGCTCAGCAGTGTGCTTCTTTCTCATCACCAGTTCTAAATGTTCCAGGAGTGACCCCTGTGTGGGCTACGTGTGTCCTATTGTGGCAGGGTTGCTCTTGCTACAGGTGCCCAGGGAGTCTAAGCTGTCCCCTGTGGCTGGCTGGTTGTAATGCTCAGCTGCATGTGGCTGCTATGGACCCTTCTGTCACTTCATTGGGCGTGGAGAGTCCCAGCACAGTTGGCTACAAGGTCTAATAGCACATTCCTGTTGCAGTTTTTCTGTTAAGTGAGTAGGCCCCCAGTATAACTGATTGCTATATGCAGGGGCTTACAGTTGTTGTAGGCCTCTAGCCTGCAAGGCTCTTGTCAGCTCTCTCAGGATTGCAGCTGAGTGGGGCTGGCCCCAGGTATGGGAGCACCTAATTGTTTCAGGCTTTGGAAGGTGGGGCTTATCTCCTATGTGGCTGTTTAAGAAGCACAAGTCTGCTGCAGCTGACAAGCCCCACTGCCCACAGGGCCACACACACCATCAACACAGTCCTGCTGCTTGCTCACACCCCAACCCCCTGAAGTGGACCCAGTAGCTGCACTGTAGAGACCCCACACATTCCACCAATGCTCCACACACTCCACCTGCTCATTGTGCATGCCCTGCCCTGCAGAGGTGGACCCACTCATCATGCTAAGGATCCAGGCACCCAGCCTATGCAGGCCCACAAGTTGCCTGAGGGCTTGCTGTTGGGTGGGGCTGGTCCCTAGGGAAGGCTGCCTGTCTTGGCTGAGCTGGATTAAATCAGTGTTCTAGTGGGTGGGGCAGACCCTGGGCTAATAGGCCAGGGGAAAAACTCCAATGGCGTCTGCCAGCGTCTGTTTCAGCATGTCTGTTCTAGGTCACATTATTGGCTGCTAACAGTGTCTCAGTCCCTGGAGAGGTCTCACCTCTCATCAAAGTGCACCCAGAACCTATCAGGTGAGTCTCTTTTCACCAAAGGACTGTTCACCTTTCTTTTGGTGATTTTAGGTTGCTTTCTGAAACAGGTGAATTTATGTGTGGGCCCTTTAAGAACCAGCTTTTTCCCCTTATGTTCAATAGCTTTTCTGGGGGTGTTCCCCGTTGTTGTTAGTAGCCAGCAAAGTTAGATATTATGACACTTGTCTCGTTGTGCTGGGTCCAAAAGATACCTATAGCGGTAATGTTTCCCTCCTCAGGTCCCCAACTCCTCCAGGGTAGGTTCCCAGCTAACCATGAAATACTGTGGCTTATGAGGTGACTTTTTTTTCTCTCCAGAAAGGAATGTCTGCCTCTTCCATCTCAGTAAGGACTGTCCCTTGTTGCAGGGGTTCTTTTTAGCTAGTTTTCAGTTCTTTCTTAGGGGTATTTTTTCCAAGAGTAGCTGTCAATTTGTTGTGTCCATAGGAGGAGGTGAGTTCAGAGTGCACCTATGCCACCATCTCGACACCAACTCCTATACCCATTTTAATGAGAGTGTTTTTTATCATAAATGGATGTTGAATCTTGTCAGATGCTTTCTCTATATCTATTGAGATGATCATGTGATTTTAATTCTTCGTTTTGTTAATGTGGTGTATCACATTGATTGGTTTAACCATCCCTGTGTCCCTGCAATAAAGCCCACTTGATCATGGTGTATGATCTTTTTAATCAATTGTTGTATTCAATTTGCTAATATTTTGTTGAGGATTTTTGTGTCTGTGTTCATCGGTGATATTGGCCTGTAGTTTTCCTTTTTTATGTTGTCCTTGTCTTGTTTTGGTTTTAATGCTTTTAACTCAAGAAAATCAAAGACTTTGATAATATTTAACTTATTCCAATAGTCAATCCTCCATCATTTAACATTTAAGGAAAATGAGCCCCAGAGAGGTTGATTGACTTCCCAATTAAGTCTCTTAATTTTTAGTCCACTTTTCTTCTTGTAATCATTAAAAAAAAAAGATATTCTCTTTTGTCCCTCTGTCTTTTTCGCACTCCTTTACCCAGGGCAGTGATGAAAGGTTAGAATAGTTCAGTTGGTACTTTTTTTTTCCCAGCCCCAAGAGATATTCCTTGGTTCTATTGTAGTCTTTTGGTGTTGAGTCCTATAGGTATATAAGTTTAAATAGCACCACATAATATTGTTTATAATTACCCAAAACCAAATTTGAATTAATAGAACTAATAAAGACACGTTTAAGTGACTTAGTTAAGTTACTTTAAAGCAATAAAAGCAAGTTTAGGAGTGGTCAATACCATGCCCTTTTGTGCTCTGACACTCCTTCTGCCACCATCCCCTGCCCCATGTTTTCTATCATCTAAACTGCCCCCTTTCTCCTCTTCCCCGCTCCCTTTCCTCCAGTAGATAGTAAAACAAGCAGGGGTGTTTTGATACAGGTGCTTGCTGTGGAGAGCCATGTAGAAGCAGCATTGTATAGTATAAATAGCATGATGGGTTGTCTAAAAGTAAAAGCCATTAGCCAAGTATTATTTGTGAGATTGTGGCTTAAACTTTGAAGTTCTGGTTGTATAGTGAAAAGCAAAATGATTTTACGCATTAGATGCAGATCTCAGGGATGATTATTGTGTGATTTAATCTAAAATATTTAGACAGTTGCTTGTTTGAAACTGTAACTTCTAGAACCAAAGTTTCTATATTTAGCTCTAGTCAGAATTTCATCTGGAGGATCTATTTTCCTATAATGTGGAAAACTATAGTTTTCCTCTCTTTCACTTTTTCACAAGTGTTTTCCTTTAATATTATACTTGCATATAGAAAAACCTTCTATGCAGAAATCTTGGTTGTTTTAAAATCTCAAAATTAACATACGAATATTCTGAAATTTTATTCATTTCTATTCAGTTAATTAAAAAGAAACTTTGTAGGGGCTGGCCCAGTGCCGCAGCAGTTCAGTTCGCACGTTCTGCTTCTTGGCGGCCCGGGGTTCGCCGGTTCGGATCCCGGGGGCAGACATGGCACCGCTTGGCATGCCATGCTGTGGTAGGCATGCCGTGTATAAAGTAGAGGAAGATGGCCGTGGATGTTAGCTCAGGGCCAGCCTTCCTTAGCAAAAAGAGGAGGACTGGCAGTAGTTAGCTCAGGGCTAATATTCCTCAAAAAAAAAAAAAAAAAAGAAACTTTGTAGAAAATTTAAAAAACACATCAAATCCATAAAATGCTTTATTTCAAAGTTATAAAATGAATACATGTTCGTTGTAAAAAGTCAAACAGCAGCTGTGGTAAAAAGCAATGGTCCCCTCATCCCCATTAAAAGAAGACAAACTATTTGTTAAAGTATGACCTTGGCACTCGTTTACTCACCCCACAGTTAGTGGCTTGAAGTTAGCATTTGTTCTGCTGAAGCCTTGATCTGGTCCTTCTAGCAATAGGGCAATCCATGACAAGATAAAAAAAAAGCTTTAGAAAACTATTCTGGAACATGTTTGCTTAATGTTAGCAGATAAGCAGACTATTTCTCACTTTCTGAAAAGTATTGCTATGTTATAAAGTGGTATAAAATGTCAGTGGGCTAAAAAACAGATAAGGAGCGTATCAGAGAGAGAAAGTAGCCTATTCGCCCCCACCCCACTTCCTCCCAATGTTTTATTGTAAAAATTTTCAGACATTCATGAAAGTTGAAAGAATTTTACATGAACATCCATTTACCTACCACGTGGATTCTACCATTAACATCTTTCTATATTTCCTTTTTTTATCTCTATCCCTCTATCTTTCCATCAATGCATCTTATTTTTTTACGTTTCAAAGTAAATTTCAGATTTGAAATTGATACATTTTTCCTTAAATACTTTAGCTTGCATATTGTTAACTGGATTTCAATATTTGAGTTTTTTTCTTTGGATGTAAAATTTACACACAGTGAAAAATATAAGTCAAAGATACATTTCCTGAGTTTTGACATATGGCGCACACCTGGGTAACCTCAGATGATGTATATATATATATAAATAATATGTGTATGTATTATATGTAATTATAATATGTACATGTATTATACATATATTTTTAATATATATAATATTTTTTTTCTTTTTGGTAAGGAAGATTGGCCCTGAGCCTGACATCTGTTGACAGTGTTCCTCTTTCTGCTTGAGGAAGATTGACCCTGAGCTAACATCTGTGCCAGTCTTTCTCTATTTTGTATGTGGGACATTGCCACGGCATGGCTTGTTGAGCAGTGTGTAGGTCTGCACCTGGGACCCAAACCCATGAACCCCAGGCTGCCGGAGCAGAATGTGCAAATTTAACCACTACGCCACCAGGCTGGCCCCGACTTATTTTTTTTATTGTATTAAAATATATGTAACTTAAAATTTGCTATTTTAACCATTTTTAAGTGTTCAATTCAGTGGCGTTAAGTACATTCACATTGTCGTGCTACCATCACCACTATCCATCTCCGGTCCTTTTTTGTCTTTCCTTACTGAAACTCTGTCCTGTTAAACAGTGACTCCCAGTCTCCCTCAACACTCAGTTCTTAGTAACCACTATTCTGCTTTCTGTCTCTGTGAAGTTGACTATTCTAGGTACTTCATATAAGTGGAATAATACAATATTTATCCTTTTGTGTCTGCCTTATTTCACACAGCATAACGTTTTAAAGATTCATCCATGTTGCAGCCCGTATCAGAATTTCATTCCTTTTAAGGCTGAATAAGATGAAGTGATATACTTTTAAGCTGCTGAGGCTTTTGTGTTTCTTAATTGACTTTACGTTCTTCAAATAAATCACTCTATAGAACAAAGGTAACTCTGAGTGTTGAGACTTGGCTGAGTATGCTCCCCAAACCTTCTTACAATAATGGCCTCTTTAGATAGATACCAGATACCCTTTCTATTTTTCAGCTAACTTCAAGTTTGGGGTGGAGGGCAGGAGGTGTACACTGAATCGAAAGCAGGAGTTGAGAGTCTTGGAGTAGGCTCACTGAGTTGCTGAATGTCTTTAAGCAGATCACTTCTTTGGACTTTCTAAGGGTCCTTCTGGCTCTAAAGTTGTGTTACTGTATCATTTGCCTTTTTAAATAAACTGATAGACAAAAATGTCGATATTTTAAAAAGTCCATCAAATTTATATTTTAAATGAAAGGCTCCTTAGTTGGAAACCTATGCAACAAGAGTCTCAAATCCTCAGGGGCAGGCTGTAGACAACTGGTGAGCTCTAGTCTTTCTGAAGGAGGCAACTCTGCTTGGCTCCTGGGAGCTGCTGCTACTTGGGACCAGAAACCTGTTGTCCAAACTCACAATTTATCAAGAGAAACCAAAAAACTGGATATTTATGTGAAATCTTATGATTGCCTGATGTTGGCAACTAATGAAACTTAAAAAATAGTACTTTACATGCCAAAAAAAGCATGTATGTGGACCAAATTCAGTCTGCCAGCAACCGTTTGTGACCTTTGCTGGTTAAGAAAAAAATCCTTTACCTTTTCTCATAAACACAGAAAATTTTACAACTAAGCATGAAATGTGTTTTAAAGCTACATATTCTGTTTTTCAGAGTAATTGTATTTTTGATGTCTAATTGCTGAGACTTGTTATGGGTTCCCCCCTCCCCATAATCAGCCTAGCTACTTTTTATTTTTTATTTATTTATTTATTTAAAAAAATTTTTTTTCTGCTTTATTTCCCAACCCTCCCCCGCACCCCCCTGCCCCTGTACATAGTTGTATATCTTAGTTGCAGGTCCTTCTAGTTGTGGGATGTGAGACACCGCCTCAAACGTGGCCTGACGAGCGGTGCCATGTCCACGCCCAGGATCCGAACCCTGGGCCGCCGCAGCAGAGCGCGCGAGCTTAACCACTTGGCCACAGAGCGGGCCCTGCTACTTTTTATTTTTAAAATTACTCTCATAATCAAAAGAAATAATGCTAATTCTTCATTAGGAAATTTCACTCATTTTAGAAATACATGATGTAAAAAGTGAAGTTTGTCTCTAACTCCTCCCCTGGATCGCTACTCTGGGTTACACATTCTCGTACTTTCAGACCATATCACACCATACCATTGATCTTTAATTTTGTTCAGAGCTTAACACTACACATTTCCCATTGCATTTTAGGAATGTAGGAATGGTCATGATGATACCTGATATGTTATAACTTCATTTGTTTTTACTACCCTAAAGTTTGTGTAATGATAACCACACTTTTGAGTTTTACTGTATTTTTTTAGTAGTACACCAGTGTATAGGATATATTGTGACATGTGGCGTGATAAACAGTTTTGATTATTGGATTGTTCCCCTCAGGATTCCTTAGGCACTGAAGCTCCTAATTTCACTAAGGATTCTTCAGCATGGGCACGCTGAGGGCATAGTCTTCAGTGCCCTGAATAATACTGCCACAAGCCTTTCCCTCAATAAAGAGCAAAGGTGTAGTATACATCATTGCTTTGGATATTATGTAATTTGTGTAATTTAAACATATTTCAAAATGTTTTAAGTAATAGAAAATGTAACTTTGAATTCAAAATATGTCTTACATGAGTGGGGGCATAAAATGAAATGTAAAATGTAGTCATTTTCCTAATACCGTGTTGGGAAACATGTCTCTCTAAAAAGTCACATATTCTAAATTGAGTTTATTCAAGAACATTTATGAGTTCCTACCCTGAATTAAGCCTGTGCTCTGTGACAGGCATACCTTCTGGTAGGAAATTAGACTTTAAACAATGAATTACATAATTATTTTATTAAGGATTTTGCAAGGGGCGCTAAAAGAATACAGTGTGCTGCTGTAAGGGTGTAAAGGGGATGTGAAGTCATCTGGGGTCTCTGAGATGGTTCTCTTGAGGAAGTAATGTTTGAGCTGAGCTCTGTAAAGATTGGGTGCAAATTAAATGGGCAAAAGTTTGTGCATGGTGGGATCATTCCAAGGAAAATGAATTGCTGAGTGGTGTCCCAGAGTAGAAGGAGCGTGGGTTATTCTAGGATCTGAGAATGAGTGGGCTGGAGTGCAGAGAGCAAAGGGGAGGTATGCAGAGGTCAGATCCCGTGGATCTAGAAGCTACATTAAGGATTAGGTCTATTCCTTTAGATAAGATGACTGTATATGTATTGTCCAAACCAGGCCATTTGAGAATGAAAGGTGGCACTACAACTAATATATAAATATATTACGTATACTAATATATAAGTAATATATATAAACAGATTTTTATAATGTTGTTACTTGGATACTAGTCACCAATAGCAGCAATGTAGTATGGAATCTTTGCAGCAGGCTTGCTATGGAAGATGACTCTAAACTGGCATATGACAGCTCCATAAGATCATTGAAGGCAATTTCACTGTAATTTTGGCCACTGGCTAATTTCACAATCCTAAATATAATAGGACTCAATAAGCTTTAGTTTCCCCCGTTTTTGTTTTGAATTTTCCTTTAGAAAATTTTATTACTGACATTTCACACATATATAAAACAGAGAATAATGTAGTAAATTCAATATACTCATTACCCACTTTTAATAATTATTAAGATAATTATTAAATTTGTTTCATTTATAACTCCACCCATTCCTTCATCCCCTGGGTTATTCTTTTAATTATTATTTTATTGAGGTCATAATAGTTTATAACGTTGTGAAATTTCAGTTGTACATTATTTGTCAATCACCATATATATGTGTCCCTTTACCCTTTATGTCCACCCCCCACCCGCCTCCCCTCTGGTAACCACAAATGTGTTCTCTTTGTCCATGTGTTTATCTTCCACATATGAGTGAAATCATGCAGTGTTTGTCTTTCTCTGTCTAGCTTATTTTGCTTAACATAGTGCTCTCAAGATCCATCCACATGTTGCATATAGGATAATTTTGTCTTTTTTATGGCTAAGTAGTATTCCATTGTGTATATTTACCACATCTTCTTTATCTGTTCATTAGTTGATGCATCCCTTGGATTATTTTGAAGCAAATTCCAGATGACATATTTCATCTGTAAATATCTCAGTGTGTACCTCTAAAAGATAAGAAAAATTACTGAAAACAAACCTCTTCAAGAACTTTTAACAGTGATTTCTTAATTCATCAAGTATTTGTATTGTACCAGTATTTCCGCTTCCTGATGTTGTTATAAATTAAAAATTTTTTTTTTTACTTTGCTTGGTTCAGGATCCAAATAAGATCTGTACCTTGTATTTAACTGCTACATCTCTTGAGTTTTTAATGAGCTTCTCCTCCATATCTTCATTAAAAGTTGTTTTTTTATTTTTTACTTTTTTCCAGCTTCAGAATGTTTGCCCTGCAGTTTCCTATAGTCTGCATTTTTGCTGATTGTGTTTCTGTGGTGATGTTTACCATATTCCTTTGTATTTTCTGTAAATTGTTGATTACGTCTAGAGAATAGTGGTTCTGAACAGGGTGGGTGCTATTGGCATCTAGTGGTGGAGGCCATGCTGCTGAACATGATACAATGCACCGGAAGCCCCCACAGCCCCCACAGTTCTAGCTTAAAATGGCACTGTTGAGTGCCAAGGTTGAGAAACTCTGATCTGGAGACGTGATGAGATTCAAGTTTAATTATTTTTGGTCTAGTTGTCTCTTTATGATATTAGGGGCTATTGATTATTGCCCAGGTCCATTAATTTGTTAGAGGTTTACAAAAGGTTTATATTCTATCATTCCTTCTCTCTTTCTTTGTAATCTGGACTACCTCTATAAACAGAAACCTCCCTTCATCAATTATTTGGTTCCCCTTAGCTCCAGTTCATACAGTAAAGGCAGGTTAAATGCCTGATGTTTTCCCTTTCTTTACCAGCCAATAACATTTTATATTTTATTTCAGGTTGATCTCCTATCAAGAGTTTTTGGCATTTGAATCTGTTTTATGTGCTCCGGATTCCATGTTCATAGTGGCTTTCCAATTGTTTGACAAGAGTGGAAATGGAGAGGTGACATTTGGTAAGGAAAAAAAAAGATTGTACGTGATAAGTGAAGTTAGTGAGGCTGGTCCAGTCTTTAATTGGTAAATCTAGTAACTACATATAGATTGCTGCTTATTTAAGAGCTGGTCAATAAGTGAAGTATTAATTTCCTAAAAGGATTTACACAGATAAAATTCAAATGGTTTTATTTTCTTCAAAGCGTTAGAGTATTGCAAAAAATTAAGGAATCTAGGAATGCTATTGCTTCAGCTCACTGAGTCACTGACCCTTTCACATTCCTAAAATAAGTGGTGTAAAGTTTTCTTGTTCTGGGCCAGCCTGGGCAAAATTCTTTATGAAACACACCATGGACAACATGGAATAATCATCATGTTCTTTAAGAGATTTTTGGGTAGAGAGTTCAGAGCTTCTCTGTAGCATCTTTGGAAGATTGCTACTATGTCATTTGACCACCAAGGCTGGAACTGAAGGAAGAAGTTAAGGCAAGAATAGTTAGTATTCTCTGAACACCTATTTTTGATTTCTGGTTTTAGGAAACAAGGCTAGAATATTAAAATTATCATCTGAGTTGGATGTAGATATTGATTTAAGTCCTTTGGTAGGTACGTGATCCAGCACATTGTGATGTCGTGCAAGCATATGAACTAGGATTTCTATCTGTAGCCATGTATTAGTTTTTAAAGATGCTTATTTGCAGAAATTAGTTTGTGTTTAGTAAAAGTATCAGATCATTTTTCATGCAACAGTCTTTTCAATAAAAACAATGTAGTGTTTTCAAGGACCTTGAGCCCTCCTCCCTTTTTTTTTTTTGTAGTGGGATTTTTTTTATTGTTGTAAAACAACACATAACATAAACCTTACCATCTTAACCATATTTAAGTGTACAATTCAGTAGTGTTGAGTATATTCACGTTGTTGTGAAACAGATCTCCAGGACTCTTTGTCTTATACATCTGAACTTGAGCCCCTTTTATGGTATGAATTGGCATCAATATGTGGTAGAGAAACTCTTGAAAATCAGGCTTTCCCTGAGCCACAGCACTAAATATTTACTCACTGTAGGGTTTGTTATAAAACAAATATCCTTTAGTTAAACCCAAAAGAAGAAGTACTACTGCCGTGATATGAATGATAAGGAAGTACAGGGATTTGGAAGGACCAGTGGTGCCTTTCCTGTGATCTTAGTGGGCGCATTTTCTAGCTTGGCATTGACCGTTTCCTTCCTTCTCCCCATTGACTCAATTGTCTTCTGTATGAGAAGATTTTCCCAAGTAAATACCTATGCAGAGCTCCATAGGTTTGTGCATATATCTTGTCATTCTCCCTACTTTGGAGCAAGCTCTGGCCATTCTGCCTCTTAAAGAATGTTGACTTTTCTCAGAAACTCCTAAATTCTATAGTTTACAACATAAAACCTTTATCATCTCATCATTCAGCATTAACTCTGTACCCTAATAATGCTGCATTTTTAATTTTCAATAGGTATCACACATGTTCACATGTCTCACTTCCGAATGTGGTGCAGAAATGCTTGGGAAATAACTTGATACAAATATCTGCATTAGTGACAGTATACCTGTGCTTCTATCATGTGTCCAATGTTTAAGAATTAGATTTCCCAAAACCAAATTGTAATTTATTTTGTCCCTCCTACCCTGGGACTGTGGTTCTTTGTGTCGCCTCCATTTGATTGCTTTTCCCAATTTCTACTTTTAAAAACAAGTCCCTCAAGTCAATTCATCCAACAGACTAACAATAGAGACTCATGTCATTGTTGATTAGTATATTAAAGTGAGGGTAAGAAGTAGCTGAGTGGTTTATGCACACCTTATTATTTCATGCATTGAAAGCTTATAGTTAAATCCCAAACTTAGCATTTTATAGATCTTTTGTTTTTCCCTCAGACTATGATTTGTGAGTTAGAATTTCAAGAAAATATAATTAGGATTAAAAGCAAAACAAGTCAGTTTTAGTTTTTTATCGCCTGCTATAAACTGAAGAACATATAAACCCTCCAGAATCCAGCTTTCATTCTTCTGCTCCATAATCTAAAGATAGGACAGTTCTTACAGAATAGAATAAGGCGAACCCACTTTCAGCATTGTCCCTGGCAGGCTGGATGGTTAATTTGATGGTGCTCACCTATTTCCTGGGGACCTTGACCATTTCCCTTTCCTGCCCTGCCTCCCTAGTTTTGAGGATCCATTTTTAGATAAATTTTCTTAACTAAGAAGAATCATAATGAAGGAAAGTTTAATTTTATATTCTTAAGAAAAGAGGAAAAGTATTGAAATTGTTACAAATGTCATTTAACAAGATTTCTAAGGCTCACTCATTTCAGGCCGTATTCAAGACTACAGAATTTCAGCATAAGGAAATAATTAACTTGGAGTTTATTTTTATAGGATTTTGGATCTATGATAAAGGTCAGTTTTCATGTTTGTACCCACTTAATAAAATGAATTGTGTTTATGTATTTATAGACATATGTTTAGGTAAAAGGAAATTTTATATCCATTCTAACTAAATCCTTTTCACCAAATGGCCTTATGTTTTCTAGTTTGGAGCTTATTTAAAGTATAATTTTCTCTTGTGTACATCAGGGGAGAAAGGTGGGAGAGAATATTGGATGCAAGGTGTAATGGTGTGGTGAAAGACTATTATGCCATTGGTATCTCTCGTGGACTATGATGATGATGTTATCTGTGTACTTGTATATACTGTTCTCATCTATGCTTTTGTTTTTTTAGATATGCTTTTAATACACATCAAATTATATACTTAAATTATGTGCATCTTTACAAGCATTTATATAAATAGTGATATTGAACAACATTTACTTGAGTGCCAGACAAGCTTTTCTTATTGTTAGAGATACCTTTACTCTGGAGGAGAAAACTTACCATTGAGACCTTGGTAATGCATTTCAGAATGTTCAAGCTCAGGAGAGGGTTCTGGAGTTTTTAAAAGAGTGAATAAAACCATTAGTTAATTGTTTCCTCTTTGATGTTCCTTTAATAAAACTTCTAATGCATGCTGTGGATAATTACTTAATGGCTTGTATATCTGTTACTGCCTGGTGGCATGAGCCTTGTAGAGGACCTTGCATGACTGGTGTGTGCTAGATACAGTATAAACTTGCCTTAGTCTCACTTTTATCCACTATTATACTAGATATTCTGCTGGGTAGAATTAGGTTGAGGTAAGCTAAATAACCAGTTATACTACATTGTGTTGTCAATAGCTGCCATGCATTTGTCCCAAATTAAAAAAATAAAAGCCTATTGCTTTAACAAAGATGTGATCATTCTAAAAAATAAAAAACAAAATCCAGACTCTTATCCAGTAACTAATAAGTGAATATAAAACATATTATATATATTCTAAGTTTTCTATTAAAATCGCATCAGCATTGTGTTCCAAAGTATTTGCCTAGGAATGGGAACTCTCCAAAGTGAGCTTTTCCAATGGCGCATCTTCACCCCCTGGCTATAGAACCCTCAAAAAGAAGAGACTCCTTTTGACTTTGTACTGTGTTTGACGATCAATATGTACAGCAAATAAAAATGTGTTCCATTTGTGCCTCTAAAATAGACTATTTTTCCCTAAAGGGAAGAAAAGATTGGAGTGGTTTAGGCATAACCATTGCTATTATTAAAAGGTGCAGGAAATGGAGTGTAGATATGAAAAATGTTGTACCTCTCTCAGTGGAAACAAAGCTATAGACATGGAAAAATATGAAATTCTAATGGTAATAAATACCTAGTTTACTCTGGTAAGAATTAGAGCTTCACCTGGGCAATCAAATTAAGTCAGGAAGAATTTTTGAGGCTCCTTTCAGATATTGCAGAGAAAGTTATTTTAATAGTCAAGGCTACTAGATCAGCTTAGAGTTTGAGGTAAAAGAAGGACATGGTGTTATTAGTTTTTATGCCATTTGGCGATAGACTGTTGAAGCATCTAGCTTCTATGGTAATAGATGCTCTTTAAATGTAAACTTACCTTACCTGAGAAACGGACCTTTACATATCCTTGGCAGCAGGACCACTCTGTTGACTGATTGTACAGTAGTCCCTTC
The DNA here is from genome assembly GCF_041296265.1 of Equus caballus. Lineage (NCBI taxonomy): Eukaryota > Metazoa > Chordata > Mammalia > Perissodactyla > Equidae > Equus > Equus caballus. The sequence continues at coordinate 51,763,531 of NC_091701.1, read as the reverse complement.
TGGAGGTAGGTAAAGGGTTGATAGAAATACTTTTCCTCTGAAAAACAGAGGTGGTCCCCCAGGTAACTAACGACCCACCTGGAAGTCTGGGCCTGAGTCTACATGCTATGTTGGTTGGGACTTCCTTTGAAAGTTCCTGTTGTTGATCTTTTTGTTGTTGTTGTTTGTTTTCCTTTGTTTTCTTTTTTGGTCTCTTAGTTGTTCCTCTTCTTTCCCCCCAAGTTTTCCTTCAGTGAAAAACTCTTTACTTCCACAAGTCTCGCCATTGTTTTTGTTCGGTTATACACAAGGATATTCATTGTTCATGATGGGAGTCCTTCTAAAAGCCTCTCTGACTTCACTTTAAGAACTGTGCAGGTGAAACTCAGCTATTGAGGACTTTTTTCCCTGACAATAAAAATGTTTGATCTCAAGCCTGTAAGTTGGAAGCAGTGGCTCCTGCTGGGCTGGAATCCTTGGAATCAGGATGTCATTGGGCTGATGGTAGGTGGGCTGTGTCACAGGGCTGATGGCTTGTATACCTACAGGAGGAGTTCTCTGGCCACACCGTTGGTACAGCAGCTCCTTCCAGGCTCATTCATGGAGCAGGCATGGTGGCAGTCTTGGAGAAGAGTGCCAGCCCCGGTCAGAGGTAATTTTGTACTGCAGAAAGGTGAACAAGACCTGTAGGAAGCTCCCATAAGGACCAGGGGAGGGATGAGGGTGGATGAGATGGGAGACATAGTGTGGGCTGCTGGGGAAATTAAAACCTCTAAGACATATTTACATAATATGTATGCCTCAATGTGTATTTCATCTAGTCCAATCATCATAAGTGACTGATACAGCTAAACTGACTAATGTTATACGTCTGTGAACATTTTTACTTAATCACAGTTGTCACCATTACCTGCCCTCTTGACAAATCATTGTGCTCCTCTCCTTTGAGCAAAGAGAACATAATGACAGGCTACTTTTGTATCTGGCCCCAATTCCCTCTTCAAAGGAATTATAAACCATCTCTTTCATAAGCCCATGCTCTGCAGGAAGTAAAAAAGTGGTCTGTTGTTTTCTATATGTCAGAAAACAAATGGATTCCTATTTGCCTTAGCAATGCCAACCTAGTATAAAACACTAGATCATGATCTTGCTGCCAGTAAGATGTGACTGTCGTATCCCTTTCATCGGCCAGAACTCTGGCCACTGAAATAGCACTCTTTGGAGTGCTATTTAGAGCTAAAGACCCTTGTTTGCCACTGGAAAGACGGGATTCTCTCTGGGGGGAGAAACTTGCTATGCAGTTCCAATTAAATGTATTGGATATACTTAAGATTATTGGTGTTCCCTTTCATGTCATGCAGAACCTGATAAAACCGGATAAGAATGTCAGCTGTTTGAGCGATTGCCTCACACAAGTGTAAGCTCTCCAGTTCTGGAGCTTTTGTGTAACTTTTTCTTTGATAAGCACATCCTGGTAAAAGTGAAGTGGTAATTATGAATTGGACTTCAAAACCGTAGTTGCACTAATTGTTTCTGTAAGCTTCCTGAATTATCCTTAGGCAGTTGGTAGTGGAAATAACGACAGAAGGGAAGTGGGATACATCAAGAGGTACCAAAGTAGGTTTGAAGTTTTGATAGTCCTAGTAACTATAGTTGTAGCCTGTGACATGGCTAAAATGATTAAGTGTCTGGGGTAGTCAGTAAACCGCAGTACATAATAATGGTCATAATAAAATACACAAAGCTGTCAAGTGACCACTTTGGGAGAAGTAGGAAACATTCAAACAATACTAATGGTAAATGATACTTCAATATTTGGGGAGATTACTATGAGTAATTTAGGTCATCATTTTAATTGTTTCAAAGATATTCTAGGATCTTATTTAGAGGTTGCTAGGAAGTTTACAAAATAGGATTTTAGGTAAAGTTTTTATTATAGAGCTATTTTTCTGAATGTAAATTATACATTATAATTTTGGTTTATAAATTTTTTTATGATAATAGAAAAAAATTTTCATAGTTAAACTTTCATAGTTTGAAAGCTTTTGAATCTTTGACTTTGATATAGCTTTACACTGGAGGTTTTGATGTTTTCTGATCATATAGAGGGAATTCAGTTTTATTCCACCATTATATAAAACTTATCTAGGTAGCAATATGTAAATTTCTTATCAAATATTTGAGTTTGGAGAGATTGTGACCTTTAAAATGAAGGTTGTCATAAAACAACTCATTCCTTTTAATAATTAATATTACTTAAATATATATAGTAATATAAGTTATCCTATTCTGTTTTCCCTTAATTTCCCCATGTTCTCTTAGTTTAACCCTTTATTTGTTAGAGCTTAAAAATAAGAAATCAAATTAAGTAATTTGAGAATAGAAGCAGCTAATTAATTAGGAGGATTCTAAAAAATCTTTGCTGATCTGCCATAATATTTTAGCTTTAAATATTTTTTGTCAGCTTTATTATCTTAATTATCTTGTAAACTTTAGCATATTTTACAACTTGTTGACGTTTCATATAGATTTAAGGGTAGTCTTTTGTGTTGGTTAAAAGCCAGGATCCCATGAATTGATATTGAGTTAATTCTTTGCTTTTAGAAACAACCCATATATTTACTTTATGTTTGTGGGAGGTGAAAATAATTTGACATGATTTGAAAACTCTGAAATACTATTGCTACTTAGGCAAGAAATAAATGCTACATTCCATTTGAAAGAAAAGATGAGAATCCCATCTCCCCAGTGACATCCAATGCCTTCTTCCAACTTACTGATTACTGTGACCTATTCAGAGCTGTTGTATTGAGTCAAGACTTGTAGAATTTCCAGTTTAGGATTCTTATACACACACACACACGCACACCCCCTCCCCCATAGCAATGCTTTTATCAAGGAAGAAAGGTATATAAAACTAAAGGGAATCCATTAAACCATTTACAATACGAGATCTGTATCTTATTCAAAGAATTAGCAGAAATTAGATAAAATAGCATAGTTGAAGATTATAAAACATTAAACTTGTGTTTACTAATTCTCTCCTATAATTGATAGCTATCAATGGTAAAACCCTTTCACTAATATAATTGGCTCAAATTTGAAAATAATTTTGTTCTTAAGACATCTGTAAAACAGGCTTCCTGCTTTCTTAACTTCGTTAATGATTTTTTTTTTTTTTTGGCATGAGCTTCTAATTAGTCTATCCAGTCTATGCTTGTTAAAGTACCAGTCATTTGTGAATTGACTTTTATAGTAAGCGTAGAACTGTGGAAGAAGGTGAATGACATTGTTATGCATGAAGACATGCTGTCAGAGGGTTTTGGTTGTATATTAACAGTGTGACTGGTTCCTACCTAAAAGTTAGTGCACAGTGGTTAGTCCTTCTTTATTTAAAAGTGAATCACTAATTTCACTTACCTTAAACTATTTTAATAGTTGAGACTGATAATCATGGTTTTTATGGGGATTTTGAAGCTTTCTGTCAAGACCATACTTTTGACAATATCAGAAGCTTTTAATAAGGTGCTTGCTGCTGAGCTAATGATATGCTTTTGGTAGTATTTCTTATTACCTATCTTCAATAGACATATTCAGGCTAGTGTGAATGTAATAATCAAGCCTCAATCAAACCATACTTAGTATGACAAATATTGCATTATACTGTAATCTAGGTATTCATGCTTCTGATAAAGGACTTAATTCGACTCCTTGAGGAACCCGGAAAACACTATTGATTTTATATTGGAATGCAAAGTAGCAGCCATTTATAGTGCAAGATATAAATCACTTCCTAATTAAAATTAAATCAAAGAAATTAAGAATCTCATGGCCTTATATGTAATGGTACACAATCTTAAGTGTAAAATTATATTTTGTATCAATTGTGTTCCTGTGCATGGGTTTCTGGGCACAAAAAAATTTGCAGCTAATCTTAACAGAAGCAGATAATATTGACTTTTAAAATTTCTCTTAATTTCTTTCTGTAGGAACATTGCAGTGGACTAAACTACTTATTCCACATATAATTTATTTTTTTGTTTTCCCTTTTAAGAAAATGTCAAAGAAATTTTTGGACAGACTATTATTCATCATCATATCCCTTTTAACTGGGACTGTGAATTTATCCGACTACATTTTGGGCATAATCGGAAGAAGCATCTTAACTACACAGAGTTCACACAGTTTCTCCAGGTGAGCTTAGTTTTCGTTTTTGTTGTTGTTACTACTGTCAGAGTCAATTCCAACTCCTAGTGACCCTGTGACTCCTGGTATAGCAGAGCTGAACTCTGCCCAGTCTATTTGCGCCATCCTCTCCCCTTCTGGTGCTAGATCAGACAATGCTCTGCTGCTATTCATAGGGTTCTCATGACCAATTTTTCGAAAGTAGGTGACCAGATCCTTCTTCCTGTTCTGTCTCAGTCTGGAGGCTCTTCTGAACCTTGTCCACCATGAGCGATGCTGCTGATATTTGAAATACCGGTGGCATGGCTTTCAGCATCACAACAACATGCAGCTGCCACAATATGACAACTGACAAATGGGTGGTGTGGTTCCCTGACTGGGAAATGGACCCAGGCCTCGGTGGTAAGAGTACTGAATCTTAAGCACTAGACCACCAGGGCTGGCTGGTTTTCATAACTGGTGTAAATATATGCCATTCCTCCTCTACCTCCTTCCATTTTAGTTTTATTAAGTTTATTACCAAAAATAGCAATGCTCTGTGGCATCTTACCTCCATTTTTCATTTCCCTCTCCCGGAGGCAACTTCTTTAAACTCTTATAATGGTTTCCTTCAGTGTTTACTTCCAGAGCTTTAAATAATAAACTTGTGCTGACACTTCTACTTTTTAATTTTTCATTTTTAGGTATTTTTGATTGAATTCTAATTCTGGAAGATTAGGGGCTGGTTCTTTCACCTCTCCCTCTCCAGCACAGACTTGGACATCTTCTGTCCCCACCTCCCATAGAATTATTTTACGATTCTTGAGATCAATAATTATATTTGAATTACTATAATTTTGTAAACACTATGCTTGACTAAAATGATTACTTTTCTTAGAGTTTCTAGTTTTTCTTATTTGTTTAGTTTTCTGTGCGTTAGTGCTAATTCATTCTCAAACTTTGCCTCAGTTATTAAAATCTCATTTTAATGTTTAAAACACATTAGGTATTCTATCAATTTCATCTTCTTGGAGCTCTCGATGAGCTTTCTTTCTTTTTTTAAAAAACAGAGGTAAAATTCACTTAACTTAAAATTAACCATGTAAAAGTGCACAATTTAGTGGCATTTAGTATATTCACAGTATTGTGTAACCTCCATCTCTGTCTAATTCCAAAACCTTTTCATCACCCCGAAAGAAAACCCTGTACCCATTAAACAGTCACTCTTCATTTCTGCCTTTCCCCAGCCCCTGGCAACCACCAATCTACTTTCTGTCTTTATAGATTTACCTTTTCTGGAGATTGCATATAAATGGAATTATACAATATGACTTTTTGTGTCTGGCTTTTTTTCACTTAGCATAAGGTTTTCAAGGATTATCCACATTGTAGCACGTATTAGTACTTTATTCATTTTTATGACTGAGTAATATTCCATTGTATTGATATACCATATTTTGTCTAGCCAGATATTCGTTAGTTGATGGTCACTTGAGTTGTTCTCAGATTTTGGCTGTTGTAAATAGTGCTGCTGTGAACATTGGTGTACAAGTATTTGTTTGCATACCTGTTTTCAGATCATTTGAATGTATCTCTAGGAGTGGAATTGCTAGTTCATAAGGTAATTTTATGTTTAACTTTTTGAGGAACCACCAGACTGTTTTCCATAGCCCCTGCACCATTTTCCTGTAACTTTCTGACCTACTTCATGGTCGGAGGCTGGACTTCGTACTGGTTGCATAGCTGTCAGTCTGGTCTCCCTTCAGCTTCATCCTGGGGCATCCATTTGTCTTTCTCTTCTGTTGACTCTCCTGTTTGCTGGATTTCATCTCTTCCTTTGTTATGGTTTACTTCCTCTTTTTGGTGGAATACTTCCTGCAGGGGCTTCCTGAGGAAAATAAAATAACTTTTTGTGAGACCTTCATGTCTGAAAACCTCTGCTCTGTCATTACACTTAGTTTGGCTGAGTATAGAATTCCAGTAGAAATTTATTTTCCTCCTAATTTTGAAAGCATTTCTCTTTTGTTTTCTAGCTTCCAGTATTGCCACTGAGAAGTCCAGTGCCATTCTCATTCTTGATTCTGTTTTGAAACTTTTTTTTTCCACTCTGGGGCGTTTTAAGATTTTTTTCTTCTCGTCAGTGTTTTGAAATTTCACAGTGATATTGCTTGGTGTATGTTTATTTTTATTTGTCGTACTGGACATTCAGTGGACTCTTCTAACTTGAAAATTTCTGTCCTTTAATTCTTGAAAATATTCTTATTGCTTTTCTTATTTACTTCTATTTTCTTCCTTTATAGAACTAGTAAAATATTAAATGTATGAATCTTTAGTTTTCTTTTCTTTCCTATTTTCCTTCTGAACCTTCTGTTAAGTTTTTTTGTTTGTTTGTTCTATTTCTAATTTTCAGGAGCTCTTTTTGCCTTCGGAATATTTCTTTTTAAAAGCAGCACGCTGTTCTTCTTTCGTGGATGTACTATTTTACTTCTCCAAAGATATTAAAGACAGAGTTTTTTGTTTTTGTGTTCTTGCTAATTTTCTTCTTCCTGCAAAGTGCCTGTTTCTTCCGAGTTTCTTTCTTGTTCTTTGTTTGGATCTCTGTTTTTCATGTTAGTGGCTTTTCTCATATGTCTGATGGTCCTTGGTCCTCTTCATATTTAAGATTGAAGCTTAGTGGGAGCTTTGGGTTCATGGTAGTACTTACTAACTCTTACTGTAAAGTTCTCTGGCTGGGCTGTTTTATTGGGGACCTTCTAATGTCTGTATGTTCAGGTCTTTTCTTTTGACCTGGAGAATCAGAGAATAATTATCTGGCCTCCCATCTGGAATGTGAGATCTGTCTTTTGACATTCTGGTTGCTGAGTAAGACAAGAGGGTTGGAGGTCTCAACATTCAGTGTGGGCATGGACTTTGGTTTAATTACCTCGTCTTAACTGTGCCTGGTCTCCCCTAGTCCACAGATCTGTTAGACTCTCCAGACGGTAAAACTCTGCCAGGGTTGGGAAAGGGCAGAGGCCCGGCTACGGTGGGGTAAGGCGGGTAACTAACTGCTTTTTAAACAACCTTCTATCTAAGCCTCCTGTGTTCAGCTTCACCTTTCCTGTCACTTCCAGGGGTACTAGTGCAGTCAATTCCTGAGTCTTTGGGAGGTTCTGTCATGCACATTGGATTACTTTTAGACTTTCTCCACTTCTGGTTTTCTTGGGTCTGCCAAGTCAGTTTACTTGCCCTCCTGCTCTCTAACCTTAAAAATGTAGTTGCTTTCTTCTCCTTTTCTATTCTCTTTGTCTCGAGTTTCTGTTTTATTTTGTTTTTAGTTCCTTTACTGTGATTTTAGTGAAGAATAGGGTTTTGGAAAACAGCAGAGCTAAGTGTACTAGTTCAGTCTCATCCAAAGCCACACCATTTCTGAAGCTCTGCTATTTTCATCTCATATTTAGGTGAAATCCATTTCCAAGTGCATAAGATCTTTAGCTTTGGCATAACGTCCTTTCTTTGCCTTTTTCCTCAGTCCCCTACTCACCCTCTCAATGCAGAAGCAAATTTATTTTATCTTTTATTTATTAGAGTATCTTTATCTTTTTAGATAAAATCTCTTTTTAGAGTATCCTTATTTATTTTATCTTTTATAAGCCCAGAGTATTGCCTTCCTTCCTTAGTGTGATCACAGTTTGAAAACTATATCCTTTAGATGTGGATATTTGTAGAACCTAGTGCTTGTTCTAATACTTTCACTGTTAGTGCCTACCTCACTGACCTTGTAAAATGCTCAAACTGAAAATATTTTATGTTCAAGAGATGATTTTTTTAAAAAGGAAATGTCCTTCCAGCTAGTGTTTTTTAAGATTTCTTTAAAGATGGCATACTCTCATTGTTGCTTCCCTTGCATTTACTGAAGATATTTTATAGTCTATTCTATTCTGATGTTTTAATTATACTACATGAATTGAGAGCTTTATATATGGAGCTTTTTCCCTTTGTTTTGCTTCTCATTTTGAAGTCCTTAATTTTAATTTTTAAAACATTTTATCTTGAAAGACTTCAAATATATTTAAAAATAGAATAGTTTAGTGAACCTCTGTGTACCCATTAACCAGCTTCAACAATTATTAACTGTTGGCCAATCTTGTTTTATCTATACTTTCCATTCTGCCCCTTCCTGGATTGTTTGGAAGCCAGTCCCTTAAACTCTATAGTTTCACTTGTGATAATTAAAAAATCTGTCTTTAAAAGCTACATAAGAATCTTTCAACTGTTGACCTAATAGAAAATCTTTTCTTATAATCCTCTTGCACTGAGGATTCTGCTTTGTCTTTAATATAAAGGTTCACATTTTCTTTAGTACTGAGTGTCATTAGTAAGGCTTAATTATGCCCATGGTTGCCACTGAATATTTCTAAGAAGCTAAAACATATGCATGGAGAAAACAAAGACACAACAAAGATATAAAGAAGGAGCAAAAAAGGAGAAGTGAGGAAGGGAAAATGTTTATAAGATGTGGAATGGACCTGTGTCTGCTGCTGATGCTGCTCAGGGATATCCTTTCTATGGAGAACACTTTCAACCATATTTTAAGGCTGAAATAAAGACCAAAAATTGCTGCTTTCTTGGGAGGGTGGTGTGGTTGGAGCTGAGGTGATAGGAAGATGGAGTGAGTTAGGGAGAATGACTAAAGTAGAAGAGGAAAATTCACAGATATGTGGAGATTAAACAACATGCTCCTGAACAATCAGTGGGTCATAGAAGAAATCAAAAGGGAAATAAAAAATTATGAGACATGAAAATGGAAACACAGCATACCAAAACCTATGGGATGCAGCAAAAGCAATTTTAAGAGGGAAGTTTTAGTGACAAACACCTACATTAATAACAACAACAAAAAGATCAGAATAAACAACCTACCTTTATGCCTCTTGGAACTAGAAAAAGAAGAATAAACTAAGCCCAAAGTCAGTAGAAGGAAGGAAATAACAAAGACAAAGCAGAAATAAATGAAATGGAGACTAGAAAGACAATAGAAAAGATCGATGAAACTAAGAGCTTGTTTTTTGAAACGACAAACAAAACTGACAAACCTTTAGTTAGACCAACTAAGAAAAAAAGAAGACTCAAATTGAAATGAAAGAGACTTTACAAATGGTAACATAGAAATACTAAGGATCATAAGAAACTACTACAAACAGTTATACGCCAACAAATGAGATAACATAGAAGAAATGGGTAAATTCCTAGAAACATACAACCTACCAGGACTGAATCATGAAGAAACAGAAAATCTGAACAGAGCAATTACTAGTAAGATTGAATCAGTAATCAAAAACCTACCAACAAACAAAAGTCCAGGACCAGATGGCTTCACTAGTGAATACTACCAAACATTTAAAGAAGAATTAATACCAGTTGTTCTCAAACTCTTCTAAAAAATGGAAGAGGAGGGTACACCTCCTCCAAATTCATTTTTTAAGACCAGTATTACCCTGATACCAAAGCCAGACAAGGACACTACAAGAGAAGAAAATTACAAGCCAGTATCCCTGACAAAAGCAGATGCAAATACCCTCAGAAAAAAGCTGAATTTAGTAGTACATTAAAAAGATCATACAAGTGGGATTTATTCCTGGGATGCAAGGATGGATAGACAAATCGTTAAATCTGATAAACCACAAATGGAAGGATAAAAATCATATCATCTTTTCAATAGATGGAGGTACAGAAAATGCATTTGAGAAAATTCAGCATCCTTTCATGATAAAAACTCTTAAATTAGGTATAGAAGGAACATACTGCAACATAATAAAGGCCATATATGACAAGCCATGGCTAACATCATACTCAAAAGTGAAAAACTGAAAACTTTTCCTGTAAGTTCCAGAACAAAACAAGGATGCCTGCTCTCACCACTTTTCAACATAATGCTGGAAACTTCAGACAGAGCAATTAGGGAAGAAAAAGAAAGAAAAGGCATCCAAATTGGAGATGAAGAAGTGAAATTGTCCCTGTTTGCAGATGACATGATATTGTATACAGAAAACCATAAAGACTCTACCAAAAAGACACAAAGTCATTAGAACTAGTAAACGACTTCAGGAAAGTTGCAGGATACAAAATCAATATACAAAAATCAGTTGCATTTCTATACACTAACAATGAACTATTGGAAAGAGAAATTAAAACAACCCCATTTGCAATAACACCAAAAAGAATAAAATACTTAGGAATAAATTTAACCATGGAATTGAAAGATTCGTACATTGTAAATCATAAGACGATGAAAGAAATTAAAGAAAACACAAATAACTAGAAAGATATTTCGTGTTCATGGATTGAAAGAATATTGTTAAAATGTTCATACTACCCAAAGCTATCTATAGATTCAGTGCAACCCGTATCAAAATTCCAATGGCATTTTTCACAGATATGGAAAAAACAATCCTAATATCTGTATGGAACCACAAAAGACCCCAGATAGGCAAAGCAATCTTGAGAAAGAACAAAGCTGGAGGCATAACACTTCCTGAATTCAAACTATATTACAGAGTTATAGTATTCAAAACAATATAGTCATAAAAACAGACACATAGACAAATGGAACAGAATAGAGAGCCCAGAAATAAACCCATGTATGGTATATATGGTCAATTAATTTTCAGCAAAAGAGCCAAGAATATGCAGTGGGGAAAGGGTATCTCTTCAATAAATGGTGCTGGGAAAATTGGATAGTCACATGCAAAAGAATGAAACTGGACAACTATCTTATACCATACACAAAAATCAACTCAAAATAGAATAAAAACTTGAATATGACACCTGAAACTTTAAACTCCTGAAAGAAAACGTAGGGGGTAAGCTCCTTGACATCAGTCTTATGATGATTTTTTGAATTTGACACCAAAGCAAAGGCAATAAGAGCAAAAATAAACAAGTGGGACTACCTCAAACTGAAAAGCTGCACAGCAAAAGAAACCATCAATAAAATGAAGAGGCAGCCTATGAAATGGGAGAAAATATTTACAAATCACGTGTCTAATAAGGGATTAATATCCAAAATATACAAGGAACTCATGAAACTCAGTAGCAAAAATCCTCAAATAACCCACTTAAAAAATGGACAAGAGAACTAAATAGACATTTTTTCAAAGAAGACATACAAATGACCATCAGCTACATGAAAAGTTCTTCAGCATCACTAATCATTGGGGAAATGCAAATCAAAATCACAATGAAATATCACCTCACACCTGTTAGGATGGCTATTATGAGAAAGACCAGAGACAACAAATGCTGGCAAGGATGTGGAGAACAGGGAGCCCTTATACACTGGTAATGGGAATATAAACTGGTACAGCCAGCCACTATGGAAAACAGCATAGAGTTCCTCAAGAAATTTAAAAAAATAGAACCATCCTATGATCCAGCAATCCCACTTCTGGGTATATATCCAAAGGAAATGAAATCAGTATCTCAAAGAAATAACTGTACTCCTGTGTTTATTGCAGCATTATCACAATAGTAAAGTATAGAAACAACCTAAGTGTCTGTTGACAGGTGAGTGGATAAAGAAAATGTGGTGTGTATATACACAATGGAATATTATTCATCCTAAAAGAATTATTACTGCCATTTGTAATAGCATGGATGAAGTGAAATAAGCGAGACAGAGAAAGATAAATAATACATGGTACGCTTAAATGTAGAATCTAAAAAAAAAGTTGAGCACATAGAAACAGTAGAATATTGGTTGCCAGGGGCTGGGAGGTGGAAGAAATAGGGAGAGGCTAGAAAAAGGGTACAAACTTTCAGTTACAAGATAAATAAAGTCTGAGATTCTAATGTATAATGTGGTGATTGTGGTTGATAATACTGTATTGCATAATTGAAATTTGCTAACAGAATAGAATTTAAGTGGTGTCATAAAAAAAGAGATAGATATATGAGATGATGGATGTCTTAACTCGATGGTAGGAATCCTTTCATAGTGTATACATATATCAAATCATCACGTTGTACACTTTAAATATATTACAGTTTTATTTGTCAATTGTACCTGAATAAAATTGAAATTTAAAAAAAGTAGAAGGGGGAAAATGAGAAAACGTTGTCAAATCATTCTGGTTGTTTGTTTTGTACTCTTTATCTTTCATACATATTTACCAGCTAAAATCAGGGTTTTAGTTTCTCCACTTCTATTGCTCTTTTCAGGAAAATCCAAATATTTAGACGTTTGATGATAGATTTTAAAATGTTTAGATGTTTTTCTCAATGTTGTCATTTAATGCTTGTTAAGACTATTGGAAGGTTTAGTAGGTTTGATATACGTCTCTAGCCTATCAACCTGCTAAGAAAAAATATTTTTAAAGCTTGTTTTATTGTTAAGTATCATACAAATACAGAAAGCCATATAAAACAAATGTATAGCTTAATGAATTATTGTAAGACAAACTCCTGCTGAAGTAATTTTAACGTCTTTGAATTACCATTGAGATATCACAAGTCCATAGGAAAATATAATTAAATAAATTAGTAAAACAGTGAGATTTTCATAAATAAATGATAATGAAAATTGCAATATTTAGTTTTATCTATGAATATTTATGTATTTAGATATGAATATTATTTCCAGAGTTGCAAATAGTGTGAAAATGCCACCCAGTAGCACCATTATGTTGTGATAACAGATTTATTTGGATTATGTTGTGGGTCCTCAGGGCAGAAATACTCTAAATTAGACTTCCGCATAATACTTAGGGTACTACTGGCATATTTTATTGATATCACTTATTACAGAGTTTCACTGTCCAGTGGTTCAAAAGTTCAGAGGTCTTCTGGATTGTTTCACAGTTTGTAACTGTGCCCAAAGCCGGATGGAGTGATAGCTGAACACTAGTTGTGCAGTTTGCTGTTCGTAACTTTCATGTTAGGATCACTAACTAAATATTGCATTTACCAATCAGTAGAGTTTCTCACTAAGTTCATTTTAAAAAATTGTTTGAAAAATGGCCTCTAATTCGTTGAGGGAAAGAGAGAGAGAGCATGAGAGTGAGAAACACTTTGATTGCAACATTTAAAATTGAAAACTGGAAATAAATCTAAACTTTTAATTCAGAAAGTATTCTTAGATGACAAGAATGCCTTCAGGCAGGAGAGAATAAATTTCTGCTTACTTTAAAGGTTAAAATAAAGCACTGAAAACGTACAGAGTAAAGTTGAAGTTAAAAGTTATAAGTAACATATAACTTTTCACGTGAGTGGTGTTTTTCTCCTCCCTTTTCTTTATTGCCATGCTGTGATCCATTCTTCTCCCTGAGGAGTACTATAATACATTTTCTCAGAAAACATGTACTTTTAAAAATAAATTAAAAGTTTTGTTGTAAACTCAGAGCTATACATTGTTCATTTCTGTGGTAAGTGCATGTAGGGGAAGGATGTCTGTCCCTCCTTTTCAAAGCTTACAGTAGGCATGTGCTTTAACAAATCTAATGCCCTATTTCTAACTTTTGCCTTCAGGAGCTACAATTGGAACATGCAAGACAAGCCTTTGCACTAAAAGACAAAAGCAAAAGTGGCCTGATTTCTGGTCTGGATTTCAGTGACATCATGGTTACCATTCGGTCTCACATGCTTACTCCCTTCGTGGAGGAGAACTTAGTTTCAGTAAGTAAAAAGCAAGTACTTCAACTTTTTATTTCCTTAAACCTTTTGAACGATTGGGTCCTGGGTTGCTTCCTTGGACCCATCTGACTGTCAGCTGTTCTAACTATATGCTTGGCTGGTAGAAGGTAAACAGGTATGTGTGTAAGGGAGGTGGGAGTGATGGTGAATAGTCTTTCCCCAGATCATAGCTTTTTTCAGAGCCACCGTCTTGCTCTCATGTATTTCCAGATTGTTTATTTCCATTTACAGAGTGCAACTAAAGAAAACAAGGAAATTTGTAGACAAGAGTGTGCAATTACTTTTTCCAGTGGGCGGTACCTCTCCCAGACACAACTGCCTTCACCTTGGCCTCTTTCCATCTCACCAAGCTCCCAAAGCCTTGCTATAAGGATGGCTCTTTCCTTTGTTGCCTGCAGGGTGCTGTTTGCTAGAGGAATCGTCACTGGCCTCTACACTCTTTTAATAACCAAGGCCATGGCAGAAGGTATGGAGGAAATATGTGGGCACCAGCTTCTGGCTCACTCCTCTCTCTGCCCCTTCACCTGTACATTCAGTTTGCATGGACCAGACAGTTTTTGTTCTGTCAAACTGCTAATCTCTGTAAAGTAATCATCTGGACCAATAGCAAACTGATGTCATCCACTTCCTCACAAAGAGTGGTGAAACTTTCCTCACGTACCAGTTTTCTTGTTCATGTGTTGTACTTATGTATAAGTTTTTGATTTCTGCTTGTTTTAAATGGAGGGAAGCCAATGGGTGCTTTTGTTGTTTCAGCTGAAGATCATTATCCCTGATTTAGACTGGGGTAGAAAGATCAACTTCTGTTCTTTTTCTTCAGTGAATTTGAACATGGAGCATGTCACTTTCTCCTACACGTTTCACCTCCTTGACACCCATCTCCCACTCCCCTACCCTCACCTCATACCCAAGCCAGAAAATGAAAGAAGGAAAGAAAGAAAGGGAGAGAGGGAAGGAAGGAAAGAAGAAGGAAAGAAAATCCTAGAGAGAAGGACTCACTCAGTGCCTTGGGATTAAAAGACTCATTTAATCTTTCCACTAGGGTTAGAGAGACCTATTATAGCCTCAGTTTACCGAATGCCATTTCAATCCCCAGAGGAATGTATGAAATAATTTGAGTGCTGCTTTTGGGACACTGGTATCCAAATTCAGGCTAATACAAGTATCATGTGTATTTGGGCTGAGGCATGTGTGAGAGAGGTGGTGGGAGTGGATATATTTGCCTATCATTACCTACACTATTCTTAATAGACCTTTATAATTAAGGTTGTCACACTGGTATTTCCATAAATAGATTTATTTTTGATTGATTTTTTAAATAGAGAATGTTTTCAATCGTATGGGTTCTTCTGACTCCTGGCTTAGAAATTAGGCTTTTGAAAACTATGAAAAATATTCTTTTTGAGTTTATGTCCAAGTGGTGGGCAGAGGGAGAAATTACCTCCTCATCCTGCAGAGGTGGTGAAGCCCACGTTGCCCACCATCCCTCCCCAGGCATGAGAGAGCCTCTTTGGCACTGTTCCACTAAAGACATAATTTATAGCAAATAAATCCTCCCTAGATTTTCTCTACATTTTTGGAGTTTTTGGTAGTTGTATCTTGCATGATACAAATTTAGAGCCCAGCACAGAGTGCTAAATATCTTAGTTATAACAATGGCTTTAAAAAAAAAGATTAGGAAAGTTGATATAGTAAAATAGTCTTAAAATTTAAAGTTACCACTGGTTTTTGTGTATGTGTGGAGAGGAAGAAAAGCAAGTTTTAAAAAATACTCCTTATATTGTCCTTCCCTTATATTGTACCTTAATGTTTGGGTTATCCAGACCTAACAGGAGGTCCATAGTTGAGGGTCTTGGAAATCCTGTTTAAATAACCGTTGTTTTTGATCTGTGATAATTATATTTGTTGTTTCTGACCTTATAGGTAGATGAACCATGAAGTCCAATTTCCAGATGTTGCTTTCTTCCTTAAAACCTAAATTACGTAGACCTCCCTGAGGGCATGAAATGCACTGAATGTTTCGTATGATACTTTCCATGTATTTACGGACTGGTTGTTAATCGTTTTAATAACGAAGACTCCTTTGGATCTTCTTTGAGAAAAGTGGCATCCATAAATGTGTTTTTTGTTTTTGTTTGTTTTTTTAACTTTTTGTGTTGTCGTTTCTTAGGCAGCTGGAGGAAGCATCTCACACCAGGTTAGCTTCTCCTACTTCAATGCCTTTAACTCCTTACTGAATAACATGGAGCTTGTTCGTAAGATATATAGCACTCTAGCTGGCACAAGGAAAGATGTTGAAGTCACCAAGGGTAAGATTTAAAAAATATATATTGATTTGAATCTCAGCATTTTCGCTTTTGTTTGTCTAGGGCATGAAGTTGATCTAAGTTTACCACTCTGAAGCCAGATTTAGAAAGTATGTTACCATGTGTATTTGCTTCACTTGGGCCATAATAGTCTCCAAAATCCAGGTGGATTTAATGGGATGCTGAGATCAGGAATGAGAAAGTGGCTTTGACAGTTTTGAAAAGAACCTTGGCCCAATCTGTCAAACAGGTCAGTGGCACTGTGGCAGCAGCTTGTTTGTAATCGGAAGGAGTTGCCACAGAAAGATGGGCAAGCCTGCTCCTTTTACTGAATTGTAGTAGGAGGTTTTAGGTGACTGGAGAACAGCCAAGTCTTTTATCTTTGTAACTCTGGAGACCAAAGCCAATAAATAAGATAAGAGAGAGGATTCTAAAGAGATTGTTTCATCTTTGAAGTTAATTTATCTGTTTTATCATCTTAACATTTTATCTTTTGCCAGCTTTTGGAATTTTGTAGTTATTCCTATATAGTTGAACTTGGGTATTTAAATTGTGTTTTAGATTTCTAAAATAGTATTAAAATGCCTTAAGCTTTCAGATTATAGTTGATTAAGGTAGAAGTTTGTTGTATATTAAGAATCTTTTAGGATTTTGAAATATTTTCTTTTTCTTCCAGAGGAATTCGCCCAGAGTGCCATACGCTATGGCCAAGTCACCCCACTAGAAATTGATATCCTATACCAGCTTGCAGACTTATATAATGCTACAGGGTAACTATTCCGATAATTCTCCATGATATTTATTATAGGACAGTTGTTTTAACATGTGAATCAGTCGTCTGCTTTCAGTTCATTTTAACAATCCTTTATTCAGTGTATAAATTCCAAGAGAGACAGGCAGATAGGAGAAAAGGGGAGGAGGGAGAGACAGAGGAAGACACTTTAAAGGTAGGAGGAGATAGAGGGAGGGACAGGGAGAGAAAACAAGAGGGGGAAAAAGAGAGAAGAGGGGAGGGAAAAGGAAGAGAAGAGATGGAGAGAAAGAGGTAAAAGAAAGGATTAGGGGTTGAGGGACATGAGAGAGGGAAATGGGTGAAGGAAGAAAAATGAAAGAGAAGGGGAGGGAAGCGAGAAGAAGTAAGAGAGGGATGGAAACTTGATTTAATTTGGACTGTGAGGAGGTGTTAGGCATTTTAAGAGATTTGTGGAAATTTGCCTAAATTTATAATAAAAACTGAGGTGCACGTTCAGGAATCTTGTAATCTTTTCGGTTCATCCCGAATAGTCATTTTACTAAACAGTATATACCATTTTGTGTTGGAGAGTATTATTTTCTTGAAATATTCCTGTGATATTATCATCATAGTTACTGTCACAGACAACTCAGATGTTTTATGCCTCTATTTTATAGACTGAACTAACCAAAGCACATAGAGGGTATTTAATTTGCAAAACCTTAGGCAAATCCAAAAGAAAAACCCTTATCTGTGGGCTCCCAGCAGGACCTGTGGGATAAGGCACTTACAATCTATTAAGGGGTCAGATTTTTTTCACTCGCCTCTAGTAGTTATTTAAGTGTAGGAATACCTGAAAAATGGGTTTTAACTCTAGAACTGAGGACTAATAGAAGTTGAGTGTACATGGGTGATTTATTGCCTTCGTTCTATATAATTGAACTGGAGATAATACTAAATATACCAGTCCATCTTTGATGATTGACATGAAATATCAGGCCATGCCTCATCCACGTAGAATTCACATTTTTAGCTAAGGTTTGAGCCTCCTTCATAATAATAAATGCTTTCTAAACATGCTTCTCAAAACTGGATCTGGTGTGACCCTCTAGCTGGTTCATGGAATGTACTTATTTTTAAGTAAATTTTTTGGAAACGTTAGTACATTCACATGGTTCAAAACTTAAAGAGTTTAATAGAGCATGCCACGAAAAAGTCTCCCCTCTACCCTGTGCCTTTTCTTAAAGACAACCAGTGTTAATCTGTTTTGTGTTTATCCTTCTCGAGATACTTTACACCTATGCATTAAATATATATGCTAGGTGAATACGTTTAGTTTGTATGAACTGTCAACGTCTTTACTTTGCTTCTGGCAGGAATTATTTTTTTACTTTTAATATCTATCATTGGAGTCTTATTAAATTTGTGTACTCCACATTATTTCTCTGGAGTCTTTTGCTTTTTGTTGTGGCAAGCACAGTCTAAAGATTTTTTTTCTTTCTGAAATGATCTGTGTGAATAGGGAAATATTACTCTTTTTTTTTTTTTGAGGAAGATTAGCCCTGAGCTAACTACTGCCAATCCTCCTCTTTTTGCTGAGGAAGACTGGCCCTGAGATAACATCCGTGCCCATCTTCCTCTGTGTTATATGTGGGGCGCCTGCCACAGCATGGCTTGCCAAGCGGTGTCATGTTGGCACCTGGGATCCGAACCAGCGAACCCTGGGCCGCTGAGAAGCGGAATGTGCACACTTAACCGCTGCGCCACTGGGCCGGCCTTGGGAAATACTACTTGTAAACCATAGTTCTTCCCCTCCCCCCTTTTTTGTGAAGACAGATAATCTTGGTGTGAGAAATTTGTCGATGTCTAATAGTTTTTTCTTTCCCTTCTTTTTTGCCTGAAGGCGCTTGACTTTGGCAGATATTGAGAGAATAGCCCCACTGGCTGAGGGGGCTTTACCTTACAACCTGGCAGAACTTCAGAGACAGGTAGGAGGAGTCTCATAAATAGAATCACCTTCAAAAATGCTGAAATACTGTGTACATGGCAGTCTAAAGCTTCCGAATGCTATGAAAGTTAAAACTACTGTCCAAAAAAAGACTTTACTTAGCTCAAAAATTACCTTTATAAGGAACCCTCATACACTGCTGGTGGGAATGCAAACTGGTGCAGCCACTGTGGAAAACAGTATGGAGATTCCTCAAAAAATTAAAAATAAAACTACCATATGATCCAGCCATCCCACTACTGGGTATTTATCCAAAGAGCTTGAAGTCAGCAATCCCAAAATCCTATGCACCCCAATGTTTATTGCAGCACTGTTTACAATAGCCAAGACGTGGAAGCAACCTAAGTGTCCAGCAACAGACGAATGGATAAAGAAGTTGTGGTACATATATACAATGGAATACTACTCAGCTGCAAAACAGAACAAAATCATTCCATTTGCAATAACATGGATGGACCTTGAGAGAATTATGTTAAGTGAAAAAAGCCAGCGAGAAAAGGATAATCTGTGTATGACTCCACTCATATGAGGAATTTAAAATTATGGACTAAGAACAGTTTAGTGGATGCCAGGGGAAAGGTGGGGTGGGGGGTGGGCACAAAGGGTGAAGTGGTGCACCTACAACATGACTGACAAACATTAATGTACAACTGAAATTTCACAAGATTGTAACCTATCAATAACTCAATAAAAAAAAAATAAAGACAAAAAAAAAATTACCTTTATATAACTCTTACCCCCACCCTCATAGGATATTTTTATGGGGTAACTAGATTTATGTTTATGTTTTTTTATTTTAGCTTTATTTTATTTAGTTTAGTTTTTTATTTTATTTTATTTTTTATTTTAGTTTATTATGAAGATAAGGAAAATAAGAGTGCAGACATACATGAGCTTGGCTTCCTTCCCCCTGGAATTAGCAGTCTTTTCCTTTCATTTGTCTAGTCACATTTAAAGATTAGTGTTAAGTTCACCTTGTGACATTAAATTGATATTTATAGGGTTTTTAAAATACAAAACATTCCTCTAATGAAATAAATCTTTCACTGAGATTGTGTCTTACAGATTAAAGCAATAATACAGGAAAACTAATTAATGAACCAGAAAGAAAATCTTGATTATTATTACATTTTTGATAAAATGTTAGTTTGGTTTTTTTTTATGTTAGGATGATTAAAACAAAGCTTCTGAGTCCTATAAAGTTAATGCAGTCCTATTTCTGATCTCAAAAATAGTGTTTTGGTAGGAAAATAAGCCCCATGATATTACCTTGAAGAGTGAAATGGAATGGTTTTTAAAGCCATCTTGTTTTGAACTGAAATTCCAACTTCTGTAGCATTTGGAGGAAACCTCAGTGGTGGAGATGGTCGCATGGCTTTGGGTGGGTGGGTGAGGGTTAAGAGGACTAGTCCTTGTCCTCCTGGTATTTCCCTGTTCTAGTAGACATGAGACCTGTGTCTCTTGTGAGTCTTTAGGGGACTATGATGTTCTGTGAGGCTGGGAGACATGGGAGGTCGTGGGGAGAGGAGGGAGAAGACAGGAGACAAGCAGAGAGAGAAACAAGCTAAATGGACATGCCATGGAGAGAGCCCAAGTCCACTTGTTCTTCATTGCTGCCACATTGGTGAATACCCAAGTGTGCTTGTGAAAAATCAAGTTTATAGTGTGGTTCACTTTGGGACATTCCGGTAGGAAATCCTTCTTCTACTTGAGCTCCATGGAATGATTCTGCCTCTGAAACTAATTAGAATTTCCAGTTTTATTTTACATAATAAACAAGAACTTTTGTAGTCAGGTAAGTAAATCGCAAATGGAAAATATTGCTTTTATATCTCCATTTTATATTAATACTTTGCTTGGTGTGTAACAGATCTTCCTGCAGGTTAAAATATATCTGTAACCTATTGCAGTTTAGCTTCTTTAGTGCAGAAAACTCTTATCTGCAGCCCTCAAAGTTTATTTCCATTACAAGTTCTTAGAGCCTTTAAAAGTAGATGGATTTACTCCAATTCATTGATTTATAATAAAATTTAATGAAATTATTAAAAATTTGAGACATTGAAATATTTAAAGAGCTCTTACCGAATTTGTTTAGATTTTGTGGTATACATTTATAAAAATTTGCTCTTAAAGTTTGAAAAATTGCATTTCAAAAGGACGTATTTTTCAGTGTTTCATGTCTATTAATAGAGCTTTCCCTAGGGGTGTTCTTAATTTTGTAATTGGGGAATATTTCGTTTAGCTTATTAAAAACAGTGTAATGAATTAAAAAGTCTCAACTCTTTTCCTCCTTTCTCGGCCTTTCTGCTGCTCTTACTTTTTGTTTCACTTGCATCCTAGAGGCCATACCTGGAAGTTTTCTTTGTAATTTTTGGTGTCCTAAATCTACATCTCTTGTGTTTCTTAGTTCTTAGGAGGGTGATGTGATTCTGCTACTGGTATAAATTTTCTTGAAGACAGTTTCGAAGATGATTTGCCTGCCTTCAGTGGCAGCACTGATGCTTTTATGCTGGCATGGGTGGCCTCAAAGGTCTTGTCACTGGGCCAGCCCAATAGCATAGTGGTTAAGTTTGCATGCTGTGCATTGGTGGCTGGGGATCACAGGTTCACATCCCAGGTGCAAACTGGTACACCGCTCATCAAGGCATGCTGTGGCGGCAACCCACATACAAAGTAGAGGAAGATTGGCAGGGATATTAGCTCAGGGACAATCTTCTTCACCAAAAAAAAAAACAAAAACAAAACAAAAAAAAAAGGTCTTGTCACATACATAGGAAATGGGCAGTAATAAAAACCATCACTCTCTCCTCTTTCCCTGGGTTTCTGATTGGCATATCAAGTGGTGGTGGGGTGCTTTCTCTGCCTTTTTCCTAACCAGTAGGATGGTACAGGGATCTGGAATCTCCAGAGAGCAGGGAGAGATCCTGCATATTCTTGCATTGTCCCCAAAGGAGGAACTCAGAGCCTGCATTGTTCTTCCTGTCACATATCAGCTAGATTGGATTGCTGAGGGTTAGGAATAGAGAAACAAAAATGAAGATTTTAAATCTACTTTTCCCCTATAAGTTATTGTGAAAACAACACCTGAGAAAATAAAACTCAGAAATCATAAGTAATTTTTAGAGTTTCATAGAAACAGATTTATGAAGATTGTTTAAGAGGGATTCAAATTTAATGTCCCTAGTCACAGCCATCATAAAATCTGAACTTCACTGTCCTTGGGATCTGGTACAAGTTTCTATGGGCCTCAGTTTCTCCTATAGTAAAGTGAGTACCTTCAAATATTTCCAAGATTCCTTCAAGCTTCTACACTCTGTAAAAATGGTGTGAATCAGTAGATTTTTATTTTTATTTTACTTTCAAAATTCTAAATGTATCCTCCTTTTTTCCTTGTAGCATTAAAAACTTTGTAAGGAATACAGACTAGGAGCCAAGTAGAATAATGTAAAAGTATGCCTAAGTCCTTACAGCAACCAAAGTAGTGAACATTCTGCAATTTTCAGTCCAGAAAAGACTTTTTTTGGTTAATATATTTTAGATTGTGAGGCATGCTAAGGCAGCCATGTAGACTACTAGTTTAGTGACTCAGTTTTTAAAAATTCTCTAGGGCACAGAATTACAATAATGCTAAGTATAACTATTTTTGTGTCACTTCCAGAAGACATTTTTTACTCTCTTATAATTTTTCCTATATTGCCAAACTAGGAATACATAATTATCTACATTTCATATGTGGAGTGTTCCCCTACAGGAATCTACTTGAAACTTAGATATAAAATAGGAAGGATAGCATGTTTTGTTGTTACCTCCCTGTGAAAGTTGTTACAAAAACATGTTCGTGATAGAGACCTCTGAGCTCAGAAATAGAAGGGAAGTTAGGAGAGGCAGAGGTTAAGAACTTGGGCACTGATTATGTAGCATCCTTCCTTTCTCAGTTTCCTCATTTATTAAATAGAGACAATAGTATCCATCTGATAGGGTTATTGTAAGAATTACATGAGAAAATGCACTAACATTAGCGTGCAATGTGTTAACTGCTATTATTGTGGTGGTTGTTCCTGTTGTTGAATATGAGAAGCCTATCTGAGCAAGCTCCAAGTTGGGCTCAGATGTATTTATGACACAACTCCTTCATCCATCCTCATCTGCTTTCCTTAGGTGGAAGGGGATAGGAGGTGAGGAAGAATTATATCTTTATATTTATTGCCTGAAATGTTTTACTTTTTACATTTTTTTGTGCTGGCTGAAATTCTACATACATTTTCTAAAAATTTAATTAATGGATATTCATATAGAAAAGAAACCCCTACCCCACACCATACACAAAAATCTGTTTCAGTTGGAATGTTCTAAATATGAAAGATAAAAGCCTAGAGAAGGTAACATAGGAGATTATATTCGTGATCAAGAGATAAGCAAAGATTTCATAAACAGAGTACAAAATACCTGTCATAAAGAAAAAGATTAATAAGTTAAACATCATTAAATTTAAGAACTTTTGTTCATTGAAACATATCACTAAAAGGGTTGAAAAGACAAACTACACAGAAGGTAACGATAGAGGAGATCCGAATGGCAGAAGAGAGGGAGGATGGGAGAGGGAGAAAAGAAGAAAGCAAGGAAAGTTTAGTATCATTAGTAAACAGAGAAAATACACATTAAAACTACAATTCAGCACTGTTTTATACTATCCAGATTGGCCAAAATAATACTCTGACAATGGCGAGTGTTCAGGACGTGGAGGGATGGTAACTGTCGTAAAGCTGCATCACCACTTTGGAAAGCATTTGCCAGTATCAACTACAGTTGAAGAGACACATGCCCTGTGACCTGGCAGTTCCTCTCCTGGTGTAGTCCCTAAGAGGAATGACTACGTGTGTTGATTAAAAGACTCTTGCAAGAACGTATATAGCAGTGTTATCTGCAATAGTAAAATATTGGAAAAAATTCTCCAATATTCATCAACAGTAGAATGGGTAAATTTGTTGTGGGATGGAGACGAACAATGAGAAAAGTGGAAATTTTCATTTGAGAAAAGTGAGTTAAATAAAAGGAGATGGGTTGCAGAGAGAAGAGGATGTGACATTTTTGGAGCACAAAGCACTTTGGAGGTTAAAACCAGGTTAAAGAACAGTTTTGGCCCCGTATGAGAATGGGTAAACAAACTTCTTTTTCTTTACTGTGTATCATAATTACTTTTTCAGCTGAATGGGGTAAAGATCTATGATGGACCTGCTTGGGCATATATGTACTTTTTAAAACAGTTTTTGTTTCTGTGGGAACTTGTATTCAAGCTACAGACCACTCACACAAAGAACTGGGTTGGGTTCTGCCAAAGCATTGTTAGAATGATTTTTCTGCCTATTTCATGTGTAGCATTCCTTCGACATAGGACTGTTTCTCTTTTGCGTTCTTATGGATCTTCTTCGAACTTTGGATTCATGAGTAAAGGAGCTTGCTAGTTCCTTTTTTTGGGAACTTTTTACCTCTGTCACTCATGATAGTTTTGCCGTAAATGGAAGTCTGTTCTCAAAAAGGAAGAAATTGGGTTTATATATTAGTTTTATTTATTTATTAACCATTTACATCATTTAAATTATTAGATTTAAAGACTTATTACAGTCTTTAACACAATCTAATCCCCCTCTTACTGAGAGAAAAGTATATATTGTTTAGCATTAAGGAGAAATTTTTTTTCTTTTTCTTTACTCCCATCTCTTTGACTGTCACAGCTTTGGGTTTTAATCTTGTTTTGTAAAGCCAAGAATACTGAATTCATATCCAGGCTTATTAAATTCGTAGGTGTGATTTGCTGACAAAAGAATTTCGTTTTACTTTCCCTAGCCTTATTTTGCCGTTCCAGTCATACGTTTTAGTTGGTATAAAATCTAGCCTTTTGTTCCCCCCTCCTATGCTCAGTGTAAAAGACATCAGCTTTTCCTTCCTTTTTTTCTATCCATGAATAGTGTGCCATTTGGAAGAGGCAGACCTCTGTATTGGGTTGGCACACCACGTGAAGCAGCGCGGTTTGGGCAAGTTGCTTAACTTGTTAACTGACATGAGTTTGCTTTATCTAATTCTTATTTATAGGATGAGGTACATTTGACAACAAAAGCAAAGGAACTTTCTCCTCTCCAAATGAGATCTCAAGTCATTTCCTATCATACACATACATATGCTAAGGGAGCAGGTTAAAAATCATTTAAGATTCTCAGCTCTTATTTTGCTTTGAAAAACACTTAATTAATCTTGTTAAATATCACCTTCATGATCATAATCATAACCTTAAGGGAAAGAGTGCCTTTTCCTTTGGCCCATTTGCTCACGGTAGGCGATCTTCTTAGTGCTGAGTATTTTCTTTCAGCCTAAATGCTAAAAATTCAGTACACAGTCATTAATAGGGATGACAGCTACAGTAGCATTCTACTTATGAATATTCATGAAATGAAATCCATAGCATTAATTACATTAATTTACATACCTGAATACAAGCGAACCATAAGTTATAGTGATAGCTAAGCCTAAAAAAACCCTTTAGTAACCATAGATATATATTTTTATATGTATGTTTTTAAAATAAATTCTGTGTAAGAAGAGTGGAGGCGACATTTCTTTCAAAAGACCTTTGAGTATTTATAGTTAGAGATGCTTTTAGCTGAGAATTAAAGCACAATGTAATCCTTCAGTTTTCATAGGATTTTGTAGGGCTTATACGCATTCTTTAAAGGAAGAGAGTATAAAGAAAATATATGTAGTTGAACACAGGAGAAATCTTCTATGTGAATAAGGGAATTAGTGGTTACTTTATTCTTATTTGGGATCATAACCCTTTTATCCTGTTAGTTTTAATTCAACATATTCTTTTGAAAGTAGACATGATTGAAAATAATTCATAATCTATGAGAATGAGGTTTATTTTCACCTGGTTTTGTGATTGAAAAACTCCAGTTTCAGAAAAAAGTTTTATCTGCATGTTTTTAGAAGTTAAAAACATTTTGCTACATGTTTAATAGCATAACAGTGACATTGATTTTAAAAGATTTTTAAGTCTATGCAGAATGCCATAGTTTAAATTGCTTCAGAATATGTGATGTTAAACATCGTCTTTACCTTGAAGATACAGATCGTGTTTGTTTTCAACTATGTTGTCTTTGAAGCAGAGTTATCACAATTAGCTGGTTAACCTCAGTGTGTTCAATTAACATTTAAAAAACTAACTGAAGCATATGCAGGCAATATAGTACCTTAAAATGATACCACAACGGTTTTTTCATTAATGAATGAAAAATAAAATTTAAAAAAATCATTTCATTTCATCTCATTCTTTTATGATTTCTATTTATGTACCTGTTTAAAAATGTATATTATATGTAATTTTATAATATTTATTACTTAGATTTGTATGTGTATAATTAGTACAGTGAAACATGCATATAATTTATAAATGAAATCATATATTGGGGTTAGATGCTTAAAATCTTTGCTTGGCAGGAGTGTTCACTCATAAACAGTAGTTGGAGACTGTTGACTTAAGAATGAGTCTTATGAGAATGCAGAGGAGTGACCAGGGCCATCGCTCTGCTTATTCCCTGTTTCACGGTGAGACCTTTAGCACGTCACCTGTCCTGTCCATAGTATAGCCATCTTACCTTTGTATGCACAGGGGACCGACTGACAAAATAGGACAGTGTGGTCTCACTGTGGGTAGAAATTGCTGAGAGTCAGCGTTCTGATGGTCTCACAAGGGAGTTTATTTACGGAAGATTGAAAAGCATTGGCCCCCTGTGGGCTGCATTAGGGCGCAGGTTCTGAGTGCTTGGTGAGGTACTTTCACCCTTTGGAAGACAGCAAATCCCTAAACAGTCTAAAATTAGTATTATTAGTATAGTAATAAACAGAACAAAAAGTAGTTATCCTTTTGGATGGCACATTTCTTGCTGCTCTGTGAATGAATCAAAAT
This sequence comes from Equus caballus, assembly GCF_041296265.1. NCBI lineage: Eukaryota > Metazoa > Chordata > Mammalia > Perissodactyla > Equidae > Equus > Equus caballus. The sequence goes on along the minus strand of NC_091701.1, from coordinate 51,736,712 downwards.
TAGGCTTATACTCAAGGTTTTGTTAAAATAGCCTGCTTTTTCCCTTATTAGATTTCAAATAAAAGTATCAATCTCAAATTATTAATCGCTCACTTTTGTTACAGCATGTAAATCAGACATAATGGATGGCTATGCAGTTGCTTGGGCTAACTTGATAGGAAAAATGTATTCCCTGCAAGACTATGATTATGTCCTACTATGTGTAATTTTCCACCTTTTTTATGATGGTTTCTCCTGTGTACTAAATTCAGTTTTGGATATAATAGATGTATATTTTCACCTAAATTGGTATATTGGGATAGTTGAGATTTATAAAGTATGGTAGTGATATTATTTGAACTAATTGCCGGATTTTCCATGGGTTTCATCTTGACTTTTCATTAAACATTACTTACTTTCATTTTTACTGTGCAATTTATTGAACCACAACACTCTGGTAAGCATAATGAGCTTTTAAAAGATCTCTGTCTACAGAGATCACAATCAAACATTAAATATTTAGATATCAGATGCTTTGGTTAAAACAGAAATGATACTTATTGTGGTGCAAAATTTACAAAACAGGAAGGCAGATAAAATATTTCAATAGGCTGCTTTCCAACTTGTTTGTTAATATCTGGCTTTGCCATATTTAGTTTGGTTAATTGAGCTTTGAAGAGATTGTACAAATGAAAGCAAATCAGAGTAGACTAGCTTACTTTTTTTCCTTCTTTCAGACTTTAGGCATAGATTCCCTCTCCATTAAATTATTCTGAGAGTATCTAAACTTTTTATTATGCTGGTTTTTTTGTTTGTTTGTTATGAGGAAGATTAGCCCTGAGCTAACATCTGCTGCCAATCCTCCTCTTTTTGCTGAGGAAGACTGGCCCTGAGCTAACATCCATGTCAATCTTCCTCTACTTTATATATGGGATGCCTGCCACAGCATGGCGTGCCAAGCGGTGCCATGTCCGCCCCCAGGATCCGAACTGGCGAACCCCGGGCCGCTGAAGCAGACCCTGCGCACTTAACCAGTGCATCACCAGGCCAGCCCCTATGCTGTTTTTAAAAAGCTCATTCCTAGTTAATATTTTTCAACTTTCCTTTATGGTAAAGTCAATATTTTATTCCTCCATTTTGGACTGTTTATGTAGCATAATTGCTATTTTTGGGATGAAAATATTAAAGATCAAGACCGACACACTAATAGAGACAAATTATTTCAGATCCTTTATGCTGTGGGATACCTATGAAATAACATTCTGAATCAGAGTAGGATTTTCCTCTTTGCTTTCTTATCGTCATGGATTTTATATTAGAACTATAAATGTGGCTAGGACAGTGGTTCTCGACCTAACTGCCGTGCAGAATGATTTGAAGCCTTTTAAAAATGTATAAGCCCCAGTCCACAGGGATTTATTTTTTTAAAGCCCCTCAATTGTTTTCTTTGCACAGGTAGAGCTGGGGAATACATAGATGTAGGAGAGCAAATGCTCGATAGCACCAGTCACAGATACTAGCGATAACCTCGGTGGTTGAGCTGCAAAGCCAGAAATAAGGGAGCACAGGCTCTGAACCCTTGAAATAGTAGTTATTGAAGTCTTTCACCTTAGCCCAAAAGAGAAGCCCTTGATTTTGCTTTACATATAATCCTAACAATCCTAGTTATGTGATTTTCCCAGCCCTGACAGATGAGAGGCAGCAAAATCAAAGTAGAAGGCTGTTGGTGAAAGAAGTAATAGCTGTCGAGCGTGGGGAAATAGCACAAACAGCTGCATTAGATCTTGGTGCAGTAACTGATGGACGTAGGAATATGGTGACCTGCAGTCGTTAGAAATGGTAGATGATGATCAACGTTCTCTGATTTAGGAATGAAGATAGTTTTTGTACATTTTAGAGATATTTTTAAATTTTTAGTTGGTTAACGTAAAGAAGGGGGAAAGATTTTATATCTAAATGTTTATTTACCTGAAAGATTCATTTCTGTAGAATAATAGTGTCTTCCTCAATAGTAGCAGATAAATGAGGCATTAATAGGCTTGGAAAAAAGTGAAGGGAGAAAAGCTACTGTATCTGTTTGGCTGGATATGGTTTTTAAATGCTAATAATAGAGGTATCTATTTTAAAACCTGAAAATAGCTGACTTGTGGCTTTCTTCATTTGCTCTATGCTTTTACAAAATTTTTTGCATGTTTTCCTCCTCCCCACAGCAATCTCACGGTTTAGGCAGGACTGTCTGGCTCCAGATTGCCGAGTCCGCTTACAGATTCACTCTGGGCTCAGTTGCTGGAGGTGAGTGACATGTCTGTGTGCTGTTTCAAGCTTGTGTTAATGTAATATTATCTCACTAGACTGGGACAGATCAGCAAAGGTGCAGTTCATTGTTCCCGCGGGTCACGCCTGCGGCACTTTCTGAAGTGTTCTTTATGTTTTACCTGTGATCAGAAGACTTGTCACAGCACGGCCATGGCCTCTCTGGCTCCAGTCTGTCTTCAGGACAAAAGCTCTGTAATAATGTGGAAGTCTTGGCTGCAGTGCCGCACTCACCTTAATTATGCTGGTTAGAGCCGGTGGAAGAAATGGAGACTAAGGCTGTGTTTATGGTTTTGGGGATGAGGCAGGTAGGAAATCAAGATTTGGGGTACAAATTCCAGAACCTTATGAAATAAAACAACCTCTCAAAGCAATTCACTTTTGCTTTTCTGCTTCTATTTTTTTCCTCTCCTCTTTTACTGGTTAAGACTATCTAAACTTATAGTTTATTTGCTAAAATGAACCTCCCCTCCCTGTTCCTAGGCAAAGTTTGAGAGACTTTTTTTGCTTCAATCTCTCTATAGAAGATGTGTAGAATCTGAAGTTGCTTTGTTGAGAAGAACCCCACAGGTGTGATTAAAATACTTAGGATTTTTCAAAACAAGCCTGGACTGATGAAACTATCACTTTTTTCTTTTTAGTCTCAGTTTTAGAAGTTGCAAAGCTTATTTTGGTTTTCAACAGTTGAAAAATATAATACTCTACTCCGTGTTAGAAACTTCTCAGTCCCTGAGAAATTCTAAAGCCTGTCCTTTTGGGTTTTTTTTAAACCAAATTCTGTACATAGGGATAGGGTCATGTTGAGATTTGGTTCCAATATTGTGGTTTCAAACTAAGATTAATTTATGAAAATAATTTGGCAAACTAAATTTTAAGATTACAGCCACCTACGTATACATATATAGTCATTTTAAGGGGTAACTGTATAATATTTAAGCATTTAATGGGAAATATTTAGAAATATGTTTTACATATAATAGTTTAATGTTACAGAAAATTGAGTGTTGATTGTGTAATGTTGGTGATGACTTGAAAATCCGCCGCAGTTCTTCTCTGAAGCAGCTGTATTTATGGATCCCAATGGCTGCAAGCCTGTCATCCTTGAGCTGCGTATGGGAGAAGGAAAAATAACACAGTCTCTTTCGTGAGGATAGATGTTGTGTTTTATTTTCTAGTCCTTCGAGATGAGATTTGTTGTCCTTATAGATTCTCCCTTTAACCATGCTCTCTTTGAACCCTTAAAATTGTTTTCTTTGTAGCTGTGGGGGCCACTGCGGTGTACCCTATAGATCTGGTGAAGACCCGCATGCAAAACCAGCGTGGCAGTGGCTCTGTCGTGGGGGAGCTGATGTACAAAAACAGCTTTGACTGTTTCAAGAAAGTCTTGCGTTATGAGGGCTTCTTTGGACTCTACCGAGGTGAGTAAGCAAATCTCAGCTGCTGAAGTTAGTGGTTTTATCTCACCAGCGGCAGATTTCAACTCGCATATTATGAAAATCAGTGTGTACCCTGCCCGGTCAGACTAGGGCTGTTTCTCTCTTTTTATTTTCTGATTGCTCGTTTCCCTTTTTACATTCTTGCTGGTAACTAGCACTATTAGTCTGAAGACAAGGTCTTCATTTCTTCTTCCTGCTATTTATATTTCTTGGAATTCAAATCCTGCGTGTGTCCCAACATGGGTCTCTGGTCACCGTGCTCTTACAAACTAAGGTGCACGTCTGCAGGTGGAATACGAGGACGGCAGCTAAAAAATAGAGAGCTTCTTTTCTCAAAGAATTAGAGAGGAGGAAAACACCCCTTCTCTGTGAAATAGAAGCCAGGGTGCCACTGGAAGGTGAGTTTACTCTCTTATCCACTTGTTTCAACTGGAAGAAATAGCGAATGTTTTTCTCTCTTCCAGATTCATAAGTCTTTTCCAGTGAGTCATCTGAAGTTTACAAAAAAAGAAAACCTTTTGGCTCCAAGTCTCATTCCTGCCCCTTTCCTCCCCTTGGTTCAGAGGCTCTGAGTGAAAGCAGAGAGCTTTTCTTCTGCAGGGAGTGTTAGCACCAGCTCTAGGCTGAGCACAGCGCTGTCGGCGTCAGAGGCAGTGGCCCCGTGCAGAATTCTCCCCACCCCCGTTGGCTTTGTAGGAACTTGTTCTCTTTGGAGGGAGAATGACTTTCATGTAGATGTTTTCACATTAGAATTTAGGGTTTCCTTTGGGAGGGAGATTAATTTTTTAATCTCTTTGGGCGCCACTTGGAATTCTTTGAAAATACTCTCTACATACTCAAGTCCAGGGCATTTATGTAATTTACTGTACTTGTTTGTTTGCACACACGGTCTCATTAATCCCAAGCTCATTCTGAGCTCTGTTGAACTATTTGGCTTAGTACCTCTTCCTTAGAGAGAAAGACTGGTCCTGAACAAAGCTTTATGCTCATGGACCGGAGAAAAAACACCTCTGGTTAGCATTATGTGCAGATATTCAAGTGAGAAATGTAGCTCTGATACACTTAGATTTGAAGGAGAGGGTCATGAGGAGGTTTATGTTTGGCATTATGTATAGTATAAGAGAAGAGAGTGGTTCTGAAATCAAACTAGGCTCAAATACTCAGCTCCTAAGAATGATTGTAATTAATTTTGCTGAAATATTCAGAGCTCTAGTCTCTCTAAATTCTAGCTGTACAGTGTGTTCTCCATGGGAAGAAGTGTGCATTGTCCCGAATGTAGATTGTCACGTGAATGCTTGTTTTAAACTGCATTAAACTCTGCATATCTAGATTTTATTTAATAGGGAATCTAAGAGTCGAGTGGTGCTAAGGTCATTTTTTGTGTGTTTGTTTGACATCTCCAATCTTTTTTTGTCGAATGATGACTTTTCTTCCTCCTTGATATACTTTTAAAGAGAATGACCTCTATTAGAAGGAACCTAGATATATACTGCACAGTTTATTTAGCCTTCTCAATGGATGGATGTTTACAGAAGATTTCATTTGGGAGAGATGTCATGTTAATTAAATGGGTCCAATATAGCAAGTTGGGGGCGGAGGTGAGGAGACAGAGGGATTGCTACCTTTATTCAGGATGTGAGCTGATAAAATCAGTCCTTTAGATGAGAGACTCTTGTATTAGGGAAAGGATTGTAGGAGTCCTATATGTGAACACTGTGATTATTGATATTGTCATATATTGCTTAGAACTGGTCCATTATTCTGTCAGTTGATTGACAAAATTGTTGACAGATTAGCCTAAATTTCTTTGCAGGAAACAATGGTAAAATGACGTAAATCAGTACTTTATTAAAATTCTATGTGCCTTATTGAGGCAAGTTGTAAAACAAATACGCATGCTGACATGGTTGTATGGGAGTTAGAGTAAAAGTAATAGGGTCTGATAATCATGAGGGTTAGCAAGTTAAGACTGCCATCTGCTGATTTCTTCTTTTAAATCAGTCTGCTACCCATTAAGGTGTGTGCGGATTTGTTTGTCATTGATAATTCAGTTTGACTGACAGTAGCCTGTATGTACGATTACTTGCTGGCTCTCAACTCATAGAAAATCACTCAGCAGTATCCTCAAAGCAGGCTTAAGATCAGCAGTGAGCGTGCAAACACATACATAGCTCCCCCTTGGCTGGGTGATTTAAAGGATAGAAAGTGTTTATTGTTAGCATCTTTAAAAAATGTACGCAAGAAATGTATGCTAACAATTTGGATAATCTGTGTGCTTTAGAAAGCTGAGCCCTATGAATATCTACAGATGTTGAATTGTTTATATGTTTTTTTCTTTTCCAGTTTGCAGCCAGCCTGGGAAATTTAACTTTCTAAGAATAATGATTTCCTTTGTTTTAAGAGGATTCTTTTGAAATGTCTTAAGTTTGACATATATTAGTAAATAATACAATAAGCATATGTTTTTGCTTGTAGAAGATACCCATTAAATGATACTTAAAACTGCATTTTTCTTGGAGTTTTGGCTTCCTTTTAAATAAATGAGTGCTGAATTCTGAGTTTCTCTAAAGAGAAAATTATGGGAGCTAGTAATCTGTAATAACCAAGCTACTGTATGCTGTTACATAGGTAGCATCATTTGTGGCAAAATCTGGGTCTCCTTTACAGCATGCTTTGCAGAACTTTTCCAAGCATATAACCTTGACTTCTTTAAAGTGTCTGTGTATATTTGTATGTTGTTGGTTGTAAAGAGAGGGAATTTGGTTACGTTGTTATTGGCAGTGTTCCTGGAGTAGAGAAGATCCATGGGCTCCATTCCTTCCTCACGTACTTTTTGGGAGGTGTTAGATAACTAGGCTTTAAAGGAAGCGTGCTTAAGAAAAGGATTTATAGCCTCAAGAAAGCATAACATTATATTTGACATAAATAATTATTACATACATATACAGAGTTTTGGGGGTAATCCATTTTTTCCCATTTTAATGAAAACCCTAAAATGTTTGATGGGTAAATAATATGGGAAAAACCGTTCCTCGTTGGGCTTGTATCTTCATGTCTAGTGCATCTCTATTGCTAACAATTCTCTCTGTTTACCTAGGTCTGATACCACAACTTATAGGGGTTGCTCCAGAAAAGGCCATTAAACTGACTGTAAGTTTCTTTCTCATTGAATTTATGTCATTGGTTTAGATTATCATTAAGCCAAAAATTAAAACTGATGCTGCTGAGACTGGCCCACTGTCAAGGCATTTGTAAAATTTGAAATTTATATGGAGACTTTTGATAATTTTAAATTTTATAATGAGACAAATATTTTCCTGACTTGGAAAACTAATAATGTGCCAGTAGAGGAAATGGTTGGGAATTATGGTTAACTGATGTTGTCTTTCTAATTAGGTTAACGATTTTGTCCGGGACAAATTTACCAGAAGAGATGGCTCCATTCCACTTTTAGCAGAAATTCTTGCTGGAGGTTGTGTAAGTATTAATTCTGGGCATGTCTTGTGGCAAATAGGTTCTTTTAACCTTCTTACACATTAGATATAATATGTGAGTGACATTCTCCCTGAACTCAAAGGATTCTAAGCAGATTTTCTCAGTGATCATATGGAATGATTTTTTAATTTCATCGCATCATCTAACTGGTTCTGAGTGCAGAAAAGAAGTGGTGTTTTTGTCAGCTTGGTCTCTTAGAAGCTCCTGATGCATTATCTTCCACAGTTTTTAAAGTTCTAATTCTGATTCTTCTTAAATAGCACGGAAAATAGAGTAGTGAGTAGAGTTACCATACCCTTATACTGACTGGAACTTTAAAATAAGTGTGAGATGACTGATTAATTTGGCCCTTATATTTTAGGTGTAGGACTGAGTAAACCATTGTGTTATAATTATAATTTTCCTTCTTTAGGGACCAGGATATAGCAAAGAACCATAACTATGTTGAGGCTGTTGACAATCCTGAACGCATTCAGATTATATTTATTTAGAGCACAAGGGTTTCTATCTTTAAAGTGTGAGCATGACATTGGATTTAGACCAATTCTCAAATCTAAGTGTGCAGCTCAACTAATTTTACTTGTGGTGTTCATTTCACATTTGGTAATACATGATTTGTTTTAGACTTATTTAGTCGGTTTTGTCCCTGAAAGCCTTAATAACTTCCAGTTGAATTGGCTGACAGTCTTGGCTAAACCCTCCTCAGTTGCTTGTGGAACCTGAGGTGATGAGGTCGATGACCTTTGCGGCTTTTAATTCAGAGAAGATGCCCTGAGGGTCAGAGAGAGAGGCTGCTCTGGATTCTCCTTGATGAGATTTGTCAGCCTGGCGCATACCTGGGTCCTCACCTTTCTGCAACCAAAGTTCTTATGGAAGAGGTGGCTAGGGGTGTGTGTGTGTGCACGTGCTTTTTGCATGTGTGCCTGCATGCCCCCAAGTGCATTCTCAGGAGGAAAACTCACCTCTTTGGCTGGCTTTTTTTTCATGAAGGACAAATAATGGACATAGAATAAAACCTTTGCTTAGGCAGATCACCAAAAATATAGTTTCTCCTCTTCCTCTACCCCAATTAGTTGCTGTAATTGTTTCCCTTCTAATGAGAGAATCTTTGCAAATCGTAACTATTCTTTTTCTCACTGGTTTTAGTTTCAGTTTGGTTAAGAAGTTTCCTGATTCGGTTTTGCCACAGCACATACATACATTTGCCAAAAATTTCCTAAGTCATGCTCTTTCTGTTCCATGTAGCTAATTATTTCTGTTTCCATTTGTATCATCCACAGGATTTTGCCCATGAAACTGACCTGTCCCATGTCTCACAGGTGACCCTAGTGGTTAAACCATAATCAGATATCTGGTTCCTTTGTTCTTCGTAGTTATGGGCCCTGTTTCTAGGTTTGAACTTTGGGAAGTTCTTTTGAAGTCTGGGGTGCCTTAAGGGTTGTACTGACACTCCAAATCTCTTCCTTAGTCATGACTCATTTCTGGGACTTTGATGGATTGTCTGCACGGAAGTTGACAGCATGAAGGATAGTCAGGTTGGGCTCTCGGCAGAATGATTAGCTTGTCTGCAGTTCTTCACCTCGAACATTTTCTGCTTCCCTCTTCCCTCTAACCCTCTTCATTCAGGGAGGAAAGAAAATGTGCAATTATTGAGTTTCTGTTGGTGAACTCAATCACGCTGCAGCGTAAATGATCGTTAGAGCTTAATCTACTGCTTCTTCCAAAGTCTGTGTCTTTCAACGGAGAATAAAGTCTTACACAAAATGGATGAGTCTCTACTTGTAGACTGTCAGGCGTTCTGGAATATAGGAATACTCTCTTTACTGAATGAAACCTGGTAAGCAGCCACCGGATAGACACTGGGAAGAGTGGCTGCCATGAGCCTGATCATGAGAACCCTCGCCATCCTGGGTAGTGGTGGTGATATTATGTGCAGTGTCCCTGTGGGTGTTTGGCTGAATGCTGTCAGTGCCGCTAGGTGAGAAGAGTGCTGCTGTTCTTCCCCAAATCACTCCGTTTTAAAGATGTACTTAATGTACTAACCTAATGCAGGTTAGTTCAGAGGAAATGGCTCAAACTGAGCCGTCAGTATTGGCTTTATAGGTTTTTTCCCCAGCAGAGGGAGCACCTAGGACCCGGGCCTTGAGTTGCCTCTATAAGGGAGGGAAATTCTACTGCTATGACAATGACCATGCTGCCTTTAGGAAAAATGGTATGCATTGATTAGATCATGAAGTGACCAAGAAATAAAAATATCCACTCCTTAGACATTATATGTTTTTCTTTGTTGTTTGTTTTGTTTTATGATCCAATTCTAAAAGTATGTGATGTTTGATATGTGCAAAAGAGTATACTCTATATAGCTATAAAGAGTAATAATAAAATGAGCATCTGTGAACCTACCACTCAACTTAGCTAAAATATTAGCGCTATCATTGACACTGATTTTTGCTTTTAATGTAGCTCTAATCTACTAGATTGCTAATGAGCAGTAGGAGCTTTTCCTACTGGGCTGAACATTTTATAGGCATTATCTCATTATTATTCTCAACTAGTGTTAAAGAAAATAAAACTTCAGTGAGATCCCACACTTAGTAAATGACCAAGTTGAGATTCCAACACTTGGGCTTCAAATCCATATTTATTCATGTTCGGTATGTGTCCTTCCATTCATTCTTTCATTTATTCGTTCTCATTGAACAAGTTGTCAAGGCTGAGAAGGATTTAGAGTTTTTTTCTTCTGTGCAGAGAACCAGACTTAGGATATGTTTCTATCTCATAGAAAAAGGGTAGTTCCTTATCATGCTCACCAGATAAAACTTAATCTTAAATCTAATCATATTCCACTGTGGTAATTTGAAAGTAGAATTTTTTATCATGATTTGCTTCATTTTACATATCACCAAAGAAAATATGTGCTTATGATTATAATTCATCATAATAGCTACCATTTCTTGAGCATCTTGCACTGGATTGAACACTTTATAGGCATTATCTCATTATTATTCCCAGCTAGAGTTGAAGAAACTAAAAGCTCAGTGAAATCCAGCACTTAGTAAATGGAAAAATTGAGATTCAAACCACTTCTGTCTCCAAATCCGTATTCTCTTATATTTGGTCTATGTTCCCATTCTTTCATTCTTTGATTTATTCATTCTCTCATTCATTGAATGCCTGCTATGTTTCAGGAAAATTTTTAGAATAAAATTGAGATATAATTCACATACCATACAATTCCCCCCATTTAAAGTGTACAATTCAGTATTTTTTAGTATATTCATAGAGTTGTGTGACTATCATCACAATCAATTTTAGACTATTTTTATCACCCAAAAAGAAAGCTGGTACCCTGTGGCTGTTGCCCCCCAGCCTTCCCTCTCTCCTCCCAGGAGGGCTTGGACAACCACCAATAAACATTCCATCTCCATAGATTCACCAATTCTGGACATTTCATGCAAATGGAATCGTACACTATGTGGCCTCTTGTGTCTGCCTTCTTTCACTCAGCATAGTGTGTTCAAGGTTCATCCATGTTGTAGCGTGTATCAGTACTGCAGGCCTTATTGCTGAACAATATTCCTTATATAGATACATCACATTTTGTCTGTCCATTCATTTGTTGTTGAACCTTTGGGTTGTTTTCCACTATTATGAATAATACTGCTGTGAATATTCATGTAAAAAGTTTTGTGTGGACAAATGCTTTCATTTCTCTTGGGTATATACCTAGGTGTGGAATTGGTGAGTCATATGGTAACTCTAATTAGTATTTTGAGGAACTGACAGACTGTTTTCCAAAGTGTCTGCACTATTTTACATTCCTACCAGCAGTGTATGAGGGTTCTGATTTCTCCACATCCTTGTCAACAGTTGTGATTATCTGTCTTTTCATTATACCCATCCTAGTGGGTGTAAAGTGGTATCTTATTGTGATCTAACAACTGGTGGTATTGAGCTTCTTTTTATGAATGTATTGGCATTTGTATATCTTCTTTGGAGAAAAGTCCATCAGAATCTCTCCTCCCCTTTTTTTTCCCTTGAGGAAGATTAGCCCTGACCTAACATCTGTGCCAGTCCTCCTCTATTTTGTATGTGGGTCACTGCTACAGCATGACTGATGAGTGATGTAGGTCCACGTCTGGGATCCAAACCCGCAAACCTGGGCCGCTGAAGCGGAGCGTGCTAAACTCAACTACTATACCACAGGGCTGGCTCCTGCCCATTTTTAAATTGGATTATTTGTCTTTTATTATTGAGTTACAAGAGTTCTTTATATATTTAGAGTCTCTTATCAGATATGTGATTTACAAATATTTTCACTTTCTTAACTGTGTCCTTGAAAGAATTGGACTTTGATTTTAATGAAGTCCAATTTATCTATGTTTTCTTTTGTTGTTTGTGCTTTTGGTGTCATATCTAAGAAATCATTGCCTAATCCAAGATCGCAAATATTTATACTTCTGTTTTCTTCTAAGAGTTTTATAGTTTTAGCTCTTAGACATTTAGGTCTTTGACCTTTCACAAAAATTTTTAAGTTAAATTTTTTAGGGTCATTTCCCTTGAACAGATATATTACCAAATAACAGTTTTGTTTTCCATTGTCAACATTTTTGTATATTACCTTCTAACGTTTTCATGCGCATGTGCACATGCTCATGTGCATATATAGGTACAGACACACGTACATTCTTTTTTAAACCAGATGGAAGTTTTATTGACTCTGACTTCTTGATTGGAAATGCAAGCAGCTCTCACTTTCTAAGGGCAGCAGGGAATCACAGTGGAACTTTTCACTTTAGAAATAGAGTATAACTTTTGGAAATATAAGTATAAACAGAGTGTGCGTTTTCAAATTTTACATCTCCATTGTGAACATTACCCCAATTTTTTTATATTTATATCAAAACCTTCTCAAAAAAGACTTACTAGTTCAGAATTTTTGATAATTTAGATGTGCTAGCATAAGTTTTTTTGTTGTAGTATCTATAAATTGAACTTTAGGTTTACTAATTGCTTGCCCTTCTTTAGCTGGGGATGGACTAAGAGTGTATCTGTGTGTATATAGTTACTCAGTAAATGTCTGTTATGAATGCTGTATGTGTAGTGTATATGTAACAATAGGTTTCAAAATAATTTTTTCCCTTTGTTTTCATAGGTAAGCCATTCTTATCAGGCCATGTGTTTTTATTTTTCTATTAGAAAGTCTCTCTTTATATGTGTATGAACACATATATATATGTACACACACACATATTACATGTCCATATCAGACATAAATATAATTGACTGTTTAATTTTGATATCTGGGGGCCAGCAGATGTTCACATGTTCTGCTTCTGCAGCCCAGGGTTCGCCGGTTCAGATCCTGGGTGCAGACATGGCACCACTTGGCAAGCCATGCTGTGGCAGGCACCCCACATATAAAGTAGGAGAAGATGGACATGGATGTTAGCTCAGGGCCAGTCTTCCTCAGCAAAATGAGGAGGATTGGCAGCAGATGTTAGCTCAGGGTTAATCTTCCTCAAAAAAAAAAAATGATTATGATATCTGTTGTGGGCAGGAATAATACTGTAATGTTAACTTAGAATATTCAAAGTACTTTAATATTCACTATTGGCATCTCCTATGAAATAAGTAGATGAGGAACAGAAGCTCAGAAAGGATAACTCTCTCACCCCAAATGACACAGCTAATATATGCTGCAGGTTTCATGTGAGCCCAAGTATTTTAATTTTAAGACCAACTCCTTTTATTCTATAATGGTCTCTTAAGGAATCAAATCAGAGCCTTCTCCATGTGTCAAAATAAATCTAGGGCTGGCCCCTTGGCCTAGTAGTTAAAGTTCGGCACGCTGTGCTTCAGGTCCCAGGTTCGGTTCCTGGGCACAGACCTACACCACTGGTCGATGGCCATGCTGTGGTGGTGACCCACATACAAAGTAGAGGAAGACCGGCACAGATGTTACCTCAAGTCAAATCTTCCCCAGCAAAAAAAATAAAATAAATCTGGATGAGCCCATTCAAGTTTGTAGTGGCTTTTCTTTCTTTTTTTCCAATTATATAGGTATATATAATAAAAATTTAACATGTATGATAATTTATTAAGATATAATTAACGTGTAAAAATTGAGCAGATCTTAGATGTGAACTCAGTGAGTTTCAGCAGTTGTACGCAACCATGAAATCACCACCCAAGATAAGATAGACCATTTCACCCCAGAAAATTCAATCACGCCTATTTCTAGTTAATCACTCCTCCGCTCCCCCAGGCAACCACTGTTCTGATTTATGTCACCAGTTTTGTTTCTTCTCGGATTTCATATAAATGGAATCATACAAAATGCATTCTTCATGGTTGGCCTCTTTTGCCTAACATAGTGTTTTCAAGAGTCATCCTTGTTGTGTGGGTATCAGTAGTTGGTCTTTTGTTTGTTTTTAATTTTACTGGGCATTATTTCATTGTATGAATCAACCACAATTTGCTTATCCATTCTTCTGTTGATGGACATTTGGGTTGTTTCCAGTTTTTATCTGTTATAAATAAGGCTGCTATAAACATTCTTGTACAAATCTTTTTGTCAACATGTACTTTCATTTTTCTTGGTTGAATATCTAAGAGTAGAATGGAGCAGGTGTATGTTCAATTTAAAAGAAACTGCCAGTTGGTTCTTCGAAGTAGGTGGACCGTTTTACAGTGTCATCACCGGTGTATGAGGAACTCCACATCCTCATCAATGTTTGATGTTCTTAGTCTATTTTATTTTAGTCATTCTAGTTGGTGTGAAATGATATCTTATTGTGGTTTTAATTTGCATTTCCATGGTGCCTAAAGATATTGAGTATCATTTCATGTGTTTATTGGCTGTTCATATATCTTTTTTTGTAAAGTATCTGTTCAACTCCTCTGCCTATTTTTTATTAGGTTATTATTACTGATTTCTAGGAGTTCTTAATATCCCATGGATACAGTCCTTCATCAGATATATGTGTTATGAATATTTTTCCTGGTCTATGACTTGTCTACTAATTATCTTAATGGTGTCTGTGGTGGTTTTCAAAAGAAAAAGATAATGTAGAGTTTCTTAGACATATCCATGAACTTAAGTGAGAAAAAATTTGTCTTTCCAAGTCAACCAAGGAGAAATTTTAAAAGCCTGTACTTTACACTTTTAGGACTGACCTATATGTATTTTCTAAACACCTCTTTGGTAAGTACCTGTTTTTATGTTGTTACACTGTAACCACAGCACTTTCACCTGATCACATTACCTTCTTCAGAGAGTGTATACTTGTGAATGGATAGAAGTCCTAAAACTCAAAATGTATTCACTGCTCAGCAAAGGGCTAATGTGATCCTGTCATATTGCAGGCGTTTCCTCAGCCCTCTGGGAGCGTACCTTCTGGAGAACACATCCCTTCCCTTGGTATCTTGCGTTCAGTCTGCATAGTGTCTCACATTAGTGCACAAGAGCTCTGTGAGGTACATAGGGCAGTTGTTGAGATCCCTGTTGTCTCATTAGGAAACCAAGGAATGGAAAGGTTATGACCTATCTAAGGTCACAAAGTTAATGACAATCTAGGTCAACAGCCTTCCAAACCTAGAATCTTTCCACTCTTCCATGCTTCCTCCTTCAGCTTATGTGTGTGTGTGCACACGCGCACACACCCACACCCACATGCATATAGGTGCAGCAAGAAGCCCGCTTACTATTTGCAGCAATCACTAATCCTGGGAGCCAAGAAGCATAGCCGGCCAGTTCCCTATGCTGTGTCTTCCTCAGCCACGGAGCTTACACATCTCTAAAGAGTTGTTTGGAAATGGTTTCTCCAAATCCCACCCCCAAGAGTCAGTGTGGTTCCAACTTTATGCTTCCATACTTATGTGAACACAAGTAAAAAATCCGTATCTGTTTCTGTCAAAGTGGCTTATGGTAGGTACACAGGGATTTTGACTCTTCCTTCACCCTACTTGGGGGTATGCGTAGTTTTATCTGTTCGTACCCTAACACCCTGGTGTATATCATCACTCAGCAATGAGCAAATTGCAGTTGATTCCTTTTAAACTGTCACTATCCTAGACTATTTTAGAAAGACCCGGAGCATTCCCCATTGCTTTATAAAATATCTGAGAAAGTCTGGTTGAAGGCGTGAGAGACAGAGTCACTGTCTGTTCCTGTTCCCCTTGAGTCAGTCCTAGCGACAACTAATTCTCTTACTTCTGCTGTTTGTCTGATTGTTTTAAATGCACAGATTTTGTACATCTGTTAAGGAGCTGGTGCGGCCTTAAATTGAAGTTAGATTTTCATCGGTCTCTGTAAGGGAAGACTTCATAATGAATTGTTCAGATTTGTGTTGGAGGGAAATAGTTCCAAACTACAGGAGACAGCAGATCAAAGAGGGAAGTAAACGGGGGACTTGGCACAAGCAGGGCCAGGTCCCCAGCCCTTTTGTGGACTCTGCCCCTGGGGTGGGACTGTGAGGGCAGGAGGTTGAACAGGCCTAATCCTGTGTGCAGCCCCGTGGCCTCAGGCACGTCAGGAGGCACGGTGACATCTCAGTATTACAGCCTTTTTCTCCTCTAACTTTTCTGTCAGCTTTAGTTGGTTTATTTTCTCACTTAAAAAAAATTTATGTGACACAAGATTAAATGGAAGTTTTTACATTCTTTCCATTTCTGTTGTATATAGGTAATTCTCATTCAAAATGAGATTTGTTCCCTTTTATTGTGTCATTTGTAATTCAGTTCTAGAACAAAGAAATGACAACTTAATACTGAAAAATGAAAACATGTAAGTCAGTTTTAATATTAATGCTTGCCTCTCTTTAAAAAAAAAAGCAGAAAATTTTGAAGAGGGAAATTTAGCAATTAGAGGGTTAGAAACTAATTTTGGTGATTTGATGAGTGAAAAAATTCACCAAAGGTATTGTATGGAATGGTGTTATGTGATGTAAGCGTCAGTACAAGAAGCAGCAAGTGTCTGTCTAAGCCTCCGTAGCTGTGCAGCATCACAGTTTAGTTTGAAATTTTGTGTATCTTGGTGTCTGTTCTTTCAGATCACTACCTATATTCGGTTAGATTTTTTTCATGTTCATACATATATTTATAGAGAGAGAGAGAGATAAGCCTTTTTAAAGTTTTGGATCCACAGATAACTAGTGCTAACTGGTTTTTACAAATGCATTTAAACTATATAAATTACCAAATTTATCATGGGGAACAATGTATGAGAGAAAACTTAGTCTCTAAAAGAAGGCACTGCGTCTAAGACCAGTTCTGGTTCTTGTTTATTTTTTAAAATGTTTTTGTTTTTGAGTAGTTAATACATTCATATGACTCAGAATTTAAAAGGTACAGTGGGATACACTTTGAAAACTTTTTCCCCCAGCTACTCATTTCTCTTTCTAGGAGGCAACCAATGTCTTAATCTCTAAGCCATTCTGAATTTGATAAACTTAGGTAAATTTTGACATATTTGTGATCAACGGTTACTGAATATTTTATGTCCTGTTTATGTTACTTGGCATGATTTTATTACCTAATCTTGTTGCTTGATTAAGAGCATCTAGTTGTTTCTACTTAACTATTTCCTTATTGGGCATTTAAATGTTTTTCTGTTTAATTTTGTTGCTTCTTAAAATAGCAAACATTAGCATATTTGTAAAATTAGTGATATTTTTTCATTGAAAAGTTACCATATTTTTATTTCACAAGTTAACACTCCTGAAATTCTGTATATTCAATCATTGTATTTGCTGTAAGTAGTGTTTTTTTCCCTCTGAAAAGCTCTTATTAAATTAATGATATCACTTACAATCAGTAGAATCTGAAAATAGAGGAGAAATGATATTTTCCTGTATTTTTCTTAGAGGGGAAACATTCAGTTAAGGATGTGATAACATAATCCTTGTTCTATGTAACTAGATTTCTTACCAGAATGACTGAAATAATTGCAAATTTTATTCTCCCTTCCCCCACCCCTACTTTAATATGTATGAGATAGTGGTTAGAGTTTAAAAAAGGACAGTGCCTATTTGCCATGTATATTTCCCTTTAAGTGTTATAAAATACCCAAAGTTGTAGATAAATTAAATAACAATGTTTATTTTTTCTAAAATTATTTAGTGTTTCTGGATAGTATTTGCCTTCATATTCCTAGGCCTACCATAGAGTTTAAAAAAATGTATATTAATATTTAAAGCAGATACAGATTATGCAATTGCTAGAAGTTTTCCTCCTTCAAATATAGCAGAGGACGTAGGTGTGAAACAAACCCAGAGATGTGTGCCTTGCTGTAGTGTCATTGTTTCATTGTTTCCACTCTCACTTGATGTATATGACATATGATATGCTATGATTATTATATATAAATTCAGTGTTGTGGTTGTGTTCACTTGATTGTTGGGACTTAGTATGTGTGCTGGGTAAAAAGGCATCAAAGCATACAACAGTCAGTGTTTATGTTTTAAAATGTGGTCATTTCCTTCTCTTAATCATACGGTTTTAATAGAAAACCTCTTACGTGTACACTCAGAAAGAAATTTGAAGAGTTGTTAAAGGAGTACAAATCTCAATAAACTGACTATTGTTTCCAAAAGGGCCCGTGAGAGAAGGAGGGAGGAGGGAACTGTGGGGTGTGGGAATGCTGGTTGGGATACTCCCGCTCTGCGGGATGTTATAATTTACTGGTGATTAAAACATGAAAGAACTTTGTATTTGTTTAAATATAATGTCCACATTTAATGAGTGGCACCCAGGGGTTGACATCATCTGGCAGTGGCAAGTTTTGGGGATTATAATCAAAATTTGTGCTTGTATTCTTTTGTTAAATCTGCTTTAGAATATAAAGCGCATTTTCCCAAAGAGAGTCTGCGCAACCGTTATTGAAACGAGATCTCAGGGAAGTAGTAGACTTTTTCAATTGGTTTGGTCTTTAATACTAGCTACAGGAGCAATTACTTGGATTATCATTTTAACATAATTTTTCACCCAGCAATCCTTTTGAAAGTATTGTTTGCTCAGATTGAAACATTGAAATGCT
This sequence comes from Equus caballus, assembly GCF_041296265.1. Lineage (NCBI taxonomy): Eukaryota > Metazoa > Chordata > Mammalia > Perissodactyla > Equidae > Equus > Equus caballus. The sequence continues at coordinate 51,718,451 of NC_091701.1, read as the reverse complement.
TCCTCCTGCTTGCAGTGCAACAGATTAAAAGAGACAGAAACACAGGCACATCAACATGTAAAATTGGGTCAGTCTCATTTGGGGCCCTGTGTGTCAGTGGTCTGGAGTTGGGAGTTGTAGGAAATCCAGAGGGAGATGGCCAATTGCTGCACCTCCATGCTTGGTGGATGAAAAGAGGATCAGGGCCCTAGGCAGTTCAGGACAATAGACTTCCCACGAAGACGAAAGGGATCTGTGTCTGCGCTGGCAGCTGTGGATGTTGACAGGAGTAAGGGGTCAGGATTGCAACAGGAGTGGTTGGGGGTTTCTAGCCCCAGGTCAGTTAGGAGAGTGGGCTGGGACTTGCTGCCCCTTGGAAGGAGGCCTGGGGGAGCTGTGGGTTTTACAAAAATGAACAGGAATGTGAGTGTAGGCAGAGTATTGAAGTGGCATTGAATGCTGCACATGAGTTTTATGGGCATTGTTTATGATCTTTCTATACCTGTGGCACACATTTCCTGTTTCACGGGTGACATGCTATTGCCGTGAAGTTATGATTGTATAATATAATGATGATTATGTGACTGGTTATGATTATATAATGTAAAGAGCTACAGGTGAGATGAAGATGTGCAAATGAGATTTTTTTCGCTTCATGAATGGAGATAAATATATATATTTATGTTTTAAAAAATTTATTTTTATATATTTTTATATATCGATGTACACACACATATACATACACACATTTTTTTCTTTCTTACAAAAACCAAGCAAGGAGTTAGAGTTGGTAGCAGTTTTAAACGTTCTTTTTTTTTTTCCTTGTACTGGTTAACAGATTTCAGATGCAGATACACTCTCATTATCCAAATTCAAATCTCTGTCACTCACCACTGGAGAGTGTGGAGTACGGCTTTGATTTGTCCATGTGGTACTCGTGGTAACTAGATGTTCCATTTCCCAGCTCTGCCTTGAAGAGTTTTTCTGCTTTTGTCTTGAAATGATACTGAAATTATCTTTCTAAATTCCCTCCTTTTGTGTGGGTGTAGCTGTGTATCCGTCTCAGAGTTTGCTCGGGATAACACGTTTTAGATTTGAACCAGAGGAGACTGTTCCCTCAGACTTAAGGCCCCTCTCTGGGACAGAGCTGTGTTAATTGCTCTGCAGTCCGAGGAAGCAGAAGCAGGTGGCTGAGCTAGAGAAGGCTTACCAAAAAGAGGAAAGAAACCAGTGTGATCCGAGTTCTAGCCCTAGATTTTAAAAGATACCAACCAGCCTTCTACTCTCTCTCTCTCTCTTTCATTGGGGAGCCCCACACTGCCACCTCTGGCTTCACTTTTGTTTTCCAAGTGAGTTTATTAGTTTTGCCATTTTGGATATGGCTGAGTTGACCCTGGAAAGACTGGTCTGAGAAGCACTCTTGACATTTCGAATAGAAACAAACCCAGACATAGATTGGCTTGAGACAGAGTTTAGGACCATCCCTGTGAGCCCCTCTAGCATCGGCCAAGCCAAAGTGTCAGACTCATTCCCCCATGAAGAGGGAGACGTAAAGTGGTACAATGTGGAGGCTTTTCTGGATTTTTCTTGGTTACATGGCTGGTCGGGCTCTGACTTGGAAATCTGCTTCTGTGTCTCCTCCCTTGCCTGCAGGCTGGCGGCTCTCAGGTCATCTTTACTAACCCCCTGGAGATAGTCAAGATTCGTCTGCAGGTAGCTGGAGAGATCACCACAGGCCCCAGGGTCAGTGCCCTGAACGTGCTCCGGGACCTGGGCCTTTTTGGCCTGTATAAGGTGAGTGGATTCCCTCGGGTTGTCTCAGTAGGGAGGTTGTAATGTACTCAATGGAAATATGAAAGAATGCAGAAACCAGACTTCTGTCCCCAAATGGAAAAGCAATCTTGTCCAGCAGCGTAGACCCTGGAGTAGAAAATCAAACAAAAAGAAGAAATCAGGACCCTTCCATTAGAGGGGGTGTGATATGCAAACACGCTCCCCTGTGGTCCTCTCCAGGCTTTTGTGAAGCTGCCAGCAAGGGAGGCCAGCACCGCAGGCCTGCTGGCTTCAGGCTCACAGCCTTTTATTTGATGGCAGGTTTGGGAAAAGTTTCATTAGTGTTCTCTTTGGGCTGGTTTAGGACTTCAGAGTAGGCTTATGTTTATTTTGAGTCTGAGTTATCTCTATTGTTATCTTCCCAGTAGGAGCTTCTCTTTGTCTTAATAATTTGACCACAGTGAAACAGTAGTCGAGTTTGGTAGGATTCAGGTCTTTAAGAAGTTAAGTGGTGGGATTTGTCAATAATGAATTCCATTAAAAAACCCAGAGTGTACTGTACTTTAGCAAAATGCCAGTCAATGGATCCCTTCCCTGCAGGTATGCTTACTGCCATCATTACAGATCAGATGTAATGGAGCAGAAGCTATTACTTTTCTTAAACAAGGGAGAGTATTTCTTTCCATTCTTTTGTGTGGTATAAGGGGGGAATATGTAAATTTAGCTGCTAGAGACAACTGTGATTCCATAGCATCTGATTTATTTATAGATCTGTCCCTGTAGAAATGTGGAAATTGGCTTCTGTAGCTGAAAATCAGAAATCCTCTAGATTAGCATCACCCAGCTACAGGTCTCTTGGGAGAGCAATAACCCATGATACCCATCTTGGGAGAGCAATAACCCATGATACCTATCTTGGGAGAGTTTTGTATACATTCCCTTGCCTCCAGCCCCAGTTTCCGTCCTTTCCGTATTCCCTTTGAGAGCTGAATTTATTAATATTGTTTCTCTCTGTATCATCCTCCAGAGAGTCCCTGGAATTTTTTTTTTTTTTAATGTTTGAGTTTATCTTTTAAAAGCAGAGTCATTAGGGAAACAAATGCCAAAGATGGTGTATTCGCCTGACTCAGTGAAGCCCTGGGCAGTGGAGTGGCGTGGGCTCCTGAGCAGCTGAGGAAGGTGTTCACAGTGGCCTCAGGCACTGGGACAGACTGTCCTGGGGTGGTTTTCTGCTCCCATGGGAACATCCTGCTAAGATGTTTTGTCTGGTCCCCCTAGTCCTCCCAGTGTAGGCTTTGGGGAATGAGGAGGGGAGACTGGTGGCTTCTTTCTACCCTTCCCTGGAGAAGTCGTCTCCTTTTCCATTGCCCCTGCTGATGGCTTCTGACCAGGCACTTCAGGGGCTCTGAGCTGATGTAGATTGAATTGGTGATTTGTTCATTTTTGGGGGCTGCCTTTGCTGGTTGCTTTGGAATCAAGCTATTAATCTTGGGTTTCTAAGTCTATTCCCACCCACACGTCCTCCCCTCACACCCACCAAAGCCAAACAGCATTCACAGCCTAGCGGTTTGAGAACTGAATTTTTATTAGCCCTAAAAACTGAATCTATACTGGAAATACTAGAAAATTGTTAGTTGTCAGAATAGCATCATTACCCAGTTAACCAAGTCTAGGACTCCAGGATCCACCAGCCTTTCTCAGACCTGGAGCCATGTGTATTTCCCTGTTCTCCCCACTTCCCTTCCCTATCAGTCCCGATGCTGTTTGAAGGACACCCCAGGCATGTCACCCTGGATTCCTCGTGGGCATTCACACCCTGTTTACACAACCATTCTGTACTGTTTCCTCCCTGTGCGACAGGGTGCCAAAGCGTGTTTCCTCCGAGACATTCCCTTCTCTGCAATCTACTTTCCTGTTTATGCTCATTGCAAACTACTTCTGGCTGATGAAAACGGACATGTGGGTGGTTTAAACCTCCTTGCAGCTGGAGCCATCGCAGGTAATTATAATTTTTTCTTTCTAAACCAAAAGAATCCTCCCCCCATTCTCTTTAAGAAGTACAGAATCTCAACGTACTTTCCCCCTTTATTTCTGGAAGGGTTATTGTTTGTATTTGACTTAGTTTAAATATGATCACTTTTTCTCCTTTGTGGAATGTGCTGTAATTCTGATGAGAGTTAATTACATTTGCATAATGTGGATAAACAGCTTAATGCAGCTTAGCAACTCGGAGCCAAATTAGATCTGCCCATCTAAATTGGGCTTTCATCATTAACGTGTTTCTTAGCCTTCTGCACCCCTGAAGCCTTGAGTGCAGCCAAGCTAAGCATTAAGGTGGAAAAGTTCTTCATCACGTCAGTTGCTTTGTTGTACCTCATGCTGATGCACAGAACTAGCATGCCTTCACTTTCGATTTCTGTATATTGGAACCTACTTGATTTAGCTCAAAATTGAGCTTTCTTCATGAAAAGAAGCTCTGTTCCTTCTACCCTCATCTTCATTAGACCATGTAAGTGATACTTGCCCGGCAAACCACCCAGTACTTGGTTGGCATCTCTTCTCTGTCCCTTAGTTCTTTCTGTCTTTTATTCATGGTAGTTTGCATAAGTTTTATCCTCTGTACTAGACTGGGAGCTTCTTGAGGGCAGGGCTTTCATTCTCCTCATCCTTGCCTTGCCTACATGGCCAGCATAGTGATAATAGGAACTCAATAAATGTCAGTGGAACAGAGTAAGCCCTTCATCTGGTTTAAGACACCACATTAGGCACAGAAGAGCTTCCATGGGACAGGGGAACCTAACAAATGCAGCAGTTTGCTAAGATGCTTCCTTCTGATCTCATGTGTCTAGCCTTCCTCTTGAGTTGTGAAAGAGCTGACTTGGGATAGAAGGGAAGGGCCAGGCGTCCTTGCTGCACCAGCACTCAGAAATGACAGAGCAAGGGAAGGGCACGTGTTCTCTCTCCATTACAGCTGGTCAGGATAGAAATGTGAAGGGTGAGCACAAACCCACACGCTGTCCCCAAGTGCTCAGTGTAGCTCTGACCCCTTGGGCTCATGGTACTGTGTAGCTCTCACTGGGTTCCTTCTCCTCTGGTGCCCTGACTAGACACAGCAGGACATCCTGAGGACTTCCTCACGTGTGCGGTGTGGCGGGAGCCTGAGGATGCTGGGTGACCCATGTAGTTGTTCTCACCCATGATGACAAGGCATGACTTGTGATTAAGAAACTCTCCTGGGGAGCTTCAAGCCCTTATTTGGGGTCCTGCAAATCCCTTGTCATCGGGCATTTGTATCTTCAGTCAGTTGCACATTTGAAATCCAATAAATCTACCTCTCAGTCTTGGCAGTGAGCGCTCGTCCAGCCCCTTTCTGGTACTCACCAAAGTCTCCCAGTTTCAAAGGGGAGCCAGCACGTTTTCCCTCCAGTCTTTGCTCTGTGCTTCCCAACCAGCAACAAAAAAGAGCCAAAGAGAAGTCTAATTGTGGACAGGCATTTTGCCAATGGTTGACAGAACCAAGTAAACATTTCCATGGACCTGTCAGCACCAACTTCTTGCCCACGGACATTTGATGTCAGTTGTCAGAACGAGAGATGAATTTTTCTAATTTTTACCAGTAGAACTTTGCTGGCAGGTACTGAGAACATTCAGAATGCAGAACATTCCAAAGGCAGGTTTACCTAGTTTCATCTGAATAAGGCGCCGGGCTGTGCAGGGAGGAGGTGCTTGCCTCATTCTTTAACAGACACCCCCCGCCCCCGCCCCGGTCTGCCAGCTCCATCTGCCTAGTGATGGTTCAGCGATAGTCAGGCCAAATTGAATTTCTTCCCCGTAAGGAAGGTTAGCTTGCTTCTGTGGTCCCTGTTTTGTGTTATACGTAAAAGGTGTGGCTGTGAAATCCATCTTGTGTGTCCTGCTGCTGGTCAGTCTCAACAGGACCCCAGAGAGCTTGGGCACAGGGCTGGGTTGACAAGGCCTTTTGATGATCAGTTCTCCTCTTGCTCCTTAACTGGTTGCCTGGCCTCCTCTGCTCCAGTTATGTTGACTTCTGTCATGTAGGCATGTTTGGAAGGAGTCACAGTCCGTTCTCTAGTTAGCCTCTCAAGCAGGTGAGTATTGATAGTCACCTTGCACAGTAAGGTGACAAGAATCAGCGAAAAAACTGCGACATTTTGGTGTCAGATGCATTTGGCAGCTCGTTAAATTGACATTATCCTTATTTCTTATTATCCATGAAAATGTTTGCATCTTGTTTAAGAAAAAAAATTAGGTAAAGCTGCCAGCCTGCTGGCATAGTGGTTAAGTTCGCGTGCTCCGCTTTGGCGGCTCTGGGTTTGCTGGTTTGGATCCTGGCCGTGGGCCTAGCACCACTCATCAAGCCATCCTGAGGCAGCGTGCCACATATAAAGTAGAGGAAGATGGGCACAGATGTTAGCTCAGGGCCAATCTTCCTCAGCAAAAAGAGAAGGTTTGGCAGTAGATGTTAGCTCAGGGCTAATCTTCTTCAAAAAAAAAAAAAAAAAAAAAAAGAAGTAAAATCATTGAAACCTAAGGGGGAACACATGGGAATTGTCCTAGTAATATCGCTGCACTTCTTTCCTCTCACCGTTCTAGGGGATCATGCAATGTGAGTGATTTTCCTAATTCAGAAAGAAAAAAGAATTTTGCCCTGACCACACTGAAGCAGCTAACAGGCTTTTATATCTTTGTTTCCATTAGTGCCCAGTATCTATTTAAGAAGCTCTGAGTTCAGCAAAGTTGCTAACTATATTGTTAGACGTTAGCAGTATTTCTATCCTTATAAGGTACTTTGGGTTAATTAAATGTGCCTTTCTCCTGAAAGGTGTGCCTGCTGCTTCTCTGGTGACCCCTGCTGATGTCATCAAGACAAGACTGCAAGTGGCTGCCCGTGCCGGCCAGACGACATACAGCGGTGTCATTGACTGTTTCTGGAAGATACTCCGGGAAGAGGGGCCTTCAGCATTTTGGAAAGGGGCTGCAGGTAGGGAGGGGAGCCATCCGGAATGGCCGGCTGGCGTTAGGGTCCTGCTCCCATTAATGACTGCTGGTCTTTGCCACAGTCGTCCTGGTGTTGAGTGCCCCCACTCCCATCTCTGTTTTTCAGCTCGAGTGTTTCGATCCTCTCCCCAGTTTGGTGTTACCTTGGTCACCTACGAACTTCTCCAGCGGTGGTTTTACATTGATTTTGGAGGCCTGTAAGTGCAGCTCTTCACTTCCTTTATAAAGAAAGCACCAAAACCAAAACAAGTCTTTGTTTAGCCTACAGAGGCATTTTGGGAACTCTCAGACACTGATAGGACTGAGAATCCTGCAGGACCAATGCATTTAAAACAAACAGCGGGCTTGAGAAGCCTCAGTGTTAGTGGAGTAAGCCCTTGACAGGGCAACACCGTACGCAGTATTAAGCAGCTACTTAGGGAAATCTTCGGGAGGCAGCAAGTTAAAATGTTATGTGCATAATTGTCTGTTTTAGTGTAAGCAAATACTGAGCTTCATGATTTTGGTCCTTACCATTTGGATTTTATTATATGACCTTTTCACCACAAGTAATGTAAACTTGTGTTAGTAACACTTTTGTGAACTTTCTTTCAGACACTCAAGCCCTTTCACACCTCAGATTTCATTATTCACCATAATTTATTATTAGGTATAAATGTTCTTAGAGCGAATTTATTGCCCCCAAAAAAGGTTCAAAGAGAGGTTGTACCCATGGACATAATCACTGGTGAGATCGAGGCCAGAAATTGGGCCTCGTGAAGCATGGTACTTGATGCTTGTGCTGGGGAGAAGGGGCATTGTTGAGTTTTCTGGGTGGGAAAGGTTGTACCCAAAGCAAGCAATGATCAGCTTTTCAGGAGAAAATCAAATCCTGTATCTGAGTCTTCATGTCATAAACCTGTGAACCCGTTTCCTGCTCAAAGGCCAAGTAGCAAATTTCCTGTTGAACCGAGATGTAGAAGGACTTAAAAGACAGTTAGAACAGCAATCTTACAAAGCCAAGCTTTTCCGTGCTTTCACATTTTATAAAAGTAAGAATTATATCTATTTTTCTTTAAATAATTTTAGTAATATCCTTTATGAGTCTGTCTACTCTTCAAAAAGTTAGGTTTTAAAATTATGTCAAAGTAAAAGAAAAATATAAACTTCTTATGATTAATTTATGCTTAGTGCAGAAAATTTGGAAAACAGAAAAGCGTAAGAGAAAATCATCCGTAATCCTACTTCCCAGAGAGTGTTAATATTTGAGTGTATTTTCCTATCTTTTCTCTGTGGATCCATTTATATATATATAAGCATTGAAATTGAGGCCATTTCTCTGCTAATTCAAATACGAGAATGTGTTGCCTTCAAAGCAGCTGTAAATCATGACGAGTGCAGCATAGACGACAAGGAAATAGTTGGAGACTCTTCTTTCTGGCACATGAGTTAGGCTAAAAATGTTCAGTTGTCTGCCGCCCGCATCAGTCTGGAGCACGTTAACCACTGGCTTTTTCCCACCAACAGCAAACCCTCTGGCTCAGAACCAACACCCAAGTCACGCATTGCAGGCCTTCCTCCCGCCAATCCTGATCACATCGGTGGATACAGACTCGCCACAGCCACTTTTGCTGGCATTGAAAACAAGTTTGGCCTTTATCTCCCCAAATTTAAATCTCCTAGTGTTGCTGTGGTTCAGCCAAAGGTGGCCGCAGCGGCTCAGTGATGAGAAGACTGTTGAGTGTGGCAAAATGGCTCCCTGAAGAGAGAGGCCTGGGAGAGCAGCCCCGTAATGTATCCCGTCAGCTGCATGGTGCTGACTGAGCTGAGGAGTCAAACTATTCTTTCTATGTGACATATACATATATTTGTTTATAAAGTAACCATTTGCCCAGGAAAAAAAACAACGCAGTTTCAAGCTTTAGTCTCATGTGTTGAAATGTTTTCTGAGCCTTGGCATGAATTAGTGTTCTAGACTGCTTTGCACAGCTTGCACTTATAGTGACTGTACATATTGTACATCTTTGTACAGAAACATCTTGGCACCTCATCCCCCAAAATCACATTTATAGAATGTAATGCAGTTCTGAGTGGCTTGAAATGTACAGAATGTTTTGAAAGTGTTTTATTAAGAATCACACGAAAATAAATGTATTAAAATTAAATTCATTCTTTTATTGGTGACTTATGGAAATAAACCATCAATATTGGATGCATTTAATTGCTAGCTTGTTTTCCATTCTGGAATAAAAAGGTATTTGCTGATAAGAGGCATAACGAGGCCAAGTACTGACACCACTGAGTAAGAGGTCCTCTGGAAAAGATGCATGCCGGTGGATGCCAGAGGACCCGGCTGACGACTTGCAGGTGCTGATGTGCTTCCGTTTGGATTAACTGTGTGTAGATTTCCTCTGTTCGTCAGTCCCAAGGCATTTCCTCGACAGCTCCTCCGCCGTCAGTGTGCGTATGCAAACAGGGACGTCTCCCACATTACTGGCTGAGTTTTGCCTTCTTCTCACACAGCAAGGCAAGGGCCTAGCTTTCAAAAGAGTAAAGGATACTTTGGTAATTTTCCTTCATATGGATACAATTCCAATCAAAAATAAAACGCACACCAAAATGTACGCATGGAGTTGGATTTCCTTCATAAATATATTGATAGCACTTTTTATTTTGATTCACCACTGATTCCAAATAATTCCCGATCAGGTTTCCTCTCTCCCACATTTTCAGGAAATGGACAGTGTGATTTGGAGAGGGCTATGGTAGAGTGAGAGTAGGGAAGAAGAAAGAGAAAAGCTCTAGCTTGTGATTTAGTGTGGTCTAGGTTCTTCCTCATGAATCCAAATACAAACTACTTATTCCAAAAGTCACTCACCAAGTGTGTGATTACTAATTCAGATCTAAACATGCATCTTGACAGCCACATCTACACTTTGCTATGGTTGTGATTTGATGTGTAGCATCAGAATTTATTTACTTCAGCAAAGTGCTTTGGGGAAACATTATTGCTATTGCCAATGAGCCGGGATATGAGAACATATGCAAATATTTTCAAGGTGCGAGGCTGGAGATGGACCAAGTCACTTAGTATCCTGCACAGCGCTCTTCAGTTGATGGCTGACAGCCCTGTAACACCGCTATAGGCTCTCTTGGGGCCCTCCGGGAACAAAGGAATTAGCTTCAAAAGCAAGTTATTTCCAAATGTATTCATTTGTTCTCATTGGAATGGAATAAATAGCAATATAGTTGTTTTGCTGTTACCACCTGTTAAAAATCTGCAAGTAGTCCATGGGTATGTTCTTACAGAAGATTCATATAATAAATGTATGTAGAGGGAGATGTGAAAGTGCCCTCTTTACCCTGCTTCTCCTTTCGCCACTCCCTGTCCGAGAGGTAATCACTGCTGAGGCTAGAGAATAAATTGTAGTCTGTTTTTCATAATCTGTATGTATAAATATATGTATGTGGTTAGGTTTTAAAAACAGGATTATGCTATGTGTGTGTTGTTCTGTGACTTGCTTTTGTTCACTTACTGTCTTTGGCATCTTTCCATGTCAATTCATGGGTTTATCTTAATTTTTAATAGCTGCATAGTATTCCATTGTATGAATTATGATACATTTCATAAATACTCCCTTATGACATACTCATTTTTTTCCACTATTGCAAGCAATGCTGTAGTGAACGGTAAACATCTTTGCACACATACTTTGAGTACATGTACTAGTATTTCACTAGGATAGGTATTTAAAATTGGAATTGATAATTCACAGGGTATATGGGGTTTTTTAATATATATTGGCAGATTTTTCTTCAAAAAAGCTTTACTAATTTACTTTCTGACTGACAGCAGATGAGAATGCCTATTTTTTTGCAACCTCAGGAAAAATAGATATTATCAGTCTTTTACATTTTAGGCAAATCATGATAGGTGATGACTGTTGTTTTAATTTTCATTTTCCTAATTACTTGTGAGGTTGAGTGTTTTTTCATATTTATTGGCCATTTGTATATTTTCTTATCATTGTGAAAAATACATGAAACACATATGTATGTATGTATACACAGACACACACTCATGCACATATATATTTTAAACAAATAGTCATAAAGTGAGCACCCATTTAACTACCCCTCATCTTCATTTTGCTTTTTTAAATAGTTTTACCACCCAAATATACATCCCTAAACACAATATTTAGTTCCTGTTTTTGAAATGTATATGAATCGAATGATATTGTATACTTTTAAGACTTTTCTTTTGCTAAACATTATGTTCATAAGATTCATGCATATAACAGTATGTAGCTATAGTTCAATTATTCCATTGTATGAACATATTACAGTTTATTTTTCCATTTTATTCCGGACATCTGGGTTGTTTCTAATTTAGGGATATTACAAACAGTGCCGCTCTGGACATTTTGTACTCATATTTTGGAGTATGCATTTTTAAAAGGATATATACCTAAGAGCAGAACCACAGAGGCACAGGGTATGGTAGATTCAACTTTGCCAGCTCATGCCAGACTGGTTCCCAGAGATGCCTGTACTGATTTGCATTCCCCCAAGGGTGAATTGGCTTTTTAATTTTTACCAATCTCTTGGGTGTATAATGTTATCTCATTGTGATTTTAATTAGCATTTTCCTTACATCACATGAGGCTGAACACCTTTCATAGGTTCATTATATTGCCACATTGTTGTTCAAAAAGACTTAAGTAATTTACTTTCCTACTGACAGCAAATGAGAATGCCAATATGTTTATTGGCTATTTGGATTTCATCTTTGGTGAGTGAAATATGTGTTAAAGTCTTTTGTCTGTTTTTCTCAATAATCTGCAGAGGCTTCTTTATATGTTTGGGATACTACTCCCTTATGAGTTGTGTTGTACAGTCTTTTCCCAATTTTTGGCTTGTCTTTTCACAATGTTTTCAATATATTAGCATTTTCATTTTAATATGTTCAAATATATCAATTTTGCCCTTATGGTTAGCATGTTTTATATTTCATTTAAAAAAATTATTCTCTCTCTAGGTCATGAAGATAATGCTGTACAGTTTTACCTCTCATATTGAGGTTTCATCCTGTTTGTCTTGGGCATGGTAGGAGGGAATCTTTTTTGCTTCTTTATATGGTTAGTCTGTTCGTCCAGCACTGTTTATTGAAAAGACCTTTCTTTCCCTACTGCTTTGAAGTGCCTTCTCTGTTCTATATTTAGGTTGATATATACAAAGATCTATTTCTGGAGTTTTTATTTTATTTATTGATCTTTTCCTGTGCTAATTATAACCTCTTCAGTGCTCTATCTTTTAAAAAAGTTTTGATATATAATCTATCAAGTCCTTTCACCTTATTGTTAGTCTTCAAGAGCTTGTGACTCTTCTTGGTCCTTTGCTCTTCCCTGTCCATTTTAGAAATAGCTTGTCAATTTCCTCCCCAAAAATAAACAAACAAACCAAACACACTGAGATTTTTTTTTTAAAGATCTCATGTTTATTTGCATGTTTTTTTTTTAAGATTTTATTTTTCCTTTTTCTCCCCAAAGCCTCCCGGTACATAGTTGCATATTTTAGTTGTGGGTCCTTCTAGTTGTGGCATGTGGGACGCCACCTCAGCATGGCCTGATGAGCAGTGCCATGTCCGCGCCCAGGATCCGAACCGGCGAAACCCTGAGACACTGAAGTGGAGTGCGCAAACATCACCACTCGGCCACGGGGCCGGCCCCCAAACACACTGAGATTTTTTTTTTTATTGAGTTTATGATAGTTTACAATCTTGTGAAATTTCAGCTGTACATTATTGTTTGTCAGTCATATTGTAGGTGCACCCCTTCACCCTTTGCGCCCACCTGCCACCCCCCCTTTCCTCTGGTAGCCACTAATCTGTTCTCTTTGTCCACATGTTTAAATTCCTCACATGAGTGGAGTCATACAGAGATTGTCCTTCTCTATCTGGCTTATTTCACTTAACATAATTCCCTCAAGGTCCATTCATATTGTTGTGAATGGGATGATTTTATTCTTTTTTATGGCTGAGTAGTATTCCATTGTGTATATATATACACCATATCTTCTTTATCCAATCCTCTGTTGATGGGCACTTAGGTTGCTTCCACGTCTTGGCTATTGTAAATAATGCTTCAATGAACATAGGGGTGCATGGGTCTTTTGGAATTGCTGATTTCAAGTTCTTTGGATAGAAACCCAGTAGTAGGATAGCTGGATCATATGGTATTTCTATTTTTACTTTATTGAGAAATCTCCATACTGTTTTCCGTAGTGACTGCACTAGTTTGCCCTCCCACCAGCAGTGTATGAGGGATCCTTTTTCTCCACAACCTCTCCAACACTTGTTACTTTTTGTTTTGATTATTTTTGCCATTCTAATGGGTATAAGGTGATATCTTAGTGTGGTTTTGATTTGTATTTCCCTGATGATCAGTGATGATGAACATCTTTTCATGTGCCTATTGGCCATCCGTATGTCTTCTTTGGAGAAATGTCTGTTCATGTCTCCTGCCCATTTTTTGATTGGGTTGTTTGATTTTTTGTTGTTGAGTTGTGTGAGTTCTTTATATATTATGAAGATTTGCTCTTTGTCGGATATATGACTTGCAAATAATTTTTCCCAATTAGTGGGTTGTTTTCTTGTTTCAATCCTGTTTTCCCTTGCCTTGAAGAAGCTCTTTAGTTTGATGGGGCCCCATTTGTTTATTCTTTCTATTGTTTCCCTTGTCTGAGAAGACATGGTGTCTGAAAAGATCCTTTTAATACTGATGTCAAAGAGTGCGCTGCCTACATTTTCCTCTAGAAGCCTTATGGTTTCAGGTCTTACCTTTAGGTCTTTGATCCATTTAGAGTTTATTTTTGTGAATGGTGAAAAAAAGGGTCAATTTTCATTCTTTTACATATGGCTCTCCAGTTTTCCCAGCACCATTTGTTGAAAAGACTTTTCTTTTCTCCATTGTATGCCCTCAGCTCCTTTGTCGAAGATTAGCTGTCCATAGATGTGTGATTTTATTTCTGGGCTTTCAATTCTGTTCCACTGATCTGTGCACGTGTTTTTGTACCAGTACCATGCTGTTTTAATTACTGTAGCTTTGTGGTATGTTTTGAAGTCAGGGATTGTGATGCTTCCAGCTTTGTTCTTTTTTCTCAGGATTGCTTTAGCAACTCGGGGTCTTTTGTTGCCCCATATGAATTTTAGGATTCTTTGTTCTATTTCTGTACAGAATGTCATTGGGATTCTGATTGGGATAGCGTTGAATGTGTAGATTGCTTTAGGTAGAATGGACATTTTAACTATGTTTATTCTTCCAATCCATATACATGGGCTGTCTTTTCATCTCTTTATGCCCTCACACATTTCTTTCAGGAAAGCCTTGTGGTTTTCATTGTATAGGTCTTTCACTTCCTTAGTTAAATTTACCCCGAGGTATTTTATTCTTTTTGTTGCAATTGTGGATGGTATTGTGTTCTTGAATTCTTTTTCTGTTAGTTCGTTATTAGAATATAGAAAAGCTACTGATTTATGTAAGTTGATTTTATATCCTGCAACTTTGCTGTAGTTGTTAATTATTTCTAAAACTTTTCCAGTGGATTCTTTGGGAGTTTTCTACATACAAGATCATGTCATCTGCAAACAGCGAGAGTTTCACTTCTTCCCTCCCTATTTGGATTCCTTTTATTCCTTTCTCTTGTCAATTGCTCTGGCCAGGACCTCCAGTACTATGTTAAATAAGAGTGGTGATAGAGGGCATCCTTGACTTGTTCCTGTTTTCAGGGGGATGATGCTCAGTTTTTGCCCATTGAGTATGATGTTGACTGTGGGTTTGTCATATATGACCTTTATTATGTTGAAGTAATTTCCTTCTATCCCCATTTTGTTCAGAGTTTTTATCATAAATGGCTGTTGGATCTTGTCAAATGCTTTCTCTGCATCTATTGAGATGATCATGTGTTTTTTATTCCTCAATTTGTTGATGTGGTGTATCACGTTGATTGATTTGTGGATGTTGAACCATCCCTGAGTCCCTGGTATGAATCCCACTTGATCATGATGTATGATCCTTTTGAGGTATGCTGAATTCTAGTTGCCAAAATTTTGTTTAGAATTTTTACATCTATCTTCATCAGCAATATTGGCCTGTAGTTCTCCTTTTTCGTGCTGTCCTTGTCAGGCTTTGGTATCAGCATGTTGTTGGCCTTGTAGAATGTGTTAGGAAGTGTTCCATCCTCGCTAATTTTTTGGAATAGCTTGAAAAGGATAGGTATTAAATCCTCCCTGAAAGTTTGGTAGAATTCCCCAGGAAAGCCATCTGGTCCTGGGGTTTTATTCTTTGGGATGTTTTTGATTGCTGTTTCAATCTCTTTCCTTGTGATTGGTCTGTTCAGATTGTCTGCTTCTTCTTGAGTGAGCTTTGGGAGATTGTAGGAGTCCAAGAATTTATTCATTTCCTCTAGGTTATCCATTTTTCTGGCATATTGTTTTTTGTAGTATTCTCTTATAATCTGTTGTATTTCTGCAGAGTCTGTTGTTTTTTCTCCTCTTTCATTTCTGATTTTGTTTATTTGAGCTTTCTCTCTTTTTGTCTTTGTAAGACTGGCTAGGGGGTTGTCAATTTTATTTATCTTCTCAAAGAACCAGCTCTTGGTTTCATTGATCCTTTCTACTGCCTTTTTGGTTTCAATAGCATTTTTTTATGCTGTAATTTTTATTATTTCTCTCCTTCTGCTGACTTTGGGCTTTGTTTGTTCTTCTTTTTCTAATTCAGTTAGGTGTAATTTGAAGTTGCTTATTTGGGATTTTTCCTGTTTCTTAATGTGTGCTTGCATTGCAATGAATTTCCCTCTTAATACAGCTTTTGCTGTATCCCATATGAGTTGGTATGGCATGTTATTTTCATTTGTCTCCATATATTTTTTTATTTCTTCTTTAATTTCTTCAATGATCCATTGCTTGTTTAATAGCATATTGTTTAGTCGCCACATCTTTGTCCCTTTCTCAGCTTTTTTCTTGTAAGTAATTTCTAGCTTTATAGCATTATGATTGGAGAGGATGCTTGTTATTATTTCAATTTTTTTAAATTTGTAGAGGCTTGCGTTGTTTCCCAACATATGGTCTATCCTTGAGAATGTTGCATGTGCACTTGAGAAGAATGAGTATTCTGCTGTGTTTGGATGGAGTGTTCTATGTATGTCTATTAAGTCCAACTATTTTAGCATTTCATTTAATTCCACTGTTTCTTTGTTGATTTTCTGCCTGGATGATCTGTCCAATGATGTGAGTGGGGTGTTGAGGTACCCTACTATTATTGTGTTATTTTTAATATCTTCTTTTAGGTTTGTTAATAGTTGCTTTATGAACTTTGGTGCTCCTGTGTTGGGTACATAGATATTTATAAGTGTTATTTCTTCTTGATGTAGTGTCCCTTTGATCATTATATACTGACCCTCTATGTCTCTCTTTACCTTCCTTATCTTGAAACCTACTTTGTCTGATATAAGTATTGTGACACCTGCTTTCTTTTTTTTGCCATTAGCTTGGATTATCGTCTTCCACCCCTTCACTCTGAGCCTTTGTTTCTCGTTGGAGCTGAGGTGTGTTTCCTGGAGGCAACAGATTGTTGGATGTGGTTCTTTGATCCATCTTGCCACTCTCTGTCTTTTTATTGGAGAGTTCAATGTGTTTACATTGAGGGTGATTATTGATGCATGAGGGCTTAATCCTGTCATTTTGTAACTCGTTTTCCGGCATTACCTTTGTTTCTTGTCCTCTGTGTTTTGGCCTACCCATTGACATCTGCAGTTTCTTCTTTCCTTACTTATTTTTTGTGTCTCTGTTCTGTTTTTAAGGTTAGTGGCTACCCTGAATTTGTATTCAGAATCTTGTGTATAACATAGCCCATTTTCTGGTGGCCTTTTATTTCCTTAGCCTAAACTGATTCAGTCCCTTTCCTCTTTCCCTCCTAAGTTATTATTGTCATATTTTATTCCAACTTGTGTTGTGAGTTTGTAGTTAAAGTGATAAGATTGTCTTTGTTTTTGGTGTTTTCCTTCCTTTTATCCTAATATTTTGTTGTGTATTTGCTATCCTATTCTGATTCTATCTATTCGTCTCCTTACTCTGTGTTGTGACCCCTTCCTCCCCCCTTTTTTTTTCAGGCATGAGGACCTTCTTGAGGATTTCTTGTGGGGTGGGGGGTCTCCTGGCTATGAAGTCCCTTAGCTTTTGTTTGTCTGGGAAAGGTTTAATTTCTCTCTCATATCTGAAGGATATTTTTGCTGGATAGAGTATTCTTGGCTGAAGAGTGTTATCTTTTAAAGTTTTGAATATGTCATTCCAATCTCTCCTAGCTTGTAAGGTTTCTGCAGAGAAATCCACTGAAAGTTTGATAGGGGTTCCTTTGTAGGTTATTTTCTTCTGCCTTGCTGTCCTGAATATTCTTTCTTTGTCATTCACTTTTGCCATTTTTACTACTATATGCCTTGCAGTAGGTCTTTTTACATTGACATATCTAGGAGACCTGAAAGCCTCCTCCACACATATTTCTCTCTCACTCTCTAGATTTGGGAAGTTCTCTATTATTCCTTTGAAAATCACACTTTCTGCTCCATTCTCCTTTTCGTCGCCCTCAGGGATTCCAATTATTCTTATATTGCATTTCCTCATTGAGTCGGCCATTTCTCAGAGATTTTCTTCATTCCTTTTTATTCTTAATTCTCTCTTTTCCTCTGTCTGGAGCCATTCAACCTGTCTATCTTTGATTATGCTGATTTGCTCCTCTGGAGCATCCACCCGGGCATTCAGGGAATCCATGTTCTGTTTTATCTGATCCATTGTATTTTTCATCTCTAGTATTTCTGATTGATTCTTCTTTATAGTTTCAATCTCTTTTGTGAAGTAACTCCAGAACTCATTGACTTGTTTCTCTATATTTTCCTTTACCTCATTGAGTTTCTTGACTATAGCTATTCTGAATTCATTTTCATTTAGTTTACTTATTTCTGAGTCCTCAGGGCATAATTCTGGGTCTTTATTTTTCCTCTGGCCTGGAGTTTTTGTGAATTATTTAATCCTAGAACGGTTTTTATGCATAGTGCTATTATTTTGTTGCCATTACAGCCTGTCACCACTAGATGGGGGTCGAGAGCCGCATATTCTGAGCCCTCTGCCTTCAGCCAAGATGGCCAGCACAGTGCGGCTTGGGGGAGGGAGGGGCACCTTCTCTCTCGCGCATACCTGGTTTCCCAATCAGCTCTCGTTATCTGCTCACCTGGGGTCTTGGCTTGATGAGGTCTCTCCATGAGAATACTTTCCCCAGTTAGAGGGCTTCCATGTGGGCTGCACGGCCTTGGGAGTCCTGGGTGATCCTGTGGACGTGTAGCCCCTTCCCTGCTCCTTCCCTCACAGAGCCTCTCCCGGCAGCGATCCCAGTCTTTAGAGGAGGGAGAGAAGACCTCTCTTACCCCATTCCAGTTCCTCTGAGGGGGGCTCCAGCCTCTCTGCCCTCCGTCATTTGGCTGCTGTGGGTCTCCGAGGATTTGTGTGCTATTAGGATATTATTTTGTTGGAATGTGGTGGTTCTTTTTTCGTTGTATGTTGGAGGGGAGAGTCCCGGGCAAGCTCACTCCACCATGACGCTGACGTCACTCCCCCCACACACACTGAGATTTTGATTGGAGTTGCAATGACTCAATAGGCCATTTGGGGAAAATTTACATCGTTATATTGGGACTTCTAATCCATGAACATGACTATCTCTTTATTTAAGTCTTTTATTTTGGTGAGGAAGATTGGCTCTGAGTGAACATCTGTGCCAATCTTCCTCTATTTTATATGTGGGACACCACCGCATCGTGGCTTGATGAGCAGCATGTTGGTCCGTGCCTGGGATCTAAACCCACAAACCCTGGGCCACTGAAGCAGAGCATGTGAACTTAACCACTATGCCACCAGGCTGGCCCCTTATTTAAGTCTTTTTAATGTCTTAATAAAATTTTATAGTCACCAAAGAGGTCTTGTACATTGTGTGTGTGTATCACACACACACACATATACATTCCTAGGTATATCATATATTTAGATAGTATTATAAATTATATCTCTTTTTAAAATGTTATTCCTGGTATACAGGAATATAGTGGAGCTTTTCTCCCGCTTGTGATTTTCAAAAATTTCAAACCTACAGAAAAGTTTGGAGAGGTAAAATGAACTCTTTGAATACCTTTCAACTAGATTCACTTATTTACATTTTTCCATATTTGCTTTATCTTTATAAATGCACATTTATATTGCTGAACCATTTGAAAGTACGTTGCAGACATCATGGTACTTCATCAATACATATTTCAGCATATATCTTCGAAGAATGAGGACATTCTGCAACCAGACAATACTGTTATCACACATTAAAAAATCAACAGTAACTTCATAATATTATCTCATATTCAGTCTAAATTCAAGCTTCCCAAACTACTCTAGAAATGTCTTTGTTTTTCTGATGCAGAATCTAATCAACATTGATGCATTATGCTTTGTTGTGCATCTTTAGTCTTTAATTCTGGACTAGTCCCCTGCTTCTTTGTTTGTCCTTAACATTGTAAGTCATTTGTCTTACAGAATGTCCCACATTGTTATCTGATTGTTTCCTCATGCTATTGTCTAACTTATCCCAATACTATAAACTGGAAGTTAGTTTAGTGGTACAGTTAATTTTTCTTTTTTTGCAGCTTTACTGAGTATTCTTTACATCACCACAATCCAATTTTACTACATTTCCATCTCCTCTCTAAATGCTAGATGTATCATTTTGTATTCCCACCAGTAATGTGTGAATGTTACATTTTCTCCATATCCTTACCAACACTTTATTGTTATCTATCTTATATTCAGTGGGTGTGAAGTGATACTGCATTGTGGTTTTAGTTTCCATTTCCCCAGTGACTAACAATGTTGGGCATCTTTCCATGTGCTTACAGACATTTGTGTTTTTTACCTATTTTTAAATTGGGATTTGTCCTTTTATTGTTGAGTTGTAAGAGTTCTTTATATATTCTGGAATGAGTCCTATATCAGATCTGCGATTATTTTCTCTCAGTCTGTTTTCTTAATGATGTCTTTTGAAACACAAAAGTTTAAATTTTGATTGAGTCCAATTTATCAATTTTTTAATTTTGTGGATCATGCTTCTGATGCCACCTAAAAACTCTGCCTAAATCAAGGTCAAGATTTTCTCGTATGTTCTCTTTGAAAAATTTTATATTTTAACTCTTACATTTAGATCTATGATCTATTTTGAGTTAAGTTTTGTATATGGTGTGAAGGGTCTAAGTTCAATTTTTTGCATGTGGCCTTCCAATTGTCTCAGCACCATTTGTTGAAAAGACTATCCTTTGCCCAATGAATTGCTTTGGTGCTTTTGTCAAAAATGAACTGACCAGACATGTAAGGGTTTATTTCTAGACTCTTACTTCTGTCCCATTCATCTATATGACTGTACTTATGCCAGTACCACACTGTCTTAATTACTGTAACTTCATATTAAATTTTGAAATAGGAAAGTGTAAGTCCTGCATCTTTATCCTTTTTCAAAATTGTTTTGGTTGAATCTTTTGCACTTCCATATAAATTTTAGATTAGCTTGTCAGTTTCTTCAAAAGAGCCAGTTGGTATTTTGATAGGGATTTTGTTGACTCTGTACATCAATTTGGGGTGAATTGTCGTCTTTGACAATCGAGTCTTCTAATCCATAAACTTGGAGTCTTTCTCTATTTAGATCTTTTAAAATTTTAGCCATGTTTTGTAGTTTTCACTGTGGAGGTCTGATACTTCTTTTAAGTTTATTCCTGAGTATTTTATTGTTTATGATGTTTTTATGAATGGATTTTTTTTTCAGGAAGATTAGCCCTAGCTAATTGCTGCCAATCCTCCTCTTTTTGCTGAGGAAGACTGGCCCTGAGCTAACATCCATGCCTTCCTCTACTTTATATGTGGGACACCTACCACAGCATGGCTTGCCAAGCAGTGCCATGTCTGCACCCGGGATTCAAACTGGCGAACCCTGGGCCATTGAAGTGGAATGTGTGCACTTTACCGCTGTGCCACCGGGCTGGCCCCTGGAATTGATTTAATTATTTTGTTTTCAGATTGTTCACTATTAGTATACAGAAATATAACTGATTTTCTATATTGATCTTATATTCTATGACCTTGCCGAACTCCCTTATTAGTTTTGATAGTTCAGTTTTGTTTCCTATATGTCTCACTTATTTTTTTTGTTCCTTTCTTCTTTCTTTACCACTTTCTTTTGTGTCAAATAGATACATTGTAGTGTACCATTTTACTTTCTTTGTTTGTTTTTACTATTTTAAAAAATACTTAATTTTTTTAAAGACTAGTTTTAGATTCACAACAAAATTAGGAGGCAGTATAGAGATTTCCCGTATACCCCCTGTTGCCACACATGCATAGCCTCCCCCATTATCAACATTCCCCACCAGAGAGGTACATTTGTTACACTTGATGAACCTCCTTTGCACATCAGAATCACTCAATGTCCATAGTTTACATTACATCTTGATATCGTACATTCTACGGGTTTGGACAAATGTATAATGACATGTAGCCATCATTATAGTATCACAGAGTATTTTCACTGCCCTAAAAATCCTCTCGGCTCCACCTGTTCATCTATTCCCTCCCCGCAATACTTGGCAACCACTGATGCTTTTGTTTCCATTGTTTTTCCTTTTCCAGGATCACCATAGTCTGTAGCCTGTTCAGATTGGTTTTGTTCACTTAGTAATATACAATTAAGATTCCTCATCTTCTCATGGCTTGAGCACTCATTTCTTCTTAGCACTAAATAATATTCCATTGTCTGGACATACCACAGTCATCCATTCGCCTTACTGAAGGACATCTTGGTTGCTTCCAAGTTTTGGAAATTATGAATAAAGCTGAGCTATAAACATCCATGTGCAAGTTTTTGGGTGGACGTAAGTTTTCAGTTCCTTTGAGTAAATACCAAGGAGCATGATTGCTGGATCATGTGGTAATGGTACGTTTAGTTTTGTAAGAAACCACCAAACTGTCTTCCAAAGGGCATTTTTGCATTCCCACCAGCAAGGAATGGGCGTTCTTGTTACCTCACATCCTCATCAGCCTTTGGTGTTGTCAGTGTTCCAGATTTTGACCATTCTAATAGGTGTATAGTGGTATCTCATTGTTGTTTTAATTGGCATTTCCCTGGTGACACATGATGTGGAGCATCTTTTCAGATGCTTATTTGCCATTGATATATCTTCTTTGGTGAGGTGTTTATTAAGGTCTTTGGCTCCTTTTTTAATTTGATTGTTTTTGTTGTTGAGTTTTAAGTGTTCTTTGTGTACTTTGGATCATAGTCCTTTGTCAGATGTGCCTTTTTGCAAATACTTTTACCCAGTCTGTAGCTTATCTTCTCATTCTCTTGACATTGTCTCTCACAGAGCACAAGTTTTTAATTGTAATGAAGTCTAGCTTAACAATTATTTCTTTCACAGATTGTGCCTTTGTTGTTGTATCTAAAAAGTCACCACTATACCCAAGGTCACTTAGGTTTTCTCCGGTGTTATCTTCCAGGACTTTTACAGTTGTGCTTTAAGTCTATGACCTACTTTGAGTTAATTTTTGTGAAGGGTATAAGGTCTGTGTCTAGATTCATTTTTTTGCATGTGGACATTAGTTCCAGCACCATTTGTTGAAAAGACTATCTTGCTCTATTGTATTGCCTTTGCTCCTTTGTAAAAGATCAACTGACTACATTTATGTGGGTCTATTTCTGGACTCTCTATTCTGTTACATTGATCTGTTTGTCTGTTCTTTCACCAATACCACACTGTCTTGATTACTGTAGCTTTATAGTATAAGTCTTGAAGTCAGGTAGTGTTAGTCCTCTAACTTTGTTCCTTTCTTAGCACATCAGTTATACTACCTACCTTACTTTCTTTTAGGAGGTTGCCCTAGAGTTTGCAATATAAATTTACAACTAATCCAGGTCCACTTTCAAGTAATACTATAACACTTCATGGGTAGTGAGAGTACCTTAAAATAACCAAATAATCCTAATTCCTCCCTTTCGTCCCTTGTATCATTACTGTCATTCATTTCACCTGTACATAAGCATAGACACACACACACACACAAGCATACATAGTTGAATAGTGTTATTTTGAACCTGTTAGATCAAGAATAAGAAAAGGGTTTTATTTTACTTTCACTTATTCTTTCTCTGATGCACTTCCTTTCTTTACGTAGATCACAGTTTCTGACCTGTATCATTTGTTTCTCTAAAGAAATTATTTTAACATTTTTTGTAAGGCAGGTCTACTGTCAACAAATTCCCTCAATTTTTGTTTGATAAAAATCTTTATTTCTCCTTCACTTTTGAAGGATAATTTCACAGGGTACAGAATTCTAGGTTGGTTTGTTTTTTTCTCTCAACACTTTAAATATTTCAGTCCTCTTCTTACTTTCATGGTTTCTGAGAAGTTGGATGTTACTCTTATCTTTGCTCATCTATAGGTAAGGTGTTTATTTCCTCTCATTTCTTTGAGGAATTTTCTTTATCTTTGATTTTCTGTAGTTTTAAAACTATATGCCTAGGTTTTTATTTATTTTTTATATTATTATTTTGCATTTAACCTCCTTGATGTTCTCTAAGTTTAATGGATCTGTGGTTTGGTGTCTGACATTAATTTGGAAATATTCTCAGTCACTGTTAAGTATTTGTTTTATTTCTTCTCCTTGTGGCATTCTCATTATGCATATGTTACATGTTTTGTAGTTGTCCCATAGTTCTTGGATAGCCTGTTTTTTCAGTCTTTTTCCTCTTTATCAGTTTGGGAGGTTTCTACTAAGATATCCTCAGAGATTCTTTCTGCAGCCATGTCCAGTCTACTAATAAGCCCATGAAAGGCATTCTTCATTTGTTATAGTGTTTTTATCTTTAGCATTTCTTTTTGGTTCTTTTTGAGAATTTCCGTCTGTTTGCTTACAGTGCTCATTTGTTCTTGCACACTGTCTCTATCAGAGCCCTTAACATGTTAAATCACAGTTATAAATTCCCAGTCTGATAATTCCAACATCCCTGCCATATGACATATGTGCCATATCACATAATTTTGATGTTTGCTCTGTTCTCTTCCAACTGTGTTTTTTGACTTTTAGTGTGTAATTTTTTCCTGATAACTGGGCATGGAAAACTAGGCAAAGGAATTGCTGTAAATGCCTTTAGTAATGTGGTGGTGAGGTGTAGGGGAGAAGCATTTTATACTCTGTGATTAGATCTCAGTCTTCTAGTGAGTGTATGCCTCTGGAGTGTGAATTACACATGCTCTCAGGCCCCCCACCCCCCCCCCCCAGGTGGGACGGAATGGCTAGAGTAGGATGGAGTTGGGTGTTTCCCTTCTCCCAGGTCACTCAGGCTCTGATAAAACCCCAGCAAGTTAGGCTCTGGTTAAATAGTTTCTCCTGAGGGCAGACCTTATTAGGTAAAACAGAATGCTCTGGCATATTTCAAAATGGTTGCTTTTCCCCTCCTCCTGCTGGAACCATGAGGGGATTATTCTCAGACATTCACTGTGAGGAACTGGTAGAGACCTAGGAAGTAAAACTCCTAAAAAAAAGTGTCCTCCTCCCCTCCCCACATGACTGGGTCCCCCTGGAGTGTTTAACTCTGAATTGTCTACCCTGCACCTCCAGCCTTTTATCAATTACCTTTCAGGTTTCCCTACCCTGGCACTGGTTCCCACGGAGGTTAATGCTCCAGAATGCTGTGATTCTCTGGTTTGCCTATCAGTCTAATCTTGCCCTAGAGTTTACCCTGTGAGCTTACTTCCCTTACGGATCTAGGAAGAGTTATTTTCAGCTTGTTGAGCTTTTTACTTGTTGTTAGGGCAGAGTGGCAACTTCTAAGCTTCTGATATGCAGGAATGGAAACTGCAAGTCTAGAATTCTCGGTTCTTGCTTTGTCTTTATACATTATTAGCAAAGAGAGGCCTGATGCCAATAGTGTTAACTTGTACATAATTTTTGGCCTCTGCTAGCTTTTAGGATCGTCCTATATCATTAGTATTTCAAAACTTTGCCTTTTAAAAAATTCATCTGGTTCTATGCTGAATGTGGACAAATCCTTTTAGTCCTGACTTTTCAGACCAGAGAAATCTATTCTACTCTATTTGTCTCTCTACATTCCTTCTTTTATTTCCTTTCTGTTTAGTTATATACTGGAATTTATGGACCTATCTGTGTATCTTTTGGCTTTCCCTGATACTTTCTCCATCTATACTTCCAGGTTGAGTAATGGGAGACTCACCTTGCCATCATCCTGCTCAAAGCTTTCCTCTTCAGCTGTATCCCTCTATATTCAATAGCCTGTGTTTTTTTTTTTGTTGTTTTTTTGTTTGTAAATTTAATGGCTATCATATCCTCTTCTGTGCCCTTGGGATATTAAATACACTTTACTTATTGTCTTCTGTGGATTTTTTATTTTTGAAGTTGTTTTGGCTTTTCATATTATTGGCTTTCTTGAAATATTTTGGTGATTCATAGTTGTAATTTGTTTAGTTGCTTATTTAGTTGCTCATTTTTGTATTTGAGATCCTCTTTTTGTCGAAGTTCTATTTATCAAAGCCTGTGATGGGCAGGGTGGGCTGCGCTGCCAGGTGAGGATATGCCAATATTTTGATTTTGGGTAAGCAAGTACCTGGGGTGCACTGCCCTACTTCTCTAGCTCCAGTGGCTTCACTCATGGTTATGTTATAGGCTGGGTATAGACAATCCTGCTGCCTGCTCCCTGGCCCATGGTTGGGCGACGGGACTTGCTTAGCTATTCTGAATCAGCTCCCTACCAAATCACCTGCACAGTACCCATGGGCATCTTCCTGCTCTTTGCAACTGTTGATTCTGAGTTCCAACCCATACCTCTGTTTGCAGTAGTCTTTACCATTTTTTCTTGTGATTTCCTCTTATTTGCCCATAGCTTTGATCTCATCTGCTTTCTATCTTTCTGGCATTCCTCAAAATTTTTATTCCATTGCTAGCCCTCTCATTTTTCAGTGCTGTAGCATATTTATTTTTCTTCTGCTTTAGCACCTTATGGGATTTAGGGTTGAGAGAGAAAGATGCTTCTGTTGCATCTGCCATTTTGATCCAATCTAATACCACTTTAAGCAAACAGAACAAAAACTCTTTCATAGCCTTTGTTCCAATTAATTTCCTTGAACAGAACTAGTGTTGTAGTGGCTCCTGGGATTGTCCTGTAGTTACAAAATGTGCTGTACTACTAGCTATTCACAGAAAGTATTGTTTACAAGCAATTACTGAAATAGCAGCTCTTTTCACTGCTTCCTAACATGCACAATTTTGTGATGAACTTATCAATACTAATGAGCAATTCCTAGCAGTGAATAATCTTAAGGGTCATAAAATAGGTCAGTGATAACCAGTTTTATTTGCATTGAAAGATTAGGGATAATAGAGCTATCTTAAAAACTACTCAGTTGGTCAGCATCATGGCAGTGTAAGATGTTCCTCCTTTTTAAACAACAAATTAGACATCCATCTACAAACAAAAGTGCTGTTGTGGGAATGAGCATCATATGCCAAGGGACCCAGGAGGAGTCTTGCCTACCTGTGCATCCAGTAATAGGCAGACAGACCTTGGTACAGGCTGTGGAACCAGTGAAACTGCCCCAAACTCTCTTGCCGTGGTCGGGAAAAAGCCTGGAGAGTGTGGACCTGAGCAGATACACATGGATAAGAGAGAATTTGCAGAAATCCAGGCTTCCCAAGGGGAGTTTCCAGCATACCATCAGAGGAGAAGAAAAAAACACAAGATTGGCTGCACTGCAGATGGTAAGAGGAACTTTCCCAGGGCTGTCCCCGCACCGCCACAGCAACACTCAGGGATGAACTATCCAGCAGTGGCAATCACTTCCATGGGGGAAAGGAGAGTAGTGAGTGAGTGCCTGGCTATCCCATTACACAGCTGGAGAATCCCATTTCTCTCCAGCAACACCCAGAATACTGAGACAGGACCCCATGACTTGGAGAGAGACTGGGAAAGAGGCAGATAAGAATATTAAAGGAAGGTGGTTCCTGCTGACGGTGTTTGGACTTCAGCAGGAAGTCTGCCCATGAGCCTCTGGGAGTGCCTCATGCAAGGATCACCCCACTGAGTCCACAGGTACCCCCAACGCCTCAAATGCTAAACCCACACCTCCCTTCACTCTGTGGCCAGCTCCTTATAGTCATTCTGAGTGCAGTTGCAAGAGCAAGTCCAGTAAACGCTATCACAAAAACAGACCAGGACAGGTGGGCAAGGGCGAAATTACAAACTTGAGCTATCTCACCACCTTCTGGAAAACAAGAGAGGTTTCCAGTAGCCAGTTTGATAAGTGGTAAGAACCAGAGAAGACATAAAAGCTTAAGAATTTTGCCACAAGAAGAGTGCAGCAGGTATACCTATACAAAGGCAGAGAAAACCCAGATATAACAGCATCAACCAACAGCATACCCCACCTGAAGGCAACTAGTAAAGATTTAAGGAGATGTCAGCTACTTCAAATGTGAAAGCAGCAATGCCAAACTACAAGGGACATGAAAACTCAAGGAAACATCACTAAAAAATAATAGTTTTCCAATAACAAGCTCAAAGGTACGGAATTTTGCAGTATAGCTGATAATCAAAATAGCTGTTTTGAAGAAACTCAATGAGCTATAAGAAAACTCAGAAAGATAATTCAATAAGAGGACAAAAAATACATGAACAAAATGAGATATTTACCCAAGGGATGGAAATCAAAAAGAACCAAACAAATTCTGGAGCTGAAGAGTTCAATGAATGAAATGAAAAATTCAACAGAGAGCACCTGCAGCAGAATATAGCAAATGGAATACAGAATAAGTGATCTAGAGGACAGGAATTTTGAAATAACACAGCAGAAAAAAGAATGAAAAAGAGTGAGGAAAGACTACGGGATCTATGAGATTCCATCAAAAGAACAAATATTAGAATAGTCAGCATTCCAGAAGGAAAAAAGAGGGAGAAGGGGGCAGGAAATTTATTTAAGAAATAATAGTTGAGAACTTCCCAAACCTGGGGAGAGATCTGGACATCCAAGTTCATGAAGCTAACAAGTCACCCTATGGTCTCAATGCAAAAAGACCTCTAAGACACATTATAATGAAACTGTTTAAAAATTAAGATAAAGAGAGAATCATAAAAGCAGTGAGGGAAAAAAAGATTGTAACCTACAAAGGAATCCTCATTAGGCTATCAGCAGATTTCTCAGCAGAAACCTTACAGTTCAGGAGAGAGTGGGATGACATATTCAGTGTTGAAAGAACAAAACTGCTGGCCAAGAATACTTTATCCAGCAAAGTTATCCTTCAGATATGAAGGGGAAATACTTTCCCAGACAAACAAAAGCTAAGGGATTCATCACCACTAGATCTGCCTTGCAAGAAATGCTGAAAGGAGCTCAAGCTGAAGTGAAAGGATGCTAATCAGTGACATGAAAACATAAGCAAGTATACAAGACACTGGTAAAGTTAAATATACAGTCAGAAAACTCTAATTCTGTAATAGGATGGTTTGTTAACCACTTAACTATAGTATAAAGGTTAAAGGAGAAGACATTAAAAATCATTATAGATACTATAATTTGTTAATGAAGACAATATAAAAAGAGGTAAGTAATGACATCAAAAATATAAAAGGATGAGCAAAAGGGTGACTCTTTGTTCGTGACTGAAATTAAGTTGCTATCAGTTTAAAATGGACTGATTTATCTATGAGATGTTTTATGTAAGCCTCATGGTAACTACAAAGCAAAAACCTAGAGCAGATTCATGAAAGATAATGAAAGGGGAAACAGAAGACACCACCATGGAAAATCACCAATTTACAAAGGTAAGCAGAAAAAGAGGGGGGAAAAACAATAGAAATACAAAACAATCAGAAAGCAATTAATAAGATGGCATTAATAATAAGTCTGTACATATCAGTAATAACTCTAAATACAAATAGAGTGAATTCACCAAATCAAAAGGAACAGAGTAGCTGGATGGATAAAAACAAACAAACAAGACCCAACTATATGCTGCGTACTAAAGACTCACTTTAGCTTAAAGGACACACAGGCTCAAAGTTGCAGGATATAAAATCAACATACAGACTCAGTTACGTTTCTATACAATGAAACGTAACAACAAAACACCTGAAAAAGAAATAAAACTATCCCACTTACAATAGCATCAAAACCAATAAAATACTGGGGGCCGGCCCCATGGCCAAGTGGTTAAGTTCGTGCGCTCTGCTTCAGTGGTCCCAGGGTTTCGCCAGTTCAGATCCTGGGTGCAGATCTAGCACCGCTCATCAAGCCATGCTGAGGCAGTGTCCCATACAGCATAACCAGAAGAACCTACAACTGGAATATACAACTATGTACTGGGTCGGGGAGGGGGGGGGGCGGGTTTGGGGAGAAAAAGAAGGAAAAAAAAAGATTGGCAACAGATGTTAGCTCAGGTGTCATTAAAAATAAATAAATAAAATAGTTAAGAACAAATTTAATCAACGAAGTGAAGAAGATCTGTACAATGAAAACTGCAAGACCCTGATGAAAGAAAATGAAGTCACAAAGGGAAAGATATCCCATGTTCATGGATCAGAATTAATATTGTTAAAATATCTATACTACCCAAAGCCATCTACAATCCTTATTAAAATTCCAATGGCATTTTTCACAGAAATAGAGAAAACAATCCTAAAATTCGTATGGGACCACAAAAGACCCTGAATAGCCAAAGCAATCCTGAGAAAGAAAAAAGCCAGAGGCATCACACTCCCTGAATTCAAAGTATACTACAAAGCTATAGTAATTAAAACAGTATGGTACTAGCATAAAGCAGACACATGGACTAATGGAACAGAATAAAGAGCCCAGAAATAAACCCCTGTATATACAGTCCACTAATATTTGATAGGGGAGGCAACAACAATCAATGTAGAAAGGACAGTCTCTTCAACAAATGGTGTTGGGAAAACTGGATAACCCCATGAAGAAAAATGAAAATTAGACCCCTACTTTACTCAAAAAAATTAACTCTCAATGGATTAAAGACTTAAACATAAGACCTAATACCATAAAACTCCTAGAAGAAAACATAGAGAAAAAGCTCCTTGATACTGGTCTTTGCAATATTTTGGATATGACACTAAAAGCAAGCAACAGAAACAAAAATCAACAGGTGGGACTACAGTCAAACTAAATGGCTCCTGCAGAACCAAAGAAACAATAATAAAACGGAAAAGGCAACCTGTGGAATGGGAGACAATATTGGCAAACCATATGTCAGATAAGGGGTTAATATCCAAAATATATAAAGAAGTCATACAACTCAATAATGAAAATCCAAATCCAATAAAAATAATCCAATAAAAAATGGGCATAGGTGGGCCAGGCCTTGTGCCCTGGTGGTTAAGTTCAGCACGCTCTGCTTTGGTGACCCAGGTTTGGTTCCAGGATGTGGACCTACACCACTCATCTGTCAGTGGTCATGCTGTGGCAGCAGCTCACATACAAAAAGAGGAAGATTGGCAACAGATGTTAGTCCAGGGAGAATCTTCCTTGGGGGAAAAAGAACGGCCTAAGAACTAAACAGACATTTTTTCAAAGAAGACATCCAGATGTCCATAGGTAAGTGCTCAACATCACTAATCATCAGGGAAATGCAAATCAAAACTACAATGAGATATCACCTCATACATGTCAGAATGGCTATCAAGAAGACAAGAGGTAAGTGCCAGTGAGGATGTGAGGATAAGGGAACCCTTGTACAGTGTTGGTGGGAATATAAATTGGTGTAACCATTATGGAAAACAGTATGGAGGCTCCTCAAAAAATTAAAAATAGAACTACCATATGATCCAGCAATTCCACTTATGGGTATATATCCAAAGGAAATGAAAACAGGATATCAAAGAGATACAGGCACTCCTATGTTTATCGCAACATTATTCACAATAGCCAAGATATGGAAACAACCTGAGAGTCCATCAACAGATGAATGGATAAAGAAGTTGTGGTATATATATATAATGGAAAGCTATTATAATGCTACACCTCTGTCATGCTACATGCTACTTATATATTGCAATATATAAATGTATCAAATTAACATGTTGCACACCTTAAACTTATATGTTAATAATACTTCAATAAAAAAAAAAAACCACTCAGTTGATTTTAAGAGAAAAGGCCCAGCACTATCCTTAGCTGCCTCATTTTAGGGGGCCTCTTAAATCAAGAACTCTATGTCTAGGTGTTCCGGTAGCTGCACCCCTTTCCAAGGTGCACAGAGTCTGCAGGGCCAATAGGAAATGCCCACCTGGAGCCCATTTTGTTCCATTTTAGATTATGTTCAAGGTACCTGGGACTCAAATTTCCTGCATAAACAGCTCAGCTTCCAGGGCCTGCATGAGCCTCTTCAACCAGGTCCATCTTCCCCAAAACACTCTACTAAATCTAAAGGGTGGCCAAGAGATGGCTATTTTCAGGGGCACATAACTTAGGCATGCAAGCTGAAGAATCCACAAGTGTTTCTTTGAGGCCTGTCATAGAACAGACGGAGCTGATGGAAGAAGAGAGGAATGGGGTTGTGGGCTGGTTCTCCCCTGGCTGCCACCTTCTGAGATGGAATTCTGAGAAGTCTGAAGATTCTAAAATCCAAGCTGTATGTGCATGTTGTAAACATAATTTAACAGCTTGTTAGCTTGATTTTGTAACATTGAGATATTTTGACCTATCACCTCAAGGCCTGCAAATGTTAGAGGAGGGCCTAGGAAGGAGAAAGGTACGGATTTCTAAATGGGTTTCAGGTAGAGTCCTTGCTAACAGAGATGCTACAAGGGAGTCCTGCACAGTTGTAGGGAAGGATACTACTGCCATCTTCTTCAGCCAGTGGAAACTTACATTCCTGTGTCTAACCTGCTTCTTGCAGCAGTTTGAGTCAACCAGAACAATGGAAAGTTCGACCGTCACTTTGTAGGTTCCTAGAAGCCAGAAGATTAATCCTAATTCCTCTTACAGAGTTGCTTTATGGTGTTTTAAGCATGTGGCACTGTATGTAGCTTTATCCGAATAAAAAACTGACCAATTGGTTGATAAAATCATAACGGCAAAGTAGTATAGTGGTTAACAACACAGCTCTAAAATCAGACCGCCTGGGTTTAGTTCCTAGATTGTGAGTCACTTAATGTCCCCAAACCCAGTGATATGCTGGATCTGGTTTGCACTAGATCAGTGAGAACTCATTATATGTCTATCTTCCCAACTCCATGTTCAGTGACATTACATTGGAGGTTTGCTATTGGCCATGTGGGAACATTTACACTATGGAAACTACCTTCAAATCAGGCCCACAGAAATTGGTTCAAATTTGTGTGTTTTTGTAAATTAGTAATCAGAATAGTTCCCACATTATAGGGGAGCTAGGATAAATGAGAATATGTATATGTATGTATATACTGTCATGTGTTGCTTGCCGATGACGATACATTCTGAGAAATGCTTTGTTTGGCAATTTTGTCATTGTGTGAACATCATAGAGTGAACTTACACAAACCTAGATGGTGTAGCTTATTACACACCTTGGCTATGTGGTACTGATCTTATGGGACCACTGCTGTATACGCGGTCCATTGTTGACCAAAACATCATTATGCAGCACATGACTGTATATATAATCATTTAGCAAACACTCAATAAATGCTACCAGTTATTAATACTACATGGTCAGAATGTACAAAGACCAGTTCTTTATAAGGCAGAGGAAACAAACTTTGGAAACAAGAGACATACATTAAGTGTTGATGGAAGATCTTTGAGTAGATCTTCCCAATTCTATTTCTTTGAAACTTATTTCATACTGGTTGTTGTGGTCCCTCTCAGTAGAGGAAGCTAAAAACAAAGATTAGATTAGAAGGGAATCCTAACTGATCAAGCCAGAAAGCCTTGTGTGGTAAAGCAGAAGTGTCGGCAGAGATCTCTGAATTTGCAAGAGCTTGTTTTTAACCTCTAACAGCAAGAGATAGAAGCTGTAAACTTGTAGGAGCTACTGAAGAGCAGTTATTGAACCTGTTGAAGGTTACTTACTCATCACCTCCCATAAAAGTACTGCCTCATATTTTTATAGTGCTTCATTTTCACATGTATTCTGGTTTAATTCTATAACAGCCCTGTGAAGCTGTAGATGAGGAAGTAAGCTTATAGGGGTGAAGCCATATTTATTCAAAGGTATGGTTAACTGAGTTTCAACACAAGTTGACTCTAAGTCCGAGACACTTTGAACTAGCAATACAAATCTCAGGACCACCAGGTTTTTAAGGGGTTTATCTACCAACCAAACATTAGGATTCTGTAGTCAATTGTTTCCTCTCAGTTGATATAATTTCAACTCAAGTACATCATGTTGATAATTCAATTAGCCTTTTAGGGCTTTTGATCTATGTGCATGTATTATTTCAGTTATTCTCTTGTAACACTGATATTACTGCAGCATTCAGTTTACAACAGAGAGGACGAAGGGCTAGAGATGAAGGACTGGCCTAAGATGAGGAACCGGGAAACCCAGGGGGCAGTCTTCCACGAATCACACCTTACTCCTTATGTGATCTGCAACACAAAATACAAAAGTCCTTTTTCTCAATTGATACAAATTCTACTCAAGTAGATCCTGAGTTTCAGGAGGGCTAAGGCCATTTCTTTTGCCTTTAGAAGATTAAGTTTCCTTCAAATCCATCTAATGACCCTCAAAGTACTGACAAATTCATGACTCTATCAAATATTGGAAATGAGGCCTGTGAGGAAGGGCTTAGTCATGTTACCAAGTTCTTGCTCAATTGGTTTTCATGAACAACTCAGGTTTTGACTTACTTCTGGAAATCAAATTTTGGGTACAGTGAGTCAACAGAGATCTGCCAATCCAGATGTGAGTTAGATAAAAGCTATTCCTGCAGGACAAATCTTAGGGCTTCCTCTAAGCCTGACAGCTACACACAGGTCCCCAAGGACTGAAGCTCCTCCTTCTAGTGATCATCTTCCTACAATGAGTATGTATTATTTCCAAGGGACTGATCCTAGGGAAGAAGGAAGAGTACTACATAAGTTGTAACATTTGAATAACTGCTGTTCCCCAGATTTTTGTGGAAGTGACTGATTCTAGTTCTGCTATAATGTAATTGGGTAGTCTTGAACCAAGTTTATTTTCTCACTGATTTGAAAACGGGGTTCCACCTCCTCTTTTCTAATGCAGCAGATAGCACAATGCATGTTCTACACATAGCTAACATAAGAGCAACAGCTGAGTTCAGGCTGGAAATTCAGAGTGGGTCATTTTTTTCTACTAGCGTAATTTATAATTTTTCCACAGAATGTAATAAGAGACAACATTCCTAGGAAAAGTATATTAGTATTTTTCCCTCAGTTCACTGCTACTCCTAAACATCTGAGGGTTCAAATTGTGATGTGATTTCTTAGAATTAAAAAAAAATTTTCTCTTAAACACTAAGCCACTTAATCCTTAGAAGATGAGCTCTTGTTACAGTGCACAGATGGCTACACAAAATGGTCTCTCTCCTTTCCTGTATTCTTAAAAAAAACAAATCAAAAAGAATTAAAATCTCCTATTTGTGTGGTACTTTATAATTCACAAAAGTCTTCACATACACAATAACTCATGTAATCTTCACAGAAAGCAAATATTTTCCTCACTTAACAGATGAGATACTGATCCTTGTCTCAGGTGACATTACTGGTAATGGGAGTATCAAGAATAGAACTTGGGACTTTTGAGCCCAGTGTTCTTTTTCTTGTATACCAGGCCACCCTTAAGTATAAGAGATTTTGTTCCAAAGCATTTCCATTGCTTTGTTCAGAAAAAAAGTTTTAAAAAAAATCTAGTACAAAAATTCACAAAAGATAAAATTACTTGCCATCAAAGCCTTACCGGTGGTATAGCTGATTTCCAGAGTCAGAGAGTCAGGTCTCTGCATGCTCAGCACCACGTAGGTGTGTTCCACACCCTACCCAATCACTGCCCCACAGCTTTCCGACCAAATCAAGTACATTAAAGAGAGGCAGGATAATACATTACCAGAGACCTGAATAAATGACCTCACAAAGTGAAACAGACCTTTCTGAAAGCTTACCTGAATGCAAGCTGTTTCATCCTCTGACTGGGAACTGGTAATGGAATATTAAGAAGTCAAAACTGAGATTCCTGCTATGAAACTAACAACACAAAATACTGTAATTTTAGAAAAGTTTGTAAAAGATTTCTGATTGGCTGTGTTGAAACTATCAGTGGCTAGAAGCTACATACTGAAAACTTAAATACCTGAAATCCATTTGAACTTTAAGAAGTTGGGAAATTGTGAACATGGCAGGCAGAAGGAGAATCTGTATATCTAAAGTTCAACAAAAGGTCTGAGAGCATCAGCCTATTGAGAAAAGCATTACAATGTGATGACTATTCAAAGTCTTCCAGTTGGCATTCTGGTTAGGATTGTAGGATCTTTTTCTAAAACCTTTTTCTTATATGTGAAAAGGATTTTAAAAATACAGTACACTAAGTACAAGCAAATTATTACCTTTTGGGGGCAGTAAGATTGAGTAAATTGGTTAAAAGAATGTTCTTAATTGTAATCCTCTACTTCAAAAGAAATATTGAACGTGGGTGTTCTTTTCTTCTTGCCTTTGGGGCAACTTTCCAATTCTTTGGTAGCCACTAGAAGCCCCCAGAATCTGTAAACGAGATCTCCAAGTAAATAATTTCCCAGCACTTTTTAATGAGTCAAAAAAAGATTCCCAGGCATTTTCCCCAAACCTATGAGGTCCCCTATTTGCCTAGCAATCAGCAAGATAGTAGTAGCAGAAAAGCAATCACTCCATTCTTGCCTCAGTGTAGCCTGAGAAAAAAAAATCTCAATGGGAATCTCATCACTAAATCATCAAACAAGGCAAACCTGATGCGTTTTTACCCCAGACTTACGCCCAAGATTCAGCCACAACACCACCACCTTGTATGCTATGTCATGTTTGAAACAACTCGGTTCTCCCAGCCGTTGAACAGCTAGAGCTGTAACTGGAGCTCCATTCTCTTTGATATACACCTAACTGTACAGCTTTTTCCATTTAGAAAATATCACAATGCCAATGTTAAAATACTGGGGTTGTGAAAAAGACATTTAAAAATGCATTGCCCAATAGAATGAAAGATGAAAAATCATATGCTTCACACTGGATTTTCATTCATTCATTCATTCAAGCCCTTGCTTTCCAAATGGTTCAAGCAGTAGAGGTTACAGTCTATCAGTACTAGGACAAATCACAATGAATCAACATTTTTACAATGTCGCAAGACAAGGATCATCACTACCATTACTTTCCTTTAGTTCCTCTTCCTAAATTTTAAGTCATCCATTCCTTCAAGATGCAGTATCTCAGCAATTATTACAACAATAATTTATTAGAGAATCTGTAAACTTTGTAGGGAACTGGATCTATAAACAGGAAGACACTTCTACCAATGAATTTTTGGTTTTTTGGTTTAAATGATACGAAAAAAATGATTATTTCTGAGATTTATTCCAAGTTAATTATTGTCTGAAAAACTGAATATTCTTCCTCAACACAAACAAGGGTAACCAAAAGTCTTTAACCTTTCACTGAAAAAGAGAATAACCAAACAATAAACACAAGTAAGAAATTAGCCAGAAAGCTATGGCTTGTTTTCTATTCAGAAAAAAAGTGTAACTGGTAACAAAGAAAGTACAATTTCCATAACTGGATGTTTTTCAAAATTATAAGGTTTTCAATTCCAAAAATGTAAAGAGCTGTGCTACACTTTTCTAGTCAGCTTAATCTGTTAGAAGATTTTACACAACATTGATAGTCTCAGTACTTTCTCTTTTGGTACTACATAGTCAACCTTAAAAGGCAATTCCTCACATTAAATTCGTGTGTTCCTAAAAACGCAGACTAAAGTTAAATGGGCAAAGATCCACACTGCATTTTTTGGAGAGAAGAGGGAGAAGTTATTCCCCAAAAGCAAAAACTCTTTGGTGATAAGTATTTTTGCAAATACTTACCAATTTTATTCTTTGACCATTGAACACATCAAATTGAGTCCAATGAGCATCTGATTTGCCACATCTCTGGATCTGCAACCTTAGTCATAATTATGTTTTCCCCTTTCCTATTCATTTTGATACACTGAGGGCAAAAATAACTATTACAATGATTACAAGAATTTTTCTATACAAAGGCAGTGTGACCCTGCTGAAACTGAACTTTTGACTCACAGACATTGCTACCATGAAATAACCTGAGATATTTGCCTGCTGCTATCAAGAACTTACCTTTGGTATATAATAGGCAAATATGGGTTATTAATTTATGAAAACTGAATATATAAAAATGGAGAAAAGCCTGAAGTAATTACAATTAATAATTTCAGAGCTGGAAGGAAATTTAGAAATCATCTAATCCAAACTTAATTCCTAGCTAAAAAGAAGGAGGCATAAACAGATGGAAAGACTTGGCTGAAATCACACTTCTTATGAATGCCAGAACTAGAACTAGAGTTTGGGTCTAATATTCCTGGTCAGTTATTCCTTAAACTATACAATACTCACAGTTAAGAAGTCTTA
This sequence comes from Equus caballus, assembly GCF_041296265.1. Classification (NCBI taxonomy): domain Eukaryota; kingdom Metazoa; phylum Chordata; class Mammalia; order Perissodactyla; family Equidae; genus Equus; species Equus caballus. The sequence goes on along the minus strand of NC_091701.1, from coordinate 51,680,940 downwards.
TTATTTGGAAATTTAGCTCCCAAAAGATCTTTGTTAGAATTATTTTAAAAAATTAAACAAAAATGTTCAAATTCTGATTTCTATTCTTCCTTCCTAATTCATGTTCTGTTGAATAAATGACAGAAACTTTAGGACAAAAGGTCAAGATCAAGGAAATGGACAATTTAAAGTAGATAAAATCAAGATCTCATCATCATCCTTTCCTCTAATCCTGAAAAAGGTTGATTTCAACAATAATTCTTAGATATTTATCACTTACCTTTCAGACTTGTAGACAAGTTTGTGGTAACAGATCTCAAGATGTAGAGTTGATTCAGTGACAAAATCCCTTTGAGCACTTTTCTTTCATGGCTATTGCAATCCTGAAATCAATTTCTCTCAAAGGTTTTAGTCTCAGAGAGCTCACATACACAGTAATCTCAATCAGTGAAAATAAAAGGCAGCTTTCTGTTTATTCTTTATACTAAATATATCTTAGATGGGAAGAAAATAAGAGAGTAAAGCAAAAGTTAACCTAGGAGAAATTTTTTCACTGACACATAATCTAAACATCAGTTCACAATGCACTGGGAGATCTACAGTATACTGTATGGTATAGTTAAGGCACCAAGTTTTATGAGATTTGAGGTGGCTGATTTCAACAGGAGCTTAAAGAAAGATATGAAAAAAAGATACTTTATAAAAGAGAAAAATTAAAATTGCAAGGAGTAAATCAAAATGAACATTTGAAAAGTTAAGCATATTTGTTTTTATTTATAGATAGCTATCACATGAATTACAAAGAAGAAACAGGATATTAGAGTGGAACTTGTATAGATGTATGCATGCTATGGCTAAGAATAAACAACATTCCTACATATTATGGTTAGTGAGAACATTAAATATAAGAGGGACTTGTGATTATTTAAAAATATGCAGAACTTATTTAATCTGTGCTTTAGAAATAACTGTATAGAGTGTTAATAAGTTGAAAAGAATTCAAAAGAATAACTAATACCAAATATACACCTGTGTATAAGAATTCAGAAAAGGCTGCATTCTGTAAAGTCAATCAGCTGTATTAAAAGTGACACAAATCCAAAACGAGATGCATGTTATATAAAAAGGGACATTGTAAGATTTGCTTGCTGCATTAAGTCCACGGTTTAATCCACAAAATTTCCTTTGAACTATCATTTAGACAGAAGCATGCAAATGGTCTTAGGATCTACTAAGAGTCTTCCCCAAATCCACTAAGGCTACATATCCCCTTTTCAGGAGCTAAGCAGGTATTCGGGCAGCTGCTTCCTCCTCTGCATCAGCCCTGTTTGCATTAATTTCTGCGAGTGTTCTGCCGAACCGTGCCCATTCATCATTTCGGGGGACAGCAATCTGCTGTTAAAAGAAAAACAAGGTTTTATGTATAATGAAATAAAAGACCATCTTACCTAATATTATTTAGTTTGTTTTCAAGTAATTTTTCCCTTAAAAACTAATAATTGACCTGAATGGCCTTTCCATAATTACAGTGACTATAACAATAATTTACAACATGTTGAAACAAAAGATAGTGTTTGTGAAGTGTGTTGTGACAGCCTCAGAAATGATTTTTCTATTACCACCATCAGTGCAAGAGAGAATAACAATTATGCTCTGTAAATATAACTCCTGTGCACCATGTCGTGTATTTTCCAGGTGGGGAAGAATTCCTTAAAAATTTTTGCTTCTTGCACCATTCCTGGTATGAAATAGTTTTTGAAGCATGGTTCATAAAAGCTGGTTTCTTATAAGTATTTATTTTTGTTTGGAGCATAAGATAACCTTTCTTGATATCTTACTCCTTTCATCAGACGGTATGCTACTTCTTCGCACTTTAGTGATGTACCAATAGCAAAAGGGGAAAAGAGGTTTGTATGCTTTTGCCTCACTGAAGCAGTCCGATGACCAAATATTTTTTATAACAATCATTATAATATTGGAGGAATCCGAATTGCTAAATTAGGGCACAGACCATTCAGTGTGGCAAATGGATGTGTCTACTTCTAAATCCACCAGGTTAGATTAGATTAGATCGGACAGTGATATCCAATATGGTAACTACCATCCACATATGACTATTTACGTTTATATTACTTAAAATCAAATAAAACCTAAAATTCAGTTCTTCAGTTGTACTAGCCACAGCTGTGGCTACACAACCCAAGTGTTCAATAGCCATCTGTAGCTAGTGGCTACCATATTGGACACTGCAGATGCAAAGCAATTCCATCTCTGTGGATAGTTCAAGTGGCTGTTCTAAATGATTCCATCTACTTCCCTCTAGATCCAATTGTTAGAGGCTGTGGGGGTGTCCAGAGATGATGGGGAATCATAAGGCATAACAAAAGAAAGAATGAAGAAGGTGCTACCCAGGGATAAAAAGGAGGAAATCACTCCTGGGCACTGTATACAGCCAACCCTTGCATGGGGACACAGGACATCCAGTTTAGAAAAAAATTAATCTCAAGACTCACTTCTGTGGTGGAAAGTAAGTTTTACCTTTACAATCATATGGTTTATACAATTCCTGAACCTCAAAGACTAATTTTAGCCTAGAAGATACCATCACTACAAGGCTGTGAAAGCTAAATAGATGTGTCAAATTATAGGCAGTGAACCCCATACCTCTCCCACATCATATATAACAATCTGTCCTTCCGAATCACCCACGGCAATCTCTCTTCCTGAATGGGTCCATCTTACACGATTAAGTGCAGGATTACCCTCCACGGAAATGCTGGCAGTTGGTACCTATAGTCATTTAAAATATAGTGCAGTGTTAAAAGTTTCATCAAGATTTCTATAAACATGTAAAACAGTAATTCTTCTTTCTTCCAATCTGGCTACATTTTTTAAAACAAAGACGAAAATACATAAAGAATTTTCCCAACTTTCTTCCCGTTCAGTGATATATGATAAATGACATTATGGTCAATCCTTGAAAATGGTTTGGGAAAATAACTTAAGTCCTTATATAAGAAATTCTCACATGACTGGATACATCATTTTGAAAGATCTTCCCTTTAATAGAGGACTCTTTGTTGTTTTAACTTCTTTAAGAAATCAAGCTGTTTGAAAACAGATGGCTGAAACCCCCTTTTAAAGAAACATTTCAAAAGCCCTCATAAATAGATTATGGTTCAATTTTAGAAGACAGGAATTACATTTGTAGCTTGCAACTCTGTCAGCTGAAACCTGTGATTTAATCCACAGTTTCTAGAAACAGTTCATACTGAAGGTACAGTATGAGTCTTTCCAAAGCCCCTTGTTCACACGAGCTGTCTAGAGCAGGGCAGGACGATGGCACCAACACAATGGCACCAGCCCCTTGGAATCTGACTGCACCTTTCCTATGCTGAGGAGAAAGAGATTTATTTGCCACACACAGAGCTAACATTAAATGTTTGACTCAGTCTAGAAGCACAATAAAATTTTTAAAATTTTTGAAATCTGATTAAAAAATAATCCTTCTAATTGATGCCAGTCATCCCCAAATGATTAATTTAACTCTCCAGAATGCCAAAATTGTTACAGAGAAAAATTACTGTTAATGATAAAACTGCTAATTCTAAGAATTTTAAGCCTCTCTAAGCTGGTAAAAATACACTTGGCTAAAAATAAATAATAGCTGCAGTTAAATTTCACTGTCAATAAGTGATTTTAGTATTAACAATTAGGAAATTTGACGGTTTCTATATTCATTTTATAGTAACCGTAACACTGTTTTCAATCCTTTATAGCACAAGTCATCAAGATACATTTTTCCTTCATTCAAACAAGTCAGGCTAAGACTAATGTTTATGGATGACATACAGCTCTATCAAGGCTAAGAGATAATTTAGTAATTCAGAATTAAGGTTAACATATTTCAACAGCCTGAAACTATCTGCTTTCTAGACTATGAATGAAAAATATCCCAGTTGCCTTATGAATGAGACTTTGCCAGGACATTAGAGACATGATAGTGCTTTTCAGAAGTAAAAGGAAATGCCCCAGTGCTCTTGGCAACATTATTTCTCCCTTCAGTACCGCACAGCATGCTGTTTATTATTTAGGGTACAAAGCTGATTTGGTTTCTTTGTGATAAAGATACAATCACGGGGCCCTTTCACATTCCTTGGGATAAAAGGAATTTCACAAATTATTCAATAAATCTCCAATTTTCTATTTTTCAGTGCAATTTTTGTTATTTTCCTGCTCACCTCGGTGTCATTGTTGAGATTCCACAAATCCAGCCTCCCCATGCCATCCACACAGGCAAACAAGGCTGGGTGGGTGGGTGACCACATAACATCATAAACATAGTCTGAATTATCTTCAAATGAGTACAAAGGCTTGTTATTCTGAAAAGAAAAGTTGATTCTTAGCACTGTCAAAATATGACATACATTCAACAAGTATGATAAAATTTTACGATATTTAACTCAGCCTAGAAAAAGTTCCTATAATTTGTTTCACTACAGAATTACCCAGAGTTATGAACTAATAATCAACTATTGGGTTGAATTTTTTTTTTAACTTGTAGACATCATACTGTTCAAGAAAGGGAATAGAATGTACTTTAAAAACATTTGTCAATAAGAGGATTCTGGGAAGATGATAGCAATGGCAGTGTACTTTTTGAATTTCCGCTAAATCTCCCAATAAGCCCAGACAAAGCAATGATGATAGCAAAAGTAAAGATTCACAGACAGCATCTACAACAAAATCAGGAGACAAAACTCCAAATGTAAGTGGGTGGCAACAAACCTCTGACTACTACAAGACCTGCACAGTATGAGCATCTGTGCGGGAAGACTGTGGGAAGGTACAAGGGCTTCTGACACCTGGAGAACAGCAAAGAAGAGCCTCATAGTCAACGGCGAATGCTCACTGGACAGTGTAGGGGCCAGTCTGAGAACAGCAGTAGGAACTGGGAGGGAGTTTGACAGATCCCATTTATAAATAAATGCAAGCAGACTTCAATGTGATATAAGTAAGGTTTAATGGTGCAATCTGAGCCCTGTAAACTCTAAAAGTTAATAAACCAAAGCTCCCTTTCAAGACAAAGTCTCACCAAAGAGAAACCGCTGGGAGTAGAATCCAAGTTATGGAATACGGCACAATAGGACAAAGGAAAGAGAAGGTTCAGATAAAAGTGGTGGAGAGAAAAGAAAAGGCACGTCTCAGAAAGTACGAGACAGATGGATACAGATATATATTCACTTTGCAAAAAACACAGAAGAGCTTAACCTAGATTACGAAACTGGAAAGCTATCCTTGCCCACTCTCTCCCTCCTAGAAGTAGAGAAAGCTCATTTCACTAATAGACAATAAGCAACCAAAAAGGATCTAAGTCAAATCACAAACAAAGTTACTGTGGCAGATCTTCGATAATGGTGTTATGACAATAAATGAGAAAAGAATTTTTTTTCAACAAACGATGCTGGGACAATTGGATATGTGCATGCAAAAGAATGAAGTCGGACCCCTCCTTCCTCGCACCATACACAGAAATTAAGTCAAAATGTATTAAAGATATAAATATAAGAGGTAAAACTATAAACTTCTTAGGAGAAAGCATAGGAGTAAATCATTGTGACCTTGGACTCAGCAATGGTTTCTTGCTTGTATTCAAAACCAAAAGCATAAGCGATAAAAGAAAAAGTAGATAAATGGGGCTATATCAAAATAAAATACTCCTGTGCTCAAACAATACCCTCAAGAAAGTGAAAAGACAACCTACAGAATGAGAGAAAATATTTGGAAATCATATATTGATAAGTGACTTGTATCTAGAACTCCTACAACTCATTAACAAAAACGCAAATAACCCAATTAAAAATTGGGCAAAGGATTAGAATACACATTTCTCTAAAGAAGATCTACAAACAGCAAATAAGCACTTGAAAAGATGCTCAATATGATTATCCACCAGGGGAATGCATATCAAAACCACAATGAGATATTTCATAACACTAGGACGGCTATAATAAAAGGACAGATAATGACAGGTGTGGGTGAGGATATGAGAAATCAGAACCCTCAAACATTGCTGTTGGGAATGTAAATTGGTGCAGAAGCTTTGAAAAACAGTTTGGCAGTTCCTCAAAATGCTAGAGTTAACATATGACCCAACAATTCTACTCCTAGGTATATACCCAAGAGAAATGAAAACATACACACACACAAAACCTTTAACAGGAGTGTTCACAGCAGCATTATTCATAGTAGCCCCAAAGTAGAAAGAACCAAATGTTCATCAACTAGTGAATGGATAAACAAAAAGTGATATATCCATACAATGGGATAGGACTCAGCCATAAAAGGAATGAAGTATCGATACATGCTACAATAAGGATGAACCTTGAGAAGTTAAAGAAGCCAGTCACATATTGTATGATTCCATGAAATGTCCATGAACTGTTCCGTAATAGGAAGTTCCACAGAAATAGAAAGTAGATTAGTGGTTTCCAGGAGCTGAGAGAGGAGAAAAAGGAGTGACTGCTAATGAGCATAAGGTTTCTTTCTGGAATTTGAAAATGTTCTAAAATTAGATAGTGACAGTGCACATCTCTGTGAATATACTAAGAATCAATGAACTGTACACTTTAAAAGGGTGAATTTGATGGTTTATGAATTATATCTCAATAACACTGTTACTTAAAGAAAAAAGAGATAAAGTGAATTTTTAAAAAAGTGATAAAGAAGATAACAAAGATATACCTAGAATGGCAGGTCCTGAAGAAGAAAACCAAAGCAAACTACAGAACAAATAGCAAAAATAATAATTCAAGAGAACGCTCCTAAAACAAAAGACAGCCTGACACTACATATTAAAGAATATTCTGTGTATCTAGGCCAATTGATCCTTTAAAGAAAAAGAAAAAAATCATTTGATCACTCGTAGGTTTTAAAGAAGACCAAGTCACAGGAAAAGAAAAGAAAATCAGATTGTCACCAGACTTTTTAATAACGCTTTTTGCTTAAAGACAACAGAGTAACATATTTAAGGTAATCAAAGGAAAAAATGTAAACTGTGGATTTTATATACAGCCAAACTGATCTTCATAACCAGACTCTTGTGAATATGGGAGTAATGCACCCACAACACCTCCTGAGGAATTTACTACAGAATGAGCTTCAGATGACCAAAAAGACTGAAGAGATGTCAACATAAAGACTCATGAGGGTAAGCTTCTCTCTAGAGAAGTGTAAACAGTCTACAACTATACTCAACAATATAAACAAGACCATAAGAATGTAAAATCCAGACTGTGAGAAACTCTAACAGGACAACTAACCTGGTTTCTTCCTCAACAACAACAAAGCAAGCAAAGGAGAGTGGGAAGAAAACTCTATTTTAAGAGAGGGGCTCAAAAGATATATCAATCGCAAATATACAGACCTCAGTTTGATCCTGCTTCAAATAAAGAAATAGCTAAAAAATTTTAAAAATTGAACATTGATTGGCTATTTGACGAAATTTAAGAAATCACTGTTTGTTTTCGGGGGTGCAATAATGATATGCTAGTTATGATGGCTTTTTGTAAAAGACTTTTAAAGATTTTTTAGAGGTACATACTGAATATCTATAGATGAAATAATATGTCTGAGTTTGCTTTAAAATAATCCAGGGGTGGGAAGGGAGTGTATGTAGGAATAAATCAAACAAGATTGGTCACGTGCTGATAACTGTGGAAGCGAGGTAATGGGTACAATGGCTTCATTATATTCTTCTCTCTGCTTTTATACCTACTTAGAATTTTCCACAATAAAAAATTTAAAAATATGAATTTAAAATTTTCAGATATCATAGCAAATATCAACAGCTTGATTATCTTAATAGCCACAAATGTTTGTTTGTAATTAAGAAAACAAAAGTAAGCTAAAAACAGAAACTAAGAGGTGTTTTTCCTCTTAAGATCACTGTTTTCCTATAACTCTTCTTGGCAACGATGCCAAATGAAGTCTCAATCTGAGGTAGTGGTTTTCAATTTAGGATGTGCATCACAATCACCTGCAGAGCTTTTTAAAAATCCAGATGCAGGGCCCCGTGTTCAATGCACTTTGTCAGTGTTTCTGATGTTGCTCCACTAGCAATGCTGATGCACACCAATGATTAAAAACCACTGTGCTAAGGTCTATTACTCCTGAGATGATTGTATACTTTAAGAACATCCCATTTTCAGGCAATTTTATGGTCCCCCACCGAAGACTTAGAACAGAAGTTGTTCACAATCACTTTCACATGCTCGATACTGTAAGAGTATGTATTGGTCTACATAATCTTCTAAAGAAGGGATTATCGATAGAAAAATGGGCAAAATATTTGAATCAGCACTTCACAAAATGGCCAATAAACACATGGTAAGTTGCTTAACCTCATTAGTCTCAAGATAATGCAAATTAAAACCACAGTGCAATGCAACTATACCTATCAGAATGATTAAAATGAAAAAAGGCAAAAAATACCAAGTATTGGCAAGAATGCAGAGCAAGGGGAACTTTCATATGCTACTGGTGGATTATAAACTGGTAAAACCATTTTGGGAAACTGCTTGGCAGGATCCACTAAAGCCAAATGTATGCATAACGTACGGCTAAGTATTTCACTCCTAGGTAGATGCCCAACAGAAATGAGTGCATATGTCCATCAAAAGACATCTAAAACTATGCTCGTAGCAAGACTATTCATAACAGCCCCAAACTGGAATCAACCCAATTACCATCAGCAATAGAGTGGATAAATAATATGGTATATTTACATAATGGAATAGTATAGAGTCAAGAGAATGAACGATCCTCAGCTACACTCAACAATATGAACGAATCTCACAAACATAATGTTGAGCAAAAAAAGCCAGATACAAATAAGTACATATTATATGATTCCATTTTAATAAAATATGAAAAAAGTTATATGCAAAGTTAGATTAAAACATATTTATGATGAAAAAGAAGATTGTTACATATCTCAGGAAACGATTAGATAAAATGTTTCATCTACTCAGCAGACTATAATGCAGCCAGAGAAAGAAGTAAGATGCACTATAACTGGGTATAATATTACATTAAAAATAAAAACACAATAAATGGCAACATGTTCCCAAATTTTTTAAATGTGATTATAGACCTTTTATAACTTTTTTCAAATTTAAGAAATATAGTCATCCAAAGATTAACAATCTTTTCCCCTCAGAAAAAGAAAGCACATACTTAACACCAAATATTGCTTCATAATGTTAATTTTATATATGATACTGCAAATTAAAATCCCAAATGGATCATTTCAAGTACTTTTTAACAGTAATACTTTTTCTTAATTTAAAGAGAACTTCTGCTTAAGCGGCAGAGAGGCAGCGGAGAAGAGTTGGAAAGGGCACAGCACTTGGACTCTTGTCTCAGGGCTACCAATAACTAGCTTTAAAGCTTTGGAAAAGTCACTTCATCATCCTAGGCCCTTATTTCCTTATTTATAAAACAAAGTTTTCATATCAGTAGTTCTGAACCTTGACTGTACATCGTAATCCCCTTAACCCTGGCGAATTTTTTACAATATGCTGTTGCCTGGGTCTCCCCCTTAGATATTCTTCTTCAATTAGTCTGGGGTGCTAGGTGAGCACCAAAAGTTTCAAAAATTGCCCAGGTAATTCTAACATGACTAAAACTAAGAACCACCGAGCTAGATAATGTCTAAAGGGTCACCATGGCTCTAAAACTCTTACAAATAAAAGGCTTGCAAACATATTTGCCAAACGAATGAATCAAAACAAACGGCTTCTTTGAATGAACGATAGCATTTGAATAAGTACAGGTAACTCATTCTGGTACAGTGGTGAGAATAAACACTGTATGGTCAAGGGACAAGCCATAGTTTTTTCTGAGTTCTTTAAGGTTATGTGTTGTGTTGAATAGTGTCCTCCCCCCCCAATTCATGTCTACCTGGAACCTGTAAATATAGTGATATTTGGAAACAAGGTCTTTGCAGATGTAATCAACTGCACTCTACTGCATTAGAGTAGGCCCTAAATCTAGCATGACTATTGTCTAACAAGAAGAAAAAACTTGGACAGACACAGACAGGGAGATACCATGTGATGACAGAGGCAGAGACTGGAGTGATGCGGCTGCAAGCCAAGAAGCACCAAGATTGGTGGCAACCAGCAGAAGCTAGGAAAGAGGCGTGGAACAGATTCTCCCTCAAAGACTCCAAAAGTAACCAACCTTGACAACATCTTGATTTTGGACTTCTAGCCTTGAGAAATGTGAGAGAATAAATTTCTGTTGTTTTAAGCCATCCAGTTTGTGGCAAGGTTACAGCAATCCTAAGAAACTAACATAGTAATTACGTATTTTTCTGGGGTAACTGGGGAGTTCTAGATTAAGAACCAAAAGAGTCCCTACAGTAAATACATGAACATAGTGCGATGCTCTCCAGAGAACTGGGAAATAACTATGTCCTCACTTAGATCAGAACAGAAATAAACAGATTCTCTTTAAAAAGAAATGATCCCAATGTCAGAAATACCTTCCTATATAACCTGACTGAAGATACTAACCTTTTGAGAAGAAATGTGTCTGTTAGAAGCAATGGAAATACAAAGAAGCAGAGTCTTACAGGAAAAATGAAGATAGTGCCCAATTCAAGCATTGTCCAGGAGAGAAAGAGTGTTGCAGCCAACGGATTCTGAGAATTACCACCCAGGGCAAGGCTATCTCCACGCGAAGATGAATGAATCAGGCTATCTGTGCTTGATGCCATTAAACATTCAAATGAGAAAACTTCTTTTGTTCCACTTCCTTGCTCACCAAGCAATCTTCTGATTATAATTTGGCTTCCCATGTGGGTTGTCTACAGGGAAACAATGAGCTGGTCAGGCCAGCATGAGTATCAGGGCCTTCTGGCAGTTGTTTCTCACTCTAAATTAATAAATTGGCCTTCTCCAATGTATCAGTGTCTCAGGAGCCTGTTAGTTCCAGTCAGCACTCCCTAGCTAATCAACTCTGACAAAACTGAGTTTCTGAACATGCAAAGGACAGGCTGGACACTGGCCAGCAGCAAGTTCTGTGGTAAATGCTGCCATGGAAGTCTGGATCCCAATGGTCAGCCAGTCTTCCCCAAGAAACACCCCAACTTCAAAGCATTTTTTTATTTCAACTTGTCTAATATGTGCATAGTTGCTTTTCCAAGCATTAGTAAAATCTCTTTAACCCTGTTTTAATGCTGTATTCTCTGACAGTTAAATAGGTAAGCTGTTAAAATAAGGAGGGAATTTAAGACATGAGAGACTGTGAAAAAATTTTAAGGTGTGTATGGACTACAAAAGTCTGAACTCTACCTATTCTAAGAAATTATCACATTAATGATCTTAATTTTGTCATTTTATAGTAAATATGGTTCTGGTAGGCATTTGTTCTGAGACTAGAATATACTATGCATGCATTAAAACATTTTGTCCCTCAAATAAATAATTCTTTTCAGAGTAATCTGTAACGAGTATGGTTAAATGTGGTGGAACATTAAGCTAATTTACCAGGTCTACCCCTAATCAAGCTCTTATGGAAACTTCAGGTTACTTTCAAGAAGATTTCACTCCTTATACAGTGTTCCTATCATTTTTCAGGCCTGCCAAAGTGCTTTCGTTGTGAATTTTCAAATTTGGTATTTTGAAAAGGTAAGAGTGTCCTCCAAACATATTAGAGGCAATGTCTTGGCTGGTTTAAACTTCACCAAAATGTGGAAAATCATCTATCTTTATCTTTTTTACTAAAAATGAGTTCAAAAAAGTAATGAAAACAATTTGACAACCCAGAACTCTGGCACTGCCTTATAAAATCCTGACTAGGCAAGAATTACAAGCTGACTACAGAAGTAGATAACTTTACACTAAATTTGAGACAGTGCCTAATTGAGATTTCTAGGGATTTTTAGAGGACATATTGAAAGGCAGAAAAAGAAGGAAATTTGTTTGCTATTGGAGCAGAGCCAGATCTTAAAGGACCCAAAGATACAGCAATATCTAATGATTCATTCTTCCAGTTTATGGGTGCTCAATTCCCAGAGTCAGAAAACACTTAAAAAGTAGGGCCAGAGAAGAAAAACATTTAAAGTCTATTAAATTCATGAATGTGAACATTCTAGTTTAAAAAGCTTAAAATGGATGTGGAACAATGTTTTTAGTTTTTATTTTTTAATTAATTAATTTATTTAAAGATTGGCCCTGAGCTAACAGCTCTTGCCAATCTTTTTTTCCTTCTTCTTCTTCCTCCTCTCCCCACAGCCGCCCAGTACATAGTTGTATATTCTAGTTGTAGGTCCTTCTAGTTCTGCTATGTGGGACGCTGCCTCAGCATGGCTTGATGAGTGATGCTACATCTGCACCCAGGATCTGAGCCAGTGAAACCTTGGGCCGCCAAAGCAGAGTACACGAACTTAACCACTCAGCCACAGGGCTGGCCCCTGGAGCAATGTTTTTAAAAAGACATTATTTTAAAATCTTGCCTATTATTCATTACCACTGTATTGGAGAGCACAGAAGCTCTATCAAGTTTTGTTTTTTTTTTTTGTTTTTGTTTTGTTTTTTTTTTCCTTTTTCTCCCCAAAGCCCCCCGGTACATAGTTGTGTATTCTTCGTTGTGGGTTCCTCTAGTTGTGGCATGTGGGACGCTGCCTCAGCGTGGTCTGACGAGCAGTGCCATGTCCGCGCCCAGGATTCGAACCGACGAAACACTGGGCCGCCTGCAGCGGAGCACGCGAACTTAACCACTCGGCCACGGGGCCAGCCCCTTTTTTGTTTTTTTAAAGATTTAATTTTTTTTCCCTTTTTCTCCCCAAAGCCCCCCAGTACATAGTTGTATATTCTTCGTTGTGGGTCCTTCTAGTTGTGGCATGTGGGACGCTGCCTCAGCGTGGCTTGATGAGCAGTGCCATGTCCGTGCCCAGGATTCGAACCAACGAAACACTGGGCCGCCTGCAGCGGAGTGCACAGACCTAACCACTTGGCCACGGGGCCGGCCCTCTATCAAGTTTTTTGGCAGGGTAGAAATAAATACCAGCAACATAATTAACCATGTAGTATAAATCCAAATCAAGACAATGACATTGGGAGCCATGATATGGCCAAATAAAAAAAAAATTTACTCAGCAGATTGTTGCCGTTCTATCCTTCACAGAGTAGAACTATCTGTGTGCAGAAAAGTTAGAACAAATTGTAAAGGTAATTCTCCTGATAAAGTTTTAGAGGGCCCTTGGGCATGTATAAAAATACCCTGTTCTGTGTCAGCCCATCCTTTAGCCACTAACATTGGAGAGAGATATATGTGTGGGGGAGAGGGGAGAGGCACGTATCATGGTTGAATAAATAAATGAGTCCTCTATATGAAGCTCACGGAAGAAAGCAATGCCTACCTCAATTAGCAAAGAGAGATATGCCTGCCTGTCATTCTTATTCAGAAGGCAGTTCTAAGTTGAAATACAGCAAAATACAGAAACAAAAACTATCAACCACCAATCAGTCAGCTGTGTAGTACCACAAAGGCAAGCATCAATCAGTCTTCTATCACAGATATAAGTTCTGTTCTTGTTTAGGTAAGACAACTCTTCATTTTTCAGTCCTGTTGGTAATATATGTAAGGATGGAATCCTCAAATTTAAAGCTAAGAGAAGGGTGGCAAACTGAATCCCTGAGATATTAAAAATAATAATAAATCTACAAATAGATAAGAGAGTCTTTTCAATTACTGGAAAAGGAAGCTGGCCAACAACCTAACAAAGATGTACTGTGTCGTGCGTCTGTATTAAAGGACTGTTAAGGTGAAAGCTCATCAGAGAAACAGAGAAACAGTGGGCTTCATGTTTCCAATTCTACATCTCGCTTTGGTTTTACTAGCTAGCTGATGTACTTCTTTGCTTGTGATTGTGTGAATCTTCTTCCTCTACTTTTTCCCACTGTATAAATCTCATTAAAAGCTCTCAAAAATTCAAGAATAATCCAAGAAAGAGAACAGATGATTGACTAAACACATTTAGCTCTGTCTGACCCCCATGGAAAGGAAAAGGAGGAACTGAACAGTGTTAAGTGCCTATTACATGCTAGACACTGTGTTAAGCACTTTTCTATATGTTTCCTTCATTAGACTTAAGTAAGTGCTATTTTTATGCCTTCTAATGCCAAACCTGAAAATGTTCAATTTTAAAAGGCAAGCTTTTAGAGTCAAAGTTTTCTAACTTATTTCATATTAGACTGAAAAAAGGCATTAAGAAAGGACAAGAGTGAACAGTGAGTTCATCCCAGATTTCTGAGGCCAGCATTTGACAAATAAATATCAGTTCACTGGAATAGTGAAGAACATCTCTAAAGACCACTAGTTTTTCTCAATGAAATTAAAGAATCAAGTAAGATCTCCTAACTTTGTCTTATGATGCATTACTCAAAAGGTCAACATATAGGATAAGGCAGATGGAAACATGAAAAAATACAGCATAAAATTTAACTTAGAATCTGATATTTCAAATACGAAACCTTGCCAGCAACAATGTAATACTGCAGAAAAGGTAGACAGCAAAGTCAAGGAGCTCTAATTTTAAAGTGAGGTCAAATGAAAGTACAAGGCCTATCACAGGAAGTAATGTTCTCTACCTGGATTTGCCTCAAGACTTTCAGTGAGGAAGGGCAAAGTCACATTTATCTGGAATTGCTGGAGGATGAGGAAGCACTTTATAACACAAGTGGGTTTTTCGAATAACTAAAGCTTATTAAAACCAAAACAAACTATTTATTGTCGAAAGCAAAATATATAGGTGTCCATGCCTTTACACAATACTTGCTTAATGATTCGAGTTTATTATGTACAGTCTTACTGTAAAGGACTTATTGTACATCAGTTTTTATCTGTCTTTTCTCCAGATAAGACAGATTTTACTCTACCCGGATTTTCCATCAGCTCTATAAGCCACTGTAGTTCTGAACAAGTCTCTAAAAGCTCTCCAAAGAGCAAATGTATGGCTTTTATGTTGGGCTGTATGACAGTTACGTGAGGTGTTATGCTTTTTCCCCAACACAGGATAAATAGTTCTGTACTTGAAAAGCTTGAAGTAGTGAATAGACTGGTCTTTGGTTATATGTGGGGTTACCATATTTGTCAGCACACTTTTATGAAAACTACAACCTCTGGTAGCTCACTCATGCTCTGTGTAACTTCTTATCAGGTTCGAGTTATCAGTAAATCACTCTAAGCCATTAGAAAGCTTTCTGTCCTATGTGGTACTACAGCACCACCTTGTGTCAAAAACCTAAGCAAATGAGCAGACATCTGTTTAGATACCTTAGTTGTCCAAAGTTTTACTGTCCAGTCAAATGACGAAGTGACAAAAAGATGTGAGAAATCCACTGCTCCAACAGCTGCATGACAATGGATGCCAGTGATTGGTCCTTGATGTCCTTCAAACATCTCACTGATTCCAGCTTTGCTATTTCATAAAAGTGAAAATGTTAGGGAAATCTCTTCTAAGTAGACCACTTATAAATAAAATTTTATTATGGCTTTATATATCAGACTTTGACATAATTTCAACAAACTTAACTGTGCTCATAACACGTCAGAATAACTTATGCTGAGTGTTACTCTATCCAGATTTGATAATATTACTAATGATAATTATTAGTTTATTACTAATAAACTAATAATAGTACTAGTAAGTACATTTTGAAACCATGAGTATCATGCTGTTGATGACAGAACTTGAAAGTTCAATATCTGAGGTGGTAGAATAGAGACAAAGGGCTGCTACACGTAAGAGAGAAAATATGGGCTACTTTTAAATCAAAAGCTTGGAAGTGAAGGTGATCTGATATTTGAGATGAAATCCAGACACTCAATGTTTTTTAAGGAAGCAATTGATAAGGTACAGCTAGACAATTTCAAAACAGATTGAACAGCAGGAGAAATAGTAGTCAATTTAAAACGTGTACGTGACATTACTGTACAATTATCAGGAGGACAGAACTAAAGCTCAAAGTCCAAATAAATCGAAATGGGAAAACAGCTGAAAATCCTATTTACAACTTTAAAGGTCAGTATGTGGCATGTGCATATCGTATTTGTGGGCTTTTTGTTTCATTTTGTTTTGTTTTTTGGTGAGGAAGATTGGCCCTGAGGTAACATCTGTTGCTGATCCTCCTCTTTTTGCTTAAGGAAGATTGTCCCTGAGCTAACATCTTTGCCAATCTTCCTCTATTTTGTATTTGGGACACTGCCATAGCACGGTTTGAAGAGCAGCGTGTAGGTCCATACCTGGGATCCAAACCTGAGAACCCCAGGCCGCTGAAGTGGAGTGCTCAAACTTAACCACTACACTACCAGGCGGGCCCCTGAATACTGCATTTGTAATTGCTGAATGTTACTTCCTACCACAAATTTCTGTAAGCATATGCATACATACAAATCCACAACCCTCAAAATCTAGAACACATAATGATTAAAAATAACATTTTTAAAAAGTATTTAAATTTTAATTTTATATACCTGAATTCAAATAATTGGTCACAAATAACGAGTGGTTCTAGGACAGATTTCTACTCAAATAAGAGGCAGTTTGTTTTAATGAGATTATTCAAGGGAGAATTTTAAATAATTGCAAATTCCAGTTTAGATTTACCTGCCATGGCGGCACGCTGTGTACACAGAACCTTCTTCACTCCCAACAACAAAGTTGTTGACATCTCCAACAGGGAAGGACATAGATGTCACAGCTACTGCCTTCGACTGTTTATGAACTAATTCCATGCTATCCTACACCAAAAAATTGAGGAAATTATTTTGCAAACTTTCAATTTTTAATTTTTAAGAGAAACTTCTAGTTTTAATTGATTTGTAAACAATTATTTTATTATGCTACTAACAAATTTATTTTGACTAAATGAAGCAGGTTTGAAAATAAAAGTATACACACAAACTTTATTTTAACACATTTAGGTTTATAAACTGTTACCACAAAACTATTATAAAATATTTATGAAAAACATAAGCTGGGGGTTACATAGACTTAAAAAATAACATTTGCCGCAAAATTTCAGAGTTTTCCAAGTTTAACCTACCTGTGGATGGGAAAGCATGTCCAGACTCCATGAACAAATTTTTCCATCAGTAGAGATGCTAATCAGATTGTGAGCATTTTGTGTCCCAACGACATTTACACAATATACAGGATGCTAAAGAAAGAGATTAGAGAAAGTTTTCTGGGATTAGTTTACCATAAAATGAAACAATTTTTACTGTATAATCACAGGTATTGTTTCATATCAAGAGTCTCATATCTTAAGGGTATTTTTAATGTGAAGTTTGATGCTACTCTGTTGATTAATAAAAGTTTGTCTTAGAAATGAGTTTCTACTAAAACGGGTTTCCAATAACACAGAAAAAGGCCTTTGTTCTTGGTTGCTAAATAATGAGGAATTCTTATATCAAAGGAAACACATTCTGAGAGTACTCTGATGGACACTATTAACTATTTAATGGCGAAGGAGCACAGAAGTCTAATGGAAATAACCTCTTTACTTACTGTGTGTGCAGCAGCTGACAGTGGAGTTCTTTGCACTGGAGTTCTTTTATTGCTACGGTTATCCCACAGCACAATTTGGCCTGAATATGTACCACCAACAACCAGATTTGGATGAAATTTTGCAAATGTAGCCGACATCACAGCTGACTAAAAATAAGTAAAATTTTTATACTTAAGGTTCAAAGGGAAGAAGCCTGACAAGTTATAAAAATAAATCTGTATCCAAAATATTTCCTCCTCTATTGTGAGGTATTAGAGGTTATAAAAACAAGTAAATAGATTTAAAAATTTCAATTTGTTTCAGAATACAAAAATATATCTTTAGAATATTTTTTGCTTAAAAGTCAACTGTAATGACTATTTATATAAATATGTTTAAGGAATTTATCAAAGAAAGCAAAAAATTATTTCATTTGATTATAGTATTTAATCAAAAGATGATTGGCTCTGCATTAGTCTCTGACAATAATCTGACAGAGTATATGCTAGTTTTGACTCAGTGAAGTGTTTTTTCAGATTATATATTATTAAAAGATTATAACTTATGCAATGAGAAAACACTTGCAAATTCTAAACTTCCACTAAATCCACCTTAAAAATCTGCATCTGTTTCCTACTTCAAACATATGTTTCTACTTAAAACCATCTAGCTCCAACTCCTCAGGCCACGTATAAGTAATTCAGTGGGCCAACCATCTAATTGTATATTCAGCAAATAAGTTCCTGAGAAACTCCCTGTAGAAGAGACATTTTATAAAAGATTCCTTTTATACAATCAATCACAATAACAGAAAATCACAACTGCAAAGGGCTTTAGGTGTGATTAAACATTATAAGAGATGTCAGAAAAGTTACAAAAGGCAGATCATGTTGAACTGAGAAGTCTTCAGTTTTCTGTTAACATCTGTTTGCAAATATGGGGTGGCTTAGTAGATGCCACTCCAATGAAATCATTATGTTGACAAGAAAAGAAAAAAGGCACTTGTCTAAATTCATTAATGAATTCTTAAACTTGGGGAAGACTGTTAAAAGACCATCTTACCTGGCAGTGAAACACATACTCTGGAGTAGTTTTTTTGTATTTCATATTCCATACAAGGGCCACACCATCAGGCTCATGAGGAGCATCCTCATTGTTATTATAGGAAGCCACGAGTAACTCAGGATACTGCTCGTATGAATCAAGTGGGAAGAAAAAGCTATGCATAATAAGAACTGTTTTGCATTCCTAGTTACTCAACTGTCATTATCAAATTATTCTGAAAATACAAATACCTAACATTTCACCAAGAAAGAATCTCTACGGTTATGCTCACTGGGATGTTAGTACACTTTAAATTAGCACAGTTATTTAACAGTAAAACATTGTATTAAAAATACACATTGCAATTTTATCCAAAGCATTTAGTGAGCAATTTTAATCAATAAAACTGGGTTGTGGCATGAATAAAATCTTGAGTTTTAAATATAAATAATATTTCCAATCCTTTCTTCCAAAGTGCATGAGACATAATGAATATAGATAACATTAAAACCATCATCCATTATTTTAAATGATATATATTAATTTAATTACACAAAGTTTCCATAATTAAACTTACCTGCTAATTATAATTCAAAAATGAGTCAATAGCAGCCAATTTTGTTAAAATTTACCTGAGATGACCAATCCAAACAACTAACAACCCGATGCTTTGACCAACGTTCATCAAAAAATTGCCGATTTAATGACAGTTTAGCACCTGCTTGAATCTCTCTACAGAAAAAGATCAAACCCAAAAACGATAGTGTTACAATTTCTCACTCTTAATCTTAAAGAAATTTAACATTGCTGAATCATAATTTTAGCAATTAAACATTACCCTTCTTTGTCTTCCAAATCTCTTCCACTGTAGTCAAAGAAGATGTTAATCTGCTCAGAAAGAGCTCTTTCTACAATTCTTGTAGAATGGTCAAAGAAACTTAAAAATTCCTCAGAGTGCAAGATTTGTTGCTTTTCTTCTTCAGTGAGCTCATGAGGGGGAGCTAGAAAACAAATGTTTCTCTGAAGTCTGATTTCTGTCAGTCAAACTGTGTCAACTCACTATCGCAGTTTGGATCAACGAATGCCACACATTCTTTTTCAACCAGATTCACCTCTTTGCTTTACAGCGTTTTATTTTACTTTAACATCTAAATAGTAAAATAAATCTTAATAGGAATCAAAAAAGTTTTTTAAAGTTAAATTCTTTAAGATACCTTTACTATCATTTTCTTCATCTTTCTTTAAAGTCTTCTCTTCTTCAGGTTCAATAGGTGGTTTAGGAGTCACTACGTCATCTTCTTCCTCTTCATCTGAGAAAACAGAACAAAACACAAAAATTATTTTTGTAAAAATAACTGAAAACTTTTGAAGTAATATTTCAGAAGACATCACAACTCTTTAGATAAAAGCAAAAGTAAACCATTGATAAGACAGAATAAGTACAAATAATAGGAATTTTATCAACACAATTTTAAATAAAGAATTTAGTGTAACCTCTTAGTTTTTATACATACCATGTGACGCCTCATCAACAGTCATACCAAATTCTGTAGCTACATAAACTGAAATAAGATATATAAGCAACTAGGATGACTTCCTCACAGAAATCTCAAAAAGCTTGCAAGCATTTATCATTCCAGATAGAACAACATGCAACTCCTGCACAGTTTTATGTAGCGTGCTGACACATTAATGCTGTAGAATGAAGAAAATCAAATGTCTAAAATAGCCCACAGAGCTGGCTGCTTACTTGTGATCTGAAACCATCAGTGTTTAATGGGTCTTCATATGGCATAAAGACGACTTACATTAACTCTCAGGTTGCTATTTGAGAGACAGATTTTAAAGATAATAGCTATGAGACCACATTTTCTATTCTGTCATTTTAAATGTAAGTCTTATTATCTACTGTTATAAGATGTGGCAATAAGCACCTAAAATAATGTTTTCTTAACTTGAATAAAAACGTATATTGAGATAAGGTACAATGTTCATAATAATACTTTTTTAATTACTAAATCTCCTCTTACATTCCCAAACCAGGAAATAACTTAAAATCACTTATTTGAAAATGTTATAGAACATACAACTCTGCCTACCTTCTCTTTCACTACATACTGAGATGGATTTTTATGAAGAAAATGCTTATTTTTATTGGCTAAACAGAAGTGTCATTTGTCTATAAGGCAATGGCAGCAGGCGTCTGCAGCAGAGTGCATCTTAAGTAATGAGAGCCTATTCAATAAGGGGGACTTTACTTGTTAGTAATAGTCATTTCCCCCACCCATGTTCAAAATTATCTAAAACACACATACATACAATGTACACAAAAGAATGGTCAAGGATGAGAACCAGCTGCCAAGTCATGGTCCCAGCAGCCAGGCCAGCTGACTAGATAGCAACAACCAGATGGCACTGCTGGGATTGTGTCTTTCTGCTACAAGGTGGCAATGGGATGGCGTAACATTCTTCCGCTTCACTGCTTCCAATCCTGTCTCTCCCCAATGGTGAGCCTGTGCAATTACCCGCACTCTAGGAGGCCTACAGATAAGCCTTTACCCTGCAAACAAAATGCAGCTTGTAGGCCACACCAGCTGCCAAACCACACACATGGTGTTAGGTTTGGAGAGCTATGAAAATCTTTCTAACTCTATAGTATAAGCAATAAAAATATAACTGTACCTGTAGGAAAGAAAGCTTTAAATGACACTGTATAATGCACACAATGATACAGCCTCCAACTTAATCAAAATGATAATGACATATGCCAATCCTACATTACATGAAAGTGAGCGATTTTTACGTTCTGACAAGTTTACAGAACTAGGATAAATGGCACGAATGATTTCAATATATGCTCATACTTTTGAACCAAATGGTGAAGGTTAAAATTTTTCCTTTCAAGGGCCTCAATCAGCCACAAAGGAAAACAGTAATCACTGTCTTTTCAGCCAGCCCAACCGCATTTGTCAGCCCTTTCTCCGTCAATGCAGCCAGAGCAATCAACCTGCCAAACATTCAGAATGGAAAAACAATCTGAAAATACAGGGTATAATGCACCTGCCAGTGAAAATGGCCATTTCAAGAAAAGCTAGTGATCTCAGTGACCCCGCTGAGGAGGCGGTGGTGCAAAGGGGAAAGAACACGTAAAAGAATTCTTAGCGATCGCCACTCTCTTGCACATTGACACTTCCTTACAAAGCATGCCAATTACAGCTTTTGTGCTACTTAAAAAAAAAAAATGAAAGCTTTTTTTTGGCAAAATAATCACACAGAGAAACAGAAAGACGGTACTTCTTTTTAGATGAATTCTCATATACAACGGATTATTAATCTGAAAACAGTATAACTGGTAACAATTCTTACAATACTGCTCAAACATCAGGATGACATTCTACCATAAAGTCACCTGCATGTGTAATGTAATAACTTAATTATATTCAACTTAAAAGTTGACTTTTAGAATAATAAGATATTTACTTCAATTAAAAATTAAGTCTGAGAACATATACATTTTCCGATTTTCTGCTAATACTATCAGTCATCCTAATCAATTTTGTGTACTAGTAGGGTTCACTGTATGTAAATCTTAAAATCAAAGATAGGGATTTTGAGTCACCCTGGACAGGTTATTCTTAAGCATTGTGAATTATAAATTACAGCCTCCTACACACATCATATTCTCTTCCCTCAAGTTTGTTGCATTATACGGCTTCTAAGTACCATTTCCAATGACAGGTGTCAAATTCCTGTCATAATGCATATGGTCAGTACTTTAGTGCTAAGTGACCTCATAATCTACATATTTAACAGAAAAGATCTTGTTTATAGACACTCTTTTCCTTTTCAAATTTAAAATGTAGATGAAGTATGTTAGACAGTGATCTATACTTGCCTACTAAATGGCATTTCCCATGCCTTATTTGCCCATATAGATTATTTTAGTTGTAGCTGAATAATGAGTATCAACTATTTAAATACACATTTTCAGGATTTTATTTTAGAATGAATGTACATACCTTTTTACACATGGATTAAAAACTGACTTAAAAACTATGAATAGGTACTTAAACCCAAGCTTCATAAAAGTGATTAAGCTAGATAAAATTTCAAGGAACATAAAAACAAAAGAACAGCATTCTAAGAAATGCTGTTTTTAGAAACTGCAAAACATAGTATTTTTATTATAAAGCTGATCTTAAACAATTATCTATATATACCAAGTATTAGGCAAAAATGCCTAACATCAGTAACATCAGATTAGAGAATGTTCCTCTGAAACAAATACACTTCTCTTATTAAAAACTAATATGATAAATACTAAAGGACTATTAACATGACCAAAAATACAGTGTTACAATTCTAAAGATTTTCTAAGCTAGTCCCTATTACATGATAAGCTATAATATATTTAAAACTGAAAAAGACTGCAACAGAGCAGGAAGACTGAAAAATGGGACTGCCATGTCACATCAATTTATTGATGAATATTCATTGCAATATGCTAAGTGGTTAACTCCATGCTTTCTCTGACAGGGAATCTAAGGTTATAAACTGAGCAGTAAAGAATGCATAAAAGTAGCAGTTACTTTTAAAATGACAAATCTCTTGTCAATGAATGCTAAGACTAGGTTTAATGAACCATTGAATTTTTACTTTGAGTTAACATCAAAATTGTGATGTATTTTGGTGAGATGGAAAGAAAAGCTGTTCTGTAAATTAAGCTGCACCTAGAAATAACACCAAAGAATGAAATTCCAGTTGTCAGAATAATCTGTTACAATGGAGTAGGTTAATCAAAGTTAAATCATCTGTGAAATGGGTGGCTTTTGTTAAGCTGAAGGAAGGAGTCTTCAGAGCAAGTTTTCTCATCTATATGTCATCTAAGCTAAGAATAAGCTACAAGGTATGCTTTGAATTATTTTAAAATATTACAATACATTTAATAGGTAATACACAAGATCCCAGAAAATCCTCACTAAATATTGATACTTTTTTTAATCTATCATTTATCACAATTAATTCTCAATATGAAGTAAAAAACAAATCCCATCATTAGTGCATTAAGGTTGTTTACGAAACACATTTGTTGCCTATAAATTTATTATGTAGTTTCATTAAACTGGTATACCCTATTTTAAGAGACTTTAATATCCTACGAAGAATTCCTAATTTACAAAGTAGTCTGATTATTCATGGTACAAAGAAAGTTGCCCTTGAGTTCTAAAATTAGGAAATTTGTTACATATAAAAATATGATTTAATTTATAAAAATTCAACTTATGAATAACTTCACAGACATCTCTCATAAAATGAGAATATTAAAAGGAAATGCTTTAATCATTAGTTTAAAAATGCAGGTTAGACATAAATGATTTTCTTTTAATATTTTCAAAATCATCTTTTCTTTTCTGGATCAACATCATTTTGAATCACTTCATTTTAATCAATGTGTCCATAATTTCATATTCTTATACCTTACTCTTTAAATCAATATTAACAATTTATGTTGGGAAGTTTCATGAATGTTATCAACAGAACCCACTTCTTTTATTTTTTAAACATCTAGAATAAGATGCAAAATCACTTGGATTTCCTTAATAATTCAGATCTTCAACATGGGAAAATATATAGCAGAATTTTAATTGGGAAATATTTTGAATACAGATCTAATGTTAATTTGGGGAACAAATAGAAAGGAGTAATATTTTAATTATACCGTTTACTTTAACACAGAATTTCCCTCTCTACATTGTCTTTTTTTATATAAAATTCAGATTTTATTTAGACAGTATTGGCATCATTTACATAGATCCTCTTATCTGTGATCTCATAAATATTACATTTTTCTGAGGCCATAATTTCAGATATGCTGATTAAAGTCTTTCAATCAAGATTAAGAACAAATGCTTCAATTTTCAATTATATTTATATTCTCACAGACTCTCTGAGGGTTACAACTAATTTATTAAATGCGTTATTCATTCCAGAATTTTTTTAAAAATCCATTTCAGACAAGGGTAATACTAACCAGAAGGCCTACAAATTTAGCCTACGTGGGAAGTATGGATTCCAGATGTAAAGATCATGCAATAAAAAATTGAGAGCTATTTACATATAATACTTTTCTACGCATTATAAATGCTAATCAACATGTACCTGAGAAAAAAATATCTGGCTATCCAACCAATACCAAAAATAATTACAAAACTCCACACAGATAAGACAGTGGAATGGTGTAAGAAAAACAACAGTCCCTGGAAATCAAAAGCCAGGTTCTGGTTGTAGCCCTGATACTCTCTCACCTTGTGACCATAGGCTCATCAATTAACTTCCCTGGGCTGTAGTTTCCTCAGGTGTAAACAAACTGATTAGATTAGATAACCCTTAGGATTTCTTCCTCTTTAAAAATCTGTTTCTAAAAATAGCAACAACCAAAAAATCCATACTGAAGAGGTGGATAAGAAAAAATAATGCCATTTTCAAAAGAGTTAAAAACTTTTAAAGGGAAGGGAAGAATAACTTTTCCAGGAATACATCCACAGGCACCATGCTCCCGCCATGAGAAGTTTTTCACCTGCCGAGAGCAAAATTGACTGAGGTCACATGTTCCTAGTCAATTTCATTCACAGTAGGTGCTTTAAGACAGCAAAGCACCTCAGTTCACACACAGTACTACCAACTCAGAGAGTAAACTTGAAAGCAAGAAGATGACTAGAATGGTGGAAAAGAAAAACAAGGCAGAATAAAAACTACTGCTTCTTAAAAGAATAGATTCAGCCATTAAAAAAAAAAAAAGGAAGATCAGAGTTAAGTCTACGACAAATTTTCATCTTCAATTTGGTAACTCACATTACTTCTGCACTGATCACACTGCCTACCAAAGTTTAATTTACTGTCACTCTCAAATCGTGATTTCGGCAATTTTGTCTCATAGTGAGTTTTGGAATTTGTTACATAATTCTTAAATGGGAACCAACCAGGCTAAGTTTGAGAACCACTGTAGTAAAGCAATGGATAAATACAAGTATGGTTAAGCAAAAAGTGTTGACATTATAAAACCTTAATTTCAGGGGGTTTTTCTTTCCCTTTTTCTAAAACTTCCACAAATTGGGAAAAGAAAATGTAAGAGCCCTAGACATGAAAATAATTGTAATGGTATAGAAAGGAAATGATCTCATTTTTATAAATAATTCCAAAAACTAAAGATGGCTCCATGGATTGGGATACGTCTCTCATTCTCCTTCACTTACATACCTCAACCTGAAACTAAAACTAAGACCAAAGAAAGGATAATTTAGTACCTTCAAATACAGCACATACTCAACAAACTAAAAAATCAGTGAATATTTGTTAGGTTGCAAATGAATAAACATGGACCTTTATAAAATTAACCTCTAAGTCTAATCCACACAGGAAAATTTTAAAAGGAGTGGTGCTGATGCATACACACTATTAGAAACTGGGCTCAGTTCACCCATCTTGTCACTTTCACCTTCCATTAGTGAGGACAAGAAAAACTTTTTTTTTTTTTAAAGATTCGCCCTAAGCTAACACCTGTTGTCAATCTTTTTTTCTCTTCTTCCCCCCAAAACCCCCCCAGTACATAGTTGTATATTCTAGTTGTAGATCTTTCTAGTTCTGCTATGTGGCACACCACCTCAGCATGGCTTGATGAGCAGTGCTAGGTCTGTGCCCAGGATCTGAACTGGTGAAACCCTGGGCCGCTGAAGTGGAGCTCGTGAACTCAACCACTCAGTCACAGGGCTGGCCCCAGGAAAATTCTATTTAACACCATGAAGATCAAAGCTGTTTGTTCACTACTCTTAGAAAATCACTATAAAACGATATTATCCTGATAAAAATACACCAATAAATAAGTTAACTAAACCATGCTATCCTTTAATGAAGTGTTTTTCAAACTACAAATCTAAATCAATAAATTTAGTGTGTCATGGTCCACATTTAAAGAAATGAAATATAGTAAAAGAAGGGAAGGCGCTATGTCATAAAATTTGTTTCTGTTATACACCTGCATCCAAGTTTGTACTGGATTGTAATATAAATTGAATTTCTTATCATAGGTTACTACCAAAAAGCATGAAAACGTTGCCTCAGTGGCAGCACAAGAGAAAAAGCACACCTTAAAATCAGTGAGACTTGGTTTAGAATCTTAGCTACTAGCTACTTGACCTTTGCTAAACTCTTATCTTTCAGCTTCAGTGTCTTCTTGGGTAAACAGAACTAGTAAAAAACACTTAACTCTCAGGGTTTTAGCGAGAGGATTAGAGATAAAGTGCCTCATCCTATACCTGATATGTGGTAGGCACTCTTCACTGTTAAACTTTTCGGTCATTAATTTAAACATGAAGTTTGAAGAACTGTTACAAATGAATAGCTAAAATAATCTATTTCAAAGATACTAACAGGTTCAATTTTGTTCATGGCATGCAGAGGGATACACACAACAAAAAATAATAGCACAAGTTTGTATCTACATTGTATGTCATCACGAAATTCAAGAAGGCTATAAAGGAGAATCTATAATGATTTCATCTATGGGTCTAAGAGCAAATAATGATTAGAATATGACATAATCATATTAAAACCAAGAACTGAGACTAATCATACTTTTTCACTCAACTTCATCAATAATTATATTCTGGCAATAACACTTGAAAATGACCTATTTTCCTAGTAGTTACATCCAGAGTAAACACGTGAAAATAAACACCTCAAGTAAGCAAAATCATTCTCCTGAGTAGGTAAAAGCAATTAATTCCTTCACCAAATATTTATTGAGTACTTACTACATGCCAGGCACTATTCAGATTAGGCATTCAGTAATAAGGAAGAAGTAGTCCCTATCCTACACTCTTGGAAAATTTGGCAAAGACACTGAAGTATGATGATGCTAAAAGCCTTGCCCCAAATAATTTCAAACTGAAAACAATAGTTTATTCTTGTGCTTCCGGGTCATCAGCTTATCTAACAAATCATGATCTTTTTAATTTTTTAATTACTTGGAAAATAAAAGTGAGAAAAATTTTTTTTAAATATCAATCTTATATTATGCAGTCAAATTTCAAATTAGTGCAAAATCAGTAAGTTACATATTCACATTTTAAAATCTATATGCATCTCAAAAATAAGCAACTGAAAATGCAAATTTCAAGTACGATATAAAATCGTGTTGTGTGTATATATACATACACATACATAAACGTATATAGAATTTTTGAAAAGACATTAAAAACTAACTGGAAACAAAATATTAACAATAGCTATTACACAGTGGTATCAGAGACATTTCCTCTTTATATCGTCTCTGTATTTTCTAAATTGTCTATGATATAACACTACAATAATTAGAAAAATTTTTTAAAAATGGAATTCTTCACTTAAACTTCATATAATTACAGATATATTATAATAGGCATTACCCAAAATAGCTTCAGAACACTTTACATTTCACACAATCCAAAATGCATTTCATAAGTGTGATGGTATAACTAAAAATAAATCTCCAAATTAATAGATGAAGAAAAAAAGCCTAATTTATTTTTTATATGAGTCATTGTGCCCTCATCTTGGCTATTTTGCTCACTTTCTGAGATAACATATCTAATAATGTACCCCCCAAAAGACAGACATTATAACATTTGAATTAATTAATACACCAGGTAATACTATTTTCCAGAAAGTATGGAATCCTGTAATATTAGTGTTCTCCATACTGATAGTTCAACACTTTATCTTTTCTTTCTACTTTTCTTAAGTTGCTTATCTCTCAAACAAGTTTACCATCAGTCGATTTTTTTCTGGCAAGATGAGGATTTTGCAGCTGTGAAAGAAAGCCATCTTACCAAGCAATGGAGACATGGGAATGAAAAAAATGTATCCATAGAAATGAACATTTACATGGTCAAGTAAAAAAATACTTGGATACAAATGTTACCCTGATTTCCTCAAATTGTTCAAAGGGTAATTATATGTATGATAATATCAATTCCTTTTGGAAACAATGAAAGTGAAAGGAAAAGTTTAAGGTATTTATTTCCATTTCCTTCCTTAGTGGGCAGGGAAAGGAGAGTTGTTAAAAGCGTATATGATTCGGTCAGATCAGTGGCGCAGTGGTTAAGTGCGTACATTCCACTTCAGTGGCCAGGGGTTGGCCGGTTCGGATCCGGGGTACGGACATGGCACCGCTTGGCAAGCCATGCTGTGGTAGGCATCCCACATATAAAGTGGAGGAAGATGGGCATGGATGTTAGCTCAGGGCCAGTCTTCCTCAGCAAAAGAGGAGGACTGGTGGCAGATGTTAGCTCAGAGCTAATGTTTCTCAAAATAAATAAATAAAATGTTTTTAAAAAAATACATAAAATACATAAATAAAAATACATAAAAGTGCATATGATGATCTGCTACTAAGTCAAAAAAAGTTGTAAATAGTTATAATCCTAATTTTCTTCTGAGGTATACAAAACATGAAAATTTAAGGATTTTCTTTGGTAATAGCTATTGATTTCAAAGATTTTTCCTCCTTTTCTTTACCTGTATTTTCTGGTTTTTCTGCAATGAATATTACTTTTGTTTTTCCTTAATGGAGAAACATGGTAATTTAACTGAAATTTTAAAAATAAATTAATTTAAACATTTGATCAAGTTTTTATGTTTGATATTCTATAATTAAATAGGAATCAGTTTTCCTGGCTAAGGAGAACAAATGGTCCTTATGCACAGACTGCTAAAAGGATAATTTATTATGGGCCCACAATTCCAAAATATCAACAGCTCTAAAATCCGTAACTCATTTGGTCGTAATTCCTGAGAAGACCAGAGGTAAAGCTATTTATAATCATTATTTGTCTCACTTAGCTTGAATATCCATATCTTTTGCTGCCGAAATATTAACGTCCAAGATCCTGCTGGAATGTTTACATATAGTTCATACACTTTATTAATTTTCTGAAATATGAAAAATTGATTTCTAATACATATAAGGCTTCAAATGGTTCAGATAAAAAACTGTGGATCTGTTATATAGATCTTATGTAAACCTCTTTTATGTGTGACATAAATTTATTAACTTCATTGGGAAAAACAAGAACTATCATATTAACTCTATGCTTGAATCCTTACATTAGCTATCTAATGAGATTTTTAAAAATTAGTCCCCAATGTAACTCCTTCTGGTTCGTTTAAGAATCAAAGGACTCCACATTCAATACAATGCTTGGTGTACTTCTCTTCATTACACACCGATTAAAGGCTACTATAAAATCAACATAGTAGAGCTCTTAGATGATAAAAGAGAAAGTTTAAGAATTAGTTAGATCTGTTCATTAATATGGATAACAATAACAGCATATCAGAATAAAGTATACAGAAAATAATTTATACGATTTCATTTACTGTGAGATACACTCTCTTTTAGGGAAGAATTATGCTCAATGACAAAGAAATAGAACATTCCTAAGCTTTTCTGCTTCTAAAGCAGTACATATTAATGACAAAATGAAGACTGAAAGACTTAAATTCCTCAACAAAATTAAAAACCATACATACAGCTTCTACTTTGAACTTCTAAAAGAAAAAGTTTTAAAACTCTAAAAAACAAATACATAAATACAGAAACCCTAAAGCATTAGTTTTATGATGTTTCTCTAAGAGAATATGCCCAAAAACAAAAATGGATAGGAAAAAAACAAGAAAGAATCCAGTAATTTAATATGAGGGTTGAATGACAATTATATTAAGGACAGATATTCACCTTCTTTGGGCTGAGCCATAACTGGAGTCTGAGTTTCCTTTGTATATGTGACGATTTCTCGAGGAGGAAAGTCAACTTGTGTAATTTTAGCCATTCCAAGTTTAATAGGTCCTCGTCTAAATAAAGTGAACACAAATGTTTTTAAATACAACAAATGATACATTTTAACTACATCAAACCATGTTATTATGGAAAAGTAAGAATTAAACATTGTGTATCCAACATTGTAATTTAAACCCCTGTTTTACTCAAGAAATTTCGATGAGCAATGAACTGGCTTTATCTTAACAAAAGAATTAGAAGGTAGCAAAAACAAAAGATATATCTAAATCATTCCAGGTGTTTATTTTCACTTTAAAAACACAAATAATTTAGTTTCTTAGAGCAAATGTGTGGGTAATAAAAGAACAAGAGGACATGAATTTCAGAGTGGACTGCTGATTATGGCTGATAATGAGAAGTGTTTTTAGCAAGGACATGATTGTGGACTTTTTTGAAGAGTCAGATTTGGATCTCACTCAGATCATGTTTTGTTCCCTTCACCATCAGAAGATTTCAGCTTTAAGACTGAAAAGTAAGTTTCCGTTGAAAATCTTTTACTCTACTTATATTTTTGAGAAATTGAGAATCATAAAGTCAATTTATATTTTAAAACGAAATTTTAACTTTTAAATCTCTAATCTCTGCAAGCTCAGTATTGTCCTTGATTCATATGTGGACAAACTACAGTACAGATATTTTATACTTAAGCTAAAGCAATAGATCTTTTGAATACTATAAAACTACTGAACTCAATTCTGTTATAAATAGAGGGAATACATTCTTTTTTGACAAACAGAAGAGAGTTGTGGCTGAAGAAAATAGACCAAAAGAAAAACATCTTTTATTAGCTATCTGGGGGATGTTTTTTTCATTATTATATTGGATGTTTAAATTCTAAACCAAATAAAGTGTGCTTCCAAACCCCCAAATAAGTTCTCAATTATGAAGCTGTCTTAAAAGGCTATCTAACAAAGACACTGCTGTAACTTCCAGAATATCAAGCAGGATATCTGAAATATATATATATATCTCATTGATAATACAATCATTTTTTTCTTATATAATATAAACATCCTTTTAAAAATCTTGAACAAACAAGTATAATAAAATTAGTTTTTTAATTTAATTCAAAAAATTAATTATCTCTAAGGTCCCAAATGTGGGCCCATAAGAAATTTTTAACGTGTTTTCCACTTTAAGAATATTTAGCCTTAAAAAAAAAAAAAATCAAAGAATTAAATGAAAAAACTTAAGTACATATGAAGTAATCTAGTATTCAAAGAATAAAATTTGAAATAAGAAACTTTATTTTCTGATTTTTAAGATGTAAATCATATGAAAAGTAAATCACTCATATCTGGAAAAAAAAGGTCAAGCCAACAACATTAGGAACAAGTTACAAACTTGAGTGAATATAGGTTCTAACAGATAAAAATCACAA
Source organism: Equus caballus (assembly GCF_041296265.1). Lineage (NCBI taxonomy): Eukaryota > Metazoa > Chordata > Mammalia > Perissodactyla > Equidae > Equus > Equus caballus. Next base: position 51,649,100 of record NC_091701.1, on the reverse strand, counting down.
TATTAGAACAAATAAATGAAACATTCCAAGATTCAGAGGTAGAAGGGTAGAGAAGTAATACCTCACTTATCCAAAAGCCACTTTTACTGAGAATAAGGAAGCAGTTCGGGGTCGGAGGAGCCTCAGGGCAGCCAATTGAGAGGCCTTCCAGTTAATGTACAAGAAGCTCATATACTTTTCTTATATGCCCTAACTCAAGGCTTATTTACTCTTACTGTAGACATAATTTCAAAAGGTAGCTATCATGTTTTAGGAGCTGCAAAATATCACGAGAAAAGAGCTATCTGAGTCAAGTACGATGGCAGCAGCAAACATAATGTGCATTGGAGACTAGAATAAATGAGTGAATAAATGAATTAATGAATAAATCAATAGCTATCTGGGGCCACAGTGTAGAGACCAACAGCTCTGTTCCTCTCAAAACCTTAAAAATCATCAGTGAATTTTAATATAGGGAAACAAATTAATATTCATATCAAGTAACCCAGAAAAGGTTCAGTATCATGTAGAGTATGTATTAGAAAAAGTCTGGGAAGTTTGTAACTCATCTTAGAAAAACCTACATCAAAAACACAGAAATAATAAAAGGAATTTGGACACTTAAATGGGTAGACTTAGGGTACCTAGATTATCAGATACATAGAGTATTTCTTTCACTAATGATAGAGGATAAATGAGGTGTCACAGTAAAATATAACTCTTTTCCTAACTAAATACTGTGTATTAGAAATTTAAGGAAAATAAAATCAGTACAGTTTCACAAAGAATTAGATTAATTATAAAAGAGGGAAGATAATAAATCTATTCAATACCCCAAATCGGAATCTGAGTGAAGCTGAAGAACTGATGGATCTGTATCCCAATGCAGCGTCCTAAATGGTTGTAGGACAACCATGAAGCATTAGCAAAAAAGGTCATAAGTTAGTCAAGCAATACATTCTATGAATAGCTAAAGCTAAAGTACTGTTCACAATTAAAAACCACATGTTCTGGTTAGTATGAAAAAAACAAGTATCATCACTCAATGCTCTAGTGCATGCAATAAGCATAAAATGGTTAAAGATGCAAACATACAACCCAGAATAGTTAACAGACAGTATTTTCAGCTTATGGGAAAGTAATACAGCTTAATAATAGCTAAGAACAGCCAAAGCATCCAACAATTCAAATAATACATTATTTCTGGATGATAACAAGCTAAGCTATAAAAGTAGTTAAAATTTTCAGTTTCCTAATAAAAAAACATTAGTAAAAACATCTTGGTTAACATATTATAATCTTGCCCAAAGCAATGAATGTGTGCAGGAAATTGTCATATTGGTAAAGGAAATGAGTCAACACATAAGCCTTTTGGTAAGAAAACCAAAGACTATTCCACTGGGATACAAAATAGCTAAAGTTTCCAAAATGTGACCCTTACGTAATTTATAGGTTAAGCACTGCCCTGGGCTCCCATGTAATCTGTTTGAGAACAACTAAAGATTTCTGTCTCTAGAAAAAATAGATTTTTCCCAGGAAAAATATTTTATGTTCAAAGGATTTGCCTAAACTAACTAAACTTTTGGAGAATAGCAATCCCAAATAAATATTCAGTGTGTTTTAGACTTGCCTCTGGGTAAATAATTTACATGGGATCTTTTCCATTTAAGCCAAGTCTAGTCATTACTAGAACAAAAGGTACTTTATCGCACCGGCATTCTTGGAGGTTAGCAATATATAAGATAATTATGTACAGTACTACATGATGTTCATAGTCCCTATTACAAAGTTATGCACAATATATTCAGTGCTACCATTTTTGTCAAATGTATTTGTTTTTCACTTATATTACACATAAGTTATAATGTACAACACTAAAACTGCTGTAATATTTAAATAAAACAAATGATTTCTATACTTTACTTGCCTGTACAATTTATCAGCAAAAACAATCAGAGGAATTGAACGAGAGAAATCCTTCACTTTAAAAATATAAAGAAAGATCTCAGGGCTTAACAAGATTGTGCACATGTAAATAAAGATGAGGCCATAGTGAAGATTTACTTTGTACTAAGCAATGAACAGCAACAAACTTAGGCTTTGTTAAACCAGAAGCAGTTCTTACGAGATGCTCTCCAAGGAACGTTCTGTCCACAGCCTTTACATTATGAGAGCTCTAGCTGTTATCAGTGACATAGAGCTCCTTGTTGAGGATGTCATTTTAGTCTAAAATCAAATAAAATTTTACCTCAAAATACAGCCAGTACTGAAAATCCATTGCACAACATATGGGATTATATTTATTAAAAGCATCTGCAGACATATAAAGTAAAATTCCGATATAATCCAAAACCCTGAGAGATAAACTGATCAAGAACGGAAAAAAGGAACAAGAGGCATGGATTACCCAATTAAGCAACTGTCACCTAAATTTTAGAGATAACAGAAGTGACTGAGAAAGTGAACTAGAAACTTAATGAAATGCAACTTTATAATCTGCAAAATTAGAGAAATATCACTTTTCATGGCTTTTGATATTTACTCATAAATTACCACCAGGCCTAACATAAATTTTTGGCATTTAGAAATAGTGATTCAGGGGCTGGCCCGGTGGCGTAGTGGTTAAGTTCCTGTGCTCCGCTTTGGTGGCCCAGCATTCACAGGTTTGGAAATGGCAGACCTAGCACTACTCATCAAGCCACACTGTGGCAGCATCTCACACAAAATGGAGGAAGACTGGCACAGATGTTAGCTCAGCAACAATCTTCCTCAAGCAAAAAGGGGAAGATTGGCAACAGATGTTAACTCAGGGCCAATTTCCCTCACAAAAAATTAAAATAAAATAAAAGGAAAGGAAATAGTGATTCAGACATGTTTTGAGATCCTATTTGGTAATGTCTATATATCTTTTCCTACTCCCAGAGTGTACTAATCTTAGACTGTCTTGGCCAACTAGTGAAGTTGACTGTTTAGGTTCATACATCTCACACATCTACACAGATTTTCCTGTGATACTTCTTCTTTTTCTCTTTATTCTTTCATTATGACCATGTCTGCTCATTTCACAGTTCATTCTGTTTCATTCTCGGACCTCAGCATTCTTTTTGTGTGTGTGAGGAAGATTGTTGCTGAGCTAGCATCTGTGCCAGTCTCCCTCCATTGTGTGTGAGATGCTGCCACAGCGTGGCTTGATGAGGGCTGCTAGGTCCACGTCTGGGATCTGAACCTGCGAACCCTGGGCCGCTGAAGTGGAGCATGCGAACTCAACAACTATGCCGCTGGGGCAGCCCTCCAGCATTCTTTTTAAAAAGCCATATATTCAGCAATGCTGTTTTTCACTGCCAACAGCACCAATTAATCAACAATATTAATTATCTCTTTACTATGGAATTTGGAGATGATTAAGTAGGATTCATGGTTTCCTACTCTTATTATGTGTATATGTGTGTGTGTCTGTATATAAATGAACATACTCAGCCCTCTTGAAAATTAATGATTAAAAATGAGTCTGTGGGGGCCAGCCCCATAGCCAAGTGGTTGAGTTCGCACACTCTGCTTTGGCGGCTCAGGGTTTCGCCAGTTCAGATCCTGGGTACAGACCTAGCACTGCTCATCAAGCCATGCTGGGATGGCATCCCACATGGCAGAACTAGAGGGACCTACAACTAGAATATACAACTATGTACTGGGGGGCTTTGGGGAGAAGAAGAAGAAGAGAAAAAAAAAGAGATTGGGAACAGATGTTAGCTCAGGTGCCAATCTTTAAAAAAAAAAAAAAGTCTCAAAGAAGACAATGTAGATTAAATGTAAGATTAAAAAGATATAATAAGGTCATCTCATTCAAAGAGAGGATTTTTTCCTCTCCTGTTAAACTTAGAGGAAACTAATTTTGTATTCATTCTCCAATAAGAACAAACACTCCTAAAGATATTTAAATACCTGTTTCCTTGTTTTACAACTTTTCATTAAAAATCTACACTTTAAACACAAGTTAGCACATTATGCTTAGAACTTTTCAATACAATGAGTATCTTCAAATTAATCACGTAATTACTAGAATGTAAGTTCCATAAAGGATCAGGAACCTTTTATTTTCTGTGGTAATCTATAGTATTTAACATTAAATTGGCAATTCAATAGATAAGTGTTCTATATATAAATATTTTTCTTTACAGTATTTACTCCCTGTACCAATTTACAATATTCCAATGCATCTCTAAGAATCTCTAGATTTTCCAATGAAACTCAGGAGGACATGTTTTAATTCATATTAATTTAAAAAACCAAGCAGGTATTACATAGTATTTTTGAAAGCAAACTTACTGGCACTGAATTAAAACAATCTCTCCTATTCGAAATCAAGAACACTGAGTTTGGAATAAATACAGTATAGAGTCTACATAAGAATAATATATATCATCAAATAAAGAAATTTAATAAATATAATACTTTTTTATTTTGGGAAATATTTTTACTATGGTAATACTGTAGGAGGAAAAAACCCTTCTCTTGAAAATACTACTTGCTTATTAGCAAAGGAATATTTAACATATTTGTATAAAAATACGGAAGTAGGAAGTATGAAACAAGTAAGTTTAATGTTAAAAATAAATTTAGATTAAATGAATTTAGCCTTAATCTATAATACATACTATTTTATAAGGTAGCATGATTTCTAAAAAGAAAGTTCTGATTTTTCTTAAATGATAGAGTTATGTCATTTACTTTAAACGACAGTATTGCTGAGATGTGCAATTTGGTTCTATATACAGAAAAGTTTTGGAAAGCACAACTTGAATTCAAACTGGTGAGCCTTTTGTGCCTTCTAATTGTTAACGATGACCTGATTATTCAGGAACCGATTAAAGCAGTGAGTTTATAGATTCTCTATCTCCCTTGCTTCTTTTTTATTGCCCTGCCTTTTAGATACTCATTACTTCCTTGTCACTTCAATGAGAGGGGTTCAGGCACAAAGAAGATAAAACTTCTCAGTGTATTTCTTATTAAAAAGTGTGTTAAGTGATCTTCCAGACACTTTTAACGTCCTGGACCAAAGTAAGGATTCTGAATAAAGATTTTAACTAATTATGTTTAATCTCATTCAACTGTCACAAGAAGTCAAAAACTGATCCTGTTAAATCAAGACTTCGGATTATTGCGTGAATGTATGACAAAAAGAATAAGTAATAATACTTTTCCCAATACAATCTTCGGAAAGAAGCTGAAACCCTAATAAACTTTTGAAAAGCAAGTCCCAACATGTGTACAGTATCCTAAAACAAACGTGAAATACAGTTTTATAAAGAAGATGCGAGTTCAGGAAAACTTGGCACTAAGCATTACCGTTCTTTTAATTGTGGCATAACTGACATATAATATTATATTAGTTTCAGGTGTACAACATAATGATTCGATATTTGTATATATTTTGAAACGATCACCACGACAAGCCTAGTTAACATCCATCACTACACAGTTATAGATTTTTTTCTTGTAATGAGAACTTTTAAGATCTACTCTCTTAGCAACTTTCAAATATGCAATCAAGTAGTATTAACTATAGTCACCATGCTGTACATTACATCCCCATGACTTATTTTATAACTGAAAGTTTGTACACCTTTTGACCCCCTTCAACCATTTAGCCCACCCCCAAACCCCCACCTCTGGCAACCACCAATCTGTTGTCTGCATTTATGAGCTTGTTTTTTTTCAGTTTCCACATATAAGTGAGATCATACAGTATTTGTCTTTCTCTGCCTGACTTATTTCACTTCGTATAACGCCCTGGAGGCAGTAAATATTCTTAACATTTCCTCCGCAATTATTCCTTATTCTTGATACTTTATGCATTATTCTTTTCTATCTTAATTAGAACAAGTGACTTAATAGGGCACAATTGGGCTGTTCAACTGAATTGTTTAGATTTTCAACTACTGAATGGGGAAATAAGCACCACAAAGTTTTTTACACTATTTATACCCAAAACATTCACTTAATAACCAGTATGAAATTTATATAAACAGAAAAAATTTAAATGAACTAACACCTCTATTTTTAATATAAATTAATTAGCATAAAATCAGTTAACTATTCGATACTAAGTTAATCAAATGTGACAGATAAAATACTGTAAAACAAAACAAAGCAAAACAATTTCCCCCCATTTACAACAAACAACTTCTATGCCATTTAGATTTCAAAATGTTAGAACTAACTCAGCATAACTATATGGAGTCCCTCTAAAGCATCAACAGTATCTGGGCACTAAATACATTCTATCATTAAAATATTAAAAGAAAATTACGGTACCTAGATCCCACTGCACCGTCTCCAGAGTCTTGGCTTCCAGCTTCGCTTGGGGTGCTCACAGATTTGGAGGATGGAGACATAGGAGGAGGGACTAAATAGTGAAATAGACAGGTATCCGCTGTTACTACACGGAGAGGTTGCTCAGCTTATGACGTTTCAAAAGTAATTTAACATGAAGTAATTAACAAAAAAGAAAAAATAATGGCAAACCAAAAAACAAAAATACATGAATGAAAATGAACAGTAGAAAGAAGAGGAGAAAGACAAAGTTAACAATGCATGCTGACGATTCATGCAATTTCTCTGGCAAAATGCACTTGGGCTTTATATTTTTAAAAAAAAAAAAAGCAAGATTATGGAAGGATGCATCTTCATCTCAGCCAACACCAAATGAGGGTACTAATCTTTAAAGGAGAGCATTCCTTCTCCCCTTTCTAACTTCTCACTTTTAAGATCACTTGATTGTAAGTATTATTTATAATTGCTGTCAAAATCAAAATTCTGAAATATGCTTCAAAAGTCATGTACTCTCTGACTGTCCGAGATTTATTTTAAAATGTTAACTTTTGTCTAACAATTTTTTCTTTCAAAAATTATATCTTCAATGATTTCATTTTCCTCCCACCAAAAAGGGGCCAATTTAGAGAAATATTTGTAGTTAAAGGAATGACTCCTTTAAAATGCCATTAGTTTCCAGCAATTTGGGTGAAAAATGCAAACAGTCCATAAAACGGCATGCCTTCTAGACATGATGCATAACATAAAGTGATGCATGCAACTTAAATAAGGCAAGACTTATGGTAACTTCCTTACCCCAGTATTCAGAAAAAACTGAAGTGTACAGACAAAGATACAGACACCCAAAATATTCTTAATCCCTTCTTATAGAAAAATACACATTTTTCATAGTATATAAAACAAACAGCAAATGCTTTCTCCTAAATTGTCACTTTTAATATTATATACTAACAGTTGATCATGCATATTTCATGCTATTACATTTGTAAAACTTTTTGATTACCATTGCAGGGAGTATAGGAGGAGCATCACTGCCATCTTCTGGTTAAACTTTACCATAAATGTCCCCAATCCCAAGTATCTTTTTAAAATAATTTTTTTAATGTACAATATTAAGTGACCAATATATTTTATGTTGAGCTGCAAGCCCTTCTTTTACTAGTCTACTGAAAAAAAGGTTAAGTTCCTAGTTATAGAAGAACTAATCGAAAGAAGTATGTATTTAATTAAAAGCCTGTGTCTTTGGAAGTCACATTCACTGAACCCTTATAATTATGTTTAAATGATTATACACACTACAGTAAAAACAGTGGGCTTGCTAATCTAACAAAATGTAAAGGTATAATATGATGAATTACATCTTAAACACAGGTATGAAACTGATCATCCTTATTTTTTCAATGGCAAATTCTACTGGTAACCAATAATAAGCTTAGAAGAAAAAAAACCATAGCTAGGATGTTTGTCTCCTGAGATACAGTGGTTAATTCTTGCTTAAATTCCAAAGGACTATAAAAACATAATCCAGTGTTTCTAATTTTGTGATTAAACTCTCAGAAACAATGACAAAACCAGATCACCTTCATACAGTTCTCAAGTGCATAGGCCTGTGCTACGTGCTGTGTGTGTAACTCAAAGTAGCTAAACATGACTTGTATGTGAAGTGAAAGAACATGAACGTCTCCTAACCTCTCTTAGGCTACACTTCCACATCTTTTTGTCCACCTCTCACTGTGAGCCTTCCCCTAGCCTAAGTGCCAACTAATAGAAGAATAACAAGTAACATCTAACCGTGGTTTGCCTATTGTGCTGTAAGCAGAAATATGTGTTTCTTAAATTAGAGTGAGGGACTACACTACTTTCACATGAAAAATTTTCAAAGAAGAAATTTTATATTCTTTAAATTACATACTTAACTTCATGCTTAGGAAAATAATTTTTCTCAGTACATAATATTAGAAATATTAGAGGAAAATAGTAATATTTCTACACATCTAATTAATTTATGGTGAACTATAAAATCCTTTTCCAGTTTAATACCTTTATTCCCCTTTCTGGTCATTTGAACTATCAATGATCCCACTCAAGTTCAAGAGTATCTTACTTGGTTAACACTACATTTAAAAAAAATGTTACCTCAAATTATTTACGGAAATAGGTTAAACAGTAATTATACATACATAAGTAAATACACTAACATAGCCATTTCTGAAATAAAAGTTTCAGAAATAAAAAATAAATTACAGAGTGATTCTACCAAATTATCACAGTTTCTCAGCCAGAAGCAAAATAAATCACTATGACTTCAAATTTATAATTAGATAAAAATCTCCATCCCAGAGCTATATTCTTCCTGCCAAAAGACAGTTTTCAAGCCAGCTGATGGAGAGGACTCACAAAAGACTCAAAATTATTATCTGGCCCACCAACTTCATCTTGCAATAATAAATAATGTATACCACAGAAGGGACAACCTAGAATAAGAAAATTACTATCACTGAAAAAGGAGAAATGTTAATAGGAAAAAAGGGAATGGTGACATTATTTGGTGACTACCATATTTTAACCCAGTTAGTCTAGAAAAATGAAAGAATACAGTAACTGCACACAAAGGCAATGCCACTATACTCCCAGACTCTAACAAATGACCACCAAGAACAAATAAATGCATGCATTCAGGGAGGTTAAAAAAACTGAACTCATACCCTCTCACAATCTCAGAAAAGACTCAATTCTAGAATTCATTTTTAAAGATGGTTTAAGAGTCCAATCAACTTTGAAAATAACATAAGTTGTTACTAATTCGCTTCCGTCAAGTAAGTGAGATATTATTTGCTTAGTAAGAACAGCAATTCAATCAGATTATCTTTACTCCACAGTTCTGTATATAAAATAGCCTAAAACAAGGCTTTAAATAGTACAAAGATAAAAGATTTAATACAAACATATGTGAGTATGTGAACGAATTTAAGCTTTTTAGAAGTTTAGAGCAAAGATATCTATTTCCTTCTTTGAGAACCAAGGGAGAAAAATATCAAGTAAACTGACAAACAAATATACCCAGAGCATTCACTGATCATGTAAGTAATACTGAGAGGCTGTGACTCTCATTCTATAGGATAAAAGGCCAATCAAGAAGGCCCTTCCTGCCAGCTTAGATCTTGGCCTTCCAAGGATATAAAACTAACATTGCCGCCTTTTGGCCTGTGAAGAAAAAAATAGAATATTTTTAAGCCGCAAAGGACATGGGAATGGACCTAGATTTAGAATTAGAATTAAGTTCAAGTCAACCACTGGAGACTATACAGAAGTCTGAGATGAAGGATTGGCACACAGCCCAATTATTTTTCATGTAGAAGAAAACCTCCAGCAAGAAGGGGCTTTTTTTTTTACCAGGAAGGACCTAGAAAAAGCGCACAGCCAAGGAAAGTGAATGTAGGGAGTGGGAATGTTGGTAGAAGTGATCGAAATGGAAGGAGTGAGCTCCTAAGATAACCCAAAGTTGTGAGGCCTCTTCTAGCTCAATTATGATACTTGGTCCTTCAACACAGTCCGTGTTACAATAATGCCCCCTTGTGGATACAAGTGCTCCTAGTCTGGAATATTAATATTTAAATACTCGTTTTTCATACCTTACTCTTTTTGTCCTGAAAGGTGTTGCTTTAAACCTTAACTCTCTGAAATACTAATTTCTCCCTTTTCTATGGCCCCTTCTCCTGATAATGAAGTTCAAATATCCTCTACTAATCTCCCCTAATTGTTTCATTTCCTTTACTCTCTTCAGTGTAATTCAGAGTACCAGATAAATTTTTTTAATGAAATTATTAAATAAAAATAAAATTTTGTAGTATTAAAATACTATAAGGAACGACTGTTTTAAATTAGGCAAAACTGAAAAAATGACTTGGATAGGGAAAGCATTCTATCTAAAAACCAGATTCACCAGTTATAAGAAAGTACTAGGAATGTAATGTACAACATGACAACTAGAGTTAACACTGCTGTGTGATATACAGCAAAGTTGTTAAGAGAGTAGATCCTAAGAGTTCTCATCACAAGGAGGAAATTTTTTTCTTTTCTTTTTATTGTATCTATATGAGATGATGGATGTTAACTAAACCTACTATGGTAATCATTTCATAATATATGTAAATCAAACTATCATGCTGTACACCTTAAATTTATAGTGATGTATGTCAATTATTTCTCAGTAAAACTGGAAAAAAATCAGATTTAAAATATTCAAAAGTTATCAGGAGAGAGTGTGAAATAAGTAAAGCAATACTTATTTGGACTAGCAAATTTCTTTTGTTTCTTCCTAATAAAAGAAAATCCAGGTAATAAACTACCACACTAATCAAGGTACTGTTACCCTAATGATACAGACTTATGCTACAGAGTAATTGGTAATATCTGTTTTCATCTCTCTACAAGATGGTTAAAGCAGTAGTTAGACATACAAAACGAAATTCACTTTTTTTTTATCATCAGTGTTTAGGAACTCCATATTTGATATAACATGTCTTGAAGTTGTGCCTAAAATTAACTTTCTTAAGACTGGCCACATAAATTTAGTTTAAAAAAAAAAGAAATCAAGCCATACCTCTTTTATGAAATATTCACATTTCAATTTCCACTACATATTTCCTAAAATCTAAAGATCAGATTTTGTTGTTGTTGCTTTTAAAGCATACGGCTTTTATTTGGCCTTACCAGGTAGAAAGACATATGACCTAATAATCATTGAACAAACATTTAAGTGTCTAACCTTTGCTGGGCACCAGGGATAAAAATGTAATATACTGTCCCTGCTCTCAAGCAACTCTGATAAAAAGCAGTCAAATGACCAAATAATCTACCAGCAAAGAGAAGCCAAGAGAGGTTTTACTAGCTATATCTTTTTCAAAAGACAAATTCTTTTCAGTAGAATAAAAAAAAGAAAAAAGTCCATTTTAGGAAAACAATAGATTGATGTTTTTAATAAATCCTCTTGAATATTCTAGCAGTGTTTTTATACTTCTACAATTTAAAAATGTTTAATAAATACATTCTGTAGTGAAATAAAAAACAAGTATCCATCCTGGGTCATAATATAAAACGTATTTTTTATTATGGGTTACATTCAAGAAATTTTGACAGCCACTGCCCTCATCTGTATCTTGTATCCTTCAGGCCTAATTTTAAATAAATCCTGGAAAGATCTTTAGGCATCTATCAGAACATAAGATGGTGGAAAACCACACAACTCGTTTAATGAGGCTAATATAACCACTACAATAAAACCAGACAAGACATAGTAAAAGGAAAAAACATTACAGGCCTGACTCTTTTATGAGTACAGATGAAGAATTCCTAAATAAAATATCAGCAAACAAATCCAGCAATGTATAAGAAAAATATTAGCTCATAATTAACTTGAATTTATTCCAGAAGGTAAGCATGCTTTTACATTAGAAAACCTACCAATATAAATCATGTTAATACATTAAAAGGGGAAAAAAAACACAAATGTTCATCTCAAGATATGAAGAGATCTGTAAGTTTGCTGTAAATACTTTAGTAGTTTTAAAGAATGTTCAAATCCTTTGTGAATGTGGGCTGGACTTAAAGACTCTCTTCCAATTGACAGAATGTGGCTGAAGTGATGCTCTGTGATTTTCAATGCTTAAGTCATAAGAAGGATAGCTTCCTGCTGACTCTCTTTCTCTCAGATTGCTCACTCTGGGAAAACCCAGCTGACATGCTGCAAGAATACTCAAGCAGTTCTGTGGAGGGGCCCAGGTGGATAGGAACTAAGGCCTCCTACTACCAACCAACACCAACCTGCCAGCCATGTGAATGAGCCACCTTGAAAGCAAACCTGCTAGCTCTATCAAGCCTTCAGAGGACTACAGCTCTGACTGACATCTTGACTTCAACTCCATAAGAGAACAGAGCCAGAATCACTCAGTTAAGCCACTACCAAATTCATGACCAGCAGAAACTGTGAGAGATAAATGTTTATTATTGCTTAAAAAACATAAAACTGATACAAGAAGAAATAGAAAACCTGAGTAGTTTTTAAAAAAACCTGAAATGATGAATAACCCCTGCTTTCCACCATTCCCTGGGGAAAAAAAAATCATAATCCCCGGAGTTTTACAGTTGAACCCTACCAAGTTTTTAAAGAACAGATAACACCTATCTTTTACAAGCTGTTCTACAAAATAGCAAAAGGGAAAACTGTCCAGTTTATCTTTAAACCATAACCACGACTGTCACTGAACACGGAGAGTACAAGAAAACTACAGGCAAATTTCACTTTTGAGTACACATACAAATATCCTAAATAAACTATTAGCTAATCTACTTTAAAAATACCCACAAAAAACCATCTGCCACCCCTGGACATGACTATTAATAATTAAAGTGAAAAAAATTAAGTATGTCTTCTGCTTTTCTAAAAAGAAATGCATTTAGGGTAACCAAATAGCCTAGTTGCTAGGAAAAGCTCCCCTTTACAGAATTCCAGCCAATAAATGTAGAAGGAGTGATGGAATTACAAAAACAATTTTCTTAATTAAATAAGTGATTAAGATGAGGATCATCAATAGATATGTATTAAAGCTATTTGGTGAAAAGTTGATGGAGAAATAAATATTCATGTGATGCCAAAGTATCACCTCCAGATATTACTTGCTAATCGTTAAGAAGAAAAAACTTGTAATTATGTTGGAGAAAGCTGGCTGTCACAATCAGAACACAGTAATCAATCTTGGCGTCACTAACAGCTCAACAACCTGACATGTGTGCTACTGATGTGATGCAACATGAAGTACACAGAATCATCTATGAGATATTCCTGCCAAAGATGTTCAACCTGAAGCTAATCAAGCTTTCTCAATCTAATTTCCAGTTTAAAGGAAACACAAGGGTCAGAGGAACAAAAGCTAAATGTGAGAAAACCATCAGACAAAGCCAGGAAGTGGGACGTTCTACAGACCAACTGGCCCACTCTCTTCAGCAAGTCCATAATAAAGGGCAAAAGTAGTATGTACGGACAATTTTCCAGACTTAGACTAAAATCATATAACTAAAGCAATGTATGGTGCTACAAGATTTTGGAGGGATAAACTAATTTTTTTTTGAGGAGAAGAAAAATTTTGTGAAGCTAGGGCTATTTTGAAAAAGGGGGTGATTTTCTACATCAGAAATTAGGATATAACACAAAGCCATGGTGATTAAACTGTCGGTTAACAGCATAGAATCAGACAAATAGATCAGCAGTGAAAACACAGAGCCCAGAAACGCCCATGAATATACGGGAACTGATTGTATGACAAAGTTGACATCAGATTCAGTGGGGGAAAAGGCGGACTACTTAATAAATGGTACTGAGAAAATTAGCTAACTACATGGAGAAAAATTACATTGGAAGCCTACCTCACACTGTGTTCAAAAATATAACCCAAATATCTAAAGGTGAAGGCTAAAACTATAAAACCTAATAGAAAAAAATGTAGGAGAATATATTTGTGTCCTCAAAGTAGGAAAGGATTTCTTTCAGAAACCAAAAAGCACACACAAAAAAAGGGTTATAATTGCTAGAGATCACCATTATCAAAATGAAGGATTTGAACATATCAAAATGAAGGATTCTGTTCAGTGAAGGATACTATAAACAGAGTTAACAGGTAATAGACTGGGAGAAGGTATTTTTAAAAAGACTAAGACAGGGCCCAGCCTGGTGGCATAGTGGTTAAGTTCATACATTCTGCTTTGGCAGCCCGGGGTTCACAGGTTCAGATCCCAGGCACAGACCTACATGTCACTCATCAAGCCATGCTGTGGTGGCACCCCACATACAAAACAGAGGAAGACTGGCATAGATGTTAGCTCAGGGCCAATCTTCCTCACTAAAAAAAAAAAAAAGACTAAAACACACAAAGAAATCCTCCCTAAAATATACAAGGAATCCTACAGCAAGATAAAGAACCCCAATAGTAAATAGGCAAAGAATATGAATATAGAATTCACAGAAGGGAAAATATAAATGGCTAATAGATATATGAAGAAACAGTCAACCTTGCTGTGAACAGATTAATGTATATCAAAACACTGTGACATATCACTTTACATTCATCAAGTTGGCAAAAATTAGAAAGTTAGATAATATCAAGTTATGATGTGGATATCACAAAATAGTTACTTTCTCATGCACTGGTAGTAGGAGAGTAAACTTTTATAGTCATTCTTGAGAGTGATATGTAGAACCTAATAAATATAAGTAAACCTATACACAATAACACAGTAAGTCAATTTTTGGGAATACACCCCAGAGAAACTTTTCCACAGTCCTCAAGGGGAAAGAACATATTCTTTGCAGTGTTGCTTTCAATAGCAAAGCAGAGAGAGAAGCAATCTAAGTGCCTATCACTGGCAAATGGATAAGTAAAATATGGTATATGATGGAATATTATAAATCAGTCAAAAATAACTAGATCTATAAGTAGCAACATGGGTAGATCTCAAATGCAATGCTGCTTGACAAAAAGGAATACACAGAATGAGATACACAGCACGCCATTTATGTGTACAAAGCATATACACAAAGATATATGAAACCTCGAAAAATGTAAACAAATGAAGGACAGATCAAAAGGACATACATTAAAAATGCAAGAATGGGTACTTAATGCAAGACTGGGAAGGAGGATGGAACTGGAAATGGGGAATGAGGGAGAAACATACACATACAAATAAAGAACAGTCTTTCAAGAACCAATGATGGAGGTGGGCCATGAATTGAGAAACATGAGCAAGTGAATTCAGGGAAACCAAAGCCCTAAAGAGAATAGAAAAGGAAAAAAAGCCTACAGGAGAAAGACAAAAGCCAAAGGCACAGGAAAAATGATCACTCAAAAACTATACAACTAACAAGCAACTTGGTTTAGTTACTAGCGTATTTTTTTTAAACAAAAGTATTTTGATTCATTTACCTTTAAAACTGCAATATGCAACATAAGCTTATTTAAAAAAGGACATAAAGGGGCTGGCCCCGTGGCCGAGTGGTTAAGTTCGCGCGCTCCGCTGCAGGCGGCCCAGTGTTTCGTTAGTTCGAATCCTGGGTGCGGACATGGCACTGCTCATCAGACCACGCTGAGGCAGCGTCCCACATGCCACAACTAGAAGAACCCACAACGAAGAATACACAACTATGTACCGGGGGGCTTTGGGGAGAAAAAGGAAAAAATAAAATCTTTAAAAAAAAAAAAAAAAAAAAAAAAAAAAAGGACATAAATATTAATGTATTTCAAGCTTCAAATTATACCAATAAGGAAAAGGCAAATGAGCTGAAAGACATAACAATGAAGCAGACCATGACATTAACCAGCTTTTTCATCGTGAAACCTTTTAGAAACATCAGCTCGAAAAACAGTTACGTTGCAGTTTCACAACAACAGGCATATAGAAGTTACTATGTCCAGTATTTGTCCCCTGGACTAGATGGAATTAACCCACAAACTAACCTTGAAATTTTAGGTCCCTAAATGACAAAGGCCATGTCAAACTAAAATGCTATGTAACAGCACCCAGCTCAGAATTATTTTAAGTAAGCATTGAATGTTTTCTGATATGTAACTAGATTGTCCTCAGTACCTCTACTTTTCAGCTTTTTGGTCTAGCACTGCTATCAAAATGAAGAGCCCAGAAAAAGAAGAAAATTAAGTCAAATTACTGCCAAAATAAGCTACCAATACTATTTCCCTTATTAGCATTGAGAGCAGAAGGCAATAAGCTTCTCCTTCCACTCCTATACCTTTGAATGCTAATATACTGTTAGAACTTTGATTCATCATACTGCTCTTTAACTTACAGAAAGGAATACAGAGTTAAGATCAGGAATCACAGTCAACTTTGAGCTTAACACAGTATGGCACAGAAAATTTGCTCAACAAATGTTTGTTGAAATAAATTACTGATTTAACAAGAAAGTCAACTGGCTGTTTAGTATATGTTAATAAATATAATTAATCTTGCAGCTCTTTTGAACAAAATAACCATGTCTTAGCACATCTGAAACAAGATAATTCCAAATAAATTATAAGATTAATGACTTTTAAGAGACACAAATAAGAAAAATATACAAAGTATATTAAGTCAACTCACTCATCTCAGGTACATCTGAGCTGAAAAGAATATACACCTATCTCTTATCAATGGATATATTCTTATCCTTACCAATGGGGGATTCTGGAGTTAGCCCCATGCTTTGAAGCAATGCTTCAGCTTCTCTTCTTTTTTTTTCAAGATCTGACTCTTCTTGCACAGGAGCGACTGCTTCTTTCTTCTGATCAGTCTAAATTTTTTAAGTTAAAAACTTAAGTTTATATATGGTATGAACATTTCTATTTGCAAAATAAATCTATTTTAAAAAAGAAAATTACAGGTGAATATCACTGATGAACATCGATGCAAAAATCCTCAACAAAATACTAGCAAATCGAATACAACAATACATTAAAAAGATCATACACCATGATCAAGTGGGGTTTATTCTAGGGATGGTTCAACATCTGCAAATCAATCAATGTGATACACCACATCAACAAAATGAAGAATAAAAATCACATGATCATCTCAATAGATGCAGAGAAAGCATTTGACAAGATACAGCATCCATTTATGATAAAAACTCTGAATAAATTGGGTATAGAAGGAAAATACCTCAGCATAATAAAGGCCATATATGACAAACCCACAGCTAATATAATTTTCAATGGAGCAAAATAAATGTATTTTAAATAATTTGCTAACACTATATATTTTTGGGGATGGACTTAGTTTTGAATACACATTATAGTCATCAAATGAAAATCATTCTCAATAGAGTTCTACTAAGTAATCTCCAAATGATATGTATTAAATTGATCCATTTTTATATGTAATCAAGGAATTTCCACAAAAATTTTCCTAACAGATAAATTCAGAAAGTAGCGTCAACTTCTAATTATCTACAGCATGAAATTACTATCCACAGTCAGGAATTGTGGACATCTCCCTCAGTGGCACAAAGGCTTAGATATAAATATCACAACACTATGAAAAAAATAAGGTGGAATTAGTTAAGAGGTAACAAAGTTTAAGTAAATGGACAATTTGATTTGTTGAAAAAATTTAAGTACCTCAAACTTCTACATGAAGTCTTCATTGTATTTATGCAACTTTATGCAGAGGATGTTTATCAAAAATTCACCTGGAGAAAGGTTTTCATTTGTATATTTTAAATTATAGGTCTTTTTTATGATAATAAAAACATGGTTGGGTTTGGAAAATTAAAATTCACTTTGGTGTAGCACAAAATATTTTTTGTTATCGAAATTTCTGTCAGTTTTTATTTCAGCCATTTATAGTTTTAGCAAAAATCTTCCAGTTAAACTAGCTTAGCCTCAATACTCTCCCAAACTTCTCAAGAGAAATTTAAGCCTTGAAGAGAAAAGTTTTATATACACACCTCAAATGCCTATTTCGACTAGACAACTAATACTCGTAAAATTGTCTGCAGTGAATTGTGTCAGTCATAATATTCTATGATACCATTTTAACTTAAAGAAATCATCAGAAAATTTTATCAAAATAGCCAAACAGGCTATATTATCAAGTTCACACTTTACCTATATATAACAATATATTAGTAGACTCATTAGTACTATTAAACTACTCTTACAATGTTTTATAAACTGTAAACTAGATATTACTAGATGTAACAGATATCCCTTAGAGGCCACTTATGGCCATCTTCAGAAAACAAAATCAAATTTGCTCTCAGCACTGAAAGATTTAGGGCTATCGATACTACTTTGGCTTTAAAATGGCTCTGCCAGTCTGACCCTTGACTCTATCAGTTAGCTTTTAATCAAAGAGCAAACTTAAAGCTCTAACCCTCTTGTAATAATGTATCACAGAAATGTTCAGAATAAACTAGAAAATTCTTCAATTACAGTCTTTTACAGCATCATAGTAATGTTGCATATAAATTGTACCTTCGACTTTTTTTGCTAGTGATTTTTTTTTCTCTAAGAGATTTCTAGAAGTCTTGGCTATTGTTTAAGTTACCACATAGAAAAACATGTTACTAATGTCACGCTTAAGACAAAACTATCTTACACTGACCATTTAAAACGTATCTGTGGTAAAAGAATACAAATCTGTCTACAGAGTTTTCATAAGGACAGGAGCAAGTAAAATATCTCCAGCTCAGGACAATGCATATTTGCCATACATGATGAAATGGTGATGCCAAAAATCAGAAGACATAAGTATCTGGTCCACCTTTATGGTAGTACCAAACGCAGTAAAAATATTTCAATGACTGACTCATGATAAAGGAGATAAAAACAAATCCTCTAATCAATTAGATAATCTATTATATATATCTCTTTGCCATTATCTATTCTGACAAATTATTGTTCAGTTCAGACTAGTAAAATATTCAGACAAATAAGCGAAAAATCCAAACTAATTTATGATCTATATGCCATGTTTTATGAGCTATTACAAGGCAGATGTTCCCTTTATATAACAAACATATTCCTAGAAGACTAAATATGTAAACTGAACTTTTATAAATCAAATCCTGGAAACACAACCTATATGAGATATTTTTATTCAGTATTAAAAAAATCTTATTTTAGTTATCAGCTTTGTCATTTTCACATACCTGGTTTCTTTACAGTAAGATTCACCTATAGTGCTATATTCGCAGTCACAACTGCTGGATTTTTAAGTATTCTAAAAGTACTACATAGAAGTATAAGTACTTGAAATAACTTCCAATTGTTTTATATCAAGTTTATTTGAAAAAATCAAACGTACCTCCTTTTTCTTCCTTTCTTCTTCTTTTCTCTTCTTTTCCTCTCTGATTTGGGCCAACCGCTGCTTCTTACGTTCCAACTCTGCCTTTAATTCACTTTTGTCCGACATGTTTGTGATCTGAAGAAGCATATAATCATTTACAATTATTATTATATTGGTAAAGCAGCACTCTAAAAAAATTAGTCTTTAAGAAGAGAATTGTCTCAAGAGACCATGTAGTTCAATGCCATCTAAAGATATAAACTACTTTAAAATAATGGAAGCATATATATTACTAAGACTTGAAAAACATTATAAACAAAGGTATATAAGAAATAAATATTCAGAATTGAGCACAGTAGCTAGCACACAGTAAACTCTCTAATGTTCACGTGCCTAAATTTAACACAATGTCTCTGGCTCTTAAAAAAGAGGACACCGTTTGGCACTAAGAAGCTCTTAAGCTAAATAACACAGATCTAATCTATTCCCAGAGTTTTGCATTCATTCCCAGAAATTTGATAGAAACAACATGCGGTCAGGCAGAAAATTCTTGTAAATTCGAAAACTGCCATGTAACAGTAATTTACATTAATTTACGTTATATTAAGGACAAGCAAAACACAAAAATCACCAGCATTAACTGTCAAATATACTAAGTTTAAGTATATTTTGGGTCAAAGTCCAACAACAAAGTCTGACCGGCTGAACTACACACAGCTGCCCGGCCCGCTCATCCTCACTGAGGCCGGAGGCTCCCTGACTGACATGGTCACTTAAAACTCCATGGAAGGGAAAGTCTGTGGAATTCTGTGCTACAACCTCCGCGCTGGGGCACTTCCCAACATACACGCGGTGAGGGGAAAACACTGTCTACACAAGCAGTAACGACTCTTATTTATGAAATGGAGCAAGGCGAAAAGGAGTCCCTTCTCCTCTGGGGTCACGGCCAAGAGGGCGCGGTCTAGGATAAGGCGCCCAGGAGCCGGGGCCAGCGGGCGCCGAACAAGCCTCGAGGGTCCTCGGGCCCCCTCCCGAGGGTCAAGAAGGGAAGGGAGTGGACTCGTCTCCCCGGCCTTCCAGAGCCACTGCACCCGGCTCTCCCCGCCACTCCTTCCCCGAGCCGGGAAGGGCGGCGCAGTCAGCAGAAACTGCCAAGGCGTCCTTTGAGTCCCGACATGAGACAGAGCAGAAAGAGTCAACGCACCTGTCAGGCGACGGGATGGAGAAGAGTCCGCCCGCCTGCAACTTGCCGGTAACGTCCCTCTCCTTCGCCCCCAACACCAACAGTCGCCGCCACTAGCGCCGCGGCTTCCCGAAGCACACAAAGAGGGATGGGCGGCGGCTGCTACGGCGACAGCTTAGGGACAAATAGCTTCACCAGAACGAGTTCGCTCCCGGAAAGAAAGGATGGGGCCCTGGGGCGGGAAATTATAGCCCCCCCCCGTGACTTACCTGTGTAAAGCAGAAGCCAAGAGATGAGACAAAAACTCAAACCAGACCCGAAGCCCGAAGTGTTTCTGCTTTGCCCCAAACTGGAAGACTACGCCTAATATCTCGGGCTGGATAAGCAACCACCGCCCTCGCCGTAGAGACTGACACGACCACGGAGAACTACAAGCCCCAGCTCCGAGGAAACCTTCGTGCGGAGACCAAGGCATTCTGGGAGTCGTGGTCAATTGTACTCGCAAGGTATGCTGGGACATGTAGTGTATCCTAGTATTACGGTTTCCCACTTTGAGGCCCTCTTCCTTCAAGATTCCAACCAGAAGATTTCAGCCCTTCTGTTTAATGTATTCTCGTCCGTTGTTCAGTACTCACCATGTTGTATGTGTTATTACATTGGCCGAATTTTAAGAATTATTTTCCAGTGGTGAACCTGTGTGTTACACTGCACATTTGATGAAGAGTATTTTTTAGACTATATGTCAGTTTTAGAAAAAATTGTGTTATAGAGGTTTCATGGGCCATCTTAGGCAAAATCTAAAATACAAAATCTAAATTTTGAAAATGTAGTGTAACACCATTCTGTCAAAAAATCTGAGAAATCGTCTTTAATTAGAAAAACATTTGTAAATCTTTACTCCCTTTTTTTTTTTAAAGATTTTATTTTTTCCTTTTTCTCCCCAAAGCCCCCCGGTACATAGTTGTATATTCTTTGTTGTGGGTTCTTCTAGTTGTGGCATGTGGGACGCTGCCTCAGCGTGGTTCCACAAGCAGTGTCATGTCCGCGCCCAGGATTGGAACCAACGAAACACTGGGCCGCCTGCAGCGGAGCGCGACCGCTCGGCCACGGGGCCAGCCCCCAATCTTTACTCACTTTTTACTAGAATTTGTGGTTGTAAACTTAGCTGGAGTGTTACAGTTATGAAAATTAATGATAAAAACTTCTGATTCCTATATCTCTTAAATTTCATCATGTACACATGGAATATTCATTTGAGCCTATAAATAAAATAATTACTGTTACAATAAATAAATAAATAAATAAGAATATGTCAATCAGCATAGCAAATAATTCTCCAGTATTTTGTTGCAATGTAGTAGATAGCTTTTTGGTTTTCTCTCAAAGAATTTTTGAAAAGAAAGCATTTTATACTATTGAAATATAAACCAAGCAAGAATGGTTTCCACAATTGTTAGATTTTTTAACATACAAAGAAAGCAAAAATTATTGGAATATGAATTTACGATAAATTTATAGGTTGATACACACTTTTACAAATTTTTATTTAAATAAGTTAAAGCATTATTTGGCAAGAATTAAGCTAACATCAAAGCAATGTCTTTCTTATATTCTAGAAGGACAGTGCCCAAGACTAGGATTAACCCTTAGGATTCAATTCTAAGTCCTTGGACCTGTGTCTAGTCTTTTCCTTATCTTGCTCTGCCTATGTACAAGATAAATATCTCGTAAATAAATTTGAGAAAGAAAAATCCTTCAAATTCTAAGACTTTTCCTATAACCTAAAATTCAGAGCTTTATAACTAGACTACCTTTTTGCTTTCCTTCTTCTTTCCTAATTGTTTCTATTTATTAATTTGAAAAATTGTTATTGATTGCCTGCTATGTGTCAGGAATGGTGCTGGGTGCTGTAAGTAGGAGCTAAAATGTATTATCTCTGTTCTCAAGCTGGGAAGTCAGTCAGGACACTCAGTTCAACTAAATATTATGATGGGATTAAGTAGGGAAGTGATGGAACACTCTAGAAAAGAAAACTTTCAGGGGGGAAATGATTCCAGAGCTAAGTCTTTGATTCTAGAAGATTGAATAGAAGTTAACCAAGCAAAGGAGGTGCAGAAAATTGCCTTAGGAAAAGGAAAGAATATGGCCAGTGTACAGACATGTGAGAGCATAGACAACTGGAGAATCTGGAAATAATTGAGAATGGCTGGAGGCTATGACAGGAACTGGAGAATGAGGCCATAAGCAGAGATGAAATCATGTATCATAATTTAGATTCAGTCCCGAAGATGATGTAAATCCACTGACAGATTTTAAGTAGAAGGATGGTATAATAAGGTTAGCTAACATATTAGACAGTTGACATTTCAACATGGTCTGAAGAAAGGCTGATGTGTTGGTATTTTCTCTTTGGCACTCAGATTCATTTCCTGCCCTTCTCTGCCAAGCTCTGAGCCTCTGGGGATTGGCCTCAGCTTCTTTGAGGACTGCCTAATGGTTGGGTTTGACCCAAAAGAGGCTTAGGCAAGGTTATTACAAGGCAGGTAGAAAGTGAAATTGGGCATCTCTTCCCCATTCCTTCACTCTTTTGATGTTGCATCTCCAGCAGGAGCTTCATCCCTCCATCTCTACAGCTCCTGCCAGGTGGCTCCCCCTCCATGGTTTTACCATTCCCTGGGCTCTAGAAACTTTATTTTCTCCCTTTGTCTCTTTAGCATCTCCTCTGTAGATAGCCTCATCAACTTTTTATTTGCTCCCCTACCTCTGCTAGCCCTTTTGTAACTGGTCCTTTCATTAAAGTATCTTCATTTGAGCTATATGGGTGAATTTTGTTTCCTGCTGAGACCCTTATTGATACAGCTTGGTCGGAAGGATGGGAGATAGAGAGAAAAGGCAGGGTAGAAACTGGAAGCAGGGAATGCAATTGGAAGGCTTTTGGATGGAGCCAGAAATTACATGTGCATGAGCCGATGGTAGCAGTCAGAATTAAGCAAAATAGATAGATTGGAGAAATGTTAAGATTGTGTAAGACTTTCACAGCAATAAAGCAGACTAGGTACCCCAACTGACCTTCCCACTGAAAACTAAAGATGCAGGAAAAAACACCTTCCTTCTTGCTTCGCTGAGCTGGCAAGAAAGTAAGGAATACTTAGGACAAAAGAAAGTGGGAACCCAGAGGGCATTTGCCTAACTTGCTAAATGTTCACAGCCTTGTAGGGGTCACATCACAAGAGAAAAAGCCCAAGGCCTACTCTAGACTGGGATTTTAAATGGAAACATCCCAGTACATCCTTGACGTAAGAAATCCACCTCCACTCCTTGAAAAGTGCCTAACAACTTTGGTACTGAGTGGGATGCTAATGAAGAGGCAAATCTCCTCTGAGAATGTGCAATTACAAATGGGCCATCACGTGGATTTTCAGTCTGAGATTTCAGTACCTGGATGGAAATTTGGTTTCAAAATTGTCCCAAACTTGTCATGTACTCAGGTGCCTGGGAGAAGCCCATCTGAATCTTTTTTGTAGGAGCCCATCCTTATTGCAGGCTTTGAGGAATTTCACATAGATAAATTTCAAGAAATGTGAGCTCAAAAATCACAAAACACACAAATAAAACAGGCACCAAAAGCAAGAGCCAGTCCACCAAAACAACAGATAGAAGTATAAGACCCACAGAGACTTCAGATATTGGGATTATCAGACACAGAATATAAAATAAATATGGTTAACATGTTGAAAAAAATAAAAGAAGGAACTAAAAATATGTCTAAAACAGATTTTTAAAGGAACTGACTAGAACTTCTAGAAATTAATAATATAATAACTGAAATTTAAAAACTCAATAGATGGGTTTAACATAGCTAGAGAGAGAGTACTGCCCTTAGACCCAGTCTTGGGCCCTGCACTTTGGAGTCTGCTCTGGCCTTGACCCAGCCACAAGGAGTCTGCATGGCTAAGGATATGGCCAGTCACATGGGGTCTATCTGCTCCCTTCTGGATCATACTCCTGGCACAAGGGACCCTGAAGTTCCCCGCTCAAATGGTCCCAAGCCTGTTTCCAGTTCTTTAGGTAAACTTCTTCTTCATGGCTTTCCTCCTGTGGGTGGACTTTGCCCTCAGAGTGTCGCCAAGAAATGATTCTCATGGGACTCTAGATGGAATTTGGATTTGTAGGTTGGGTATCTAAATGTGTACACTCGATGTCCCCTGCAGTGTAGTACAGAGCTAAGGATAGAAGGAGAGGGGTTTGAGGCTGTCAGTTAGAAGTCAGCTCTCCCTGTGCTCCTATATTATAGGGCAGAGCTCTATAATATAATAAATATAATAAAGCCCCCCAGTACACAGTTGTATATTCCAGTTGTAGGTCCCTCTGGTTATGCTATGTGGGACATCACCTCAGCCTGGCCTGATGAGTGGTGCCATATCTGCGCCCAGGATCCAAACCGGTGAAACCTTGGGTCGCTGAAGCGGAGTGCGCAAACTTAACCACTGGGCCATGGGGCCGGCCTCTGATTTCTAATTTTTAAATATGTCTATATAGTATGTGGCCTTTCATTTGTACTCTTTCTCAGGGTCCTAGAAATGTTAGGGGCAGGTTGAGAAGAGAAAATTTGTGTATTGGAAGATAATACTAAAGAAATTATCCAGAATGCAGTACATAGATACAAAAAGATAATATGTAAGAAAGATTTAGAAACGTAGAGGATAGGAAGGGACGGTCTAATGAGCATCTAATGAAGTTCTAGAAATGAAAGAGAGAGAATAGAGCAGAGGCAATATCTGAAAAGACAATTTTCCACAAACGGTGAAAACACCAATCCACAGATTCATGAGTTCCAATTAGTTGCAAATGGGATAAATGAAAAGAAATTCAGAACTTGACACAGCAGAATGAAACTGTAAAAAAGAAAAAAAAAATAGCAAAACAACAACAAAAAACTAACCCTGGAAATAACCCAAATGTCCATTAACTAATGAATGTATAAAATTGTAATATATCCGTATAATGGAATGCTACTCAGGAACAGAGAAGAATGAGCTATTCATGTATTCAACAGCATGAATGAATCTTGAAAACATCATGCTAAGTGAAAGAAGCCAGATATAAATGACTACATACTGTGTGATCGCATATGATTGTATTTCTATGAAATCCTAGACAAGGCGGCACTACAATGACAAAAAACAAATCAGTGGTTGGGGCTGAAATGAAGAGAGTAACTAACTGCCAAGGGGGCAATAAGGGAACTTTCTGGAGTGATGGAAGTGTTTTGATTACTGTGGCTTTACAGTAAATTTGAAATCTAAAAGTGTGAGACCTCCAACTTTGTTCCTCTTTTTCAAGATTGTTTTGGCTACTAGGAGTCCCTTGAAAATCCATATGAATTTTAGGATGGATATTTCTATTTCTGCAAAACAGAAAGTCAGTGGGATTTTGGTAGAGACTGCACGGAATCTGTAGATCGCTTTGGGGAGTATCGCTACCTTAACATTTAAGTCTTCCAATCTGTGAACGTGGAATATCTTACCGTGTATTTAGTCCTTCTTTGATTTCTTTCAGCAATATTTTTTTGGTTTTCAGTATACAAGTCTTGCCCTCCTTGGTTAAATTTTACCTAAGTATTTAATTCTTTTTGATACTGTTGTAAATGTACTTGGTTTCTTAATTTCCTTTTTGGATGTTCATTGCTGTGTAAAAATACAACTGAGTTTCACATGCTAAACTTGTATCCTGCAACTTTTTTGGATTCGTTTATTTGCTCATAGTTTTTTGTAGATTCTTTGGGATTTTTCTATGTGTAAGATTATGTCACTTGCAAGTAGAGACAGTTTTACTTTTCCCTTCCAATTTAGATGACTTTTATTCTTCTTCCTGCTTAATTTCTCTGGCTAGAACTTCTGGTACAATGGTGAATAAATGTGATGAAAGAGAGCACCCTTGCCTTGTTCCTGATCTTAGGGGGAAAACTTTCAGTCTTAAAACTACTGCTTTTTTAAAAGGTCAGAATACCTCCTTTCATTGGAGGGGTAGCCAACATTATTCTGTGGTGTCTGGTCTCTCTAAGATCTTCCGTAACCCCTCTGCTGTTATTTGACCCTACTCACCCAGGGAACTATATCATCTCTAGGTTCCAGGGACCAAAGTCTCCTGCTTTCAAGCAGGGAGCTGAAAGTGCTGTGGGAAATGTCTAGATATTGTTTGGAATTTCCATCCACTTAATAGAGAAGAAAGGATATGTGAAATCCTTTAACTAATTTCTGTCTCTTAGTGTCCTAAAATTTCTATCTCATTGTGATTAAAGAATCACTGGCCAAACAGGGATGCATACCTGTTTTTGAAATCCTAAAACCTAATTAAGTAAATAAAGGTACATTCATAGAATGCAGTACCATGAACCATTAAAATTAGCATGGAAATCCTCTATGTGCTGATAGCAAATGAACTTCAATATAATTTATAATTGAAAAAAGTAAAGCTCAGAATAATTTGCATAGAGTGATTCCATTTGTGTAAAAAAGAAGAAACATATCCATGTGTGTACTGTTTTTGCAAGGATACACAAGAAGCGAGTAATAATGAATGTCTCTAGGGAAGAGGGTTAGATGTCTTGGGATTGAGGGTAAAAGTAAGACCTTTTCCTGTGGCCCATTTGAATTTTTTAAAAAATATGTGAATGTGTAGCAACAACAACAACAAAAAAACATGTTTTTGTTTTGTTTCATTTTTAGCACTTTTAAAAAACCCATTATCAGCATTGATTAGAAAGACTGTAATGGCTGAGAAAAGGTCAATACTCCAGATATTACTTAGTTCAAACTACTATGTTATTCCTACTTCTTCAGTTGGCAGGGCTGAGGAGGAGTTATAGTAAGCATTAATACTGAAGGAGTTGTTTTGTTTGGGGAAAGGGTTGGGAATATTTGCATTTTAAAGCTTCTCAGAATAGTTTGTAAGAGAGGGGAGAAATAGGGGTGGGCCCAGTGGCTGAGTGGTTAAAGTTCCATGGGCTCCGCTTCGGCAGCCCAGGTTCCCGGGTTTGGATCCCTGGTGCAGACCTACTCTACTCATTAGCCACGCTGTGGAAGCATCCTGCATACAAATGGAGGAAGATTGGCAGTGGACGTTAGCTCAGGGTGACTCTTCCTCACCAAAAAAAGAGAGAGAGAGAGGGTGGAAATAGATAAAAAAATGCATTTGTTGAACACATTCATATCTAGAATTACTCTTGAACTCAATATGCCAACTTATAAAAAGTTTTATAAAAGTAACTTATTGACTATACTGCAGGATTTCATTTGTATGAAATTTTAAAGCAGGCAAAACTAATCTAATGATATACATCACAATAGTAGCTATTGAGGTATTGGGGGTATTGACTGGAAAGGGAGCTGGGGAGGTTTGTGGGGTGCTGGTAATGTTCCATATCTTGATCTGGGTGGAGGTTAACAAATTTATATAATATATATAATTACATATATAATTTATAGCTAAAAAAGTCATTGTTAATTGTACATTGTAAAATTGTATGAGTTTAATGGATTTATATGATCTGTAAAAAATTCTACCCTTAAGAAGAGTCTTCTTTACTGTATATATGTTACATTCATTAAAGAAGTTAAGAAAAATATAGCACATTAAACCGTGGCACTTAAACAAATAAGCAAACATAGAAACCTCCAGAAAGATGTAACACCCAAATCAGAAGAGGAAGGAATTTGAAAGAGTTAGAAATGTGTTGTTACCCAGGGATTCGGGCATCTCAAAATAGTCAAGGGACTCCAGTAGATCTTTTCCAAGTAGTCAGCTATAGCATTCTATACGGTAGTTTGTTGACAACCTCGTGATATGCACCCTCATCATACAAAGTTTACGATGAAATTACGTTGTAAAAAAGAAAGTTGCAGCTGCATTAGCAATGCATAAAGCTTTCTGGTTATTACTTTTAGAACTCTTCTGTAAATGCCAATTGTTTGGTTATAACTTTGTTAAAATGAAATGGACTGAAATTTAAGATAACATTCCTGTGACATTTTCACCAGGGAAAGAGCATATTTCCCAGGACCTTTTTATAAATATTGTCTCTCTCTTATTTTTTTGACATATTAATCAGAGGTCCTCTAAGATTTGCCTTTGGTTGTCTAAGTCCATGAGGTTTCCACCACCCTGCCTCTGTGACCTTGAGATTGCTCCTCTTTTGCATATTAACGGCTCCTTCCAAGTCACTTGTGTTTTTAATATTTTCTAAATACTTCCAGTTCACTTTCAGGAAGTGTATTTGACCTTGTCTTTTAGAAACAATGTCACAACTCACTCTTTCCTTCCAACTTTGGGAACTATGTTAACTTTCCCATTTCCTCTCATGCCTGGGGGAAGCTCTTTAAAAAACTATCTTCACTCAGGGGAGTGTTCGTGAGCTGACCATAAAAATCTCTCATAATTTAACAGCATTACTTTTCTATTATCCTTATTATTGTTCTAGTCTGTATTTTTCCTTTTGGAGTGTTTGCTGCATTGTTAACTTAATATAGGGTTTTTTTTTTTTTTTTTCACTATTTCCTCTACTTGTCTTGATGCACATATTTTCTCTCTTAGTGTCAAAATAAGGTGATGGTGAATTATGAGTCCTTTCTGAGCTGAGGATACTTTTGTAATCTGGTAACCTTTGGCAGGAAGCACATATCCTAGTGAATGATGGAGCACTTAAGAGTGATTCACCACTGAGCATTACAGAAAATAGGCTGAGGGTTCAAAAATTCAAGGCAAGTTCCTTCTCCTCAGCGTGGTGTATATACTGTGCTCTCACTTTTCTACCCCCTATTATGTGGTTAAGAGAGAGGGAATAATGACGGCTTCTTAAAGTTGCCTATAATGCACTCGAAACTCTGTTAGTTGTAATGGTTTTAAAAGGTAGAGTGAAAACACAGCTAGGAGATCAACACAAAAGGAGTCATTTTCTGATAGAGACAGTGAGGCTGTGCGCCTCTTGATACACACACGCAACTCCCATTAACTGTAATGGGAATTATGAATGCCCCATTAAAGGAGTATGTACCCCCCCAAGTGTGGTAGGGGGATAGTCTTTCTCCCCCAATTGATTTAGTTTCTTGTAGTAGAATCAAATCTTGTATTATTTTTTAAAGTTATCTTGGGTATTCAATATGTTGTCTTTCAAATGTAGTGGTAGAAAACAATTACTAACTAGCAGGTGAAATGTAGTTAAACAACCACAAACCCTGTGTGAAGCCCAAATCAGACCCAGATTGATTAATTTTTAGGTCAGAAGCATTGACTTGTAATATTTCTCTTTTAATTAAACATTTGACCTTACTGACTTTAGGCAAATTTCAGGGTGGTTAAGACTTTATACATTAACATGGAAATGAGTTTCTAATTATACATGTTGATTAACAACATGTACACATTTGCATAACAGGGAAAGAACTTTGCTCAGTGATCTTTACAGCTATATGTGAACACAGAAATCTTCACAAATAGCCCGAGAAATATTTACACAATATAATGCTATCTCTTGAGCTCCCAAGCCATACATCCAATTCTCCACTGGATATCTCCTGGGGATCCTACAGGCACCTCAAATTCAACATGTCCAAAACTGGCCTGTCATCTTTCCCAGCAAGACGACTCCTCCCCTGTTCCCAGCCTCACTGAAAGAAACCACCGTTCCTTCAGTCGTCTACGCCACAGTCCTGCAAAATCATCCTTTTTGGATTTCAAATCTCCCACATCTATCACTGTTCATTCCATCTCATAAATATTTTCTGGAGGCAACAGAAAGACATCTGTGGTGCTAAGTGGGCAGGCGGCAGCAAGTGTGACGCTAGCTAGCATCAAATCCAGGCAGATGGTCTTCCTGAGAGAGGTGTGGCAGCAGCAAAGGAGAATCCAGCCACAGGGACTAACAGTGCTAAGGTTCAACCAAGATAGCCCCAGTTTTAGAGAATGAATAGTTTAGGGGGGGAAGTTAGGTAGTGGTGAGGGAAGCCAGAGGTGGAGACATAAGATGGGGGATATGTTCCTAGAATTGGGATGACAGGCAGGGACTTAGTCAGACATGGCCTAAAAAGAATCAGTTGCTAGAAGTTACAAGATGAGAAGTAGATCAGCATCAAGGGTGACTTGAGGCAGAGCTTCAGAGCTGTGGATCCCATAGTCCTTACATTTCCCTGGCCGTGGAGCCAAACTAACCTCAGAGGCTGAAACAGGAATGAAGGAGCAGGTGGTTAGATGGTCCCAACTATCAGCTTCCAGAACTTTGAGGCCAGAGAGTTTACCATACTAGTTGTCACTGGATGCCGTCCGTAACTCTCTCACTAACAGCCCCCTCATCATTTTAATTTACTGACTAAAAGCTTTTCTTTGAATAACTGCACATTTCAAAAGAGCAGTATTTGTGCCATTGATTTGGCTGTTCTCAGGTGTATTCTAGACTATCAAGATATCTGAGTAAAGATAGTAAATTGCAGGGATGCAGGCCTCCATCTTGCTTGGCGCCATTGCATTCCCAGCTCTGAGAACAGTGTCCATGGTGGGCACTCAAGAAATAGTCATTGAATTTTAGATGAATTATAATGTAATTATGGTGGTACTTATTACTTGGGACCTTACAGAATTACAATTCTATAGTTCAGACATCACAAACTGTAATCTTGCTTTTCACATTATAACAAAGTAAACAAGGAAAATTAGGAGTGATGTACAATATATTGTTTTCAAGCAGCTCTTTAGCAAAACATTTGGATTAAAATCAATGAATATACTGGGGCCAGCCTGGCGGTGCAGCGGATAAGTTTGCACATTCCTCTTGGCTGGCCCGGGGTTCACAGGCCCGGATCCTGGGTGCAGACCTATGCATCACTTGTCAAGCCATGCTGTGGCAGGTGACCCACATATAAAGTAGAGGAAGATGGGCACAGATGTTAGCTCAGGGCCAATCTGCCTCAAAAAAAAAAAAAGAAATTAATGAATATACTACTTATAAATTATTTTCTGACATTCAGAAAACTCATAGAAATCATAGAAAAATTACTAGTATACTAGGAAATAAAAAGGCAAAGAAAAAGACAGTTTATAATAGAGTAATTGCAAATTATTAATGTTAATATGTGTGAAAATGTTCAGTCTCCAGAAGTGAAAATATGCAAATTTAAACAAGGAAATATAATTTTGTAACTATCAAGTTAGAAACTGTTTAAAATTTCTAGGCCTCGCTAGGTAGACAGGTAGACACTTTTAGATGCTCTCAGTAAATGTGCACATTGTTGCCATCTTTAGGAAACTAATTTTCAGTGCTTAAATACTTTGCTCAATACCTGAAAGTCCATCCTAAAAAAATAACTTAAAAAAGATATTTACAAAGATTTTCATGACTTTTTTTATAATTGCGAACAGTTAGAAACAATCTGGATCTCCAACTATGGAGGATAACTGGAGTGAGTTGTGGTACAGGCAATAGGTGGAAAAGTTTACCACGGCTAAAAAGAATCTTTCTGAAGAGTTTGATGATGTGAGAAAACCCCTTTGTTATAATGGCAAGTGAAAAAAAATAAGAATACAAGTTTGTATGTAAAGTATGATTTCAACTACTTGTAAACCATTATGCAGAGAAAAAAACTAGAGGAAAATTCACCAAAATGTCAACAGTGAGTGCCTCTGAATAGTGAGATAACAGGACCCAGAAGAGGAGTTGGTAAAGGAGAGTCAGATGATCCTGGAGGGAAAAGTTTTCATTAAGTGGGTGGGGATAGAAAAACCCCTCAGGGGCATCCAGATCTTCTCAGAAAGTGGGATATCACCTATACAACAGATGTAGGGAATTTGACAGCAGAGACTGTGGCATCATTAGCAGCCGTTGGACAGTTAGGGCTGAGAAAGGCCTGCCTTGTGGGAAGAGCTTGGTGCTCAAACAGTGTTTGTCAAACTGTGTTCTACAGAGGCCCAGAATTCTAAGTATTTTAGAAAGTCCGTAGACTCTGATTCAAATTTCTCCAGCATTTACATTGCTCTTCAGACTCCAATCATCATTCGTCAGCTCCAGTCAGATGTTTGTGTTTATCAAAAGTGTGCTCTTTGATTTATAAGTAAATGTTGAATATTATAAAGCTGAATGTGTAAAACAAACCCATGCTGATAAAATGCTGGTCTTATCTATCTTGCTTATTAGGGTTTTGATGATAATTTTATTAGAGAAAAAAAAAGGTTCTGCTGTTTAATAAAAATAAAAATGAAGGGGCTCAGGTCCATAGTGCATATCTTGGAGCTGCCCAGCATGCACACGTGGTAGAACTCGAATCAGGGTCCATATTACAAATGCTAGGAAGTTTGTATTTTGTCTTGATGGCAATAGAGAACTATTGATGCATTTTAAGCAGATTACATGTTATAATTTATATTTTAAAACATATTTTTGGTAGCTATATAGAAGATGGATGGGTGGGCAAACCAAGAACAGGGGTAGGGGGACCAGTTAATAAGTTAGGTGAGAAACGATGAGATGAAAGAAGAAAATGGGAGAGTTGGGAATAGATTTGAGACATATTTATAGGGTAGAATCAGTAAGATTCCAGGGCATGGGACACATGAGTGTTCTGAGCAGTATAATAATTTGGTTCAACATTTATTTAATGAGTTTAGGAACAAAGTGATTTTCTATTAATACAATTTAAATATAGAAACAACTGACTATAGAAATTAATATACTAATTTATTTTCATTGACTAAAGCAGAGTCAGTAGGCTAAAAGAAATGATGTGCTCAAATTAGAATAACTCAAGGAGGGTTTATTTACCAAAGGAACTATAACTTTCTCAGGTATGGGAGGGTTATCAAAGAACCACAAATGATACTGCAGGAACCAGCTTGGACCTTGTAGCTGCAGAGCTGTCACCACCTCCAAGGCTTAAAAGATGAGGGGAAGGAGAATAACAGAATCCTGAGAGACGAGAAGATCCTATGGTGAGAGTGGACTTGAGAGGAGCAGTGACTCAGGATCCCAGGCAGCTCAAGGTAATCTCACAGGGAGACAACCAGGGGAATAAGTACCCTGAGGTCACTCTCCCTCTGATCTCCTCCTGGGGCTGCCCATTGGCCAAACCCAACGGAAAGCCAGAAGACCCAGGGGACTATCCATGCAGTTCAGCCTCTTGAGGTAGAAAGCAGTGTGGAGAAGGGTGGAAAGTGCATCCAGAAGAGCAGATGGAAAGTATCAGATGGCACATATTAGAGGAGTTTTAATTCAGGTAATAGAATGAAGCACTCGTTTCTGGTAGACAACCTTCATTAGTAAGTTTTGGGTTTCAGCTAACTACAACTACTGGCTTCAGGTAAATAGCTCACCTCAAGGTAAATAGATGTCACAAACACTCAATGAAGATTAGAACAATGCTTGCAAGGAGTGTGTGTATGTGTGTGTGTGTATCCACGTGTATGTGTTTGTTTTTACTAGACAAGGGCAATATTTTCCACGTATGAGAACAATGTAATTTTGCACTTATATAAGAAATTGCATGTGGAAACCTGAGTTAATTGGCACCATATTTCTAATTAATTCTAATAACAGTTAGGATCCTTTATGGGACAATGGCCCAACACTGATTAGATATAGAGGAGTGAAGGAGACAGAGAACTTTAGAGTTCATTAAAGGCATTGTATTTGATGGGGATAGATACATAACACTCCTTTTTCTCCACCCAAATGTAGAACCATTTGAGAGAGAGAGACGGAGACAGAGACAAAGTCAGGAAGATGGAAATGGAATCATCACCTTATTATTGGTAAAGCTGTTGGCTAATGTGCCATGCTAATATTCATCTTTGAATTAGGCAGCCTTACCCACTCAGTCATTGGTAACACTGAACAGCACCAGTTCTCCCTGGGGGATAAACTCTGTTAAACTCACAGTGGAGAACAGAGAGGAATGCATGTGTGCTTTCTTCAGGCACATAGATGCCAAAGGAGAAAAGAAAACTGAGAGGAAGGGGGAGGCCAAATATATCCAGTTTTTTTCCCCCAAATTCACCAATCAAATCATTTGCTCCTCCTCCCACAGGGAGGAGTAAGGAAGGGGATGGAAAAAGGCCAGGGGTGGTACTCTGGAAGGAAATATAGGTGAAGAGAAAGGAGGCTCTTCTCCAACAGAAGCCAATATCTTAAATGATATTGATTAAAATGGAACTGATAGATTACTTGGTGTGCCTGAATGTACTGGAAGGATATTCACACTTCTTTCAGAGAATTTGAGGATGAATCACAGAAAACTAAGCAAATGAAAATATGTGTAAATTATTGCCAGAGAAAATAAAACGCTGTGACATAAAGAAAATGTATTTATAATATACTATGTAGCTCAGCTGTGAATAATATTAACGAAGTGACAATAATGTAAACACTGAATATTGCTTGAAGGAAAATCATGTTATAACTACATAGAAGGATGAAGAGGAGGGGGGGGAAGTATATGTAAGAATCATATTCTTATCTTCCATAGTAGGAAGTCAGATAAAATCTAAAACTGAAAAATAATCAATAAATAGTAGCCTAAGAATATTATTTAGAAATGAAGATAAATAGTTAAAAGAGCAGATATTATTGGTGGGGAAGTTTAAATTACACACATGCATTAATTAATAAAAAATTAAGATTAAGACAAAAATTATCCACGTTTGAAAAATAAAAAGTAAGAATGGAAGGATTATTTACAAAGGCAATATCACTCTACGTGTTACCCTCTCTCATTCTTTCTCTCTCTTTGGCCTTTGGCAAGTAGTAGTCCACAGGAATTTTTATTCTAACTAAAGTGATATTTGTTTCGTTCCTTTATTCTAAGAGTTGAAAGGCTTCAGTATGATTTAGCCAATTAACAAACTTAGGAGACAGGCCAGGTAAAGGCCCTCAGGTGGTGCCTGGATGAAGTGATCAGGAGGAACTGTACGAAGAGTGGCAGGGTATTCAGTAAGAATTTTTAACAGAAACGAAGATAATATTGATAAGGAAACAATCTTGCTTATGTTTTTGTCAAACAGAACTATTCCCAGTTGCCTAAGTGTGCCATGTTTTCTTTCTACTTGGTTCTTCATATAGATTTATGAACCAACCATAACTAGTCTCACCACTGCTGATATTACCTGGGATACCAGAAGATGCTGAGCTACCTATGCTTGTGTTATTAACCCTTTTACCTTATTTGTGGGGGGCTGTCCATGTTCACTTGGTGGAGTTTTTACTAATTCTCAAAATGACGTAAAAGGAGACAATTTAGTTCAATTAAGCTTTGGCCAAACTCCTTCCCTCCCTTCTGCTATCTTATTTTTTTCCTCTCCCAACTTTGCAGTCTAATTATGATGAGCACATGGTTGGGCAATAATTTAAGGGGCAGTGAGACAAGAATTTAAAAGTTAGAGTGTCTCAAGAATTCCAGCAAATATGGTTATGCCAGGTTCTCAACTGTGTAGATTTCTTTTTAAGTACCAAGGTTGTTGGGCAAGATTATAGATTTACAGGTTAGTTTTCTTCTACTTGTTTCCTGGGTCAAGAGACTCTAATCTTCATTCCACATTTTCCTGTTAAGTTGTGCAGTTTGATTAGTTTGCTCCAGGAAGAGGTGTTTGGAGGCAGGAGGAGCTGGAGCAACCAGCTCAAGGAAGCCAGTCAAAGAATGGGAGGATGTCGCTTACAACCTGAGGAAAAGCCACAGTGTCTCTCCCTGACCAAGCAATGACAACAGCTCTGTTCTATTACAGTTCATTCAGTCAGCCAATATTTACTGAGCATCCCAGTGCCTGGCACTGCTCTAGATGCTGGTGATACAGCCGTGGATGCAGTGTCATAATTCTACCTGATCGTATCTTTTTCAGATGCAGCCATGCAAATTAAGAAGAATACAGTTGAATTCTCCACCCGTAATCAAAATCCAATCCAGAGTTCTTACCTGGCTGCATTGGACCAAAAGTTTCATAGGAAAGAGACTTTCCCCTGAAATTTTCAGTGTTCCCAGCTCCTGATCCTTCGGGGGAAACAAGCTTTATTTCTGTGGTAGTTTGTCTTCTTGGAAGCGTTCTTCCACCCCACCCCTCTCGGATGAAGAACTAAATTCCATGAAAATCTACAGCTAACCGGTAGTAGAAATCGGTTCCTAACGATATTACACTTGCACAAATTGAAATAGGGTTAAAAGCTCAGATTGTGGATTCTTAGCTTTCTTGCTAAGCTGGAAGCTTTTATGGGCTCACTTTAAATTGGGAGGCAGAGTTTAGACCCTTTTGTTACTTAAGAGACTGAGCAAATTAGCAAATCCGAGGCAAATCTTTTTTGATTACTGAACTATTACAAATGCCTCCCGGCCAAAGGATAACCTCTCTCCAAAGGGAAATGTTCAGCAGGACCTTTTGCTTAAATTCATAAAATCTGTTAAAGCAAATCTCTCACATTTCCATTAAGTCAGTAAATTACTTCCAGGGGAAGAGGATAAAATACAGGAGATAAAATGGCTGGACTGTATTAATGATGGGAGGTGGGGCTGCAAAGGTGGAAGAATTGAAGCTACATTTACGATGCAGAGAATTTCAGGCCTTTTCACGTGTTGGGCTAAATGTAAATGATGTCACCTTCTCCTCCCCTAGTGAGAGGTGAAGTTATCAGGCCGCAGAGGCTTCACCAAACGCGTTGTGTGGCTGACATTAAAATGACTACAAGGTTATTTCTTTCATATCTATTCCCTTGGAAATTTTTTCAAGATTTTATTGTAGATGGGAAAAATGCATAATGCTATGGGAAACAAAGCCTTAGCTACATTCTTGCTACTGGATTATTGCCATTCTCTCTCAATGCTGATTGAAATCCAGGACTTGGTATCAAAGCCTTAATGAGATGCTGGCAAATATCTTTCTGCCCCACTGGAAATGTAATCTTTCTATTGAACATTTTGTCCCAGTGAATTTCATCTGCAATAGCATTTTGCATTTGAATCAGAAAGATCAGTGTTTGTAGCTGACCATATGGTGCTGGCTCTGTTCACTTTTGGGAGAAATTGATCCTCGAAGGTGTTGGAAGTACAGCAGTGAGTCATTATATGTAATTAGCTCATTGTTTCATCCAGATGATTAAAGTCACAATACCACTACCCAATTAGATGAGTTTCAAAAAAATCAGATTTTTCCTATAAAAATGATGTGCCAATTCCCATGTCCACAATGCTTTCCAAATATATAGAATTAGTATATTGTTTCTTAATGTGTCTTGTATATTTGCATTACATTTACTTAAGGAAACTCGTGCATGTCATAACACTTGTCCCTAAAAGGGTTGTATTTTTCCACATTTTTTTCAGTTTTGGGTGAATGAAGTAGTCCATGCTGTAAACTTAGGCTAAAATTTACAGTTAAAATACTCTGTCCCTTGTCTAACCATTAGCATTTTCGGAGCCTTTCAACAGAGTTAATCACCAAACAAAGTGCTAAATTATACTCTTGTTTCCTAAGGTTGAGATAACAGAAAAAGGAGCTTCTAGCTAGTGGTCTTTTATACAGATTAGAAGCAATAACAAAACA
This sequence comes from Equus caballus, assembly GCF_041296265.1. Taxonomy (NCBI): domain Eukaryota; kingdom Metazoa; phylum Chordata; class Mammalia; order Perissodactyla; family Equidae; genus Equus; species Equus caballus. Next base: position 51,611,209 of record NC_091701.1, on the reverse strand, counting down.
CGTTTGCCAATATTTGGCTTGATAGTTAAATAATTTATTCTGTATCTGTAAGCAATAAAGCATATCCCTAGAATACATGTGATATACATATATATATATTTTTTTTTAGGCAAATGGTATGCTACCTAACATAAAAACTGTTGCTTTTCATGCTGTGCTAATATCAAAAGGCTGAGCATTTAACTGCTAAGTGGACATGGCTTTTACAAGTAAATCTGCAAATCAAAAAGGCCTAGCATACTCTACTTTAAATTCACTTAAATAGTGACAGCTTACTGTTCTATGCAATATGATCGATTTAATACAAATATGAGTATATTAATAGAACAAAAGATTGGCCTACGAATCCAATTACTAAGATTTCAAGTGTGGAAGAAATTCAAAACAGTAAGCAGCTAGTAAATAAAAGAATTTTAACTATGAGTAAAACTAAGACCTATTACAATTTCAGAGTAGTGAATTCACTGTGACCTTAATGTTATGGATCTGTTAAGTATAGAGCAAGAAAGTGAAAGTTTTGGTATGATGATTTAATAGGCCAACAGAATTTTATCTAAGTAGAGAATGTAATTCATAAAAATATTTAAATGTGCCTATTGAGTTTTTGTGATATATATTTAAAAATTAAACTTGTATAAATACTTCAAACCAGCAACTCCACTTTCCAGAAATTATGCTAAGGAAATTAGAAGTTTAATAAGGAAGCTTAAAGGAATTTAATTACAATTATCAGAATTCTGTTAATTACAACAGCAAAAACATTGAAAAAGCCTAAGGATCCCATACTAATGCTTTGGATGTGCACATTATTTATAATATAGAACATATAGATCCTGTATAATGGAATACTATATAGCTATTAAAATTACATTGCAGAAATGTATTTATTGATGTGGAAACATCCATGTTATTCTGTGTGAAAACAAGAAAAAAGCCCAGTTTGTACAAAAGTATGTAAGTATGATCCCACATATATGAATATATGTATGGTTGTGTGCGTGTGCTTTTAGGAACAGCAGTCACCAAAATATTAAAGTGTGACCTCTGAGCAGTGGAGTATGTGTGACTTTTATTTTCATTCCATTTCTCTGTTTTTTACTTGCATGTTTAAAAAATTACAAACATAACAGAAATGAATTGCTCCATAGTGCCGGAAATGTTATATTATTTTAGTTAGAATTAAATCTGGCTCTTCCGTTATTCTCTTAAAATTGAGAGAATCCAATCTCAGTAATTTTCCAACCCCGTCCCTTCTCTTGAGATTGCAAAAGAACCCCCAGGAAATTGGAGAAGGGCTTCTGCTCTACAGTTCATTGTAGTAGGCTCTCTCGATTCTCCTCACCAAGATAGCATGCTCCATCCAAAGGTGGGTGGCTCTGCTGGTGGCCAATTCCTTTCTGCTTGGTGTGACCATCGGGGTTTGGCACTCGTCCCCAGGCACCCGCTCAGCCTTTTAACTCAGCAGTGGTGTTGGCGGGGCCTTGGGAAGAGAGATGCTTTCTTTTTTACCCCTAAATTAACAGAATTAAATAGAAAGCAACAAAAACAAAAAGGAAGATATTCATTTTTTAAAAAAATAAATTACCTTATTTTGCCATTTATTTTTAAAAATGTGCTTACTGCCTTTATTTTGAAGATATTGGCATTTAAAGTTTATTTTAAAATTTAAAAGAACAGAAAGTAACCATTTTTAACACGTTCAGGCAATGAATGATACCAATGAAGACACAATCCTTGTCCCCAAGAAAAATAATTTAATTAGCTATTTTTTACTGCATCCTGGAGAAAGAGTAAAAGCAGGTCTACAGAAAGAGAGACTTGTTCAAGGCAGTCAGCTACATTGCCCCCTCAGCTCCCATCCCCTCCCTTATCCACCCCACCTAACCCTTGTTGCTGATGCAATGCTGGATGCTCTGATAGTCAGCTGGACCATACAGCATTAGATTGAGATCCTCTTCCAGCTGATTGGACAGAATAATGCTGGGAGATGACTGGACTGGCTGGAGATGCTCTAGTGATGGACCACGTACAGCTCCTTAAGAGAAACAAAACAATATGTATAGTTTTTTGGGGGCTGGCTCTAAAGAATTTGCTTCTACAAGGCCTGAAGGAGGAAGGGACCTTTATACCTAAGGTCACTGCATTGGAAGCACACAGCAGACCTGAAAAGCGCTCATCTGCAGAGACAAAGAGACTGAAACCCAGAAAAGCTGACACAGTAAATACCACCTGGTGACCGTTGGACACTTAACAGTGACACTTGAGCCCTATCCTTTTCATATTATTGTGTTCCTTCAGTAAGAGCACAAGTTAATAGGTCGATTAGTTAATAGTTTTGGTTTTAGATATTTATTTGAGATTAACAAATGAGACCCCTAATAATTACTTTCCAGCGTGTAATGGGTTGCTTTACAAGCAAGAAGTGGTCAGTTGTCTTCCATCCTCCCTAAGGATAAATTGAAAGCCTGAATTATGCCTGAGAAAGTTCAATTGCCATTTCAAAGAGGCAGTCGCTCGTGTATCAATTATCTGTATTTCTCCTCAGTGTTAAATCTAGTCTTTATTAAGCACTCACAATGCATCACGTTCTGTGCTAAACATTTCACATGCTTTTTCTCTCCATTCAAGTTTTACAACTCTGTATAATACACATTACGTACGCCAATATACAGGTGAAAGAACTGACGTTTAAAGATTTTAATTCTTTTTCAGGTTTACATGGAACAAGTTAAACAGTGGAACCAGATTTGTCTGATTTTAAAGCCTTACCCTTATCTTCTGCTTTTAAACCATTTAGGATGTATTCGGCTGCAAGTGACAGAAAACTCCAACTGAAGTTGATTTACAGAAAATGTCATAAGTAATATAACCAGAGGTCCAAAGGGAACGTGGCTCCAGGGCAGTGTCAGGGCCTCTGCTCCTCTTCAGGGGATTCCCTTGGCCCTGCCCACCCGCTGTGTTTTGGCTTCGTTCTCAGGCTGAGACCAAGATGGCACGTCAGTTCCAGGCATGATATGCAGACATAACGACATCCAGAGGAAGAAGAGGACTGTACCTTTCTTAAATCTCTTCCAAGAATAAGAATGAGGAGACCTTTCCTGGAAAGCTCTAACACCTGCCCAGAAGATTTTCTCCCATGTCTATTGTGCCAGAAATACGTTATCTACACATTCTTAAACCACTTACTAACAAGGGGAATAGAATTAACGTACTTGGCTTAGATTAATCATCTGGGGTGAAATAGATTCTGATGACACGGGGACTTAGACCACTGTATTGCAACTGTTATTAATCAATTGGAATGCCCAGAGCCAAATTTTAGGCTTACCACTAGCAATGTCATGAACTTTGGATATTACCATTCCCCCGAGCTTTATCTTATTTTCTACCTCAGTTTTCTCACATTCTTAGTTTTTAATATATTGAAATATATATTTTATTGCAAGTGACCTCAAATCCTTTTTTATAATGTGGTGGAGTAAAAATAAAAATGATTAAGTAGCTATTTAAACACTTAAATTTAAAAATAGTGCTGATTTTATTTCCAACCTGCTTTATTATGTGTGAACTTCTCATGAAGGAACAAGGCTAGCACAAATTACATGCACATTTAGGGTGTTTTGGGGCTATCTGCAAGGCTGGGTTACTTTTTTAGGAGGAACTCCTTGACAGTGATCATCGTTAAGTGTAGGATTTGAGCCATGAGGGAGGTTATTGGGTTTCCTCTAGACGTCTTCGCCTATAAAAGATTAATATTCTAACTATCCGTGTGATTGAAGCAGTTTTGCTGAAGAGGGCTCGATCAGTCAATTATTTATTCAAAACCCACCTCTTACTTTTCTAGACACTGAGCAGGGTGGAAAAGCATGAGATTCAGATTTTGCCCAAGAAGAGTTTATAAACTAGATGAAGAGACAACCACACCAACATAAAACAATCAGGTAAAAATCACATACACTGTGTGATTCAGGCAGCTGTGGGATGAACTCTCAGTTTTCCCACCTAAGGTAAAAGGAAATTGGGTTGGCTGGATAATTTCTTGGTCTGGCAGTGCTTTAACCTTCTGTAATCCTGTGATACTTCTAACGTCATGAATCTGTCATTATTTCCTCTTACCTTATTTCCATACTGAGTTTTAATAAGGTTAAGAGATGGGCCTAAAGAAACACAGAAAGTCTAGAATCCAGGCAAACTCCGATAGATCAGGGCACTCAACTGATGGATTTTGTGGGTGCCTTTGTTAGGGGAAACTGCAAATCACAGTAAAAGAAGCTTATGTCAAGGTAGGATCTATTCAAAATGGAAGAGAACTTCCAAGACAAATTGTGAAGTCTTTTCCTAAGCCCTTAGTATCTACAATTAATAAATGAGGCCCCAGGATGATCAGCTTTAGGCACTGAGAGATCCTGATTTACCAAAGAAAGATACAAATAGGTTCAGTGTGCCACACTTATGAAAGAAAGCACACAGTAGGTGATTAATAAATGCACTGACACACAGTAGGTGATTAATAAATGTTTATTGATGTAATTGAATACATTGAGTGAATGAATAAATGAGTGAATAAATGAATGAAAAATTTTCATCAAGTTGTTTCAGGCTGAGTTCCCTGTTATACAAACTTAGGAGACAGAGAAGAGGAGGAGGGGGAAGGTAGGGGGAGAAAGAGGAGAAGGAAAATGATCAGGCAGAGAAGTCGAACTCTGGTGCAGTCTGAATGAAGGCCACAACTAACAGCAGGGGGCGCCCTGGAACTGGAGTGGTCTTACAGTGTTGTTTCAAGTTGGGCCAAGGATACTTGGCCTTTATATCCACTTTGACCAGTTTGGGATGTGGGCTGCCCATAGAGGAAGCTTTGGACACTGCACTTTTGTTCAGCTGAGGCAATCCTCAAAGAGGGCGGACAGTGGAGACTGCCCTTTGGTAGCAGTTGGGAGAATAAGTCTGCAGCCAACAGTGGTCCCCCAAAAGACGTGTCTAAATCCTAACCCCCAGAACCTATGAATGTGACTTCGCTTGGAAAAATGGTATTTGCAGGTGTAATTAAGTTAAGGATCTCAAGATGAGATCATCCTGGATTACCTGGATGGCCCCTAAATCCAATGACAAGTGTCCCTATAAGAGACAGAAGAGGAGAAAACAGAGACACAGGGAAGAAGGCCATGTGAAGACGGAGGAAGAGATTGGAGTTATGCAGCCACAAGCCAAGGAACACCTGGAGCCACTAGAAGCTGGAAGAAGCAAGGAAAGATTCTACCCTAGAGCCTCTGGAGGAAGGGAGGTCCTGCCAACACTTTGATTGTGGATTTCTGGCCCCAGAACCGTGAGAAAATAAGTTCTGTTGTTTTAAACCACTCAGTTTGTGGCTTTTTTTTTTTTTTCTGGAATCCCTAGGAAACTAATACAAAGCCCCTCTTCCTGAGTGGGGATCTGGGTAATTTATTACAGTGTCCACCAATAGCAGAATTGAGAAAAATGGGGTTTCTGATTAAACCTATGAAAACTCAGAAGCCTGTTCCGGAATGTTCCAATTCGGTTAAGGTTTTTTGGGGAGGGACTGCTCACAAGAAGTGATACAAAATGGACACTAGTGATCTTAACAATCAGTGTACGTGGCCATAGAATTAATCTAGATTCTGAGGTTGGTGTCTGTTCTCAGTAGGAAATGACCTAATTAAGTAGCAGGACGCTGTAGAATTCCCACAGAGGCGGGCTTAATTGGCATTCTTTCAGAGACACCTACTCTCCTTACTTTATATTTTACCTAGAAACAGTATTTTTGCTATAGTATGTCTTATTTCCAAAAAGAACTACAATATTTCTCGTTCTAATAGAGTAGCTGTGTGTTCACAGGCTTTTACAAAAAAAATTCCAAATTATACACATTATGCGACTATAATTGCTTATAAACTGTGTATGCTATAATTTAATTATATTTTGAATAAAAGATTTGCATTTTGTAAGAGCATTTGATATTTAGCCACTGAGTCACTAGAAGAAATCGAACTGGTATGGAGGGTTTTAAAATATTTACATTTCAACTAAAATAAAGAAAAAAATCCCAATTTTTTCTTACAGAGAATTAAACTAATCTTTGCCATTCAGAAATAATGCTCCGTCAAGAAAATTGCATTTGTGCTATTTGAAAGGAGAGGATATACGTCTCTGAAGTATAAAGCTTAGAACTGAATAAAGGTTTATAGAAAAACCTGGAAAATCATCATAGCTTATTTGTGAAAAGGCTCTTGCCCCCATGAAATTCTGATGTGTTCTTTACATAGTTAAATTGTTTCCCTTCATTATTGAGTGTCACAAGGTGGAGAGGTCTAGAATTACCATGTTATAAGTGTGACTGAATTGGTTTCAAAAATATTTCAAAATAAGTAGTTATGAACAGAGGATTGAAATCCTCATTTAACAGTATTATTTTAAATGACTGCAAGATTTTTTTTCTCCTCTAGGCAGTACTAATTGGTCACACTGAACACAAAGGAATGTTATATTTGGAAATGTTAAAAACATCAGTTAAAATATCCTGGTACTTGGGCTTCAACCTAATTTCCTTGATGCTTTTAAATCAAAGAAGCTCTTTAAGGAAAAAGAAAGTGAAAATAGCAGGAAGAAACAACTAAAAAGAAAGAGGAGGAAGAGATGTGGGAAAGGAAGACTGGGGAGATGGAATGAGAGGAATCAAATTAAAAAGCACAGAGACAAATGAGACAAGCATTCACGGAAGAGATTCCAGTCTTTAACAAACTCGTCTGGAGAACAGAAAATCAGAGAACACTGTCTAACTCATTTTACAAAGCTAGTATAGCCTTAATACCAAAACCAGACAAAGACTGTATAAGAAAGAAATTTACAGGGCAATTTGTCTCATGAACATGGATGTGCAAATCACAGATAAAATATTGACAGCTTTAATTCAGCAATGTATAAAAAAGATAATAAATCATGATTACATTAGGTTTATTTTGGGAAAACAGTTTAAGATCCGAAAATCTTTTTTTGTCATTATCATGTTGACAAAATAAAGGAGAAAAAGTATATGAATATTTCTATCAATGTATAAAAAGGATTTGATATACAGCAAGAAGAATTCATGATTTTACACATTGCTTAGCAAAACAGGAATGGGAAGGAAATTTCACTCTGATAAAAGGTATATACCAGTTACATGGAACAAACACTACATGTGAAATTTTTAAGTGAGTCTCTTTAAAGTCATAAAGAAAATAGAGATGCTCATTATTATTACTACTTCCAGAGGTACAGTGGGGGAAGGAAGGGAGAAAAAGAAATAAAAGTGTCAATATTTTGGGAGGATATGATTGTCTACATAGAAAATCTAAAAGAACATACAGATAAATTATTACAAATCCAGACTCCCAAAGTCAACACATTTCTAGAATCCAGAGACAAACAGAAAATGTAATTCTAAAAATATTTACCATTTAAAATATTGTAAAAAAAAAAAGTACCTTGCAGTAAATCAAACAAAATTATGTAAGCCTTGTATAAAGCAAATTATAAGTTAGTTGAAAGACATTAAAGATGATGTAAATAGATGGAGAAACACATCATGCGCATAGATCAGAAAGTTCAAATTTATAAAATGTTTACTCTACAAAAGTTAGATTGATAGATTAAAGAAGAAAAATCATATTATCCTATTGATAGATGGAAGAAATTCAATAAAATTAAACTGTTCTTTGTAAGTTAAATAAAACTCTTAGCAAAGTAGGAATAGAAGAAAACTTCATTGATACGTAGCAAACTCTATATTCAATAGTGAAATAATAACATTCTCTGCAAAATAAGAATAAATCAATGATGTCACCACTTCTGTTCCACATTGTGCTAGAGGATCTAGGTTGTACAATAAGATAAGAAAAGATAAGTTGCAGACAAATTATTAGAATAAATTACAGTTTATCAAGGTTATTTTATACAAGATAAATAAAAAAACTGAATTTTTATTTCTATATACCAGTAGCAAAAAGTAAGAAAATGTAGCTTAAAAAAAACAAAAAAATAAAGTACCTGAGTTAACCTAACAATATAAGTGTAAGATTATAATAGACAAATTATAAACTCAGTAGAAAGATAATAAAGAAAAGTAAAAAGAAGAGAAATATGATAATCATAGGCAGAGAGAAACAGTAGCATAATGGTATAAATTTTCTCCAAATTGATCTAAAAATTTAATGTAATTCCAACTAAAATCTCAATAGAGCTTGTCCTAGAACTTGGTAAGGTGATTTTAAAATTATGTATGAAACAGCAAAGGTCATGAATGGCCAAGACACTCTTGAAGAATAAAGTGAGTGGTAGATTTGATATCTACTCTACCCAGATATCAAAACTTAATATAAAGCTGTAGTAATTAAGCCATGATGGCATTAGTGTAGGAGTACACAGAATGGAGAGCCCAGAAGCAGACCCACAAATATGTGGAACCTTGCTCTAGCACAGAGCTGGTTGTGTAGACACTGAGGAAAGGAGGGTTAGTCAATTATAGTACTGACAAATTGGATATCCATATGGGAAAAAAAATGAAATTTACTCCACACCCCACACCATACTACAAATCTCAATTCCAGGTTGGACTAAAGATTCAAATGTAAAAAGCAAAACTTTAAAACTTTTAGAAGAAATTATGGGAGAACATTTTTATGAACTCAGTTTTCTTAAACAAAACACACAGAGTTCTAACAAAGGAAGTTTGACAAATTTTATTACATTAAAGTTAAGAACTCTTGATCATCAAAAGACCACCATCAAGAAAATGAAAAGACAAGTCACAATGTGGAAGAAGATATTTGCAACACACATAACAAATAAATTATTGGCATCCAGATCACACAAAAATGTTTACAGATCAATATAAAAAGAAAAAACAACCCAATAGAAAAATGAGTAGAAAGAATGAGCAGGCACTTCGTAGACAGGAAATATGAATGCCCAATAAATGTATGAAAAGATGCTTAACCTTATTAGTAATCAGAACAACACAAGTTAAGATCATGAGAAGATACAATTTTTACATCCACACTATTGGAAAACATTTAAAAGTTGGACAATACCAAATACTGGTGAGGACATGAAGCAACAGGAGCTTTCATATACTACTGGTGGAAATATAAATTGATATGTCTACACTGGAATAGTTTGCCATTCTCTAGTAAAGATAAAGATGGGCATACTCTGTGATTCCACTCCATGTATATATACCCAGCAGACATACATTCATATGTTCATCAAAAACATAGATGTTCATAATGTCCAAGAACTGGAATCAACTCCAATGTCTCCCAACAAAAGGATGGATACAAAATAGTGCTATGTTCACACTATAGACTCCCATGGAACAATGCAAATGAACTATGGCTACGCAGATCAAGAACTGAATCTTATAAACATGTTATTGAGAGGAAAAGCAAGTTGTAGAAACATAAGGTCTATTATATGAAGTCCAAAACACACACAACTAAACCATATATTGTTTAGCACTATAACTATATGTAGTAAAACAACAAAATTAAAACGAGATTATCATAACACAATTTCAGGACAGTGGTTATCTGAGAGTGGGGGGTGGGATTAGGGAGAGGCAAATGATGGGCAAATTTGCGTACATAGGAGTTCGTTTAATTTTTCTTCTTTAGGTTACTTAGACAAAATATACATACATTTTTAGCTTATAAAATGTTTCAGACAGAGGAAGCCAACACCATCTCAGCTATACTTCTAGAGCTAAAATAATACTGATTTTAAAACAAGACAACTGAGGCTCTTACTTGTTCTTATCAGATTGATTTGTCTGTGATGTACTGGTGTTAAATCATAGCAACTTGAGGAAAAAGGAACAAAAAAACCAGAAGAAACAGGAAGTTAGAAAGTAGAATGATGGGCAGAAAAATAGAGAAGAGGAAAGACTAGTTTAGAAATTTTTTGTGTGTTTTTTAAAAATCTGGTCACCTCTTTATCTGCTAAAAATAATGCACTTAGGAACACCATCAATCCATATTCTCTAATGCAGAGAGTAAACACTGCCTGTTTACTCCTCTTCCACTTCTCTGGAAGGCTCCAGGTGTAAAACACTGACTACCTGAGAGAGCCCTTAGTCTCTTTCCACTGGCACATTTTTTGAAATTATTGTTAAGACTATTTTCTTAGAGCAGTTTTGGGTTCACAGCAAGATTGAGAGGAAGGTACAGAGATTTCCTATGTACCCTCTGTCCCCACACATACATAGCCTCTCCCATTATTAACATCAACATCAAGTTTATATTGGGATTCATTCTTGGTGTTGTACATTCTATGGGTTTGGACAAATGTATAATGACTTGTATTCATCATTATAGCATTGTATAGAGTATTTTCACTTCCCTAAAAATACTTTATGTTCTGCCTATTTATCCATCTCCCCCAAACACCTGGCAACCACTGATTCTTTTAAATTGTCTCCATTGTTTTGCCTTTTCCAGAATGTCATATAGTTGAAATCATACAGTATGTAGCTTTTTCAGACTGGCTTCTTTCACTTAGTAACAAGCAATTAAGACTCCTCCATGTCTTCTCATGACCTGAGAGCTCATTTCTTTTTAGCACTGAGTAACATTCCATTGTCTGGTGATGGTGTTGTCAGTGTTCCAGATTTTGGTCATTCTAATAGGTGTGTAGTTGTATTTCGTTATTATTTTAGTTTACATTTTCCTAGTCATGTATTATGTGGAGTGTCTTTTCATGTGCTTACTTGCCTTCTGCATATCTTCTTTAGTGAGATATCTATTAAGGTTTTCGCCCACTTTTTAATTGGGTTGCTTGTTTTCTTATTGTTGAGTTTTAAGAGTTCCCTGTATATTTTGGATAACAGTCCTTTGTCAGATGTCTCTCTTGCAAATATTTTCTTCCAGCCTGTGGCTTTTCCCATTCTCCTGAAATTGTCTTTAAGAGAACAGAAGTTTTTAATTTTAATGAAGTTCAGTTTGTCAATTATTACTTTCATGAATTGTGCCTTTGGTATTTTATCTAAAAAATCATTGCCATACCCAAGATCATCTAGGTATTCTCTCATGTTATGTTCTAGGAGTTTTATAGTTTTGTATTTTACATTTAGGTCTGTGATCCACTTTGAGTTAATTTTTGTGAAGGGTGTAAAGTCTGTGTCCAGATTCATTTTTTTGCGTGTGGATGTCCAGTTGTTCCAGCACCATTGTTGAGAAGACTATCTTTACTCCATTGTATTGCCTTTGCTCCTTTGTCAAAGATCAGTTGACTACATTTATGTGGGTCTATTTCTGGTCTCTCTCTTCTGTTCCTTTATCTATTTGCCTATTCTTTCCCCAATATCACCTTATCTTGATTACTGTAGCTTTATAGCAAATCTTGAAGCTGGGTAGAGTCAGTCCTCCAACTTTGTTCTTCTCTTTGAATATTGTGTTGGCTTTTCTGAGTCTTTTGCCTTTACTCATAAACTTTAGAATCAGTTTGTCGATATCAAAAAAATAACTTGCTGAGATTTTTATGGGATTGCATTGAATCTATAGATCAAGTTGGGAAGAACTGACATCTTGAGTCAGTCAATTTTGAGTCTTCCTATCCATGAACATGGAATAGCTCTCCATTTACTTAGTTCTCCTCTTATTTCATTCATCAGAGTTTTGTAGTTTTCCTCATATAGGTCTTGTACATATTTTGTTAGATTTATACCTAAACATTTCATTTTTGGAGTACTAATGTAAGTAGCATTGTGTTTTTAATTTCAAATTCCACTTGTTCATTGCTGGTATGTAGGAAAATGATTGACTTTTGAATATTAACATGTATTCTTTAACCTTGCTATAAATTGCTTATTAGTTCCAAGAGGTTTTTTGTTGATTCTTTTGGGTTTTCTAGATAGACAATCATGTCATTTGTGGTGACAGGGGACATCCTTGCTTTATACCTAATCTTAGTAGGAAAGCTTCAAGTTTCTCACCATTAAGTATGACATTAGCTGTAGGTTTTTGGTGTATGTTTTTTTTACCAAGTTGAGGAATTTCTTTCTATTCCTAGTTTACTGAGAGTTTCCCCATGAATGGGTACTGGATTTTGTCAAATGCTTTTTATGCATCTATTGATATGATCATGTGATTTTTTTTTTTTAGCCTGTTGATGTGATGGATTACAGTAATTGATTTTCTAATGTTGAACCAACTTTGCATACCTGGGCCACTGACCCATTTTAACACTGATTAGTTAATCATAATACTATTTGAGGCCTTGGACCTAGAGAAGATGAAAGTTAGGGTTAGCTAAAGTGAGGAAGTGGTGTGGCAAGGAAGGAAGAGAGCCCAGGGTGGTGGGCACAAAAATTCTAGGCTAGGGAAAGAACAGTTAGGATGAGAGAGCAGAAGTGAGGATGCTTGGAAATCCAGCCCTAAGGAAGGGATGGTTTGATCAAGATGAGACCTACGCCTGACGAAGAAGGAAAGGATGGAAGGAAGGAAGGAAGGAAGGAAGGAAGAAAGGAAGGAAGGAAAGAAGGAAGAATGAGAAAGAAAGAAAGAAGAAAGAAAGAAAGAAAAGGAAAACACATCATCACTATGTCAATACGTAATCTATTAACTGTGTGTTTCCATTGTGGATTTTGTTATAAAATGGTGATAGAAAACTATAGAAATCTAATGTTTATCCAAGATGGCTTACATGATTCCCTTGTAGGAGGCCAATAGGTGGTACAATTTTGGAAGGCTGGAGATGGTCCCAAATCTCGACTAAAAGTATATCTACAATCCCCATACTAGATGCCTGAAACCCTGTTAATGGGGGTCTTCACAAATTATCTTCTTCCATCTTCCAAGGAAAATGGCAGATGCTACTTTCTGGAAGCTTTTTTCCTTTAAAGGCAGAAAGATTTATGGGCTTATCTGCTTAATTTAGCCTGGAAACTGAGCCCAACACAAAATTTGAGGGGACAGGTCATAACGCCATCAAACTTAGTGAAAGGAAGACAGTGGCAATTCCTCAGTATGTCAACTCTCTCTTCCAAGGAGAAACCAGTCAAATGGAACTAAACCCACAGATGGAAACCAGCTAGGTCCTTGCCACCACACTACCACTGTTGTCTCTGATCTGCCCTGCCCCAAGCCCCTTAGCAGACAAAACCCACTAGATATTTTTAATTTGTTGGATTAGGGCTTTGCCCTGTCCAGCAAACCTCTTTTTAGAGCTATCTGTTGAAAGTTTAAGACAAAATCTACTATTGACATCTTGGTAAGGATGATTTCATTAGATTTTTTTTTCTGGCTTCTTTTTTTTTAATTGCAGTAACATTGGATTATAACATTATACAGCTTTCAGATGTACATTGTAATATATTTTGAATTCTGTGTAGATTACATCATGTTCACCACCCAAAAACTAATTATAGTCTGTCACCACACATGTGAGCCTAATCACCCCTTTTGTCCTCCCCCCTCCCCCCTTCCCCTATGGTAACCACCAATCCAATCTCTGTTGCCATGTGTTTGTTTGTCATTGTTTTTGTCTTCTACTTATGAGTGAGATCATATGGTATTTGACTTTCTCCCTCTGACTTATTTCACTTAGCATAATACCATCAAGGTCCATCCATGTTGTCACAAATGGCCAGATTTCATGATTTCTTATGGCTGAGTAGTATTCCATTATGTATATATACCACAACTTCTTTATCCATTCATCCTTTGATGGGCACCTAGGTTGCTTCCAAGTCTTGGCTATTGTGAATAATGCTGCAATGAACATAGGGGTGCATGTATCTTTGTGCTTCAAGTTCTGTGGATAAATACCCAGCAGTGGAATAGCTGGATCATAGGGTAGATCTATTCTTAATTTTCTGAGGATACTCCATACTGCTTTCCATAGTGGCTGCACTGGTTTGCACGCCCACCAACAGTATACAAGGGTTCCCATCTCTCCACATCCTCTCCAACACTTGTTGTTTCCTGTCTTGTTAATTACAGCCATTCTGACTGGAGTGAGGTGATACCACATTATAGTTTTGATTTGCATTTCCCTGATAGCTAATGATGTTGAACATCTTTTCATATGCCTGTTGACCATCAGTATATCTTCTTTGGAGAAATCTCTGTTCAGATCTTTTGCCCATTTTTTAACTGGGTTGTTGTTTTTCTTGTTGTTGAGAAGACTTTTTCTTGAAAGTCAGCTAAGAGCAGAGCACAGAGAGAACAGGAATGTGCATGGGGGGGCATGGAAAAGAAAAGAATCAATTCTGAAGTACAGCATTAGGTCCAAGAGGGGAGGTCTTATGTAATGCCTGGTTTCAGGGTTTTGGCATCAGGGAGGCAGACCATGACAAAGAAAGCCTGGCAAAGGGCCACCCAAAGGACTAGGCAAGAGGACTTGAAGACAAAGTCATATGCCATAGTGCATTACTACCTTAGTCCCATGGATATAAGGGCTCCTTGTCTGTGTGGTATCCTGAATCTTGCTAAATAACTTTATATACGTTTGTCTATAAACAATAAAGTATGGAGGAATATACCCAAAGTATTAACATTGATATACATTTGTCATGTTGAAGGAATTTTCAGGCTCTCCATTGTTTCTTTCTGTCAGGGTTGAATTTCTACAGTGGGTATTGTAGAGGAGGAAGACAATTTCTCTACCCCTCTAGGTCCTTGTGGCCAGTCTAAGAATTAAACTGACATGAGACAGAATAACAAGAGAAAATCAAAGTTTAATAACATGTATACATTGGAGAAACTCAAGAAAACTGAGCAACTCACCAGAATGGCCGAGATTGTCCCCTTAAATACTATCTTCGGCTAAAGACAAAGGAGGATGTTGGGGGTGGGGGAAGTCAGTTATGGGGGATTACCAGAAAAAGCACAGTAAACAAGAATAAGGTTATTATGCAGATTTAAGTCCTTGTCTTCCACATTGATAAGAGTTTCTAGAGAGAAGGTCCTCCCCCTCTTCCTGGTACAGAGAGGAAGACACCTTTACAAATGGAGGCTTCCCTTACAAATGTAAACATCTCCTACTATGGGTAGCTTCTACTTGGTTTTAAGAGTTTCTCCCAAGTCTGCAGGTTTTTTTTTTTTTTGAAAAAATAACTAGCCTAAAATAATCCTCATGCCAAAGAGACACATCTTGAGATGGCAAATTCTGCTCCCCTACAGTATATTCATCACTTCTTAGGAGGTTGCTTGACTCCCCCCAATTGATCCCTTTCTAAGAATAGCTCCAATATGTAGAGGTAAGCCCCCAAAGGATTTTGACTGCACTATGTGACCCTGTCTCTCTTCTGTGCTCATGGATCCAGGGGTGAAATTTATATCAATCTGAGTTAATCAAATTCTTTCTCCTTAAGTATCAATTAGGATACTTTGGGCTATAAAAAACACAAAACCCAAGTCCACTGCTTTAAGTAGTAAGGGTTATTATTGTCTCATAACAAGATATTTAGAGGTAGGATAGCTACATAATGACATCAAGGAGGTAGGGATATTCCAGAATGACATTAAAGACTCAGGTTCCTTCCCATTTTCAGTTTGGACAAGGTTATGTTAGCTTTGGTCTTGGCTAGCATTCCTCATGGCTACAAAATGCCCCCTACAGCTCCAGGCATCATGTGTACGCATGACAACATCCATGCCAGTACAGGAAAATAAATGATTATTTCTTCCACTTCTTCTTTCCAAAGTCACCCAAGAGACTTTCTCTCACATATCATTGGCCAGAACTGTGCCACATGCCCAGCCATAAACCAATCATGAGCAAAAGGCATGGGATTACCATGACTGGTGTGGACTAATCAGGATTTACTCTTCAGTCAGGCTGGGAAGAGGGGGACAGCCAAATAAAATGAGACTCTGCCATTAGGGAAGAATTGCTTTGCTGCCAGTGCTCTAAAGACAATGTCCACAAGTATTTGCAGTTAAAGTCCCTGGAGTATCCCTGATTCCTACATTTTCCAGGATTTGATTGTTAGCTCTTCCCTGAAATCCAGAAACTTCCTTGGGATATCTCTAAGTGATTCGTTCTCTCTTGCTTAAGTTAGCTCATGTTGGTTTCTGCCCTTTGCAGTCAAAAGTACCTTACCTAGTTCACTAAGCATTTTACAAATTAAGCATATATACAAAAGTAATATTTTGTAAACAGACAAAACAAATATAGAAACAAAGAGCGTTTATTCAGTTATGGAATATCAGACAGCATAGATTTGGAAAAGACTATTTATTATTCCAATGAATAACCTATTGTCTAAGCCTAAAATTGGACCTAATTGTAAAACCATAGATGTGTTTATAAAACAGAATACTTGAAATCATGATGAACTTGGAAAATGAATATATGGTTGCTATAATTAACCAAGATTAAGTATATACTTCCAAAAATAGTGCTTCTTAAAATTTCACATAAGAAGAAGCATGAGGAGCATTTTAAAAATGTAGATTCTAGGCCCAATCTCTAGAGATTCTAATTCGATGAGTATACAAGGAAGGCCTAAGAACATAGGAATTTTAAGCCAGCCCTGATAGCTTAGTGGTTAAGGTTTGGCGCTCTCACTGCTTCAGTGGCCCTGGTTGGTTTCTCAGTCACAGAACCACACCACTTGTCTGTCAGTTGCCATGCTGTGGTGGTGGCTCACATAGAAGAACTAGAAGGACTTGAAACTAGGGTATACAACATAGACTGGGGCTTTGAGGAGAGAAAAAAAAAGTTCAATCGGCGCTGCCCTGAAATATCTGTGGAACCATGGATGTCTGCATCGCTCTTCTGTAGGTTCACACACACGGGTATAGACAGTCTTATATGTGATTCTGCCTTGCAACTAAAATCCAAAATGTTCTGCAAACCAACTCCTTTTCAACACCTTTAAATACTAGATAATATGAGCTGATCCTAAAATGGCCTGAAACATTTTCCCTCTGAACCACTTCACTAAATTACCAGGAACTGACTCATTAGTGAACCAATAACAGAGAAAATATTCTTATTTTATGCAAGCAAAGCAAAAAAACCTACTTGGATGTAAGGGGAAAACTGACCTCTGGGTTTCTGCTGCCCTCAAAGTTAATTCAGTCATACACATAATTTTAAAGACTGCAAGAAAAAAAGAAAATATTTTTCAAAAAATTCTTTTAGAATGAATTTTACAAAGCCACTTTTGGGTACTTTTGCAATCTTTCCAGAAACTTTTTCCCCCAGACTAGGTGAAAATAATGTCTGGAAATGTAGATAAATGATTTATGTGGAAAAAAAAATAAGCCCAGCTTTAACTGTAAAGGAGATTTACAGCCTAAAGCAAGATATTTTTTTTAAAGCAGGTCCAATAAAATTATGTAAATCTTAAATGCATTTGGCAAGAATAAACAGCTACTTAAAATCTATGTAGAATTCTGTGAGGTACTGTTTGGTTAATGTCCCATCTCACCCGCTCACCCTGAAGGCAGAAAATGTCTGTTCCATTAGCAAAAGCCTGGACTGCTTTAAACAGCTGACAAATAATCGCTGGAGTTATTGGCCCTCAGTGGTAGCCAACATCCATTTCCTGTTGGCCTCGGCACACGGCAGTGTGGTCTCAGCTCACCGCACAACAGCGGGAGTGAACGGACAAGAACCACACACAGGCCCTAAAATGGGGCACAATTCAAATACAGCAGCTGGGCCATGTGGAGGTTCTCAAACGCTGCAATCTATAATCCAGGTGAGTGTAACATGAAGGCCCTCCAGATCCCGGTGAAAATGCCACTGTAGGCAAATATGATCCAACAAACCAACAAACAGAACCACAAAGACCACTTGGGCCAGTGCACTACTTTCTGTTTCCGCCCCCAGCAGTTTTCCCAGCACCAACTCGGACACCTCATTGAACTACAATTTCGAATGAGAGGGAGGGTCACTCACGGGGTTCCTCAGTTCCTTCCTGGTCTGTCCAATAGTGCTCATTTTTGGTTTCAGGTCAACATTTTCTAAATTGACCTATACAGCCAATCTGTGATTTATATGAAGTTGCTGACTATGCATTATCACTGTTTTTGTCTGCTTTGTAGTGTAAAGAATCACCATTTCTTCTCTTTGTTTTCCAAAGAATGTGGTGACACTTGAGAGCAAATATTGTTAAAGCAATATTTAAAAAACAAATAAATAACATTAAGTTGACATAAAAGAAGAAGCTCATGCAAGTCTTGGCTGAGCTTGGAAGTCAGAATTTATCAATGTCATTGATGAAGGCCCACTCTACTCACTCATTCTCCTTTCTGCCCTTTTCTCCCCACCACCCTCACAAAGGTTGTTATAAAAATCGCTTCTCAGATTGCTGGGGTTGGTTACAGCGCCCTCATGCGTCTCTGCCTTGGAATATCATTTTAAGCCTTTCAAAGCATGTATTATTTTCATTCACAGCGTCATATAATTAGTAATGGCACTTTTAAAGAGTAGAAGCAAGCCTAAAATTTTCAGAATGTATATACAAGATTAGACAAGTTTTGAAGAGCCATAAATGGCTCAGATTGGTCACCCCTGGGCTCACATAGTTGAATTTTAAATTTAATGACAGAAAATCAGCAAAGATTTGACACCAAAGATATAAATATATCTAACGGCAGATGATGAAAATATTACATTCCTCTTAAAGATCAACCTAAAGCCACCGTAAGCTTTGAATTTTTATGATTTTGAAACCAAGTTGCCTTTCTCTTCTCTGTTCAGATTTTGAAGAATTCTAATAGTACATTTCATAACAAAATGCACGTTTGACAGTAGCTAACTCTTCCATTCCCCAGCAAAAAGTCAGAACTATTTATTTCAGAAAGGTTAATTTCAAGTCAAGCTTTACTTTATGTTTTAAAATAGGTCTTACGAGAGAATAATTAAGCATAGTCTCAATTTAATTGGTTTAGCATCCAGGAAACTCATGTTAACAAAAAAAAAGGACATGTATAACAAAGAGAACTGCCATGGCAGAGAAATTATTACATTCTCTGCTCCCTTCGGATTTTTAATTCATTGTTTTACAAGCCCGCTTCAACTTAATTGCTTTTAATTTTTTCCTCTTTTCTCCCCATTAGCTTATAGAATAGTCCTCAGCCCAGGAAAGTGCTGCCATTTGCAGGAACTGGCAAATAGGTCATCCTAGTCAGTAACAGCAACCAGGAGCAAGTATCAAAAGATGCAATTTCAAAAACATAGCTTTTAACAGAACATGACATTTTTCTCCTTGCTGAGAGAGTCAGTAAGTGTTAGGAACAACATTTAAATTGAAATTCTCTGTGGATATCATCTCAATTCTTCATCCCACAACTTTCGGAAGAGAGAGTTAAGTCTCAGGTCATTTGAGCAGGGTCAACCTTGGGAAAAAGAAAGATTTATCTCGGACCTTACTTTTAAGTGACCAGTTCTGAAAGACATTATTTCCTCTCTAGGAAGTCACCCTTCCAGCTCTTGGTTTCAGGTTTTATTTCATTCCCTATGTCACTCTCCATGTGACATGGGGCTGGACAAAGATTGAAGTCCTAGATGAGTAAGACCTTGAGTCATTCACAGTCAAGAAAGGTTTAACCTGTGATCCAAGGAAGAGGGACAAGAAGTGGAGACCAAGTGCAGCCTCAAAAGTTCATGACGAGACTCCAAAAGCTTAGCAAGAAGGTAATGAAAGCCATAGGCAAGTAAAAAACTGAAAGAACCCAGTCAGATAGCAAGCAACTAGTATGTGTTTCCAACTCTAGCAGGAAGCTTCCAAAATCCTGCCGAATGGCATCGGACCTGTGAGAACCCGCGGGAACTCTCAGCACAAATGACTCCGTCCAAACCCCAGCACTAAGACTTGACCAAACTCTACCACGGCTTCTAGCAGCCTAAAGCCTAAAGAGACAATTCAGATCCCCAAAACAAACAAACCAAAACCCCAAAGAAACAAACCCCATCGTGTTTAACTTGAATGTTACCGGAGCTCACAGCTGAAATGAATCTCAAAGCTTTTATTTTTGAAGCTGCAAAGAAAAGCCTGGTAATACGTGAGACATAAGGAAGAGGGATAAATAACTTTGTGGGAAAACCACCCAAGTTCTTCATACATTAGAGTTATCAATGATATTCAAATGGTCACAGTATTGACCGGAATGAACAGCATATTTGTTGTCATAATGTTAAACAAATTCACTTTTAATAATATTGAGATTTAGGGTTTGCATACAAAACAAGATAAAATTATCTAAAAGATTGTAACGATTTTTTCTCTAACACTTTTTTCACTGTTAATTTTACTAGGAAACTTGCCTCAGCACCAGTAACAAGGTGTTGATGGGAAGAACATTTAGAACTGCTTATTGATGGAATGAACTGGAATTCAGTCTAAGGCAATGAATTCTCTTGATGTGGGGGTTGGTGGGGTGAGAATGTCGTGTTTGAACACCATGTGGTTTAGAAAATTGTGTTTGGAGCTAGCCCTGTTGGCCTAGCAGTTAAAGTTTGGTGTGCTCCTCTTGGCGGAACCACACCATTTGGCTGTCAGTAGCCATGCTGTGGCGGCAGCTCACACAGAAGAACGAGAAGAACTTACAACTCTACACAACTATGTATTGGGGCTTTAGTGGGGAAAGGAAGGAAAAAGGAGCAAGGTTGGCAACACATGTTAGTTTAGGGTGAATCTTCCCCTGCAAAAACAAAAAAGAAAAGAAAATTGTGCTTAGGTGTAAATGTGGGTCTATTTCCAATCCAGAAATAGATACTCACATGAAACTGGATATAAACTGTCTTGGAGCTTGGCTCTCAAATGTCCAGGAAGTTCAGCTATAGGAGGTCTGCTGCTTGAACGAAGACTATAGAATCTGCACTCAGAAATGTGAGCACCTTGGAAAATTAAGAGAAAGGGAAAGGAAAGGGAAAACGAGCTCAGCCGTGAAAATGGCTTTCCAGGCATGGGGCTAAATGTTTACACCTGGGCGTGAATAAGCAAACACGCGGAAATCAGCCCTCTGTAGAGTTGAGGGTTTTGTCCTGAGCAAGAAATTTAACAAATTATAAGAAAGAGTGTTTTAGTTTCAGAAATATATTATCCAGGAGTTTATTAATATTAAAATACCTGTTTTATTTCTAAAGGTATTATGGAGATCTACATCTTGGTTTCTTACTCTGAAATTGGGACTACTTGGAGAGCAAGAATGGAAAGGTTCGAAAGTACAGAATTCTTCACTCTGGCTACATCTATGCTCAAGCCATCTCCAGAAAGACATACAGATATACAATTTGACCCCTTGTTTCATCATTCTACATGTTTACAGTTTGAAAAATAATGTTTACTTTTTGTGCTCAGGAAAAGAAATTCAGACTTTCTAAAAAAACCCAAAACACTATAGGGGTAAGGAAAATGTTTAAATTGTAACATGAAAGTGATAACTTAAACCAAGGCTATGATTTATTTAATAAATATTTCTTGAGCTTCTGTTATGTGGACAGTGCTATGATGATTAGCCCAACAACTTGAATGAGAAAGTGTGGAAGCACTTATAATATTAGCGAGGACTCTCAGAGTCATCAGGGATAGACATGCCATTCAAACCAGCTCAAGCGATAAGGGAATTTATTGGCTCATGTTACTGAAAAGTTCAGGAATTGCTTCAGGCACTGCTGGATCCCAGGTCTCAAAGTCATAGCTCTCTTTTTATCTCTTAGCTCTGCCATTCTCTAAAGGAGTTAGATGAGCTTGAAAGAAAACTCACAATTTAAAGACTTTAAGGTCACATTACAATCACCATTAAGGAAAATCTTCCTTGAGACTCATGTCTCTTGGTCCCACTTTCTTTGTCTTTAAAATGAAAGATTTGGACTATCATTTCCAAGGTTCCTTCCAGCTTCAACATTTATATTTAGCAAGTAAAAATACAGTAAATTTGAATTTCAGATAAACTGTGAGTAATTTTTTACTGTAAGTAGGTACCAAATATTGTATGGGATATAGTTATACTAAAAAAATATTTGTTGGGGCCGGCCCTGTGGCATAGTGGTTTAGTTTGGTGCGTGCTGCTTCAGTGGCTTCAGTGTGGTTCCCAGGGATGGACCTATACTACTCGTCAGCCAAGCTGTAGCAGTGACCCACATACAAAATAGAGGAAGACTGGCACAGATGTTAGCTCAGGGCAAATCTTCCTCACCAAAAAAAAAAAGAAAGAAAGAAAAAAGAAAAAAAATACTTGTTGTTTATCTGATATTCAGATTTAACTGGGCATCCTGCGTTTTACCTGGCCACCCTAATCCTAGATCTTAAATTTCATTCATTCATTCATTCATCCATTCATTCATCCATCCATCCATCCATCCATTCATCCATCTGTAGGTTTATTCAGATAAATAGTAATTGGGCACCTGCTATGTAGCCAGATACTCTGCTCGGTGCTGGGGGATACAATGATGAGCAAAAACAGATAAGATTCCTGCTCTCATGGGACTTTCAGCCTCTCTTGCTGAGGAGAGTGACAATAATCCTATAATCACCGAGGTGAATGTAAAATTACTATCTGAGTTAAGCGTACTGAAGGAAAGGAGAGCACCTTACAAAGGAGTGGGGATCAAGGAAGGCTTCCCTAAGGAAGTGGTGCCTGAAGTGAGAGCCGAAGGCTGAGCTGGAAATAACTGGGTCACGAAGAGTATTCATGATGGGCGAACTAGCCAATACTTCTTGTCTATGTTGAGATTAGTGACTGCGGAGTTCGATTGAAAGATTAGTTGCATCTTCTTCGGCAGAGTTAGAAACAGGAGTAGTGGCACCCTCTTACTTCCTCAGTCATTCTGGCTCCTGTTACACCCCCAGCCTTGCTTTGTGACCATAATAAGACACATTCCGTGAATGGTACCACAGTTACCATAGGCGTGAACACTTCTTCAGATGTCAGTATAAGGAAATGTGGGCATTAGAAGATATAACTAATGATTCCTTCCAGTCCTGAAAACACATTACTGGTCCTATTTTGCCTCAGTTATCTGATGAAACTCCTGCTTATTAACTACGAATAACACATGGGGTTGTTTCCTAAGTCAGGAGATCTGCATTCTGGCATTCGTTTTGCTCCTAGCTAGCTCAGTGAGTGTGGGCATGCCATTTAACCTCCTGGTGCCTCAATTTCCTCAGTTATCAAATGGGATTCACATCATGAATTCAGTCAACCTCATTGGATTGTTGTGAGGATTAAAATAACATGGAACCTTTTATTTGAAAAATGAGTTTTATTGTTCCTATATTATTAGTCATACCGAAATAGTTACTATTGTTGTTTTTTCTGTGGTATAACTTTTATACAATCAACAAAATTTGTCCCCTGAAGTTATACTGGGTATCTTGAAACTTAGAGACATATAAATGTGACATGGATAAGTGCCTTTACAGGTTTTTCATCAGTTTAATGAGAATAGTAGTATTTGCTTGTGTTCTACCAACGTGGAATTGAGAGGGTTAATGTGCTTAGAGCTCCTTGAAAGTAGGTTGCTTCCTAAACACAAATAAACCTCCGTTATTATTACTATCATTATAGCTGATATTTCTTGCTTAACACATTAACTTCCCTCCGCTGAGCAAACTGCTCAATTGTTGGAGGGACTCATTTCTTTCTTCTCGATGTGTCTTGCTGCTGTTGAGCTAAACAATTCTTTAGCTCCCAGGGTGCTTATTTAATAAATGATGCTGTGAAGTTCCCGAAGAGAGACTTTCCATTTTCCTTTCGTGTGATGGCTGTGATCAGGCTTCAGCACCCTGTGGGCTGGCTCAATGAGAATGTATACTTGGAACTCAGTCACTAACCCGCTTGCTGTATTTAATCTGTGAAGTTCTGTAAACTGTGGAAGTACCTGGTGCCTTTCCTCTTCTCTTGACAATTTCTTCCTCTACTTTTCCTCAAACTTGGAAAAAAAGGTTAATTGCTATACATTTTTGAGCGAATTTTCTCTGACTTTTATAAGGCACTGTGATGTAAGAAAGTTATCAGTACTTTATGTATCTCGTAAAATGCACACACACGTGCAAAATACATCCCGGCTAGAAATTGAGTAGAAATCATAGTTGATGGACCGAAATTGTAGAATCAGGGAGTTATCAAAGAATTTTGAGATCAAGTCCAACTTCTTCATTTCTCAGATGAAGAAAAGATGGCTCAGAGAGATTACATGATGTAGGCAGGACCACACTACAAAGACAGCACTAAAACTTGGACTTCCTGAGGACCGAATCCAGCCCAGCATTGCCTGTTTGTGAAAATAACATTTTATTGCAGCACAGCCACACCCATTGGCTGTGTTGTCTGTGGCTGCATTTGTGCTGCAATGACAGAGTTAAGTAGTCCCCACAGAGACTATATGGCTCACGAAGCCTAATATATTTACTATCTATCTGCCCCTTCACATAGAAGATTGCCCAACCCTGGCTAGGCCTTTGGAGTCCTCTGTCTCCAGCTGGCGGAAGGGGAGCAGGCAGGAAGAATATATGAAGTGGGGGTTGGGGAGGTGGCCAGGTCTACTGTGGCACACATCATTTCTGCTCACATTCTCTCGGCAAGCATTAGTCATATGGCCCTGCTTAGATGCACAGAGAGCTGGGAAATGTAGTTCTTTGAAATGTAGTCCTGAGCAGCTGATTCTCAGTGCAAATTCTATCCTATGGAAATAGGATCATGACTTTGATAGCTAGCTAGCTGTCTCTGCCACAGGTAGTCAGCACTCTACCTCTTGTAGGGTAGTACACACATTTGGTGGGTATCTGCTCAGCCCACGGCCCCCTCTCTGAGAACTATAGCCTCCCAGAGTGTGAGCTCCTATGGCCATGTCTTTGCTGTCTAACCCCACCACTTGTCCTAGACCATTATTGAATTGAAGGATAGCATTTGACCCAAAAGATCCTTCCAGAGATTGTAATCAGATACTAAGAGATGATAGTCAGTCTCTGTGATTTTTTAAAAAACATTCTTCATTTACTAAACATTGTGGCTAAAATGACATATTCAGACTCTCCCTGAAGCCCATGTTTTGTTTTAAACCTATTCCAAATTTCCCACATTGCTGGGCCTTTTAAAATAATACACATAGCTTATTAGGCTAGGCTAGGAGTACAGCATCATAAAGATAAAAATTGCCTATAATTAGTAATACAAAACTCATGAAGTGGAAAGGCAAAAGGTTACCGTCTTATACTATTCTTTGGTACAATGTGAAATGTGAGCATAATAATACCGTAAGCATTTTAATTGGGAAATGTACGAACATTGAAGCTGTGGGGCAATCACTTTAGCTCCTATAGAAAAGTGGAGAAAGCCACACTGCAGGATGAGCGAAGGATGCAGCAGGTGCTGAGAGGAGAATAGAGACAGGAGACCATGTGGCTGCACAAAGAGCACAGCTTATTTAGCTCCTGCTGGTTGGGGGTTCCCGGTTATAGTTCTGCATGAGGCCCATCCATACTTCCTAACTTTGAGACTTTTAAGATACCCATGTAGTGGACATATATGGTTTTGTCTACCCTGCGTCCCTTCCTTTATTTGGGGGAACAACTTCTCCGCCCCATACCAGTTCCAACATGTGATCCCATGACCTTTATCCACAGTGACTGATACAGGAGCAAGGCACATGACCCAAACCAGGACAATCAGAGTCTTCTGGGATATTTTTGAAATGGAAATAGGAAAAAGAAGTTCTTTTCTCCAAAGAAGAGGTCAGCAAACTATGTCCGGGCCAAATTCATCCCACTGCCTGTTTTATTTTTATGTGGTTTTCTTTTGTTTTTTTTGGTTTTTCTTGCTGAGGAAGATTTGCCCTGAGCCAACATCTGTGCCAACCTTCCCCTATTTTGTTATTGGTTGCCACCTCAGCATGGCTGAAAAGTGGTACAAGTACGCGCCCGGGATCTGATCCCGAGAACCTGGGCCACCAAAGCAAGTGTGCCGAACACAACCACTACGCACTCAGGGCCAGCCTCTTATTTTTGTTTTTTGAAATAATTAGAGACTCAGAGGAAATTTCAAAAATACTGGAGAGATCCCAATACCCATCACTCAGCTTCCCCCAATGACAACATCTGATGTAACTAAAGTACACTATTAACACCATGAAACTGACACTGGCACAATACAATTAACTAGACTATAGACCTTACTCAGATTTCACCAGCTTTTCACTTTTTAAAAATGTCTTTGTGTATAGTTCTATGGTATTTTATCAAATTTACAGAATCACATAATCACCATCACAATCCAGATACAGAACTGTTCCATCACCACAAAGGAACATCCTCTTGCTATTCTTTTATGGTCACATATTCCCCACTTCCTTCCCTAATGCCTGGCAAACACTAATCTGTTCTCCATCCCTATAATCTTATTTTTTTGAGAATGCTGTATAAATGGGATCATACAGCACATAACATTTTGAAATGGACTTTTTTCACTCAGCATAATACCCTTGAGAGCCATTCAGGTTGTGCATATCAATAGTTCATTCCTTTTTACTGCTGAGTAGTATTCCACAGTATGGATGTACCACAGTTTGCTTAACCATTCACCTTTCCTTTTGAAGGACATTCAGGTTGTTTCCAGTTTTTGACTATTACAAATAAGCATTTGTGTACAGGTTTTTGTGTGAACATAGGTTTTCCTTTTCTAGGATAAATGCTCAGGAATGTAATTGCTGGGTCATATGTCAAGTGTATATGAACTCTTTAAGAAATCACCAGGCTCATTTCCAGAGCATGCCATTTTACATCCCCACCAGCAATGTATGAGAAACCCAGTTTCTTTGCCCCCATGCTAGGATTTAGTACTATCGGTATTTTTATGTTAGTCATTTTAATAGGTTTGTGATAGTGTCTCATTGTGGTTTTAATTTGCTTTTCCCTAATGGCTACCAATTTTGAACATCTTTTCATGTGCTTAGTTACCATCTGTATATCTTCTTTGGTAAAGTGTCTATTCAAGACTTTTGCCAATTTTCTAATTGGATCATTTGTTTTCCTGCTGTTGAGTTTAGAGAATTCTTTATATATTTTAGATATGAGTCCCTTACAAGATATGTGCTTTACAAATATTTTATTCCATTCCATCTGCTGCCTGGTTTTGTTGCTGAAGAAGATTAGCCCTGAGTTAACATTTGTTGCCAATTTCCTCTTTTTTTTTTGCTTGAGGAAGATTAGCCCTAAGCTAACATCTGTGTCAATCTTCCTCCACTTTATATGTGGGTCACTACCACAGCATGGCTGATGTGTGGCGTAAGTTTGTGCCTGGATTCCAAACCTGTGAACCTGGGCCACCAAAGTGGAGTGCACCAAACTTAACCACTACGCCACGGGGCCAGCTCCTGTTGCCTGTTTTTGTAAACAAAGTTTTTATTGGAATGTAAATAAACTTTTTTTTTTTACGTATTGGCTATGGCTGCTTTGGTGCTACAGTGGCAGAATTGAGTAGTTGCAACAGAGACCATATGGAGAAAGTCAACATAGAGTAGAAGAGAATAAGGCAGCTTTGCAGAGTTAGAAAAGACCAGGAAGTAAGAGTCCAGGTTCCAGATCTGGATTCAGTCCACTTTGTTTATG
Organism: Equus caballus; assembly: GCF_041296265.1. Lineage (NCBI taxonomy): Eukaryota > Metazoa > Chordata > Mammalia > Perissodactyla > Equidae > Equus > Equus caballus. The sequence continues at coordinate 51,583,650 of NC_091701.1, read as the reverse complement.
CTCCAGCACTTCTAGAGGAACCAGAAAATTCCTCTTTTGCTTAAGCTGGTTCAAGTTATGTGGGGCAGGTAGGGGACTTGCCATGGGACACAGACAGTGTAAAGGAAAACTAGGATGAAGACCACTGACCAGCCTCAAATAGCCATTTCAGGATTTTTAGAAACCCTCTGTTCTTAAAACTCATCAGAGCAGATGACAGCTCCTGGTTTCCAGTGTCTTCTAATTTAACAGGAGATCTACTCTTTTTCATTTATCCCTTTTCAATGAGTCTTTTTATATGTGAATGATACTTGTGTTTCCTCTGTATTGTACAGACATAATAATAAGAGTATCAGTGAGGGTTCTCCAGAGCAACAGAACAAATAGGAGATTTGTCCTATCACATTTGTTATATCACATATATCCATATATGTGTATGGAGAGAGAGAGAATGAGGTATTTATTTTAAGAAATTGGCTCATGCAATTGTGAAGGCTGGCAGGTCTGAAATTTAGGGCAGGCCAGCAGGCTAGAAACTATGCATGAGTTGATATAGTCTTGAGTCAGGAATGTATAAGGCAGGCTGACAGGCTGGAAACTCAGGCATAATTTCTATATTATGGTCTTGAGGCAGAATTCCTTCTTTTCTGGGAAACCTCAGTTTTTGCTCTTAAGACCCTCAATTGATGGGATGAGGCCCACGCATATTATCAAGGGTAATCGCCTTTTCTTAAAGTCAACTGATTGCAGATGTTAATCACATCTGCAAAACACCTTCCCAGGAACATATAGACTAGTGTTTGACCAAACAACCAGGTACCATAGCCTAGCCAAGTTGACACAAAATTTATGATCACAATAAGCTACAACACAATCACTGCTTAATTCATTTTTTTATTGAAAGACAATTTGGGGATTTTCAGCTACATTTATTTCCTAAATATTTATTTAGCACTAACTATCTACCCACCTACATTAAGGTATCCACATAGCCACCTCCGTCTGAAGTGCTTCTTACAAGTAGGTCCCAGGGGATGGACACTCACAGAAATCAGCATAACCCCAGTTCCTCTCCCTTCCCAGTCTCCAGGAAGGGAACACTCTCCACTCCAGGTGGCCTACCACCCTCTTTAACTCACATGTCAGCCATCCTCACCACTGCTTTCAGGAAACAGCTTCAGTTAGCTCCCTCAAGGGCTAACCTTTAAAACAAAACCCTGAGTAGCCCCTAAAACACAGAGAAGCTCTTAACTCCCTTCCCTGAAGGGGGAGTGATGGAGTGTGAGGTTGTGGGGGTGTAGGGGCTTGGCAAAAACAGACTGGACCTGAGGATTCAAAGGTTTGGCTCTTCTTGCAGGAGGCAGGAAGAGAGGAGAATTACCCTTTTATTCTTTTGAATTGCCTACAATTGTGAGACAATACAGACTTAAACATCTCAATCGATTGCCTTGGCCACGATTTTGATTCATTTCTTCGGAGGAACAGAGCTAAATCAGACGGTGGCAAGAGACTTGACAGACTCAGGCGTCTGGGTTCTAATCCCAACTTTGCTGTTATTTATAAATATTTGTTGAATGAATCAACAAATTGCCTCAGTGATGTGGCGTTGATCATCACCTCTTACTATCTCCCCTGCTTCATTTGTAAAACAGCAATTACGATATTTGCCCTACTTCTCTCAGAGAATTATCAGACGATTTTGAGACGGAGGAAATGACAAAGAATTTTGAATGAGCATAAAGGTTGGTTACTGTAGGAGGCAGAATAATGGCTCTTAAAGATGCCCAGTCCTAATCCCCAGACCTGTGAATATCTTATTTTACATGGCAAAAGGAATTCAGATAGCAGATGGAAATAAGTTTGCTGGTTAGCTAACCTTAAAATAGGATTATCCTGGATTATCTGGGCAGGACCAGTGTCATCACAAGGGTCTTTACATGTGGAAGAAGGAGGCAGAAGAGTCAGTGTCAAAGTAACGTGAAAAGACATGGAAACAGATTTTTGCCTCGAGCCTGCAGGAGGAACACAGCCCACCAACACTTTCATTTTAGCCCAGCGAGGCCCATTTCAGGCTTCTGACTTCCGGAACTGTAAGATAATAAATTTGCATTGTCATACGCCACTAAATTTGCAGTGATCTGTTACAGCAGCCACAGAAAACAAATAGAGTTATTTTTAAATGTTTTACATGGCATTGGTTCTTAAAACACCAGAACAAGAATGAGTCTCTCTAGATTATTAACTGTAGTCAGATACTTGTCACCCAAACTGAGATCTCCATGGGTAAGGCTCCTGGTGCAAAATTAACTTGAAATATCCTAGTACCGACCATCCAGCACTTTATATAGACATGCATTTTACATCTTTGGGTTTGTTATGGACAGCAGTGTCTCTTAAAGTGAAGGGTGGGGTATACTAATCTCCTAGGGCTGCCATAACAAACCGGGATGGCTCAAAACAACAGAAATGTATTCTCTCACTGTTCTGGAGACTAGAAGCCTGAAATCCAGGTGTCAGCAGGCTGACTCCCTCCAAAGGCTCTAGGGAAGAATCTTTTCTTGCTTCTTCTAGCTTGTGGTGTTGCTAGCAGCCCTTGGTGTCCCTTGGCTTGTGGCAGCCTAACTGCAATCTCTGCCTCCCTCTTCACATGGCCTTCTTCCCTGTGCATCTCTGTCTTCAAGTCTCTTTCTCCTTCTAAGGACACCAGTCATTGGCTTTAGAGCCCACCCTAATCCAATATGACCTCATCTTAATGTGATTAGATCCGCAAAGACCTTATTTCCAAATAAGGCCACATTCACAGTACCCAGGGTTAAGACTTCAACCTACCTTTTAAGGGGACACAGTTCAACCCACCACAGAGGGCTACTTCCTTAGAATTCCCTCTTGGGCTTGTTAAAGATTCAAATTCTGGAGGCCCACCCAAGCCCACCTGATTGGGTTTCTGGGTTTCAGGCCTAAAAGTCTGCTTATTTAACAAGCTCCTGTCGTAAGTATTAGTCACCCTAAACTTTGAGAACCAATAATATGTATAATAGTTTTATTTTTCATAATTTAAAAATGGTAAGGGAAGACAATCTAGTTTAAAGCCTCTTTTTGTCTTCCAAATATTTATTTTACATATTTATAGAGGTGCAAAATGCAGAGAAGCTCTCCTGTGCACAGAGGTATGCACAATTTCCGCAAGTGCTAAAGGTTGCCAAGAAAAACATCAGGGGTTCAAATGCTTGCATAAACACAAAACTGACCTGTTTTTACTTTTAAGCTTCCCCCAAATGACCTCCAAGTTGGGAAATTTCTTGGCCTAAGACCAGAAAAGGTACCCAACAAAAACAGTAATTTGAAGGAAAAAGACGTGGTCTTTGAGTCCCGGAAACACAACGTGGTCCCAAGAGAAAGAAACAAGCCCTGACACGCTTTCTGACAGTAACATAGGTGCCTAATGTGGAGGTGGCCTGGGGAAGAGGGGAACAAAGGAATGAGAGAAATTCTGGAGAATCTGACAGAGGCAATTCAATTTCCTTGGAAAGTTCTGTGTTGTGCTAGTCTCCCCTCTGAGAATGTTAGCTATAAGCCAACGCAAGTGAATGCTGGATCCTAAATAAGTCAACCTCCACCCCACCCTTTGTTTTTTTACCCAAGATTCATTTAAAGAAGGTTAAAGTACATGGGTTGTATACAAAGTATTGAGAAAGATGTATGCCAAAATATAAACAGTGCCTATCTCTCTAGATGGTGGGATTTTGTTGGTTTTTATCTTTATAATTTTCTGTATTTGATTTTTTTCAATGATTATGTGTGGTTTACAAAATCAAAAAATAATCCACTATATAATTTTATAATAGTTGCACATATGAATATTTTAAATGTGAATGTGAGATGGTAAATAAAATAACAGCAAATGATTGAATTGGTTTTGAATAAAAGTCGGACTCCTTAATTAAGATTCTTTTGTTCTTTGTAGCAGACCGTTGTATCCCGAAGAAAATCAGGAACAAAGGAAAAAGAGACAGAAGCCTGTGGCTCTCTAACAAATGGTTTTATTTTCTCTCTCTTCTCCTCCCACCTCTCAAATTTGAGGATGAGGAGAAAGCAGGAGAAAAGAAGAGGAGAGGAGAGGCGGGTCAGAGGAGGAGAGGAAGTGGGAGGCAGCCTTCAGGGCCAGGGTGTGGCTGAGATCAGGGGCAAGCAGCCGAGGGATTGGTTGGGAGATGGATGCAGGGCTGGAACATTCCTTGGAGTCTATAAAGGGGCCTGCTGAAATTTTTATTTACAGACTAAAGGTATTGTATTAAGAAACAAATGATTTGACTGTTGGTCCTGATTTGGGGGTCCCATCGGCCCCATAGGGCCTACTCTTTTTTTTTTTTTTTTAGCACAGAACCCTATGCCTTATCGTATATATCATGTATCATTTATTTTTACATAACATGGCAGTAAAGGCATGATCCACTTCTTAAATAATGCTTTCTAGAACATTTCTAGCTAAGAGGCAGTTTACAGAGTTTAAAGTTTTAAAATATAATCTTACAGAATTAAACTTATGTTTTTATTTTCTATGTATTTTCTGACAGGTAAAAAATAACTTTGTAATCTTCATCACACAGCAATATATACCCATAATCCACACTCCCAACCATAGCATGATCTTTGCTGGGCTAGGGGTATGCCAGGACTGACTAGAGGTTTTCTTCAACACTCCTCCTTCCTACGGAGATGCTGTGGAAGGGAAGAGAAAGAATTGGGGAGATGCCAAGATGAAGCGTGTGAGAAAAATAGAAAGGAGCAGACTTTGTTTAAAGATTGGGGAAAAAAAAGAAAGAATTAAGCTGGTTAAAAGTGAGGGTAAGAGGCACAGCATAATGGGGGCTGGAGGCAAAGAAAATCCATTTCAGAGCAACACAAAACTTTCATGAGGTGAGGAGGAGGAAGAGAGGCTTTGCCAGCACCGGTGGCTGGGTCATCCTGGTGTGTGGCTCTGAGCCCAGGACCTACCTTTGGAATCCTGGTCAGAAAGGCTCATCCCTCCAGTGTCCAGGGAGCTGAAGGCAATGGCTGGGCCAGAATGGAACAGGGAAAGGGAGGCTGAGGAATCGACAGGAGAAAAATCAACACTCACCGCTCTGCTTACTCCTATAAAGTATGTGTGCCTCATCCTAGAGCAGAGTCATTGCTTGCTCTCGAACAGTGAGCTGAGCGTGATCACGCTACTGTGATGTCCCAGCTGAGGGGAGATGGGAAGGAAACCAACATTTGACGAGCTCCCACTAGGTGCCAGGCACTTTGCCAGAAGCTTTTTACGTTATTTTATTTAATCCTCAAAACAATACAGGGAGATGGCACTGTTGATCACATTTTGCAGATGAGGAAACTAAGGCACATGGAGATTAAATAACTTGTCAAAATCATAAAATTAGTAAGTGGCAGGGCTGTTATTTAAACCCAGGTATGATCTATCTAGCTTGAAAATCATTGCTGTTTTCGCTGAGTAGAAACACCCTGGCATAGCAGAGAGTTCAAATCTCTCCCTTTGTTTTTGCTTCTGGTCGCTGCTGCCATCAATTACATGAGGACTTTGGCCTCGAACTTTTAAGCTCATCGTTTAGTATAGGTATTGCTGTTGTAGGGTGTGTTAGTCCAGGTCTTCCAAGGAGCAGACCTCAAGATGGGATTAGGTGTGCAAAGATTTTATGAAGAGAAATGCTGATGTGAGAGAATATGGGGCAGGAGTGGGAGAAGGCTGAGAGCAGTCAGACTTCCACGTAAGTCTGATCCCAGTGAGGAAAAAAGGAGGGAAGATTGGATGGAGGCATCCTAGATGGAACGGTCTAAGGAAGGCTTGGTAAAGCCTTTGAGGAGTCCTTGAGCCAAAGTCGGCTGTGAGAGAAGTTCCACATCTCCTAGGAATGAGCAGCTTTGGGCATCATGATCTGTGTGCAACTGCTGTGATGGACAAAAAAACGAAAGACAACCCACAGGATGGAAGAAAATATTTTCGAACCATATATCTGATACGAGATTTGTATCCAGAATATATAAAGAACATAATTCAATAATAAAAAGATAAATAACCCAATTTAAAAATGGGCAAAGAATCTGAGTAGAAATTTATCCAGCGAAGATATATAAATAGCCAAAAACCATGAAAAGATGCTTAACATCGTTAGTCATTAGGAAAATGCAAATCAAAACCACAATGGGATATACTTCACATCCACTAGGATGGCTATAATAAAAAAAATGGGCAATAATAAGTATTGGCCATAATATGGAGAATTGGAACCTTTGTTGTTGCTGGTGGGAATGTAAAATGGTGGAGCTGCTTTGGAAAACAGTCTGGCAGTTTCTCAAAAAGTTAAACACAGACCCAGTAATTCTACTCCTAGGTGTATACCCAAGAGAATTGAAAATATACATCTACACAAAAACTTATACCCAAATGTTCATAGCAGCTTAATTCATATTAGCCAAAAAGTTGATACTGATGAATGGATAAACAAAAGTGGTATAGCCATACAGTGGAATATTATTTGGTCATAAAAGGAATGGTGTATGCACACACACACACTCATGGGTGCATGCACACACACATGGGGATATTATTTAGCCTTAAAAAAGGAAGCAAATTCTGTCATATGCTACAACATGATGACCTTGGAGGACATTATCCTAAGTGAAATAAGCCAGTCACCAAATGACAAATAATGTATGATTCCACTTATATGAAGTTCTTAGAGTAGTCAAAATCATAGAGACAGAAAGTAGAATGGTAGTTGCCAGGAGCTGGGGAGAGAGGGAATGGAGAATTGTTATTTAATGGGTATAGAGTTTCAGTATTGCAAGATGAAAAGGGTTCTGGGAATTGGTTACATAACAATGTGAACGTACTTAACATAACTGTACACTTGAAAATGGTTAAAATGACATCTTTTATGTCATGTGTATTTTACCACAATTGAAAAAAAAAGCAAAAAAAAAAAAGGAATGAAGTACTAATACATACCATAACATGGATGAACCTTGAAAACATTATGGGAAGCCAAAGGAGCCAGATATGAAAAGCTGTGTGTTACAGGATCCCATTTATAAGAAATGTTAAGAAGAGGCAAGTCTTTGGAGACAAAAAGTAGGTTAGTGGTTTTTGCCGTGACTGGCAGGAGTGGGGAATGAGGACTGACTGCTGTTGGGAACAGAGTTTCCTTTTGGTGTGATTAAAATGATATGGAATTAGATAATGGTGATGGTTGCACAAATTTGTGTATATACTAAAAATCACAGAATTGTATACTCTAAAAAGGGTAAGTTTTATGGTATGTAATTTATATCTCAATAATGATATTATTTTTTACAAATGCTGTGATGGATTTCATAGCACATCAGTCGCTGGGGCCCCCAGTCAATTACACTCCCTGGTGTTGCAGATCTGCGAGATGCATTTTCATGGCGACCACACACGAATCTCCATTTCAAGTATATTTTTGGTGTTCATCATGATTATAGTTACCCAAAATGCATTCAGTGCAGACCTGAGAGGGGTAATGGACTAAATTATTTCCCCAAATGATTTCTTTTTCCAGGAAGCAGTAAATGCATGGTCCCGAATTTCTCATTGAGGATAGATACGTTTTGATGCTATTTCACTGCTGCAACCATTTTGATTCTGAGAGAGCAAAGGATGTATCAGCGGAAAATATGAAATGGCTTCAGATCTACTTTGTGACCCTAACAAACATAAAAAGTAGTGTGAAACAACTTGGTATTTTCAACTGCTGACCAGAACCACACTTACGCAAACTGTCACTGGCATCGTTACTGCCATCATCCTCACTTTGGGCAAATCAAGTGGAAAGAAAGAAGGATGCGATGAGCCCTGCGGAAATAAGGTGGGAATGCTTGCGGCTCAAGGGAATTTTTTTTAAAGTTCCTCATGTTTAAGCGAAAGATAAACCAAATCCAATTGTAAAAAAACTTTCCCAGAGAGGTGGAAAGGATAAAAGGAGGGAATAGCGATCAAAGCTAGACAGTTCTGAAATTACTTAGATATTTGACTTTGGAATAATGTTAATGTTTTACATGATTAAAATAACCACAAAAATGAAATTAATGAACCTATTTGTGGATTGACTGGGTTGCTTAACCACACAGAGAAGAACAATTTCAAAGTATTTTAAAACATCATAATTTGACTGAGATGTACCTGAAAACAAAAAGAAGTATAAAAAAACACAAATTTTTTCCAGTAGTCATATTGTTAGTAATATTGGTATAGTTATTCTAAACTATTATGTATGCAATGGGATAATGCAAGGCAATTATGTTAATTTATTAGGAGTCAAGATTTCCAACATAAAAGAGTTACAAATAGAAAATCAGAGAAGTCAAGTGAAAACCATGTAATCCTAAATTTGAATTAGAAATATCAATGCATGATGCATTTTCTATTAAAATAATATTTCCTAGTTCTAGCTACTGGAAAGGCCTAGGAACAAGGATAAACCCAGTATCATTGATCTACCTAGCACCCAGACAGTGGTCTTGAAATACAACAGCCCACCGAAAGGAACTAGGACTTCTTGAGGAAATGACTAATTAACTAGGGCAGGAAATGATTGTGACAAGCCCAGAATATCTTCTCACATTAGAAAGTAAGGAAGCTATGAAAAACTACTGGGGTCATGACAAAAGGATTCAGAAGTCAATTTGAAGAGGCTCCAGTGGGTCAAAGAGGGGACAATCCAAGCATCAAGATGAATAATAACTGCAATGGTTATTAATTGATTACGTTAATATATTACACTACATTATGCATTAAATACATTAAAACCAACAAGTGTTTAACGATGCTAAACAAACAAACATTACTGATCATCTTTGGAGAATGCTAGGGAACCAAATCATTTTTATGAAAAAAAAAGAAAAAGAATCAAGCATTTATTCTGCCTTTCTTACATAGCTTATACTTCAGGACAATCAAATTATTGATAAGAGGAAGCTTCTCTTGATAGATCTAAGCTAATAAATGAAGAAGGAATGATTGCTAGAAATAGTATATGACCATTTTGAGACCCTCTTATGAATTAATAGATATAGACAATGATCATCAATGGGTTGTGAATATAGGGACAATCAGACATTTTGTGCCCCCTAGTGGAAGTTCACCATTTATAAAGTATCCGTGATAAACAAGCAAACATGAATCCAATATAGTAACCATTAGCAACATGTGTCTATTTCAATTTCAATTTAAAATAACCTCTATGTGCTGTCCAATATGGTATGCACTAGCTATTTGTGGCAATGTGAATTTAAGTTAATTAAAATAAAATAAAATAATTCAGTAGCTCAGTCACACTAATGCAATAGCCATATGTGCAGATATAGATCATTTCTATCATCACAGAAAGTTCTGCTGGACAGGGCTGAAAACCTAACTACTAGTTTACAGGAAGTACAGGGACTGAAGAATATGATTCACACAGTGTGAAGATTCAGTCAGCACGTCCAGGATGAGGGAAACTCCACAGGACAAACGACCCAGTTCTTTCAACAAATAAATTACAAGGTAAAAAAAGGAGGGAGAGAGAACATATAGTTTAAAAGAGACTTAAGAAAAACATCAACCAAATGTGAAGCATGGATCTAATTTGGATCCTTATGGTAAAACTGAAAAAACTAATGAGGCAATTGAGGAAATTTGAACACTGACTGGATTTGATATGCTAACAAAGTATTATTAGTTTTTAGTGCTGGTGATATAATGGTTATGTCTAATAAAACATTTTATCTTTTAGCATCATATCTTTAAATGTTTACAGAAGGAATAATTTGATGTCTAGATCTAGCCTTAAAGTAATCCAGTTGGGAGAGAAAGAGGATCAGGGCATAAATGGCGTGAAATTTGCCATATTTGATAACTCTTGAAATTGGAGATTCCATTAAAGTATTCTATTTTTTTGTGTATGTCTGAAGTTTTTTCATAAGAAAAGTTTTTTAAATGACTGGTTTGTCTTTTAGAGTCATAAAGTAGGTCTAAAACCATTTGATGTTTTCTGCTGTTGTATCTTTTTTTATTCTCCATGTCAGAATGTTTGGAGCACGGAAATGGTGGCATCACATCGCGCTGCTTGTTTTCTGATGAGCTCTCTCACTCTTTCATGAGTTACCTAAACTTGCTTTCCCATTACGTTAGCTTTAAGACCATTTAGATAGGTGTCCAGTAGCCATTTGACATTCAACATACACTACGAAGTGATCATTGCATCCAAAGAACCATGGAAGATCCTGGAGGTACAAAGATGAATAAAATACAGTTCTTGACTTTAGGGAGCTTACACTCTCATGAGGAGGTGGTCTTAGAATTCATAATAAATAAATTACTATGAGAAAGTAGGCACAAAGTTTAGAGGGGCCTGAAGAAGGGATTGGCCCATTATATCTTGGGGTGGTGGAAAAGATAGACTTCAAAGAAAGTGGACTTTGCACAACATTTTGAAAGAACAAAAATGTGCTATCCAGGTTGACAGCATGAGCAAAGACAAACAGGCATAGGAGAGGCCGGCATGTTTGAGAACTACACACACACTGTCTCACTGCTCTAGAGGTGTTTGTTAGTAAAATTTCTGTGTATTCCAAAGAATTACTGTCTTAGGAATGGGAAATTTCAATTCAATTCAATAAACATCAATTCAATTTAATGAAGACCTAGCAAAGCAAATGAATAACTGAAAATATTCTATCATTTGAGCACTTTCTATGCACTTAACACTCTCCCAGAGTCTGTGGAGGGCCCAAAAGAAAAATAGGAAAAACTCCTAAAGGATTTTTTGGTCTTGTTAGAGAAGTAGGATTTACATGGGTGGAATAATTATAGAGAACAATTAGAGAATTCCTGAGGAAGGAAGAAGAAACTTAGGAGAAAAAAAAAAAAGGCCAAGGTTTTGTTCTAAGCTAATTGTGTGGGTAATGAGAGTTAACACTGAGGGCTCCAGTACATGTCAGGCCATGTGTGGAGCACTCACACATATGACTTCATTTAAGCTCATATTCAGGAACAGAAAAACCTAGATCGCAGTGACTTGTACAATGGAAGTTTTTCTTCCATATTTTAACTATAGATATTGGGAAGGACATTCCCCAAGTTTGCCTCACTCAACTTTAGCTGGTCTTTACAAATACATCTGTGCCTGCATGGGGTGTGGGGGAGAGCAGGGAGGTTGGGAGGGTCCATCGGGGTGACACTGACCCAAGGAAGTCTTTGGGCTGCCTAACTATGATGAGAGGATGTGAACAGAGGAGCTGGGCCAATGTGATTTCTTCTCTGGGCAAACTGATCTGCAAACACAAAGAACTGGCTAGTTGGAAGAGGATTCAAGAGGGGAGCAATACATGAAGAGCAAGAAGCTGAATCATTTTAATGGCTGAATAACACTGAGAAGCCCCTATGGCCCAACCCAACTACCCATTCTTATTTTTCTAAGGTCTAGTTATTTGGCTTTTCTAAGGTCTCTTTACACATTTATCCTTTTATAACTGGTATGAATTTTAGAGTCTTAGGACTCAGAAGTGCAAAGATTTTTTTTTAACTCAACTGTCATCTTCAGTTTCAACTCAGTCTCTTTTGGGTAAATATACATCAAATATGGAATTCTCTCTTCCCTCTTCTCAGTCCTTTCTCCCTGGAGGGATGTAAATTCCCAGGAGGAGAGGAATGGGCATGTACATGGAGCCCTGGCATCAGGAGCAAGCACTGGTCTGAAATGTTCACTCTCCCCCAGGGGTCCATGTGGCCCTGAGTGATCGCCTTTCTTTCCACTGCATCCCTGGCTGATGGCTCTAACTCTAACGGCTCTGAGACTGGTCCGACACTGTGCTTCTTCTTCCTTCAGTGGCCTAAGTAGTCACCTCCATTTTCTCTTGGAGGGTCAGAGACTGATGGTTGTGTTCTCAGAACCATGCTGTTGTTCACTGGATTGTGAGAGGATGCCCTAACCTAGTTGTGAAAAATCTAGAATCTTCCTAGACCCCTCCCCCAGCCATCACAGTCTGCTCGGGATGCAGCACTTCTCTCTGAGACTTGAACTCTTTCCAGCTACAGCCCTGGGGGCCAGGCACAGCCCCTTCTGTCCATGGAGCTCCCCAAATGTTAGCTTTCATTTAACAATCTGCACTCTGTCACACACAATCTAGCCTATGCTGAATGAAACTCAAGTCCTGGATGAGTTCTCCTAGGATCTTCTTTCCTATCCCCTGCTGAAAATTCACTTTTGAGAGATAAGTAACCTGCTCTGGAGTGTTCATGAGTGCTTCTCCTCTCTGTAGGTTGTTGTATCATGCTCCCAGGTGCTGAACCTTTTCAGGAAATACAACCAAACTGGCCTCTCTCAACCTGTCTGACTCCTGCATTAGAAAACTTACTTCCAAGACTACTTTCGTTTCTGTTCCTAGTTTTAAAAATCTGAATTGGAACTCAAAGCTAAACAATGATTTCTTTGTTCTTGCCTTCATACACTCTCTTCCTAAAGATATTGAGCATGGAAAGTTACCTGCTGTCTGAAAAGGAGAGACATGTAATGGTTACAGGAAAGCTTGCAGAGAAAACCTTAACTGATATTATCTGCTATATTACAATATTTGAGTATCTTGATGAAGTTTCTTGCAACCTGTGCAACACAGCACAGAAATCCTCTTTATAATGTGGATATTTGGGCTCCCGGATAATTCACGGTATAGATTTCCTGAATTACAGTGCGAGATGTGCATGACATCATTCTATCCACAGGAAGCAATTCAGTCCACAATACAACCAATCCTTGAAATAGCTCCATTACTAGATTTTTCTACATAGCCAATTCTTTCTATTTTACGTGTAAGATAAGTGAAATCCACTGAGGACCTACCCACCTCATTTTCACTAGTATCCTCAACATCTATCTAAACATATTCTTTTTTATGGGCATGAACAATTTTATCTAGTGAAACAATTAAAACACTAGTTCGGAATTTTTCCTTTTTTCCCCAATCCTTAAGGAAGATACTAAGGAAGAGAGAAACAGAAAAAAGTCAGGACACGATGAAATATTGAATAAATGGAAAAATGATAAAAATTTGTAAAAAGCCAATCTATGCTAGGATTATATCTGTGTAGAATGAATGCATCCAAATTCAAAATAGAAAGGAAGCCTGGAAATTGGAAACGAGCTGACTTTTTAGTAGGGTGGGATTGTGATTATTTAACTCTTTAAAAATTTTAGCTAGTATTATTGTGTTAATAAGCAGAGGAAACATTCTAAAGCATACAATAATTTGGGTTTACAACAGAAAGATCGCTTTTAAAGATGGAGAGGAAATGGGAGAGAGTAGAAGAAGAAAGTCTAAATAATCTTTGAATTTTGGTAAATTCTAACTAATCAATTCTCCTTGGCTGAGAAGAAATGACAAGAAATCTATACTTAGAAGTCACATTAAAACAAAACTCTAACATCTCACATGTAAGCTTTAGGTAATTCATTTCGTTAGATGTGTGTGCAGGAAGGAGACCGTTTCCGCCAAATGGAACAATTTCGACGTCTAATTTGAGGTCAGACTCCCTTTTGCAGAAGGGGTTTTTGTCTGGCTCACACAGGCAACGCCGAGCCTCTCCCGCTTGTCCTCTCTGGATTATTTGCTTACTCCGGGAGATGAAAAGATGGCATGGTTTGTGAACCAGGAGTTGTTATTCTTTGCCTGCATATCATGTTGGCTTTCTCGTAAGAAAAATCCCAAGAATATATAAAAGTTTTTGATGAATAGGACCCTTTATTTTTAGGAGAAAATGGATGGAACAGTTTGGGGCTTTGGGGCCGCCTGTTGCTCTCATGTGAGCACCTCCCACAGCCCTGACTTTTATTCCGCCGCGTGCTTGGTGCCAAGATTTACATGGCCGCTGTGGGGAGCAACTGGATTTAGCATAAGTAAGAATAACTGCTTTTCCCCTGGGGAGAGACAGAAAGGATAAGTGCACAAGGCACAGAGACAATATTATCGGGAGTTATATTCCTGTTCGGCTCTTTTATTCACTCTGAATCCTGGATTCTGTTGCAAATAATAAAAGCAAGAAGCCAGTTGGCTTGGAGCCAAGTTCTGGGATTAGCAGAAGGAACTCTTATTTTGAGCTAAAAAAATGTTTGTCAGTGATGGTTCTATACATTACAAATATGGCCATTTGGATTAAAAATTGGTGTTTTTTTGTAAGTTGAGATATTGCCAGGAAAGCGCAAATTAATAACAATTTGAATTAGGCAGGGAAAGAGAAGTTTCTGTCAGGGCGCCTGGGAACCCAGGTGCTGTCCGTACACACCTGGTACTGCTGCCACACTTTCTCTGTGTGCACCGTGTTCTCTGAGTTTGGGTTGGATTGTTATTATTACCTTAATAATCTTTTCTCTCCCTCAGTTCAAATTGTGAGGTACTTTAACCCTCTAAAACTAAATGATGTCATTTTTCCCGTTGCACTATCTCAAATATCTGCCCCCCCCCCTTTTCATAAAATACGTTAAATAGGTTGCAAGAACTCATTTTGAATTCACACAAACCTGGGTTGGAATCCTAGCTTTGCTGCATGCTACCTACCTATCTTTATGATCCTAGGGAAAGTATTTAATTTTTCTTCAATTTCTTTATTGAAAAACTGGGGAATAATAATATTACACATCTCATTGGGTTTTGTGAAGATCAATGAGACAATACCTAAAGAACATTTTGCATTGCACCTATGCAATACCACTATTGCACAGTAATGGCAAGTACTCAACAAAATTTTGTTATCTTGATCATTATTGTGGGGTAAAGTGGTATTCAGAGGGAAATTTATAGCTTAAAATATAAAAAATAAGAAAGTCTTAAAAATGAAATAAGTACTCAACTTAAAAAGTTAGGAAAAGACAAAGAAAATGTTTATGTTATAAACATGATGACTTCCATTTATAGTTATATAGAAGACCAGATGTCCTGAGAAAATCTTCCAGTATGGAACTAGAAATTCTGGATAAAACATACTTTAAAAAATCTTTTAAAATAATTGGCTGGCTTATTGGGCAAAGGAGGACTATCCTTGCCTTACATAATGTGAAAGTAAAATCCAGAGAGGTAAGACTATCTGATGCTGGCGTTTGCCATGGAGGTTTCTGGCTATATTAGGTGGCCATACGCTGAGGAGGATAGATAAAAACACAGGGCCTGTAAAAGCTGAGAGAATGCACTGGAAAACATCCCCATGAAGTCAGAATTCCAGAAAGGTTATACTAGGTACATTCAAAAGGGTTGAATCGGAGCATGGTGGTGAGGATGGGGGTGCCCAAGAGAAAGAGACAGTGGGGGGAATTTATCTATTGACTTTAGATCTAAATGAAAAGTAAAAATGGAGGAAAATACTAGGAGAATATCTAACCACAAGTTTGTTATCACATGTGTTTTAAGCCAGAATTTATACCATCTGTATTACCCAATCCCCAATAAATCTAAGCCAACTATTCAGTTAAAAGTGTTCCCAAGTAATGCAAACTGGTGGAGCCACTATGGAAAATAGTATGGAGATTTCTCAAAAAATTAAAAATAGAAATACCATATGACCCAGCCATCCCACTACTGGGTATCTATCCAAAGAACTTGAAATTAGCAATTCCAAAAGTCCCATGCACCCCTATGTTCATTGCAGCATTATTTACAATAGCCAAGACCTGGAAGCAACCTAAGTGCCCATCAAGTGATGATTGGATAAAGAAGATATGGTATATATACACAATGGAATACTACTCAGCCATAAAAAAGGATAAAATCGTACCATTCACAACAACATGGATGACTTTGAGGGTATTATGTTAAGTGAAATAAGCCAGATAGAGAAAGACAATCTCTGTATCACTCCACTCATATGTGGAAGTTAAACATGTGGACAAAGAGAACAGATTAGTGGTTACCAGGGGAAAGGGGGGGTGGGGAGTGGGCACAAAGGGTAAAGTGGTGTACCTACAACACGACTGACAAACAATAATGTACAACTGAAATTTCACAAGGTTGTAAACTATCATAATCTTAATAAAAAGTAAAAAAAAAAAAAGTGCTCCCAAGTATTTGGTTAACAGGAACAGAATATCAGAATAAATCTAAAGAAGGCAGAAGGATGGAAATAATAAGAGAACAAAATTAATGAAATAGAAAATGAAGAAACAGTAAAGTATATCTTTTAAAAAGACTAACAGTAGGGATAAACCTTCAGAGAGCTTGACCAGAAGAAGGAGAAAACACAAACAACATTAGCAATGAAAAGAGGACGTAACTTAGATTCTAAAAGGATTTAAGAAAATGTTTGGAACACTTTTGCCAATAAATTTGAAACCAGGTGAAATGCACAAAGTCCTAGAACAGTGTTTCTTGAACTTTAGCATGTATTAGAATCATCTGGAAGGCTTTTAAAAATACAGATTGCTGGGACACTCCTCTAGAGTACCTGATAGGTAGGTCTGAGATGGAATCTGAATATTTGCATTTTAAGCAAGTTCCCAGTGATGAAACATTGAGAACACTGTCCCAGAAAATATAAATTACCAAATACACTCCAGAAGAAATAGAAATTATTTTATAATTCAATGCTTTCTTATTTTCTTCACATCATGGTGCACACACACAGAAACCTCAATAATACTGTATGGCACCCTGGAGTAAACAGATGAGGCTGCTCTTGAACTCTACTTATCCCAGGCCTGCCTTGACCTACCTGCTCCTGGCAGCCCCAGGGGTTGAAGGACCAATCTCCTGGGCTCGTCGGTAATCCATATTCCGCATACCAGTGTGTCTTGGTTCTCCTGCTGGGAAGCTTTGCGCTAGGAATTACACTTAGATGTATTAGTTATCTGCAGCATAAAAAATTACCCCCAGATTAAACAGCTTAAAACAACGTACATTTACTATCTCACAGTTTCTGTGGGTCAGGAATCCGGATGTGGCTTAGCTGGGACCTCTGGTTCTGGGCTTTCACACGGCTGCTATCAGCATGTCAGCAGGAGGTGCAGTCATCTTCTGGGGAAGAATCCGCTTCCAAGTTCATGCACTTGATTGTTGGCAAGTGTCAGTTCCTCCTGGGCTGTTGCACTGAAGGCCTCAATTCCTCTCTAGTTGTTGGCTGGAGCCCTTAGTTCCTTGCCCTGTGGGTCTCTCCATAGGTACAGCTTGCTTCAGCAACTTGCTGCTTGCAAGTAAGCAAGAAGAGAAAGAGAGAATGAGAGCTAGGCAGAAGTCAGGCTTTTGAAACCAAATCTCAGAGGTGGCATCCCCTCCCTTTTGCTGTATTCTGTTAGTTAGAAGCAAGTCACTAGGTGCAGCCCACCCTTAAGAGGAGGGAATGATGCGTGGACATGAAAACCAGGAAGTGGAGATCGTTGGGAGCCATCTCAGAAGTCTGCTTACCACACACCTTACCATCCCTGGATGGTAGAGTTGATGCGTCACGTTCAGCCTTACTGGATAGTTCCGGATTGCCATCTAACAGTGTTTGATAGTTACCATCATTACAAATTCTCACCAACCTTGTTGTCGTCAGACTTTTTAATTTTTGCCAATCTGGGTGTGTATAAAACATCATATTTCTCTAGAACTGATGAGGTTGAGCAGATTTTCATATGTTTACTCACCACCTAGATGTGTTCTTCTGTGTAGGGCTCTTCAGATTTGTCCATTTTTATATTAGAATTTTTAAAATCTTTTTCTTATTGATTCAAAGGAGCTCATATGTCTGGATACTACTAACCCTGAGTCCCCTATATGTGTAGTGAGAATCTTCCTCCAGTTTTTCTCGTCTGTTTTCACTCTCTTGATATCTTGATATCTTTGGAGAAACACCAGTTTTATTATTTTGATGTAGCTGAATTTTTGTTTCCAGTTTTGTGTTAAGAAATTCTTTGTTACCTCAAAGCTAGAAAGATAACATTCTACATATTCTTCTAAAGTTTTAAAGTTTTGTCTTTAAGTCCTTCATCCATCTGGAACTGATTTTTGTGTATAGTGTGAGGTAGGAGTTCTCTTAACTTTTTCCCTCATGTGGCTAATCTAGTAACACTTATTGAATAGTCTGTGCCCTTCCTCCTAACCTACAATGCCATGGGTAAGCTTTCTGTATATTAATCTACTCATGGATCTCATTCTGGACTTTGTTTTGGTCGGTTGAGCTATCTCTGAACTAACACATTCTCAATTACTAATGACTTTATAATGAATCTTAATACCTGGTAGTAGAGTCATTGCTTCCGCTTGTCCTTCTCCAGGAGTGTTTGGGCTATTCTCGGCTCTTGGCTCTCCTGTATTTTAGGATCAGCTAGTCAAGTTCCATGAATAGAATATTATTAAATATATCAGTCGTTTTAGGGAAATATTGTTTACATCTTCTTTAATGTCCCTTATTTAAGTTTTATGATTTTTCCCATAAAAGACTTGCACATCTTTTGTTAGATCTGTTCGAAAGTGCTTTAATTTTTTTGTTGCCATTGTACCTAGCATCTTTCTTTTAATAGTATTTTATATATATTTGTTGCTTAGGTGCAGACTTGCAATTACGTTTTGTTTATTGATCTTATACCGGCCTGAAAGTTTTTTCCTAGTTTTTGTCCAGTTTTAGTATCAAGGTTGCACCAACTTCAGATAATGAGTTGGACATAATCCTTCTTTTTCTATTCTCCCAGATTTCATGTATGATTGGAATTCTCTCTTGAATATTTGCCTGTTCTTGCCTTTAGAAATAGCCAGGCCTGGTGTTTTCTTTGTTGGAAGATTTATAACTACTAATTAAATTTCTTTTTTTCTTTCTTTTTTTTTGAGGAAGATTAGCCCTGAGCTAACTACTGCCAGTCCTCCTCTTTTTGCTGAGGAAGCCCGGCCCTGAGCTAACATCGTGCCCATCTTCCTCTACTTTACACGTGGGATGCCTACCACAGCATGGCGTGCCAATCGCTGCCATGTCCGCACCCGGGATCCAAATCTGTGAACCCCGGGCCGCCAAGAAGCGGAACGTGTGCACTTAACCGCTGTGCCACCAGGCCAGCCCTAATTAAATTTCTTTAATTGGTAATAGCATAGTTTCCTATCTGGTGTGCCACATAAGCAAATGGATGTGTTCTGAATGGGCTTCAGAGATTTTAAAACTTCAGCCCTGAGGAGGCCTCAGCAGATTGGTGAGAAGTGGACAGAGGGCTGCGGGAGCCTCTGGCCTAGTTGCCTCTGGTCATAAGCATCCTTGTCCCTTTATCCACTGTGCCTTTGATGTATATTACTAAAGATCTTTTACTTCTCCATAAAAATCTTGTACATATTTTGTTGGATTTATTCCAAGGTGCCTTATAATTTGTTGTTATTGGATTGGGATCTTTATTTTAGTTGTATTTTTAAAATATTTGTTGCTAAAATATAGATTTGCAATTGTAGTTTGTCTATTGATCTTATTTATGGCCAACTTACTAAACTCTCTTATTAATTCTAATAGTTTTTCTATGTAATAGCTTTTGTGTACTCGTGTGCCATGATGTGAAGACAGTTAGAAAGCATTGCTTTAGAGAAAGTCTAGCCTTAGTTTCTTCATCTACAAAATGGGACTGAAAAAGTGCCTGCTCCATAAGATTGTTATGAAGATTAAGTGGTTGATCCAAGTTAGGCAACAGAGAAGTACCTAGTACACAGTAGGTGTTTAATTGCTGCTAGCTGTTATCCTTATCTTTACATCCTTCCTCTTCCTTTACTTAAGACCTTGTGTTTTCCTCTTGCAGGCTCAACCTGATGCCTTAAGCCATCAGCAGTGGGTTTTACCTTTTATGAGTCACTTTTAGATCCTGAGAGAAGCTTTGGATCCTTATCCCAGGACAATGCAAGAACATATAATTTTGCATATAATTTGAGGAGGATAAAGATCCCCTTATCTATGTGGGTGGGTCTTCCCCTGCCTCCAACAGATTTATGGAACCAGGTAAGAATCCTGCTGTAGAACAATCGTCCTAGTTTTCTAGAGAGGTTTAAGTTCTGCTGTTGGGGTACCCTGGGCATTCAGGATTAATTTACTTTGCTCCTAATCTGGCTACAACATCATGCCCCAGTTCTGATAAATGGGATTCAAGCTTCGGTAATCAAGGCCAGGCCTTACTTTTCTGGTCTTGAGCCTGTGCTTGGCAGACTGCTCAGGACCCATGACGTCCCTGAAGTAGGGGCCCTGCCCTGTTAATGTTAGTCCCTCGAGGGTGGGGTTTCTCAGCATTGGCACTGTTGACACTTTGTGCTGGACAATTTTTATTGTGGGTGTCTGTGAGTAGGAGCTGCTCTATGCATTATAGAATGTTTAGCAGTATCTCTGGCCTCTACTCATTAGATGCCATTAGCATCCCCCAATTACAACAACTAAAAATGTCTCCAGACATTGCCACATGTCCCATGGAGAGACAAAACCACCTCCAGTTGAGAATCACCACTCTAGGGCCCAAAGTCCTGTCCTTAAACTTCTGCCTGATGCCTGGAGTCCTGCTATCTGCTGACAGACCTCCCTAATACCAACTATAAACCAAGTTCTCCAAACATAGCTTACTCCTGGATTTCCCAGTGCTATGTTCGGGCTTCCTATAAAGAGGTCACTGTAACTCTTGCCGCGTCTTTATGGTGTCAACAGCTTGCCTGGACTACCAACTGTTCTGATTCAAGATACAATCTTCGCTGACTTGCGTGGATGACCCTCCACCCCCTACAACTGCTAGCCTTCCCACAGGGATGGAGTGGGGCTGATTTCAGTCTCTGGATCCAGTTGAGATCCAGTTAGTTCTTCCAAGAGTGGCTGTGTCAGGAGATATGACAGTGATAATTTGTTTGTTTTCCTTGGGAAAGTCATCTTCCCAGTGGTTTTATGTGAGAGAGCCTGTTCTTTTACTATATAAGTAGAGACAGAGTTTTCTGAAGATAATTAATTGCCCCACTCTACTGTGCAACAAGTCAGTCGGGAATGAGCAGCAGAACCACAGAATTGCAGGCTTAATAGATTCCAGCAGCACAAAGGCGGTGAGCTTAATCATAGAGCCTTAGAGAGAGCGAGAGAGATTGGTTGGTTGACTGAAAGAGCAGAGAACAGAATGAGGGAAAGAACATTGTGTAATGCTTTCACAGAGAACATACCTAAGAACCACAGGAGAGAGAGAGAGTAGAGAAAGGAAAGTACAGGACAAATTGTACCTGGCAGTATCCTAAACCTGGCCTGGTTAATTATAGAGGGGTAGGGGGTGCTGGGAGGGCCCAGAGCTGGCACGGTACTCAGGAGGGACACAGATATTGAGATTGGGAGGAAATCCACTCAAACAGGTAAAAAATGGTATCTAATGGCTTTAACAAGTTAGAGGATTATTTCTCTCTCATGTGAAAGTATGGTGGGCTTCTTTGGCAAGGTAATCAAGGACTCAGGCTTTTTCCCTCTTGTAGCTCTATCATCTATTGGGTGTTGCCCTCATCTTCATGACTGAGATAGCTCATTCCCACACTCATATTCCTGCTAGCAGAAAGAGGGGAGGAAGGGAAGACACACCCCTTCCCTTACAGGCATAACCCAAAAGTTGCACACATTTTGGCTCACATCCCATTGGCCAGAACTTAGTCATATGGCCACACCATATGGCCACATCTAGCTGCAAAGGAAGCTAGAGATTCTGGGAGGCAACACACCCAAATGAAAATGATGGATTCTCTCTGAGATATTGCTCTACCACCACTGGCCTGAGCGCTTCTTGTCCTCACTCACCTCCCCTTTCTCACAAATTTAATTTCCCAAATACCCCAAGGAACCGTCTGGCAGACCCACCCTTGAAAAACAGAAGATAGAAAGAAAAAGAGTGGGCAAAAATGGAATCCTCCTTAACAAAAAAGAGTTGCCAAACACTTAAATTTTGCTAGGTCTAAAGAAAGGTGATTTTAAGTATAATGCCATCAGGCAGGCAAAGTGACCCAACCTTGTGCTAAGGCCATACTTCTCTCAGAAGTGAATTCCAGAGAAGACTTGTAGGCAATGTTGTGGGCTCTTGGACAGCGAGGGAGCACGTGCTTACAGAATCAGTGTTCTAAGGCCATCATCCCTCAGTAATGCTCATCTTCCAAAGGGGTAAAATTTAATTATGGATACCAGCACGTTTCTGGGACTGAAAGAATTAGAAACCTAGAGGGAAATGTGTCTGTGGCCACGTCGGAAAAGATGCTTCATTATACTCAGGGATGCGGTCTCTCGGCTGGAAGATCTCAGCAGCCTAGTCTAATATGAAGAGGAGCAGAGGTCTGTGGTTACCGGACATCACAGGATTATAAAGCGGTGAAGACAGACGGAAATTAGGAAAGGACTATTTATATAAAAGATATTCTGACACAATGAATGTAATTTTATGAGATTATCTTTTTCACATTTAAATAAACTTGTTTAGAACAGTTTTAGATTTACCGAAAAATCGAAAAAATAGTGCAGAGTTATATTTTTATCTTATTTTATTTTCAGAGTAAAGGAATTTATTACTCAAGCATGGCAAGAACATGAACATCTGCATATTTGTATCTTATATTTGTAAATGAAAGCTTTTTTATGCTGAACATTTTAATAAGGAAATTAAGAACAAAAATTGGTCAGTAGTAGAAAATCCAAAAAAGTACCATTTTCTCTGATCTGCCACTCTCTGAACAGGAAATTTTTGGCAAATCACTCAACATCTTTGAACCTCAGTTTTCTCACTTACAAAACAGAGATAGAACTAATGTTTCACACAGTTGCTATGGTGACAACATAGTACAGTACACGTGAAACGTCTGCATATGGACTTATCGTAAAGTCTGAAACACCGACCAAATCGTGGTTCCAGTGATTATTCTGCAGTACTGCATAGCATTTTTACTGACTGAACACAGTTATATGAGTTGACATACATATTAGAGTTCATATATTTAATTTGCTTGTCATTGTGTGGGCTGCCCACTCTCTAAGGAAGGTTGCTGAACTGATGCTGGAAAAAGACTAGAAATCATTAAACAATTAAATTTCCACGTGTAAAAACAAATAGAATAATTTCACTATGAAAATAAATACTATAAAATTTAAATAATTTAATAGTAATTTTCCCAAAATAAAACATTTAATACGACTGATGAAGGATGCGAAGAAGAAACAGCTTGTAAGAGTATCTCAGACTTACTATGCCTACTTCCTAGGATAAGGAGCAGAAAAACTGGGCAAGATTTGTGTCTGGAAGTAGATTTTGTGAACCAGAGAGGAAACAGGGATTTTCCTGATTTTCTGCGGTGCTTCCGGATGCTAGTAATAGGTCATTATCAGTGGTTATCTCTGGGTGATGGGATTTAGGGTAATTTTTATTCTGTACTTTTTTTGGTGTGTGTGTGAGGAATTTGGGGCCTGAGCTACCATGTGTTGCCAATCTTCCTTTTTTCTTGAGGAAGATTGTCGCCGAGCTAATATCTGTGCCAATCTTCCTCTATTTCATGTGGGATGCCACCACAATGTGGCTGGATGATCGATGTCTAGGTCCACACCCAGGATCTGAACCTGCAAACCCTGGGCCACCAAAGTGGAGTGCTCAAATTTAACCACTACACCACCAGGCCAGCCCCTAGTTAGTACTTTTTAACGTCCAGTTTCCTACAACAAACATGAATTGTTCTTTTGTAATAACATTTGTTTAAATGCCCAGTGTTGTCCGTATTCAAAATAGATAGTGGATTACATTACGTTATTAAAACAAAAACTGTGAGGTTTATTTATATTTTTCTGGCCAAAAAAAAAAGGGTCATATTTCCTGGAAAATAGCACCAATTACTAAGCATGTTCATTATACTTCAGATTTCAAAGATAAGCCACCCATGAAAGTGGAAAGATTTCTATACTGAATGGATGAAAGGGTATTTCTGCTTTGTTCACTTTTGAGATCCGTGATATATCCTCAGTGTCAGCTATAAAACCTTGAATTTTCTCTTTTATATAATTACTATACTGAAAGAAAAGTTGCCTATGGTCACCTGAAAATTAGAACACTAAAAATAAAGAGCAAAAATTTTTTTTCTTTCAAAAACAAGGTCCAAATGAACTGACTTAAATAAACATATCGTTGAAAGTAGATATTCATTTCAACTCTGCCTCTTTATTTATGGAAGTCATTTTGTTTTATCAAATTGGGAAGCCCAAAGACGAGACACAGACGTACTCAGTCTCATGGGGATGGAATCTTGGTCCTTGCTACTCAAGTGTGGGCCGCTGATCAGCAGCATCAGCGTCACCTGCGAGCTTGTTAGACAATCAGAATCTCCAGCTCCATCTGAGCTCTGCTTTTGACAAGCTCTGCATTTGACTGTGATTCATATGCACGTTAAACTTTGAGAACCACTGATCGATTGAATATTTGGCTAATTTTGAGCTACCCTACCTGTCAGTATTAGC
Organism: Equus caballus; assembly: GCF_041296265.1. NCBI lineage: Eukaryota > Metazoa > Chordata > Mammalia > Perissodactyla > Equidae > Equus > Equus caballus. The sequence continues at coordinate 51,559,202 of NC_091701.1, read as the reverse complement.
CAAGAGATCCAGCTGTTGTGGAGGCACTTCTGGAATGTGGGGGGTAGGTCATTGCTGTCATTACTTCCAAGAAGCTCATCTTCCTGTTCATTGATTCGTCTAAAAGTCTGCCCAAACCGATCAGGAGTAAATGAAAGGTGGGGTAATTATTCAAAGAAAATTATCAGAAATTTGTGCAAAAAACCATATTACAGGAATTCATTGTAATATTTTTATTATAGCAGAATAATTGAAAACAATCTAATGTTAACAAAAAATCAGTTAAGGAAATTATGGTGCATCTAAAAGCTGCAAAGTAACCATTAAAAACCATGTCACAGAAGAAAGTTTGCTGGCATGAGAAAACGTCCACAGTGTATTCTCCAGAACAAAGCTGGCTACAAAATGTGACTTGATTCCATTTTCATTTTAAAAATATACATATAGGGGCCGGCCCGGTGGCGCAGCAGTTAAGTGTACACATTCCGCTTTGGCGGCCTGGGGTTCGCTGGTTCGGATCCCGGGTGCAAACATGGCACCGCTTGTCAAGCCATGCTGTAGTAGGCATCCCATGTATAACGTAGAGGAAGGTGGGCACAGATGCTAGCTCAGGGCCAGTCTTCCTCAGCAAAAAGAGGAGGATTGGCAGATGTTAGCTCAGGGCTAGTCTTCCTCAAATAAATAAATAAATAATATACATATACACACAAGAAAAAAAAGTTGCAAGCACATGCCCCATTGTGTTAAAGTGGTTACAGATTTAGAGTGGCTTTTTTTAAAATTTTATTTTCACTGTGCTTTTCACATTTTCTGCATCAAGCACTATTTCTTTTGTACAAAGAGAAAAAGAAGAGTGTCATAAAGAAAAGTGATCAAAACACAGCCTTGTATTTCTGGCTGTAAATAGTAGAAATTTCTTTCATCTAGAAACTCATTTCTACTCTGATTCAATTATCGCCAATGTTCGCCAATGACACTAACTTACTTTTACACTGGAGCAGCGGTTCTCATTCCTGGCTGCGGGTTATTATCACCTGGGGAGCTTAAAACAACCAGCCAAACAACTAAACAGCCATACAAAAATGATGGCTGGTTTCCACCCCGAAAATCTTGGGCACTGGGAATTTGTAAAAGCTTCCCAGAGTTGAGAACCACTGCTCAGTATGCATGGAAAAATATTCATAGTTAGTTCATTTCTGAAAACCATTTACACTATCTTAGTTACAAAACACTTTGGGTTGTTTATTAAAGTACAACTTTTTTTTTTTTAAGGAAGATTAGCCCTGAGCTAACTACTGCCAATCCTCCTCTTTTTGCTGAGGAAGCCCGGCCCTGAGCTAACATCCGTGCCCATCTTCCTTTACTTTACATGTGGGATGCCTACCACAGCATGGCTTTTTGCCAAGCGGGATCCGAACCTGCGAACCCCTGGCCACAGAGAAGCAGAATATGCACACTTAACCACCGTGCCACTGGGCAGACCTCTAAAGTACAACTTTTAAAGTCATCTCACCATCATTTTATTCAACAATATTCAACATTTATTGAGCATCTAGATTCTTTGTTCCATTTGAATCTCAGAGTAACCCAGGAGGTCAGTAAGAGAGGTATTAAGTCCGTTACAGAGAAGAGACATCCCAGATGCCACAGTTCCTTAGGGAAACGGCTCAAATCTGTGTTCCTGGACTCTAAAGCCAGTGCTCTTTATGTTAACACATTGTTTCTAGAGTCCCACATTTACGTTCAGAGAAGGTATTTTTCTGGTTTGTGGTTCTGTCTTTTTCTTTACACATTTCAAGCATGCTTAGAATGTTTACATCTGAGGGATGTGAAAGAGTCTTTCTTTATTGAAAATGAGGCAATGTCAGCTCAGAAATTTCTGAGGACCACTATCTAATCATCCTTTGAGGGGCTTAGATGCTAAAGGGTTCAGAGCTTCCGAACCTGGACACTATAAGACAGAGTAAGCAAACTGGAGACTTGATGTGACATTTCCCATTTGTATCTGGATTTTAGCAGTTGTGCCCTATGAGAAGAGACCATTGGAACCAGCTGTAATTTACCTGCTGTTAAATGACTCTGCCCTTTATAAATGTAAATTGTTTGAAAGACTTTCTCTGAATATTGTAGATGTTGACTTCCTCTGTACCTTCACAGTATAAATATATGTCTTCTTATTTAAAATTATTCACATGCCTACTGCACTTTGGGAAATAGGCATGTTTTTAAAATAATAAATCATTTCACCATCAAGTGTACCGAAAAAAAGAGAAAAAAAAAGAATTTGAGGCCGCTTATGCTAGATATCAAATTATTGTTTTATGTCAGTTGTGATTAAACCTGAATAATTTTTAATTGAAGATGGTCACGATGTTTCTCTAAATCCCGCACTGAACGAGTCAACCAAATCTGACTTTGAAACCAGAACCTCCCTGTGGGTGATGAGGAAGTCAATGGCGGCCTCGGTTGCCCTTGGAGGCCACTGGTTGGCAGCCGTGGAGTTGCTGCCACCTCGTGGATATTCCAGGTAGTGCAGCCAGGGAGGCGGCCTCAGCCGCGCCAAGGGAGCGAGAGCCCCGCAGCCCGGCTAGTCAGTCGCGCTTTGGTAATGCCTCAGCTGAGCTCCCTTAGTACCTCGAAAGACGAAGGGCCTGTGCAGGTTATTACCGGTTTGCGGTGTTTATTAATCCACAACCGTATTGTTTTTGATGGACAACCTAAGATTAAGGATAATAAAGGACTCTGGGAATGTGGACTCAATAATTTTGTTGGCTTGAGAACAAAGAAGAAGAAAATCAGTAAATACGACCCGGATCCTCCAGTAATTACGCCATCATATAAATTACTGTTTTCTCTTATTCCAGCCCACAGTCTGTCATTCTTGAAGGTGTGATATATTAATTTTTAGCTAAGCAATATCCACAGGGAGTAATCAGAGTCGGCACTGTACAGGTGTTTTTCCAAAGAAAAAGGTTACTATTGGAATTATTTATAAATGACATCAGAACGCTGAATATTAACAAAGTGATTTTCATCTGCTTATTAAGTATCAGGAGATACATATGCACCGACTCATGTTGCTCTGGCTGACATCTGAAAGCTCACATGTTATCCAGGAAAGAAGTTCTCCATCTTCAAGGTGCTTCAACCCTCCTTCTGGTCCTTTTTCTTTTTCCTTTTAAATTTTAAGTTTAATTATTATGAAATAGTTCAGTCCTACATAATGGTATAAAAATATGATCATGTTTGACCCTACCACTCAGCTTGAGAAACACAAAATTATCAACACAAGCGAAGCCCTTTGTGTATCCTCATTGTGTCTCTTTCCTCCCCATCACCTCGCAGTTTCCACGCCCCTAAATTTGGTGTTTATCTTTCCCATTTGTTTCTTTATGCTTTTATCAAAACAAATGTATCCATAAACCATACAAAGTATCTGTTTTTAATACTTTATTTAAATGAGTTTTTTCCTGTAACTTGAATTTTTTTTTCCTTCAGTGGTATGATTGTGGGATTCATCCATTACATTAGTCTCCTAGGGCTGCCATAACAAATTACCACAAACTTCATGGCTTAAAACAACAGAAATTTATTCTCTCACGCTTCTGAGGGCCAGAAGTCTGAAATCAAAGTGTCTGCAGGGCTGTACTCTCTCTGGAGCGCTCAGGGAGAATCTGTTCCTTGCCTCTTCCAGCTTCTGGTGGGTCCAGACGTTCCTTGGTTTGTAGCTACACAACTCTCATCTCTGCTTCCGTCTTCACATAGCCTTCTGCTCTCTGTGTCTTCTTCTCTTATAAGGACACTTGTCTTGGATTTAGGTCCCACCTGTGTAAGCCAGGATGATCTCCTCCCAAGACCCTTACTTACAGCTGTTAGGACCCCAGAAAATATGTGGTGGAGGCAGGTTGCCACTCCATGCATTTTGACCAACTCCCCTGACCGTTGGCTTATATGGCCACTAAGCTCTGATAGCTAGGACTTCTGGTCATTTAAATAAAGGGCATTTCATGTGGCATTGGTTCTAATGCTTCGCCCATGTAGGAGAAAACTAGCTAGTATTGAGAGGCTACAGGGGAACAGAATGCTGCATGCGCTGGTTGGGGAGGCAGGAAATCTGGGCTCTGGAATCAATCCTCTATTGATCCCCAAACTCGAAGGAACAGGATGCTGTTTTGTCCCTGTTTCTCTTCCACGCCATTTTATCTGATTAACCAGCAAGGAGGTCAGCGAGAGGCAATAACACCGACCCAATCCCTGGGTTTGGGCTCGGAATGCACAAAGGGAGTTTTTAAACACTTAGATTGTTTTGATTACTAAAGTAAATAATCTTACAGAAGTCTGGGAAATGGAAGGAAAAATTACTTTTAAGCCCACTAACCTATTCTATCTGTTTTTCATCTGCATATTTTTATAGTTGTAGTCATTTGAATGTAGTTTTAGAACCTACAATATATCATCATTTTCCTTGTTGTTATATAAAAAGACAAGTATTTTCATTTCCATCTTACACTTGCAGAAACTGAAGCTCAGGAGACTGACCTACTAAAGGCCCCAGAGTTAGTGATGAAGCCGAGGATGATAAAGTAATTGTAATTAATAATGCATGAAATGTTATAACAGTTTCCAGGTTCTATTTAGATATGCAGCTATTTCTAGTAGGTATTTGCATATCAACATCTGGTTACCTGTTGCTGCATAACAAACCAATCCCAAAACCTAGTGCCTTAAAACAATGACGGCATTTATTTTTCTCATGAATTTGTAATTCGAGCAGGGCTTGGCAAGGACGGATTATCTTTGCTTCCCTGTGGTGTCATCTGGGGTGGCTGGACACTGGAGGGTGGGACCATCTGAAAACTCTTACTCACAGGTTGCTGGTTGATGCTGGTTGTCAGCAGGGCCTTAGTTGAGGCTGGGGCCAGAACACCTACACATGGCTGCTCCACGGGGCTGCTTGGCTTCCTCCCACAATGGTGGCTGGCTTCCAAAGGCAAACACCCCAAGAGAAAAGAAACGAGGCAAAAGCTGCCTCCTCTTTTGTGATCTCATCTGAGAGATCATACAGGATGGCTTCTGCCACTTTCTGCTTGTTAGAAGCAAGTTATTGAGCCCAGCCACTATTCAAGAGAAGGGGAATTAGGCTCCACCTTTTGCTGAGAAGAATTTCAAGTAACTTGTGGACAAGTTTTAAGACTATCACAATTACCCCACTGGACATAAATTCTTTACATTTTCCCCTACATGTAACATATACTTACTCCCCTCTCTCTAGACCCCTTAAACTTTGTATCTACTATAGCCTCAGGCTTGAGGTCCATGATCTGGACATGTAAATCAGGTCCAGGAGCAGCTGAGGCCCCTTGGATACTGTTCCCGAGTGCAGCCCCTCTCAATCTGAAGACCTGTGAACCAAGAGACAAGCCATCTTCCCACCACCCCCAAAATACAGAGGTAGGACAACTACAGAATAACCACTATAAACCCTTCTGTTAAAAATGGGGGAAAACAGGAGGCACACAGCACTCACTGGTACACAGCAGTTCTGAAGTCCACCTGAGCATGTGTTGCTAGTTCCTTGATTAGGATTCAGTCCTACCACCTGGATGTTGTTCAGCATAGCTTTTGGCTCCACCCACTGGGCTCTTGGTTCCACCCTTTGAGTCATTCTTCTTTCTCCACTAAAAGTAGCCCATCTTTGCAGCTGAGTAGTTCTCTCAGGCTGCTTCCTGTCCTTACAAGTCTGGGAAGCCAAAGGCCTGAGTATACCATTCAGTCTAAGCTGATTATAATTCTTTAAAAAAACTTAGGCTTCTTATGAATCAATTCATAACCAACTCCATTAGGCAAAAGCCACACCCACAAATCTCGGGTAGCTCTTCTCTAGCTTAGACTCTCCAAAGCTGCTGTGTGATAACATCCTTACAATTTGTAGGCCTTTCGTATGCTGGGTGGGGTCTAAGAAGCAACACCTTAAAACTTGCCGAGGTCTTAAAAAGAATTGTATGGTCACACCCCTGGCTTCACCTTTGGACCGTGTTTTCCTGACACCGCTCTGGATTTGATCTTCACCTGGAAGTCATTTCTTTTGCCATGTGGAGAGGTGAGGAAGGAGAAATCATTTTCAAACCCAGCATTCCTGGCTCCTATATATTTAATGGTTCTTTCTTTAGCTTACCCTTTTCCTCTTGCGTTTTACTATGGTCAGTGAGAATAACCAGGCAGCACCTTCAGTGCTCTTCCTGAAAATCTCCTTAGATAGGTCATTCAGTTAATTTGGCATATTTTCCATCTTCCATGTTACCACAGCAGACAGTGCTAACCTTTCTCCCCATATGTGACAACTCCCAATAACATTCTCCTCACTTTCTTGTCAACCCTTATCAATAACTTCTTGAAGAACCATGAAGCTTCCACTAACAGTCTCTGGAAGACACTCCCAAATTCTGCCTGCTGCCCAGTCCTGAAGTCATTGCTACATGTTTTTGGCTTTTGTTATGGTTATCTGTGGCTGCAAACAAATCATTCCAAAACTTAATGGCTTAAAACAATAATAACATCTATTTGCTCATTAATCTACAATTTTGGAAGAACTCGGAGGATACAGTATGTCTCTGCTTTACTCAGTGTCAGCTGAGGTGGCTTGAAGATTGGGGGCTCGAATAATCTGAAAACTCACTCACACGTCTGGTGGCTGATGTTGGCTGTCAGCTGGGAGCTCATCTGGCACTGTTTTTGGAATCCTACATGTGACACTTCCATGTGGCGCCTTGGCTTTTTCACCAAATGGTGAGGTGGTTGGGTTCCAAGAGCAAGCCTTCCAAGAGAGAAAGCCAGGGGGAACCTAGTCTCAGAAGTCACATAGTATGATTTCTGCCACATTCTGTTCTTTAAAAGTGAGTCACTAAGTCTGGCCCATATTTAAGGAGAGGAGAATTGTACTCCACCTTTGAAGGGAAGAATATCAAAGAATTAGAGGACCAGTTTTAAAACCATGGAGAGTGACGTCAGCAACATGACAGAGTGAGCTGTTCCCTTTACCTCTTGGCTTTTGAACTACAACTAAATGGACGTTCATTGATCAACAGAGGATACCCACACAGCACAACAGGATGCCTGAGAGACCTGTACAGCTATACATCTGAAGGTGGATGGACTATCCCTGGGGAGGTGGCGGAGATAGGTGAGCCCTCTCTGAACCCCCAGCAGCCCTGTGCATGCGTGCGACTCCTCTCCCAGCTGGAGTGCCCATAGTACTGCTGCAGCCCTGAGGGTGGGAGGATGCATGAGCATGACTGCAGGAACAGGTGATGGAAGCCCGGAGCCCCCACGTGATTGCTTTCCTGCCTGGTGGGAGAGCTCACAGTGCTGCCATGGTCCCAGGGAGTGGCCCAGGCTCTAACCCAGTGGAGAGGCCCTGCCCACCAAGCACAAGGGCTGGTGAGACCTAGGTAAAGGCAGCAGTGGATCTGTGCACCCAGGAAAATGACTTCCCAGCTACTGTGAGTGCCTATAGTACCACTGCAGCCTCAAAGGTGGGAGCGCACCTTGGTGGGACTGTAGGAGCAGGCAGCGGCGGCTTTGAGCCCCTTTATGATCACTTTCCCATTCAGTGGGAGAGCCTAAAGTTCTGCTGTGGTCCCAAGGAACAAGCCAGGCTCAGGCAGGCACAGCTGCCAGGAATCATAGGGGATTCAGAATACACAGCTCCTGTCTGTCCCCAGTAGTGGCAGTGGAATCTGCAACCACATATTATCACTATGCAAAGGCACAAATCCACCCCATCAAATAGTATGAAAAGGTATATTAATACTCCAGACCAGAAGGAAGAAGACAAACATCCAGAAATCAACCCTGAAGATACAGAAATTTACAATCTAAATGACAGAAAATTCAAAATAGCTATCATAAAAAAACTTAATGAGTTACAAGAAAACTCAGAAAGACAGTTCAATGAAATCAGGAATAGAATTAATGAACAGAGGGAATTCTTCAAAAAGAGATTGAAACTATAAAGAAAAACCAATCAGAAATGTTGGAGATGGACAACACAGAGAAATATCTGGAGTCCTTAAATAATAGAGCTGATGTTATGGAGGAAAGAATTAGCAAATTAGAGCACAGAAATATAAAAATGCTTCAGATGGGGGAGGAGAGAGAACTAAGACTAAAAAGAAACGAAGAAATTCTCTAAGAAATATCTGATTCAATTAGGAAATGCAACATAAGAATTATAGGTGTTCAAGAGGGAGAAGAGAGGCAAAAAGGAGCAGAGAGCTTGTTCAAAGAAATAATAGCTGAGAATTTCCCAAACCTGGGGAAGGAACTGGAATTACTTGTAAAGGAAGAAGCTAATAGAACTCCTAATTACATCAATGTAAAAATACCTTCTCCAAGGCGTATAGTAGTAAATCTGGCAAAAGTCAATTACACAGGAAAAATATTAAGGGCAGCAAGGCAGAAGAAAATAATCTACAGAGAAACCACTATTAGGCTTTCAGTGGATTTCTCAGCAGAAACCTTACAGGCTAGGAGAGAGTGAAATAATATATTCAAAATTCTGAAAGACAAAACTTTCAGCCAAGAATGCTCTATCCAGTGAAAATATCCTTCAGATATGATGGAGAAATAAAAACTTTCCCAGATAAACAAAAGCTGAGGGAGTTCATTGCCACAAGACTCCCCCTACAAGAAATGATCAGGAAGGCCCTCACACCTGGAAAAAAGAGAAAGGGTTTACAAAGCCTTGAACAAGGAGATAAATAGGCAGACAAAATCAGAAAATTGCAACTCTCTATCAAAACAGGTTAGCAGACACTTAGTTATAACATTAAAGATAAAGGGAAGGAGGGACTGGCCTAGTGGCATAGAGTTAAGTGCACACACTCCACTTCAGCAGCATGGGGTTCACAGGTTCAGATCCCAGGCAGGAACCTATACACTGCTCATGAAGCCATGCTGTGGCAGTGTCCCACATACAAAACAGAGGAAGATTGCCACAGCTGTTAGCTCAGGGACAGACTTTCTCAAGCAAAAAGAAGAAGTTTGTCAATGGATGAAGGCTCAGGGCCAATCTTCCTCACCCCCTCAAAAAAAGATAAAGGGAAGAAAAACATCAAGAATAAATATAATCACTTAATTTTAACCACAAACTCATAACACAAAATGGAATAAGTTGTGACAACAATAACTTAGATGGGGAAGAGGAAAGGGATGGAGTCTGCTTAGATTGAGAAAATAAGAGGCTATTAGAAAATTATCTCATCTATGTGATCTTTTGTACAAACCTCGTGGTAACCACTAAACAAAAAATTAGAACAAAGACACAAATGATAAATAAAGAGAAAATTAAGAAAACCATCATAGAGAGTCACCAAACTGAATTAGCAGTCTAAAATACATGAGACAAGAAACAAGGAAAATACAGAACAACTGGGAAACAAGTGATAAAATGGCAGCATTAAGCCCTCATATATCAGTAACCACTCTAAATGTAAATGGATTGAATTCTCTAATTGAAAGACACACAGTGGGTGCTGGCTCAGGGGCATAGTGATTAACTTTGCGTGCTCTGCTTTGGTGGCTCAGGGTTCTCAGGCTCAGATCCGAGGCACAAACATACACACCACTCATCAAGCCATGCTGTGGCAGATCCCACATACAGAATAGAGGAAGACTGGCACAGATGTTAGCTCAGGGACAATCTTCCTCACCAAAAAAAAAAAAAAAAAGATGGAGTAGCTGGATGGATTAAAAAACAAGACCCCACAATATGCTGCCTCCATGAAACACATCTCAGCTCTAAAGACAAACACAGGATTATAGTGAAGGGATGGAAGATGATACTCCAAACTAACGGCAAACAAAAGATAGCAGGTGCTGCTGTACTTATATCAGACAAAGTAGGCCTCAAGATAAAAAAAAAAAGGCAATGAGAGACAAAGAGAGACAGTATATGATGATAAAAGGGACACTTCACCAAGAGGACATAACACTTATAAATACATATACACCTAACACAGGAGCACCAAAGTACATAAAGCAACTATTAATTGACCTAATAGAGGATATTAACAGCAACACAATAATAGTAGGGGACCTTAACATCCTATTTACATCAATGGATAGATCATCCAGACAGAAAATCAACAAGGAAATAGTGGAACTAAATGAAAAACTAGAACAGATGGAGTTAATAGATATATAGAACATTCCATCCAAAATCAGCAGAATACACATTCTTCTCAAGTGCACGTGGAACATTCTCAAAGATAGACCATATGTTGGGAAATAAGGCAAATCTCAATATATTTATGAAGACTGAAATCATATCAAGCATCTTTTCTGATCATAATGATATGAAACTAGAAATAAACTACAAGAAAAATGTTGGGAAAGTGACAAATATGTGGAGACTAAACAACATGTTACTGAACAACCAATGGATCATTGAAGAAATAAAAGGAGAAATCAAAAAATATCTGGAGACAAATGAAGATAAAAATACACCATACCAAATCATATGGGATGCAGCAAAAGCAGTCCTAAGAAGGAAATTCATAGCAATACAGGCCCACCTTAACAAATACGAAAAATCTCAAATGAGCAACCTTAAAATACACCTAAGAGAACTAGAAAAAGAAGAACAAAGCCCAGAGTCAGCAGAAGGAGGGAAATAATAAAAATTACAGCAGAAATAGATGAAATTGAAACCAAAAAAAAAAAACCAGTTGAAAGGATCAATGAAACTAAGAGTTGGTTCTTTGAGAAGATAAACAAAATTGACAAATCGTTAGCCAGACTCACTAAGAAAAAACGAGAGAAGGCTCAAATAAATAAAATTAGTAGTGAAAGAGGAAAAATTACAATGGATACCACAGAAATACAAAGGATTATAGCAAATATTATGAAAAACTATATGCCAAGAAATTGGGCAATCTAGAAGAAATAGATAAATTCTTAGACTGATACAATCTCCCAAAGCTGAATCAAAAAGAAATACAGAATCTGAATAGATCAATCACAAGTAAAGAGACTGAAACAGTAATCAAAAACCTCCTGAAAAATAAAAGTCCAGGCACAGATGGTGAGAAGCCTACCCAGATGGCAGAGAATTCTACCAAACAATCAAAGAAGATTTAATATCTATCCTTCTCAAATTATTCCAAAAAATTGAAGAAGTTGGAACACTTCCTAACACATTTTATGAGGCCAACATCACCCTGATCCCAAAGCCAGACAAGGACAACACAAAGAAGGGAAATTACAGGCCAATATTGCTGATGAACATAGATGCAAAAATCCTCAAAAAATTATTGGCAAACCGAATATAGTAATACATTAAAAGGATCATACACCACGATCAAGTGGGATTTATACCAGGGATTCAGGGATGGTTCAACATCCACAAATCAATCAATGTGACACACCACATTAACAAACAAGGAACAAAAATCACATGATCATCTCAACAGATGCAGAGAAAGCATTTGACAAGATCCAACATCAATTTAGGATAAAAATTCTCAATAAAATGGGTACAGAAGGAAAGTACCTCAACATCATAAGGACCATATATGACAAACCCACTGCCAATATCATACTCAATGGGGGAAAACTGAAAGCCATCCCTCTGAGAAGAGGAACAAGACAAGGGTGCCCACTCTCACCACTCTTATTGAACATAGTACTGGAGGTTTTGGCCAGAGTAATTAGACAAGAAAAAGAAATAAAAGGTATCCAAATGGGCAAGGAAGAAGTGAAACTCTCACTGTTTGCAGATGACATGATTATATATATAGAAAACTCTAAAGAACCCATTGGAAAACTATTAGAAATAATCAACAACTATAGCAAAGTTGCAGTGGACAAAATCAACTTATAAAAATCAGTTGCACTTCTACACTCTAATAATGAACTAACAGAAAGAAAACTCAAGAATATAATGCCATTTACAACCACAACAAAAAGAACAAAATATCTAGGAATAAATTTAACTAAGGAGATGAGAGACCTATACAGTGAAAATTATAAGACATTATTGAAAGAAATTCATGATGACATAAAGAAATAGAAAGATATTCCATGCACATGGATTGGAAGAATAAACATAGGTTAAAATGCCCATACTACCTAAAGCAAGCTACAGATTCAATGCAATCCCAATCAGAATTCCAATGACATTCTTCACAGAAATAGAACAAAGAATCCTAAAATTCCTATGTGGCACAAAAGACTGCAAATAGCTAAAGCAATCCTGAGAAAAAAAATAAAGCTGGAGGCATCACAATTCCTGACTTCAAAATATATTACAAAGTTATAGTATAAAACAGTATGGTACTAGTACAAAAACAGACACAGGGATCAATAGAACAGAATTGCAAGCCCAGAAATAAAACCACACATCTATGGACAGCTGATCTTCAACAAAGGAGCTAAGAACATACAAGGGAAGTCTCTTCAACAAATGGTGTCAGGAAATCTGGACAGCCACATGCAAAAGAGTGAAAGTAGATCATTATCTTTCACCATATACAAAATTTAATTCAAAATGGATTAAATACTTGAAGGTAAGACGTGAAACCATAAAGCTTCTAGAAGAAAATACAGGCAGTACACTCTTTGACATTGGTCTTAGAAAGATCTTTTTGAATACCACGTCTACTCAGGCAAGGGCAACAAAAGAAAAAATAAACAAATAGGACTTCATCAGACTAAAGAGCTTCTGGAAGGCAAAGGAAATCATGAACAAAATGAAAAGACAACTCACCAACTGGGAGAAAATATTTGCAAATCATATATCTGACAAGGGGTTAATCTCCAAAATATATAAAGAACTCATACAACTCAACAACAAAAAAACAAACAACCTGATCAAAAAATGGGCAGAGGATATGAACAGACATTTTTCCAAAGAAGATATACAGATGGCCACTAGGCAGATGAAAAGATATCCAACATCACTAATCATCAGGGAAATGCAAATCAAAACTACAATGAGATATCACCTTACACCTGTTAGAATGGCTATAATCACCAAGACAAAAAATAACAAATGTTAGAGAGGATGTGGAGAAAACAGAACCCTCATACTCTGATGGTGGGAATGCAAACTGGTGCAGCAACTATGGAAAACAGTATGGAGATTTCTCAAAAAATTAAAAATAGAAATACCATACCACCCAGTTATTCCACTACTGGGTATTTATCCAAAGAATTTGAAATCAACAATTCAAAGAGACTTATGTACCCCTACATTCATCGCAGCATTATTCACAATAGCCGAGACACAGAAGCAACCTAAGTGCCCACCAACTGATGAATGGATAAAGAAGATGTGATGTGACACACAATGGAATACTAGTCAGCCATAAAAAAGGCAAAATCATCCCATTTGCAACAACATGGATGGACCTTGAGGGTATTATACTAAGCATAATAAGCCAGACAGAGAAAGACAAACACAGTATGACTTCACTCATATGTGGAAGATAACAAACACATGGATGAAAAGAGCAGATTATTGGTTACCAGAGGGGAAGTGGGTTGGGGGTGCACATAAGGGGTAAAGGGGCACATATATGGTGACTGACAAATAATAATGTACAACTGGAATTTCACAATGTTGTAAAAGATTGTGACCTCAATAAAATAAAATAAAAAATTAGGGGCCAGCCCCATGGCCAAGCGGTTAAGTTCGCATGCTCCACTTTGATGGCCCAGGGTTTCACCAGTTTGGATCCTGGGCATAGACCTAGCACTGCTCATCAAGCCATGCTGAGGCGGCATCCCACATAGCAGAATTAGAAGGACCTACAACTAGAATATACAACTATGGACTTGGGGGCTTTGGGGAGAAGAAGAAGAAGAGAAAGAAAAAAAAGATTGGCAATAGATCTTAGCTCAGGGCCAATCTTCAAAAAAAATTTTTTTTTTTTAATCACTGATAAAAAGATACTCTTAGCTCCATTTTAGGGATGCAGAAGCTGTACTTTAGAGAGACTGACCTGCTGAAGGTCTTACAATTAGTAAGTGATAAGGCTTTGGACCATAAAGTATACTTTACATATTTAAATATATAATATGTAACATACAACTCATAAAGCATTACAATGCTACAACATTTTCCTTAGGAAAGCAGAGTTGTAGACGTGTGAAGGAGAGAGAGGTAAGGGCAGAAGTTTTCTGCTAGGTCTTTGCACACACAAAATACTCTAGTAATGTTAGAACATATACAGAGCACTTGTCCATGCATGTAATATCTGCCAAAATCTTCAAATGGCACATTTCTGGATGCCAAAGAGTAAACATTAATATGATCTTAATTGAACTTTCCTATCTTCTTAACACAAGTAAGAGAACCCATCAGCCATATGGGTTATGAAAATAATAAAGGAACTTTATTATTTTTTTGTATAAAGAAAATGAGTTTATTTTGCCATTAATGTTCATTTAATAACTCAAACTGTCATAATGGCCAGAAGTATCTTCAGTTGTGACAAAGCAGCTAACCAGGTTCTTTATTTCTATCAAGCACCCTCTAGTTTGACATACAATGCACGTTTACCTTATTAGCCTCATATTTAGCTAAGATAACTGAGCACAGGGGAGCTCTTTAAATAAAATGACATTTGGCTGTCTGGGCTCTCATAAAGAATGTGTTCACCAACTTTTGCCCAAAGGTATTTTTGATCTCATAGTTAGATTTCTGATTAGTAGTCAATCTTCCTTAATGAATACCTTGTATTTCTTTTCCTTAGATTTATCTGTGCCTGCGTGTGTATGTCTTTGAATGTGAGTGCATGTCCTGTGTGCTTATGTTCCAACTAGTTTGTTTTCCAGTTGCTTATTGGTTTAAATAATTGGTTTATTACTGATAGCTTTTTGAATTTTCTTGGTAAGCACATTGTTGTGCAATGAGGAAAAGAAGCAATTGCCCAAAATTGTTGTGCAATGAGGAAAAACAATCAAAATGCTAAAACCAAAACAGACTGCTGTGCCCAGCAGCGTATCTAAATATCTTCGGAGAAGTATAAAAATAACTTTGCCTAACCCTATTGTGTCCTTTATGGTCGTGCACAGTCTGTGGAGCTTTTCTGGAACAATACACCAGTCTTTATTGATTTTGGCTCATGTTCCCCATATTCATCAAAACCTATGATCTTAACCATTATGTACAGTATTAGATCTTCAAGAACAAAGATGTTTAGCTTAATCGCTCCCTCTCTTGCAGTGACAGCAAACACATAAACATTGTTCAGCACAGATTGTTATTGCCTGAAAAGAATAATGAATGCTGTGCATTGTACAATGAGGAAAATAAGGTGTTGAGATTATTGTGCTTGGGAATTTACCACCACGATCTGTGATTTTCCCCATTGCTTTTGCTCAGGGTTTCTCCCCTTTGCCCCCTGCCCCCAAGCTCTTCTGAGTCGGGTGGATTCCACTTTGGTCCGTCTCTAACTCTTTACTCAGTTTATCTCTTATCCTAGATTCGTCTCTTTTGTCAACCTTACAAAGCCTCTCCTTTCCGGAGCCTTCATTATCTAGATTACAAAAGGTTTACTCTACTCTTTTTTTTCTTTTAAATTTTTTTTTTCTTCTTCTCCCCAAAGTCCCCCAGTACATAGTTGTATATTTTAGTTGTGGCACATGGGACACCGCCTCAGCATGGCTTGATGAGCAGTGCCATGTCCTTGCCCAGAATCTGAACCAGTGAAACCCTGGGCCGCCGAAGCGGAGCGCACGAACTTAACCACTCAGCTGTGGGGCCAGCACCGGTTTATTCTACTCTTAAGCTTTGAGAATTCTGGATAATTCTGTGCTGAAGGACAGAAATGATGGTATATATTAAATTGGATGCAAGTCTGTAAAATAACATAGACTCATAGCATTCTATCATGAGCCTAGGGCAGTACCTATGAACAGTGCCTATGGACACAGGAGTGCCTCAAAAATTGAACTGGCGAGTGAATAAGAAAGGGCCTGTTTTTGTAGAGGATAGAGAGTGACTTGTCCAAGGCTACATTCCTGACCATCGTAGAGTTCTTAAAGAATCCGGATCTTCCTGTCTTATCCAGTTCTTACCATTCTACGTGGCCCAGTTTCCAGTAATTTGCATCACCTTTGGAAGACTTGTGAATGTTTCTGCCTCTGGGGATCTGGGGACCAACAGCGCGGCAAAGCAAGTGGTTTCTCAGGCCAGTCGGTGTCTGATCAAGTTGGGCTCTTGGCAAATGCTTTGGTTCCTCTTTCCTGGTGTTAAGAAAGCATTTATTTTGGTTTTAAAATATTGTCTTTGATTTCTTATTAAATTTGACTAAACAAAGATTTGGATGATGTCAACCAGGCAGATGGATTTCTGATAATACATGTTTTTTAAGTGCTTGTAATGTTTTCCTCAGTATAAAAGTAATACGTGTTAATTACAGGAAATCCAAAAAAACAGAAAGAGGGAAATTTAAAATCCCCATTGTTCTACTCTACCCCAAAGACAACCATTATTAACTAATTAACCAATTGGCATGTATGCTTTCAGTTGCGTATATATGCACATATATGCATGCACATTCACATTTATACATTGTTTTATATACGTTTACTTTACTTAATATTTTATGAACATCTTTCCATATTGTGAAATACTCATCTACAACACAATTTTTGACGACATAATTTTTTTGCAGTATGACATTGTATTTATCCATTCTCTATTGGACACTGTTTCCAAAGACAAGAAATCTTTAAAGATGACTTGCCATTCAGATCGCCACTGTAGTAGTGATTCTCAGTCTCCACTTTCATCCCGCTTGCAATCCCGTGCTCTGGAAATAAGAGAGAGAGAGTGACAGTGTGCATTGGGCTGCCCCTGGGAGCGAGCATCCGCTAGAGCTCCAAAGGAAAACGGAACCTGACCGCCTGATCGTCAGGGCCCCTCTCCTAGTTCTCCGTAAGGAAGAATAAGGATTTTCACAACCTGCAGGTCTTGTGAGTTTCCTTCTTGAAATCAATCAAGTATTTGTAGTTGGGAATGTCGGGAATCTGGGAATTGGGCAGGGGACGAGGAGAACAACTTTACAGATTTAATATAATTTTCGAGATTGGATATAGAATTTTTAAAAAGTGTTTTTAATGAGGCAAAGAAACATGTATCCAGTTTTTCATGCTGATTTAAACTGGCAAACTGCATGTTAGGGAGGGATGGGTGTGTGTGTGTGTGTGTGAGAGAGACAGACAGACAGACAGATAGACAGACAGACAGAGATAGAGAGAATGGGAGTGGAAGGCTAGGTAAGAAAGAGATGATTTTTCTATCCCATGGGACCTGAATCATAATCACCACACACTCTTGCACACACTTGAGCTACGTTTGTACTTTTGCACCCTCTTGGGTAAACAAAGTCACACTTACAAGTTGTCACTATTCCCCTTGCCTCTGCTCTCCTTCACTTTCCTTCCTTCACTGAGTGTTCCAGGTGAGTTCACTGGGCCCAGAATCTTCCACAGTCTGCTCCAAGACCACCTAGCTAGAGATATGAGGGAAACATGAACTCTGATAGAAGAGGAGGGGAGCTGGATGAGTCTGGGAAGGGCAAGGATGCTTCCAGCTCTCTCTGCCTTCACCCCAGCTGGGCCGCAGTCAGGGAGGAAAGAGGTCTCAGTGTCCCCAGGACCACGACCTGCCTGTTTGTGCCACAGCTGAGCTGGGGGCTGTCCTCTGGAGTTCATCCAGTCCAACTTCAGAGTCCCTTCAGCCCCTGAGCTACAGAATAGGGGCCTATCCAAGAAATCGCCTCAGAATCTTAACTTTAGAGGAACCTCAGACCTTATCCCATTCAACATTTATCCAATGCTTACATTTTTCCTTTTCACCTTCATTCTCAACAAGGAAATTGGTGACAAGTCTCAGTCTAGTTTCAATGTGATAGATTCATACCAATTGATATAAGTACATATAAAATATTTATTTGGGCTAGACTTCAGAATAATCTGCTGTAACATTAACCAAACGGAGGAGCTGCTTACGCGAGATTCTGATCCCGAGGCTGACGACCGGATAGCCTTCCGGTTGAAACAGATATCCTTCCGGTTGAAACATACACTCCGCCCCCCCCCCCCCCCCCCAGCCTGGAAAGCTCCCAGTTATGTAGCAGTAGAGAATGAACCAATCAAAGACTGCCAAAGGGACTTCAGAGTCAATCAGAAAGCCTCCCCCACTTCCAGGACTCCCACCCTGATAGAACACTCGGCAATCAAAGACTGGCGTAAGACTTCCTCCTTTCACTCTATGACCCTCACTCTCCTTTCACATACCTTCAAGTCCCTACCAGAGGAAAGTGGTGGTAGCTGGCTCCCTCACTGTAGTAAGATCTGAATGAACAGGCTTTGGGTAATTTTATAGGAGTTCTTTGTCTTTTCGACAAAAAACGAGTATACTCTTATCCAGATTTGCCATATAGATGAGCATGTTGGGCTACCTCCAATATGAACAGAGGTTGGCAGATTGTGGGACCCAATACACTTCACTTCTCCAGCATCCTCTCCACCCAAATTTGCCTGTCCTCAAAATGGGTGGTCCCTCTGTGGTGAGTGAGGGGAGCCCTTTTCAGCTTGTGCTTCCTCCTCCTCTTTTGTAGCTCCCTAAAGCCTAACGTTCTC
The DNA here is from genome assembly GCF_041296265.1 of Equus caballus. Taxonomy (NCBI): domain Eukaryota; kingdom Metazoa; phylum Chordata; class Mammalia; order Perissodactyla; family Equidae; genus Equus; species Equus caballus. The sequence goes on along the minus strand of NC_091701.1, from coordinate 51,540,569 downwards.
TAATTAAAGACTTATTCTCTGGGCTCCAAGAGTTCTTCATGTTCTTCATGCATCTGATTATCATGCAAGAAAGTCCACATCTCTCTAAAGAAGAGATATAAACCCAGGGGAGGCACATAGAGAAAAGTCATCTTAGGTCTTGTCTAAGAGGGCTACCTAAAAAGCTGAACAGACTGTCTGAAAGGAGAAATGCCTTAGATATCTCCAGATTTCTAAGGTGCTGGCTAAGGACAGAGTAACTGGCCAGCCGACTGGAAAAAATGTAAAGGGTAGAGAGACAGGCTAGCTGGTTGCTCAAATGGCGGGAGCAAACGGAGGCCGCTGCTGCACTAGGCTAGGCCTGTAGCTCCAGAGGCGTTTTTCCAGATAATGTGAATGGTTTCGATGAGAGAGAAATGGTAGGGTTAGGGCACTGAGAAACTAGGGAGGGGAGAGACTAGGAAAAAATGCCAGTGAGCCGGGAAAGGAGATTTAATTCAGTCTAGGGTCAAGCCAACAATCCCTACTGTCCAGCCACAGTGGGGCAGCTCCCGCCAGGTCTGCTGCCCCACACTGGTTCTCTTTTCCACCACTGACCCTCTCTCTTGCTATCGTACTCTGCCTATCTTGTTGATTAACCCTTCATAAACAGTCCACAAATATCTATCTGGTCCTGCCATAAGCCTGGAGGAGCAAATTCCAACTCCCCAACACTTAAAGAAATCAGGGAGGGAGCGCCAATGAGCAACAGGTACAGTCTGATAAGATGGACTAGTGGCAGGAACCCAGTTCTTTGAATGCCCTGAGGAGAAACACTCCACCCAGACCAAGGCAAGGTGGGACCAGGGGCAAAGGAGAAGCAGCAGGAGCCAGAGAGGGTTTTTCTAGGTGATGCCTGGTCTGGGTTTTATAGGAGGTGCTGAATTTAACAAGGTAGAGAAGGTACATGATATTTGGGTCTGTTTTACAAGATCCTGACCATCCTGTAAACTATTTGAGGGCAGAGATTGGTCCTAAGCCTAGCAGGGAACCACTACTTAGAGCAGTTAATTTGCTAAACCAACGATGTGTAGTATACTAGAATAGCATTGTATTGCATCCTGTGCTATACAATAGTACTTTCAGGACTAGTGTAAATTAGTAACCAATATTAGCTTCACAAGATCTTTTCCTTCTTTTTTCCCTCTCCTTCCCTCTTGTATTTTACCATCTCTTTTCTGAAAAGGGATATGATTTCTGTACTAAAGAGGAAAATTAACTTATCCCAAAGACATCATCTGGGACAAGATCTATATACTTTCCTCAAGTGGATATTAGATGCTATTCAATTAATTTATTCCTAGGAGATGCTGAAGCATCTATGGGTGATGTCTTATCATGCCTGCAACTTACCTTAAAAACGGTGTCAGGGAGGGAGTGAGAGAGAGAAAGTGAATGTGCTAAATGCAAACGTAAATAATTGTTGAATTTGTTGAAGGGTATGTGTGTTTATTATACTGTTTTTTCCAATTGTTTTACAGTTTAAAATTTAAAGGTAAAAAGTTGTGAAAATGCAAATGGATTGCTCACTTGGACAAAGTACTGAATTGGTCGGTAGTAGATGCCTTTCAGAGTCCATGTAAAAGCCGCCTTTGCCTTCACGTGATGCATATTGCTTCCTGCACCTATCTTTATTTATATTTATTTTGTCTATATTACCATCTCAAAGTGTCAAGCTGCCAGAATACAACCTCATATTCAGAACTGTTCTCTGGTCCAGTAGCGCAAACCTAGACGCTCAAATTATTATTATTTTTTTTAACTTTGCAAGAAAGGATTCGCCCTGAGCTAACATCTGTTGCCAATCTTCCTCTTTTTTTTTTCTCCCAAAGCCCCAGTGCATGGTTGTATATACTAGTTATAAATCCTTCTAGTTCTTCTATGTGAGCTGCTGTCACAGCATGGCAACCGACAGATGGGTAGTGTGGTTCTGCACCGGGGAAGCGAACTCGGGCCATTGAAGCAGTGAGAGTGCAGAACTTTAATCATTAGGCCATCAGGGCTGGCTCCACACTCAAACATTTTTAAGTGGAGATCACAATCACTCCCTTATCATCTTTATCTTTTAATGAAGGTCAAACTCTCACCTTTAATTGCACGGTATTTAAAGCAGGTGTGTTTTCTACAGCATTTAATTAGGTAAGCATTAAAGCTAAGTGGATAATAAGCCAGGTCTGTACTTGGTGAGAAGTTGTAAGGGCACCTTGAGGCTGTCCTTTGATCAGCTTTTCCCAAAGCAAAGCAGTCATTCTGCAGCTGTTCCATTAAAAAAGAAAAAAAAGCTTTCTGGTCAAAGTCACTTAGTAAAATACTGTGTATTATATTCTCTATCTTGGAGATTCATGTTACATATTAGCAGTTAAAGGAGTTACAAAGTTCTGGCTTCTGGTAATGGAGGAGTAGGTTCTATTCGACAAACCCTTCTACAGATAACAATTAAAAATTCTGGAAAAAATATTTTTGAAAAACTACTGAAGACACTGGAAAGCAATGAAAAGCAGGCAGAAATTGAAGTAGAGCCTAGATTTGGAAGAAAGGAATGGCACTGGATAAGTTTCCATTTTTAAGTGTTTTTACTGGGAGAAGGCCCTGGACTCTGGACAGCAAAGAGGCTAAAACTCAATAGAAAATTCTCAGTTTTACTGGCTTAAAGAACCAGAGGACAAAATTCAGTGTGACTACAGCAGCTTGAAAGTGAGGGGAGAATCCTACAAAGAAGAAAGCCCATAAGGGAAATCCCTAAATTCTGCCCATAAACTCTACTCACATCTCTGGCTGACCCTGAACTACACACTCATGGGGCAGACTCCAAGCAACCCATCCAAATCTAAAAGAACTGAGTGGAGATTTCAGCTGCTGCTTGCTGCCGGGCAAATAGAGTTTACAGTTTAAGTCTGACCAAGTTAAGTGACTATTAAAACAAAAAGTAAATACTCTTTTGAGAGTATTCAAACCCAGAGTTTCTTCAACCATTCATAATGTCCAGGATACAATAAAAATTAGTAGACATACAAAGAAATAACTAAATGGAGCTCAGATTCAAGAGAAAAGGCAATCAGTGGGAACTCATCTCAAAATGATCCAGATGTTGGTATTAGTAGACAAAGATTATAAAGCAGCTATTGTAACTGTGCTCTGGGACATAAATGAGAATATGCTTGTAATGACTGGACAAAGAAATCTATGCCAAGACACATGATAATCAAAAATCCAAAAACAAAAGACAAAGAAAAAGTTTTGAAAAAAACAAAAGGATTTGATGAATAAAGATATATAGATAGATGATAGATAGATAGAAAGGTGATAAAGCAAATATAGTAAATTGTTAATTATAGACTCTAGGTGGTAGGTACATGCGTGTTCACTTGGTAATTCTTTCAACTTTTCTGGATGTTTGAAAATGTTCATAATACGATATTGGAGAAAAGGTCTGCAAAGTCCTACATTGGAAACCTGTTTAACTTTGTTTAACTCTGTTTTTATCAAACTTCTTTTTTCAACAAAACAAAATAAACAAAAGCTCTAAGGAACATGAAATAAACCCTGTATAACATTCTCTGGAAAATACTTCCTATTTAGATTTAGTTTACATTCATTTCAATTTTTCAAGTGAGAATGGGGTATCTTATCCATTGCAGCATGATAACCTACCCCCAAAACACAATGGCTTAAAATAACAACACTTTATCGTTTCTCATGATTCTGTGAGTTGACTGGAGCTCAGGGGAGTTCTGACCGGGTAGTCCTGCTGGTCTCACTTGGAATCTCTCATGCATCTGAGCTCAGAAGGGGTTGGAACATCCAAAATGACTTCTCATCCTCCAGGGTTTCTCTTCAGGTCGCTCAGGTGTCTAGTCCAGACTTGCTCAACAGCATAATGGTTGGAGTCAAAGAGGAGGGAACAGAAGTTGTGAATTCTCTTAAGGCGTGGGCTCAAATCCTCAGAATGTCACTTCTACATCCCATTGGTTAAAGGAAGCCAAAAGGGAAGCCCAGATTCAAGAGAAGAGGAAATGGACTTCACCTCCTGGTATAAGGAGCAGAATGTGCCTACAGGGAAAAGAGGAACTGACGGTGGTTGTTTTTGGAGATTATTTATCACAGGGGAGATTTGGTACCAGAATTTCCATTCAAAGCACAGAGTTGTATGCCTTATGGAAGATGTTTAAAGTTTACAAATGAATAGATGGTTATCTTACAAAAAGCAATCTTTGCTTCCTAGATCCCAGAGCTTTGTTAAGTAGCAACTTTCTAAATGCGCTAAACTGTTGATTTTGGGTACAGTGGAACACAATCTGGAATTAAGAGTCAGAAGACCTAGGTGTCTATTCTGACTGGTACTTACCAGTCGGGTGACTGGGCAAACACTTAACCTCTCTGAACCTAAGTTCTCTTGTTTGTAAAGTGGAGTTAATATATTTAACTCACTGAATTTTATTTAGGGCCAAAAAAGGAGACAGAGATCTCCCACAATTCTCAGAAGAGCAGTCCCCAAGAGAACTGGAACTAGATCCAAATCAACCTTCAGGAACCCTCAGCAGGATTTCGTGGATCTTCACTAGTACCTGCCATTAATTTGAGTCGGCCACCTTCCCCAAGACTGTTTCACTGTCCACTAGTACTTCCTGTCATTAACTACCAATTCTTTCTCTCTACCATCAGTATTTTCCCTTTACTACATATTTCTTGATTTCTCATCACTTCTGCCTGCCATGAACTACCATGGCCCTACCTAATGGTCTAGACCAGGAATTGTCAAACTTCAGCCTGTGGGCCAAATAGGGCCTGCCATCCGCTTTTGTAAATAAAGCTTTATTGGAACACAGTTATGCTCATTCACTTACTGTTGTCTGTGGCCTCTTTTGGCTACAATGGCAGAGTTGAATAGTTGCAACAGAAACTGTGTGGTCCACAAAACCTGTTTGGCTCTTTGCAGTTTCCTGATCCCTGGTCTAGACTCTCCCTCATGGCTCTTGTCTCTAGGCATTTATTTAGCTTCTGTTCTCACTGACATATTCTTGAAGTATTTCCCTGTTCAAGTTCCTAGAAGAAGGAGAACCAAAATCTTCCAAAATCCTCATTCCTTAACGTGAAATGAAATGAAAGGACATTCTCATTTCACGCCAGGCAGATTCATAGTGTCTTGGCCAGCCGTGGAGAGGCTGCGTGTTTGTGTGGCATGTTCTCTCCCAGCCTCATCAATTAGCTGTGGCTGAGGAAATGTAGACAATATGAAGTCAGTAAAACAGAGCTGCCTTGGAGAAGCTAGGGCATAGTGGGTACTATGATTGACGTGTCTAGTACAACTGCAAATTAAATTAAATGAGCTAATATATGTAAAATATATGGCAATGTGATTTGAGCCATATATTTATAAAGTGTCAAAAGTACTTGCCAATTAAGATCAATCTGAAATGAAATACAGTACCCCCGAAATTAATAATATAAATCAGTGACAAAATATGTAACACAAAAATTTGGTTCACACACTATTATAGTTCTTTTGCATAATAGGACATATAGTATTATGTTATTATAGCTACACAACATAAAATACCATTAACATTTCCCAGGAGATAAAAAGTTGGTGAAGAAAGTTTAAATGAGCTGTGAAATTAGGATTGGATGAGTATTGACTCTATTTAGATGCTAATGATCCTTCTTTCTTATTTGGAAAAAACCCCAACAATTTATCCATTATGAATTATGTACCTTCTCAAGGATAAGTTTCTATAAACACAGAGTTCTGCAATAACCAGCACTTTTAATAGATTCTTCTTCCATGCTTTTCCAACTTAAACTGCATCTGCCTTGGGTGACTACATCTTGGCTCCCTTCTACACTATAGAGTATGGTTCCAGTTCAGATCTGTATGGAGGAGAAAACCATGACAGTTTTGAAACAGTCCTCTGAATCCTTCTAGCAATGTAAAAGGTGTGGTACTCAGAGTACACTTACAGAGAACTCTGACAGCATTTTCAATAAGGAAACTTAAAAAAGAAAAATTTCCCAGGGCCGGGTGGGGGCATAGTGGTTAAGTTCACATGCTCCACTTTGGTGGCCCAGATCCAAGGTGCAGACCTACACACTCTCATCAAGCCATGCTGTGGTGGCGTCCCACATACAAAATAGATGAAGACTGACACAGAGGTTAGCTCAGGGCCAATCTTCCTTACCGAGGGGAAAAAAAAATCTCCCATTGAAAAACAAACACAAAAAATCATGGGAAATAAACTTTTGGAAGAATGCCTACACCTTCCAGCCTGGAAAAATTGATAACACACACACACAAATAGCTTCCAAAATAACTTTTATTACTATATAAAAACAAGTCAAGAAAAAATAGATGCATTTTTTCCTACAAAATTATAAAATATTCAGGCTATTTAATATTTTTCCATAAATGTGCTGAGATAAAAAGATAAATTTAAACAAAGAAATCTTTTCCACTTAAACTTTTCAGGTACTTTGTAGGAAACAAAGTTTCTTCTATACTTTCTATAGTTTTCCTTCTTCTATACTTTCTTATGTTTAGCTCTAAGACATAGCTGTTAAAGCTTTCTGTTGTACTTATCTAAAAAAGGACATGTCAAGATAAAAATTCTATCATATGGCATTAAAGTTAACATAAAGCTTTACTCCTTCCTTTGCTCTCTTAGATTTGGCAGCTGTGGTCAGCTGGTTTTGCACTAGAATTTCCAACTCAGCAGGGAAAAGAGCCTAATTGAAAACAAGACATCCTCTTTATTTTGTCCTTTGGAGAACAGAAACCACTTGTCAGTATTCCTTAAAAAGTGCATTGGCCTCCTCTGTCATTTGACTGTAAGGTCTTACATGCTATTTCTAATCAACAGCTTAGAGGAAACCACACAAGGAAAGGAAAGTACTTTGGGAAATGGATTCAGTCTGACACAGGAGCACAGGAAGCTATACACTTTTGATAATATTAATGCAAAAGTATATTCATTTGAGTTTCTCAATAAGCCCTTTGAGAGAAAAGGCTTTAGTGTTGATTTAGATGAGTGTTAAAATAAAGCTATTTTTTCTGAAATTAGATTATGGGGTAAGCCAAGCCAGACTATCTCTGCAGAAGATATAAGCTATAATTATTTGGGGAGATTTCAATCTTGGTTTTGGAATTGATACCTAAGGCTTTCTTCCCCCCCTATTCTTTTTGTGGGCTTTTTAATGAGATATTTTTTGGGGAGAAGCTTTCTGTAGAAAATACCAGCTTTTGAAAGATAAAGGTACAATTATCATTATAATAAAAAGCCCATTAAAAGACTCTCAAACAGAAAGGTTTTCTAGATATTTTTACTATGCATTGTTTTCATAAAGGCTGAGAAAGAAAGAAGAGAAGTTCCTATAATACCTGTAAGATTACCCTCATATTAGCCCACAGGAGAGAGGAAATAAAGGGCTGAGAGGAGGGGTGCTTGAGTACTTTGCAATGGAGCAGATTATTTGAGTGCCAAATCCATAATTCTTTTCACTGATAACCTCTTTCTTGGCCTATAGAAAATGGAATGGCAGCTTCGATTCTTGGGGCTGTCACTAACCTCTCCCCCCAAAAGACTAGAATTTTGTGCACCTTTATGTAATGAAACATCCATTTATCAAAAGATGTTTATGAGTGACAATGCAATTACTCCTTCCACCTAGCACCAAAACTGCAGCATGCTCTACTCAGATTGAATTTCATTGTGCCCACTATGTGCCAGGCATTGGGTTGGGCGCTGGGGATCCTTCTGACACCATCACCAACTTCAGAAACAGAATTAATTAAACAAGAAAAAAACTTGCAGGGAGCGAATCTTGAATGGTTATCTGTGAAGCTTAAAGAATGTGATGGAGTGTAGCTTATATCCAGTCTATGGCAGCAATTATTAGTTACCTAAAAGGAAATCCATTAAGCACCAAAAATGTTAAAGGTATCTGGTATAAACTGTAATGTTTTATCCACATTAAAATGCTCCAGTTTAAAATTGCAGGGAAACCAAAAAACAATACCAAAATGAGAAAGCATCATTTCAGCATAAGCACTACTTTAGGTTTTAAGTCAGCCCAGAGCTTAGACAGAGAGCTCTATGCACAAACGTGTCACTTCTGAGTCTCAATTCACTACTGAGAACCCAAGATATCCACTAAAATTCCAACAAAATTAGGAAGGACCCCAGCTGTTACCCCGGGGAAGAGCAACCATGACGTAAGTCTCTCCAATCTTCAAACCCAAAGCTAATCAGCAGCTAAGATCCTCAAGAACAAAAATTGCAACTGATTAATCTTGAAAGCTATAGATGTTCTTGCCTGAACCTTTCTTTGTCACCAAGACAGAATTTTAAGATCCAAGGGGCATCACAGTAGGCCATGGCTAGTTGGCAGTGGCAGGGTACCCACGATCTATTTCCAGGCATGGGTGGGCCCTTTTCCTTGGTTATTTGGGAAATCTGCCTTGAAAAGGAGAGCCAGAAGGTAAACTTTAACAACTCCACTGCACTCCAGCAATTGAGATTTATCCAGGGGTGCATCAAAGTAGGTGCAAATTAGCATAAAACAAAAAAAAATTGCATAGTGAAGTGGTTGGGATCGCAGACTGAGGAACCAGGCTGCCAGGTTTTGAATTTCAGTTCCACCACTCATGAGCTTGGGGCAAGCTACTAACCTCTTCCAGATGGAGATCTCTCATCTGTAAAATGGAGATAATAATAGTACCTACTTCATAAGGTTTATCTGGGGATTGAACGAGCTAATATTTATAAAGTGCTTAGAATAGTGTCTTGGACATAGTAAGTGCCATGTAAGTACTTTTTAAAATAAAAACAGAAACTTGGGGGGAAAATGCTCCTTGAGGTTTACAGAGCAGTTTATTGCTGTTTAAGCATTCAGGCATATTCTCATTCTCATTAGTTTGGGAATCTGGATCATAAAGTACACTAAACTCTGGGGAAGGCTTGGGACTAAGTTGAGTTTTGGAAAACTTCCAGGTCTAACTAGAGAATATCTCTTCAGGTACCTACAGACCAGTCCCTGCTCCAAAATACACTAATATAAACCCTGGTCTCCAGGGCCAGTCTGAGCCCAAACCAGCTGGGGAGGGAGCAGAGGGCAGGAGCAGGGAGAAGAGAACCAGTTATTTTCCTAAAACTTTTTCTGTTGTCTACTCATGATATCTGTGTAGCATAAACCCTGTCCCAGATATTCAAGATCTGATTCTAAAACTTTAGAACTGATTCCACCTACTCCTGAAATCACTGGGATCCCAGAATTAACAGGAAATGACTGCGTGATAAGAGCCCAGGGATGCTGGCAGTCTATCAAATCTACTAACCAATAGACACATTTTGAGCATCTATTCTATGCAAGGCTCTGTGCTAAACGCCTTGGTCCTCAACAAGGAAGTGGTAACATAACCACAGTTTATTTCTGCTGTTATTTATATTGATCATCTCCTTTCCAATTCAGGTAAGCTCACAGGCTTCAATCAATACAGACTCTCAAGAAATCCTACTTTATGATTAAAATAAATATTGACTCTTTGGAGCTCAATCATCTTATGGCTAAATAGGAAAAGCTAAACTGTAGAGCTAGTTTTTAAAAGCAAAGTTATATGGTTACACCTCTACAACATTTTACATGGTGGATCTCTGTCCAGCCTCATCAAGGGTGAAGTTTCTCTTCCTGGCTGAGCCTTCGTTGTTTAACTCTGAATCTGATTTGTCCACGTTGCCAACGTTTATTGCCATGGAGCCTTCCAATCCCTCTGTAGTACCTCCCTTTGGCTGAAGAAGGATAGAATTTGGTTCATTAGGACGTTTCCATTGTGGCCTGGTGACTATCCAAAAAATGAGAGACCCAAACAGCAGAATCAGAAGGCCAAGGGTGTTTGTGAAAACACCTTCTGGTGGGAATGAATGGTATGCAGGATCTTTCCTACAAAAAAAAGAAAGAGCGTGTTCAGTTACAAATAGGGTGATACAGCAACATGCAAACAGTCTTGAATTCATCTGCTCAAAAGGCATACTGGTACAGCTTCAATGTAAATTCCCTTAAAGCTTGATCTTAAGAAGAAATTTAAGTTATCCTATAATTCACTCAATGGAATAGTATGAAATTGTTAAATTCATAAGTATGAAAATAATATAGCATCTGAAACACCTGTATCACTTAAAAATTTTAAAAAGGATGATACAGAAGTAGATGTAAACTATAATTACAATAAACATGTACATCAAAAAGATTAAAAAGGCATGCATAAATTCAATAGTTATTTTGTAAGAGTGGTACAATTTGTTGGACATTTTGGTCCTTCTTCTAAGCTTTTAGTAATATTTTGTTATATATAATAAAATAAATTTTTAAAAAATGTTTTAAAAACTTTCTATTTTTAACATTAAAAAAATTGTTACATTTATATTACATTTTCTCAACAAACAGGTATTTAACATTTTATAGCTTAAGTATTACAGTTAGGAAAACTGCAACTTACAGGGCAAAAATCAGTTTCTCGGTCACTCCCGTGAGTGCTGTTGCAATCACTGTTCCAAAGATGAGAAGGCCAGAGTAAACGTGAATGGGCATGACAAGTGCTCGGAGAGAAAGTGGAGCCCAAGGAAGCAGAAAGATGAAAAAACCTAGGAGAAGCTAAACATCAAAAAGTGCAAAGGTTATCATTTAATTTTAAGTTTTAGCTAACTTTGAAATTATTATTATAAAAACAATATGTGCAAAATGAGAAAACTTTTCACGTAGAAACAAAGGCAGAAAGCGAAAAGTAAATTTCCCCACTCCAGTTCCACCACTCAAAGGTAACACCATTATCACTCTCTCCAATGTCCTTCCGGAAAATTTCTATGCCTATACAAGCACGTGTGTGGGTGTGTGTGTTGTGTGTGTGTATAGAGAGAGAGAATTTTTTAAAGTATAAATGGGATCTTACTATCCACATTTGTTAGGTATCTTGCTTTTTGCCCTTAGTATATCTTGGAGATCTTTTCTTATCAACACGTTTTTCTAGTTTATTCATTTTAATGGCTAACGTTCTATTTTAAAGATGTAACATATTTATGCACTTCTCTATTTATGGACGTTTCTTGTTTCCAGTTTTTTGCTATCACTAACAAGGCTACAGTGAACATTCTAGTACTTGTTTGTTTTCATCAGTTTCCTGAAGGATTCCAGGTAAAAAGGGAAGTAAAAGGTTTTTAAGTCACTACAACCAAATACAATAGGACACATTAAGTCAGGGCAACCTAAAAAACTATGCGGAAAGACGTTGATAATTTTGTTTTGTAAGGAAGAGATGAGTTCTGCAGAAAAGTAATCTCCATTCCCTCGATAATTAAATTCCTAGTGGGATACTTCTCTGCAGAGAAGCCAGTGAGATTCCCATGTAAACTGAAATCTGTTAACACTTTCACTTTTGTTTTGTTGCCCCACACTCCCTGCCTGTTAAGTATCCTCTTCTCCTCAAGAAAATAAAGATGACTTGGTGGCCACTGAGTTACCAAGTTTTTCAGGGACCTATTTAGGATCTACCACCCTAACAAAACAGCTATGAGAAGAGAGGAGAATGGGAGAAAACACGAACATCACTGTTCATCTTTCCTGATTGAGATCTAAGGACTAATCAGGGATGGGATGCCAGAAGGATAAAGGCAGAAGGGGTCTGAGGCCCTAAAATACATTTAGAATCACCTTACAGGCAATGGCAATGAATGGAAAGTAACCAGAAATGCATTTGATAGGCTGGCTTACATTTTATTGTCTACTTAATACCACAAATGCCTGGATATACTAGAAATGGTTCAGAGGGTTCCCCCCTGGTGGTTCAGAATGTTCCTAATTCTCCTTCTGTGAACTCTGGTGATTCTATTAATATCCAAGGGCAAGCTTCCTGATGTACAGGTTGTGCTTTCTATGTGAAAATGTGGCTCCAGTTAGTGACTGTCAAGGATTTTGCACAAATATATTTCTGTGAGCAAATCACCATATCTTGTCTGTGACTTGCTCACAAAAACCTACATTTTGCATATTCCTGTTCTCCTGCCTCTTTTCATTCCTGAGATTCTTACTGTTTCCTCTCATTTCTTTCAGGATTTATCATGTGTGTCTCTTGTAATCCTGTAGAGCTCAATGATCTAAGCAGATGGGATGTCAGAAATTTGTTTATGGGACCCCAAGCCATTAAATCTCGCTTTCACCATTAAAAAAATTTTTTATCAACAAAAAAAATTACTTTTAAAAGGAAAGGATAAAAATTGTAGAATGCTTAACTTTGATTGAAAGTATTCCAAATTATGCCAATTTATAATTTATAAAGACTTATAATTTATAATAATTATTCTTTATTTCCTTTTAGCCATTTTAGCCTTACCATCTTACAAGTGAATATGGTAACTTAAAACTTAGTGGACTGAAAGTTACAAAATCCCTTTGTCCCTTTAAATCGGTGGTTCTTAAAGTGTAGTTCACAGAAGACCTGCATCAGAAACACGTAAGGTGTTTAAAGATATCCCTGGGCCACATCCAGATCTGCTAAATCAGAATTTCTGGAAGGAGGGCTCAGGAATCTGCATTTTAACAGAATGCCTGGCGATTCTTATGCCTGTTGAAGTTTGAAGACCACTGCTTTTGATTCACTCAAATTAGTTCAGAATAGGGTTAACTGCAGTCTGGAAAACCCCTAAAAGTCAAGACAGTGGAATCTCCCAATACCCTCAGTCTACAGTCACTTATTAAGTGCCAACTATGTGCAAATAAAGTGCTCCAGTGTTTAGGAACCATCATCTACAGATGGCTGTTCTTCATCCCAATGGAGTTCCTACGAGAGCTAAAGAAAAATAAAATCTCATAAAAAGTTATTTAGATATGAAAGTGAAAATGTAGTTTGTTGTTAGTGCTTTCAAGTCAGTTCTGATTCCTAGCAACCCTGTGCACAGCAGAGCAAACTCTGCCCAATCTTTTTGCGCCGTCCTCTCGCCTTCCAGCTCTGTATCAGACAACATTCCGCTGCTATTCATAGGGTTTTCAAGGCCAATTTTCCACAACTCGGTGGCTACGTCCTTCTTCCTAGTCTATCTCAGTCTAGAAGCTCTGCTGAAAACATGTAGTATGATCTAATTATGCTTAAAAATGAAATATATATATTAAATTATATATATAAATTAAATATGCATATATATTCAAAGGCATAATAAAAGCCTAAAGGAAATAAACCAAAATAGAATGATATCTCTAGATTATGGCTTGATCAGTGATTTTTATTTTTTCTTTATATTTTCTGTATTTTATAAATTTTTAAATTAATGTACATTACATTTATAATTAAAAATAGACAATGAAAGTTTACTTTTAAAGTTTCTGTCTTTAAATAACTGGGCTTTTCTCAGTTAATTATTACTGTCCTTTAAAGATACAAGTGTATTTTACTATGCCAGTTTTATCTCACTTTATGAAACAAATGAGTTTTTAAAAAAAAGATATGTGTAAACCTTTAGACATAACAAAAGCTTTTATTTGCAAAGGTCATTAATGAAACCAGGAAACATCTACCTAGCTAGCCTTTGTATAAGGTATAATTAGCTTGTTTTTTTGGCCAGGAAGATTGGCCCTGTGCTAACATCTGTTGCCAATCTTCCTCTTTTTTGCTTGAGGAAGACTGTCCACAAGCTAACATCTGTGTCAGTCGTCCTCAATTTTTTGTATGTGGGATGCTGCCACAGCATGGCTTGATGAGTGGTGTGTAGGTTTGCACCCAGGATCCGAACCCGCAAACCTCAGGCGGCAAAAGCGGAGCACATGAACAATCACTGTGCCACTGGGTGGGCCCCTGATTTGCTTTTTTTTAAGTGTAGAGGTAGATTTAATAAGCCATCAAATGATTTACAGATTATTATTTGGAGGCTCCTCCCAGTTCCTCTTCATCTTTCTTCTATTTTCTATACACACTCACTCATTCCTTCGTTTAAAGCACAGATTGCTGGGCCCCATGTGCAGAGTTTCTGATTCAGTAGGTCTGGGGGGGAACCTGAGAAGCTGTATCTCTAATTTCCCTTGTGATGCTAATGCTGCTATTCTAGGGACCACACTTTAAGGAGCTCTGTCTTAGGTCATTTCCAAGTTGCATTCTTCAACCATAACAGCGCTTTTCTTCTGGGGTAAAAAAAATCTAATCAGCACCAACTAGAATATGTCCATAGTTTTTTCCTAAAGAGGGATGACAGACATTCAAATTGAGTACTAAGTCTCCTGTCAATATCCTACATCTCTTTGCTGCATTGTCTTTCATCACGTCCACCTGGCAATACCCCAACCCTGGCTCAGCCATCTTCAGGACTACCCCTGGTCTGCTAGGTACCACTGAAGTAAATCACACACTCAAGGAAACTAGCATCACTATAAATTCATCACAGTTATGAGCACTTCCACATTGCTCAACAATCCTTCTATTGTCTGATTTATCAACTGGTCCTGTGTGCTCCCCCATCCTCAAACTTCTGACTCTCCCATGTACCTCTTGACTACTGGCAGATGATCTTAGCACCACCTCATGCAAAAAACAGAGGCAACTTCAGAGAAGAGCCAACACACCAAAAAATCATCCCAAGCCAACACTTCCTTCCTTTCTTCAATTACAATGGAGTTGGAGTCCTCCAATTTTCTAGCTGTTCTCTGCAACCTGTTTCTAAAGACCTAGCTATAGATTACTGCAACCTCTCCTTCTCTACTGGTGCTATCCTGTGAGCATTTTAAACATGCCCAAGATTCTATCAATGAAAAGAAGTTAAAACAAACAACAGAAAGTACCCAAACACCTGCCTTGCCTCCCATCTTTGTCCAGTTACCATCTTCTTTCTCTCTTCCCCATCCTACCCAAACCTCTTGGCTCAGTTGTCTATTTTCTCACCTTCCACTCCCTCTTCAATTCAATGAAATCTGGCTTCTGTCCTCCAAGGAAACTGCTCTCCGCAGTCACCAGTGACTTCCAGGTCACTAAATCCAATGCACAGTTTCTAGAGCTTATTTTCCTTGACTTCTCAGTAGCAGCTGACACTCCTCAAACCCCCTCCTCTCTAATGTTCCCTTTCTCCTCCACCCACTTGCTCGAGCCTGCAAGTGGCTCTCTCTCATCTCTTATATCACTGACTTTTCAAATCCCATTAATTCTACCTCCTAAATGTCTTTAGAAACTATCCACTTTGCTCACTGCTACTGCTACTCCTCCAGGCCACCATCATTTCTCATCTGCATCTCTGTAAACACCTTCAAGCTAGTCTCCCTATATTTACTTCTGTCCAGCCTCCAATTCATTTTCCATACCACTCTCTGGGTATCCTGTCCTCCTTTCTGTTCCTCAAATAAAGGAAACTTTCACCCACATATTATTCCATCCACCTAGAATACTCTCTCCCCTTTCACCATTAAGCTCATGACTTCAGGTTTTTGTCTGACCTCCTTTATCCCCTCCATCATATGAAAGCTCTCCCATAACACTCCATGCCCACCCACCATCAAATACTCAATGACCTGTCTCCCGCTGTGAGCTTCATGAGGGCAGAGAGCATGCCTCTTTGGGCCCATGCTTGTCTTGTGGAACAATGTATTCCCCACAGCCTAGCAAGGAATCTGACACATAATAAGTATTTAACTCTGTTGAATAAATGGATAGATTCACGAACAAAATTTCACTGACATAAAATGCATGTTCTCAACCATGAAGGTGCCTATGATCTATAGTAGAAATGAAAAATGCCATCTTCAGGTCATAAAAGAGACTACCACAAGATGTACACTCCTAGTAACAACAGCTGGTTTGTGTCATTCCAGTATCCTAAGGCCTAGGCTGAGCCTTTCCATATAATATTTGGCTTTGATTCTTATGATGTTGTGAAGAGTGCATCAAAAGCCTTAATTTATAGGTGAGCAAACTAAGTCCAGAAAAGTTCAGTAACTTGTCCAAGGTCACCAGCTACAAACAGATGAACCCAATTCAAACTGAGGTCACCCTGATTGCAAGTCCTGTGTTCTTAAATGCTGCCTACTCCCTGGATCTGAGCAAGGAAGAGAAGCCAGTGGCCAAATTTTCTCCTGCCAAACAAAAGTCATGAAGTTGTGAAACGACATTTCTGAGAAGCCTACTTAGCACACAAATAAAACATAAGAATATAAGAATTTGGTTATTTCAGAGAGCAAAAGAGAATCTTGAGACAATTAAAAATGTTTTTAATTCATCCAAGTTCAATATTAGAAAATCTATAGATCTAATTAACTATATTAACAGATTAAAGAAGGAAAAACATATTCATCTCAACAGACACAGAAAAAGTATTCAATAAAACTGTACATCCATTCATGATTTTAAAAGAAAAACAAAACGTTCTCACAAACTGGAATAGGAAGAAATGTGAAACATTTGTACTTGATAGTAAAATATTCGCAGCATTCTCTTTAAAATAAGAACAAACCAAGGATTCCTACCTCTACTTCGACTCCGTACTTTGTAAATACTTCTAAACACGTCTATATACTTCAATACTTGAATACTCTTCAATTCTATACTGCACTGGCTAGGATGCAGCGGAAAAGATACATGACAAAATTGGCATTGCAGTTAAGTGTCAAGGTGAGGTTTAATTCAATGAATGATGCTGGGGAAACAGTTTATCCAGATGGAAAAAAATGAACCTGGACCACAACATCACATCATACACTAAAGTTAATTCCAGATGAATTAACTACTTAAATATCAAAGACAAAAACTTTAATACTCTTAATAGAAAACATAAGAGAAACTAAGATTTTCATTAACATTACTCTAATGTAACCTCCTGGCCGTTCACAGGCTTTTTCCTTAGGACAATTGTTGTCCAACATTAGTGGCATCTGAATCACCTGAGGGGCCTGGGAAAGCACATATTGCTGGGACCCAACCCCCAGAGGTTCTGATCCAGCAGGTCTAAAATAGAACCTGAGAGGCCGGTTTGTTTTGACCCCAGGAAGGGAAGGGTTTCATAAATAAGTCACCAAAACAAAACAAAAAATAACACCTTAAAGGAAAAGATGATTAATTTGTTATATTAAAATTGAGAATTCCTATTTATCAAAAAATAGTAACAAACGTGAGAAAATACAAGCCTCAAACTGGAAGATAGACGCAACACATATAAATGAAAAGGAATCTGACACAGAACTCCCACAAATCTTTAAGGAAAAGAAAAACTCATTTCTTAAATGGACGAAAGACAGAAACAGATATTTCTTGGAAAGGAAATGTGAGTAATCAGTGAAACAAACATTAAAACAAGAAGAAGACATCAGTTTAGACCCTCTGTTTGGCAATAATTAAAAAGTTTGAAGAGGATGCATGTTGGCAAGGATGCGGCATATGGGAACTCATATGCTGCTGGCAGGAACATAATTGGGGTCAACCACTTTGGAAAACAATTTGGCATTAGTTTTTTAGGCTGAGCATCTAATTCCACTCCCAAGTATAAGCCCAGAGAAACCTATGAGGACAAGGAGATGTGTTATGAAGGTTCAATGCAGCATTGTTCATAACAAAACAATTGAAAATAGCCCAAACATCTAATAGCAGGAGAACAAATAAATAAACTTGTGGTATATTTAGACAATGGAATACAAAAGTAAAAATGAATGAACTGCAGCTAGAGGAATCAATATAGTTGAATCAGTAGAAGGAAAAAAAAAGGTGCAATAGAATTTGTAAAAGTTGCAATAGAATACATATATTACGAGATTGTTTTTTAAAAAGTGAAAAAGCAAAACTAAACAATATATTGTCTGGAGATTCACCGTATATGGTAAAATTATAAAGAAAAACAGGAATGAGAAAAAAACTTTCAGAGAATGGTTGCCTCTATGGGTTGGGATAGGTACAACTGTGGGATCAAGGTGGGGGTAGGTAGGCGTTCTGTTTCCTAAATTAGGTTGATGGTGGAATCATAGGAGTTAATCTCATTATGATTCATAACTTCTATATACATATTTTATTTTTTTTAAATGCCCCAGAGGCTCGATCTTACAAGTAGGAAAGAATTCTACACTTGAAATGCTTTATGATCCACGGATGAACATGAGGAAGGGGGAAGAACTTTCAGTGTTTTTTGGTTCTGTTGTTTTGTTGCTTGCTTCCCTCCTTCCCTCCTTCTTTTATTTACTGAAACAAGCTGAACACTGGCTTCATTTGGCAGGTAAATCTTGGTTTTACACACAGTGGCTAAACCAAACACCAACAGTGTTAAGGTGAGAAGATCTGATCTTAACAATCTCTCCCACACTCTTCATACTCTGGTAGGTTTGTTTCTTGAGCTGGACGTGAGGGGAGTGCAAACTGACCTGACAAACTGGGATGAATGGTCTGCACGCAACTATACTTTGTGATTGAAGTGCACACCAGCTGTGGCTGCACAAGGGAGTGGCAAGCAGGCAGTGCTCCGAGAGAGAGGGAGAACTTCCTGTTCTCCAACCATGAGAGGCAGCTCCAAGAACCTCCACTTACAGAGAATTCGGCCTGATGCAGAAATAGAAACCGCTTCCCCTTTTTACTTTTAACTTAAGAAATCTGACAGAAGTACATCTCTGTCAAAGTGTATTTTTGTGGCTCATGAATTTTTGCAACTAAGAGTATGGAGGCAGGAATCTTTTTAACTCATAATAAGGAAGGAGCTTAGCTCCTATCAAAAGTGAGGAAAACGAGCTTAGCATTTTTTCCTTCCAGTGGGAAACAAAAAGTTCTTTCATTTAATTTCTTCTTGAGCACACCTGAGTAATCTGTTCTATCACTGCTATGGAGAAGCAATGCAAATCACGTAAAAATGGCTTTTAGGCAACAAAGGAATAAAGCTGGAATGCAGTCATCTTTCCCAGAATAGGGATGGGAATCTGTTCACCTGGTTCATGAATGTGACAACCAGAAGGCACCAAGTATGACATGAGTATTTACAACCTGTGGTAAGGGGACATCCTTCACTTAGTTTTAAAAATTATGATATTTTATGTAACATGTGACTTGCTTATATTTAAGAGAGCCACATGTTCAAGCAAATCAAACAAGATATACTTTAAAATTTATAACCCCTCAACCAATCCCACTCACTCCCACAATGGTAGAAGTTTGGTATAGTTTCCCATACCTTTCTTTACACATCTACACACATACTCTTTTTTTCCTTTCTTTCTTTCTCTTTTTTTCCCCCCAAATGACATTTTACTATGCACATTACTCTTTAGTACTTTTTATACTGAAGAACATATCATGATTTCACTCTTGGTCAGTAGACACAGCAACATTCTTCGTAATCGCTGTATAATATCTGACATGGGTTTACCACAAATTATTCTCTTATTGATGGACATTTAGGGTGCTTCCCATTTCCTGCCTGCACAAACAATGCTGCACTAAAAATTCTTTCTAGAGTCTCTTATGTGAAGTATGGCATTTTATTTCTGCTCTCCTAAAATGTGGGATGGCTAGGTTAAAGGGTAAGCATATTTTAAAAAATCAATAGATATTAACAAACTACTTCCCTAAAATTTGGTAACAGTTCACGTTTCCACCAGCAGCATAAGGGAGGACCCTCTAAATCACGTCCACGCCAGCAACAGACATCACATCTCCTTGTTCTGTCAGTCTTACGGGAGGAAATGGTATTTTATTGTTATTTTAATTTACATTTCCTTAATGTTAGTGAGGTGGGACATTTTATCATATGCTTATTGGTGATTTAATTTTTTCTTCTTTGAACTGCCTGTTGAAACCTTCTATTCATTTTTCTATGAGGTTGCCTTTTTATTATTAAATCTTAGTGATGAGGATTTTTAGGCTGCTTAATTTTAAAATGGCTTATGATGAGGATTTTTAGGCTGCTTAATTTTAAAATGGCTTATGATGAGGATTTTTAGGCTGGTTAGTTTTAAAACTACAGATGAGATTCAGGCTCCAAGGAGTGGAATTTGTTTGCCCCTTTGTTGGGAAACATTTACATTTCTAAGGGAAACCTCTATCTGTGAAGATGCCTCCCTCTCTGTGCCAGGAAGAAGGGGGAATGGTCTTATCTCTAGAAGCTCTTAATGGGGAAGGCAAGAACTTAAGCTGGTTGCTGTCTGGCAATCTCATGTAACTGGTTTAGGGTGGTGGCGTCTAACCTTTCTAACCTTTACTTAATCCGATTTGATTCTTGTCTAAAAGTCATGGGATCACTCAATGACCAGACCCCACCTGCACTGATACCATTTTAACTTTTTTTTCATGTTCTTTCCTTTGTCTTGTAAAGAGATGAATCATATACCTATGCCTTAAATTTAGCCCTAACCCTCAACTCGGGGCAGCAGCAGGAGCTCTGACTGCCCGTGGGTCTTGTCCCCACGCACCAGCTCTGCCTGCCCATGGGTCCTGTCCCCATGCCAGCGAGGGCAGCAGAAGCGGCAGCAGCAGAAGCTCTGACTGCCCATGGGTCCTGTCCCCATGCTGCACTATTCTCTAAATAAAAGAGCACTACTGCCAGATCGTGAGAGTCCAAGAAATCTTTCTTTCGACTCCTTGGCTCACCGAGCCCGCATCATTAGGAGTTGTTTTGTATATGGAACACATCAACCCTTAACACAGGACACGGTTACTCCCTATATTTCTTTGTGCAGTTCTGTTGATTTTGATTATCTTTTGTCACATATAATTTTAAAAATTTTTATGTAGTCAAATATGTCTTTCTTCTCCTTATAGCTTCTGGATTTCTTGTCAACCTTATGGATTCCCCTACCTCAGATTAAACAGATTATATACTTCCTAACTTTATTTTTCTCTTTTCTTTGGCTTTTTTTTTTTTTTTTTTTAAATATTTAGGCCTTTACTCTATCTGGAATCTTTTGGTTTTCTTTTGTGTGATGCACAGTATTTTTGCTTGGTTGGTTTCTTCCAAACAGATAGCCAACTATGATGGTAACATTTATTAAATAAGCATTCTTTCCCCACTAAATTCAAATACCACTGTGTCACAGAATAAGCTCTCATACACACTTGGACTGTTTCTGTCCTCTCTGTTCTTTCCATGAATGTATTTTGTTTATTCCTGTGTTAATAACTTGTTTTGAATAGGGCAAGTCTTCCTTCACTTCTTTTTCAAAATTTTCAAATTTTCAAAATTTTCTTGGTTATCCTAGGATATTTGCTCTTCTGCATAAAGTTTAAGACTCCCATTGGGCTTAAAATTAAAATTATATTAATCATAAATATTAGTTGGAGAGGGAAAGATATTTTTATATTAATTTTCCTCTTTCAGTAACACGGTATCTTTCTAATCATACCATGTTTTCTGTTCTTATAGTATTTTACATATCCTACACATAGATCTTATATTTTCATTGTTTAATTTATTTCCAAGTATTTTGTAGTTTTTTTATCCATATTATAAATAGACTCTACTTTTATTCCAAGTGGTTATTTCTAGTATAGGCAAAATTTATTGAATTATATGTGGCTATTCTATATCCAGCCACGTTTCCAACTCTCTTATTACTTCTAGTCATCTCCTGGGTTTCTAGACATACATTTTATGATCTCTAAACAGAAAAAAAGAGTCACAAAGTCTCTGTTATTTATACAGATGTTTTTCATTATCTCATATATTAGCTAAAACCTCTAAAACAAAGTTGAATGACTATGATAGTAAGCGTCAATGTCTTTATTATTATTTTAATGGAAATGTTTTTAGTATTTCACAGTTTAAGCTGATGTTTGCTGTTGGATCTTGGTAAAGGTGTTTATCATCAGAACTATCACTTTAGATGTGGAAGTATATAGTGCACAATGGGCCACCTTTAAGAAGAGTTTGTTTTCTCCCAGTGTATTGGAATAGTCTAAAGGATCTGTTCCTTGAAGGTTGAAGGTACAAAACAACCTGGACCTCATGCCTTTTTTCAGTCATAGGTTTCAAATGACCTTACAAATTTCTTCTAATGTTATTGGTCTGTTTAGGTTTTCTGATTCTTCTTTGGATCAAATTTGGTAGTTTATATTTGGTATGAAAATAATCCTTTTTTCTTTCTTTAAGATTTTTAAGTATATTACCATATATTAAAATTTAATAACATCTTAATTTTAAAATATTACCTGTGCCTATGATTATATTTCTTTCTCATTCTGAATGCTGTTTTTTCCTCAATCAGGTTTGAAATGGTTTATCTATTTTATTTTAGTTTTCTAAAGAACCAGCTTTGCATTTCATTTATAACTTCTTCTAATTTTTATTTATAGTTGTGGTAGGCTGAATCACGCTCCTCCACCCGCAAGATGTCCATGCCCTGATCCCTGGAAACTTTGAATATGTTATGTTACATAGCAAAAGACACTTTGCATATGTAATTAGGCTTCTAGATCTTATGACTGAGAGATAATCCTGGATTATATGGGCAGCCCAATCTAATCACATGAGCCCTTTTAAAAGCAGAGAACTTTCTCTAGCTGGAGGAAGAAAAGATGAGGAAGAGGTAGGAGAAGTCAGAGAGATTCCAAGCCAGTGAGACGGATTCAATGCACCACTGCTGGCTCTGAGAGGGTGGGGGTGCCATGTGCAAGGAGCAGAGAGAGGACTATATGAGCTAAAGACAACCCTCAGCTGACAGCCAGTGAGGAAATGGGGACCTCAGTCTTACAGCCACAAGGAATTGGATTCTCCCAATAACCTGAATTAGCTTGCAAGCTGTCTACCCCAAAGTCTCCCCATAAGAGCCCAGGCTGGCCAACACCTTGATTTTGGCCTTGTGAGACCTAGAGCAGTGAAACCAGTCAAACCAACCTGGATTTCTGATGTACAGAAACCGTGAGGTAATAAATTTGTGTTGTTTTAAGCCACTAAGTTTCTGGTAATTTGTTATGGCAACAAAAGAAAACTAACATAACTGTCCATGAATTTTTTTTTGTCTTTATTTTCCTGGTGTATTTTGCTGTTCTCCTTTAGTTTCTTAAACATATACTTAGTTTATGTATTTTAAGTACCCCCCACAAAAAAAAATATTAAAAGCATTTAAGCCTATATTCCTCTGAGAACCATTTTACCTAAGACCCATAGATTTCAGAATGAATATTCTCTTTTTTTGCTAATTCCTAGCTATTTCTTAATTTTACATGTTAAGATACAGAGCAGAGTGTAAGTTGGTTTTTAGAAAGTCCAGATTAAAAGGCATTTTTGGTATAGAAAGCTTTTTCTTAGCTTTAAAAGCTTTGATGATGATGATGATGATGATTATACAAGAAATGAATGTGTGTTTAGAAGATATAGAAAGAGAAAAGAAAAATAATCACCTAGAATCCAGCCACCTAGAGACCATTACTGCTAAGGTTCTGGTGGTGTATATCTTTCCAGATGTTCAGAGAACACCCTGGCATATAATTAACTCAGTAAAGGCATTTTATTCAGTCCATCGTAACTACTGTACTCAGAACCACAGAACCTTCTCCCATGGAAGCTACGTAGAGTTTGGGTGCTTTCCGTTCTGTTCCTCAGAGATACGGACCTCTACTAAGGATGCTCTAACACAGGCTGAGTGATCCTGGGGACATCCTGGAAACAACAGAACCGAGTGCTTGTGGGGAGGGCCCAGGACCTAGACAGACCTGGGCCTGAGTTTCAGCTCTGCCATTAGCTGTGTAACCTGTGTGTCCTCAGCATCTGTAAAGGCTATCTCACTTAAAGGACTATGTGAGATAAGTAGAATGCTTCACACTGTGCTCAGGCTCTGGCATTCTGCATTCTCACGCGGCGCAGAGGAAGTGAGGCAAAGCAAGAGGAACAGATGGCTGGAAGCAGAAGAGAGAGCTGAGAAAAGTCTTGGAGAGATGCCAGTAAGCCAAAAAGGTCTTCAAAGCAACCGGCAGCATCTCAACGGCCCCTGTTCTTGCCATCCTACTCTCTGAGGGGAAAGGGTCCACCAGTTGGTGGTGGCAGAGGAAGCTGCTCCCAGATCTGTGGCAGTAGCTGAGAACACTGAGGGAAAATCCACCTTGAGGACAGGAGATCTGAGCTGGCTCAGCCATCCAGTTTGAGATATTCTCCTTTTTCCCTCTTAATCAGGAAGATCATGTTTGATGAAGGGTTTTCTGTGTTTCCCTCCTGACTGACATGGTTCCCTTCCCCAATCCTTTGCTCCAGGCACAGTAAGGCAAACAAATAATTAATAATGTCCATACAGATAGTAACTTTTATTTAATTAAAATTCAAAAAACTTATCACTTCAAACGCCTTTCTTTAAGAAGAAGAAAAACAATAAATTAATGTCTGATAAGAGGTCCTACTTTCAAGAGGTCATACAGTCATATATTTTAAGATACGCGTTGGTGTTTTATGGGTTTCCTCTGGTTTCTTACTTCTCCTATACCCACAGAAAAATAAAGTTCACCATCATGTCCCAATCAGGTAGCTGGATGTATATTATACTAACCAAGGAAGGAAAGTGAATCAACATAGTTGACAAAGATTTGTCAACAAAGTGGTTAACACTAAAAAGACTTTAAAAACTAACCTTTACTCTAGCCACCTAGAACGGCCAAATCCCTATCACACTCTATTAACTTAATGTTTAAGTACAGTGCTCTCAAGAGCGTGTGTTTTTAGTAAGTGAAGAGAAGACAGAGCAAAAATAAACTAACTACTGAGGCTTCAAAATCTAACAAAGTAACAAAGAGATAGAAATTCATCTCTTCACTCATGAAGCTAAATCTAGAAAATAGAAGGGACAGAGAATGTGGGAAAGAAATCTAAAGCTCTTGCCTATGCTAGTTTATTCTGCACACAGAACTTAGAGTCCGAACAATGGGAGTCTAGATGTTACGAGGTGGCAATTTCCCTCCATACATATGTCCATATTTAAAATCTCACATTCAAGTTCACAGACTGTCAGGTCTGCAGTTCCAGTGCCCCCTCAGGGGAAAATATAATGGCAACAAATATAACAAGCACTAGTGGGAATAGGATAAGTTCCAAGAACCTATGAATGCATAGAAAACATCTACAGTATTTCATTGTCTTACTTTTTATATCTTGTTTATAAATATACTGAGACACTGACCTGTAACATGTAGAGTATGACAGCTATCAGTCCAATCCAGCTGTGCAGACTGTACATATTGGGGATATTCCTGGCATTGTGGAAATCAAAAACGGCCACCAGAGAAATTATTGCAAGAACGGCAGCAACAGTGTTTAATCCTGCATGGATGGATTTCATCAGGAACTTGCTGCATTTCCAAGTCCATGGCAGTCTGTATACAATGATGGCTGGGAAGAGACAAAAAGGGACAGAATGTGTGTGTGTGTTTTCAAATCAACACAAGATGAACAGTTTGACACACTGAACACTCCCTTCCATGAAACCTTCTTCTCTTGGCTTTGGCTTCTCCTCTCTTGCCTGCCTCTCAGTGGTTCCTTCTTGGACTCTTTTGCTGGCATCTTCTTTACTCCCGACTTGTGACTGAACCTGGGTGCCCCCCAGGCTCAGTCCTAGGACATTTTCCTCCCTCTGCACTCTCTGTGGGTGATCTCATTCACTCTTTCACCGAAATGCTACCTACATGGCAGAGACTCTAAAACTTATGTCTCCAGCCCAGAACTTTTTTTTTTTTTTTTTAAAGATTTTATTTTTTTCTTTTTCTCCCCAAAGCCCCCCAGTACACAGTTGTATATTCTTCGTTGTGGGTCCTTCTAGTTGTGGCATGTGGGACGCTGCCTCAGCGTGGTTTGATGAGCAGTGCCATGTCTGCGCCCAGGATTCGAACCAACGAAACACCGGGCCGCCTGCAGCGGAGCGCGCGAACTTAACCACTCGGCCACGGGGCCAGCCCCTAGCCCAGAACTTTCTTCTGAACTCCAGACCCACATAATCCAACAGCGTCTTGACATCTCCTATGGATGCCTCTAAGATATCTCAAACTTAACACATCAAAATTAAATTCTTAATCTTATGATCTGGTTTCTTTGTATAACTGTCTTAGATTGATTTTTTTAAAAAAGGACAGACTAAGGAATAGAAAAATATGCAACAAGATTTAAATAGACAAATAGTACATCCAAGTGGCTTATAAACATAAGAAAGATATCAACCTCATTAGTCAACAGAGCAATGCAAATTAAAACTACATGAGAATATCTCTACCACATATCTAAATGGCTCAATTTGAAAAATACCAATATTGCAGAGGATGTGAACAATTAGAACTCTCATGTTCTGCTGATGGGAGTTTAAATGAGAACAATTTGGAAAATTAGCAGTATCTACTTAAGCTAACCTTATGCATACTTTATAACCCAGCAATTCTACTCCTGTGTATATGCCCAAAAGAAACATGGGCGTGTGTTCACCAAAAGACATGTACTAGAATATTATTAGCAGCACTATTTGTAGTGGCCAAAACCTGGAAACTCCCCAAATGCCTATCATCAATAGAGTGAATAAATAAATTGTGATATATTCATAACATGGACTAACATACAGCAAAGAGAATGGATGATCTATAACTAGAACTTCACCCAACGTTATGCATCAACCTATAACGTCAATCCCAAGAAACCCGACATAAACCAGTATATACGGTATGATGCAATTTATAGGAAGTATGAAAACATGCAAAACTCATCTCTGCAATAAGAAAAGTGAGGATGGTGGTTGCCCTTGTGATGAAGGGGTATAGCTACTTAGAAGGGACGCACACAAAGAATTTCTAGGCTCTTGCTAATATTCTGTCTTTCAATCCGGGTGTTGGTTACATAGGTGTTCACTGAGGGAAGATTCATCAAGCTATACATTTATATGTGCACTTTTCTACATGTAGATTAAACTTCAACAAAAAGATTTTTAAAAAGAGGGTTTTCTTAAGTGTTCTGTTAAAGCAGTAGATTATATGCCCACCTTAACCAGCATCCAATTAATTTTTGTCCTGAAGACGATATCCTGCCCCTACCCCACGTCAGGGAAAATTTAGGTTTCTGAAAATGTATGGCAGATTGAAAAGTTTAAAGAATACTTCTTTGGAAGATGCATTCCACTATACTCAGTATCCTGTACACTTCTTAATTCCAGCCAAAAAAAGTGCCTCTTCCTACTAAAGACACTTATAATTTAAATATATAAAACTTCATAGGATCATCAGAATGTAAGGGATTATCTAGTCTGTTTTCCGGCAGAAACACATCTAAACCTACAAAGACAGATGTGAATTCAGCCTCTTTAAAGCTTTCAGAACAAGATGTCAATCTTCCTACTTTTTGGTTCCACTGCAACTCCTTGACAGCCCTCACCATTAGGACAGTATTCCTTTTATCTAGTCCAAAGTCTACTTACTACCTACTAAGTTTACTGCTTATATGGGTATCTTATAAATGCTGATTGATTATATTTCCTTGAGAACATGGAGACTTTTCGGATAATCATTTCTATATTCAATGAATCTTTCGAACCATTTAATGCAACACCTTAAAGGGTATACTTTTAAAAGCTACTTCAAGGGCCCTTCTCATCCTCTCTGGGGGCAGGAACACAACTTGCTGTTTCTACTTGTATCCCCTGAGCCAAAAGGAGCCCTGGGCTCAAAGTATGCAGCTGCATAAGTATTTTTTTTAACTCTTATTTTGAGATAATTGTAGATTCACATGCAGTGTTAAGAAATAATACACAGAGATCCCACGTACTCTTCACACAGTTTCCCCTGATGGTAACATCTTACATAACTATAGTACAATATCACAACCAGGAAACTCATGTCAATATAATGCACTGACCTTACTCAGATTTCACCGGTTTTATTTATTTGTGCATGTGACCCTTAATATTTTCAAAACAAATAAATGTAAAGCACTTTCTGCAGACTGATCAAAGCTAGAAATCAATTGATGTCAACTCAAACACTGTGGTTTTCCCTTCTCATGCTTTTCTCCTCTGATGATTCAGCAGCACACCCTATATGATTCTCTGGTTTTCAAAGAAACCAAAGGCCTCTTTACTCAATGACTTGTGACCTTTTATGCACTCAGTGGAGCCTTCTGCAATCTGAGATCAGGTAGTATTAAAATTAAAATGTGTAATATGTGAAGACCTAATAACACATCTCCCCCCTCCTGGTGTAGCGTCATTTATTACACACACACACGCAATTGAGCCCTTGCTCAGCAGCGGGCACACTGATAAGCGCTTTACATGTTTACACTTTAATTTTACTTTGACTCTTTGAGGAAGGTACAATTATTATTGCTGTTGTACAGAGGAGGAAACTGAGGTAGAGATAGGTTAAGTAGCCGGCTCAATTTCAGTTAGTATGTTAAAATTAACACTATTATTGTTATCATCATCATCATCATCATCATCGTATCATCCAAGCACAACCCAGAGGGAAGGAATATTAGATGAATGAATTTGAACATCTACATACGAAAAGGAAATACTCAGGATGTGTTCGTTTTTCAAATCAATTGCATACTAGCTTTCCTTCTCTAGCAGTAGCACAAATGGAACACAATTTAATCTTTCATTGATGATTTGGGATTATCAATAAAACACTGTCACATTACTATAAGAGTAAGCCCTTAGGGGCTTTGGAAGGAGGAAGTCCTTGCCTCTGATCAAAATGGGCCCAGACAATTATGGTTTTTTAGTCCTGGGTCTAGTTTAGAGTTTTTCTATTTCTTTTTTTAGTTTCTTGCTCAGGTTAGGGTGCCTAACTCCAACCTCTCCCCTCCATCATCCTACCTTATCTTTTATTCCTACCAGCTCTAAGTTCTAGCTTATAAATTTTTATGTTGGCAAAAATCTTAATATCTGTTATGTCTGGATGGTGAGTACACGGGGATCTGTTATATTATTTTCTGTATGGTTGAAAGAGTACATAATAGTTTTAAAATTAAAACAATATTTTCGTAAGCTTGCAAGCCCAACTGCCAATTAGCGTCAACTACTAAATAGGTAGATGTGGAAATCCGAGGGGCTCTCCTATGAGTGAGGCATGGAGTCTTCAGCATCTCTCCTACCTATATAGAAACTCTGCTGGATGGCAGAAAATACTTCAAAATGCTCTCAGAATAAAGGAAGGCTAACCGTAAAATGTTGTATTTGCATAAGGTGTTTACATACTTTTAAAAATGTATAAATAACCAAAATACGGTAGACTTCAGGAGAAAAGGGCAACCTTAACAAATCAAACCACATTTCTTAAACAAGAAGCTATTCTCAACAGTTATAAAAACTGCCTGGAGAGTGGAATTTAAATATTTCTTGCTTCTTTGGCTTGGCACTTACCTAGACACCATTCCTGAGGTTCAGTGGGAAGGAATAAAAAGGTTTCATAAGCCCAAGAGGAGGGGAAATGGTATCAAACAGCTACTTGTGACTGAAACAAGGGTTTTCTGTTAAGAGGCCCTAGTTGGCAAGACCATTTTCCCCTAGAAAATGAAGGGAAACATGAACACGTATACGTGAGACATACACTTTAAACCTTTTTAAAAGAAAAATTAGTGGTAGTGGAACATGTTATTGTGATAAACTTAAAAAAGAAGGAAAGGAGGGAGGAAGGAAGGAAGGAAGACCTGCGTATAATTATTGCTTGGACAATGAAGAGGAAAGTACAGTAACTTGAATTTGAATTTAATAATTAGAAAATTTCTCAGCTCCTAACCACATATTTAAATAAGCAATCAATGAAAATATATATTCTCTAAAATGTAATCTCTGGTTTGACATCAGCTTTCCATCCATATACCACTACAAACCATGTACACAAATTTGTCTTACAGCAAGCAGTGCAAATTTAGAATGTGTCAAATTCTACCGGGGAGAGGGGCAGTTGGCGGGAAAGAAATGCCCCCAAGCATAGAAAACAACTTGACTCTATGTTTTTCTATGTTAGCATCTTGTGATTCATGAGGGTAGGAGCACGTTTATCTTGTTTACCCTAACATCCACATTTAGCACAGAGCCTGGCACATAGTAGGAATTCAGTATGCGTTGAATAAATAAATCTTAATACAGCCCAGTAATTCATTCAGTGTTCCCTAGCAAATGAGCGATCCTCTTTTAAAATGTACAAATCAAAAACTCAAGACAATTTGTACTGCTGACCCAAGTGTTACTTCATATAAGACCAAACAGTCCTTTCAAATACGTAAAAAGCATTCTGCACTTGGACCCACTCAACAGCTTTAGGTAAGCTTTAAGTGAACCCCAAAATAAAATAAGAGTAAGTTATTGAGTTTGAAGTACACTGGAACTTTAAAACACTTATAAATTTTACTTAAATATGGTGTGCCCATTACACTTTTCTTAACTCTTTGAATAAAGTATTATTTTGCCTTCCTTGGTTGAATGTTCAGAGAAGGATTATCAAGCTTTAACAACTCATTTCCCTGTGCACACAAGAGTTTACCAGCCTCTATCCAAAGGACTTGAAGTTTAAATGTGAAAGCAGAGAAGTCTCTTTAAATAAACTTCTTGAAAAGATCCCTGCAGTGCCTATCACAGAGCATCTGAGCTTTGAAACATGCCTGTGCATTCAAACTGTTTCATAGCATGAACACAAGGACAATGAAAACCTTTGGAGAATCAAAATGAAGGAAGTGATTCAGATGATTTGGAAGATTTGTTTTAGCATCTTGGCACTAGAAGCATCTCTTTGAAGTGACTGAAATCCTCACAAAGGCAGATTTGGTACCAAATAGTATATGAAAAGAGAAAAATTCAATTAACTGGCTAAACATTTACAAACATCCAGCATTTTTTTTTTGAGGAAGATTAGCCCTGAGCTAACTACTGCCAATCCTCCTCTTTTTGCTGAGGAAGACTGGCCCTGAGCTAACATCCGTGCCCATCTTCCTCTACTTTATACGTGGGATGCCTATCACAGAATGGCTTGCCAAGCAGTGCCATGTCCACACCCGGGATCCGAACTGGTGAACCCCGGGCCGCTGAGAAGTGGAACTTGTGCACTTTACCGCTGCGCCACCGGGCCGGCCCCCAGAAATTGTGAGTTGTTGGAAACATCAGCTATATTTTTTT
The DNA here is from genome assembly GCF_041296265.1 of Equus caballus. NCBI lineage: Eukaryota > Metazoa > Chordata > Mammalia > Perissodactyla > Equidae > Equus > Equus caballus. The sequence continues at coordinate 51,509,507 of NC_091701.1, read as the reverse complement.
GTGCTGCGTATCAGTGTATGACAGCTTAGAAATAGTACTGGTTCTGATATCACCTGGTTGTCTCACCCTGGTCAGACATTTGATCTCTAAAATAAGGAGCTGAACTTCACATCCCAGCCAGCTGGAAACATTTAAGGCACAGGTTTCCTAAAAGAAAACCATAACTCAGCTCTAACGAACTCAAATCTGAACAGCTTGTAGATGAGGCTACATCTTACTCATTTGTTTTACACAGTGTCTGGAACACAGTTAAGTGCTTAATAAACGCATGCTAATTAAATAAATAGGATAATATATGAAGGAATAGAATGAATGAATGAATGAATAAATGAATGAACTAAGAAATGTACAGCCGAAGTCTGTACAAGTCATTTCAAAGCCTGTCTTGATCTTTTAAGAAAGTTTCTGTAGGAAGAAAAAAAGTTATAACAAAGATTTCTGGTCTCTCTTTCTGAAAAGGGAAGATTGTTCAATTTTTTAACGGAAAACTTTAAAATCACACAAAGTCAAGACAGAAAACCCTAGCAGAAGTCACTTGTAAACTGGCAGGTATGGACTGGATTTGGTCCACAGATGTGTTTTATTTAATCAGCACAATGATTTGGGGGTTTTGTTTTGGTTTTGTGGCTTATTTACTTTAGCTCGAACCAGTTTCTAAAAATCTTGGACTCTCCTGGAAAATGGGAAGCTCTGGCCACCATGGGCTGGCATCCCCATACAGCCACAACCCGCTGGAGCTAAGTAGAGGTTTCCTATTTTGCCAGGAGTAGGCACTGCCCAGTTCCCTACAGTTCCCACCCCTCAAACGCGGCATGTACCTACATCCCGCTGCCCGAGGATCCGACCTTCGGTTAACTGTTCTACTAAACAGATAAAGTGGTTTGTCATCAATGTTATTAGGTGACATTGCTTATAATAAAAACAACCCCTGATTGGCAAACTGTGTCTAGACTGGGAGGAACAATGAAAAATCTATAAATACTTGATAAGAATGCCATACTTTGGGCTTCCCATAGTGCAATGGTAACTGCTATATCCTGTATTAGTTTCTTAGGACTACCATAACAAATTACCAAAAACTGAGTAGCTTAAAACAACAGAAAGGTATTCTCTCACAGTTCTGGGGGCCAGAAGTCCAAAATCACAGTGTTGGTGGGGTTGCCTCCTTCCGGAGGCCCTGAGGGAGAATCCATTCCACACCTGTCTCCTAGCTTCTGGTGGTTGCCAGCAATTCTTGGTGTTCCTTGGCTTGTAGACACATCACTCCAGTCTCGGCCTCCATCTTCACACGGCCTTCCCTTCTGTGCATCTGTGTCTCAAAGCTCCTTCTCTTTTCTCTTATAAGAACAACAGTCATTGGATTTAGGGCCAACCCTAAATCCAGGATGATCTCATCTTGAAATCCATTACCTAACTACATCTGCAAAGATGCTCAGGTCACACTCACAGGTCCATGAAACAAGATTTGGACATATCTTTTGGGGGGCCACTATTCAGCCACTATGTATCCCTTGCAGAGGCACTGGAAACCAGGCCTATAGAGTATTACAAGAGATGTTGGGGGGCCTGCTCCGTGGCCGAGTGGTTAAGTTCGCACGCTCCGCTGCAGTGGCCCAGGGTTCTGATCCTGGGCGCGGACATGGCACCGCTCGTCAGGCCACATTGAGGCGCCGTCCCACATCCCACAGCTAGAAGGACGTGCAACTAAGATATACAACTGTGTACAGGGGGAGTTTGGGGAGATAAAGCAGGAAAAAAAAAAAAAGATTGGCAACAGTTGTTAGCCCAGGTGCCAATCCTTAAAAAAAAAAAAAAAAAAGAGATGTTGGTTCCTGTGGGGCATGAGGACCTTAAGCCCTGATCCCTCCAATGTAGATCTCGTCTCCCAGTGCCTGAGCTGTCCCCTGGGCGAGGATAGTTTATGGAGGACTATGTGGACAGCTACATGTACTGTTGCTACAAGGACGCCTGCTGAGAAGTACCTAATGCTGCGCTGTCAGCACGTGCTAGTTCCCATCCTCCATCCTTCTGAGTAGACTGGTGCCCACTGTGGTCTTGGTAGTCTTGTGTGTCTGAATGGTTAGTTGAACCTAGGATGACACCCTGGTTTGTGCTATACACCCAATCCACTTCACCTATTTACTTTATATCCTGTCCTTGTAGGTATGACTCCTGGTTTAAAGGCTTGGCCGAGCTTTCATGAATTTAGTAAATATTTATTGAATGTCTATTACATGTTAGGTGACGTTTTACACATCATGGATGAAGCAGTGAAGAAAAAGAAAAAGTCTCTCCCTTTGGGGAGCTTACATTTTAGTAGGAGAACACAGACAGCAAACAAATAAATAATTAAAATAGTGGTCAGAATTTGGATAATACTGTATTTTAAATTTGGAGTCTACACAATTTTCTGATGAACAGAATGAGAAGTATGGAAGAAAAAGAGGAATCAGGATGGCTATATAGTTTTGTCAAGAACACATAGAAGGATGAAGTTGCCATTTACTAAGATGGGGAAGCCTATGGGAGAGGTGGTTTTAGGGATATGAGGAAGATCAAGAGTTGAGATCCGGACAGGTCTATTTAACATCTAAGTAAGAATTTGAGTAGATCGATGGATATTGGGGTCCGGAGTTCGGGGAAGGTCCGGGCTGAAGATATAAATACAAGGGGGTTCCGTGAATTGACGGTGTTTAAAGCCATGAGACTGGATGAGGTCACCAAGGGAATGAGTGTATCAAGAAAGGAGAAGTGGTCAGAAAACTAAGCCTCGGGCACTCTAATCTTAAGTGACCAGGGAAATGAGGAGGAACCAGCAAAGGGCATTGAAAGGAATAGCCAGTGAGAAAAGAGCCAAGAGCGTTGGGTGTCTTGGAAGCCAAGTGAAGAAAGTGTCTCAAGGATGAGTAAGGGGTCAGTTATGCCAAATGCTGCCTCCTGGTCAAGCTAGATGAGGACTGAGAACTAACCACCGGAATTAGCAATGCGGAGGCCATTGGCTACTATGTTAAGAACAATTTTGGTGGAGCAGTGAGAGAAAACCTGATTAGAGTGGGTTCAAGAGAGAACAGGAGAGGAATTGGAGACTGCAGGTATTGGCAAAAATTTTGAAAAGTTCTGTGGCAAAGCAAGCAGAGAATTGAGGCAGTAGCTTAAGGGGAATATGAGGTCAAGAGTTTGGTTATTGTTGACATGATAGAAATTATAACATGTTGGAAATAATCCAATGGGGGAGAAACTTAATGATGAGAAAGGAAAAAGGGAGAATTGATGAAGGGATGTCCATAGGTAGGCAAGAGGAGGCACAGATAGTATTTAGGCAGAACACTGTAATGAGTTTGAGGCCTTAGAATAAAGACACATTTCCAATGTAATATGATGCCCATTCTCCCCTGAGGTTTACTAAACCAGTGCTTCCCAACTGGCTAAACAGGATAATCACCTAGGGGAAGGGACGGCACTTTTACTTTAGATGTTACTATGATCAACTCAAATGAGTGGCTGTAAAATTGCATTTTGTTGCTAACAATTAAATGGTAGTACAGAAATAACCATTCATTTATTCAACAACTATTTATTGGCCTACCATGTGCCAGTTCTAGGTGTTACTCTACTTGCTGGGGACACAACAGTGAGGAAAATAATCACGTTTAAAACATTTTTACTAGTTACGTTATAAAGAGACCTGCACGCATTTATTTGCAACAAAAAATGTGTTTGGGGTTGTCTTAAATCCTCTCTTTATGCTACGTAAAAACCCTCATTTCCCTAAGACGAATAGGTTTTATTATCAATGGTGTCCCTAAGACTGGTTCTGGAGCAGGTATTTTGGGCTCTTCTTTGCCAGGTTTTACCTGGGAGCCCTTTCAAAGACATTTAAGTGGTCTCAGAATTTGGTCACTGTTAGATACATTAACGGGATATTCCAACTTCCTTTTAAGAACTACTGAATTTCTTTTTGTTAGTCTCTTAAATGTTACTTAAATGTAGTTATAGTCTCTCACAAAACCAACTGGAGATCATTAGACTATTCGATTTCTCATCCTTCAGTTTATCGAGTAAAAAGAGTCTTACCTGTGGAAAAGAAGGAGTATAGAATTGCTGAGACTTCTTTTTGCTAAATTTATACACTTGAATTTTCTACCTTTTACCTTTTACTAAAGAACACATTCCACCTTACTGAACCTTTTAAAAGGTCAGCTGCCACTTTGAGAGCATTTATTTGATTCAGTCTTTTCTGCGGCCTTCTTTTCAAGGCTCGTTTCTCTGATTTCCTGGTAGTATACTTATTTCATGGGAAACATTCCTTTTAGAGAAGCGCAAAGCCTTTTCTAAAGTTCTCTTTGAAACTTTTCCTCATTCATGTTCTCTAGATTTCCTACTAGTTTAAAACATTATTTTATTTTCAGATATCCTATAGTCTGTTACACTTTATTTGAGAATACATGTATTTTCCAAAATATACTTGAGTGGGTGTATGTGCGTGTACACACTCAGACACAGATTTATTTTGTAACTTCTACGTTAGCCTTGCTTTCTTCAGAGCTTATTTCTTAAAGGTGTTTCAAAGAACTCATACTTGTCCTCACACAGTTTCAAATATTGTTTACTGTTTGTATATTGCATTTGTAAAGCATTTTATGCTTAGAGTAATAACTGTACTTCAGCCTTCCCTTCCTCATCTCTAAATATTTGTGTATCACAGAACTCAATCATATCATATTCATTATTAGAGATCTGAAATAGCATGGCCTAAAAATTTCCTACCTGAAGCAATTACACACAGTAAAAAAGCCTGTTATAACATGGCTGGTCTGTAACACATGCATTTCCCTCCTGCCCTATAAAGTCAGCCATCTACTCCTAGTGCTTCTACTGGAGCCCTCCTACTGCTGGATGTGAGGGGGTGCAGGTGGGCCAAGATTTCTAAGAACTCAGGAGTACTATGCATGTGCCTATATGTATGCAAAAGTTTATGTTCACGTCAGTTAAATGTATTATGTGATTAAAGCGCTTTGCAAATCTGGAATCCAAATAGTAAACAGGATAGGTAACGTTGACAGGACAAACATTCCAAAACTAATACAAATACAGTAACTAAGCTTAAAGAAAACAAGGTTTGCATAAAAGCAGCACACGAAAATTGTCAAAATATCCATTTACACATTTTTGCCCAAAAGTGAGTATAAACAGATTAAGAAAATTCCAAAGTTTATAAAAATTAGAAATTCTTTTAGGAAAACTGTAATCGACATGAATGAAGAGCTTCAAAGTGTATTTTAGATGAAGCTTTTTGCTCCCCTTAAAAGAATGCTTTGCAGAAAATAAGCATATGGCCATAAAAGCAGAGAAATGAACCCTGAAAATAAGGCCACTGAAAACACTTATACTACTCCCATGGGTAAGTTACTTAACTGCTCAGTGCCTCTGTTTACTCTTATAAACCTGTGAAATAATGCCCTTAGTGGGCACACAGAAAGCACTCAACAAATGTTAGCTATTGTTTTTTGACTTTGTCTCCTTCTTGGTAAGTCAGGAAGTTTCTCTTACCCTCAAATATGAGGAGAAGATATTCCAGAACCTCCGGAAAGTTTCTTGGTATTAGGAGCTGCTCTGAAGAATTGGTTGGAAGAGATGAAGAGACTGTTCCTACTACTTTGAGCAAACAGAAGGTGTTGACAGCTGGGGCCAAACATCAGGGCTCCACCAGGAAGGAAAGAGTGCTTCTGATGTCAGCGACTTTGGAACTTGACTATGTTTTTCTCATTTTAGTGTAGTGGCGAAATAACTGGGACTTATGCAACGAAATAACTTAGCTGGCCAGCGGTACTCACATGCCGGTGCCAATTCTCATACTAGGACGCCTCGGAACCGGGGCTGGGCTTTACCAATATCTCCCACTACATCCCGGAGTGGGAGAAAGCCGGCTACACCTGCCGAAGGCTGCAGCACAAGTTTTAAGTGGAAACAAAAATCTTTTCTTTAGGAATGAGGTCGGCGCTTTTTTGTTCGCTTGCTTGTGGAGAGTTAACTATTGATGGAGACAAGGCAGCCTGTTCAGAGGCAAGGCTAGACGTTTCAGCCGGTGGGCACCTCCTTCTGAACCCTTTCCTCTCCTCTCGATTATTTTCTGCGACATGACCCCAGTCCACTACTTTCTTTTTCTAAAGACTTTCTCTGCCAAGGCCTTGACTTCACTTTTTGGAAAGTGCTTACAAATAAATGGCGCTTTCACCACGAGCTAGAGGTTTCTTCAGCCAAACAGCAGCCAAGGAAACTGTCAGGACATCGTGAGCGGCATTATGCAAGGACAATAGAAACTGCCATGGATTGCGGGTTGCCAGAGGCGGGTGAGCAAGTGAAATGGGTGAAGGGGGTCAAAAGGTACGAACTTCCAGCTATAAAACAAATGAGTCCTTGAGAAGTAATGTACAGCATGGTGACAAGAGTTAATAACACTGTATTGTTATATATCTGAAAGTTGCTAAGAGAGTAGCTCTTAAAAGTTCTCATCACGAGAAAAAATTGTAACTACGCCAGGCAATAAACGTTAACTAGACTTACTGTGGTGATCATTTCGCTGTATATATAGAACCACGTTATACACCTGAAACTAATAGAATGTCAGATGTCAATTATAGCTCAAAGCAAAACAGAACGCCACGGCCTGAGCCCTCCGCGCGCCAGCCTCACCCCGAGGAGGCAGGCCCGCAGCTGGCCCGCCGCGCGCCGCCTGCGGGCATTTCCGGCCCCAGTTCCCGGCAGCGCCGCACAGGAGGCCCCGAAAGGGAACTTTCGCCGGTCGACAGCCGCAAAAACAAGCTGGGCTCAAGACGGACCAACGACCAGGCAGGGCCGCGAAACACCCTTTTGAGTCCTGGCAGCTTCTCGGGCTCGCTGAGTCGAACGCTCTGGGAGGAGTGAAACCAGATGCTGACACCCCGGCTAGTGGCTGGCGGGCCCCTTCACTCAGGCTGACGACGAAAAGGCAAATGCTCGCCCCTCCGCTGTCCCCGGCTGCCTCGCTCTCCCGATCTGCAGTTCTCCCAACTTGAAGCAAGTTCAGCGAAAGGCCTCGCCTCCAGAGCGGCTCCGCGCCCCTGACTGCGCGCGCTCGGGCCACAGGGGGCGATTTGGGGGCGCTCGTGGGCTCCGGCACCTCCCCTTCGTTCCCGTTCCCGGTACCGCTGGGGCGCCTCGAGCGAGCCCCAGCCGCTCGCAGCAGAGTTAACCCGGTGCAGCCGGCGCCCGCCTCGCCGCCGCCGTGCCCAGCGCCCCCGGGATGCGTCTCACAGCGACCCCCGGGCCCGGCGCGCCCCGCCCCGGCGCCGCCACGCCCGCGATCGCCCGCGGCCGCCCAAGTCCCTCTCTGCCCGGCCCCGCGGCCCGGCCGGAGTACGCCCACCTCCCTCCCGCCGCGCGCCCCGCCGACTCGGCTCCCAGGCGCGCTCCGCACCCGGCTCGCCGGCCCCCGCGCACCCAGCGCTCCTCCCTCACCCCCTCGCTCGCCCTCGTCGGGCCCACTCCGTCGGGACTCGGCCGAGTACCCCCGGCCCGCGCCTCCCTCCCCGTCGCTTCCCAGGAGACGCCCAGTACCTATGCCCTGGATGAAGACGAAGCCAGTGACCACAAGCACCGGGTGCCAGTTAAACTCCAGCGCGGTCCCATCCCAGCCGAGCCCCTCCCGGTAGTGGAGGACCCAGACGAGGGTGAAGATCACGGACAGGAAGCCGACGAGCAGCGCCGACACCAGCAGCCCCAAGAAGCCCCTGTAGCCGTCCATGGCCATCAGAGTCCCATACTCCGCGCCTGGGCAAGCCACAGGAACAGAGGGAGGCGGCGGCGGCCTCTGGGTACCAGCCCCGCGGCCGGACGCGGGCGTCGACTTCTTGAAGCAGTCTCCGCCCGGGAGGAGGGGCTTTCTCGCCGGCCTGCCAGACATGTAGGGCCTTCGGTGGGTGGGCAGCTGGCCCTCGCTCAGAAACCAGCCCCACCCCTGGGATCTTGCGGCCGCCCAGCGCTCTCTGCGCAGTAGCCGCCCCCTGTCCCGGCATCTGAGCTTGCCGGGGGTTCCAGTAACTGTCCAGTTAGTTCAGAGCGAGAGCTCCGAGGATTCCAAACCTACCACTTTCTTTTAACTCTTCCGATGTCTCTTCCTTCATTGTGGGGAGGCTGAGTAAGGCAGTGGTGTGCACTCTCGGTTAACAGAAGACAGGAGTCCGCTGGGTGGAGTCGTGTGTGATTTTGATTAACTAAGCCCCCTGAGCCCCGGTCCTAGAAGAATTGGCTGTCTTCTTTTTGTTTGTTTGTTTTTTGGTGAGGAAGATTGGCCTGAGCTAAAATCTGTTGCCAATCTCCCTCTTTTTGCTTGAGGAAGATTGTCCCTGAGCCAACATTTGTGCCAGTCTTCCTCTATTTTCTACGTGGGTGGCTGCCACAGCATGGATTGATGAGTGGGGTATATGTCTTAGCCTGGGATCTGAACCTGCAAACCCCCAGCCCCAAAGCGGGGGGCAGAAACTTAAGCACTGCCCACCAGGCGCCCCGAGATTGGCTGTCTTTGATGCCCAGGAAGGAACCTACGGGGCGGCATGGGCTTGGACATACCTTGCAAGGAAACTACTTGCAGTTTGCGCTTTGGAGAGGGAAGACAGACACCTCGAGGACCCTGGACTTGCCTATGTAGTGTAATAAAAAATCGATCTTAAAAGTGTCCACCTGCCCAAACCTATTTGGACCAAAACCCCACCTTGATGAAGTGAAGCTGACACCCTGCCCTCTTTCCAACATTATCATCACCTTTCTTTCTCCATTGGACAAGAAAAGTGTCAGTGTTATCTATTGCTATTAGGCTATTAGGACTTCTAGAATGCATTGGGAACATTCTCTTCTGTCTCCTGTAGCTCATCTCCAGGGACTAGTTTACCATATTGTCTTGCCATTTTGAAAGACCTTAGAATACTCAGGAAGTGTACAGGAGTGATTTTCAATGGAAAAGACAAGGTTTTAGGCCAAGGAATTAGTGGCAGGATTAAGAGTTAAGAGTAAGAGGCTCTAGACTTCACCAGTGTCATTATTTTTCCCTTGGTGGACAGAGAAAAAGAGGGAGAGTAAGCAAATGGGAAAGAATGACCCCTTCTGGCAGTATAAGGCTTTCTGTGGTCTAGCCCAGACTAGTCCTCCACTCTAACCCTTTACCACAACCTGACTGGCCCTGATGTCCATGGCTGTGAACTTCTCTCCCAGCTCTAGACCACTCCCTACCCATGTCCGTGCCTCTAAATTTTCCTGACCCCATCTCCACCAAGAAACCTCCTCTGAGTCTGCCTATGGCCCTATCTTACACCTCCACCCACCTCCCCATCCAGTGCCTCTCTGCATCACTTATCAAAATGTAATGTAATAATCTGTTTCTGTGGCTGTCTCCACTCCCCCAACTGCCCCTTTGAGGGTATTAACTGTTTAATTTATCATTTTATTTTTTCCTTGGCATATAGTAGTTACTCAGTAAATGTTTGTTGGGAGAAGAATGGGATGGAGTGTGTCAGTCAGGGCTTGGCAGGAAACAGATGGCACATTCCAATTGGGCAATTTAATAATGAGCAGAACTATTTACAAAAGTGTGGGCAGGGTGTGTGAAACCACAAGGGTTTACAGTGCCCATGCCTGAAGGGGACATGGTTGCTGGGATCTAGAGATAGGGAGAGAAAGAGAGGGAGAGAACTGTGTAGAGAAGGCAGTTTGACTGGGGCTACGCTATAGTCTGGAGTTGAAGGAAGCAGCCAGCCTGCAGGGACCCCACAGGGAGGAAGAATGGGAGGCGGGATGAATATTCCAGCCTTACTCTCTTCCCCTCCAATTTCCTGCCCAGGGACACAGTGGCTGCACCTAATCAGAAGCCAGAAGTCAGTCCATATGGGTCAGCCTCCCAGGACACACAGTAGATCCATAGGAATAAATAGAAACTAGCACTGAATCTTCTAGTTCTATTTTTTCAGAACTTTTTGGTTCCTGAGTGCTGCATATATTCCCTGTTTAATTATGTGCTGTTTTTCTTCCTCTGTGAACTTTAGCTGGTAATTCTTTAACAACGTCATCGTGTGCCTGTCCTTCTCCTTAAAAGTATCTAGTCTTTGTCCCCAGTTAACTTCTTCATCCCCTTAACTCAGTACCTTCACTCCACTCTTGAGTTGATTTTGCTCCACAGCAGCAGAAAATAAGAATCTCTGATTCCAGACCCTGTTTAACAAAATATCTCCAGAGAAAGAAAACATGGCCAAATGGTATGGATGGTGTGGAATCATCTCGAAGTTACAAGCTAAACTGAGAAAATTTCAACTTTTAAGTTGTCCTTTAAGGACCTAACGTGGATAAAATTTGTCACCTGGAAGAGGAAAATTTTCACTAAATATTGTTGTGGCTTAGTGTTAACAACATTTTCTTAATAGATTTGTCCAATGATAGGAGATGGTAGACAATTTGTCACCAAAGTACTTACTCAGACTAGATAACCTGTCAGCAACTCGATCTGAGGGGTTCCTGATGTGAGTGGGGGGAGCATGGGGGTGGGACATTCAACAACATAACCTTCTAAAAAACCTGTGATTCTAGAAACATGTACATAATGACATAGATTTTTATTGTCGCTGACATAGGCATAAAATACAGAGTAAGAAGAAAGGGGGTGAAGTGGTAGGGCAAGAAAACCCAAACCCACCCATCCATTGAACTTCCATGAGGTAACGGTGCATTTCTTTTGGTGTGTGCAGAGGTCCAGTATTCTACTGTAAAGTATGATAAGTTGTACATAGTGGTTTGCTTGGTGGGATTAGTGGATCATGTTTTAAACTTTCAAATGTTGACTGTGTGTTGCTTACTCTGTTTGCCCCTCCATTCTCCACCCTTCTTTGCCTTCCCTTGTGTCCTGGCAGGCTCCTTGCCTGCTGGCTTCGAATTGGCTTTGGCCAATGGCAGTGCTGGAAGGAGATCAGAGGGCAGGAAGAAAGAGAGATCAGAGGGAAGGAAGAGAGGTCGACCTATTTATCCCTCTAGGCCCCCTTGCCAGGCCATGTTTTTTGCAGTGGTTGAGTTCCTCTTTGCCACTATGACTTTCAACTTTTGGGTGGCCCCTCTCCCACAGCTACATCTCTCCCAGGGTCCAGTTAGACCACGCCCCCTTGCTTCTACAGGCCCAGGTGTAGTACTGGCTGCCTGCTTTTGCTTGTCCTGGGTCTTCACCATTCTTTGTTGGGTTCTCTTAAGTCTGTTTGCACCTCTGTAAATAGTCCTTTTATTAAACTCTCTTCAATTAAATCCTTTGTGCAAACCAGCTGCTTCCTGCAGGACCCTGACAGGGACAAGTGGGAAAATACTCTCACATAACACTACTGTTTCCCTAGCCCCTCCTAATTGTCTATGCCTTCTTAGGACATGTTATGAAAGGAGGAATACATGAAGCAAGAAAAAAATCACAAGCAGGAGGAATGAGCTCATACATCTTCCTGTCCTCCCTTCTACTAGACAAGAGATTTGGGGATCACAAAGCTGTCTCAGATGACTAAGATAGATGGACTCAGAGCTGACACCATGATTCACGATGTAAGCCAAGCTCAGGCGGTGATCAAAGGCTCCTTAGTGAAATAAAGCGAGGGTTGCAGTTTTGAAAAGATCACAGTCAAACTCATGTTAATGGGAGGAATATAATTTCCTCATCTGAGGCTAGACTGTGTTGTCTTCAGGGTAAAAAACTCCATGTCTTCTTTGCTGAGGTGTTTCTCCTCTGAGGGAAGTGGTGAAGAGATCAGCTCCAGCTCTTGCTGTGGGGAGAGTGGCTATGGAAGCAGGCTCTACCACCTCCCTAACTCAGGAGGCCCTCAGAGTCCGCCTGCCCCAAGAAGGCAGCTGGAGTGAGAAATGACTTCACTTGTATCTGGCCATGGCCCGAGGGACCCCAGTTTGGGAAGAGGTGGGAAGAAACTCTCTTCCTGAGGGAGCAGAATAGTACAGCAGACTGGGAAGCAGACACAAGGAGTAGAGGAAGATGTCTGAGGGGGAGGACCTTAAAAGGAGCCCAAGCAAAAGGCCCAACTCTGTGGAGCCTCATGCTGTATTGGTGGGAAGGGGTAGGTTAGACCAAGGCATTACTTCTGTTCCTTCCATACGATACTGCTTGGTAAGATCTACCTGACCCGCCATTTAATTTTTAAAATTGCTTCCGTTATCATCTTGGGTGAGTTTGGTTTGGGGAAAACTGGTGAGGTGGGAGGCAGTTAGGAAAGAAATTGGTAGCTCTTCCTAAACATCTGGCAAGATAAAATTGCAATGACCCCGTCCTGGTCCTATCTCCCCAACCCAGCCATTAGTCGGTGAGGCTAGTCCAGGCAGAGTCTTTATCCAGGCTGAAGAGAAAGAGGATTAAATTCCCTGATTCCCTAATTCTCATCTGCCCCCTTTATTCCTTAGGTTAGCAAGAAATAACCAGGTGAGGAAGAAAAGAATGGGGCTTGGTCACACCTAGGTTCTATTTCTTTTAGAACCCTCCTCCTCACACAAATTTATAACCCCAGGTTAAAATAGAAGCTCCTTCAAGGTGAAGATTTGGTTTGTCTTATTTGCTGCTGTTCGTTCATCCAGAGCCTATGCTCTGAAAATGTGCCCGGGACTTGTTCTGAGCATGTATAGTATGACACACAGACACGAAAATGATTGCCATGAAGGAAGAAGTAATTTTTTTATATTCTCAGTGCCCTAGACACAAGGGGCATGGCATGCCACACAGGGCCACACAGGCAAGTACTGAAGCAAGATAAGCAGGCAGAGAGGGGAAACTGCCAGCATGAGCCTTTATTGTGGTTTTTGAGGGAAGGAATGGGCAAAGCAAAGTAAGCAAGCAGAAAAGACTTAACGATTGGCTAGCTTGAATAATTTTGGCGGGCTCTGGTGATCCCCCGTTGTCTGGTTCCTGGCCCTATAGCGACTGAGGCAAGGGATAGAGTCCTAGACTATAGAAGTCTGATAAAGGAGACGGGTCAGGGATAGACTCAGAATTGGATAGTCTGCATATCAAAGGCGTGCTGGCAGGCAAACTCTTATCTCTGGGACTTAGTTTATCCTGGGAGGGGCGGTTCCCCAGTCCACAAGGCCCCAAATGCCAGAGCATCAAAAATAAGGAAAAGAAGAAAATATAATTAATACAGCCTAGAACAGTTGACAAAGAAAAGGCATTTAAAAAAATATTCACGGACTGACTATAAGGTTAGATTAGAGAGCCTAAGATCAAGTCAGAGATGTAGCAAAGGAAGGAACAATTTTCTTATAACCAATCTTTCTTCCACATAAACCGAATTTCATCAGTACATTGGACTGTTTGAATGGGACATTATAGTGCGTGAAGAACTGGGTTGCACTATTATTAACGAGTAGCCAACACCACAATTTTACCTTTGGAGAACTTTTATTGGATGCTTCCTTGTTTGGCTTTGTAATAACAGGAATAAGTGCTCTATTACAGTCCTCTCTGTCACTCATGCATTTATTTAAGGGCATTCACAGGCAGAGTGTCTCAGAAATATATGTCCAGAATTTTGGTTCATGGATCTCAAGATTTTATTGAAGTGTGAAGCAATCATGCGTGTCCAAAAAAGAACTCTGAAAGTATACCAGAGAGGCTCTCTCAATCAGCCAGATATTTGGCTAAAAAATTCTCCTCTGCAAATAGCTTAGACAGACCTCACTGGATCTCGGGAAGCCTTGATTATAATTTCTGTTAGCAGGCAAAGCTCTTTTTAAAGAGAAAACCAAATGGTGTAAGTCCAAATTTTACTTTTCTTCCAAAATAATTTAGCGTGGTTTCTCTCATTCATATGTTTCCTCCAAGTCTAGATCCAGTCAATCTTGGATGCTTGCAGCTTGGAATAAGGGAATATATATTATTCCAGGACTTCAATCTGCTACTAGCTCTCTGTCTAATGGAACAATTCACAAGGGCCAAAAACTAGGCTGCAGTTTGCTAATCTGTGACAGGACAGCTTCAGACTAGATCAGACACTTAACCTGGTGTCTATGGATAGAACCTGGTTGGGGGGTAAAATTGTATCTTTATTTTCATTAGGTTCTAACTGAAATTTATCAATTTCTTTAATTATGAATGCAGACAACAAACCCCACTAGTATTCAAAGTGGCTATGATTTTGTCACTAATAGAAATCACTGATTTTCATGTGACATGCTGCAGCTATCTCAGCTGATCATTTCTGCTCAGCACTTCTTCAGAGATAGCAGTTGTCAGAACCGCAGCTAGATCTTATTAATGTATCAATAACAAAGCACATGTACGATTATATCGCAAATTAGCTTTTTAAAATTTAGATAACTACTTTCCAATGTAATTGGTATTCTTTGTAATTCTATGTTTTTTTAATTTTATGCATGTTAAAACAATATTTGGAGGAGAGATCCATAGGCCTTATTAACCTGTTGAAGGAGTCCACGGCACACAACAGGTTGAGAAGCCCTGAGCTAAATGACCTCTAGGCTTATTCCTGTTTTGTTTTGTTTTTGAGGAAGATTAGCCCTGAGCTAACATCTGCCACCAACCCTCCTCTTTTTGCTGAGGAAGACTGGCCCTGAGCTAACATCCGAACATATCTTCCTCTACTTTATAGGTGGGACGCCTGCCACAGCATGGCTTGACAAGCGGTGCCATGTCCGCACCCAGGATCCGAACCAGTGAACCCCAGGCTGCCAAAGCAGAACTTGGAAACTTAATCGCTGTGCCACCAAGCCGCCTCGTTTTATATTTTTAAAATGTTTGCCAATCTGATGGACATCACATGATATCTCATTATAATCTGCAAGATAGGATGCAACATTTTTCATGTATTAATTGGTCATTTGTATTTCTTCTTTTGTGATTGCTGCTTCTTTCCCTTTGACCATTTTTGTATTTTGTGTACTACTTCTTTCCTAATAAATTCTTAACATAATGCTTTGGAAACATTTAACCAAAAATAATAATGTTAGTTCTTCACTGAGCATGGAAGATTGAGATTCCACAATGTCTGACGACGGTTTAGTGTCATGAGACCGAGGGAATTATTTGGGTTACTTTAAGTCATTAACAGCATTCTCAGCTATTTCTTAGCACCCCTTGGTCTGAGCAGGGGAACTCTTTCTGTTCCTGTCTCTTGTCTTTGAGATTCTTAAGCTGCTTTTCTTCTCATTGCAATCCTACCACAAACAAAAAACTGGAAAAATAATTCCCTGCTAAGCACGTTTCTCCTCTCACTCTCCTTTAGTTGTTACTGTTTAGCACCTACACTGATTACTATTACCCATCCTACCTTAAGTTGCTCTTTTCCACAGCACCTCAAATTTGCATATCATGGGGGTCTATTTCCCCCCATGGAGTCTCTTCAGAAATCACTGGGGAGAGGGATACATACTTGTCTTTTGAAGTTCTCTCCCCTTGTTAGCCCCTGCATCCAATTAATGGGGGGGGGGGGGGGCGGGGGGGGGGGGGCGTCCATTCCACCTCCTGAGAAACCCATCCATTTCTCTCCATCTTTGCTGCTGCTGCTTGAGTTCCAGCAACCCTCTTATCAAGCCTAGATTAGCAAAAACCATCCAATTGGGTTTCTTGCTTCTAGTCTTGCCACACCTCACCCAGGCAATGTATTTCTCACACTACATTAAAAGATAACCCCAAAATACAAACCTGAGCACATTCCTCTGTTTAGAAGTCTTTCAGTGGCACTAGATTTAAAGAAAACTTTCTTGGCATGGCACGCAAAGCCTGTCTGACAGAGCCCTCGCTTATCACCCTAGGCTCATCTCTCTCTGCTCTCCTCCAGCAATCTCCGCTGCCACCACCCTGAATTACTTACAGTGTCTCCCCAAAATGCCATGCTCTCTTAACTTCTGACATTTCTTTTGCACACACTGTTGCTGCAGACTAGAACTCGGTAGTAACATGAACCTTCTTCTGCCTGATGACTCATTCCATCCTGATTGAGTAGCTATAAATCAGAAAAAGCAACTAAAATTGACTCATGAGTCCTTTGCAAATATAATTATGTTTATCTCCACTCTGAACAGTTATACAGTGCTCAGGTCTATAGTAAAATAATTAAGGAAAAGACTGTGAAATGAATTACAAGATTCTTTTTTTGACCAAGTAACAGTCAATTTGATATAGCAAAAAAAAAAAAAATTATAAGAATGATGAGATAATATTCAGAAAAAAAGAGGAATGAAAAGAATGATAAAAAATAGTGCTGAGAGAAAGGAGTCCTTAATCTCAGATCAGATTCCTTGCTTAATATGCAATGTGCTCACCCCAAACTATGCTGGAAACAAAGAAATAACATTCCAGCTTCTCCCAGGTTTGGATTCTGTTATGTTTACACTGACTGAAACATGGGATACTTAAGTAGATTAAGATTTCAAAATCGAGCATCTGCAGAAGTAGAGACAGATTTTTTTTTTTTTAATAACTCTGTTCCTGGGTGGATGCTTAATATATATTGAGTTAGGCATTTCTGAGTTAGATTTATTGTCATATTTTGGTCAGTCAAGTGCATCTTACACATTTTCAGATTTATAGAGGGGAAATATAAATGCAAAAAAGTCACTTATTCATGATACACTGATTAGTTTAATTAAAAACCTTTTTCCATGCATGACTGTGGAGCCTCGTAGTGGAGGACAAGGCCTTAGCTCTTGGGAGGGATCCTGGGTGGCAAGAAGTCTGCATGTGGATTAGTCTCCAGACCCCAAGAGACTCATGCCTGAGCCCTATGCAGAGAATGGAGTGTGTAAATAAAGAGTGAGTAAGCTCTGTCTCCCCAGGGCACTCAGCAGCCCACATGGATAGCTCAGTACCATTCTGCAAGCAGCTTTGGTGAGGTGAGGCTCTGGGCATCGGTGGCAGCCCAGTGGAAGGCTGCAGTGCCCAACAGTGCTGCTGCCAAATGGTCTGGCAGGAGACATTTGTTTATAAGTACCTGTGAAACACTGCCTGGAAATCCCCAGAATTGGGAGAGGGTAAATAATTTGAAAGGGCCTAAGCTCTGCATGAAATGGACATGAGCCAACAAAACCATTACCCAAATTGTAGATTGAGAATCCCATTAGTAGATATGGATATTATAAGGAAGAATCTCAAATTATTTAGTATAAAGCTAATCTTTTTTTATTTTTCATTTTTTCCCCATTATTTTGAACATGTAGAACTGGAACTCATAATAAAGATAAAATAAAGTGCAAATGATCTTTGAGTGCTATTATTTTTAACTTCTCTGTGTTGTTTTTAGATGTCTTTTGTCAGCAGCATATAACTGGATTTTTTTAAAGTCCGTCTGGAGAGATAGGCAAGGAAGCAAATACAGCAAATATTAATTACAGAATCTAGATGGTGGGTATATGGGTATATACTATACAATTCTTTCAGCTTTTCTGCATGTTTGAAAATTTTCATAATGAAATGTTAGAAAAAAGTCAATCACTGACATTGTCATTGCCCCTTAGTAGGTGATTTAATCTATTTATATTTATTGTGATTATTGATAAGTTGAACTTGTTTCTACCATTTTGTCTTGTGGTTTCTGTTTATCATGTAGGTTGAGTTTATCTACCTTATGAGAATAAACTATTGAGATGTTTAGAAGGCTCACTTCCTCATGAAGAAAACGACTTTACCTATAATATTACTTTTATCAAAAAAGTGATTAAACAGGGGCATAGAATGTTTAAATAGCTTTCCATTTCCAAAAACTACTTTTGTTCCACTAACATGGGACAAAAGCAACTTCCATATGTGGAAAGAAGAAGGAATCAGTGTTCTGGATCCTTGCTACTCAAAGTGTGGTCCATGGACCAACTTGTTAGAAATGCAAAACCTCAGGCTCCACTGCAGTCCACTGAATCAGAATCTGCATTTTAATAAACTCCTAGGGGATTCATAAGCATACAAAAGTTTGAGCAGCTCTATTCTAGGAGAAAAGCACCACCTCGAGGAGCTACCACCTGACAATCACAATCTAACAACCACAGCCTGGCCAGCGGTGGCCCTTTCAGATGCTTAGCTAGTGGCAGGGGTGGGGGTTGGTATTTTTCCAAGGCTCTGTGTCTCAAATCAGTGAGCTTTTAGGCAGGCTAGAATCTATCCTGATAGGCTTCCTTTAAGAAGTCCAACCATAATTCTTATATAAATGGTATGGCTTTTCTTTTTTTAATTGACTCGCATTGGAAAATGGTGAGATTTGGGGCTCTTAAATGGCATTATGACCAGAGAACCCAGTAAAACTTCAAGGTTCTTGATGAAAATGTATGCTCAGGACAATGACCAACACATAGAAGGTAAAGTGGCCTCTTACGATGAACTGATTTCCACCCCATATCTCAAAGTAGAAATCTGATGTGCTAAGCTAGACCATGTGTAAGTCTCCTTCTTCCTAAATAGCGGAAGCATGCTTTGAGCTCTATCCTTCCACATTCAGGCCGGCCCCCCACATTCATTCATTCAAAATGACCTATCTCTATAGAAAGATGAGAGAGAGATTGAGAGAGATGCCAGGCACAATGTGAGGTGCTGAGAATATAATTGAGAGCACAAATTGACAAGGTCTCTGTCCTCATGGAACTCCTAGTCCCCTTCAAACACTAAACCTGAGTCCTGGACCTGAAATCAGTTTGGATATGAGGAAAAGTAGATCCAGTGCCCACTTCCAGCAGCAGGGGAATGGAGCCACAGGGTGAGAGAGAACATGGAAGGGAGATACTTGAAGGAGGCTCATTTTCTCAAAAACTAACTTTTTATTGAGCTTTTAATTTATTTGAAAGCTCCATTCTCTGAAAACTCAGCCCAATCATTATCCAGTTTCTGACTAACCAATCAGCATTCCTCTCCTAGAGAACGAGATAAGGGTGGAGATTGAGGGAGAAAGCACAGATGTCCTTGTCCCAGAATTTAAAAATAAGGGATTGTTAGTTGTGTGGTCTACAAAAGACTAAGCCATTTCCTCTGCAGAAGAAATGAGTTCAGTGTATTGAGAGTCTATTACGGGCCAGGCATTCTTCTAGGCCCTTGGGACACATTAGTGAACAAAACAAGGACCAGTGCCCTCTTAAATCTTACATCATAGTGAATGGGGAATGAGGGATGCAAGCTTCATCTGAAGAGTGAAATATGTTACGTTAATCTCTAGATTCCTGCCAAATACCTGGAGAGGAGGTGAGTCTCTCAAGATGAAACCCAGGTTTGGGCTTGTAAGGCAGTCCCAAGCAGCCAATGTCATATTCAAAGATATTATGTTGGAGTCCAGCTCCCATTCAGCAGTTCACAAGACAGCACCCTCCATGTGGAGGCAGATTAGAGGCTAGAGAGTGAGGATTCTGGGCCAGGTCCCCAGGAAGTTATACCCATCCTTTTGGGCTCAGCCTGTCTGACAGGATGTGATAGGGGACAGGCCTTGTGAATCCAGATTATAAGATAGGTAGGATCATTATCGTATAAACCTAAGTAATTTTTTCCTTCCTTGCTTTCTGTATTTTCAATTTTTAAAAATTGCACAAGTAGGGCTGGCCTGATGGCATAGTCGTTAAGTTTGCACGTTCTGCTTCAGCAGCCTGGGGTTCGTAGGTTCGGATCCTGGACACAGACCTAGACACCGCTCAGCAAACCATGCTGTGGCAGCATCCCACATATAAATAGAGGAAGATTGGCACACGTGAGCTCAGGGACAATCTTCCTCAAGCAAAAAGAGGAAGATCAGCAACAGATGTTAGCTCAGCGCCAATCTTCCTCCCACACACACACACAAATTACACAAGTAATATTTGTTTATTTTGGGGTGGAACCCCTGGGAAATACAGATAACCAACAAACAAAACATTCACCTATAATCCCACACTCCATAGATAGTAACTACTAATATCATTTTGCCACATATCTTTCTAGACATTTTCGATGTGTGTTTATACATATAATACATACATTTCCTCAAAATAAATTCTCCATTAGTTGAGTTACCTGACAGAGTTTCCATTCGTTGCAAGTGTACGTTGAATGAGTACAACCAGTTTGTATAATCCAAATACAACTTTATTTGGTATCTTTCAGAGGGGTCACCTTTAGAAGCTACTCTGTGGGAGAATGTTTGCCCTGTCTCTAAATAAAACTTCCAACAGTCCCCATGACTTTTCTGGTCCCTCTTAGATAATACAATGACCTATGATCACTTTAATTTGCAAATCCACAGTCTCAATTTGGTATTTATTAATGTTTAAGCCAATATACGAATTAATGCTTCAATCTTCACTCAAAGATAACACTTTACCCTTCCCAGTTGTAGATGTGAAATTGGTTGATGCCTAACCTCTCAGGAGGAAAATGATTAACCTCTCCTCCCTTTCTTCTCATAGGAGGATGGAGGAGGGGCAAGTTCTTACTTGACAAGCTCGATCATAAGCCGGCAGACATGCAGAGCTGAATCTCTCTCATGGGTGCCTTCCCGGGTTCTTTCGGGGCTCCCCTGCTGAGCTTCTCTAGCTGTAATTTCCACGCTATTGCACTGCAGTCTATTCCTCAGCTGCTGCTATCCCCTCAGCTCGGGGTTTTCATTCAGACTCTTTGTTGTGAAAGAGCTCCATCATCTGCCTCATCTTCCCTGAGGGATGACCCACATCCCAAAGAATGACCCATTCGCTCTTTGTTCTGACAAACCCCGGGAGGACAGACTGATCCCACTGCAGCAGGAGTGGCTCTTCATCCTCTGAAACCAGAGTCCATCACCAGCTCATCTCTCTTGCCCTTTAGGTTTCCTGAGCAACAGTTAGACTCAGTCCTTTGTGGCCCCAAACTCAAGGGGACACAAATCAAACTCTCCAAGCCCCTCTAACTAGGTAGTTATCCACTACCCCTTCTCCCTGAAAAGGGAGAGAGAAAACTCTGCACAGCTCTCCCCAAAGAAAAGTTCTTCACAAAATAGTCTATCTCCACTTTCACAATGTTTATATCTTCCTTGTGGGTTTTAAAGCTACACAACCTGTTCTAGGTCATCTACTTTGATATTTCTGGCACCACACTTTGGATTTTCACATCTATTGTATAATGGTGCTGGTATTCATTTTCTGTAGCTGCTGTAACAAATTACCATACACTAAGTAGCTTAACCAACACCAATTTACTATCTGCTAGTTCTGTGGATGGAAGTCTGTTAATGGTCTCACTGGGCTAAAATCAAGGGGTTGCAGGGCTGCATTTCTTTCTGGAAGTCCTAGGAAAAAATCCATTTCCCTGTTTTTTCCAGCTTCTATAGGCTGCCCGCATTCCTTGGCTCATGGCCCCCGCCCCCATCTTCAAAGCAAGCAACACTGCATCTCTCTGCACCTTTCTTCCTTCATCACATCTTTCTCTGACTCTCTTCTTCCGCCTCCCTCTTCCACTTTGAAGTAACCTTAAATGTCCCACCTGGATAATCCAGAATAATCTCCCTGTTTTAAAGTCATCTGACTATTAATCTTAATTCTATCTACAATCTTAATTCTTTTTGTTTTTTTGAGGAAGATTAGCCTTGAGCTAACATCCGCTACCAATCCTCCTCTTTTTGCTGAGGAAGATTGGCCCTAAGCTAACATCCGTGCCCATGTTCCTCCACTTTATACGTGGGACACCTGCCACAGCATGGCTTGATAAGTGGTGCATAGGCCTGCAGCCGGAATCCGAATTGGCGAACCCCAGGCCACTAAAGCAGAGTGCGTGAACTTAACTGCTACGTCTCCGGCCTGGCCCCAACCTTTGTTTTTATTTGTTATGTAAGGTAACATATTCACAGGTTCTGGGGATTAGGATGTGGACATCTTTGGGAGGTCGTTAGTCTGCCTCCCACAGTGTCTCAATCACAACTTTGTATTTACACAACCAGGTACAATAATTACGTTGTGGACATAGGTTCATAGACATAAACATTCTTTTACATCCTTTGTAATATAGTCTCATGTGTGGATACACCATAAATTTTTAACCATTTCTGTACTGTTGGACAGTTGGGTTATATCCTATTATCATTATAAATAACACTGCAACAAAAATCTCTGTAGTTAATTTTTGGCACACACTCTACGGTGACTTTGTATTATGTCAACTCAAGTAAGCTGGATTTACACTTCCAGCACCCCCTTCCCTGCATGGTTCTGAGTCAATGAGAGTCATAAACATTTTTTTGCATAAGATTTGGAAGGTGGAAATGAAGCAGCGGTCATGCGTATGCTTGGAAGACTAACGTAGGGTCAGGTGCTGTTGCAGCTCATGCACATTGGCATGGATCTGCTGGTTCATCTTCTTAGAGGGGCCAGTGGCCAGGCCTGTAGCAACTCCAGCTGGTTCTTCATGGGATAGTATCTGGGCCTAACAAATCCAGCTCCTCTTGGATCTCCTCTTTCAACTTCTCCCAATTTGGGTCCAGGTCCGTGTGCAACTCTGTGGTGAAGGGGCGCTAGATCTTCTCGAAGTCTGTCACATCATCAAAGTTGGATGTTTGGAAGCAGTGAGAGGCAGATGCAAGTTCCAGTTCCATCTCAACAGTTTTAGCTTATCCTGTGGGTTCCAGTTTGTCCCCACTCTCTCTCACTTCACATGCATCTTCCCTTCCTAACTGCTGTCCTCCTGACTTCAGGCCTAGCACCAGATGAAGGGTTGCAGTCTTAAATGGACTGCACAACCAGCTCCCACACTGTGTAAGGTCTAATCTCTATACAAATCCCTCTGTATCACTCATAGTGCTTCTGCTTCTCTGATTAAACTGTAATTGACCACATTTATAACTATTTCCTTTGGATAAATTCCTAGAAGTGCAAAAGCAGGATAGCAATAGTTCCTTTTTCAGTTCCCTTAAATATCTCTTTTTGTTCATGTTTTGTATTTGTATTCTCTTTTGGAAAAATTCCAGCTTATTTCTACCGTATTAAGAAGAATCAAAATAAAGTATTTTTGTACACACTGCTTAATGGCAGAGCAGTGGACCACTGGACCACAGTGCCCATGGCGGTAGCAAGAATCCAGAAAGGTGAAATTCAAGGGGAGGTATTCAGACCCACTTGCTTAATCATCCCTTGATGATACTCTAAGGTGACAAAACGTTTAAGATTCTGTTTGCTGTTAAAGACAGAAATATTTCCTTTATTGTCCCTCTTCTTAGGCTGGAGTCCTGCCTCTGAACTCTTAACTGTTGGTAGACTTTGTTTATTCCAACTGTCTCCATATACGTATTTGGACAACCATTTATATATTATTTCCGCATTCCCAGGGTCTATGTTTGGTCCACCTGTTGGGACATACCATCTATGTAAATGGCATCATCTAGGTTTGTGCAGTGCATGATCTGAACAACTATATGTGATAGGCTGGACCAGTTTTAAATTACTCCAGGCTGCATCTTCCTATTGCTAACTTAGTCTTCCTAACTACTGTTTGTGGCCGTAGCTTTCGGATACCATGTTCTGCTTCCTGCAGAACATGCCCCCACGGCCATCATCAGTCAGGTCAGTTCTCTCAGTGTCTTCCCCAGCCACGTAGGCAGATTAACTCTAAAAATCAGCAACTATAGAAATTATCCCAGACCACTGTGATTAACCAGGCCACTCCAAGTCTAGCTGTGTTCAAGCTATGACAAACCCAGCTTCTAGAAACTCCTCTAAGCCCATCTCTTAGGTAGTAAATCTGCATTTGAGGTGTGTCAAGATGATTACTTAACAAGGTTCTAGCGACCTCTCGGCTCCTCTCCTGTGACATCATGAAGGCCTTCTTTCCTTATATACAGAGTCATAAAAGCCACTGATTTGAGGACCTTGATTTGGCTGGGAATCTCCGCTATAACACTTTCTGGCAAAGACAGTACCTGCCAACTAGGAAATGAATTATGGTATTTCTTTCCCATGTTTGCTTTCACTTGGATCTTGCCTATATCTATCTCTGCGGGAATAGTCTTTACTTGGGGGCAGTTAAGTACCAATGATTTTTTTTTTAATTTGCATGACTCACATAGGTTAAACTCAGGAAAGATCTTTTATGGAAATGTATAATGATCTGGAAATCCAGCCTTAGTTTTAATTTATGGTTTGAAATTGAGAAGAATACATCCACATACTCTGCCTTTATATAGTTTTCCAAGATTAAACTTAGAACAATTCACATTGATTCTAGAGTGATGTGGTTTTGGGGGCCAGGATATTTGCCATCATCCTTCCATTTTTGGTGGGAGACTTTTATTTATTTTTTTTTATTATTATTATTTTTTAAGATTTTATTTTTTCCTTTTTCTCCCCAAAGACCCCCAGTACATAGTTGTATATTCTTCGTTGTGGATCCTTCTAGTTGTGGCATGTGGAACGCTGCCTCAGCGTGGTCTGATGAGCAGTGCCATGTCCGCGCCCAGGATTCGAACTAACGAAACACTGGGCCGCCTGCAGCGGAGCGCGCGAACTTAACCACTCGGCCACGGGGCCAGCCCTGGTGGGAGACTTTTAAGT
Organism: Equus caballus; assembly: GCF_041296265.1. Classification (NCBI taxonomy): domain Eukaryota; kingdom Metazoa; phylum Chordata; class Mammalia; order Perissodactyla; family Equidae; genus Equus; species Equus caballus. The sequence continues at coordinate 51,484,982 of NC_091701.1, read as the reverse complement.
GATGGTTTTCCACAAGCACTGGATGACTATTTTAGTTGTTCAGAATGTCCTCTTTATTACTAAAACCCAGCTCCAAAGAATAAGAGGTTATTTACATTAGAGGGTTTCCATCACTAGCAGCTTTTATATATCAAAAGTGAACCTTAGAACAGAATAATTCTATCAATCTGCTGGAAGCAGACTTACATAGATAGTCTTGTATATTTGAGCTGCTTTTATCTGTTGGGCAAGCCACAATCCCTTTGTGCCTCACTTGTCACCTAGGATGAAGTAGGGGAATAATCTAGGTATTCTTCACAATTCCTCCAATCCTAAAATAATTTAATCTTTAAAAAATGGTATTTACCTGTGACTCAAATGTTGAAAATGTCTGTTAGAGTTTTCCAAGGGAAAGTGCTAAAGAGTATATATTTTGCAAAATCAATAACTTGAGATTAACTGTCAGATTTCCTAACCATAGTGTTGAGGCTATCTACTTAGTTGGGATATATTCTAAAGGAGAATTGTCAAATCTTTATGCAGTTTAATCAGATATAACTTAGACAGTGGCTCAAGCATAGAAAGTATACGAATATATTCTGCTGGTCAAATACACTATCAGGTTTCCAAAGACGTTAAAAGTCTTTAAAGTAATGTGAGTGTGAATTTGCTTTACTTTGAAGATACTCTGCAATAGATACCCTAATGTCCTAAATTGGAAAGCCTGGATGACATGAAAATCCCTTTCCCTTGTTTGCTTCCAAAGGAATTTACTACTATAATTTTAAAATAAGAAATAAAGTTCAGTTCAATTAACAATGTACTAAGTTAATGATTAGTGTTTATATTCTTAAGGTTTAGTTACATTTAAGTTTATGACTGTCGACAAGCTGGGCTAATTTTCTACCATAAAAATACCATTGGAAAGTGCTATTAACTTTAAGGGCAAAGGAAAGAAGATAATAGAATCTGTTGCCCATCTTAGCTGTGTACCTTCAATTCCATGACTTCTAATAATATCATTGGACTTCAGACTTACAAGCCTATTTAAGTGATTCACAAATTAACTGACTAAGTTAAAAGTTTGGCAGTAACAAATTTTTGTAAAGAGTAGTTCTTGTTAGGGAAAGAAAACCAAGATGTTCTTCCATATGTAAAGAATAACACTTGGGACACTTGAGACTTGCTTTACGGTCCAGCATTTGATCAGTTTTGCTTAATATTCCCTGTGTACTTTGAAAGTTCTACTTTTTCTCCAAATGTCATAAAACCTCCTTTTTACTGAGTTCAGTGAAATATCTAAATTGCAACACTACATCTATGCTTTGTCAAAAGGCACTGTGGTACATTTCTTTAAAATTGCATAAAGCAAACATTCTATGTATATTTCAGTATTTATAAACAAAATTCTTTTGAATAGAAACATGGCAGGAAACAGCAAGATCTTGCAAACTTTAGGATTCTTTTTTTTTTAAAAAAGATTTTATTTTTCCTTCCAAAGCCCCCTGGTACATAGTTGTGTATTTTTAGTTATGGGTCCTTCTAGTTGTGGCATGTGGGACACCACCTCAGTGTGGTCTGATGAGCGGTGCTGTGTTCGTGCCCAGGATCCAAACCGTTGAAACCCTGGGCCACCGCAGCGGAGTGTGTGAACTTAACCACTCGGCCACAGGACCAGCCCCCAACTTTAGGATTCTTAAGAATTACCTGGAAAACTCAATAGAAAAAAAGGCAAAGACTAGGAATATAATAGTTCACAGAAAAGGAAATATGTATTTCTCTTAGATGTATGAATAGGTACTCAATCACACCCATAGTAAAAAATGCAAGTTAAAAATTATGAAATACCATTTTCACTTAGATAGGTAAAAATCAAACAATTTTATAATGCATTGGTGAGAGTGGGTAATATATAGGTACGTTCCTACATTTCTGGTGGAGTATAAATTGACACAACTTCTATGGTGAGGAAGGGAATATGATCCAGTAATTGTACCTCTAGGAATTTATAATACAGATACACTCACATAGGTGTGAAATGACCCTGCAACACTGTTTGTAATAGTAAATGACTGGAAGGAATCAAAAGGTCCATCACTGGGGAACTGGTTAAATAAATTTCGCACAATAGATCATTATGTAGCCTTAGCAAAGAATAAAGAGGCTCTGTATGTACTGATTTGGAGCAATATGCAAAATACATTGTTAAGGACTTCCAAATACGATATTATGGCTGATTACGTGCATGGAAGCACCCTTCTGCTAAGGAACAACTAGACCTTGGATAGGACCCATTTCTTTGAGGTATCGTTAGTCTCTCGAGAGGTAGGGGAGGTCTCTGAAGACCCTGCCCCTCCAAAAACCAAAACAAACCAGAGTTGTCCTGAGGTAAATGATGATAGTAATAAACACTGCTATTAGGATACTAAGGCTTTGGTCAACACAAGGTTGGGAAGGGTGAACTGAGCCAAGATCCTGAAGTGGTCCCGGGATGGTAGCATCTTTGGCTACATGTAGAAGCAGAAAAACCTCCTCTCTGGAGGAGAGCTTTCCCAGTTTGGGGCTATGGGACTCTCACAGATGAAGATCTACCAATAAGCTCACAATCAAAGATCATCAGGCTCATCAGAAGACAAGGCAAGCCACCATTAGTGAGAATCTGCATAAACAATTAAAAAATACAGAACAGCAATGAATGACATGTTTAAGAAATACAGGAATACAAAAATCAGTTCCAAGTGGATTAAAGACCTAGATAAGAAAGGCAAAACTATAACGCTCTTAGAAAAGGATGTAGGAGAGTATCTTCATGCCCCAGGACAGTAAAGAATTTATAAAAGAAGATGCAAACTATAACAACCATAAAATAAAAGATCGACAAATTTAACCACATTAAAATGAAGAACTTCTGAAAAAAAATTAAGAACTTCTGTTCCTCAAAAGACTCCATTATTATTACATATAATTAGAATAAAAGAAGAAAAAAGAGAAGATATTTGCAATATATAAAATCAGAAAAGCCTATTAAGCATTACTATTACAAACTGATGGGACCAACAGCCAAAAAGAAAAATGGGTAAAAGACTTTAACAGGTATTATACTAAAGGTGATATACTAAAGGTGATATCCAAATGACCAACAAACAGACAAAGAGGAGCTCTACCTTTAGTGATTAGGGAAGTACAAATTAAAACCACAACGGGATACACATCTATCAGATTGGAAAAAAAATTAGAAGTCTGACAATGTTAAGTGTTGAAGAGAAAAATGGAACAACAGGGATTCAAATACTGCTGGTGGGATTGTAAATTGGTATAATCTGTCTGAAAAATCATGTGGCATCCAGTAAAACTGAACACATATGCACCTTGTGACTCAACAATTTAAATCCAAGATATATGCCCTAGAGAAAGACAAGCATATGTGCATCTGGATGTTTGTACAAGAACGTTCATCATGGTATTAACGAATGGCCCAAACTGAGAACAACCCAAATGTCCAACAGTAGAATGGATAAATAAATTGTGCCACAATGAATATTATACAATAATAAAAAACTAAAATGCAACAAAAGAAACAAGCTAGAGATACACACAACAACATAGACGAATTTTATATACCTAATGTTGAGTAAAAAAGCAGGACACAAAACAATATATACGATGAACTTATATACTTAAAATTCAAAAAGAGGCAAAAAACCCCCTTTTGTTCAGAGATGCATATAGAGATAGTATATTTATAAAGAAAAGCAGGGAAATTACTATAAGTCAGGATAATGGTTACATCTTGGGAGGGGAGAGACCCATGATCAGAAAGGCACATACATGTTGCTTCTAGGGTGCTGATAATATTCTACTTCTTGACCTGGAAGATGGGTTGTGTCATTGTTTGCTTTGTGACTATTTTGTGAATTATGCTTTTTCCAGGATGCATGTTATATTTCACAGTTTAATTTTTTTTAAAAAGAAACTAAAGGAAACCACCACTCTGATAAACAAGCTGTAAGAGAGTACTGGGAATGAAGAGGCAAATTCAGGAGAAAAGTAGAATTTTTCAAATATACATGGAAAAATGAAGCAACAGTGATCAAATGCTGGACCGCAAAGCAAGTCTCAAGAAATTTCAAAGAACTGAAATGATATTGAGCATATTCTTTGTCCAGAGTTTAATCAAGCTAGAAATAAATAACAAAATTATAAGTAGAAAATACACACATTTGTAAATTAAGAAATACATTTCTAAATAGTCCATCGTTGGAGCAAGAAATCATTCAGGATATAAGAAAATATTTTCAACTGATTAATATTGAAAATACAACCTTTTACAATTTGTGAGATGCAGTAAAACCATGCTAAGAGGGAAATTTACAGCAAGGAAAGTGCATATATTAGGAAAGAAGGAAGACTGAAAAACTAATGATCTAAATATCTAACTCAGGACCAGCCCCATGGCCTAGTGGTTAACTTCAGTGTGCTCTGCTTTGGCAGCCTGGGTAGATTTTCCAGTCATGGACCTACACCACTTGTCAGTAGCCATGCTGTGGTGGTGACTCGCATAAAAATAGAGGAAGACTGGGGCCAGCCGAGTGGCACAGCGGTTAAGTTTGCATGTTCTGCTTCGGAGGCCCAGGGTTCGCCGGTTTGGATCCTGGGTGTGGACACAGCACCACTTGGCAAGCCATGCTGTGGTAGGCATCCCACATATTTAGTAAAGGAAGATGGGCACAGATGTTAGCTCAAGGCCAGTCTTCCTCAGCAAAAAGAGGAGGATTGGTGGCAGATGTTAGCTCAGGGATAATCTTCCTGAAAAGAAAAAAAGTAAAAAAAAAATAGAGGAAGATTGGCATAGATGTTAGCTCAGGGAGAGTCTTCCTCAGAAAACAAACCAAAAAAAAAGTAAATAGTAACTATCTATCTCACAAAACTAGAAAAATAGCAGAAATAAAAGCCAAAGAAAATGGAAGAAAGGGAAAAATAAATATAAAAGCAGAAATTCATGCAATAAAAACATACATATGATGGAGAAAATCAACATAGCCAAAAGAGAGTTCTTTGAAAAAAAATAATAAACTTTCTGTGAGACTGATCAAGGAAAAAAGAGAAAATATCTCCCATTACCACAGCCTGGACCAGCTGTGAACTGACTTTTCAGGTGCTTTACATCTGTTTACCACATTCCCAATCCTTTAGATATTAGAAGATCACAAAAGGATATTCTAAGCAACTTTACGATTGTAACTTTGAAAACTTACATGAAAGGGGCAGATTCCTAGCAAGACCCAATTCTCCAAAATTGACACAAGAGAAAGAGAAAACCAGATTAATTCAATAACTCTTAAATAAATTGAATCTGTAATTTAAAACTTTCCCAAGGAAGGAATGGTTTGCTTCTATTATTAGTGTTTTCTCTTGGTCACTGGTCATTTTTCCTGCTTCTTTACATGTCTAACAACCTTTTATTATATGACAGACCTTGTGTGTAAAAGAAGGCTCCAGCTGATATCTCCCATTACCGAGCGTTCCCCCTTTCCTCAGTTAGGCAGATAGACTGAAGGACAGATCACCTCAATCCAATTAGTGACTGAGCTGGGTTAGGGCTTTTGAGAGTTTGTAAAGTCTCTGTTCCTCAGCCCTGAAAACCTGTAGTTCTGTCCTTCAGAGGTCTGAGCTTAGCTCTTTGGCCTCCAAGCTCATTGTTACGTGCTAAACTGTATCTCCCTAAAATTCATATCTTGAAGTCCTAACCCTTAGTACCTCAGAATGTGACTGTATTTGGAGACTGGGTCTTTAAAGAGGTAATTAAGTGAAAATGAGTTCATTAGGGTGGGACCTAACCCGATATGACTGGCATCCTTATAAGAAGAGGAGTTTAGGACACAGATACACACACATAGAGGGAAGACCATGTAAAGACACAGAGAGAAGACCACCATCCATAAGCCAAGGAGAGAGGCCTCAAAAGAAAGCAAACCTGCTGACACCTTGATCCTGGATTTCTAGCTTCCAGAACTGTGAGAAAATAAACTTGTTTTATTTAGCCTACTTAGTGTGTGGTACTTTGTTACAGCAGCCCTAGCAAACTAATACACTCATGTACACACACCTGATAGAGACACTTGTGAATTTGTGAAAGGCTCCTTTCCCCTAGTAGTATTTTTCCCCTAAGCACCACAAGAGAGGTGACAATCTGCCTTTCTGGCCCAGCTCCCAGCCTCACACATCACCCTAAAACTCAGGAAATATCTCATGGGGAAAACCAGTCTTGCATTTGGGCTTTTCCAGTTTCTAATAGGTCACACGAGCCCTGTATGACTGTTAAAAGTTCTGTTGGCTTCTTTTTCTTCTAACAGAGTTCCTCTGCCGGAGTCAAGCCCACCAAGGCAGAAAACAAAGACAATCATTAGCTCACATAGGAAGGGTTCTTACTGTTTTGGAATTTTAGTTCACCTATTCCTCCTTGTTCCACAACTCAGATATCCTTACAAATATAATTCTGCAATTCATTCATTTTATTTTCTAACAGTTGGAGCAAAAGCATTGGACTACTGCAAATACATACATCCTACTTAGAAATTAAGATTTTCATTAAACAAAATAATAGCAAACTGAATCCAGTTATCATATAAAAGGATACATCACAACCAAGTTGAATTTATTTTAGGAATATATGATTGTTTGAACACACAAAAAATCAATCAATGTAATCTACCACATTAACAGAAGGAGAAAATTCGTGATTATCATAATAGATGTAAAGATTGATAAAATTCTACATGTAGTCATGAAAAAAAAAACCTCTTAAACTAGGGATAGAAGGAAATGTCTTTGTTAAAGGATATCTATTAAAAAAAAAAACTACAGGAAACATTGTACTTAATGGGAAAACGTTGAGATTGTTTACTCTGAAATCAGGAATGTAGCGGAGGTCCTAGCCAACACAATAAGGCAAGAAAAATAAACAACAGGATTAAAGATAGAGAAAGGATTAAAGAAAAGATTCTTTGCATTCTTAGAAAATAAAATTTACAGGTCAATATTAAAATTACTAGGTGAGTTTAACAAGTTTACAGGATACATATTAGTATGCAAAAACCAATGGAATTTCCCTAGGTGAGCATCAAACTATTAAAAAGTGAAATTTAAAAGAGATACCCTTTACAACAGCATTGAAACATATTTAATACCTAGTAAAAGATTTAGAGAAAAATGTGCAATACTTCTATACAGAAAATCTAAAAACAGTTTTAGAAAAACTGAAAATGACCTAAATAGAGGATATGCTATGTCAATGTATTAGTAGACTTGAAATAGTAAAGATATCATTTTTCCCTAAGTTTATCTATAGATTCAATGTAATCCCAATAGAAATTGCAGTGAGTTAATTTTTGTGGAATTGACAAGTAGATTCTAAAATGTATATGTAAGGGTCAAGAATAACTATGACACTCTTGAGAAAGAAGAATGTGTGAGGACAAAACTCTACTGGATGTTAAGATATATTATAAATCTACAGTAATTAAGACTGTGATATTGGTGAAAACACTGACAAATAGACCACCGGAACAGAGTAGTGTCCATATATAGACGCCTGATTTATGACAAAGGTGTCACTGCAAAGGTGGACTTACGGTGCTGGATTAATTGGATTTTTTTATGAAAAGGGGGAAAAAAGAGTTAGCTCCCATCTTACACCATAAACGAAAATCAACTCCAGATGGATTGTAGCTCTAAATGTAAAAAATAAGGATCAGAAAGAGAGAACCCAGACACAGATCCAGAAAGCAGGTAAGAGAGAGATTTGCTTTATGTTTTTGAACATTTTGAATTTTGTACCTGCAATGGAACTGAGAGTTACCCTGCTACAGTGTATTTAAGTGACACTGAGACATGGTGGCTCACAGTAATTGGTTCTTTGAAAAGATCTAGATCCCTTTCTTGAAATATAGACCCAAACTTGTGAAAGACACTGTCAGAAACCATTTCATACTAAGCTCCTTCCTTTGTGATAAGGACCATTAGGCTAAAAAGCTCCACTGAGCTGTGATTCCCAGGTTTCCTGTCCTCAGTCATATGCCGATGCAGTCCAATCCCAAATGGGACATTTCCAGTTGCTTCCACTCTTGGATCCCTGCTACATCAAAGACATCTCCTTATTTCTCCTAGTCTTTCACAACTCTGGATTGTTCTAAAGAAAGAAATCTTCGCAAATTGCTCTCCCTCCTGATAAGTCCAATGATTCTCCTTGAGCCACCAATAGATTTTTTCAAAATCTCAAAGATGAGTACGCCTTAGGTTTTAAAAACACACTAAATGTAGTACTATATGCCAAATAACATTGCTTATTAGAATGGCTGTCAGTGACTATGCATTTCTGAACTTACCTAAAAATAGGATTTCTCACTCATCTGAATTATAGATTAACATCAGCAGTCGTAAAAATAGTTTTGCTTCATTACTGTGTATGTAATTATGGTATTCACTGACATGGACATTTTATTACTAGCTTCCCCTTCTTGCCTAATATACATTTCTTCTAGCAGGTATCAATAGTTACTAAAACACATTTTGTTTTATTTCTATGTCATTAAAAACACAATTAACAATGCTCTTTGTAGATACAGCACCTAATGAGTTCAATGATCAAACTCATGAGATAGCCACAGAAGTTACTGTGTCTAAATACGTCTTTTTGTAGATTAGCAGGCACGTCCTTGTGATGACTCAAAAGCATTCTTAGACACGTCTGTGTAGTCTATTAAGTTCAAAATGGGTAACAGGTAATTATCACATAACATTGTCCAAATTCTAAGATATATTCTGAGACGGAAAAAAATTAATAATTGCTCAGAAATTCATACAAGCTTAAAAGTCACTATTTTGCTGTCACTTATCAGAGTCAACATTTCTAAAATAATGTATTAATTTCACAGAATCATGCAATGTGTATTCAATCACTATAAGAGCATGTGAAAACCACATGAACCTGAACTTTGGAGAAACATACTTAAGAACTGTGGAACATATAACCCCTGTCAGTGGGGTCCTGAGATGTTGGCAGCACCTTTGTGTTTCTCCCATACTTCCACTTGGGATGGATAAAATCTTATTCCTCCAGCTCTAAAGCCAGGGGCTAGGGCCTGTTTCTTTCACCAACTCCTACTGGGAATGGGCTCCCAGCAACATCCCTCATAGCCCTCATGCTCATCCATCCCAGGGCAGTCCCAAGCCTCGAATTTGTGAATAAACTTAGAATCAAACTGCCACTTATTTTCCTGGGTAAGAGAAGGAAGAATAAGAAGAAAGAAAGTAAATAGTGTTAACATTGCATTCCATTCATTCCAAGATTTTAGATTAAAATAATCAACTTAAATGTAAGAGCTAATCAAAAACTCTTAGAAGAAAACATAGGAGTACATTTTCATGAGCTTAGATTAGGCAACTGTTTCTTAGACATGACACCAAGAGCACAAGCAACTAAAGAAAAAATAAATACATTGGACTTCATCAAAATTAAAAACTTTTGTGCTTCAAAGGACATCATCAAGAAAGAAAAAATCCACAGAATGAGAGAAAATATTTCCACATCACATATTTGATAAGGAACATGTATTCAGAATACATAAAGAAACCTTACAACTCAACAGTAAGACACTCCCATTAAAAATGGAGAAAGGAGGGCCAGCCTGGTGGTATAGTGGTTAAGTTCACACACTCCACTTTGGTGGCCTGGGGTTCACAGATTCAGATCCTGAGCTCTGACCTGGCACTGCTCTTCGGGCCATGCTGTGGCAGCATCCCACATAAAATAGAGGAAGACTGGCACAGATGTTAGCTCAGGGCCAATGTTCCTCACACACACACACACACACACACACAAATGGAGAAAGGATTTCAGTAGATATTTCTCTAAAGATATACAAATGGCCAATAAGCACATGAAAAGACACTCAACATCATTATCCACCAGGGAATGCAAATCAAAACCATCATAAGATAATACTTTACACCCACTACAATAGCTATAATAAAAAAACAGAAAATAAGCGTTAGTGAGGATGTGGAGGAACTGGAACTCTTGTCCACTGCTGTTGGGAATATAAAACGGTGTAGCTGCTGGAAAACAGTTTGGCAGTTCCTCAAAAAGTTAAACATGGAGCTACCATGCGACCCAGTAATTCCACTCAGGAGAACTGAAAACATATATCTATACAAAAACTTGTTTATAGCAGCATTATTGATAACAGCTAAAAATTGGGATCAACCCAATGTCCATCAACAGATGAACAGATAAACAAAATGTGTTACATTCATACAATGGAATATTGTTTGGCCATAAAAAGGAATGAAGTATTGATCCATGCTACAACATGGATGAAATTTTAAAAATACTATGCTGAGTGAAAGAAACCAGACACAAAAGATCACATTTTGCATGATTCCATATATGTGAAATGACCAGAATAGGCAAATCCACAGAAATAGAAAGTAGATTAGTGGTTGCCAGGGATTAGGGGGAAGAAGAGTAATTGCTTGAAATATGTACAGGGTCTCTCTTTGTGGCGATGAAAATATTCTAGATTTAGTTAGTGGTGATGTTTGCACAACTTGGCAAATATACTAAAAATCAGTGACTAGTAAACTTTGAAAGGGTGAATTTTATGGTATGTGAATTACACCTCAGTAAAGATGTTATAAAAATCAGTAAGGCTTAACCTTTTAGAAAGAATAAAGAACCTCTATTAGCTGACATTATTGAGGACGGCTGGTCAGTTAATTTAAAAAGTTAGTTAAAAAAAGAAATTATTATATAAAGATACATACAACCTATCAACATTTTATTCCAACTTAAAACATAAAAGGATACATTCATTTAACTATCTTTGATATAAGGCCCAGGGCTTTCTCTAGGTTTGAGTTTCCCTACTGGTGTTCTCTGACATCTTTCTAGCAAAAACCACACTCACTGGCTATAACTTCCAGATTGGGTTTTTTTTTTTTTTTTCCTTTATTGCATCTCTTTATTATGAAAAGAACTCAGAGAAAAACACATTCCTAATCCCAATCCTCCTAAAATCACCTCATTTTTCCATTTTATCTTCTTGATTTTATCCATATATAGAATCTTTACTTGGTTGTAATTACAATAAAAACACAATTATTACCATTCTACTTGTTAAATGACCTCCTTTTGGAATGAGATAAAGAATATTTTACATGTTTCATTGTGGTCTTCATAATTTTTTAATGGTTCCAAAATTCATGGGTCTACCATATTTAGTTACTCTCTTATTGTTGGGCATGTAGGTTATTTCTAGTCTTTCAGTATTTCAAAGAATATAGCAGTAGACACCTTTTTGTGTATAACCTTTTCTTCTAGATTATTTCCTTGGGATAAATTTCCAAAAATAGGAAAGGGGCTTAAACATCAGACTCTTTAAAAATACATGCTACTAGAGTCTTTGCCAGTCACAATGTATACTTTGCTACTTTCACCAAAACTTTGCCAACAAAACCAATTATTAACCAGAGAATACATTTAGTTTATGCTAATAAACTATCAGATGCTAGAAGAGGCAGTGTAGGTCAGGGTAAAGAATGTTGCCTAACTTAAGGAAGTCCAAGTTCTACTCTAGAGTTCGTCAGGTAATAACTGTGTGACCCAGGTCAAATTATTTAACTTCTCTGGTCTCCTGATTCCTTCAGATTTGGTATTTTTTAAAGCAGACAAGAACTCAAAGACACATATGAAATCTGAGTCCAGAATCCTTCCATAGTTTTTCAATTTCCCCTTTTATTAGACACCCTACACTAATTCAGATTCTCTTGGTCTTATCCCTCTCTTGCTCCAGCCACTGTTACCAAGACGGTTCTGTGCGAACTCTGCAAACTTCATGCCAGCACGACCCGCCTAGCAGGACCTCATTCATACCATGTTCCTTTGAGTTCCCCTTGCTTCCTGCCCACTGCTGTCAAGGTGAATTTTGCCTTGTGCAATCTGGAAATTCAGGGGAGTTATGTTCTGGGGGGTGAGGCTTTGATGAGTGGCAGATAAGAGCTGGGGGATAAATTCTTCCCTCTTTCTCCCCAACCTGTCCCTCACATACTGCCCTGAGGCAGTTTATGTGGCTTCTCAGAGGTTGGTCCACGAGATTACATGTTTAGATACATTTAGTGGCGGCCAGCTTGATACCACATCCTCAAATTGAGTTTCCTTCTGGATCTGCTTCATTCCTCCTGCCCCTCATTCCTACTGAGATTTCACTCCTTATCAAAGAAGTAGCACATAAGCTTTTGCTCAGGCTCTGCTTTGGGGGGAATCCAGGCTAAGCTCTCTCTCCATCTTTTACAGCTATTTTGTCCACTTCTTATTTGACAGGAATTTTTAGTGCCTGATCTTAACAAGTCTTTCCAAAGCATTTAATCTTTTTAATAGAAAAAGCAAACTGTTCTTCTTAATACATTTCATGAGTTAATGTAATAAATAATATAATTACAGTAACATACATACCTGGCAAAAAAAGATTTAGAAGCAAACACAATTTTCCTTTGGTAGGTATACCCATGAGTATCTTGGAGGGCAGTCATGAGCCTGCAGATTTTGTTTGACTTGTGTAGTGTTTTAAAATCAGAGTTAAGGGTCAACATTTAAAAATTGGAATATTTAGCATAAATCAAGATGTCTACCATCTTAAAAAAAAAAAAAATGAGACCTGGCAACATTGGACTGATGTAGAAATGGTAGAAACAGACCCCAGAGAGGTACGTAGAAGTCTGGGCCTGTTGAGGGATGTTAAACATAGAAAACTGACCTTCACGTTACCTAGTCTCACGGTAAAAACTGAGGAATATGCTGAGATTGCTTTGTATTAGTTGTACCTGGTTAACAGGAGGTACAGAGTCTCTAGAATCAGAAAAGTATAAAATTCCACATGACAAAGAAAATTGAGAACCTCATGCCTGGAGGAACCTCATCCTGCATAAGTCGTATCTTCATCTGCTGTAAACCCTTGTGAGAATTTGTAAAGCCTGTACCTCCAGCACGCTTTACGGTCTCCTGCATTTTGGGGATCATCTCTGTAAATTTTCATGTACTTTTTCTATTACAGCAACTTTCCTATCCTCTAACTCTGTCTGTTGCTGTCTATCATTCATATCACTTTTCTGTTTGATGATACAGATTGGTGTCAGAAATGAGACTGACACAGACTCTAGATCTTAAAATGATCAGGTTGATTTGAGGGAGACATCAGCAAATTGCAGGAGAAAATACCCTGGAGTCCCAGGGTAGCAATAAGACTACCCTTGGCACAAGGGATTGTCAGTGGTTTGTGGATAAAAATGAGAAATTGTTTCAATGGAGTGTGTCCATTACCTCCTTGATTATGAGAAGCTGGCATACTAATTGAAAAGAAATTACAATATGTAAATGGACAGATTTATAATTTCCTGGTTATTTCTCTTAGCTCTAGGTAGGGTGACAATGCTCAGAGGGGGCTTGGTTTATGCCTGTTGTCCAGGCATGATTAGTAATGTTTCCTTTCACTCTCAAAAGTGTCTGCGTTTGAACAATAAATTATATGATCAGTCTAACCCTAGCCAAAACAGCAGAGGCTTTCCAGCACAAATTGAAATGGAAGCCACTGGATCAAGATTTCAAAATGGCAGCAAAGGAAGATCCTGAACTCACCTCCTCCCACCGACACACCAAATCAACAGCTACATACAGAACAGTTCCCTCCGAAAAAGACTAAAATTAGCTGAACAGCTCCTTCACAACAAACATTAAAAAGGTCACACTGAGATGGGTAGGAGAGGCAGAAACATAGTCTTGCCAAAATCCCATCTGGGTGTGGCACCACACAATTGGGAGGGATCTCACAAATCCAGAGCTCCTCCTGAGGAGCGAGGGGTTTGTGCCCTACATCAAACCCCAATCCTTGGGAAATGCACTAGAGAGACAAGACCCCCAAATGTCTGGCTTTGAAAACCCGCATGACTTTACATCCAGGAGACCCAAAGGGCTGTAACGAATTGAGATACTGTTCTAAAAGGGCTTGTGTGCAGACTCACTCACTGCAGGGCCCAGGGGCAAAAGCAAGTCTGAAAAGCACCTAGTGAAGGAGATTCATATGTTAATCTTTTTTTTTTCTTTACTGCTCTATCTTCCCCAATTCCTCCCCTGCCCCCCCACATAGTTGTATATCTTAGTTGCAGGTCCTTCTAGTTGTGGGATGTGGGACGCCGCCTCAACGTGGCCTGACGAGCGGTGCCATGTCCATGCCCAGGATCCGAGCCCTGGGACACCACAGCCTAGCGTGCGAACTTAACCACTCGGCCACGGAGCCGGCCCCTCATGTGTTAATCTTAAAGTGTCTGCTGGAGGGGCAGGGCCCTGTTGGGACTTTCTTTGGGGACAGAGGTGCTCTCCTTCTACCTTGCTAGTGCCAGCGAATGCATGCAGCCCCAGCACTCTCCCTCTGCGGTCCCACTAAAGCCTATGGTTGCTCCCTGGCCCAGCACTCTCCTGCTGACTTGCTAAAGCCAATGGGCGTGTGCAGTTGGTGGTCAGCAGGGCTTGTGTTCCGGGGTCCCACAGGGCTGTCACAATCAGAGAGACAGTTCCTGGCAGGCTGCCACCCCCAGGGCACTACACAGACAGCAGACTGAAACACACCCCCAGTCTCTCTGCAAAAAATGTCTATTTACTTGTCCTGGAGCTTCAGCCTGATGGGCAGGCTTCAGGTTTGCCACACATCTACAGGCTAAAGAGGTGCTCTTAGGGAACATAGGCCAGGGGATGAAATCTTTGTACTCTCCCTTAGCCTTGCTATAGTTTGCCAATACCTCCCAGAAAGGAGCTTATACATTCATCTGGAGCCCCAATTTTTGCAACTGTAGCCTAGGGGGACACCTCTACATTGCCCGCTCTGGAGGCCAGCAAAACTTACGATTGCAGTCCCACAGGACTGTATATAGTTTCATAGTTTAAAAGCTGCTGCCTGAGCGTCTGGCTTCCAACCAGACTGAAACTAGGTGCTGACTAAGATCCCTTCAGTTGGAACACTGACATATTTTGGCACACCCTCAACAAATGGGACGGATCAAGAATGAATCAGGCTGCTTAGACAATCACAAAGATTCAAGAGACAAGCAAGAGCTAGGGCAAGGTTGAATGATAAGGTTCATCTACACAAGGTCACTCCTTCAAGATTGGGAGAGGTAGCTGTTTCATCTATACATAAAAACAAACACAGAGAGTCAAATAAAATGAGAAAAAAGAGGAATATGTTCCAAATGAAAGCACAAGATAAAATCTCAGAAAAAAATCCTTAGTAAAATGGGGATAAGTAATTTACCTGATAAAGAGTTCAAAGTGATGGTCATAAAGATGCTCACTGAACTTGTGAGAAGAATGGACGAACACAGTGAGAACTTAACAAAGAGATGGAAAATATAAGAAAGTACCAAATAGAAGTCAGAGAGCTGAAGAATACAATAGCTGTAATGGAAAATACACTAGAGAAGTTCCACAGCAGACTAGATGAAGCAGAAAGAGAACCAGTGATCTAGAAGACAGGGCAGTGGAACTCACCCAAACAGAGGAATGAATTAAAAAGAGTGAAGACAGCTTACAGGACCTATGGGATCAAGTAGAATAACACTCACATTACAGGAGTCCCAAAAGGAGAAGAGAGAGAGAAAAGGGCAAAAAACTTATTTCAAGAAATAATAGCTTAAAATTTCCCTAACCTAGAGAAGTTAACAGACATCCAGATCCACAAAACCCAGAAAGTAACAAATAAGATAGACTCAAAAAGATCCACACCAAGACACATTATAATTAAATGTCAAAAGTTAAAGATGAAGAGAGACTCTTAAGAACAGCAAGAGAAAAACAACTTGTTACACACAAGGGAACCCCCAGGGGACTATGAGCAGATTTTTCAACAGAGACTTTTCAGGCCAGAAGGGAGTGGCATGATATATTCAAAGTGCTGAAAGAAAAAAGACTTCCAACCCAGAATACTCCATCTGGCAAGGTTGCCATTCAGAATTGAAGGACAGCTAAAGAGTTTTCCACACAAGCAAAAGCTTAAAAAGTTCATCATCACTAAACTGGCCTTACAAGAAATGTTAAAGGGACTTCTTTAGGTTGAAAAGAAGGGGAATTAATTAGTAACAAAAAAAATATGAAAGTATAAATCTCACTGGTAAAGGCAAATATAAGTAATGGTAGTGGATTAATCACTTATAAAGCTAGTACAAAAGTTAAAAGACAAAATTAATAAAAATAACTATAACTACAATAATTAGTTAAGGTATATGCAAAATCAAAATATGTAAAATGTGACATCAAAAACATAAAACAGGGAAGAGTAAAAATGTAGTTTTCAGAATTCACTCAAACTTCAGTTGCTATCAACATAAAATAGACTGTTACACACATAGGTTGTTATATGTGAGCCTCATGGTAACCACAAAGCAAAAATCTATAGCAGATACACAAAAGATAATAAGAAAAGAAGCCAAGCATAACACTAAAGAAAGTCATCAAACCACAAGGGAAGAGAGCAAGAGAAGAAGAAAGGAACAGAGAGGAACTACATAACAGTCAGAAAACAATAAACAAAATGGCAATA
Source organism: Equus caballus (assembly GCF_041296265.1). Lineage (NCBI taxonomy): Eukaryota > Metazoa > Chordata > Mammalia > Perissodactyla > Equidae > Equus > Equus caballus. The sequence goes on along the minus strand of NC_091701.1, from coordinate 51,468,360 downwards.
AGCACACACTATCCATAATTACTTTAAATGTAAATGGACTAAATTATCCAACCAATAGAATGGCTCAATAGATTAAAAAAACAAGAACCATCTATATGCTGCCTACAAGAGTCTCACTTCAGATGTAAGGACACACACAGACAAAGTGAAATAATGAAAAAAGATGTTCCATGCAAATGGAAACCAAAAGAAAGCTGGAATACTATATTTATATCAGACAAAATAGACTTTAAAATAAAGGCTGTAATAAAAAGAAAGATGGGCATCACATAATGATAAAAGGGTCAATCCAACAAGAGGGTATAACATTTGTAAATATTTATGCACCCAACATAGGAGCACCTAAACATATAAAGCAAATATTAACAGACCTAAAGGGAGAAACTGATGACAGTAATAGCAGGGGACTTTAATACCCCACTTACATCAATGGATAGATCATCGAAACAGAAAATCAATAAGGAAATATCGACCTTAAACAACACATTTACATCAGATGGACTTAATAGATATACACAGAATATTCCATTCAAAAGCAGCAGAATAGGGGCCCGCCTGGTGGCGCAGCGGTGAAGTTCGCACGTTCTGCTTTGGCAGCCCAGGGTTCGCCAGTTCGGATCCTGGGTGCGGACATGGCACCGCTTTGCAGGCTGTGCTGTGGTAGGTGTCCCATATATAAAGTAGAGGAAGATGGGTATGAATGTTGGCTCAGGGCCAGTCTTCCTCGGCAAAAAGAGGAGGATTGGTATCAGTTAGCTCAGGGCTAATCTTTCTCAGAAAAAAAAAAAAGCAGCAGAATAGACATTCTTCTCAAGTTTATATGAAACATTCTCCAAGACAGATCATATTAGGCCACAACACAAGTCTCAATAAATTTAAGAAGACTGAAACCATATCAAGCATCTTTTTTGACCATGATTGTATGAAATTAGAAATCAGTTATAAGAAGAAAACTGGAAAAATCACAAATACATGGAGATTAAGCAATAAGCTACTGAACAACCAATGAGTCAATGAAGAATCAAAGGAGAAATTAAAAAATACCTCGAGACAAATGAAAATACAAAAATACCAAAATGGGATGCAGCAAAAGTAGTTCTAAGAGGGAAGTTCAAAGTGATAAAAGCCTACCTCAAGAAACAAGAAAAATCTCAAATAAACAATCTTACTTTACACCTAAAAGAACTAGATAAAAAAAGAACAAAATGAAGCCCAAATTTAGTAGAAGGAAGGAAATAACAAAGATCAGAGTGGAAATAAATGAAATAGAGACTAAAAAGACAATATAAAAAAATCAATGAAACTAAGAGCTGGTTATTTGAAAAGATAAACAAAATTGACACATCTTTAGCTAGACTCACAAGAAAAAAAGAGAGAAGGCTCAAAGTCAGAAACAAAAAAGAAGTTATGACTGATATACAAATACAAAGGCTCACAAAAGACTACTATCAACAATTATACACCAACAAATTGGACAACCTAGAAGAAATGGATAAATTCCTAGAAACATACAACCTACCAAGATGAATCATGAATAAATAGAAAATCTGAATAGACCAATTACTAGTAAGGAGATTGAATCAGTAATCAAAAAATTTCCCAACGAACAAAAATCCAGGACCAGACAGCTTCACTGGTGAATTCTAGTGAAGATTCAAAGATTTAATATCTATCCATCTCAAACTCTTCCAAAAAATTGAAGAGGAGGGAATGTTTCCAAACTCATTTTATGAGGCCAGCATTACCTGATACCAAAACCAGACAAGGACACTTAAAAAAAAAAAAAAAGAAAAAAAATTACAGGCCAGTATCTCTGATGAACATAGATGCAAAAATCCTACACAAAATATTAGCAAACTGAATTCAACAATACATTAAAACGATTACACACCATGATCAGGTTGGATTTATTCCAGGGATGCAAGGATGGTTCAACATCCACAAACTAATCAATGTTATACACATTAACAAAATGAAGAATAAAAATCACATGATCACCTCAATAGAGGCAGAAAAAGGATTTGACAAAATTCAACACTCATTTATGATAAAAACTCTCAACAAACTGGGTTTAGAGGGAACGTATCTCAACATAATAAAGGCCGTTATGACAACCCCATAGGTTATATTATAGTCAATGGTGAAAAGCTGAAAGCCTTTCCTCTAAGATCAGGAACAAGACAAGGATGCCCACTCTTGCCACTTTTATTCAATGCAGTACTGGAAGTCTTAGACAGAGCAATGAGGCAAGAAAAAGGAATAAAAGGCTCCAAATTGGAAAGAAAGAAGTAATACTATCACTATTTGTGGACATGATTTTACATATAGAAAATGCTTAAGACTCCACCAAAAAACTGTTAGAACTAACAAATGAATTCAGTAAAGTTGCAGGGTACAAAATCAAAATACAAAAATCTGTTGCATTTCTATACACTAACAACAAACTATCAGAAGGAGAAATTAAGAAAACAATCCCATTTACAACTGCACCAAAAAGAATGAAATACCTAGGAATAAATTTAACCAAGGAAGTGAAAGACCTATACACTGAAAACTATAAGACATTGATAAAAGAAACTGAAGAAGACATAAATAAATGGAAAGATATTCTATGCTCATGGATTGGAAGAATTAATATTGTTAAAATGTCTATATTACCCAAAGCAATCTACAGATTCAACGCAATCCCTATTCAAAATTCCAATGGCAGTTTTCACAGAAATAGAACAAACAATCCTAAAATATGTATGGAGCCACAAAAGACCCTGAAAAGCCAAAGCAATCTTGAGAAGGAAGAACAAAGCTGAAGGCATCATGCTCTGATTTCAAACTATATTACACAGTTATAGTAATCAAAACAGTATGGTATTGGCATAAAAACAAACACATAGATCAATGCAACAGAACAGAGAGCCCAGAAATAAATCCATACATATATGGTCAATTAATTTTATGACAAAGGCAGCAAGAATATACAACAGGGAAAGGACAGTCTGTTCAGTAAATGGTGATGGGAAAACTGGATAGCCACATACAAAAGAATGAAACTAGACTACTATCTTACACCATACACAAAAATTAACTCAAAATCGATTAAAGACTGCAGGTAAGACCTGAAACCATAAAACTCTTAGAAGAAAACGTAGATGGTAAGCTCCTTGAGACACTGGTCTTGCTAATGATTTTTTGGATTCGACTCCAAAAGGAAAAATAAACAAGGGGGACTACATCAAACTAAAAAGTTTCTGCACAGCAAAGGAAACCATCAGCAAAATGAAAAGGCACCCTACTGAATGGGAGAAAATATGTGCAAAACACATATCTGATAAGAGGTTAATATCCAAAATATATAAAGAACTCATACAACTCAATAGCAAAACAATGAACAATTCAATTAAAAAATGGGCGGAGGAACTGAATAGACATTTTTCCAAAGAAGACATACAGATAGCCAATAGGCACATGAAAAGATGTTCAACATCATTGATCATCAGGGAAATGCAAATCAAAATCACAATGAAATATCATCTTACACCTGTTAGAATGAATACTATCAAAAAGACAAGAAATAAGTGTTGGGGAGGATATGGAGAAAAGGGAACCCTTGTGCACCTTGGGTGGAAAAGTAAATCGATGCAGCCACCATGGAAAACAGTATGGCAGTTCCTCAAAAAGTTAAAAATATTACTTCCATATGATCCAGCAATTCCACTTCTGGGAATTTAGCCAAAGAAAACTAAAACACCAATTTGAAAAGATATATACACCCCTAAGTTGACTGCAGCATTAATTACAATAGCTAAGATATGGAAACAATCTAAGTGTCCAGTGATAGATGAGTGGATAAAGATGTGGTATATATACACAACAGAATACTACTCAGCCATAAAAAAAGAATGAAATCTTGTTATTTGCAATAACATGGATGGACCTTGAGGGTATTATACTAAGTGAAATAAGTCAGACAGAGAAAGACAAATACTATGTGATTCCACTTATACACGGAATGTAAAAAACAAAACTCATAGATACAAAGAATAGAATGGTGGGTGCCAGAGAGGAGGGAAGTTGGGGCATAAGTGAAATGGGTAAAGGGGGTCAAAAGGCACAAACTTCCAGTTATAAAATAAATAAGTCACAGGGTGTAACGTATAGCATGATGACTATATTCAATAACATGGTAGTGCAAATTTGAAAATTGCCAAGAGAATAAATCTTAAAAGTTCTCATCACAAGGAAAAAAAATTAAGTTTCAATGGTGACAGATGGTAGTGATTTCACAGTGTATACAAATATCGAATCATTATGTTCTACACCTGAAACTAATATATCAATTATGCATCAATAAAAAAGAATCAATCAATATAACTTACCATGTTAACAGACTGAAATAGAAAAACCAAATAATCATCTCATTGGAGGCAGAAAAAGCATTTGACAGATTCCAACATCTAAATCCAATAAAAACTCAGAAAATTAGGACTAGAAGGGAACTTTCTCAAATTGATAATGGGTGCTGTAGATTTACAGTGAATATCATACTTAATGACGAATGACTGAATACTATCCTCTATACATTGGATATCCATATGCAAAAAAAGAAGTTTGATTTATACCTTGTACCATAAACAAAAAGTACCAAAAATTGGGTTATAAATCTAAATGTAAAGCCTAAACTAAATATATAAAATTAAAAAGACTGACCATAACAAGTGTTGACAAGGATAAGGAGCAAGTGGAATGCTTGCATACTGATGACAGGAATACAAAATGGCATGGCCATTTTGGAAAAATAGTTTGGAGGCTTCTTAAAAAGTTAAACATATACCTAACATATGACCTAGCTATTCCCTCCTTAGTATTTACCAAACATAAATAAAGCACATGTCCATACAAATCTGTCCACAAACGTTCAGAGTAGCTTTATTTGTAGTAGCCAAAAAATGGAACAACCCAAATGTACATCAACAGGTGAATGTATTAACAAATTGTGTTATATGCATACCATGGAGTACTACTCAGCAACAAAAAGAAATAAACCATTGGTACTGCAACATAGATGGATCTCACAATAACCATACTAAGTGAAAGAAGACAGAAAAAACAAGTACTTACTCTGTGATTCCATTTATATAAAATTCTAGAAAATTCAAACTAATCTAAAGGGATAGAAACAGATTAGTGGCTGTGCTGGGAAGTGGGGGAGAGAGGCGGGATGGTGGGATGACAAAGAAGCAAGAGGAAACTTTTTTTGGGGTGATGGACATGTCCATTAACTTGATTATGGTGATGTTTTCATGGGTGTACACATGGCAAAACATCAAATTGTACACTTCAAATATGTGCAGTTTGTTTTATGTCCATTATACCTCAGTAAATTTAAAATTTATACACGGCAAATAAACACTTGAAAATGTGCTTACCATCATTATTTAATAAGGAAATATAAATTAAAACCACATTGAGATCCACTGTAGTTATTGGGAAAGGATAAAGTTTAATACGTTTTCATATTACAGCAAAAATTCACCTGATTTAGAAATAAAATGACTCAATCTTTAAAGGAGAAAGGCGATATTCTGCTTTTATTACAATACTCTACATAGCCTCCTCTCTGGTGCCATCCTGTCCAGCTCCAGGAGTCATCTGGAATAGTCTAACGTGTACTCTCAGCAACCCAGGTTTGTTCTCTAGTGTTAGTCTCCATTAAAGAAAACAGGGTTCTTTGGTGAGCAATGTATTCCATGTTTCTGAAAGAGTAACTCAAGCTGAATTTTGGGTTTTCTTAACTATTATCACAAGGAAAGAAGGTTTTTAGCAGTTCTTGGGAGGGGAGCGGTGTTACAAAGGATAAAGAGGTCGGCCTGACAAGAGGGTTGCTAGGCACAAGTAGAAACAATCTAAATACCAACTAGAAATGATTATATACCCACCATAAATACTAAGATAAAAAGACTAACGACCACAAATGTTGGAGAAAATGTGGAGCAACTGGAAGTCTCATACATTGCTGTAAGCATGTAAAATGGTACAATCCTTTGGAAAAAAGGTTTGGCAGTTTCTTATTTAACTAAACATACAACTACTCTAGGACCCAACAATTCCATCCTTAGATATTTACCCAAGAGGAACAAAGACATATGTTCACAAAAAAATTTGTACAAGAATGTCAACAGCAGCTTTATTCATAATAGTAAAAATAAAAATTGAAACAGCCCAGGTGTCCATCAACAGGAAAAGAGAGAAAACAAACTGTGAAATATTTATACAAAAGAATACTCAACAACAAAAAGCAACGAACAACTGATACATGCAACATGAATTACTCTTAAAAACATGCTGAGTGAAAGAAGCATTATGCTTTGTATAATTTCATTTATATGAAGTTTTAGAATAGGCAAATTCAATCTGTGAGGAAAAATAACCAGAACAGTAGCTACACTTGAGGTGGCGTGGGGACTGACTGGGAAAGGGCATGAAGAAACTTTCTCGGATGACTGCAATGTTCTAAATTTTGAAAAGAGTTTGGGTTACACAGGTGTACGTATTTGTTAAAACTCAGTAAATTTATACTCAACATTCGTGCATTTCATTGCATGTAAGTGCACATCAAAAATTTTAACAACTAAACAATATTAAACTCTACTTAATGATATGTATATTGAAGTATTAGGGGGAAGTATACTGAAGCCTGCAATTTAGTTTGAAATACATGATAAAAGTAACATGAATAGATAAGTAATAAAACGTAGAGTAAAATGTAGAATCCATGTGGTTATTATTTGGGTATACTGTAAAATTCTGTCAACTTTGCTGTATGTTTGAAAATTTTCACAATAAAATGATAGGGAAAAGCCCTCAGTTGGTCTTATCTTTCTACTATATATCCTTTGCCTGAAATAAATTATTCCTGTTATAAGAGAGATTCTGTAGCAACACAGGGACCAAAAATTAGCCCCTGAATTTTCCCTGAGATTCCAAAAGGTAAATGATATATGTAAACATGTTAAGAAAGGTAAGAACATATAAAAATTATTGAAAACGAAGCCAAGTTACATTCACAGTAATTACTAATTACTAATAGTAATTAGTAATAGTAATTAGTAATAATAGTAATACTAATAGTACTAATAGTAATTAGTAATAATACTAATAGTATTTATTATCACCACAAACAGGATGACTACCATTTTCTGTACCTTTAAAAAAATGACTTTTAACCATTGAATGAAGAATTATCTTTTATATCAAGTTATATGTGTGAATAGAGGCCAATTGTGTCTCATCCAAACTTTGTCCAAAATTTGGATATGCAATTATCATTAAAAAAACAATTAAGCATTTTCCTATTCACCTAACATAATTGTCAGTATGCTATATGTGGGATAAAATAACATCCTTTACCTTTTGAGAGCTTTGGAGGAAATTTGGTATATTTCTTTTATTTTGGGGGAAGACTGGCCCTGAGCTAAAATCTGTGCCCATCTTCCTCTATTTTATATGTGGGATGCTTGCCATAGCATGGCTTGACAAGTGGTGCATAGGTCCACACCTAGGATCCAAATTGGTGAACCCTGGGCCGCTGAAGCAGAGAGTGCAAACTTAACTGCTGTGCCTCCAGGCCAGCCCCCAGTAAATTTCTATCAAACAAATCTAGATGTGCACTTAGTTGTGGGACTCTGGGCAAATTAACTTCTGTAAGCCTCATTTTCCTCATTTGTAAAATGGGGAAGGATAATGTAGGTCATACCTCATATGGTTATCTTGAATGTTATGCGAGACAATTCACTTTACACGTATCACAGTAAACAGTAGATAGAAAGCACTCAATAAATACAACTTAGCATTAAAAAAGTTATGTACAAGAAACAAAACATTCAATTGGTGGAAGAATGCGGAGTACCTTAGTTTGTTTGAATAGAACAATATCATCTGCTCACTAGGTAGTTCAAATAGTAACTATGATAGGATTTGTTTTGTTTTCTCCCAGAGTGGCAAGAAATGTTTCAGAAAGTCAAACAACAATAATCTTGCTGCATTGACACTGTGAGAATACAGAATCTTAGATCAAGGGGTGAAATGCAGAAATAACCTCTTATCAGCTTAATATGGGGAACCTGCTGAAAGAAGCTACCCTGCCTCACCCACTCTCCCATTAAACACTCAGAAATGTTACCCATAATGCTTTATGCTTGTCACTAGCACCTGTTAAATTGGTAGGCACACAGCTGAAGTCTCTAAAACATTCAAGTAGAGAGGAGGGTTAAGGTGGGTCAGGAGAATATTAAGCACCACTTCCTTCCACCCTCAAGAGAATGGCAGTCTCATTCATGCCTGGCAGGTGGCAGAATGATGCACTCCACTGTGGGGAGCTGGGAAGTCCATATTTTTTTGGGAAGCATGCTATATTGTCTCCTGCTGTGTGTTATCTGTAACTTTCCCACATTCTTTGCTATCTCTGTGTCTGTCGGCATCTTTTTATCAACCATCCTGTTAACAATCATGCAGCCCACATTCCCACATAATGTTACAATTGACTAAAATGAAATAGCAGCAGCTTGTCCTTTTAGTTGGGCACAGCCCCCCTGTTTGTTACACTGCCCACAACTCCCTATCATCTTTCACACTAGGTACATTTCCTGCCTGGCCCATATGGCAATTCCATCCTAGTCTACTTTGATTTTGGCAGTGGTGAGACATTAAGAATTTCTTAGTGGTCAGTTCATCTCTAGACTAGAACTATTGCACCCACTCACCCCTGCCCCACCAAAAAACCAGCCAGGAATCTCAGATAGTTCTCAGATGCCTTTCTGAGTAGATGAGTTCCTTTCTATCTTTTCATCAAAAGAAGGCAGACTTTTTAAAGGAGAAGGGAAACAATAAACCTCTTCTTGAAAAAAAAATCTGACAGGATTGAAGTCTTAAGACATCCTTTTCTGAAACACTCTTGGGTCTTTCTGCTTTTACATAGCACTGCTTCTGCTTTGAAACCCACACAACACTGGTATCTTTCTTTTCTTTGGGATTTTTAATCTATTCCCTCTTACTGCACATGTTTTTCAAGATGTAAATTCACTGGGCAAGGCTGTTTAGATATAGTTAGTGTCTAATTAGAAGTTTGGGGTAATATCTAGCACATCGTAACTATTCAGCTGCTTTGTAATCACAATCATGTCTCTAAAATGCTCAGAAAGCTTCAAATATTATATTAAACAGTACTTTTAATATGCATAAGATGAGAATGGATTTTTCAATTAGTAGATCTAAAAGTATCAGGATTTAATATATGAAGATAGTGTTATCATCTTGCTCACAAGGTAATCACTTCTACTTTCCCAAATGATCAGATTCAGAAAGATTTATTTTTAGCCCACATATATTTTCTCTTATTCTAAAATGTTCTAAATCTTCTTTTTTATCGTGCAATAGAGTTTTAGGTTTGTTGCCTTTCTTTCTTTTCAATTTGTGGACTCCGTTACTAATTTCTTGACTTTTGGAAATAGCTAATACCTTTTTCTCCTCAGCCCTGTTAATCATCATAAGACTGAAATTTATCTGCAAACTTCAAGGGCAGAAGAGGGCAGAATTCACATCATTCTTAACATGGGACCAGGCCAAAACTGAAGGAAAAACTGAAGAATTTTAATGGAAATCATCCAAGCTAAAATCTCATATTTTAACCTTATATTTGAATCAGCAATGATTTTTACTGCTCTTTCCTCCCCTTCTATCTTGACTAGTTATTCTTTTGAGGCTGAATCAGAGAAATGTGCTGAACATGTGGATTGCAAGCAACTAGATTTCTCAAACAGGAAGCAAAAAGAAGCATTTTCTCCCTTTACTTACGTCGTTTTTATTTAACATTCTGAAAAAGAATAATTCTGAGTTAAAGGATCATATTTAGATTGGTTCTAACAAAGAAAAAATACTTATTTCACAACTAAGATAGAGCCAAAAGCTTTTTCTAGCTAATCAGTCAGTTCCCAAGATAGAAAGAACTCTTAGGACTTTTATCTACTCTTCTACAGGGAGCAGAACTGTGACCCAGGATACCTTTATCTTACTGCATACGTATGAAAATATTGCTTAAGCAGAATTGGAAGATTCACCAAATAAAGAGAATAGTAAAATGAGTGGAACATTCTTAGATGTATTAAGAGCAAAATGGCTATATCTTGGAAAAAATTTCACTTAAGAGTTTGCTTGGAATCTTTTAAATTAGTCTATAACAGAAGCACAAATAACCAATGGGAACATCAAGCCAAGAGAATAAGACCATGGAAGAAAAAATAATCTGGGAACTAGAGCCAATTCCCGATGCTATATACAAATACAAAACATATATACATATGTTAGGATTTTTTAGAAAACCGTGATGACACATTTTTGGCTCAGAAGTATGCGTTCATATTACAGATCTCATTTCTCAAACTTAAGCAAAGTTTGTTATAGAAGATACAGGATTTCTTTCTGTATCTTTTGCATCTTTCTTCTCGCCTCTCCCTCCTAGTCTCACCAATCAAAATTCCATGTCATTCTTTAAGAACCATGTTAAACACCTCCCCTTCAATGACCCTCTCCCCAACTCCCCAAAAATTAATCTTTTTCTGCTCCCCAACATTTTATATTTGCATCACCACCTAGCCAAAAGCTCCAAAAATGCTAGACTTCTTCGGCCATCATTCTAAAAAACCTTTACACCACCTTGTATGGCAAGAGTTTAAAAAAGTCAGTCATCTGAAGTCAACGCAAGATCTTTTCTGGAAAATACTGGAGAACGTGCTCTGCAGATAATAAAAAGGAGGACTGGACATAGCTGCTGGGGTGTTTGCCTAAAAGTCTCATTAAGCTACATCTCAAAATTTAAAATCATCTCACTCTTTTTCACAACTTCTGTTTATGGTTTCTTCTTCTTCGCCAGGGTCACATACCATCTGGTAAACATAGCAGCTGAAAATCCTGCTGGGTTTCTGCTCTATGTGTAGCACCAAGTCTCTGTCAAAGTAGACTTCATGGCTATATGTCTGCAATGAAAACACAGTCAAATGGAATCTCCTCTTCACATAGTCATATTTGCTACTGTGTCACTAAAATGTCACAGCACGTATGCTAGAGATCTTCAATATACACTTGGAAGCAAAATAGTTGCCAGAAATAGTTTATTTTTCATTATTTGTGGATATGCAGATTACTTATGAGAAAAGCATTACACAAAATGTCGAGAATGAAAAGAGTTCTGGACTTAGGAGTCTGAACACCCAGATTCTACTGCTAACACTGCTACTATTTCACTGTGTGACCGTGGGCAAGTTGCTAAACCTCTCAGGTTCTTCACTGATGAAACAAGGATTGTATAAAATAATGTTTACTGTTCCTTATTTTATAATACTCAGAAGAGCAGACAAATGCTTCTAAGAGTGCCTAGAAACCCTACATGCTTAGATAAGGTCTCTGTTAAATAACTGCGGGGATTCAATACAGTATACTTTTATTTTTTTAAACATCATTAAACTTATAAAACGAGAAAAAAACAAAGACTATGGTAAGGAAATAAATAGCATATCCAGGAAAAAACATAAAGCTTCATCTTTAAGGCCATTGGTAAGGAGGCATCCTCTAGTTGCTAGGGGAGGAAGGCTTTAAGACGTACTCGTTTTGTCCTGCATGGAGGATGACAACCTCTTTCATACGGTCATTGGTATGGGTGAACTTGGACTCACATGAACACAGTAACATCTGTTCTAACAAACGTCACCTATAAAGAAAACTTACAACTTTCTATTCCATGGACTCTACTCACCACATCCCATGACTCCACTAGAGGAATGCTTTTAAGTAAAGTCCCATATTCATTACAGTGGAAATCCAGGTGAGCTTTTCCTTCAGCATCTATTTGCGTAACAGCTACCACAGAAAGCAAATCCAACTCATCTTCATAATCCACAATTTTGAAAGTCTCAGGGAATAGATGGATAGGGTGAAGGAAAAGAGGGGCAAAATCCAGTTATTCAGTTTGGATTATTTCCACGTTTGTAGTTTATTCTAGTACTTATAAAAATACGTAGAAAGAAGAATGAATGGGTGGAAGCATAGGTGGAAATGTAGCTCTACTTATATGCCTAGTAAAACATCAGTTTTTCAAGATTTTCAAGACTTAAGCAGTATCCAGATTTTGACAAACAGAACCAGAGCTTGTCCAGATTCAAAAGAGGTATTCAACTGCTATTTCTGACATGCGTGTTCACTGGTTCCCAGACAGGACAATATATAAACCCCAGTTCTGAAACCTGAAGACTGCTTACTGTGCTCAGAAAGCTCTTACACCAGAAAAACACAAGCTGTTTGAAGAAGTGATAGCCCACCATATACTATTTATGACTCTATTTGTCACCGTTTTTCTCCTTTAAAACCTTTTTGTTTCCCTAAATAAAACAAAAATGGTTACTTTTACTTGAGGGAGAATATTAGGAACTAAAATCCAACCAACAGAACAAGACTGGGATGAGAGATGTTAGAAATGATTAATGATGGTGAAGACTTAAGGGAGAAAAAAAACCTAACCCCAGAACTCTGTCTCAAGGAAGAAAACCTGGGACTCCAACAGCCTCACAAGCGAAGCAGATCTGTGCCCAGCCATCCAGGGACATCCAGGCAGGCACAGCAAGTTTCTCTTAATCACCACATACTAATCCTTCGCTTACGTGTGGTCAAACTGCTCTTTAATCCACTTATATTGCCTGCCTTTACCACACATGACATAAAAATTTACATAGGTTTATTACCCGCGGTTCCTTTTTATTTACCTTTTTGCCTTAATCTTATCTTTTTCAAACTTCAAAAGATGACTTCTTGCCTACGTGTCAGTGATTTTACAGAATTTAGTCACAACCCTTTTCAACTTTCCCTTTACAGGCTAAAGGTTTTCGTTTTCTAGTCTCATGATGTAGAGTCTCTCTCTATTTGCTACTATCTTCTCCCCCCTCCAATTATTCTTTTGATAATTTTAGTATGTCTTTCTTGAATATAGTTTTATATACAAGGCAGGGAGCTTTCTACTTTGTTCTCAATAGATTCCCATGGTCCAAAATAATAAATTTTTTTCTTTTTTGAGAGTAGCCACATACTGGGCCACTTCCAAACTATTTTAAAAGATTTTTAAAAACTATCCTTAGCAGGCTACTCTAATATTTCTACCTAGAAATAATGACACAAACAATAATGTTATGAGGTCTAAATGGATTTAGTATTTATGCAATGGTTATATATTTGAAGCATGATCACTGTCAGTTGATTTCATAAGTACTTCCATTGTCTCTTTAAAAGAAAAGGCTAAAAATATATTAGCTCAGGGACTAGCAATGTCAAGTTGAGGATAGAGGCTGAACTGATTTACCACACCCTCACACCCTCCTCACCTGGCCCATGAACATTAACAAACATAGCCATGTCTAATAAGTGAAAAATAAAGCAAAAGCCATAAAGTCATCAGGATATAACTCAAGAGTTTGCTATTGAGAGACTTCCTTAGAAAGTGTGCACGTTAACAAAACAAGTTAACAGTGTTTTCAAATTATTTCCATCCTATGAAACTTTCTGCAGACAAAATCTTATGAGTAATTCCATTTATGAAGAGAGGATGATGGGGATGAAGTGGTTGAAACAGCACGCACAATCCTATCATCTAAGGCTGCATGGAGCTCCTTACCCCCAACCTCTAGCCCAAGGTCTGGGACGCATAATTTAAAAACCACGGGGCAAGTGCACACTAGTTTGGTTTGCCATTTCTGGCTAAAGTAATACCTCTTGTTCTGGGTCGTCATCCAGAAGGTTAAATTTTTTTTTTACCACCCGTCCAGAGGCTGTAACAGTAGGTAAGTTTTCACTCTATCATGTGGAAAAAAATAAAAAGATGTGACAAGTCCTACTTTATACAGTCAACGGCAAGATTGTATTAAAAAATTTGGTAAAACTAACCAACCATTCTCTAATATCCACAATTCTTTCCTCAACTGAGAAGATTCTGAATCAGATTTCTGATCCTCCTAGTAAAGTTTTTAATGAATAAAATACCAAAATAGGCAAAAATAAATATAAAGATTAGAAATTTGCTACTTCACTCGCTCTTCTGATTTTAATAATACAACAAATAAAGAATGGATCTGCTTTTGGAAATTTCCCTCTGCATGATTTTCTTCATGTTCTTAAATTGTATGCTAAAGGAAATGAATCATCTGGAGTTAAAGCACAGTATATGATTTTTAAAGATTTACCATAACTTTCTCTAAGTTTGTACAATTAATTAAACCCAAAGGTCAGTAGTTTATTAATAAAAACTTAAAGAGAAACCCAGAAAGGTTTAGAAATAGAAATAAGCAAAAGATAAACTCAATAGGGCTGGGCCGGTGGCACACCGGTTAAGTTCAGTGTCTCTGCTTCAGCAGCCTGGGTTCGTGGTTTCGGATCCCAGGCGTGGACCTATACCACTCATCAAGCCATGCTGTGGCAGTGAGCCACATACAAAATAGAGGAAGATGGGCACAGATGGTAGCTCAGGGCCACTCTTCCTCAACAACAACAAAAAAAGATAAACTCAATATAATCAACTCTCTTCAAATCTCATATGTACATGGAGCTAAGACTAGCTACCTATGTAGATAAATGTAGATAAACGAATAGACTTTTATAGGATTGTGCTGTTTTTTCCAGCCACACTAAAAGGCAAACACATTTGTATATTATATTCTTATACAGAAAGACAATGATATACAAAGGATTTTTAAAGTACTCCTAACTTACTTTGTTCTTCTCCCTGTTGGCCAAAATGACAAAATCTTCAGAGATCTGATGCTGAGCACTATTATTTTCTACTTCATTTAGCTTTAAAACTCTGAAAAGGGAAAAAGGATTCTAAGAACATAAGACCTTAACACACCATCAAAGTGCCAAAGTTGAACTTCTGAAATGAAACTCAATAAATGAAAATTATCATAACAACACTGAGTTAGTTCTCCTCTCCTCCTGATCAGTCTGAAATATTAAGGACCGATCACTTAAGTGTCCATAAACTTCTTCAAATTCAGAGATTTTCTTAAAGGGAAAAGGTAGGAACTGTGACAACAGGTGCTACTGAAGTAGGTAATGAATCAGCTTGCTCAGTCTTAAGCCACCTTCCCAAATGGCTTGATGAAAGTTACTCTAAAGAACCTCATCTCTGCCCTTCTACAACAGGTCTTCAAGGTTTCAGCTTTACCAACGGCATTACAGTAGGTATTTACATTTTAATTTCTGAAGATAGACTGAGGTACCAATGAACAACATCCTGGAGTTAACTATAAGACAGACTGGATTAGCAACTAAACCTTAACTAAGAGTTTTCATGATAGAGTAATATTTTAAAAACTGCAACTGGGGCTGGCCCTGTGGCCTAGCAGTTAAGTTCAGTGCACTCTGCTTTGGCGGCCCAGGTTTGCGGGTTTGGATCCCCAGCATGGGCCTAGACCACTCATCAGCCATACTGTGGCAGGAACCCACATACAAAATAGAGGAAGACTGGCACAGATGTTAGCTCAGGGCTAATCTTTCTCAGCAAAAACTAAAAATAAAATTAAATAAAAATAAATAAAAAACTGCAACTGACTTTACTTTTTTCTTAGGATTATATTTAAAGACTTAGGTTTTCTGAGTGCAAATGACCTCATGGATCAAGCTTATTAAGCAAGAGAAAATAAAATAATTTGCTCACCACCCACACAAATCTGTTCACAGCACTAACAAATTTCAAAAGCACAATGTTCTCTGAGCTTAAAGTCTCAAATGCAGGCAAAGAGAACAGCAGAAGCAGCAGCTATTGTGGCCAGGGAAAATTGGAGGCGTTAGAATTTACCAGAGACAAAGAAATAAGATTATATTTTAAATTACTCAACTAATTATCTTAATTAGTGCCAATATTTAAAAGTGCTTATCTTTTAAAACTTGGCAAAAGGGTACACACTCTTTGTGGACTTTATTTTCTTAAATTCAAACTAATACAAAAGATGAGTGGTAACAAACATTAAAAATAAGGTTTACCAAAGCTGAACCATAGTTTTTAAGACTTTTTGTAAAAGTTCATAATCTTATTTCATCACGTCCCTTCATCTTCCTTATAATGGATCCAGAGACGTAGACTAGTTATGAAGCATAAGGAATAAAGAAGGCAGGCACTGCCCTTCTTACTCAACACACACTTACTGAGCACCCACTCTGTGCCAGGCACTGTGCTCAGTGCTGTGGTTACAGGTATCAGCAAAACACAGTCACCCTGTCATTATGGACCTCATGATTCCAAAGCAAGATATTTAAACAGATAAGCACACAAATCATGAATTAAAATTGCTGTAAGTGCTACAGAGGAAGATTACACCGTGGATACAATGAAAATATAACGGGGGAGCTAATCTAACAAGGGGTATCAAGGAAGGACTTTGTGAAAAAGGGACATGTAATCTGGGGCATAAAATATGAATAGAAATTTGGCAGGAGACCAGGTCTGGGAAACAGACAAACAGAGGGAATTGGCCCTCAGCTTTCTGAAAAGACAGCATGTCTGAAATAAACTGAACGGGAGGAGGGTCTTTCAGACCATGAAGTATGTTGGTCTTTATCATAAGAGCAACAAGAAGCCGTAAAAAGGTTAAAGCAGAATTCACTTGGTTAGGTTTTTGCGTTTGTTAACGTCTTTAAAAATCATTCTAGCTTCTCAGAAGAAAATAGATTTAAAAAGTGCAAAAGTGGATTCCTGGAATCCTGTAAGTAGGCTATTACTATAGTGCAGGCTACTGATGACAACGGTCTGACCAAAACGGTGACAGTGGCCAAGGGCAGAAAGAAGTACATTTAAGAAATATTTAGTAGCAAAATAAACCGGATTGACAGATATGTGGGGGGGGGGGGGGGTGTGAATATGTGTATGTACGTGTGTGTGTGAGAGAGAGAAAGGGAGAGAATGCACGTGTTTATGTTTATCAATGAAAGTCAAGAAGGTAAAAAAGTGTCAAGAATGATTCCAGATTTCTGGCATGAGCCTAGATGAGAGGTTTGGGCTGGGATATAAATTTTGCAGTTTGGGTTACACATTCATCTTTGAAGCCAAGGGAATAAACAGAAGCACGCAGAAAGGGAATGAAGAGTGAGAAGAAAAAAAGGTCTAAGTCTTGAGGAATTCAAAAATTAAAGTCTGGACAGAAGAGGAAGAGCAGGAAAGGATACTAAGAAGACAGATCAGAGAGGGAGGAACATATTCAAGAGAATTGTGGTGTCAGGGAAGCCAAATGAAGAGTCTGTCAAGGAAGGAGAGGTCAATCATGTGGAAGATGGTGGGTAAACAAAGCAAAACCCGGTTTACTTCAAACAATCCACTCCTTCTCCTGTGGTAAGACTGTCTTTTAGAACAAAGACAAATCATCTTCTCTCTCATTAATCCTGGAGAATTAATTAAGACCTGATGATGACAAGCCAATCTGTAATCTCTTTTCACTCATATATCATCCATCAAAGAACTTATTCAAGTGTAACACTTACAAATAGTAATAATGAGGTTGAAAGAATAAAGTCAGCTTTTCTAGATGCCAGTCTCTGAGGAAGTACCTGATAACAAGCTAATTATTTCTACAATTGGCTCAACAGTTAGCTGACAAAAATAAAGATGTCAATAAATGCCACCAAAAGCTACTTTTAACTTTAAAGTAACTAACGAAAATACTCACTTGACCTGATTTGGGCCAACATGTATTATTCTACCAGAAGCATCGGGATGAAAATAGATCCAGTCAGATTCTAGAGAACAACACTCCATTTCTTGGATCCCATTTTTTGCCTGAAGTTGGGGAAAAATATTGAAAATAAAGATTAAGGGAAAATTAAATAATTCTTCAAATCTAACATCAGTGATAGATCAGTAAGTCAAAGGTACAGGGAAAAGAAAATATTATCCAGTTGAACTGGGATGTGCAAAAGGGCTGAATTAGAACACACAAACTTGAGAAATCCACAACAAACTCAGAATTCATAGATTTACCCAGTATCATACATTATACCTCACAAATAATAAGTTATCATATCTCAAGCACCTAATTTGTGTCAGGCACTGCATCAGATGTTTTACAGTCATTATTTCATTTGATCTTAACCACACTCAAGGCATATATTGTTATCCCCATTTTATGAATGAGGAAACTGATACACAAGAGGATAAACCATTTGCTCAATGTTTTACACCTATTAAACAGCAGATCTAACTCCAAAGTCCATGGACTTTCCAGTATATAACTCTGACACAATTATGCACATGCAGGCCCCTACTTCTTCCTCCCTTCCCCATCGCCAAGAAACTGTCAACCGGAAGAGTGGGTGGTACAAAAATAAACATGTAACCAAATCTGAAATCTCAGATACAGGTCCTATAATCTCCCTGGATAAGTCAGATATTAAACTCTAATGCTGAGGAAATGGTATAACACTGCTTAGCTTTTAAGGAAACTAGAGATATTTATTTCACGGTAGTATAGTTAGACATTAAAAGAAAGAAAAAGGTATCTCCATGATAGGTGATCATGTATGTACATAAATGTTTTACCTTATACACAGGAGCACTGGGAAATGATACCAGTATGAATACATTAACTTCACTAGCTTTATCCAAGTCATTTAATTTCTTTAATTTCTCTAGTAAAATGCAGTGATAGCATCTTTCCTATTAGATACTCATAAAAGTTTCTGAAATATTAATTTATTAATTCCATGAGCATACATTGATAGGACATTATGTTTTAGGTATCACACTAGGTGTTTGTACCCAACATGAATTAAACATAATCCTTGCCATCCAAAAGCTCATAGTAAAGAGGGAAGGCAGAAACATAAAAAGAGAATAATGAGGCGGTGTAGAAAACAAAGTGATCAAGCCACACACAGGATATTATCAAGCATTCAACAACCTAGGTGAGCAGAATTTCAGAAAGAAAAAAATCTTGAACTAAGCCTTAAAGGATGAGCAGAAAATGGCTAGAAAAAAAGAAACAGTAAAACCAAAAGCACAGAAGTGTTAACCCATGTAGCACGTATGTGCATAAACATGAGTAGCAGCCAAAATTAAACTGAGAAGTATTGTGTCCAGCCATGGGACTAGAAAAGTAGGCTGGGGCTACATCACAAGTGCTTTGTATGCTTTGCTTTAGAAAAAAAAAAAAAGGAATTTAACACGTATGTATCAAATTAGTGAATGAGTTTAAAGTTTCCAATAATTTTTATAAGTATACTAATAATTTCTAATAGGCATGGTGGTATTATTACATTTTACATATAAGAAAGTCAATGTAATTAAAAATCTTGGTTGCAACCACTGAAATTAATGTGTCCATGATGGCATCAGCTCCAGATGCTCCTGTGTTTAATATAAAACATGAACACACTATACATCTCTTTCTTTAGAAGACTATTCTCTTTATATAATATCTATAACACACAAAAGAAACATGATCTTTGCGTTAATTACTAGGCAGCATTATTATCAGCTTCTATAGTTGTTATTATTTACTCAAATGCTAGATTTTAAAGTTCAGCTTAATAGAAAGCTATGAAACATTTTCTGAATTCTTTAGTTTGGCCCCATATGTGTTTTTGGGTTATCTACTCTTCTGACTGACAGGTGGGACAGTAATGGGCATATGCATCATTAAGGTAATGTCATTGCAACAAAGCTCCCTGGCAAAAGAACTGAAAACTACTTCTGGATTTGGCAATCATTATGAATATGTTGAAATACAGATTTGATTAAATGTTATAATCAGCTATTACAGAAGGAGAATATTTGACAGGCATGCTTGACATAGAAGTTGAAGGCCATTTTATATATACACACACAGAATATGTGTTATCATATTGATGCATAATATGTATTATCATAATGATACATACATATCAATATGTATCTTATATAAGAGGAATATGTACTAAACACCCAGGATGTGAACTGTGCAGAGTTTGACTGGACGGAAAAGTTAAGTGAAAAAGAGAGGTGACAGGTCCTGGTGGCTGAAAGATATCCACTGGCTGGAAGGTGAACAATCAAACCACAGACTTGCCATGGCAGGAAACAGCCCATAGAGATTCCATCGTAAAAGAGGATGCCACTGGGCTGGGCCAAACAGGAGCTGCCACAGATGACAGATAAATGAAAAAATGGAAGGGAACAAAGCTCCCACAAAAGGAAACCAGAAGACACTAGAGTGTTCCCCAGTGGCCACAACATCAAGGGAGTTAGATAAATGGACCCAAGATTGTGCTGATCTTCAGTGTGGTGAAAGGTGACCTGTGATTCTAAAAGCCACTGGATCCAACAGTGACTGACTGAGCAAGATCCTGGAAGAGATGGGTGTGGAATAAACTGAGTCTGCCTCAGACAAAGTAAGTTCATTTGATATATCAAGGGGTTCTAGAAATAAATAAAACTAAATCAGCAATCCAAAACAAAGATGGACTCCCTCTCCTCTGTGCACTCACTCTTTGCACTTATCTCAATCTCTGTACTTAACAGACTGCATCTTATCTACATGTCTGCTTTCTTTTGAAACTGTAAGTAACTTGAGGGAAGGGAATGTGTCCCCAGCCATGTCTAACACACAGTAGGCCCTCAATGTTTATTAAATGATAAATCAATGCCTAAATCATTTTTAAAAAGAAAACGAAGAAAAAGTCAAGGGGTAGAAATTTCTATAGCCTTACTATGTACCATTTCTTCCTATTCTGTCATAAATAACTTAAGAATAACCTTGAACATTCAAAGTGTTTCAATGCTTACATTGTGACCATCAGAATTCTATCTGGTTCTGCTCTGGAAGGCAAACAGCCACAAACCATGAAAAGCAGTAACAACAACAAACCCTCTACCAGCAGTTTCAGAGGCAACCTGACAGTATTCCATCAACGATTGCCACTACAGAGCTTCAGAGATGTTTTGAATGGGCTCCCCTGCCGGGCGACTGGTAAGAAAAAAAACCTAAGCCATCTTTGATGCCCTAAGAATTTTAAAATATTAATGTTTTTAAATTCTAGGTAGTACACCAAGTGTTTGCTATATTCTTTGTATTCTTCTGTACATTTTCACTAATTATTAATAACAAAGAATTAATTCTTAGGAATATAGACCCATTAGAGAAGTAGAGAATAAAGAACTTCTGATATAAATTCGCTACTAGAAAGTTTGATCACTCATAATTTACCAAGGAATTGTCTTTTAGGGCACAAATATGGAATACTCCTTTCTGTTTCTTCTTATTAGGTGTGATGATGTAGTGCCAAGGATGGCCTCCAATCTGAAAAGCATTCTCCAGGGAGGACACCTCAAAGAGCAGTGGTGGCGTGTCTGTAGAGATGGGCAAAATGCATTTATTAGCTTCTCTGTTATTATAGTCTTGGGACATTCATTAAATAAATTCAACCTTGCTTTGCATGCACCATCTCTGAGTTTCCATTAATGAAAAATCACTACGTTCAAGAAAATAAAATACAATCAGGAAAGAGGCTTACTGCTAAGAAAAGAGAAAACTGGTAGGAAAGAAATGTTAGGCTATTAGTCAACTTTCTAGACATCTGTTTTCAGGATATGTGTGACCTGCAGCTGAGTAGAGATAAAAAGCGGGCTGAAGGTGCTTAAGATGGCAAAAAATGAAAAAGTATGCCTAATACAAGCAGCTGCTGGGGCCGGCCCAGTGGCGCAGCGGTTAAGTTTGCACGTTCCGCTTCGGCAGCCCAGTGTTTGCCAGTTCGGATCCTGGGTGCAGACACGGCACCGCTTGTCAAGCCATGCTGTGGTAGGCATCCCACATAGAAAGTAGAGGAAGATGGGCACGGATGTTAGCTGAGGGCCAGTCTTTCTCAGCAAAAAGAGGAGGATTGGTGGCAGGTGTTAGCTCAGGGCTAATCTTCCTCAAAAAAAAAAAAAAAGTAGCTGCCATTTTTTTTTTTTTTTTTTTAAAGATTTTATTTTTTCCTTTTTCTCCCCAACGCCCCCCGGTACATAGTTGTGTATTCTTCGTTGTGGGTTCTTCTAGTTGTGGCATGTGGGACGCTGCCTCAGCGTGGTCTGATGAGCAGTGCCATGTCCGCGCCCAGGATTCGAACCAACGAAACACTGGGCCACCTGCAGCGGAGCACGCGAACTTAACCACTCGGCCACGGGGCCAGCCCCAAAAGTAGCTGCCATTTACTAAGGATCTCGTATGTACAAGACTCTGGGTTAGATACTGTTTCCAACTCTCATAACAATCCTACAAGGTAATTCGGTCTAATAATTCCTTCAAACATGAGGAAAAGATCTTCCATATTCTAAACTAACAGGTTATACTTAGCAAATTTTACAAGAGCAGTCTTGCTTAAAATTTCCAGTATAGAGGTGACATCAGTTATAATAAAACATAACCACTTAGGATAGGTCCTTTCACAGTGGAAGCTTTATTAAAGGATAGCCACTACTACTAGTGTTATCATTAGACAAGCTAACTTTAAAGTAGTTTAGATACATCCAGTCAGTCATTGTCTTTTGGAGACTGACACCATAAAAGAACTATCTGTTGGTGCCTTTTAACTTTGATAACAACTAATTTTAGGTAGAATATAACATATTTACTTTAGAGAAATGCCTAAGTGGAAGGTACTGCAGCTCTAGAAGACCAGAATTCCTTTGGGTCAGTCCTTGGGAAATACCACAAGGTCTGTTTGGGCTGGTGGCTAATCCACAACTCCTTTGTTTACCTCTCTACCTTGAGAATTTAATTTTTGGTTTATGAAGCCACCACTGTCAGTAAAGAGGTTTGTCTTAGGGAGACCATTCACTCAAGAGTCACATGTAACATACAGAAATGTGTGCTTTCTTAGGCCTCTTCATAAGGACAATTCACTACTCAGGAGAAAAATAATGAAAAGTGAGTTCACAAACTGATAATCTTACAGAGGAAGAAGAGAAGTATAAACATATCAAATATATTTAAAGTGATTTTTTAACCCTTTTAAGAAAAGGGTAATATTCTTAATATATAAAGAAGTCTTTTTAAATAATAAAAATATGAACACCCCAAGAGAAAAATCAGCAAAGAACATCAGTAGGTAAATTATGAAAGAAATACAAATATCACATGTGATAATGTGGTGGGTACCAAATGATGGAGTATGAGGAAAAGAAGAGTTATAAAAAGAAAAAATATAATTAGAGTTTGAATTTGGGGTTAAAATTTTAGGTAAGTATGTTGTAGAGAATATAAACTAGGTATTCAAAATAGAAAAACAAATCAACGTAAAAAGATGTATTTAAAAAGAAATACTTTTCCAAGCAGTTGCTAAAAATGGCCCAAAGGTAGCAGGAGTACTCTGCTCACCACAACTCTGATGGTCCCCACTAACCCCAAGAGCCCAAATTTTGACCTCTAATATTATTCTTAATTTAAAAAATCCTAGAAGTTCTCAGAGAGTAGCTGATTCCATGTCTCTTGGTGAGGTAATTTTAGGATAGGTCTGAACCATCCCGTTGTTGCTATAAAGGATATTTACAAGGATGTCAGGGTAGTGTTAAAAGAATACAAGTGCCAGGAAAGTGGTTCCTACTGGCTAGAATGTGAAAAAAGCAGCATCAAAAAGAAAACAGCAATTATTACTAATTATAATGCTTTGAGTCTCTGAAAGGTCAAACAATGATACTTCAAAGGAAAGGTTTAACATAAAGCATACAAAATGATTGCTGTCTATAAAAGAAGAATGGCTATAATAGGATATGACTTTTCTGTAATTTTAAAGTATAGGGGATAGTTAACCTTATATAATTCTTCTATTAAATAAATGTTTGTTTAAAAAAATTTAGATATGTGTTAGGTGAAAATACAAGGTACAGAACAGAGTGTATGATATACTGTCATGCACGACATCATGACGTTTCAGTCAACAATGGACCACATAGTTGACGGTGGTCCCATAAATTTAGTACCATATAGCCTGGATGTGTAGTAGGCTATATCATCTAGGTTTGTGCAAGTACACTCTGATGTTCGCACAACAAGAAAACTGTCTAACAACACATTTTTCAGAATGTATCCGCCTTGTTAAGCAATGCATGACTATACTACATTTGGTCTAAGAAAGAAGGTAATATTTAAAGGATACATACACACATTTACTTATTTTTACAAAAAGAAACAACAGAAAAATAACCTAGAAACTAAAAATAACGGTTACTTATGGGGATCGGGTGGGATGGGGGAGTGGAGTAACAGAATGAAAGGACTATGTGTGGAAGCAAAATTTCTCAGAATATATCTTTTTATATAGTTTTGACCTTTAAAATACACACATTTCATAACTTCCAGAATAAAGTCAAAAGGGAAAAAGCAAACCAAAAATTGAAAACAAACTAAACCAAACAAACCTATCTATATAAAATTGATAATCTAATCATATAGAGAAATAATTTCAAATAATATTTGAACACATTATTCTGATAGTACACTTACTGGGCTGTACACCAAGGACAAAAAGAACTGCAGAGATATCTTAACCATCACTCCATACTTTAGTTTTTAGTAGCAGCACTGATATGGCAATTTTAAGACTATGAAATATAAATTATAGGATAAAGTTTTATTAGGAATCAGGAAGTTCAGTGGAAGCCAAAATATAAATATAAAATCAAAGAACAGTTAAACTTGGAAAAATGAAAATGAACTAATTTTCTTGAATTTTTGTTTTAACACATTTCCCAGCTTTGTTCATTGAAAAGTAAAGACACCTGATTGCAATGAGCACAACTAGCTCTTGGTCTTTGTTGGGGGCTGAACCGTGTCCCTCAAAAACATATGCTGAAGTCCTAACTGCCAGTATCTGTGAATGTGACTTTACTGGAAATAGGGTCTTTGTGGATGTGATAAATTAAGATGAGGTCATACTGGATAAAGGTGGGTCCTGAATTCCACAACTGGCACCTTTATAAGGAGACAGAGATTTGAAGACACAGAGAGAAGAAGGCCAAGTGAAGACAGGCAGAAATTGGAGTTAGCATATGCTGTCACAAACCAAGAAATGCCAAGGATTGCCAGCAACAACCACAAGCTGGAAGAGGCAAGGAGGGATATTTTCCTCGAGTCTTCAGACGGAGGTTGTCCCTTCCAACACCTTGATTTCGGACACCTAGCAAAATTTTGAGAGAATAAACGCCTATTCTTTAAAGTGCCCCAGTTTGTGGTGTTACACCAGCCCTAGGAAGCTAACAGTTGATAATCATGTTCCCTAATAAAATGGCCCCTTTCCAGATCTAGGACAAGGAAGGTAACAAGTAAGCTTGGGACGTATTATGGTTCCAGAAAGCAAGGAGATTCTTCAAGACTAGGGAGGATGTCAAAATGGAGTTCTCATTGGCCAAATTTAGGACAATTTGAGCATCACTAAGATATAATGGCTATAACTATATAATTTTGGATAAACAAAAATCCATGACCCTGCTTATATATATGTTCACCTCTAAAATACTTAGCCACAATTGGAAGTGAGTATTACCCCAACTCCTTGCTCTGAATACTGGTCATTAAAGAGAAGGAGTAAGTATTTACTTTGACTTTTTGGGAGGAATTATAGTTCATCCCTAGGTGATGAGTGAAAGTTTTTATTTACAGAAAAATGCCAGCTATTAAAGGCAGAAGGAATGACAGAATTTTTTTAAACTGCCATTCTGCAACCTGCAATGACCTAATTGATTCAGGCCAAGAATCATTAATGGTTATAGGAATATTTTTGTATTATTTATAATCACAGAAAATTAAAAACAATCTAAATGTTCAAAGTAGTGAATTGGTTAAATAAATTTATAGTTCACCCATAAAATGGTATATAAGTCAAGTTCTTAAAGCCTCAAGGAGCTGTGCATGCACATGTATACACACAGAACCACTTTTTGGCAGAGGTAACATAAGCAGTATATTCAAAAACTATCAGAACATGTATAATGAAAACTTCTTTCATCTGTATCCCTCAGAGGTAATTACTATTTATCAAGTTTTTGTGTATCCTTCCAGATATCCCAGGCAAATCTAAAAGCATACATTCATATATATACTTTTAATATATGAATATGAACACTTTACACAATGAGGCTTTTTATATACACAGTTTTGCACTCCTTTTTTTCACTAAATAATGTATATTGGAAATTGCTCTACACCATTGCAAAAAGAATTCTTTTTAACAATTAAATTTATGATACAAACAATGAAACAATACCAGCGTCACCTATCGATATATACATTGTTTCCAATCTTTTGCTATTAGAAACAATGTTGTGATTGTACATTTGTCATTTTGCACACATGTGAATATATCTGGGATAAATTCCTAGACATGAAATTCTTCAAGGAGTGTATGCATTTAAAATTTTGATACATATTGACAAATTGTCCTCTATAAAGGACAACAATAAATAAAAGTGCCTCTTCTATACTTTCACCAACCCTGTTATCAATTTTTTAATATTTGAGAATTTTAATTTGTATTTCTTTGTTGGGCTTTGCCCTCCTCTAATTAAAAGGTATTTATATTTCCTTGTCTTTTGAACAATATCCTTTGCTTATCTTTTTTGTTGTGTTGTCCTTTGTCTTACTGAGCTGTAGAACTCTTTATATAGAGAGGAAATTACCCCTTTACAGGATGTTTTACAAATAATGTCGTGTTTGTTGATTTTTATTTATTTATTTTTTGGTGAGGCAGATTGGCCCTGAGCTAACATCTGTTGCTAATCTTCCTCTTTTAGCTTGAAGAATATTGTCACTGAGCTAACACCTGTGCTAATCTTCCTCTATTTTGTATGTGGTATGCCACCACAGCATGGCTTGATAAGCAGTGTGTAGGTCCGCACTTGGAATCTGAACCCATAAACGCTGGCCCACTGAAGCAGAGTGTGTGAACTTAACCACTACACCACAGGGCTAGCTCCTGTTATTTGATTTTTGAGTTGGTTTATGTTGTGTTTGTGTTTTTGTTTGGGTTTTTATTGCTATGTATAAGTTTATTTTTATGTAACCAAACTTATCAATCCCTTCTTTTATGGCTCTGGGTTTTACCCCATGCTTAGAAAGGTCTTCCCCACTCTGAGATAAAAAGATTTTCCCAAGTTTTCTTACAGAACTTTTAAATCTTTGATCCATCTATTATTTATTTTGGTGTAAAGAGTGAGATGGGGGGTTGGCCTAGTGGTATAGTGGTTCAGATCCTGGGTGCGGACCTATACATCACTCATCAAGCCATGCTGTGGTGGCACCCCACATAGAAGTAGGAGGATTTACAACTAGGATATACAACTATGTGCTGGTGCTTTGGTTGGGGGGAATAAGGAAGGGGAAGACTGGCAACAGATGTTAGCTCAGGGCCAATCTTCCTCACCAAAAGAAGCATATCTTTTAAAAAAAAGATATATTAAAAATAATAAATCTTTAAAAAAACAGAGAGAGTGAGATAAGACTCCAACTTTATTGCTTTCACAAGACCATCTACTAAATAATCGAGATGGAAATCAGTATTTGTAATATTAACATATAAAAGTGGGTTAGGTTACAGATATACACAACAATATGAAATGAATCTCAGAAATAATATGCTGAGTGAAAGAAGCCAGACAAAAAAATACACATCATATGATTCCATTTACATGAAACTCTAGAAAATATAAATTTAATCTATAGAGAAACAAAGCACATCACTGGTTGCAAGGCTGGAGGTGGGAAGGGAATTGGCTGGGAAGGCACAGGGAAACATTTTGGAGTGATAAAAAGATTCTAAATCTTGATTGTAGTGATGGTTTCATGAGTATATACATTTGGCAAAACCCAAACTATACAGTTAAAATGGGTGTATTAAAGTGCATGTAAATTATACCTCAACAGAGTTAATTTTTTAAAAAGCAATTTACGAAAGAGGATTTACAGTATGACTTTTTTGGCTTTAGACATATAGAAATATACACCTTGTAAGATTAGGAAAAAAATAACACCAAGGTTAACTCCATAATAATAACAGTTAGCTCCATGCACAAGGACTATGAGTGTTTTATATTTCCTCTATTTATCTTTATTTCCTAATTTTCCTGTAATGAAAATGAACTGCTTTGCATTAAGAAAAAAGCTATTTACAGTTAAAATGAATATTACTTTGTATACACAACTAATCCTGAAAAATAAATTTGGAGAAATGAAAAGGATTTCAGTCTCTACAGTTTGAAAAAACACTCAAAGTTTCCAGTATAACATGCTACTTTTCTAGTCAAATGTCTAAAAATCACTGAATTACAACGTTTTATAGTGAGAAGTGATGTCATAGATGTTTTCAAACATCATTATTTCATAGTTGAGAAAAATGAGGCCCAGACAGGTTACGTGATTTGCCCACTATCACACCCCCAGTTAAGTTAGTAGTGAAGTTTCACTCTTACTAACGGTAGACCAAGATTCTGCTCACGAATCCAGTCTTCTTTTTACAAAGAGACCTAAACCACAGCACAATCCTTCAGCCTCTATGCACTTTGTCTTTATCACCCTCTTTGTTTTACTCATTTATTCTCTGCATTTCAACAAGAACAATGCTACCATTTTGGGAAACTCTTCAAAATAACTCATTTTAGTTACCACTGGAGCTTGCAGTTTTAAAATTCTTAATAGAGTCCTGTAGTATATTTGCATTGCTGGGGCTGAGTTTTCACAAAACTGCCTAATTCAGTTTGTCCAAGGCATTTAAAAACTTGACTAATTTTTTACATAATTTTTTTAACCTCTTGGATAACTTAATTGGCTATATTGAACTCCTTCATTCAGAAGTTTTCAAAGTTGGTCATTTAAAACTAAAAAGAATATCTCCTTTTTTCTAACAATGAAATCTTTTATTTCTGTTTCTAGATCTGTTAATGATAAAATGTTAAGTAAGAATGACAGAAAAAAATTCTTACCTTATTCTGTCTACATTAGAAAAATCTTTGGAGTTTCACCTAAAAATACGATGTTTATTGGTTGGAAATAAAAGGACGTTCTTAACATGATAATGAATGACTCTTAATGAACTAAGAATACAGATAAATATACATTAGGATAATAAAATGTTTTTTTTAATTT
This sequence comes from Equus caballus, assembly GCF_041296265.1. Classification (NCBI taxonomy): domain Eukaryota; kingdom Metazoa; phylum Chordata; class Mammalia; order Perissodactyla; family Equidae; genus Equus; species Equus caballus. Next base: position 51,439,195 of record NC_091701.1, on the reverse strand, counting down.
ACTCGTGAATTTTATATCTATTTGCAAACATTAAACCATCCTTGTATTCCTGAGATGAATTCTAGTCAGTCATAGTTTATATCTTTTAATATACCCTGCTCAAATTTGAGTAGTAGTTGATTTCTTTTTTATTAAACTGGTGAATTTGATAATCTAGTTAAATACAGAACATTTTTCTTATATTTACAGAATTGTGTATAATTTTCTTGCTTGTGCTTTGTCAATCTTTAAGTATATCGGGAGATTTTCTCTGTGTCTAAACTGTATGTTCAGGTGGCAAGGTAATTATATTTTCCCTGGAAAACATTTTTCTTAAATGAGGGTAAATTTCACAGAATCGTAAAATATTAAGTTATAAAGGAGCAAAGATGGTATTATTTGCTGCAATTCATTACTTTGCAGACAAGGAATTCAAGACCAGAAAGGTAAAGTGACTTGTCAAAGGTCCCCTATCTCTGGCCAAGCAAGACCCAGCATCCCCAGGCCTTCAGTTCAATAAATAACTGACAGATTTTTGTCAACATCTACTCAATAACAAGGAATATACTATATAGGAGTAAAGTGAATTGAGTTTATAATTAAATTATGAGAAAAACATTTGGATGATTACAATTAATAACTATTTATATGACCACTTATTTTTTAAGGTGAAAAAAATACTATATAGTAGCCATACCTGTGATTTTAATATTACAAGGAATGCCAAAAGGAGCCTCTCCTACAGTTCCAGTAGTCCCACCCCATCTGCATGCACACCCTAAGTCAAGTTTCTGTTGCATGAACTAAAAACAAAACAAAACAAAACAAACATGGTAGCTTTAGCACCTACTTATTTGCTGCCTGGAGAGAGAAAAAATCAAATTCACATGCATCATATGACATAGAAAATGTATTTATTTATATAAGGGGCTGTTTATCTTCCCACCCCTCTTTTAAAGATTACTTTGTCTTTCTGCATTTGTAGTTTCCTAGAGTTGAAATCTACACAGGTGCCTTACTCTGAAAGCATCTCATTAAAAAACTCATACCTCAGTCCAAACCTCAAGTTAATTAATTATGTATGGCAAATTTCAGTTTTCTCTACCTGTTCAGCGATGGCTTGGAAGCTATAGAGTCTGACCAATCCAGAGCTGTACATCACAATCAGTATTCCATGAGACAAGGTAGCATCTGTTACATTCCCGAAAATCTGAAGGGAAAGTAGATTATCACCTGAGAAAAGACCAGAAGGCTGATCCGCTGAGTGTTCACAGCGGTTTGTACATTTGCTTAATACTCAGGTCACCACTACAACACTGCTGTCTAGCATTTTAACTTAATTATCATTTAGAAACATGAAGCTAAGGTGTTATTAGGAGGGGGTGGTAAGCCACTGGAGTCTCAGACTAGAGCACTACTGGGACCGCAGCACATACTCCTCAAAATGATGCAGCAGCATTCGTTTGCTTCATCCATTTGCTTCATAGTTTTGTCAGTGTCTTCTAATAACAAATCCTGTTCCTTCAGACATAGGCATAGACTGAGTCCATGTAAGTCTGCACGAATATTTACTCTACCATGCATATCCTGCCAAGGACCTATTCTTTATGCTAAGCTGTTATTTATAAAGAGATTTATTTTTTAGCTAGAGGGTGAAGAGACTGGATCTAAGAAAGTAACTCTAATGAGAAACAGCCAACTCCAGAATTTTATCATTACCTTGCTCTTTAAATCCCTAAAACTGTTTGATATTTTCAGTCATATAAAAACCAAACATGTTAAAGACCAAACACCTGCAGAGACACTTAGCCTCGCTGACCCTGAGTAAGGCTCTGGCTCATTGTTCCCTTTCTTTCTGTTCTATGCACTGGATCCTGTCATGATTCTCCACAGAGCTCTGATAAAGAACTTGATTCTGTGCCTATTTTAATATTTAACAAAAGCCAACATAGAAAAATATTCATAGCAACAAAAGAACAACTAGAACATAAGTGAAAATCTGTTTCTATTTCTACTCAAGACAAATTACTTAGTGAAGATTTACTACCCCAATAAATAGCTTAAAGCACATTCTGAGCCTAGACCTTGGGTATTATGCATGGTAAGTGAAAGATATACTTCAATTCCAAGTAACTATAATCAAAACCAAATCCCTCAAATGATTATCTCGGACACGTAAGAATAAAAAGAAACAATCTGTGACTTTGCTAAGTCTTCATTCTGTTGCAGACTGTAATAAGCATACACAATTACTTAATCCACAAGCACAAAGAGAATTCATGAGCTGTGTTTTTTGTCATCTCTCAGAAGGATAATTATGCTTTGCTTTGATCTTGACTAGCTCATGACTTTATTCACTGATTCTTGTTCCCCACTTTGGTTTCCCACTTTGAATGGAGGACTTGTGTAATAGAAACATAGTTTCAAATAATGAGTGTTACAATAAAGTAGCCACTCTATTAAACTTTGGAGTCAAATCTCTGTTCAAATTCCAGCTCTTCCATTTATTACCTTTAGGATTGAGGCAGCTGCTTAACTTTCTAGTTGAATATATTATGTGTTACAATGTTGTAAAATGCTCAAACTGCCCGGCACAAAATAAAAAATTAATAACTAATATTATTCTTTAGCCTTTTTACAGTTTAATACATTATTTAGTATATTTTATATAATATAAAAATTTTTTAATACATTCATCTTGTTTGCTAATGAATATTAGTTGGCCCTTAAGATTTGTTATAATACTTCAGGTGCTTAATTAAAACTAGTAGAATAGACCAATAAATAACTATTCACCCAGAAGTAAATTTTTCAAGGAAAGTAGAAGAGTATCGAATCTTTTACTTAAAGGAAATTTGTCCTTTCTTTCCTCCCATATAACCACCCACAAACAAGAAGAATGGCAACAACAGTAAAGCTAAAAACTGAATGAGTTGGAAAATTTACATATTTAATTATAAGCTTGTTTATATATCATATATGCCAAGTTTTAGATTTATACCTTACAATTAAAATGAGGCATTTTGCTGCAGCTTTTCACCTTTCTTTAATGATCATTTTAGTAAGCTTTGGAATATTCCTCTGAAAAAAATACCTTATTCATCTCATAATTCTATAAAGTAATGGTTTGTTAATGACCACAGGTATTCAACACTATCCACTTGAGAGACATAAAAACATGCAAGGGATGATTAGGCTCTCTTCCCACATCAAATCTTCTCATGTATTTTGATATGAAATACACTAGGTTAGCAAGCCTTTTACAGTCAGGGGAACATTTCCAATCAAAACACCTAATAAGCAAATAATTAAATGATGACATTAAATTTTGCTGTCAGAAAACTAATATTGCAATTCAATCAGAAATGAGTTCTTACCTTTTTGTTGATCTCCAGAACCCCTATGAGTGAAAAAGGTAAAACACGGAACACTGCAAGGTACAGCAAAACAGGCTGTTGAATGCCTGCCTAAAAGGAAAGACTAAAATTACAGGCAGCTCTCAAGAGGATTTGAAAAACACTGTTTTCATGAGTTGGAAACATCCATCTGTCCTAGCATGCAGTTATGCAGATGTTTTCACGAACTGAAAACATCCATCTATCTACGTTGCAAAGTTACTTAAACAGGAAGACATACATGTTCAAAATATGTCCACTAAACCTTCAGCCCTTCAGACACAGACAGGCACATACACACAAAAATCTACAAAAGTAAACATTTCTTAGCAACAAAATGTATTTTACATATTATACAATGAAAACATATTTTATATACTTTATAACAAAATATATTTATATATTGTGTAATATTATAAATATATATTCATTTATACATTAATATTATTTATTATTAATACAAATATAATATAGACGAATATATATTGTACTTTAATATAATATTGTATTAATAATTTATATTATAAATTGGAATTTTAACAAAGAGCCTAATCAAAAGACACATAATTATCATGGTCATATCATTTGAAAGTAGTGTTACACTGATATAAGTATATGAAATGAGAAAAAAATATCAACAATAAAAGCTTGAGTGATTTCTCTGCTTGAAGAGGATAGCTCCTTACTTTGGAGAACAAGGTCCAGTCAATTCCTTTCCACTACGGAATGTAAAATAATCTGTTGTACTTCCCCAGAGTGGCTTGAAGGGAATTTCTTAAATTTGTGGTAAACAACTCTTACTGCATGCTTCAGAAAACAAAGATCATTAGTTCTTTCATAACAAATTTGCAGACAAATTCCTATGGAAATAAATACTTCATTTTATTGAATGTTTAAAGATGTTTACCTGCCGGGCCAACGCTGAGCCTTTGTTCTGAGCCGACTTGACTGCAATGACTTCCTGAGGAGTGTCCCAGCTCACGTATCTTTTAAAAGAATAAAGAGAAGTTTATTCCTTTGGGTCAGTTTCCTTATACTTAAAATCAAAATACTGGTGTTCCCCATTATCCATGACCATACAATCCAATCCAAGACCATACAATCCAAGACCCCCAGTGTACGCCTGAAACTGCAGATAGTACTGAATCCTATATACACTATGTTTTTTCCCATACATACATACCTAAGAGAAAGTTTAATTTATAAATTAGGCACAGTAATAGATTAATAATAATATAAAATAGGACAGTTATAACAATATACTATAATAAAAGTTACTGTAGATTTTAGCAACCTCAGCATAAAATTTTTTTTCTTTCCTTACTAAGTCAAGAACTTTTACCTTTTCACCTAAAGGAAACACTTTACGGCTTCTCTTTGGCATATCTGAATTGCCAGCATCACTACTCTTGTGCTTTGGGGCCATTATTAAATAAAATAAGGATTACTTGAACACAAGCACTAAGATACCTTGACAGTCAATCTGATAACAGAGACAGCTACTAAGTGACTAATGGGTGATAGCATACACTGCGTGGATATGCTGGACAAAGGGATGATTCACATCCTGGGCAGGACAGAGGGAGAGGGCAGGCGATTTCAACACGCTACTCAGAACTGCATACAATTTAAAACATATGAATTGTTTATTTCTGGAATTTTCCATTTAATATTTTAGACTGAATAGTAAATAGACTGAAGGTAAACTGAAACCATGGAAAGCAAAACCGCAGGTAAGCTTGGACTACTGAATAACAGATATTTTATAAGCCAACAGTTTTTCAGTTACGCAAATTATAAAAGCAAAGTAACTGATTTTAGAAACAAATAAGAAGCTAAAATAATTCCCTCCAGATCCTTATATGAATATATTCCTATAAAAAATATATAATTTTAATCCTTCTGGAGTTTCAATGAATAATAATTGTTTGATCTAACAGTATTTAAAACTTAGAAAAGTTATTCCTGCTTTAAAATGGAAGTTATAAAAAGCATTAAAAATGCTACTTTCCCATTTTGCGTGCACGTATTCACTCCAAAAATTTACATTTAACTTATAAAACTCATAGTTAAACTAACAGTTCTTAGAGTGTACTAGGCAGATAATTTAACTGAAACAGACTAGCATTCAGGAAAATTCCTATAAAATAGTATTTGTAGAAAGGAAAACACAGGAAATTTTTTTTAAGTCTATCTGCCAACTATTATAGGTTAGTTACTTATGAGAGATACAAAGAAAATCATAAAGGGATTCTATATGAGGATCTTGAAATGTAGTCACGAGGGGAAAAAAAGACATTAGGTTTATAAATCAAGATCCAGGTATACAACGGAAAACAAAACAAAACAAAAAAGCTGGAGGCCACATGGCTCAAGTTTTTATAATAAAATCTTGAATAATAAAGTCACAGCTCATACCTGAATTTGCAATACGAAGCAAGATAAACCTTCCCAAGCACTTTTCCTGTAGTTGCTGATATACGAAGCAGCCAATTATGAGCAGTCAATGCTATGAGAGAGGATTTATAATCTGATGGATTGGGCAGCATGTCCCCCTAGAAAAATTAGGTGTACAACTAAAACTGCTGGCTATGAACAATCTGCAGTAATCAATGTCCAAAGAAAACAGCTAAACACTTAAAGAAATAGTCATATACGTAAACCAAAGAAGGAATATTAAATGCGCAAATAGAGAATTAAGGAAAGATAAAACTGTGGGAAATTATTTTCATCATTAACTTCTTAGTGAGTTTATTCATGTAAAGCACTTAAACAGTACCTGAAATAATTTATTACTTATTAATTATTGTTTATCATTAAGTATCCAATAAATGCTAGCCAAACATCATAACAACAGTAGTAGTAGGAGTATTACTATCTATGATAACAATGATAACAATAACAGTTGTGGTTTTTTTCCTTTTTGGTGAGGAAGATTGGCTCTGAGCTAACATCTATTGCTAATTCTCCTCTTTCTAATTAAGCTAACATCTGTGCCAATCTTCCTCTATTTTGTATGTGGGATGCCACCACAGCATGGCTTGATGAGTGGCTGTAGGTCCGCACATGGGATCTGAACCTGCGAACCCTGGGCTGCCAAAGTGAAGCATGTGAACTTAACCACTACACCACTGGGCCAGCCCACAATAACAGTTCTTAAAACCATGTAGAATAGCATAGCAATTAAGAGTGATTTGCTACAATAAATGTTTCTTTATTCTAAGATTTGCTGTCTTTTTGATAGAAGTAAAAAAGGCAAAAGAGCAAATTATGCCATTATTCACTGTGGCTCTACTCTAAACCCAAATGAAAAGCTGGAAACTAGAATCAAACCTGCCAAAGAAGAGAAGACAGACCTAGTTGTAAAGATGACCTATATCATTAAAGAATTACTCCCTCACAAGGCAGACAATAGCTGCTTGGGCATCCTTGCCACTGAGCAGCTACCACAAGGTGGAAGTCTGAGGCAGGAAGAGAAAGAGAAGCAAAGGGTTCTATACTGATTTGTGGAATAAAAGGAAGTCCTAAGAGGAAAGTCAAGAATAGGAAAGTTGACATTAATCTAGTATTTCCTTAAGCTGTTAGTGAACAGGAGAGTTATTTTATATATGCTCCTAATGATTTGTCTGTCCTTTCGAATATTAGGGAGAGAAAGAAGGTTTTCTTGTTTTTTGATTTTTGGTTTTGTATTTTTGGTTTTGTTTGTGCATGTGTGTTTTTAAGCTTATTAACTACTGAACATCTTACAGTAAATTCACAGGCAATGATATAAATTTTTCATTCAATGGTGTCTTACAAGTATCATCTCATGGAGATTTTAAAGTTTTTTAAAATGTACTATTTATACCTTGCCTATGAAAAAAATAGGAATTTGAAGTAGCATACATAATAGGTTTGAGCTATTTTCCTAAACCAAAAGTTGTATTTCACACATTGTCTCAGAAAAAAGGGGTGCTAATTTAAACGTAGTTTCACATCAATATGTTAACAATATGCTACTTAGTTTTTCTTAATGGAAAATCTTGCTTCACTTCAAATGTGAACAAAATGTTTAAAGAGAAATGAAAATAGGAATTAGGTTACTAGAAACTTCGTTTTTGCAGGACTGCTCTAAATTTTTGGTATTTTGTACTGGTGTCTTCAAAACTTTTCTCAATTAAGAAATCTGTCATCTTCCTCTTTTCTACCAATGAAAATACACTAAAAAGCTTTAGATATTGGGGACACAACAGTTATTTTTAGCTTTCAATAGAGTTTGGAAAGAAAACATAGATTTAAACCTTTCTGAATTTTATTACTTTTATTTTACTTTCATTCTTTTATTTTATTTTTATCTTATGATTTTCCTAACAAGATTTGTGGAGGAAACTCGAAAGAATCCACTTTCAGAATCATGTAACATAACTGTTGCCCTAAATGAATATTATATTGTTTCAGTATATTAAGTAGAATGATCTCTTAAATGCTAAGAATAACTATAAACTAGCTTATATTACTTATAGAACTTTTAATCAGTTCATAACGTTTTCTAGTTTTCTGGATTTACAAGTGGTGTCAGATTTTTAATACATATTTGTAATATTAATATACAAGTTTTTAAGACAGAAATTGTTTCATGAGGAAAAATGATAATCAAAAGATATACTTTCTTTTTGATTCCTTTCAAGATTCAAGAATCACCATGATATATGAGTTTTATTCCTTTATGTAATATATTAACAATAATCAGTTTTTCTAGGCTAAAAATGCTTTAGAAACATGCTCAAAAACAAATCTTACCACTGGGCATTCCCATAATAAAGCATCCTCTATTTTTTCTGATTTCGAACATTTTGGCATTTCATAAAGTTTTCTTGGCTCTGAAGCAACACTAGAAAAAAAAATATTATTCTTCTTGATAACTGAGATAGCATTTGCTCAAGTTTAATTTTTTTCTATTCAGAGATTTAGAATATCAATACAATTTGCTACTTTGCTTTCTTTTTCTTAACTGTTAACATTTTCTTGTAATCACAAAATTCGTTATAGACACTCATAGAAAAAAATCTGAAAAATATAATAAATTAAAATAGGTTATAATACTGTAAAACTATCACAAATAACCATTATTAGCATTTTGGTTCATTTCCCTCTAGTTTTTATTCATATTCCGCTATCTACCTGCAGATTATTTTCCAAAACTGGATCATATTGACTTCTTTCTTTACCCTTGACCATTTATTAGGAATATTTCTGTTGAATTCCATGGTGTTCATAAACTGTTATTCCAACATTTTAAAATGAAAATTAGTTAAAAAGAGTCCCATTATTTTAGAATGAAAATTAGTGGATAAAAAAAGAAACACTCTTTAACATTTTTTTACTCCCAAACTGCCTTTCGGAAAGGTTGAATAAGTTTATATAAGTTTATACTTCTGCCAATATCGAACACTACGTTTTTGATGTGAAAAAGTGTCTCTTACCTTTAATTTATACTTCTCTGATTACTACTGAGACGTGATCATAGACGTTTTGATTTTTTTAACTGGTGAACTTTAAAATTAAACTACTATTTCAAATAAATTTTCAGGGTGACAATTTTATTCACCTTTGACATTCTCTCCCTGATTCAATGGCTTAAACCAAACAGAAATCACAAGAACAAAAGTAACCATATATATGATTCTAACCTATGGGTAAAACACTCCTGAATGGCATACTAAATAACACCAATTCTACTTACCATCAGACCACCAATCAATGCCACTTACTCTGATTTAAAATGTTTTTTAAATTAAAGCACATACCGCTATATTGGGAAAGTTATTAAATGGGCATTAATTAATACCAAAGAATTTCTGCTAATTTTGCTAGGTGTGATAATGATATTATGATCATTTAAGAAATGTCCAGATTTCCTCCTCTAACATGATAGCACGAGGAGCTCTTATGCCATACTCCCCAGGAAAACTGGTGAATTTTCACCTCCCCAGGTGGAAAAGATAAACAGACAACTATATATAGGCTCTGAAAATGGTCCTGGGGGCATACAGCAAACAAAGAAACATTTATTCAAGAAAATCTACTAGAGCTCAATAAGAATAGCAAGTCTGTGGTGCTTGAACTAGAATGTGCTACCTCCCCACCACTCAGCTCAACAAGATGAAAACTCCACTCCAGACTGGTACAGCCAAGAACACAGGACTTCCTCCACCCCCAGCTTCCAGAGGGCTACCTCCCCAGGAGGGGCAGGATGACAGCATTTCTCATCCAGCTCTCCAGCTCCCAGCTGCTTGTTCTTGGGACTGAGTTCAGGGTGAGTGCAGTCAAGTGGTGGGGTTTCCTTCTTCCACCCAGTCCCTACTCACAGGATAGAGGCTCTACCCTCGGGCATGGCCATGCCTAAGAATACAGGAGCACTGACTGCCCCCATCTCATCTCATAAAGCAGTGGTTCCACACTGAGAGAGGCAAGAAGATCTGAGGCTAATGCTTGTCCCAGCTCCAAGTGCTCAGCTTTTAGAGTAGGGTAGTCACTCAGAGAGAAACGTACCATTGACCCTCCCCCCTATCCCTCAGCTCTAGAGTCTTGGCTCAAAGCTTATGCCTGGGGGGAGAAGCAGGCTGTAAAGCAGATACCCCTAGTCCCTTCCTAGAGGAACTGACTTCATTTGCAACAGAGTGTGGAAAAGTTCTAGCCTAAGTGCACTCTCAAAACCAGTGGAGGTTGTGGTGAAAGGCAAATGGGAAGAGACTGGTAGAGTCACTGGCCATACAGGCTACACCGTATGCTGGCTAATATGCCAGAGAGAACCGGAAAAAGACTGCTGGGAGCCCTCCTGGGGTCAGAATAAATCTCAAACACTACCTAAAAAAGTATCCTCTCTAACTTCTGGTTTCTGTCCAACATGTAGAGTTTGGAAGTCATCACTCCTGTTCTCACAACAAGAAAAAAGCTGAACAAACTGAAAACCAACAATTCTTATTAGATCCATCAGAGGATTGAGGTCACAGGGCAAACCGCTGCCCCAAAAACTGGAAAGAGAGGTGGATACCAAGAACCACAGCTTACCAGGAGCAAAAGCCCAGGAGTAAGCCGCTGGAGTCAGTACTAGGGAGACAAAAAAAAGGACACTACAGGAAATTTAGCATCTGACACCTACAGCTAGAGCAAACAACAAACACAGCCTAATTCCTAGGCAGCTAAACATAAAACTTCACTTTAAAGACCTAATTACTGCAATTCCTTTTACGTGATACATCACACAGAACTTTCAACAAAAAAATTACAAGGCATGCTAAACTGCAAAATACAAAGTTTAAAGAGACAAAACAAGCATCAGAACCAAACTCAGATATGTTGGAGACTTTGGAATTATCAGATTGGGAACTTAAAATAACTATGATTAATATGCTAAGGGCTCTAATGGAAAAAATGGACAACATCAACATGGGTTATTAAACAGGGAGATAAAAAACCCAAGAAAAAATCAAAAGGCAATGCTAGAAATCAAAAACACAAGAATACAAATAAAGAATGTCTTTGATGGGCTCATCAATAGACTGGAAACAGCCAAGGAAAGAATAAGTGAGCTTGAAGATACATCAACAGAAACGTCCCAAACTAGAAAGAAAAAAGAATGAAAAAAGCAGAACAGAATATCCAAGAACTGTGGTACAATTAGAAAAAGTGTAATGTACACACAATGGGAATACCAGAGAGCACAAAACAGAAGAAATATTTGAAATAATAATGGCCGATAATTTTCAAAAATTAAAGACAAATACCAAACCATTAATCCAGGAAGCTTACAAAACACCAAGCAGGATAAATACCAAAAAATATATACCTAGGCGTATCATTTTCCAACTGTAGAAAATCAAAAACAAAGAGAACATCTTGAAAGAAGTCAAACGAAAAAAAGCACCTTACCTACAGAGGAACAGGATAAGAATTATATTAGACTTCTCTTCAGAAAGCATGCAAGCAAGTAAAGTGGAGTGAAATATTTAAAGTGATGAAAGAAAAAAAAACCCACCATTCTAGAAGTCTGTATCCCAGGAAGTTATCCTTTAAAAGTCAAGGTGAAATAAGATTTTCTCAGACAAACAAACATAGAGGGAATGTATTGCCAGTGAACCTGTCTTACAAAAAATGTTCAAAGAAGTTCTTTACAGAGAAGAAAAATGATAGAGGTCAGAAACTCAGAACTACGTGAAGAAAGGAAGAGTGTTAGAGAAGGAATAAATGAAGGTAAAACAAAATCCTTTATTTTTCTTATTCTTAATTGATTTAACAGATAAAAACTTGTTCATAATAATAATGGCAATAAGGTATTCAGTGATTATAGCTTATGGATAAGGAAAATGAATGACAGCAATATTATAAAAGGCAGGAGGGAAGAATTAGAAATACTCTGTTATAAGGTATCTGCACTACCAGTGAAGAGGTATCGTGTTACTTGAAAGTAGACTTAGATTAGTTGTAAATGTATATTGAAAGTTCTAAGGCAACCACTAAAAAAATTTTAAAAGAAATATAATTGATATGCTAAAGTGGAGAGAAAATGGAATCATATAAAATGCTCAAGTAAAACTAGAGAAGGTAGAAAAAGATAAAAGACAAAAAAGAAACAAAACACAAAGGCAATAAATAGAAAATAGTTACAAATATGGTAGGCAATAAACCAATTATGTCAATAACCATTTTAAGGTGAAAGGTCTACATACACCTATTAAAAGACAGAGACTGTCAGAGGGGATAAAAAAACAAGACCCAAATATATATTGTCTACAAGAAACCCACTTTAAATATAAAGACACAGATAAAAGTAAAGAGATGAAGAAAGATATACCATGTAAACACTAATCAAAAGAAAGCTGGAGTAGCTACATGAATTTCAGACAAAGCACTTTGACAAGGAAAATTATCAGAGATAAAGAGTGACATTACATAATGATAAAGGGGTCACTTCTCCAAGAAGACATAAAAGTCCTTAATGTGTAAGCATCCAACAACAGTGTCAAAACATGAGACAAAAACTGACAGGACACAAGGAGAAACAGACGAATCCACTATTACAGCTGGAGACCCCAGCACAACCTCTATCAACGACTGACAGATCAAGCAAGCAGTAAGGAAGTAAGGATATACTTGAGCTGAACTGTACCATTAATCAACTGCATCTAATGGACATCTATGGAATCCTTGATGCAACAACAGCAGAATACACATTCTTCTCAAGCTCACATGAAACACTACCAAGATAGACCACAATATGCGCCATATAGCACACCTCAGCAAATTCAGAAGACTAGAAATAATACAAAGTATGGTCTCAGACTACAACGGAATTAAATTAGAAATCAATAACAGAAAGATAGCTGGAAAATCCCAAAATATTTGGAGATTAAACTACACACTTCTAATTAACACACAGGTCAAAGAAGCCTCAAGAAAAAACTTTAAAGTATTTTGAGGGAAATTAAAATGAATATACAACATACATATCAACATTTGTGTAGGGGGCTGGACCCTGTGGCCGAGTAATTTCGAGCACTCCGCTTTGGCAGCCCAGAGTTTCACCGGTTTGGACCCTGGGCACGGACACGGCACTACTCATCAAGCCATGCTGAGGCGGCGTCCCACACGCCACAACTAGAAGGACCCACAACTAAAAATACACAACTATGTACCGGGGCCTTTGGGGAGAAAATGGAAAAATAAAATCTTTAAAAAAACAAAACTTGTGGGATGTAGCAAAACAACGCTTAGAGGGAAACCTATAGCATTAAATGTATACACTGTATTAGGAAAGGAGAGGTGTTTCCGAGTTGGTGAGCACGTGCAGGTTCAGCAATAGTGGAGCTCGCAGAGGGCATGGGAACTCCGCGCCCCTTCCCATATACCTTGCCCTATGCATCTCTTCCATCTGTTTCTGAATTACATCATCTAATAATAAACTGGGACTCTACTAAGAAGCCAGTCACAAAAGACCACATCTTATATGATTCAATTTATAAGAAATATCCAGCATAGGTCAATCTATAGAGACAGAAGGCAGCTGCTTAGGGCTGAGGGTGATGAAGGTATTACGGTGATAGCTAAAGGGTACAGGGTTTCTTTTTGAGGTGATGAAAATGTTCTAAAAATTAATTATAGTGATGGTTACCTATATGAACCACCAACGGTTCATTATGAATTTCAATGAACTAAAAGTCATTGAATTGTAAACTTTAAATGGGACAGTTATATGGTATGTGAATTGTATCTTACGAAAGCTGTTTAATGCCACTGGCCCAGTGGTGCAGCGGTGAACTGCGCACCTTCCACTTCGGCGGCCCAGGGTTCTCTGGTTCGGATCCTGGGTGCAGACATGGCACCACTTAGCAAAAGCCATGCTGTGGCAGGTGTCCCACATATAAAGTATAGGAAGACGGGCATGAATGTCAGCTCAGGGCCAGTCTTCCTCAGCAAAAAGAGGAGGACTGGCAGTAGTTAGCTCAGGGCTAATGTTCCTCAAAAAAAAAAGCGCTGTTTAAAAAAAAGAAAAACGCCCATATTTTTAGAGAAGCAAACTTAAGTATGGCATGATATTTAGAATATGCTTTAAAATACTTAGGTAAGAGGTAAAAAAAGGGGGGTAATGGGATAGATAAAGCAAATGTGGCAAAATTTTGATCATTTTTGAATCTAGGTAATGAGTATATGGGGGTTCACTATACTATTGCCTACTTAAGCGAGTTTGAAAATTTTCTCTTAAACAAAAAAAGGCAAATAGTTCCAAAACAAAAGACAGAAATTCTACTCTAAACCAGCATCTAATTATTGGATACCTAGCTCTCTTGCCTCTGATACCTTTTAGATACTACAGTTTTCTGAGCAAACTATCACTTTGCCTGCACTATAAAGTAATTTTGCTTTAAACTAGTATTTACAAAGATGAAACTTTTAGATTTAACAAGATTTTTAAATTACTCGCATTTTACCACCTACTATTATTTTGGACCCATTTTTCCAGTCTCTTATTTCACTAAGCACTAATGTAGGCATGTGGTTCCATAAAAATTAGAGTTGAGATCAACAGTGAGGTGAATTACAGCAAAAATTTTCACCAGAAGATACCTGCTGACACAGCACCGATAATTGTCAAAATATATTCTTCCTCTCTCATAGGCTATAGGTGACTTGGAATGAGTAGTCCAAACGTTCTTAAATTTAGTACTTTCCTGAAAGACACAAGGAATTTCAGTTTAGGAAATAACGCATACGCCTCTACTGTGCAACAATTATAGGTGGATAGTTAAATTTACAGTTTTCAAAGTCATTTCACGCACGTTATTTTAAAAAATTATGTTCAATTCTTCCTTACTCTGCCCTCATGTTTTGGTGTAAGTGAGGTGACCGATTTTTAGAAAGATTATTTGCAGGAAGACATAAGAAGCTTAAAACTAAAAGCATCTGACAGTCCTATTAATAGCTATTTACTAATCCCCCCGATTCAGAGCATAGAACCCCCTGCCCAACACGTGATTTTTTAAAGAGGGTTTTCTCGCGTAGAAACTGCACCCCAGCAGGAGGCTTGACCGCCAGGCGCCCCGCTGCCCTTGGTCCCGGTCCCGGCCGGCGGGCGATCACCTGGCACACCAGCGCCCGCAGGATGCCCAGGTTCGTCCTCTGCACCACGCCTGCGTCGCGCGAGAAGAAGCCCAGCGCCCGGTGACTCAGCCGGCGGCACACGTTGGGCTTCCGGGTTGGGCCCATGGAGGCGCGGGCCAGGCGCCGGGTTGGCTGGGCCGAAGAGGGGCGCGCCCCTCACTCCCGCGCGGAGCGGCGGCCGTTACCTCGGAAACCTGGAGGCCCCCAATTCGCTGCGGGGACCAGAAAAAGCTGACACGGGGAGCCGCGCAAGGGGCGCACGGCAGCGCGGCGAGAGAAGGCAGAGCCGGCGCTGCCTCAGCACGAATAGGAAAGGAAAAGATACCAGTCCCGGCCGCCCCCTCAACCGCTCTCCGTCTCTGCACCCGACTGCGGACAGTGCGACGCCCCCGGAACGCGCGGCCTGCCGGAGCACTGCTACTGCCGGGAAATGTAGTTCCCAGTGCCCTCTGAGGGAGCTTGGCTTGTTCCCAGAACTACAATTCCCATCAGGCGGCGGGGAGCGAGCACTTGCCCCGGCCCCGCCTCCAACCCGCCGCGGCCCCGCCCCGCCCCACCCCGCCCCCTCTGGCCGCGCGGAGGATGCGTTGTCGGGCTGGCGCGCCTTTCCGGGTCTGCACGAGGTGCCCGGGGAGAACCGTGGGGGCGCTGTGCTGCGGTGTCCTGGTCTGCGTTCTCTGTGCGCGCCCTGCACTCAGGGATCCCTCTTTTGTCGCCCCACTACCCCTTCGCTCCCCCGGGCGCCGAGAGGGGCGCTGTGTCGAGTGCGGCCCCCTCAAAGCATCGTCCTGTGCTAAAGGTACGCCCCGCGACTTTCCCTTCAGTAGCACCTTGGACATTGTGGGTAAGGTTGACAGTTAAGCATTTGGGATCTCTAAACACTGTGCTTTTGTACTATGAGTTAGTGGTGGAAGACTCTGGCACTCCCGCCAAACTAGGGTTGAATTAACTCTTTCCCAGAGGACTGCCCTTCTTTGGCCTGCGAAGACTGGTTTTGCAACAATTGCTGCATTTTCCTTCCTCTCACCTCCTTTGTTTGTCTCCTTATTGGGAATAAAATATGAAATGTTTACATTCTTACTGGACTGCCTAAGATATTCCACATTGGTTCCTTTAAGTAAGAGATAACTTTGTTAACTAACCCTGCCTGTAGGGTCAAAGTTCCATCACACCACATTTTCAGTAATCAACCGCCAGATGTGTCCCGTTGCTTTGCTTCTAAGTCCCTTGAGGGTGGTGTCTTTGCATCTCCCACGTGGGCTTTGCGAGCCACTTCTTGTTCAATATGTGCTCAAAGGAGTGATTGTATCTGACTGACAAAGCAAAACGTACGATACTGGGTGAATGCATTGGGTCACAATTGAAGTGTTTAGTAAAAATATGCCATATCTTTTTTTAACCCTGCTGAATTTCCTTCAGGGCCTGGGCTTTTGCTGATTTTTCATGACTTATTTACAGCATACTGTGGAGTGCTTTGTATATTTTTAGAGAGTGCTATAATAGTTAATTTGGTAATTCATGAATGCAGCTGTCACTGAGAAAACTGGGACCCAGAAAAGATAACTGGATTTTCTTTGGCTGAAATGAAATTCAAATCATTGCTGAATTGAATTCATCATCTCTCTTTTCTTCTTCCCCTTCACACCCACTTGTTTGTCTTCCTGTGGCCTTTATCTCACCACCAAGTCACCCAAGGAGCACTCATCCTGAATGCCCTCCTTTCCCTCGCCCACAACCAAGTCCTTTTGATTCTCTTGTCCATCTCCTCTTCATATCCCCTGCATGATTAGGGCCTCACCATGTATTTTATCACATTCTGATATTAAGTAGCCTCCTTTCTGCCTTACTTAAATACTTTAAGTTCCAGCCCTCCACATGCTGCCAGAGTGATTTTTCTAAAGCAGTAATCCGTCATTTCCCTGTTCAAACCTTCCAGTGGCTCCCAGTCACCCAGAGCAGAAGTTCTCAAACCCGAGTACATACTCAGAATTCTCTATTGTTAACTTAAAATAGTTTCAGTATGTTAAATACATGCAAATATAAAATTATATATAAACTCTGTATGTTGTATCTTTTATACAACTATAGCTCCCAAACAGTTATAAGTTAAATTAAGCAAAACTATAAAAGAAATAAGTTCAAATAAATACTGATTCATTGTTACCAATGAGACTGTTTTTACTGGACCTAACACATTCTGAAAGCAAATGTTCACTGTCCTCCATGGCGTAACTTCCTTACAGAAAGGCCTGTCCATATCATCCTTGTGTTGAGAGATTGCCCAATGTCCTCACCTCTTTTCTTAGACCACAGCGAAACCATCATTTCACCAACAACATCACTTACATAAAGGAATCCCCATTTCTCATTAACCTGTGCCAATCAAAATGGTACCACTTGTTTGCCAGTGCACTCCCAAACACAAACGTGCAAACTGAAGTCTTGTGACAGTAATCGATTAAAGGTGGTCATCGAGATCACCCAGAATATCCTTTTGTTAAAATTTTTTCCTATAGATTTTTATCGAATTGAAAATAAAAAGTTTCTCTGAGAGAAATCTCATAGCCTTGAGGCTACATGTACGAATCCGTAGGGGTCTGTGGAGGTGCTTTATAGGACAAAATCTGAATTCCTGAGTGTAGTATACAGGCCATCTATTATCTGCATCTTGTCCACATTTTCAGCTTCATCTCTTTGTCCAGCCTTCACATTTGCTCTTATGCTTCTGACGTGTTGCTCACTTGCTCAAGCCAATGTGCCTTTACCTTTCAGATTTTTTTGTTGTTTGGAGCTCCTTCCTCTCCTCTTATCCATTTATCTCAAGACATCCCAGGTATCACAGCTCCACTCAGACACTTCTCCTAACCATTCCACTTTAGTTATAGCCTTGCCTCTTCAACTTGTTACTCTGCATATTGCTTGTGGCACTGTATTAGAATTGTCATTTGTCTGTCTTCCCAACATATTGTTTTTAGAGTAGTCCATTCATTCATTCAACATACATATGCATGAACCACATTTTTAGGCAGTGTACTAAGGATGCATATGTTTGTTGAATGAATGGGCTACTCTAACAATGTTTGTATAAAATCTATTATTAGCAACTAAGTACTTTTAACATAGATTCAGATTTATTCTCCCTTTATTCTTTAAGTCAGCAGGAAACTACAACATTAATAAGAAGAAATAACTTTTCAAAAACTTAAATCCTCAACAGTTCTACGTATAAGGTAGATATTTGCCATTTGTTGAAGGTAAAATGGCATGAACAGATATTCCTAGTTTAGGATTTGGAAGTGACTTCTCTTAATTTGGGACATAGAACAAACACTGATTCTTTGTTTTTTTCAGACTGTGTCTCTGTGATGTTTACAGTATAATTAACCATCTTTGCCATGATATTTTAAAGACAAGGAAGAGGAAATATAAATTCAGAAGTTAACAAAATGCTTTTTGTTCATATAGTTTGTTTAAAGAAGCATAGTATAACTGGATAAATATATAAAGCACTCAGGTTATTAAATTTGAACATTTGTTCAGAGACAAAGAAATTTGAACCAAGGCCACAAGAGGTCATTCATTCAACGTGTAATTATTTTCATGTACAATGTGCTGGCAACTCCTTTGGCATAGGGTATAACAGTGAACAGAACAGACAAGGTCTCTACATGTAGGGGGAGATAGACAATAAATACATAGATTTAAAAAATAGCATTTTAGGTAGTAATAAGTGCTGTGAAGAAGATAAAACAGGGTGATGTGCTTGGTAGAGAGTGGTTGGGTGCCCTGCGTGAGCCAGAGTGGTCACGGAAGTCCTCTCTAAAGAGTGGACTTGAGCTGAGTCCTGACTAATGAAGATGAGTCAATCTGCAAAGAACTGGGTTAAGGTAGTCAGGGTAGAAAGATGCTTGAGTGCAGGGTTCCCAAGGCAATAACAACCTTGGCTTACTCTAAAACTGTTAAAAGGCTAGTGTGGCTTTTTAGTGTGCATGAGGGAGATGACCTTGGAGAGGTAGGCTGGAACCAGGTTCTGTCAAGTGTAAGGAATTTTGGATTTTATTCTATTATGATGGGAAGCCATAGGAGGCTTTGAAGAAGGAGAGTGACATGATCTAATTTGTGTTATAAATAAGACCTTTATGGCTGTAGTTGGAGAATGTAGTATAGAAGTGCAAGAATGGAAGCAAGAAGACAGGTGGCCGTTCCATTACCTGGTTGGTCCGGATAAGAGATGATAGTATTTGAAGTGGAGTAGTAGCAGGAGAGATGGAAAGAAGTGAACAGATTCAGGATATTTTTTGGAAGTAGAGTTGACAGGACTTCTAATGTAGTGGATATTAGTGATGAAGAAAAGATTCAAGCAAAATCATGATAAAGCAGAATCAAAAATAAACATCCCCAAACTCCCCAGAACAAATGGAAAACAGGAAACTATTACTTATGTGCTGTCAATGAAACGATGCCTAGATTTTATTAAATGTACACATTAGTATTGTAGACATTAATGCTAAAGAATATTAGGATCTGTTCTGTGGCTGGGGCATGTGGGAAGAGGGAAATAAAATCAGGTCCCAGAAGTAGGCAGGGATGAGAGCATGTGGGACCATGGTAACATAATGGAAAAACCACTAGTGATGTGACATTCTCTTTAAGAGACAGTCCAGGGGGCCTGGCCCAGTGGCACAGCAGTTAAGTTCTCATGTTCCACGCTTCTCAGCGGCCCAGGGTTCGCTGGTTCGGATCCTGGGTGCGCACATGGCACCGCTTGGCAAAAGCCATGCTGTGGTAGGCGTCCCATGTATAAAGTTGAGGAAGATGGGCATAGATTTTAGCTCAGGGCCCGTCTTCCTCAGCAAAAAGAGGAGGATTGGCAGTAGTTAGCTCAGGGCTAATCTTCCTCAAAAAAAAAAAATATATATATATTGAGACAGTTGGGTGCAGCATCAGGAACGAGAGTGAAATAGACCGGTTAGCAGATAATTGTGGTAGTCCAGGTGAGAGTCACTTTTGGAAATTTATTTTGAAATTATTGAGGCTTTTGACCACAAGTTTGGTTCTTATGTTTCCCTTTCTCTGTAGATTTTAATGATATTTGTCTGAACGTGTAGTGCATTCATGCATATACAAAATCCAGAAAGATTTAGATTTAAAGGATTGATAGTAAAGTTTGCAAACTATTCCTCTTATTTAAAAAATATTTTATGTATTCAAAGAATATGTATAGATAACATAGCATAATGTATACATAATAATTATAAAATGAACACCCATATATCTATCATCAACTTTTAAAAAAACAGAACATTACCTAAAACTTTGACATCTCCTATGTGTCCCTCCTAGTTCTCAGATCCCTCTTTCCTCTTTATACAAATAAAATATTCTTAAGTTTTGAGTGTTTTTGAACACCATACAAATTGAATCCTACCATATATGTGTACTTTTCCACAACTTGCCTATTTTTTCTTCAAAGTACACTTGGCAAAGTACCTGTAGATCATACATTTATTTTTGCTACTACATTATATTTCATTGTATGAGAATTTACTACAGTTTATTTATCCATTTCCTACTGGCTGGACTTTTGTTTCTTCCAGGTTTTTTATTCCTAGAAAAGTGCTGCTATTGACATTCTTAAAACCTGGCTCCTAGTACACATGTTAAACAGTGTATTCGTTTTCTATTACTGTGTAACAAATTACCACAAACTTAGCAGCTTAAACCAACACCCACTTATTATCCCTAATTTTTTTCCTACATGAATAACCGCTTGTCCCAGAACCATTTATTGGAGGGTCCCTCGTTTCCCCAGTGCTAACTCTCTTGTATATCAAGTTTACGTTCACAGTCAGCTCTGCTTCTAGGCTCTGTTTTCTGTTCCATTGTTCTATTTTTCTAACCCTGGGCTGATACCTGACCACTTTTATAGTAAGGTTTGAGAGCTGGTACGGCAAGTCCTCTGCCTTATTGCTTTTCTTCAGAAGTATTTTATTTCTTTTTTGAGGTTTGCAAATTATCCTATCTGTGAGGATAATATATCTCTCCATTTATTGAGATCTTTAGTGTCTTTTAACAAAATTTTATCATTTTTTCTTTAAGGGATTTGCGTATTTTGCAACTTCCTTAGTACATTGTAGTTTGGGTCAGTGTTGTAAATGATATATTTTTAAATTAGATTTTCTAACTATATTTTTGCTAGTATATAAAAATGCAGTTGTATTTTTGTATAATGATCTTTTATTTAGCAACCTTGCCAAAGTTTATCTTTAATAATAATATTTTTCATTTGTAGGGTTTGGGGGATTTTTCTATTTATATGATCATGTCCTCAGGAAACTGACAGTTTGTTATTTCCTTCTCAACTCTTTTACTTTTTATTTCTCTTTCTTTTCTTACTTTGCTGGTCAGGACCTCCAGTAGAGTGTTGCATAGAACCAGTGATAGTGGACATCTTTGTCTTGTTCATGTTTGTAAATGGAATACTTCTAATATTTCACTATTAAAGATGACATTGTAGGTTTTTGTTAGCTACCCTTTATCAGGTTAATGAAATTCTCTTCCATTTCATATTTGCTAAAAGTCTTGTGTATTTGATTTTTAATCATGAATGGGTGTTGAATTCAGCTACTTTCTCTGTATCTGCTGAGATGATCGTATAATTGTTTTCCTTTACACTAATAATGTGGTGAATTACATAAATATATTTTCTAATGTTAAACCAAACTTGAGTTTCTTTAGATAAGTTTTTGTGATGTGTTTGTTTTTCAAACACTGGAGGATTTGGGCAGCTGCTCACTTCGGTTCTCAGCTTTCTAGACTTTTGCTAGCTTTTGGTCTCCAAGGATTTCTCTTTCTTTCTTGCTAGCTCGGTGATGTATTAAACAAGATATATTATTTTAATGTATGTATCTAGCCTTTTGGGCGTGTTTTATAGCAGAAAGGTTTTTGAGGTGTCAGACTGACCAGATTACCAGAACTAGAATTCCACGTTCTCATATTTTTAGCGTAAAAGCTTCCGTTAATGTAAGATATAATTACTTACCACCATTTTTGTCTTTTCTTCTTGTCTCTATGCACAACCATTCCTCTCCATGCTGAAAACAAGGAAGCAGCATTGTGTAGTAAAAACAGCAGCACACCAGGAGTCAAAAGGCACAAGTTGTAGTACCAGCACCACCACTTAGTGAGATGTTGACCAAGACACTTATTCTCTCTGAGTTTCATTTAATCATCTGCTAAGTGGAAACACTCAAGGTTGAAGTGAGACTCACATAAGTTTATAAATGTGAACATGTTATCATAGGGGAAAGGATAAGAAGCAATGATGTCGAGTACATTCTCTGTTAGGAAAATATAACAGAAACAGGGAGTCTAATTAGGGAGGGGAGAGGGTTGATTAGGTAGCACAGGGGATTTTTTTAGGGTGGTGAAACTATTTCATATGATATTAGAATGGTGGGTACATGACACCATGCATTTGTTAAAACCCGTAGAGGTTTACAGCACAAAGAGTAAACCTTAATGTATGCAAAATTTTAGAAACAGTTTAGGGGGAGTGGGGATTCTAGGACGGAATGCAGATTGTGACAAAGGAATCTAACTGTATTACAAATGTATGCAATAACTTCACTGAAAGGGGCCATGGAAAATTTGCTGACTGAAATAACTGAAAATGAGACTATAAGACTGAAGGTAGGGGCCGGCTCCGTGGCCGAGTGGTTAAGTTCGCGCCCTCCGCTGCGGCAGCCCAGGGTTCAGATCCTGGGCACGGACATGGCACCGCTCATCAGGCCACGTTGAGGCGGTGTCCCACATCCCACAACTAGAAGGACGTGCAACTAAGATATACAACTGTGTACAGGGGGGGTTTGGCGAGATAAAGCAGAAAAAAAAAAAGATTGGCAACAGTTTTTAGCCCAGGTGCCAATCTTTGGAAAAAAAAAAGACTGAAGGTAATACAAACTGTGCATAAGCACTGTACTCTGGTTGATAAAGTTTCTCCTGGAAGTATGGGTTAACAATTATGAAACCACTATGTATGTGTACTGGAATTGAACAATTAGTAACTGGATGGTGGATAATGGGAACCAGGTTTCTTATTGTTGGAGTGGGAAGCAAGCAAGAGGGGAAGGCTAGAATGATCCATGTGGTAATGGATTAGAGTTGGAGACATTAGTATAAACTCTAGTTTATCTTACTATAGATACTGATGTACACATATAGAAACATTTATAGATAAAGATTTGTGTATATACATGGTTTAATATACACACATATATTTCCTTGCTTTGTCATTGACAAGGCCTAGAAGCAAGGACAGCCTAGCAAGGAGCACACCCAGTGCCCAGACCATTCTCCAGTAAAAGTAACAAACACTCTCTGGAGAAATGGCTGATTCTAGGACTGGGTCAAGGAAATACAAGAAGAGCCTGCAACATCTTGTAATGCCAGAAAGTAAGGAAGTGCTCAAAAAAAAACAATGTCAAAAGCATATAGGAGCCAACTGAAAGTGCTCTTAATAGCCAAAGCAGGAATAGTTTGAGCAACAAAATAAATAAAGTGGTACTGAGTTATAATCAAAACTTTAAAAACAAGTATCTGTAAGTCCATGCTGATATAAACAAATGATTGAATAAATAAATCAATGGGGGAGAAGAGATACATCTCCCATGCAGAAGAATTCCAAATAATTTATGAAGACACTCTGCCGTTAAAGAGATGGAGCATAACTCACCACTCCTTAAGTGTAGGCTGCACATAGTGACTTCCTTCTGAAGAAGGAAGGTATGGAAAAGAAGGGAAATAACTTTACAATGGAGAAACCTGTCCATCACTACCTCAGCCAAGTAATCAAGGTTAACATCAATGGTGATAAGTTATGTTCATATTGTATACCCTTGATATGATGTGGTAAGAATGGCATTCTACCTGTGGTTTTCCTCCCTAAAACCCATATCCTAGTCTAATCATGAAAACAAAATCTGATAAATATTTATTAAGGGGCATTCTACAAGATACCCAATTAGTACTCTTCAAGACTGTCAAGGTCTTCAAAAACAGAGAAAGTCTGAGAAACTGTTAGAGCTGGAGAAGAGCCTAAAGAGACTTGATGATTAAATATGATGTGGTCCCCTAGATGGAATCCTGGAAGAGAACAAGTACATTAGGTAAAAACAAAGGAAATCTAAATGCAGTATGGACTTAAGTTTATAATACAATGTGTCACTTAACAATGGGAGTACGTTCTGTGAAATGTGTCATTAGGAGATTTCATCATTGTGCGAACATCATAGAGTGTACTTACACAAACCTAGATGGTATAGCCTACCACACACCCAGGCTATATGGTACTGATCTTATGGAACCACTGTCATATACACAGTCTATCAACTGAAACATCTTTATGGGGCACGTGACTGTAATCTATTAATATTGGCTTATTAATTGTAAAATACTACACCATACTAATGTAAGATTGCAATAATGGAGGAAACTGTCAGACATATGGGAATTGTGTACTTTCTGTGACTTTTCTGTAAATCTAAAACTGTTCTAAAATTTAAAAAATGCACAGGAATATGGTAGACACCACTGGATAGAGGCAGCCTAGCTTTAGTGGTTAAGAAGATGAACTCAGTTATTACCAGCCTGTCTGGGTTCAGATCTCAGCCTCATTACTTGTTAGCTGTGTGAACCTGGTTGCCCTAAGTAACTAGAATCATTTAACCTCTCTGTGACTCAATATACTTATCTGTTAAGTGGGTTCTTGGGAAGACTAAATGAGTTAATGTATATAAAGCACTTAGAGTAATGTCTGGAACATAGCCAGCACTATATATAATTTCTTGATTCTATTTATCATTACTGCTTTGCTTTTCTCTGTAGTTTTGGGGATCTCTGTAGTTATAGCTGAATTTCACTAAACCTCTCTTCTCCTTCAGCATACTGATTTTTAGCTTGGCAATCCAACAAAATAGTGTCCATAATGCTTTGTTCATAAGGGGAAAGTCATTAAGATTGTAAAGATTTAAGAGAGAGCAGGATCAGAACTTGAGGATTCCCAGGCTGGGTTTTATGCTGCATATGTAGTATTGACTGAGCGAGCAGAAGCCACAAAGCCTGACTGGATCTACTTTTTATGGGCATAGACATGTCACACATAGGAATTCTGAAGTTAACTTTATTTGGTTTTAAGTAGATTCCTAATTAAAATACCCACTTCCTTTGTTAAACTGATGTTCTTTTAGGACAAAGCACTGCCTACAGTGAAAACCCATCAGATTTAGGGTTCAGCATCTAAAATTTTCTTGATATTTGATACAAAATGGAGTGTATTATAGAAACATATGCTGTAGGCCTTTTACTTTTCTGCCTAAAATACATCCCAACTCTTTAGAAAACTCTGTATAGATCAGCAGCTAAGGTATAGTAGTGTCCTGAGTAGAGCGTAGAATTTCGATTCAGGAGGCCTGCTTGGAGTATGGGCTCTTGTAGCTGTGTAATCCTGATCAAGGTGACTCATGTAACCTGTTTGAGTCTCTTCTCCCACATTTGTGAAATCGCGGTAACAAAAATACCTGTCCTGCCTCCCTGCCTCGCTTATGAGATTGTTGTAAGAATTAGGTATGAAAATGAATATGAGAGGTTTTTATAAGTTGTTAAAACCTATACAGATATTATTGCTACAGTAATTCCAGGTTTTCAACCAGAGTAAACTCTAATGAAGGTTTATAGTCATGTTAAGTGTTGCAGTCACCTGCACCCCTTTATTTATTATGTAATAAGGTGAAATCATTTGAATCTAAAATGCTTTTGATGGTATATTTTCTCACAGGATTTCAGTTTTTATGATTTTTTCTTTGAAGTAACAAAGGAGGGCATTGTTTTTATCTGGAATCATCCCTTTCTGGTGGCAGTTTGAGGAAATGGTTTCCAAACTCTTCACTGAAATTAGCTATATAGAGAACACAAAAGTGTATCCCTGTGATTTGGGAAGTTTCCTTCAGACAGACCCTCTTGTCCTGGCGTGGAGCTGACCAGCAGAGGGTGCACGAGCTTTCCAGGAGCTAGGCTGGGCAGACCTGACTGGTGCCATCTGTGTTTGCTGCCTGATGATTAACAAGTACTATAAATGAAAAGGTTCTGGCACGTCAGAAACAGTTACCAAATGGAACAAGAGAGCAGCCATAATGTCAAACAGCAATGTAGCAAGTACCCGCTGTAGTTGGTGAATAGGAAGTTTCTGGATAACTGGAATTTGATATTCTGGCATTGATTATTTGTCTGTCTTCCACCTCTTCCTGCTGCTCTTTGCCTTTTCCAATAATTTCTTTGTCTTTCAGGATTCTTTTCCCCAGCTTCTCGGCACCTGCAGTTGTTTGCCTTACTTGGTCTAACAATTGAGGTCTTTTAAAAGCAGCCAGTGGACTTCTTTGGCCCAAAGGTATTTGGGTCCTGAATCCAACCAGCCACAGCACACTGTCTGGGTCCCATTAACCAGGCTCTTACAGATTCCATAGTATCTTTTCCTCCATGTAAATGAGTGAACACCAGAAAAGTTTTGAAACCTTTCTAGTGTTAATGTCAGTGCTGCTCATACCATCTTTTCTTCCCTTTCTTCCCAAGCATGGATCCTCTTCCCATGAATATTATATAGAATTTTAATACTTAGTGATTTAAACCTGGTGGTCTAATGGTTAAAATTTGATGTTCTCACCCCTACGGCCTAGGTTCGTTTCCTGCTCAGGAAACCACACTACTGTCTGTCAGTTATCGTACTGTGGTGGCTGGGCTACAATGTTGCTATGATGCTGAAAGCTATGCCACCAGCAGTTCAAATACCAGCAGGTCACCCATGGTGGACAGATTTCAGTGGAGATTCCAGACTAGGAAGAAGGACCTGGCCGCCCATTTCCAAAAGAAAAAATTGGCCCTATGAAAACCCTATGAATAACAGCAGAGCATTGTCTGATATAGCGCTGGAAGGTGAGAGGATGGTCCAGAAAGACTGGGCAGAGTTCTGCTCTGCTGTACACAGGGTCATTAGGAGTCGGAGTCAACTCCATGGCAGTAACAGGAAAGTGATTTTTAAAATATTTTTATTTTTTCTGCTTATAAAAGTAATTTGAGTTTACTCAAAAAGAAAGAGACAAGAACATTTTGAGATGTAGTAAGAAGAAAATATAAGGATCTCCTTGAGCCTTTCAATGAAAGACAGCTATTGTAAATTTTTCCAGACTTTGTACACGCTTAGGTATATTTGTTGGTATAAATATTAATTTTTAAAAGTGAGATAATACTGTAGGTACTCTTTTGTGCCTGTCTATTTTTCCCTACCTAATAAATCATGGACTCCTTTTCATATCAATAAATTTAGGGTTTTAGCAACATTTTAATAGCTACATAATTTTCCTTTATATGGATGTACAATAATTAGTCCTCTAAAGATGAGTATTTAGATTGTTTGCAGTTTTTCCACATGATGTACAAACAATGCTGTAACAAATCCTTAATATATTCTTCTGGTTATATTTTTAGGATATATTTCTATAAATGGAATTTCTATCATTTTTTTTCTTTAAAAATTTTCATATATATTGCCACAGTTCCCTCAGGAAAGGCCTCTCAGTGCAGTGTCCCCGAAGAGTGTGTGAGGATGCTTGTTCCTGCACACCACTGATCACATTTCACTTTTGCCACAATTGTAAGCCATTGCACTATTTTTGAAAAATTGGTGGACTTTCCATGTCACCACACGAAATTAATGTAAGGCAATGGTTCTCAAGCTTTTTGGTCTTAGGAACCCTTGACACTCTGAAAAGGTATAGAGGCCCCCAAAAGCTTTTGATTATGGATCATAGTTGTCAATATTTACTGTATTGGAAATTAAACCTAAGAAAAATTTAAATATTTATTGAAGTCACTTAAAAATAATAAGAAGAAACCCATTGCATATTAGCATGAATACCATTTTTATAAAACATATTTTCCAAAGGAAAAAAATTAGAAGAGTAGCATAGTTTTACATTTTTGCAGATCTCCTTAATATCTGGCTTAAGAGAAGATGGCTGGATTCTTCTATTTGCTTCTGCATTAAGTCTGTTATGATATGTTGTTCCAGTTAATATATATGAAGAAAATCTGATCTCACACAGATATATAAGTAGACAGAGAGGAGAGGAGCACTTTCATAGTCTCTTCAGATGAGTGTGAATATTCTCCTTTGATACTACACCACATCCCGATAAGTGGTAGTTTCTTAAAGGTTAATTGCAATATAATGTTTGAAACCACATGAGTGAACTTTTCATACTCTATTATATGAAAATCCACTGGTCTGTCTTGCACTGTGAATGAATCTTTTACCCATGCATGATTTTGTGGTATTTTGTGTTGGTTATCTGGAAAATATTGGGTCACTGATTTGTGCAGGTCTTCCAAATGTTGACATGTTTCATTATACAATATCAAAAGTATCCTATTCTCATCAGAACAGTGTCAAATGTCGGAAAGCTGTTAAGCAGACAGTGGTGGACACAGGTTTTCCAGAATTCTAATTTTTTGCTTAAAAGCTTGAATTTTATCAGTGACAACAAATGTTATCAGTTTTCCTGACAGGTTTTGTTTGTTTTTGAGAAAATGCCAAAGTAAAAATGGTGTTCCATGAAAACAACTTTTATTGCTTCATCCAGGATATGCATAAGTGAAACTGGCTTTTTCTTTTTTTTTTTCTGTGAATGCATGGTTGGTGAAGAAGATGATGACCTTCAGTCTAGTTTGGTGTCACTGCCTTGATTCAGACTAAGGTGCCAGTAATTTTATCCACCCTTACCTGTGCAGCATTGGTACAGATGTCACCATAGTAAAAAAGGCAAATAACGTGTTGATATTATAATGAAAATAATTCTGACCTTTTACAGACCTCCTTAAAATGTCTTGGGGGCTCTTAGGGATCCCTGCACCACACTCTGAGAACCTCTAGTCTAAGGAAATCATAGGAACACATTCTCTTACCAAAGACTGGTTTAGGAATAGTTCATGACCCAATTCTGGCCAGTGAAATCTGAGAGCAAGTCTACTGAAGAGCTTGTGAGAAAGTTTCCTCATCCCTAAAAAGAGACGTAAGGAAGAGAGGGTGCTTTTCTTCCTCTGGTTGTTGCCATGTCAATGTGATGCCTGGACCTGCTGCAGCCATTTCGTAACTGGCAAAGGGAACTAGCCTTAGGGAGAAGGTAATGCTGTGAAGAGCAAGATGGAGAAATGGCAGGAACCTGGGTCCTAGATGATATTATAGAACTGCAGATGAAACCATACCTGGAACTTGCCCAACCTCTGGATTTGCAGTGATGAGAGATATTTTTCCCTTCTTATTTAAGACAGGTTGAATAGGGTCTTGTGCTACTTGCAGTCAAAAGCATCCCCCAAAACATTTATTATTAGTGTGATAAACATTTTTAAATGTTCAGTGGCCATTTGCATTTCTTTTGTGAATGCTTGTTGATGGCATTAGCACATTTTCTACTGAGGTCATTTCTAATTATTTTCTTAGCATTCCTTATGTATTAATAATATTAACACATTGTACTATTTTTCAGGTATCTCCACCAGTGTCTTTTATAGTGTATCTTCCCGTACATTTTTAGACGCAACCTATTAGTCTTTTCCTTTCTCTTTATACTTTATGGCTTTGGTATTATCGTGTTCAAAAGAGTCTTTTCTACCCAACTTTTTAATAAATATTCACCTATATTTTTTCTAGGCCTATTAGGAAGCATTTATTTACATTAAAAAAGTTTAATTCATCTGGAATTTATTTTGGCGTTAGATATAGAGTAGGAATATAACTATTTTTTCCAAATAGGTAGCCCATTTTCTTAATACAGTTCTTTGAATAGTCCAGTCTTAACCCATTGATTTGAAATACTAACTTCATTACAGATGGAATTCTTATATAAATTTTAACTAGTCTCTGGACTTTCTATTCTGTTCCACTGCTTTGGCTATATATCCTGGCACTATAGACATAGCCAGGGTGTGCTTGCTTTGTAGAGTATTGTAATGTCTGGAAGGGCAAGCACACCCCCAGCACCCATAACCCTACCCTACTACAACCATCATCGCTCATTTCTCCTCCAGTGTTTTCCTGGCACTTCCTGCATGTTTATTGAACAGATGAACTTTTAAATTATTTGTTCAAGTTCCCCAAAAACATTTTTGGAATTTTGATTGGAATTATTTTAATTTTATAGATGATTTTGGCGAGATTTTACATTTTTACAATATTGAAACTTCAGCTCCAGAAACCCATCTACTGTTTTCCTACTTATTAAAATTATCTTCCATGCCCTTCTGTAGAGTTGTATAGCTTTCTTCATATCAGTCCTGTACATATTTGGCTAACTTTATTCTTAGGTATTTTATATTATTTTTCTGTTGTGAGAGGGATCTTTTCTCCCTCTATGTTTTCTAGTTTTGCTATTGATATTAAAGAAAAACTTTAAAAAGACCACATTTTTTAATATAATGTTTATGGCTCATATTTCCAGATAGTTTTGGCTTCTTAAAAAAGAATAAGCACAAAGGATACTATCATTTGTGGTAGTACATTGTGTACTGTGTGAACTTGATTTATGAGGTATGACTGTTTAAGGAAACAGAACATACCAGAAGCTGCATGTCAATGAGCATGATCCATCCAAGCTGGTTATGCTGGAAGTCTATATGTTTATGGCAAAAACAACAACACTTACTCTAAAAGAAAACAAAGTGTATTATCCTAAAGCAAAGAGTTTGCCACCACTGAGGATATGAAAATGAATCAATAAGCTTGCTATGAGGACATTATCTGAAAATGGAATTTCAAAGATATTTATTATTGGGATAAATAGTAATCTCCTAAAGTAACTTATTTGAAAGGTCAACACTTATTTTGATGTACTGCTCTAGTTTTTATTAAACAACATTACTTTGTAGACACACCTTATGTTATCAGATGGCAAAGAGATGGCTGACAAGTTTTAGGTGTCTTGTTCTTATTTTAAAAGATCATCATTTACTCAGATTGTTTTCATATTAAATAAGATTCAAGTTGCCCCAGGCAGTATGGCTTGGCAGTATTTCAGCTGTTTGGGAAAATGGAATTTGCCAGTTTTCTAAGATCATTTAAAATAAACAAACAAGTATCTTTTCATGCACATTATGGATTTAAAAAACATGTGTGGACTAGCCTGGTATCTTAATCACCATTTAAAATGTTCCTGTAGAAAATGTGGCTCTGAGCTCTTAACAACTGACTGACAAGTGATCTTAGAAATAAGACCTTTCATAGGTTGAAGATTACTAAGGTTTCTCTACGTGATGTGGTCCCTGGAGGTTAAGAATATAATTAATATTCTCAATTATTCTTAAGCAACTTGCTGTGGCATTATTATTCATGGGCTTTTTAAAAATCGTTCTCAAGTTTACTGATCTTTTAGTTTATAGCATTTCTTGGAATAGGGTTTATTATGTGTTGGGTAAAGAACGCTTGTATTCTTTTGTTCTTTGAGGAAGGACTATGGCTCTAGGACAGAATCCTGTGTATGATCTTTCAGGCCTGACCATGAACAATTAACAAGACTTTTCATGGAAGGTCTCATCGGGAGAAGCTGCCATGCCCACACCAGAATCGATGCACAGCCCGAGAAGTGCCGTTTTCTGGAGGGATTGCAGTCAAGGCCCCCCTGGGTAGCCAGGCTCAGTAATGAGGGGCCACTGCTGAGACACTTTCTCCACTTTGGCTCAGTACAATTCCACTCCTACCTCTTCTTTCTCCACCAACACTCCCCCGTCTGCCCAAGGGTCCATACAAAGGCAGGAACCTTTCTTTCAGGGCTCCTCGGCAGTGAGACAATTTCTGCCATCTGTGCTGCACCCACTTGATCCTTACCCAGTGCCGTTCCACTAGAAAAAATGGAACACTGGAGAGTTGGTGCCTCTTTTTGCCTCTTGCTTGCACTGTTGCGCTAAGTAAAAGGCTTGACTGTTAACTTTCAGTTTGGCATGTTGTCCTAGTTGATCACCTCAACACCTGATTGCTCAACAGTGGGTGTTCCTAATTATTTATTAATTTTATTGTGTGATTTTTTTTTTCCTTTTCAAGCTGTAAGGGGTGCCATTTAGAAATGTTTCTGGAACTCACTGAATAAATAATTTGACTTTACATTTGTGAAGCACTATGAAGTTTAAATGTTCTTTGTAAGAACTTTTGACTTAGGAATAATCTCCATTTTACAAATGAGCCCATAGGCTCAGGCAAAGTAAGTGACTTTCCCAAAAATCGGGATTAACAGATGGTTAGACCAGGACTTGAATTTGAGGCTTATCTTATTGCTGTGTTCAGCACTTTCTACTGTACCGTCCTACTTCACTGGTAAATTAGTCCTCACCTTCTTGGGAAGTTGGGACTACTCCGGAGCTGTTTAAACTAAGAAGCATAGTGGAAGGCTTGATCCTGTGGGATTCCTGAAGCCCTGTGGAAATTGTAAGAAGAGCTAGACAAATGATAACAGCAGTAATATCAACTAAAGCTTGTTAAGCACACTCCATGCACCCAGCACTGTGCTACATCTGTGCTACATAGATCACTTCCTGTAACCTTCCTATGTTTTGAAATAATCTCATTAACCACACTTTATTGAGGAAATTGAGATTAACAAAGTGAAGTTATCATGTCAGAGGTTATGTGGTAGTAAAAAGCAGAGCCTGCACTCAACTTAGTTTAAACGCTTCGCCGCTTCACCTGAAATTGCTTTCCAAGGAGGATTGAGGTGATTCTGCCCTGCTTAGCAGTGTTTCTGCTATTTAGGAGGAGTAAGAGTAGCAGTCTCTTGAAGAGAATCATCTAATACTGTATTTCTCCATGTGGAAAAACATATAAACCTCCATTTAAAGGAAAAAAATTCTCAGACCCCCTGGGTCGACTTAAAATATTTTTACTGTATTGTTACACAAATCTAGATAT
This sequence comes from Equus caballus, assembly GCF_041296265.1. Classification (NCBI taxonomy): domain Eukaryota; kingdom Metazoa; phylum Chordata; class Mammalia; order Perissodactyla; family Equidae; genus Equus; species Equus caballus. The sequence goes on along the minus strand of NC_091701.1, from coordinate 51,406,183 downwards.
AAGCTCCTTGTGCGTAGAGCTCTTATTCAACTATAAAATCATAATAAGTACAGTACAACCACAAAGCCAATAAAATCCAAATTAATAGCATTATGATGTGACTGCTGATGTATTACCAAAACTAAATTGCAGCTCTCATGTGTTTTTTGATTGGCACCAGAGCTAACGTCTGTTGCCAATCTTTTCTTTTCTTCTATCTTTTTCTTCTCCCCAAAGCCCCCAGTGCATAGTTGCATATTTTAGTTGTGGGTCCTTCTAGTTGTGGCATGTGGGACGCCTCCTCAGCATGGCCTGACAAGCAGTGCCATGTCCACGCCCAGGATCTGAACCAGCGAAACCCTGGGCCACCAAAGCAGAGTGTGCGAACTTAACCACTCAGCCACGGGGCCCATCCTGCAGCTCTCATTTTAAACAAGGTACTGACCACCACCACACAGGTTCTCTTGGCTTCAGCCCATCTGTACTGTGTATGCCATTTGTCTTCTCAATTCCCTCACCACGTTTCTCAATTCAAAATACTGCAGAATGTTTTTACGATGTGCTGTATACTCAGATGCATCATTTCCATATTGTATCTATGCTGCTTGTTGCCAACAAGATCATAAATGCAAACACAGGCACTGAAATCAAGTAGCAGTCATACATTTGCTGTTGATTTTATTTTTAGATTATCATCATAATAAAAACACATTTTTAAAATTTGTCATAGGACCTTAGTTTGACAAACCGTGTTTTAATAGATGTGTCCAGTGGGGGATTGTTCTTGAAGAGCAAGGGATGGAGATCTATCATAATGACCTTCTGAAGATTAAAATGAAGTGGTAGATGGAAGTCCATGTTTTAGCTTTTTGTTCATGCTAAAAAGTTTCTCTTTTTCAGGGCCTGGCCCAGTGGCGTGGTTGTTAAGTTCATGCACTCTGCTTTTGCGGACTGGGGTTCGCGGGTTTGGGTCCTGGGTGTGGACCTACACACCACTCATCAAGTTGTGCTGTGTGTGTATCCTCTGCATACAAAATAGAGGAAGACTGGCATAGGTGTTAGCTCAGGGAAAATCTTCCTCAAGCAAAAAGAGGAAGATTGGCAGCAGATGCTCGCTCAGGGCCAATCTTCCTCACCAAAAAAAAAAAGAAGAAGTTTCTCTTTCATAGGTATTCATAGCCTTGTGGTTTTAGCCACACTATAAGTGCCTCTCATTCAAAGCAGGATTTCCTTCTCAGTATTACAGTGTTACTCTTTTTGTTACTAGGTGACATTGGTTAACAAACTCAGAAGGCCTGGTTACTAACCAGTACCTTCTATCTGTCTTCCCTTCCCCTTGTTTTCTATTAAACCCAGACTTCAGTCACATCAAGTTCATCAGCCCACTGCTCCCACCCCCCAATCCCTCCTACTCTCTCCTCTTTATTTTTTATTTCTAGTCATTTGGGGCTTACTTTACGGTCATCATTTATATTCTCCCTCAATTCTACATCCTTCATCACTACTTCTTTCTGTACCACCAGCCTGGATAGGCCTAATCTAGATAAAACCAAATATTTTGCCCCAGCCTGCCAATGGTAGAGGAAATCACATAATTGCTGTATCCATTAGGTTACTTTTGGTTGGAGATAACAGAAAACTCAGACTGGCTTAAACAATTAAGGGAAGGTATTGGCTTATTAACTGAAAAAGCGAGAGATGGGACCAGCTTCAAATGAAACTTGGTCCAACTACTTAACAGTGGGACCTAAATTCTTTTTATCTTCCTAATTTTCCTTCTTCAGAGTTGGCTTCATCCTAAAATGGTACCATACCGTCCTAAGGCCAGGCCCACTCATGGCTTCAAGATGGCTTTTGTTATGGACTGAATTATGTCCTCCTCCACGAATTCAAATGTTGAGGCCCTAACATCCAGTGTGACTGTATTTGGAGATAGGGCCTTTATGGAGGTAATAAAAGTTAAGTGAGGTCATACAGGTGGGGCCCTAATCCGATAGAACTGTGACCTTAGAAGAAGAGAAAGAGACACCAGACATCTCTTTCCACAAGCATGCAAGCAGGAAGGCCATGTAAAGACACAGCAAGAAGGCAGCTGTCTACAAACCAGCAAGAGAGCCTTACCCGAAACGAACCCTGATGCCCCTTTGATCTTGGACTCCTAGTTTCCAGAACTGTGAGAAAATAAATTTCTATTGTTTAAGCCACCCCAGTCTATGGTATTTTGCAAAGGTAGCCTGAGCTGAGTAATACAGTTTTCAACAGCTTTGGGGCTTCATGCTTCCTTTTTTCAGGTGTAACAGTTATAAGAAATCATCTCTGTCCCAAAATCTCTAGCAGTAGACCTAAGATGCACTCTGTTGGACAGGCTTAGTCCCATGCTCATCTGTCAACCAATCACTATGCCCCAAGGTTTGGAATGTGCTGATTGGCTTACTGTAGCTTATACAGTCCACCTCTGGCTTCAGTCAGGTCCACTGTAGCTTCTCTGCAAACTCATAGATCCCAAGTCCATGAGCTTTTGGGAGTGGGGAGTGAGTGCTGCGGAGAAAACCAATAGATGATTACTAATTTGAGTTGCAACTTCAGATGGGCCACTTAATGTTTTTGACTTTCCTTTACTTACATGTTGTTAGTTTTCTTTCCCATTTTTTTCTGTTCCTCCTTTTCTCAAATTCCCTTCCTTGCAGCTTATTACTTCACAAAGAAGAGAGCATTGGGAAAGGACTCTCTTAACAATCATCCCTTCCACTAAGAACTGTTCTCACTCATCAGAGGATGAGATTGTTCTTGACATCTTACATGGCTAACATGTTTTCTGCGTACTTATTCCCCCACCCTTCCTATTTCTCGAAACTTATTTGTCAATAATCCATCTCTTTCCAGTATCCTCAGTCTCTTTTTTTTTCAGCATTGGGTTTTCTCTCATCCTCCAAAGATACTCAAAATTCTCTGCAGCTTAACAAATATTCTTCTTTGACCCAGGTGATCTCTCAAGATATAGCCCAACTTCTGTCTTTTCCTCTCCACTGCCTGTCAGAGTTGTCTACATTCACTGCCTCCCCTACTCCATTGACCTACTAATTCCTGAACTCTCCATTCTGCTGGCACAGCCAGGATTCAAATCACTTTAATGAAGATCATCATTGATCTGTGCTTTCAAAACCAATTATTTATTTTTAGCTTCTCCTCTTTTAATATTCTTTAGTATTTGATCACATAAAGTGGCATTTCTTCCTCTACTGCCTCCTAAGTGTTATATTACCGTGAGTTCCATCTGTCTCATTTTTTCTTTTTTTTTTAAAGATTGGCACCTGAGCTAACATCTGTTGCCAATCTTCTTTTTATTTTTTCTTCTTCTTCTCCCCAAAGCCCCCCAGTACATAGTTGTATAATCTAGTTGTGAGTGCCTCTGGTTATGCTATATGGGATGCCGCCTCAGCATGGCCTGATGAGCGGTGCCATGTCTGTGCCCAGGATCCAAACCAGTGAAACCCCGGGCTGCAAAAGCGGAGCATGCAAACTTAACCACTTGGCCATGGGGCCGGCCCCTCATTTTTTTCTTGATCAATCATCATGACTTCAACTACCACCTATAAACCAGTGACTTGTCTCCCAAATCTACATCTCTAGTGCCTACTATTTACCTGAACACATTTCCAACTACCTATTGGGGATATCCATTTGAGTATATTGTGGGATCCTTAAAATTTGTCATGGGCAAACGGAAATTATCTTTCCTTCCCTACCCTCACCCTAACATCATTCACCTTTTTTCTGAATTCTGTCTTGAATACTGTCATCATCTATTCAGCTACCCAAGCCAGAAATTTTGGTTCATATTTGGCTTTATCCTCCTTTCACATCTAGTCATTTAAAAAAAATCTACTGATTTTGCCTCTAAAGTGTATCTTGACTTTGCCCCTTCCTTAATTTTCATGCCACTGTCTTCTTTGGCTCTCATGATCCCTGACAGATTCTTATTGTGTGTAGCCCTCTTCTAATCAATTGCGTATAGGATTGGGTCTCAATCATTAATGTGCATCAGGATCAGATGTGAAGATTTTCAAAACTGTAGATGCCCCAGTCCCAGAGCTCTGATTTTCACTGGTCTGGTGTAGGGCCCAGTGATTGGTAGTATGAGACCATCATAGCAATCTTTATAAAATACAAATCTGATTGTGCTGCTCACCTGTTTAAAACTGTTCATTTGTTGGCAATGCCTATAAGAAAATATTTAAGCTGCTTAATTTGGTATACATAAAGATTCCTCACTATCTGGCCCCTTCCTAACTTTCCAGCCCCATAAACACCTTTCCACCCCCACCCCCGTTTTCCCCTCACATCATAGGCTTGAAGCATACAAAATTTTTTTTTATTAGCTTCTAATTTTAGAACAGTTTTAGATTTACAGAAAAATTGTGAAAATAGTATATATAGTTACCATATGCTTCATACCGAGTTTTCCGCTATTATTAACAACTTACATTACTATGGTATGTTTGTCACAATTAATACGCCAATATTGATACATTATTGTTAACTAAAGTCCATAGTTTATTTACATTTCCTTAGTTTTTACCAAATACCCTTTTTTTGTTCCAGGATCCCATCCAGGATACCACGTTATATTCAGTCACCATGTCTCGTTAGGCTCCTCTTGGCTGTACCGGTTTCTCAGATTTAATTTGTGTTTTGATGATTTTGACAGTTTTGAGGAGTACTGGTCAGGTAGAACATTTTGTAGACTGTTCCTCAATTAGTGTTTGTCTGATGGTTTTCTCCTGATTAGACTGAGGATATGGGTTTTTGGGAGAAAGAAGACAAAGTGCCATTCTCATCACATCTTATCAAGAATACATACCATCAACGTGACTTATTGCTGTTATGTTGACCTTGATCACCTGGCTGAGAGAGTGTTTGTCAAATTTCTCCACTGAAGAGTTACTCTCTCCCGCCTTCCATAGTGTCCTCTTTAGAAGGAAGTCACTATGCACAGCCCACACTTGAGCAAAGAGGAGTTATGCTCCACCTCCTTGAGGGTGGAGTAGCTACATAAATTGTTTAGAATTCTTCTGCATGGGAGATTTGTCTCTTCTCCCCCATTTATTTATTTATTCAATCAATCATTTATGTCAGTATGGACACATGGATATTTATTTTATATTTTGGGTTATAATCCAAAATTACTTCATTTATTTTGTTGCTCAGAGTGTTTCGACTTTAGCCGTTGGGAGCTCTTTCAGTTGGCTCCTGTGTCCTTTTGACATACTCCTGTTTTAGGTTTTTTGTGAGTGTGTGGGGTTTTTTTTGTTTCTTTGTTTTAGCACTTCCTTGCTTTCTGGTGCTATAAGATGCTATAGGCTCATCTTATGTATTCCCTGCCCAAGTCCTAACATCAGCCATTTCTCTAAGGAGCCCTGGTTCCTTTTATTGGAGAATAGTATTAGAAACCAAGATCTAGGTGCTTGGTGTGCTTGTTGCTACTGGGATGTAGTTGCTTCTGGGCCCTTTCGTCTGGCAGGGTAAGGAAATACGTGTGTGTATACTAACCTGACTATATATGCATGTATCTAATATTTCTATATGTAATATTTGTGTATATGCATGTATCTAATATTTCTATATGTAATATTTGTGTTTATAGTAAGCTAAACATGAGTTCATACTGATGACTTAAATTCTAATTCATTGCCATATGGATTGTTCTAGCCTTCTCCCCTTGCTTATCTGTAACCTTCCACTCTCAGTGAAAAACCTGGTACCCACCATCTACTATCTATCTCTTAATTGTTCAATTTCAATATATTTGTATAGTGGTTTCAGAATTGTTAACCATTTATCAACTAGAGTATAGTGCTTATTACAGTTCTTATTGCCTTTAGTCTTACTCTACTGATTTCCGAAGTTACTTAGCATCTTTTTCCAAATTACTTTTTATTCCCTGAATATACCATACACTTTCACAGCTCTTTGTGTTTATTTGTTCTAAATTCTCTGCCTGTGATGCCTGGCTTTCACTCTTATCTCCTTGGACTATTGCTACTTATTCTTCTAGACCCAGCACAGACGTTGCCTCTACCAGGAAGCTTTCCCTAGCAGCTACCAATAGACTTAATCATTCATTCCTCTGTGCTCTAATAGCACCTTACACCCACCTCTACTGCACGTGTCGGGATTCTTTGTTTGCATCTCATTCTTCTTTACTTGATGGTAAGGTTCTTGAGGGAAGGAACCAAATAGATTTGTCCCTGGATTCCCAGGACTTAACAGTAATGGATGTTATATATGTTAGAATCCTCTCAGATGAAAATAACAGAAAACCTAATAGTGGCTGAAATATGTAAATATTTCTTTTTCTCACCTAGCAAGAAGTTCAGAGGAAGGTGATAATCATTGATTTACCAGTTCAATGATGCCATTAAGAGCCAGGCATTTTTCCTCCTGTGTACGCAACATCACTGTGTAGAATTTACACAGTGCTATTACTTCTGTCTACCTAAATCCTACATTCTTTTCAAATTATGGAAATACATTCGTTTGGACACTTTTATTCACTAATGTTATGTTTATAATCTTTTATATCTCACATTCATTTATAATATTCTAATTTGTGCCCAGACAGCCTTATTGATACATTAGTCCAAACATGACAGGGTAAATCCTGCATACAGGTGGAAGCCTCTCCTGCCATCTAGAGTACTTAGGGATAGAGACCTTTGCAATGAATATGAAAGCAGAAGTCTCATTGAGGGCAGAACTCCATTAATCTCATCCATGTGAGTTTTTATTAGAACTTATAAGAACTGATCACACATAAAGTATGCATGTAACTTAATACCTTTTCTCAGCCCACCAAATCTGATTAATGTCTCCAGAAGTTACTATTGTCACACACAAATGTGAAATGTCAGGTGGATGAGTTAAAACATTTCATTCTGGTCCAGCATAATGTTTTTGGAGACAACTTCCAGAGTAATTAGAATAGTATACTCTTCAGATATTTAGGATATTAGGCAGCTTTGAGATGGGTTTACATGAAATCCCTTAAAGAAATAACTTGTGAGTCCCCGTAGCCTCTTTTCTGTGAGTGAGTACATGGTGTGGCCACCTTTAAGGGTGGTCGTGGAGAGCAAACACGGAGCATGAGGTCCTCATTTTGAAGCTGCAGAGTGACTGACGTCATAGTCTAATCAAAGTGCCCCGCAAACACTTACTATAATTATTGTTGTTGTTCTGTTCTTGCTAATAACCTTATTTATACCCTGAAATTATAATCATCCAAAGAAAGATTAAAACAAGATGTATGAGTTGCCTGAGCCGTTTGCCTCACAGATGGTCACCCTCGGAGTTCTCTGAAATTGCCAGGGTTAATTGAAGCTTCAGTTTTCACCGCAGCGTAGTTGATACTTAAGTGTTTCTTACCTGTCGGCTTTCACTATCCAAAACAGTACAACAATAGCTCTTTAATTTGCTCTCATTAATGCCAGCCACTCAGGTAATGTTTAGTGCAGCTTTATCTAGATGATGTTTGTTCCTCTGAATGAAACCTTTGTACCAGCTTCCCAGCTGAAAAGAAAAGCTAAACAGTCACAAAGGTAAAAACATGAATGTCTCACTAATTTATTTATTTAAAGGATGCTTAGGACCCAGGAAACATCGAAGGGGAGTTAACTTTTAAATGGAGAGCAGGCATGTAGTGTATGATTAATGGCAGTTTCTTTCCCTGAGACTTCAGTGAGCTGAGACAACTGGGAATCATTCTCGGGGAGCCTTACAAGTAGTTTGTGCTCAGAGCCAGCTAAGTGCTCCAACGATAATATACAAACAGCAGTACTATTTGCTCTAGTTGTTTGGTTCTTCTCTAGTAGTATTGAAATGTGAGAAAGCAATCTTAGGATAGAGCTTAAATAGCAAGGGAAATAAGTCCTGTTTGCCTCCACTCCTCAGCCGTGTAAAAGTAGACCAGTGAAAAGAACTGGGTATTAAAATGTTACATTATTTACGTGATGCCAGAGCACTTTGCCTGTATCTTGAGATTTAAGCACTGGGAAGAGAATAACTATGCTCTCCTAAATCTGGGGACTGGTGTCTCCCAGTGGCATTGCTTGCTATTTGATTAAGGCCCAAGAGAAGAAACAAAATTGAGAGAGATGAAGGGAGAGAAGGAATTCTGGGCCTCCATAAATCAGTTACAACAAATTAGCAATCCCACTAAAGATGGGAGAATCAGAACTGAGATCCTTCTTGCATGTGTGGTGTATAAACGTGGAACACAAATGGTGAAGAGTATGTATGGGAATAACAAAGATGTTAAAAAAGAATAAAAAAAGGTAGAATGTGAGCTCTCCAATTAGACTACCTGAGTTCAAATTAAAGCCCCATCAGTTATTGGTTGGGTGACCTTAAGCATGTTACTTTACTTCATCCTGTGTGGGGTTTTCCTCTGTAATATGGGTATAAAAATAGAACCCCTTGATAGGGAAATAGGAGTTAGATAAGATAATACACATAGAGTCCTTCAAAAAGGACCTCACACATGGAAAATATTTAACTTTTTTTTAATTGAGATTTACATGAAAGGTCAATTGGGGTTGGTGCTTTACTTCCTCAAAGATTTTTTCAACTTGCAAAATATAGCATGGAGTATTTCCTTTAACTAAAATTGTCCTTTTTCTTTAAAAAGTACTTAAAACTATTACTCTACAAAAACAAAATTTGCAGTTACTTTTTTCATGTTTTAACATAAAATATCCTTGTATGTACATTTTACCTGTTGTGGTAGAATATGTTATAGTTGGTTGGTATGGTAAGGGAGACGCATGAATCATTGTGAAAAGGGCTTCATTTTAGTGAAAGCAGAGCATCTAGCCAAAATTTGGAGGTGAGGCAGAGATCTCTTCCCCACAAGTTGTCCTATACCAAGCCTCTTCTTTTGCTGTAAGCACACTGTGGTGGCACTGCTTGGCCCAGAAAACGGTACACTCTTTGGTGGCCATGCTGTGGTGGTGACCCACATACAAAATAGAGGAAGATTGGCACAGATGTTAGTTCAGGGTGAATCTTCCTCAAGGAAAAAGAGGAAGATTGGCACAGATGTTAGCTCAGGGTGAATCTTCCTCAAGCAAAAAGAGGAAGATTGGTAACAGATGTTAGCTCAGGGCGAATCTTCCTCAAGCAAAAAGAGGAAGATTGGCAACAGATGTTAGCTCAGGGCGAATCTTCCTCAGCAAGAAAAAACAAACAGAAAACATCTTCTACTTGGCTTGTCATACTATGTGCGGAACCCAAGTCATTTTATACATTTGCTCTTTTCCTTGCATTCTAAAATAGGTGTGCACTTAACACCTAGAGCTGGCAAGAAGTCTGTCAGCTCTTTACAGCATACCTCTGTATACTTGTTAGCATAATAAATGCTATTGATAATAAAATTCTGTCACTCTGATACTTATGTGAACTTCAGTTCCCTTCTGGATCTGTTCCTTAGTGATCTCTTTAGCCAACTGACTATTCATGACTGAGTCTTAGCATTGAGATTTCAGAGGGCCGTGGCCCTAAAGTCATGCTCACCATGTTTCATTTTGACCTTGACAGGACTTGAGAGAAAGAACTACCATAGGATGGTGAGCTGGAAGTGGGAACCTATAGGCAAAGTAAGTAAAAGAAATACCACTTGATTATATGGGCTGGAATTTGATATGGCAGAATTAGTTTGACCCAAGTTAAGTGAAGGGTGAGGACCACGAAGCTTTTAGCTGCTTCCAAAAGTAAATAAAAACTCAGACACCTAACAAGGATTTGTGGAGATTTGTTGCCTTCATATTTCTCTGCTCTGAACTGGAATAACTCAAACTAAATATCAGCCTTTGCAATTAAAGCACACAAGACATGCCTAGAAAACTTACCCAGGTTTCCCCCATTTAGATATCCTCAAGTTTTATTCCTTTCAAACCGTGGTAACTTGAAACTGTAATGAGAAGCATTAAGTCTGTGGGAAAATGCATTGTAACAATATGACCAATACTCAAACCTTTATTTCATACGAGTATACTACTTATCCAGTTATGCTGGCCTTATAAAACAAATTAGGAAGTGTTCTCTGTTTTCCAAAAAAGTCTGTGTAAGATTGGTGTTATTTCTCCCTTAAATGTTTGATATTCACTAGTGAAACCATCAGGCCCTGCAGTTTTCTTTGTAGGAAGGGTTTTTTTGTTTTTTATTGTGGAAAAATAAAATTTACTATCTTAAGTCTCTTTTTTAAGCGTACAGTTGGGTGGCATTAAGTATATTCACATTGTTGTGCAAACATCACAAGTATCCATCTCCAGAACTTTTCCATCTTTCCCAACTGAAGCTCTATCTCTACGCATTAAATACTTAACTCCTCATTCTCTCCTCCCCCTAGCCCCTGACAACGACCATTCTACTTTCTGTTTATCTGAATTTTTGACTACTCTAGGAAATTCATGTAAGAGGAATGATACAACATTTGTCTTTTTGTGATTGGCTCCTTTCCTTTAGCTTAATATCTTCATGGCTCATCCATGTTGTAGCATGTGTCAAAATTCCCTTCTTTTTAAATGCTGAATAATATTACTTTTATGTATCTATCATATTTTGTTTATCCATTCATCTTTCGATGGACACTTGGGTTATTTATACCTTTTGTCCCTTGTGAATAATGCTATTATAAACATGGTGTACAAGTATCTCTTCAAGTCACTGCTTTCTCTTCTTTGGGGTATATATCCAGAAGTAGAATTGCTGGATCATATGGTAATTCCACGTTTAATATTTTGAGGAATTGCCATACATACTGTTTTCCATAGCAGCTGCTCCATTTTGCATTCCCATCAGCAATGCACAAAGGTTCCAAGTTCTTCACATCCTCATCAACACTTGTTATTTTCTCTTGTGTGTGTGTTTTTTTTTTATAATGACCATGCTAATAGATGTGATATTTGTTTTGCTTTTAGTTACAAGTTTAATTTATTTAATAAATTTAGGGCTATTTAGATTTTTTTCTTGTGCTGTTGTGGTAAGTTATTATTGGTAAATTGTGTTTTTCCAGGCATTTATCCCATCTAATAAATGGATTAGAATTTTTCACAATATCTCCTTATTAGCTTTTCAACATCTGTGGGGTCTGTGGTGATGTTTCCTTTTCATTCTTGTATTAGAAATTTGTGTTTACTGAAACACAAATGTTTGAGATCAGCCTTGCCAGAGGTTTATCAGTTTTATTAATCTTTTCAAAGAACCAATTTTTGACTTTAATTTGCCCTATTTTGTCCATTTTCTATTTCATTGATTTCTGCTTTTATTTTTATTTCCTTCTTTTTACTTACTTTGTAGCTAATTTGCTATTTTTCTGGTTTCTTAAGATTGCAGCCAAGATCATTGACTTGAGATCTTTATTTCTTTCTAGTAGAAGTATTTAAAAACTATAAATTTTTCTCTAAACATTGTTTTAGCTGCATCCCAGAAATTTTTATATTTTAAGATTTCATTATTATTCAATTCAATGTATTTTCTAATGTACCTTAAGATTTACTAACTCATGTAAATATTTTACCTGTAGGTTATTTAGGAATGTGTTGCTTAATTTCTAAATATTTCGGAATTTTCCCAGATATCTTATGATTTTAAGTTTGGATAAAAAGGCAAGAATCAGTATGCTCCTATGAGAGAGTCTCTTTAAATGTAAACACACAAATACATTTTTTAAAAAGGTATACCATACACAACACTGTGTAAGACAGCTGGTGGGGTTATATTAATATTAAACAAAGTAGCCTTCAAGAAAATGACTATTACCAGAAATAATGAGGGATATTTATTATTGAGTCAATTTATCAAAAATGTTAATATTTAATATTGTTATGGTCAGAAAGCATACTCAGTATGATTTTAATACTTTGGAATTTATTGAGACTTGTTTTATAGCCCAGCCTGTATGGTCTGCCTTGGCAAATGTTCCGTGTTCACTTGAAAAGAATGTGTATTCTGCTGTTATTAGGTATAGTGTCCTTTCTATAAATGTCATTTAGGTCAAGTTGATAGTGTTCAAATCTTATCTATCCTTATTGATTTTTGATAGTTTATTTCTGAATGTTGTTCTATTTATTACTGAGAGAGGAGTACTAAAATCTCCAAGTATTACTGTGAATTCATTAATTTCTCCTTTTAAAAAGTTCTGTTCATCTTTGCTTCATATATTTTGAAGTTCTGTTATTAGGTACATGCACATTTAGGACTGTTATATCTTGATGAATGGTTTATCATTGGTTTATCATTATTAAATGTCCCTTTTTATCTCTGTTATAGTCTTTCTTTTAAGTCTACTTTGTGTATTATTATATCTCCACCAGTTTTTCATGCAGTGTTTGCATGGTATCTCTTTTTTTAATTTTAATCTATTTATATCTATATTTAAAGTGCTTTTCTTATAGACAGTATATGGTTGGGTGTTGCTTTTTCATACAAGTTGACAATCCGTGTCTTTTAATTAGAGTCTATTTACATTGAATGTAATTGTTGATTTGGTTGTGTTTAAATATGCCATCTTGATATTTGATTTCTAATCGTCCCATCTGTTTTGATTTTCTCTGTTCTTCCTTTCCTGCCTTTTGAGTGAATGGAATATTTTTAGCTATACTTCTTTGTGTTATTTCAAATAAAAATAGTATTTATCCATACAGTTCCATTATGCAAATAATATCTTCGTTAAACTTGTTTTCAAATTAGGGGATGCCAAAAGAAAGTTAAGAAAAGGTACGTAAAGAGAGTGGGAGTCTCTAGTGGCGGAAACCAACTTTCCCTGCCAGAATTTTGTTTGGAGTTGACCTTGCCCTTCTCCCCTTTTCCCATCACGAAATGGAACCATGACCTAGTAAGCAATGTTAACATGATAGTCATAACATAAAGCATATGTTTGTTAACCATTGTAGTCAATATAGCTGGATAGCTACCTGTATACTGTCACACTCTCCTGTCACTTCCTTTTTCCACACTGCAAGGATCTTAGGAGCCACCCTGAAAAATACAAAGTAACTTGCTTCTAATTAGATTTATGTCAGACAAGTGTCAGTTTTGTATATTCAGTCAAACAGTTAATTCACGAGCACCTTGTTGCTGCTGTTAGAAGCTTGCAATTTAGTTGAGAAGGCATTTATATAATTTTATTATTTGTTTATATTTATTATGTAAGTTTATTATGTATTTATATAATAAAAAGATGAAGAGCAATGCAAGGCTGTGTGTGACTCTTGCACATAATAAATAAATGAAATAGATAAAGATGTTTCTGTGATTAATTAGAAAAAGAGCTGCCTAAACAGGACAAATTGCCACATGTTTAGGCCCTGGCCATGCCATTCTCTTTCTAAGGGGTAGCAGTCTGCCAGGCACACACTTCTCTGGCATTTTCCTGAATTGCCTAATATCCAGTCTGGTTATGACTTTTTGTCTCCAGCTATCTATAGAGGTTCTTGGTCCTTTATAGTGAGAGAAACTCTTTATCTTTTTTTCCCTCTCTTCCTCTTCTATATATAGATAGATAGAGATAAGTATCACATGATTATTTGAAGGATTGAAATTTCATTTTGATTTGGCTTTCCTGGGTGGAAAACATTTACATCATTTTACACTTTGGAGCATGAATTACCTCTCTTTCTAGGTGTAATCAGTTTCTACTCTTCAGCATATGGAAGATTTTATGAATAATATTCGGTGCAGCAAGAGCTCTAAAAATAATTGTGCAGGTAGGGTTTTGTTCATCTCATGTGGAACACTGTCAGGAGAAAAGAACAAAGGCGTATCAGGGGAAAGGTAGTGGTAGGCGGAGCATTTAATTTCATTTGCCTCCACCAAAGAGCTTGCTTTTAGTGCAGAAGGAAAAACAAACAAGAAACGGGAGATCTGCACTAGCTATTGAATGTTTCATTTCTCATCACTGTTGGTCACATTTGAATGGAACCATGACAGTCTTTTTGGTGTGTATAACTAAGCCTTTTTTTTTTCCTAAAGGAAAATCTTGAATTTTATGTTTAAAAGCACAATGAGATGTTTTTGACATTCTCCAGTTCATTTTAGAATTCACAGTCTTAAAACCCATTGACTTTCAGTAAGGTGGTAAAGGGTATACAATACATGTCATTTTTATGCCTAATAGCACCTTGGATAGTCTCTAATGTGTATTATGTATACACACCTTTTAGCATCTGCTTCTACATGACAGCTTACAGCATTAGGCTGAATATTGTGATCAGCAACTGAACAGGAGTGAAATGCTGAGCAGTATTACAATGGATTCTTATTGGAAAAGATAAGCTCTTTAGAGCTTCATTTTGGTACTTTTCCATAAAGATTTTAAACCAACATGTTGCCAGTACGTAATTAAGATGACACACTATTTAAATGTTTAAGTTATTCTTCCAGAAATGGGCATGGATTTGGCTAATCAGCTGATGATTCTCCTCTTGACATAGGATTTAAGAATGCGTTTTGTACATTTTGCAAATGTATTACTGACTATTCTTAAAAATAGATGTATACAGGGTTATTAGAATTAAGAATTACTGGGATCATATCTTAATACAGTATTTATTTATTTAACTAATTTTCATATTATTCAGTTCAGCTGTGGGAATGAGGTTTACTACGTTTGTTTTCTTATTCTGCTATTATACATGGGTTTTTGGTCTAGTGGTCACAAAATATTCCCTAGAAATTTGTGTGCCTAAAATTCCCAAATCATAATAATAAAATCACTTTTGAAAAAATGTTTTAGTACACAAAATCCAGATTCTGGACTTAGATGCTTTGGCCATGTGCTGAAAATTAAATAAGCAAATACCAAACAAAGCAAAGTTGGTGAAGGCTGTGACTTATAAAGAACGCCAGCCGATGTCACACACTCTATTCTTTTCCCTTCTCTTGGCCTGAAAATACTTGAGGAGAGAAGCTATCATGCCCATCTTTCATTTAAAAATTTTTAGTTTCCGTGTTCTTTCTCAGGTTGTACCCCTTTAGGCCAGTTTTTGGCTATTAGATAAACAACACGCTGTTTAGTCCATATTGACTAATCAATCGTTTGTAACTTTCCAGGTACTGATTAGGATGAATGTGATTTGGAGAAATTCTGTTTCCTGTCTAAGGATAAGAAAGGTGCCACACAGATACCAAAGTAGTTATCACCCAGTGGCCCCTCTGGGATCAAGGATTTTAACTGACCCAGCCAAAGTGTTTGAACACAACATGTGGTAAGTTATCTTTTTAGGTCTGCTATGTATGTATGTTAAACATCACCGGTGGTATTATTTTCATTTAGTACCAAGAAAGGATTTTTAAGGCTGATCACTTAAGTTATGCTGTTGAGGTTCAAAAGCCAGGATAACTGATCCTAACTAAGTGTTGCCAATCTGGAATGTCTTTGCAAATGGAATTGGAAAAGTGAAACTTCCCAAGTGCTTTCCTCAGCTTTGGGGTTCTTGCATGCCCTCCCCGCTCACCTCTGATCCTGATTTGCCAGCATACCACTGGGGAGGGGGAGACCTTCTTTTCCAGATAGAGCCCTCCTCCTGCCCCACAGGCTCTTCTCTCTTTTACAAGTACTTGTCAATCAGCAAGTATGTGTTCAAGACCTGCTGCTTGCTGAGCACCAGGGAGAACACACTGGTGTGTCTTTAGTCCATACTTCCAGGAAACCCACGCTCTGTTTGGGAAGATTGATATTTATAGGAAAAATTGATAATTAGCAAACTGTAAGGACTGTATGCCTTACAAGAACAACTCAACCATACAAAATCATTTCTGTTTTGGCATAGTCAGGAAGATTTCTTCTTTTTTTTTAAGTTCAACTTTATTGAGGTATAATTGACATTTAAAGGAAGATTTCTTCAATTGTGGAAACTGAGACTAGGATTATTTTTCTGTCTCCGGTATCTAGTAGAGTGCCTGACATATAAATATTTGTGGAATAATAACTTGGATAGGTAAAGCTGGAGTAAGGGCATTCCAGGTGGCTAGAAAGTTATAAAACACAGAGATGAGGAAGTATAAGGCAGATTCAGGAGACAGTGAACAGGATAGTTTGCCCAAAATAAAGGCTTTTCTAGGAGCTTGATGAACAATAAGGTTGGAATGATCTAGGCCGGGGTGGGGGTAGGAGCAAGATTGTGTGTGGTCTTGAATTCACAGCTCAGTGGCAGGCATTACAGAGCCACTAAAGAGAAACAACATTCTACATAGCATGTTAAGTATATGTATTTGGTTAACAGTATACTGGACAGATCAGCAGGTAGAACTAGAAGCAGGAAATGGCCAACGATTGAGAGATTGTGAAGGAAGAATAAATAGAACTTGGTACTTTTGTAGAAGAAAGGAAAAGGAAGCATTTGACTCTGAAATTTTGATCTTAGATGGCTAATAGAAACAGGAAAATCAAGAGGTAAACTGATTTTTTTATTTTGGAAGAAAAATGGTGAATTTCGTTTTAGATATTTTGAATAGGCTTTAGGAGCAGGACATTGTGGGAAACATGTTGAGAACACAGACTCTGCTGCTGGGAAGAAGGAGAGGGGTCAGGGCTGAAGATGTGAAGTTGGGTGTGATATCTGCAGACAAAATTGTTATCTGCCTAGCCTTCAGAGCAGGGTCTCAGGGCTAGGACAGTGATTCATGGACTTTTTGTTGCAAGAAGATAGCAATTTTAAAAGGACATAGATTGGCCTTTTGTTACTTAGTCCTGCGCTATACGTTATGTTGGCCACTAGCCACGTGGTAACTGAGCGCTTGAAACCTGGTTAGTCTGCATTGAGATGTGCTGTGACATTTTGAAGACTTAATTTTAAAAAAGGTAAAATATATTATTAATTTTTATGCTGAATTACATGTTACAATGATATTATTTTGGACATATTGAATTAAATATATTATTAAAATTAATGTCATTTCTTTTCACTTTTCTTTAACATGGCTACTAGAAAATTTTAAATTACATGTGTAGCTAACATTATACTTTCTTGGACGGTTGGATTAAACCATTTTGACTGCAATCACCAATATGGACAGTTATAGTAGGCTGTGAGATAATTGCCAGGCAGTTAAACCTCCAGAGGAACTTCTAGTCCTAGGCCAGCTCCTCGTTGACCCATTTTCTTTTCTTCATTACACTCTAGTGATTTAGCTGTCTATGTTCTCTTTTTCCATCTGCTACCACCAGCTCTTTTGCCCAAGATTCCTGCCTACCCATATAAATTCTGTTTTGTTGTAGGCTCTCAGGGAAGCAAGGGTCATCCAGTTCAGTGCCTCTCAAACACTTAGACTGCTGCACAAGAATCCCCTGGGGAGTTATTATTTCACCAGGTCTAGGGGTATGGCCCAGGAATTTGTAATTTGAAAATGCTCTTTTAGGAATTCTGTTGAGCAGCCAGGTTTAGGAATCCTTGATCCAGTCAAATGGTTTTCAAAGTGTTCTTTAGCAGCAGAATTTTTTCCAAGTGAAGTCTTAACATGGAATCCCAATATTTAAAAGGTAAAAACAAACCTGTTCAGAATGAAGCAGGCATAGAGGCCTGGGGCATCAACCGGTCCATCCCTTCTCCTCTCTCACTCCTCTTCTCTCACTCTAGCAGCCTAAAGGACCTTCAGGATTCTGATGAACAAAGTTTGAAAACCTTGATCTAGTGTTGACAGCCGTCCTCCCCCATAGCATACCCCGCAAGGAGTTGTCCAGCCTTTGCCAGGATACCTCTAGTGAACTCTCTCCAAAGACAGATACGTACCGTAATAACAATAAAAATAACTTTCTCCAAGGGAAGAGGAAAGCAGTTGCTTAACATCACCTACCCATGCACCTTTTTTTTTTTTTTCTCCTCCTTAAAGAGAAGATTTGTAAGTTAAACTGAAAACCAGAAGACTGGTATACTTTCCCCACTTCCTTCAAGTCCAAAGTTCCATCCGAAAGTTTTCCCTTCCTTCCTATTTCCTCCTTTGTATTAAGAATAATGTTTCCTCTCTTGCTGAATTTTTTTTTGAGGAAGATTAGCCCTGAGCTAACATCTGCTGCCAATCCTCCTCTTTTTGCTGAGGAAGACTGGCCCTGAGCTAACATCCGTGCCCATCTTCCTCTACTTTATACGTGGGACGCCTACCACAGCATGGCGTGCCAAGCAGTGACATGTCCGCATCCGGGATCCAAACCGGCAAACCCCCGGGCTGCTGAGAAGTGGAACGTGCGAACTTAACCACTGCGCCACCAGGCCGGCCCCTCTCTTGGTGAATTTTGATTTTTCAAACAAGTTTCTAGAAAAGTACATGTCAATTTTCTCTCAGAGATGTTAGAATTGTCTATAGTTTATTTTTCCGTTTAGCCTCTAGTTTAGTTAGTAAGGACTATTTACTCTATATATGACCCTCTTTTTAGAAAATTTTTTGAGAAAAAATAGATATCCCTTCCTATTCAATTTCTAATGTCCTGAGAAAGATTTGCCTTCCATATTCTGGATATTTGTATTACTAGTATTTACATCTGCCTATAGGCTTTTATTGTTAATAATTTAATGGAGTGAAATTCACATAACATAAAATTAACCATTGTAAAGTGAACAATTCACTGGCATTAATTATATTCACAATTTTGTGCAGCCAGCACCTCTAGTTCCGAAACATTTCCATCGCTCCAAAGTAAAATCCCTACCCACTAGGCAGTTTGTCCTCACCCCGCAGTCCCCCAGGCCCTGGCAACCACCAGTCTGTGTTGTGTTCTGTCTCTATGGACTTACCTCTTCTGGATATTTCATATAAATGGAATCATACAATATGTGACCTTTGGGGTCTGGCTCCCTTCACTTAGCATAATGTCTTGGAGGTTTGTCCATGTTGTAGCATATGTCAGTACATCATTCCTTTTTATGACTGAATAATATTCCATTGTATGACTATACCACAATTGGTTTATCCATTCATCCACTGATAGACATTGGGTTATTTCTACCTTTTGGCTCTTGTGAATATAACTGCTATGAACATGCATGTACATGTACTTGTTTTCAGTTCTTTAAGGTGTATTCTGCTGAGTGGAATTACAGGTTCTTATGGTAATTCTATGTTTTAACTTTCTGAGGAACCACCAAACTGTTTTCCACAGTGACTGAACCATTTCACATTCTGCTTATAATTATACTTTTAATTATACTTAGTGCGTTTATCAGTTTTGGGGGGCACTGACATGAAACTATATTCAGAATGCTTTTGAGAAATGGCCAAGATATCTGTCTATACTGAGCAGCTTATACAGTTACTTGGAAAAATCTCTCCATATTCCACGCTGTTCCTGGTTTAAGTATGTAGGCACTTTTCAGGGGATCTCTGAAATTTATAAGGAAGCAGTAAACACTTATATTATCATATAACTAAATCAGCCAGGCCAGTGGCTTTCAAGCTTCTTGGCATGATCCACAATAAGAAGTACCATTTACATCATGGACCAGTGCATGTACATATAACGTATACACATATATGAAACAGGAACAAAAGTTTTCTGCAGTTTTACCATGTGAGACATGCACTGATATTTTTCATTTACTCTATTCTACTGTTTCTGTTTCTTTCTCTTTTTAAGTGTTGATTAGACTAACTAAGTTGATTTCACAGTTCACTAAAAGGTTCGTGGCCTTTAGTTTAAAAAATACTAACCTAAGCCATTATCTATAGAGCCAAGGTAGGACCTGTATGTTGCCATGTGACTTTCTACTCTGTAATCCATTTAAATAACAGAGTGTTTCCAGAATCCCAATAGAGTTCAGATATCAAGAATTCTTTCTTATTATTTACTGTGAATTTTCTTTATATAATCATTGTATTTATTGTCTGATTCCTCTTGCCCTGTTTCATACATGGTTCTTTAATACAGTTAATAAGTATTTTCTTTGTCTGTCTTGATTATGACATTTGTCATGAGAGGCAGTCTAGTCTAGATGTTGAGAGCACAGACTGATTAATTGTCTAAACTTGGGAAATTACTTAATCTCTCTGTGCCTCAGTTTCCTCATCTCTGAAATGGGATAATAATAGTAATATCTACCTCATAAAGTTGTTGTGAGGATTAAATTAGGTATATAATATAAAGTGTATACAACTTAGTAAATAAGCAACACATCAGAATTAACTATTCTATTATTATTATTACCATTTCCTGACATGTAGTTTAGTTAATTATGTATCTATTTTCATTATTAGATTGTATGATTCTTCAGAGGAGAGCTTAGTTTATGCCTGTTTCATAGCTAAATATTCCCAATAGGTAGGCACCCAATAAGTATGTTTGAATAAGTGAATCAATATAGAGAATTATAACATCCAGTTCAAGTCTACTAGAAGTTTATAGCTAAACTGAGAGTTAATATAGTGGCTAAATATGGGCTTTAGAATCCAAAAAGATCTGAGTTTAAATTCTGACTCTACCCCTTTCCACCTATGTGAACTTGAGCAAGTACCTTCATGGAGTGTTATGAGTGTTAAAAGAGATAAATATAGAGAACTCTTCGTAGTAGTAGTAAGTTCTCACTAAATGGCATCATTCTTATTAGTAGTAGTAGATGGAAGATTGAGATTTATACCAATGAACAAATAAACAATGTAGAGGAGTATGCAAGGTCGTATAGTGAAGACAGTGACGACCACAGGACTTCAGAATAGGAAGAGATTCCTGAGATGAGAATGGAAGAAAAGTCAGTAAGACTTCATAAAGCAGGTAGGATTTAACCTGGGCTCTGAAGGATGAGGAGGGTTTGAATAGTGAAAACCAGTTGTTCTATACAAGTGGTAGCATGAGCAAAGATCTGCATTTGAGAATATGTGAGGTATATTCCAAAACAAGCAAATAGAACAGTCCGGTCAGAAGAGAGGTTTTATATTTTGAAACTGGGTCAGCGAGTGGTGTGACAAAAGAAGAATTTTAGGAGACTTAATCTGGCTCTGTTGTTCAGGATACTTAAAGTGAGCCATTATAGAACATGAAGTGATATCTTTTATCCCCAGCATTTTTTGTTTGTTGACATACACCCATCGCTGGCCTAGGTTCTGTGGCATACTCGAGAGGACTAGGAGATGATCACCACTCTGAAGGAGCTCTAGTCTATTTCACAAAGAAGCCTGAGCCTTCCAGGTAAAGACGATGGGATAAAACTGAAAAACCAAGTACTCCTTCTGTAATAAAATGAATAAGAAATAATAAAAGCAAGCAAAAACTATACCAACAGCAACCCAAAAAGTCCATAAACATGCAAAATTAGTGACCAAGGAAAGAAACGGTAGATGCATGTGT
This sequence comes from Equus caballus, assembly GCF_041296265.1. Classification (NCBI taxonomy): domain Eukaryota; kingdom Metazoa; phylum Chordata; class Mammalia; order Perissodactyla; family Equidae; genus Equus; species Equus caballus. The sequence goes on along the minus strand of NC_091701.1, from coordinate 51,384,879 downwards.
GGCTCAGAGTGGCTCCTAACCCCACCTTCATCCCTCGGAAGCAGAGCTAGGGAAAGAAAGCCAGCTGAGAAAGCATCGCTAATACTCCTTAGGCAGTCCTGGCAGAGGGTGAGAAAGAACCCTTGAAAATAAATGTTCTTACCTATTGCAGCAGAATTTGAGATCTCGGCAGAGCAGGGAAAATTGAGGGAACTATCCAAAGCCCAAGGGAAATCCTCCTAGAAGTAGGACAGTCCTAACTAGGTAAGTGAAACCTACCATAGGACTTAATGAATCTCAAAAAAAAAGCAGATCCTTATAAAGGCTGCCCACTGCCCTGTGGAGTTCTCCCCCTCCCTCCTGCTACCTCTGACACCCTCAGGTTACAGAAAAGTGGAGAAAATACATTATACCCAGCCTTCAAATGAGCTCACAGGGAAAGATAAACAGGTCCCTGAGTAAGGTTGGGTGTCAAGAGAATTTATCTGCAGAAAAACAGAAAGGAAAGGTAGAAGGAGGGAGAAAGAACTTAACACACATTATGGATTAGTTTGCATTTTCCAATATTTTATGTCAAGGGAATCACAATATGTACTGTCTTTCTTGTCTGGCCTCTTTCACTAAGCATAATTATTTTTAGATTTATCCATCTTGTTGCATGTACCAATAGTTTGTTCATTTTTATTGCTGATAAAAGACTCTTAATCAGAATATATGAAAAGCTCTCAGGGGCAGGCCCCAAGGCCGAGTGGTTAAGTTCGTGTGCTCCGCTTCAGCGGCCCAGGGTTTCGCCAGTTCGGATCCTGGGCGCGGACATGGCACCGCTCATCAGGCCATGCTGAGGCGGCGTCCAACATAGTGCAACCAGAGGCACTCACAACTAGAATACATAACTATGTACAGGGGAGGTTTGGGGAGAAGAAGAGGAAGGAAAGAAAAAAAAAGATTGGCAACAGATGTTAGCTCAGGTGCCAAAAAAAGCTCTCAAAATTCAGTAAACAAACAACTCAATAAAAATGGGCAAAATATTTGAACAGACGCTTCACCTAAGAAGACACAGATGATAAGCACATGAAAAAATGCTCAACATCCCTAGTCATTAGGGAAGTGCAGATTAAAGTCACAGTGAAATACCATGACATACTTATTAGAATAGCTAAAATTCAAAATACTGACCATACCAAGCGTAATGAAGAGGTAGAGGAACTGGAACTTTCATATACTGCTGATGGGAATATAAAATGGTATAACCACTTTGGAAAACAGCTTGGCAATTTCTTAAAAATTAAATATATACCTATTATATGATTCAGCCATTCCTAGATATTTACCCAAGAGAAAAGAAAACATATGTCCATACAAATACTTAAATATGATTGTTCATAGCACCTTTATTTCTATTAGCCAAATTTGGAAACAACCCAAACGTCCATCAACAAGTAAATGGATAAACAAATAGTGGTATATCTATATAATGGCATACTACTCAGTAATAAAAATTAATGAACTGTTGATACACACAACTATTAATGAATTTCACAATAATTATGCTGAGTGAAAGAAGCTGTAAAGAGTATATACTGTACTCTTACTGTACTGTACTAGAGAATGTAAACTAATCTATAGAGACAGCAGATGGGAGTGGGTGAGAAGGGGAGTTGGAACGAGGAATTACAAAGGGGCACAAGGAAACTTTTGAAGGTAATGGACATATTCATTATCTCAATTGTCGTGATGGTTTCACGAGTGTCTATATATGTCAGCACTTACCAAATTGTGCACTTGAAATATGTGCAGTTTACTGTATGTCAGTAACACCTCAATAAAGCCATTAAAAAATGTGGTTGCATCTATACATTGGAAAATAATGTAGCAGTTAATAAAAATGAGATCTATGTATACTGATATCAAGAGATGGCTATGGTATGTCATTAAACAAAAATTAAACAAAAAGAGCAAGTTGCAGAAAACTATCTCTAGTATGGCCTCTATTTTTTAAGGAATTCTTGTACATCTGGTACATGTATAATCATGTGTTTGTTCTCATAGAGAGAGAGAAAAGTCTGGAAAGGTCCACATCATACTGATAACAGTGTTTATATCAGGGATGAGCATGGGGATGAGAGGTTGGGTAGAGATGAGAATATATTTTATGTGCATTAATATTATTTGAATTTTAATTTTTTAATAAAAAATGAATGCCTCCCATGTACCTATTCCCGTCTTATCTACTTGTTAAGTTCTTTATTCTTTAATAACCACTGACAACTCCTTGTCTTCTCAACAATTTTGAGTTCTATCAAATCTTCTTTATCTCTGCATCCCCAATTCACAGCCCAGTACCTCATAGATATAGGTTCTCAATAAATGTTTAATGAGGGAAGTGGGTATTGGTTTCTTCTAGCAGCTGTGACCTCTATTCCATTGTGTGCAAAAGTGAGAAGACACTGGTTCTTTCTGTGTTTGTTTCTTTTGTAAGTCACTCATTCCTAAGTAAGAAACTGATTTACTAATAAAAATAATCAACTGAAATATTTATTACAGCTGAGAAGTGGTTAGCCAGGAGTCAGAATTATAAATTAGGATTGATAGTAGAAAAGATTTAATTGAAGTTAAATTATTAGCTGATATACCTTAAAGTTATGTTATAATCCAATGTTACTGCAACAAAAAAAAGTTATTAGCTGATATACCTATAACAACTATATTTCATCCATTCTGAGACTCACATTTTTTTCACTGATTAATATCTCTGAAATTATGATATTTCTTACAATTGATGGCATCCTACAATTGTAATTGGAAATGTTTCTTTTCTTTCTTACTGGTGCAGAAAATAATAGTATCTTAGATTTGGTGCAATAGGATAATTATAATTTCAAAGTACTTAATCTTAATTGTACACTGTTTTGAGAACTTTTAGTCTTATTTTGCTAATACAAAAACTGAGAGACAGAAAATTTAAATGATTTTCCACTGCCATACATCAAGGTTAACATTTGAGTATTTGTTATATTATTAGAAAAGCATGAAAACCTTTTGTTATATGGATAGATGGACAACAGACGTAGAAAGTTGATCCGAGAAGAAGTACATGTGAGCATATGGGAAAATATACAACAGTAAAAGAAATACAAATTAAAACAATATGGTGCCTTTTTGTATCGATTAAAACAGCACCAAAAAAGAAAGACAGAAAGAAATTTAAGATAACATCTAATCCTGGTAGAACTGTAAATTAATACAACTGTTTGGTTATCTTTCTGTTTATTTTTTATCTCATCTCTTCTTTTATTCTCTCTACTGGCTTTTTAGCTATCCATCTTTGCATTATTTTTTAGATGTCATTCTAGAGCAATAGTTTCAAACATTTTGGTCTCAAAACCCCTTCATACTCTTAAACCCTTTATATTCTTTATACTCATTGAGGGCCCCAAAGACCTTTTATTATGTGGATTATATCCATTAATATGTTCCATATTAGAAATTAAAACCGAAACATTAACAATATTAATTCATTTTAAAACAACAATAATAAACCCATTACATGTTAACATAAATTACATATTTTAATGAAAATATCTATGTTCCCCAAAAATGTAGTGCAAAGGGTGGCATTATTTTAAATATTTGCAGGTCTCTTTAATGTCTGGCTTAGTGGAAAAAGCTGAGTTTTCATATCTGTTTCTTCATTCGATCTGTCGTGATATGTTGTTTAGGATGAATTACATGAAGGAAATTTGGCCTCACACAGATAGGTACTTGTAAAGGAGAGGAGTTTTTTAATAGTCTTTTAAGATAAGTGTAGGTATTTTTCTTGATATTACACTAAATCTCAGCAATGGTAGTTTCTTAGTTGCAATATGGAATATGAAACCATATCAATGAACTTTTGGTATTCTGCTATATTATAATCCATTGGTACTCCTTGTACATTGAATAGATCTTTTACCCATGCATCATTTTATTACATCGTGCATGCATGCTTTGGAAAAATTTTGTTCCCTGTTTTATGTAGATCTTCCAAATGTTGACACATTTCATTATACAATATTTAAAATTCGTATTTGTTAATATCACCACTATTCTCATCAGGAAAGCCTCTAAGTATTGGGAAGCTGTCAAACTCATGGTTGTGGATACCAGTTTTCCAAAATTTTAATTTTGCCTGAAAGCACAAATACTGTTGTTTTTCTTAGGGTGATAGGCTCATTTTGCTTACTTTTAAGATATGCCGAATACCCACGTCTGAGTAACTTTAGTTTGTGTACGGTTACTCTTTCAAGTAAAAATAGCATTCCATGAAAAAAAGCAGATAGTTTAGTTCAGAATGCGAACATTCATGCAAGAGCTTTTAGCAAATCGGGTGCCGTACTGTAGCATGCAGCAGAAGTGCTTTATGTGTGCTTCTCATTTGTCACATAGGATATTAAAAATATGTGTACCCAAGGGTAAATATTTTATAAAATAATTTTTACTGCTTCATCAAGTACATTCTTCAGTGAATTGAAATTTTTTTAAAACAAAAATTAGTATATTCATTACCACCAACTGGATGGTTTTATAGAATCAATGACTACTAATACATTTTAGTGTTACAGCTTTGTTTCATACTAAGGCAGCTGCAGTTTTGCCCACTATTGTTTTCATACCATCAGTGCAAATATCAACACGGTGAAAAAGGCAAATAATGATATTGTTATGAAAATAGTTTTGGCTTTTTGGGTAACCTGAAAGGGTAGACCACACTTTGAGAACCACAGTTCTAAAGGGTACAATTGCTTCCTCAACTTAATACAGTCTGCTTAGAATTAATATTGTACCACATAATATAAAATATAAGAACCTTACAATATGATTCCACTTATTCCTCCAATGTTTATTGTATTGTTGCTATATAATTTACTTCTATATGTGTTATAAGCTCTATAATTCATTGTTATTATTTTTGCTATATATAGATAGTAATTTTTTTAAGGAATTAAGAAAGAGTAAAAAACAGTTGTCCTTTGTAATTACCTATATATTTACCACTTCTGGTCTCTTTATTCTACTCCATAGATCTGAATTTCTATCTGGTACCATTTTCCTTTAGCCCAAAGAAATTTCTTTAGCATTTCTTATAGTGTAGATTCTGCTGGTAACAAATTCTTTCAAATTTTGTTCATCTGAAAATGTCTTTATTTTTAAATTTTGAAAGATATTTTCACTGCTTATAGAATTCTAGATTGACAGATTTTTTTTCTTTCAGCATTTTAAATATGTCATTCCTTTGTGTTCTGGTCTCCATTTTTTCTGAAGAGAAGTCAGTTGCCATTTGTATTGCATTTCCCCTGCATATAATAGCTCCTTTTGAGATTTCTTTTTATCTTGGTTTTTAGCAGTTTTCTGTGCTTTTGTCTTGCCTGGGGTTTGCTCTACTTCTAGATTTATTGGTTGCTTTTTTTAAAATCAAAATTTCTTCAGTTTTTTCATAATCATTCTCTATTTCTGAGACTTCAATATGTGTTTCTTAGATTAATTTGTATTATCCCATAGGTTACCAAAACTTGTACATTTTTTTCCCAATCTTTTTTCTCTCGGTTCTTCAGTTGGAATAATTTCTATACCTTTAAGTCTTTAAGTTGACTGACTCTTTATTTCTGCATTGTCCATAAGCTGTTAAGCCTACCCAATTAATTTTTTATTTCAGATATTGTATATGGATTAGTTCTAGAATTTCCTCTTAATAGTTCCCATTTGTATCCCAGGGTGTACCCATGTATTCATTCATTCTGTCCATATTTTCCTTTAGATCTTTGAATATATTTTTTAAAGCTGTTTTAAACTTCTTGTGTACTAATTACAACATTTGAGTTTTCTCAAAGTCTGTATTTATTGTCAGCCTTTTCTCTTGATTAGGATCATATTTTCCTGCTTCTTCACGTGCTAATAGTTTTGATTGTATGGTGGACGTTTTGGTTGATATTTTGTATGGAATCTGGATTATGCTGTCTTTCTTTAAATGTGTTGAATTTTTTCTAACAAGTGGTTCAATTACTGCCAAATCTTGGTCAGGTCAGATTTAATTTTAAGTGTTGTTAGAGTGAGACTGTTTTGGTATTGTCTTAAATTTAGTGTGGTTCTTATTCCTATAGCGTGGTATTTTGGGGTGTTAATTGAATACCTGATGTATTCATAGAGGTCTCTCCCGTCTGGCTTAGCCAGAACTCCAATGCCTTGTAGCACTGCACTGCCTATGTCCAGTTAGTTCTGTTTTCTTCACCATCACCCCCAAGAATCCTTTCCACTAGACCCAGTGGAGTCTGTGCTGTGAGTGAGCAGCCAACACCAGCTAAAAACCCTAGGAAAACTCTCTTGCAGACTTCAGGGGCTCTCCCTTCTGTCCAGCTACTTCTTCTTCAGTATTCTGCTACACAAAGTCTCACCACCTCAGCAACTCTGAACTCTAATCTCTGCCTTCTCAGTCCATAAAAACTACCACTCAGTGAGACAGCCAGTCTCTGCTTGGGCTCTGCCTCTGCACCACAGTCTAGAATGTGTCCCAGACAGAAAGCTAGGGTGAATATGGGGATCGACCTTTGGTGTTTCTCTTTTCTTAAGGATCACAGTCCTGCACTGTCTGAAGTGTAGTCCAATGCTTAAAAAAATAGTTGCTTCATGTGTTTTATCCAATTTTATCATTGTTTATGGCAGGAGGGCAAGCCCATTACCAGGTACTCTGTCATGGCCAAAATCTTAAGACCTATACAGCAGTTTTAAGTCATAATTATGAAGATTTTGTAGCTATATAGAAAAATGTGTGTGTTTGTGTGTATGTGGGGGTGTGTGAGTGGGTGGGTATACACAAATATAGGAGGATAACTTGAAAAATTAAGAACTGTTAATCTATTAGGATATTTAAATGACAGGTAAGACTTTTCTTTTTAAATTTTTCTGTTATTGTAATTATAACTATGTAAGAAATATGACTTGTTGTGGAATTAAAGATTATTGAAATAATTTTAAGCTGAAACTAATAAACTCCATTTCTTCCTTTTACCTAAGAATAAATATTTTATTGTTAATTCACTAGTCACTTAATATATTTGTTAAATTTGTCTTTAAATTTTGTTCTATAATGAGATTTTACGTACATAATAAATGACAGACAGGAAAATGTTCTATACACATAGCTTACACTGGGTGCTTTGGTTTATATCTGATTGTTAAAAATTACAATAGCACCACATTCAGCAGAATTTTCTATAGGTAGGATCCTCAAAAATATTAGTACTCAAGCTAAACAACAGTGGGGAGGTGTGTGTGTGCATGTGTATGTTTTAATTTTTCCAAACCAAACCAAGTGTACAATTATATAGACTGTTATTGTCGTCAGCTTAAAGCTAAAGCAAGGAATCATCATTCAATTGTACTATACATGTAAAGGAATAGGAAATACACACACATACATACATGTACACATATAAACTGATGTCATGGGAATTATGACTACCACAAAATTATAAGACTAATTCTCCCAGCCATATTGTGAAAATTTCTTAGACAAAACTCCTGGGTCAGCCCTGTGGCCTAGTGGTTAAGTTCAGCATGTGCCTCTTCAGTGGCCTGGGTTCACTTCCCAGGCATGGACCTATACCACTCATCAACGGCCATGCTGTGGTGGCGACCCACATACAAAATAGAGGAAGATGAACACAGATGTTAGCTCGGGGTTAATCTTCCTCCAGCAAAAAGAGGAAGATTAGCAACACATGTTAGCTCAGGGTGAATCTTCCTCAGCAAAACAACAAAAAACAACAAACTCCTATCTTTTATTTTTGAGATTTTTTTTTTTCTCAAATTCAAGTTTTCAGGAAAAATGTTCAATATATTCTGTATTTTCTGCTTAATTCTCTTTTTTACTTTTTTCGTTTTTAAGAAAGCATATCTTCCCTTTTCTTATTATAAGTATTGCTGGGTTTTCCCACAAAGCGGATGATATAAAGTTTTAATGACCATTGTTATGTCTTAAACATATAGTAGTGTTTTTATGTAGTTTCTTAAAAAATTATTTCTAGTTGAAGCAGCTTTACAATATTAAGGAAATTTTAAGACAATTCTCTCTTAATTTCACTATTCTCACATAATTGTTTTTATTTCACCCAATGTGTATATAATTTTCTATAATTGTGATTATAATTTATGTATAATTTTGGGGTCTGCTGTTTTAACCTCAGGTTATTTCATAAACATTTTTCCATGTTGTTACATAACCTTCATATTTATCATTTTAAATGTCTGTGTAACATTCCTTTGAGTTACCATAATTTTTTTTATTACCCAGTCACTGAGGTTGTTTCCAATATTTAACTATATTATATTTGGTATTCCAGTGAAGATCATTGTACAGATACTTCTCTGTCCAGAACTTCTCTGTTCTTGTGAGTTACTTCATTACAATGAATTCCCAGAAGTACAATTCATAGGTCAAACAGTGTGAACCATTTTTTTCCTTGGGTGGTGGTGGTGGTTGTTGTCACATACCTGATTATTTTCAGTTTGTTTGTTAGTTAGTTAATTCTGTGCTGAAATTTTATTGCAATTGTATTTATTGCTTATAAACCTGAATGATTCTTATTACTATCTGTTGGGTTTTGGTATACACGAATCAGACTTTTCTAATATAAAGAACTGCCATAAAGCAGCAGGTCGGCAGGAAGTCCCCATAAATACAATAGGAGCATTTTATAGGTTCGCTGGGGATTCTATAACTGTACAGTGGAAAATCTGTTCTGCAGCAGCTTAGGGTATAATATTCCCCTCACTTAGCAGTTAAGAAAATGAAGCAACATAAAGAACAGTGTAAGGAAGTTAGAGCAATTTAAGAATAACTAAATCTATTAAATGCTCAGGAAGAAGCAAGTTAAACTAACAGTTTAAAACAAATGCTTAAAGCTAAAGACCACATAAACTCTCATTGTCTCGGAGCTTCATTCTTTACAGGCAAATGGATTGTTTTATTTTCTTATATGTTATGGAAATTCATAGATGAGAAACTTGTCCGCGGTCTTAATAATACTGTTTTTTCAGTAAGTGACTGTTGCCTGTAATGTCATAACTTTCATGTAATAATATTCTCTCTATATTTATATGTACAGAATGTAAAGTATGGTTGCCAGCTCCAAGTTATATATGTGATTGCTCACGTATATTAAAATGAGTCAAAACAAAATTCTGTTCTAATCTCATTCTTTAAAGCAAGTGACAAAGCTGCTTAATGATTATTTGGGTTGTAAATGATTAGGTTTTATTTGAAATAATGGTGGTTAAATTTTCACCTGTGAAACTGTGATTTTTACATTATCATTTGCTTTTCCTGGGGACTTCAGTATGCCAGTTTTAATCCTTCTTAAAAGAAAGCAGTTTCTCACCTTTCAATGGTGGTATTTTTAGCCAGGTCACTGGAATATACTCTCTCATATCTGATTGCATAAACATGACTTAAAATAGTACCAAGCTTAGCATCATTCCACCCAAACCAACTTCTTATTCTCTGATTGTTACCCTGACTTTCCACGCTACCCAGTTTTAAGACCTTGAAATCATTCCTGACTCTTCTTCTTCTCTCCCCAACGTGTCGTTAATCTCCAGGTCATAACTACAGTTTTTTCACCGTGTCTCCCCTTCTAGTCTTCCTTTCTGTTTTCCATGTCACCACCATAATCCTGGAAAACTCGTTACTCCTAGATCACTGCAACAGTCTTCTAATTGGTCTCCCTTGCTCCAGTCCCTGCCCCTTCACTGTGTCTTGCACACATCTAAACTGTTCACTTTTAAGATCCTCTGAAATCTGCCCATTACCCAGCTCCTAACTTCATTGGCAATTTCCTAAGAGAAGCAATAAAAGTGGATTTTTTCATTGTTTCTTGTATAAGCTGTCCACATTCCCAGTTTCACAGACATCTCAGTTAATGTTTATCAGTCACCATAGTGATGCACCTCAAGAATTTTATAATTTACCCCTTTCCTATCAGTGAGATAGCTACAAATACCATGTGATAATAATGTTAGAGATTTTTCTTACAGTTATCAATGAGCTATATGGAACTTGAATTTGGGGTATGTGATTTCTTTATTGTTTAGAAAAATGGTTTATTTCAGGAAATTACATTTCTCACTTATAGTTTTACCTGTTGCAAAAAAAGAAATGCAAGCTTTGTTAAAACAAAACAAAACAAAATCACCTTTTTTGTATAAAGATCTCGCTTCTATTCCAAGAAAGACATTTTTGTGGCAGAAAATAACGTCTTCTCATATAGGGAAAGTAAATTCTGAAACTAAAAATTCTTAAAGAAAATGCCAGCTCTTAGAAAGGTGACCCTTTTATATGCTTTATAATCTGTCATTTAAATGTAAATGAATCCACTTACAGAAATTAAGGCAGCTAATAAGAAAAATCTAAAGTTACTTAAAAAACTGTACAAAATATTTTAAAGCATATCTCTTTGACAGGAAAGTATTAGAATACAAATATTATAAGAGGAGCATTTAAAAACTGTTAAAGAATGCCCTATTCATAAATTAACAAAAAGACAAATTTAACCTTAGAGTAAAATACAGTAAACCATACCAGCATCCAAATAATCGTGCACCATAGTGCTCCTAGGACATTACTTCAGCAATCATTTCTAAAATGTGGCTGCAGCTTGCAACACAACCAGATTTAAGCAGGACCATGGGAGTTCCACAGTTGTACTAGCATTGTTAGAGGCAACATCTGATGCAAAATATATTTATTCGACATGGAATTCATTTGTCTTTGACTCATCTAGAGTGAAAGATGTATCCCGTCACCTTTTTCTGCCTTCTTCAATTACAAAGCATGTTTTACAATCTTTTTATTTTTCGATAGGGATCACATGCAATGGTCAAAAGAAGAAGAAGCAGCAGCCAGAAAAGAAGTTGAGGAAAACTCAGCTGTGAGAGTCCTTCTGGAAGAGCAAGGTAGGCAACTACATGGTGCAGCTCCCGGAGCCTGACTTTTCTGTTTGACCTTCCACTGATTCAGTTCACACCATAGTCTCTTTTCTTCCTAGTTGTAGCATTACTTTGAAAGTTCTTAGCTTCTACCTATCCACTTGGTTCATTTGGGAGAATTCCCAGTTATTCTAGTGTTGTAGGACCAAAGTTAATGACATAAATTCTGTATTCACCCTTTATTTGCTCTTTTAGTATCCATATTATTGCTTTTTCTGGAAGATACACACACACGGGTGGCATTTCAAACAAGATATGAATACATAACTTTACAATTTTCCTCTTGTTATGCATCCTTTAGAATGCTGTTGTGCATTTCACTTGCTAGGTATGTTCCACAAATTCAAAAACATTGAGTGAAGAAGGTAAAATCATATCAAAATGTTGCTGGTCTTTTAGGATAAAGATAAAGTTTCAATAAGGCTTTAAGATACTTTTCTTGGAAGCCTTTGATATTTAGAGTTTAATTTAGGTAAGGCCTTGCCAACCTTCAAAAATGGCTTCTAAAAAATTGGCCCATGCTACTCTCACAAAAACAGAAGATAACAAGTGTTGGTGAGGATGTGGAGAAATGGAACCCTTGTGCACTTTTGGTAGAATTGTAAAATGGTGCAACCTCTAAGGAAAACAGTATTGAAGCTCCTCAAAAAATTAAAAATGGAACTACCATATGATCTAGGAATCCCACCTCTAGATATATAGCAAAAAGAATTGAAAGCAGAGTGTTGAAGAGATATTTGCATATGCATGTTCATAGCAACAGAATTCACAATAGGAAAAGGTGGGAATAACTCAAATGTCCATTGATGGATAAATGGATAAACAAAATGTAGGATATGCATACAATGGAAGATTATTCAGCCTTAAAAAGGAAGGAAACCATGTCACATGCTATAATCTGGATGAACCTTGTAGACATTATGTTAAGTGAAATAGGCTAGTCACAAAAAGGCAAATACTATATGATTCCATTTATATGAAGTATCTAAAGGAGTCAAATGCATTGAAACAGAAAGTAGAATGGTGTTACCAGGGCCTAGGGGAAGCGGGGAACAGAGTTGTTTAAGGGTATAGAGTTTCAGATTTTCAAGGTGAGAAGGTTCTAGACATCTGTTTCACAACATTATGAATATACTTAACACTACTGGACTGTACACTTAAAAATGGTTAAGATGGTAAATTTTATGAGTTTTTTACCACAATTTTTTAAAAAGCACACTAAAAAAAATTTGGCCTATGTCCTTCTCACTGCACTGCTGGGAACCCACAGACACTTTTTTTTTTTGAGGAAGATTAGCCCTGAGCTAACTGGTGCCAATCCTCCTCTTTTCACTGAGGAAGACTGGCCCTGAGCTAACACCCGTGCCCATCTTCCTCTACTTTATACGTGGGACACCTACCTCAGCACGGCTTGCCAAGCAGTGCCATGTCCACACCCGGGATCCGAACCGGCAAACCAAGGGCCACCAAAACAGAATGTGCACACTTAACCGCTGCGCCACCAGGCCGGCCCCAACCTGTAGACACTTTGACAAACCCCTGCACTTTCTAGATAGGAATTTCTACCTTATTTTTCTTAAAATTATTTCTCCTTTAAAAAAGGTTTATTCTTTTTTCTTTTTTAAAAAAATAGTTTATTGAAGTACCAAATACACACAGAAATTGAGACAACTCGTAAATGAATTCTGACAAACCTTAATGAATTTTCTCAAGAGCCAACTCAAGAGACAGAATGTTACTAGTAACCCAGAAACTTCCTCATGCTCCATCGTGATTACAATACTTCCCCCAACCCTTCGGACCCCACAAAGAGCAACCACTTTTCTGGCTTCTAATACCATAGATTAGAACAGCTTGGTTCTGGTCATCAACATTTCTCCGTCCCTCTTGTAGCATTATCAGTACCCCTTAGATGGAGCAAGTGTCAGCAAACTCTGGCCATTAGCGAAATCCAGCCCACTGCCTGTTTTTGTAAATAAAGTTTTATTGGAACTCATACGTACTCATTTGTTTACATATAGTCTATGGCTGCTTTTGAGCTTACGTCTACAGAGTTGAATAGTTGCAACAGAAACTGTATGTAGCCCACAAAGGCCGCTTAGTATCTAGCCCTTTACAGAAAATATTTGCCAACCTCTGAGCTAGAATTTTCAGGACAGATTGATCAGCTGTCCTGAAACGCCCCAGGGAAAGATGTTTGCTTTCCTCTGTGCAAGCTAAGCATAATGCAAATCAGTAATCCCACTGGTAGTTAACTGTTGTTCTGGTGACTTTAGTCTAAAGGCTAAAGACTTTAGGCTAAAGTTTGAGGCAAAGGTAGCTGTGGAAACTGCGCTAATGAAACAGCCGTCATTAGCTGCCCTTAACCAGTGAAGTGGGCAGTGCTGCTCTATCTTATCCCTGGGCATCGTTGATAACCTGTCTTATCCTCTGGCATCATTTGCTGTTCCTTAGGGCTAGTTCTCCTTCCTTATCCTAAGGATGAATGTATCCTGGAGGGAGGACAGGAAAGAAGAGCACCTGATCCACAATGGAACCATTCTATTTTTATGAGCTCCAGCCATGCAGTCCCAGAGTGGGCTATGGCCAGGGAGTGTTGGGGTTGGATTTGAGGGTGCATACCAGTGGCAATTCTGCTTACAAATCAGCCAACATTGCATTCCTTTGCAGGAACTCTGTCACACTATTTCTGAGGAAGTATAATTTTGCTTCTTTGCCAGCAGCTGCACAGACATATTTTCCACATTACTCAAGCTTCTGCTAGTGGCCACCTGGACGTGACAGAAAGAGTCAAGCCTAAACCGAATTAAAGTTATCAGTCATCTTAATTCGTTTCCAGGAAGTTAAAAATTATCCACAGTATATTACCTGATAATATAAAAAAACAAGAATGTTTTTCACACTTTTTTGAATATTTCTGTTTAGAAGATAAATAGATGAGCAGTGCTGATAACGTTCCCTTTAAGTGCTCTGTACGTGGCTGCCTATTTTGGCCTATTTATGTTAACAATGAACTTGAGTGAAGCTAATGAGAAGGTTATTTTAGGGCCTTGGAAACCGCAGTAAAGGAAAATGACGGTTCCCACAGAACCATAGTGTGACTGAAATAGAAAGGTGGTGACTGGCCTCTCTCTATAGAAGCAGGAAAAGCAGGCTGGAGAGGACTGATGTTACTGCTTTGAAGCGTTTGGTTTGCTTATTAGCATGTCCAGTCTCTTTCTGAGCAAGTTTTCTTGCTGCTATGGACAAAGAACAAAAGGTTCCATTTTAAAATGGCTCAAAGTGATTGAGGTTTCCGCTGGGCCCCTCCGCGTCCCCCTGTAACACTACTCAGTGAGGTGGGCTTCGTACGTCAGGGAACTGCTGCAAGGAGAGGAACACACAATGAGGGTGACCGTTTGTTCACACTTAAGCAAGGTTGTGCAGAGCAGCAGCTGAGGCTGCTGTGAGGGTGGCGAAGAAAGAAAACTTTTGTCCTGAGGACCTGTGTTGAGTGACAGGACATTACAGTGACAGTAAATACCTATCCAGCCACCCAATCCAGTCTCACCAGGGCTTATAGACCTGCTAGTCTGCGGAAGCCCTAGGTGAGCCTTCTAATTTGGTATTTAATGTCTCTGATGAATATGGGTCAAGGTGAATAGATTCATTTAAAAGCTCTACTCCCAAACTTTGTGAAAACCCAAAGGAAGCTCTGACCTGGTTCTTCTCCCAGTGCCTCTGTTAACCACTGTCTCTTCTTATCTAGGAGAGTCCTAAGTCTTTGAAAGAGCTAGTTTTCTCCCATCAGAAACATTTCATTTGCAGATTATTATACAGCATGAGCACTGTTTATTGATCTTATCTCACTTATTTTAATGCCCCTGGAAGGAAATACTCGTTTTTCTCCCATGCTGGCCAACTCTCCAGCACATTTCTTTTGGTCTCTGTGTGTGCCATTCTCTCCTGTCACTCCCATTTCCCATTTCTCACCTATTGTCTCAGCTGTTGGTGAGAACTGAAGTCAGGAAACACCCTCACAGTTCTGACAATAAGAACTTATCCATCACAAATAATACAGTCTCTTGCTGTGGGATGGTTGTCGTTTCATTTCTGTGATTAAAATGTATAGCATCCAGGCTCTCATTAGCAATATTCCTTTCAGTTAGATGTCCAGATTAATGATTTTTAATTCCACATTTCCTTGTAGTAATTTCTTTTAAATTTTATTATAGCTCATATTTCTTTTAAAAGCAGGTTAATTCAGAGAAATGAGAAAGATACATTTGGCAGTTTTTGAGTTAACATGATTATAGTTTATAATTTCCTAAAAACATCTCCAGTGTGTTATATCTCAGCTGGTTATTTAGCAAATGTAATGGGTTTTTTAAACTTAATAACAAGAGCAGCTGCTGTTTTTACTTAAAATATCCTTGTAAATAACTGCCTATCTAGGGTGAGTTATCTATGTCAAGCAAAATAGTAAAAGAATCTCACTTTACCTTACCTTGTGAATTCTTTACCCCCGAGCGTGTCCTATGTGAGGAAAAATAAAGTAGCTAAAAGTTTCGTGTGCTGATAAATTTAGGGTACTTGTTTATAAGTCAGCTTTGGTTGTTTAAAATTTCATGCAGTGCTCTTGGAAATATACTTTCCATTTCATAACTTCAAGAATTTTCCTTTATTAGACAATGAACTTTATCAGTGATGTGGAAATTTCCAACTTTGAGAGCTCAGGTATTTGTGTAATTGATGTGCAAAAATAACTTTAAATTGCTTTTTTTTACATTGCAACTTAGAATAAATTTTCATAATTCATATTCATTGTATCATATATGTCAGATACATAAATGGTTTAATTCAATTTCTTAGTTGTGATATTCAGGGTGATTCAGGGTGAATTCTGAATATGTGAGTATAGTTAGTGTGTCACATTCCTTCTTGCCCTCAGCAGTATTGAATTTAGTAGGTGAATAATTGAGAAGTTGTTTCATCTGGCTGTGGTTAAACAGATCACTACATCTTTTTTACTGCCATTGGCATGGAGCAATTAATTCTGAATCAGCAACCCAGGAAAGTGAAAGGAAAAAATGATCCTCCAAGAAAAATTGATCATTAATATACCTGTTTAGAAGGTCAATTGGACAAGATGAAGACAGGGCTGATTTCCCCACACTATATTCTTTTATCATTATTGGCCTGAACTTGAGATGAATTAACAGCAAGTTGAAACTAAATTTTTCACTCATGGTCAGAAAAATAGCTCTTCCAATTCCTCTGTTATCACAGATACTCTTGCAGTTCAGGAAATTAAATTATCCACTGAAGGTGTTTATGTTGTCTCATAACTATAATGATGAGTTGATTGACCTTCCGTAGGGTCTCAGAAGTTGTCACACATTGCTGGGAACTGTGGAGTTGCCAGCGTTGATTGAAGATTCTGCTGAAAGCACAGCTTTAAAAAGCAAAAAAAAAGTTCCCGCCCATTAGCCTTTAACCCAGCCCATCCCAGCCCATCCCAGGAGCTCTTTCTCTGTTCTGTTTCTATCCCACAAACCAGCCTATTCTCTTAGAGCTTTTTCTTTTTTGAGGAGGATTGTCCCTGAGCTAACATCTGTGCCAGGCTTCCTCTATTTTGTATGTGAGACACCGCCTCAGCATGGCTTCATGTGTGATCTGTAGTTTGGTGCCCAGGATCAGAACCCACAAACCCTGGTCTGCTGAAGCAGAGGGTGGAAACTTAACCACTATGCCACCTGGCTAGCCCGCACTTAGAACATTTTGTGTTCCCATTGCTCATTGTAATTTCTTCATACAACCTTGCCTGGTTTATATAATTCAAAGAATAGGGTTTAATTATGTATTTTTGATCTGTTTATATGGAGATTCACTTCCATCAGCAATATTTTTACAATCTACTTATATAAGTCATGCTGAGGTTTTAATGTCAACTTGATGCTTCCTAATAAGAGGAAAGTACAGAACTAGAGAAACGGAGATTATTTTAAGAAATATTTTGGAGTGGGTTAATATTGATTTTGTGTTAGGAAGGCAAGGTAGTATAATGGTTAAGAGCATGATCTCTAAAGTCCAATAGACTTGGTGCAGGTGACTGGCTCAGCTCCTTCTGGCTGAGTAAGCTTGGCGAAATTTTTTATTCCCTCTGACCTTGAATTTCTTTGTCTGTAAATTGGAATAATAATACGTCTATCTGAAAGATATCATTAGGATTAAATCGGAAAAAATCCAAGTAAAGCATTTGACATAGTGCCTGGCACATAATGAACACTCAGTATGTGCTATTATTGTTATTTTTAATGTTATTGTTTTGGTATAATGATTTATGTCATTGTTTGGCTTTTTCCTCCTAATTCCGGAGTGGGAAATACTTGAAAAAGGCTTGAAAGTGTATATATTAGCAGACCTTGACCATCGTCTTCTAATAGTAATCAGATCCTTTTTAAAGATTGCAGAGGCTAGGGTGGAATTTAGGTCTTGACATATTTGGTATCTGAACCCGATTCCAGTCACCTCAGTGCAGATTCATTTTCTTTATAATCTGTAGAAATTAAAATAGTAGTACAGGCTCCTATTTATGACAGCAATCTGAGCCAGGATTTTGTAGTTTGTAGAAGTGATACTGTTTAACGTTCTCCATAATTTCATGGGGTTTAATAGGTTTACTAGGAAAGTACGTAGACGTTTTAGAGTTTAAACAGATGTTAGAGATACTCTAATTCAACCTGTCATCAAATGAGGAAACTGTAGGCAAGTTTAATGAAGAATTCAACTAAGATTTCTTATCTTTGTGTAAAATGTAAATAAAACTTTGCAAAAGAAAGAACTAGCTAATAATCATTAAGTTGTTACCATCACTCCAAATTTTCATCTGATTGTTATAAATAAATAAGAAATATATTTTAGAGTTGCAATCAGTGTATAGACCATTCTGTGTGAATGTTTTCTCTTAATATTATCCTTTCAATTTTAATTATTAATATGGTTACTCTCTTTTGGGCTGCATGGTTTGCTTGGTCATTCCTATGTTGTTGGGTATTTGAGTTATTTCCCACTTTTTCCTATTATAAATAGCACTGCTATGAACATCTTTTCTTTCAAGTTATTCCCCTGCTGTCTACCCCCCTCCAATTAATTCCTAGGGTAATATTCCTGCAAATTAATCAAAGTAATGTATTACATTCTAGTTACTGATAGCTTTGAACTCACTTCACAAATACCTCGCTATTGCAACTCAGATACTAGAGGTTTGACTAAATGTAGGTCTTCTTAGGTAGTTGCTTTTATTAAGCAGAAAAATCTTTTTACCAGCATAGAGTGAGCTACAAAGAGAATTTTTAAGGGAAAAGGAAGAAGAGAAGGTGTGAGAAGACCCGGGGGAAATTTGACAGTTTCCTAATTCCTCCTGAGTCTGATTTTCAGAATGTTGTTTTGTTTTCTTATACAGCATATCAGGTACACTCGAGTTTTTAAAAGCAGAGATAGAACTATTTTAAAGATAAATATATAACATTTTTGGATTAACCATAAATAGGCTTCTGTCCATTAGTGCAGATATGAGCATGTTTTAGTCTTCAACATCACATAATTCTTTTGTTACAGAGATCTACTTTCATTTCTCAGACCTTAAATACAGATTTGAGTTTCTGTCTTTATAACAGTCCTGCTGCCAGATACAATTCAGCTTTGATGGGAAGGAAGTCTTGTGGCCAGATGGGTGGAGATCCATGATACAAGGCCATAAAGATAAAAATGGAAAGAAAAGGAAAACTAAAGGGCTTCAAGACAGGGCTCTGTAACAAAGAGGAACCTGACTATAGGCAGTGCTCGTTCTGAAGACAGGGGCTTCTTTAAAGTTATGAAAGGAATGAGTCCATTATTTTTATTTTTAGTTTAGTTTAATTTATTTTTGGAATAGATAGTAATTTCACACAGATCAAAATTCAAAGGAAAATTCTTCCTCAAACCCAGGTCTCTCCCCCAGCTACTCAGTTCCCCTCTTACAGGCAACCAGTATTACTAATTATGTGATTGTCCTTCCAGAAATGTTCTGTACAGATGCAAGTAAATATGTGTCTAAACATACACGTATGTTTCTGTATATGCACGCATGTGTATTCTGTTTCTTCTTGTTCTAACAAATGGTTGCATCATATACATACTGTTCTACACTTTGCTTTTTTGCCTAACATTAAATCTTGGAAATTATTCTGTATCAATAGAAGGTTTCTTATTCTTTGAAACACTTTAAAAATGTCACGTGTCCTCATTGGGTGAAAATAATTCTTAACCCAAGGATTGGGCCTAGGGATTAGGCCTGGTACATAATAGTATCCAAGAAATGTTTGTTGAATGAATGAAGGAGTGAGGGAATTAATTATCTTATTAATTTAAGGTACAAATAGAAAGAAGCAAAAAGCTAAGAACTACCTGAAGCTCCGAGACTGTTGACCTAATCCTGACCCTGGGACCCAGGGAAATCTAAGGGATGACATCACAAAATGTACATCTCTTTTAAAGAGGCATCGGAAACTCTCTTTAAGGCTTCATCATACTAGGAGATGGCAATAGGAAGAGATGCCTCTGGAGGTGGGGGAAGAATGGAGTTACAGGATGGCCCCTAGACTCCCAGAGTCGGGATATGTGGTCCTGGTTTTGCTGTGACAGAGCTCTGGGACCTGGAAGAAGTGGGTTCATCTCTCTGTGCTGTCCTTTCTTCAAAAGCAAAACAAGGCAGTTGGAGTAGATTATTTCAGTGGAACATTCTCACTCTAAGATTATGTCATTTATAATTTTGCAATTTCCTGTCTGATTACCAATGTGTTGAAACTGCATTTACAGAGACAAAAAATGAAGTGTCCTTTCTCTAAGATAATATAGAGCCTTACAGGTTATTGGTAAAAATGTGATTATTAAGATTCCAAGATTAGACTGTAGAAAGTAATTTGCAACAATTATATTCCTTACAGAAATTTATTGGCCAAACTATTAAGACAGAAGCAGATTTATGGGGGTAGGACTAAATACCCCACACATTGACACATTTTGAGGGAATTAATATTACGTAGTTTTGGCCTTTAATAAGTAAAAGAAAAAAAATCAGGCAAATAAAATTTACTATAATATTAAAGCTATTCGATAATAAACATAATTGTTATAAATGATAATATATTTAACAATAATTATTAAATATAGTTAGTTATTAAAATAGTAACTAATAGTAAATATAATTCATAGTAAAATAAATCTTTTTTCTCTTTATTTTAGTTAAGTATGAAAGCGAAGCTAGTAAATATTGGGACACGTTTTACAAGATTCATAAGAATAAGTTTTTCAAGGATCGTAATTGGCTGTTGAGGGAATTTCCTGAAATTCTTCCAGTTGATCAAAAAACTGAAAAGAAGATGAAAGAATTATCAAGGGATCACATAAAAACTAATGCTGCAAATTGTTTTTCAAGAATGCACTGCCCTAGTCTGCCTGAATTAAAAAGTCATTACAAGAAAAGTTCTAGCTCGTCAGATGGACAAAGCAAAGCAGTGTCTGATTTTTCCAACCTGGACTCGGAAGAACACAGAAAAGGACCTCTGAAGGCGGACTTGTTTCCTGGTAGCAATGCCACTTTCAGAATCCTAGAGGTACGGTACTGCAGGGCCAAGACAGGAGGTGGCAAATCACTTTAAAATGTGCATTCCATATCACGTTATGAACTATCCAGATTTTTTTAGGGGGAAAATGATCAAATCTAACTAAATAAATGTAAATAAGTCTAACTAACTAAATAAATCTAACTAAATAGATAAATGTTCAGTATACTTTTGTGCATAAAAAATATTTAAGGAAACTCATCTTTAATCGGGCAGATTTTAAGTTTATAGTTTTATTTTTTTTTCAATTTGTCTTTTGGTGGTTTTTTTTAAAGATTCTCCTTGAGCTAACGTCTGTTGTCTATCTTCGTCTTTTTTTTTTCTTCTCCCCAAAGTCCCCCAGTACATAGTTGTATATTCTAGTTGTAGGTCCTTCTGGTTCTGCTATGTGGGGCGCCACCTCAGCATGGCCTGATGAGCAGTGCCAGGTCTGCGCCCAGGATCTGAACCAGTCAAACCCTGGGCCACCAAAGCAGACCACAGATTTAACCACTCGGCCACGGGGCCAGCCCCTGTCTTTTTTAATTTCTGACTTGAAGCCAGTTTTAAATACCAATAAAGTTTTGATCCTAATTTCTCTCTTTTTCTGTTATTACCCCCTTTTAGGTGAAATAGAAATAAAGTGAGATATATAATTTGCTTTAATCTGGTATAGACCTTGATTTTCTATTTTGAAAAATAAGCGTTTTCCTTCTGATTATAAAGGAGTATATTTGATTACAGAGATTTTGCTAAGGAGTAGGTGAGAGAAATAAAATTATCTACAATCCCACAAACAAGGAATTTAAACACTTTAACATTTTACTGACTTTTTTCTCCTTTTTGTTTATATTGTTTTATATAGTTCAGCTATACTGTACCTGTATTTGGGGGTTTTGCTTTGTTTCTATTTAATATTATATCCTAAGCAGTTTTCTCTATCTTTAAAAATTTTCTGTAACATTTTCACTGCTGCAAAATATTTTACTATGGGGAGTATAGTAATTCTACTTATCTATTTTCATACAACTGGGCATTTAAATTGTTTTCAGGTTTTCTACAGCAAACATCTTTGGGTATAGACTTTTCTGCACTTTCTTTTATTATCTTGGGTTAGATTTACTAGTTCATAACTTATAAAAAATTTTTTATTTTAAAGATTTTATTTTTCCTTTTTCTCCCCAAAGCCCCCTGGTACATAGTTGTATATTTTTAGTTGTGGGTCCTTCTAGTTGTGGCATTTGGGATGCTGCCTCAGCATAGCCTGATGAGCGGTACCATGTCTGCACCCAGGATTGGAACTGGCAAAACCCTGGGCCACTGAAGCGGAGCACACAAACTTAACCACTCGGCCATGGGGCCGGACCCTAAAAATTTTTAATATTCTTAAAATGTGTTGACAAATTATTTTCTAAGAAACTGTACTAACACCAATTCGCAGCAGTGGAGATCTGTTTCATCACATTCTCATTGGTTGGAATATTCTTATTTTAGTGCTTTCTGCTTTGTTAGACAAAAATTATACCTTGTTTTATTTATTTATTTTTTTGGTGAGGAAGATTGGCCCTGAGCTAACATCCATTGCCAATCTTCCTCTTTTTTTTTGGCTTGAGGAAGATTGTCCATGAGCTAACATCTGTGCCGATCTTCCTCTATTTTGTATATGGGACCCTGCCACAGCATGGCTTGATGAGCAATGTGTAGGTCTGTGCTGGAGGTAAAGGGCTGGGGAGCGGTGGGGACAGGGAATCCAAACATGTGGACCCTGGGCCACTGAGGCTGAACGTGAACACTTAACTACTACACCACTGGCCTGAGGGCCCCCCCTTGTTTTAATTTGCATTTCTTTGATTATTAAATAGGTCACATAGTTCTTCAAATGTTTAGAAGCCATCTGTACTTTTGTGTTCTGTTTATTTTCTTTGCTTATTTATCTGTTGTTTTTTAAAATTAGCTGTGCCCTTTATCATATTTATTGCAAATGTTTTTTTTTCACAGTGTGTGGTCACCTTTTAATTTGGTTTGTTTTGGGGTTTAGTGTGTAAAATTTTAGATATTTTCATAGTCAAATTTCTCAGTATTATTCTTGTCCTTTTGGCTTGAGAAAACTCTCCTATACCCAGAGATGCAGTAAATTTTTTCTACTTTTTTTTTTAAATAAAAAATCTGATGTTGGTGAGGAAAATTTAACCTTGTTTTTGATATTTGTTTATTCTTTTGATTTTAGGTTGGCTGTGGTGCTGGAAATAGTGTTTTTCCAATTCTGAACACTTTGCAGTGAGTTTTAGAGTTTTCTCTTACAAAATTTTACATATGTATGGGATGTTGGGAAATTCTGGAAAAATGTTGTCATGTATATGCCATAGTGTTCTTGTTCCCATATGAACAATAACTCAAGCAAATTTCAAAAGAAGTGTCTTAGTCTTAGTGGCTAATTTCATGTGAACTTGGAATTACTCTGAAAATAGTGTTTAACAGCCATGGGTTGTCCACCATGGGTTGAAGTAATTTTTTTTTTTAAAGATTGGCACCTGAGCTAACACCTGTTGCCAATCTTCTCTTTTTCCTTCTTCTTCTTTTTTTCTGCTTTTTCTCCTCAAATCCACCCAGTACATAGTTGTATATACTAGTTGTGGGTCCTTCTAGTTGTGGCATGTGGGACGCCACCTCAACGTGGCCTGATGAGCAGTGCCATGTCTGCACCCAGGACCGAACCAGCAAAACCCTGGACCCCTGAAGTCGAGCACGTGAACTTAACCACTCGGCCACAGGGCCGGCCCCAAGGGTTGAAAGTAATTTTTTAAGCTTTTGTTTGTATGGATGAGAGAATAAGAAAAGAGCAAGAGATTTAATCTGCCCACTAAACTGTGAATTGCTAAACTTCAGAGATTTATTTGCTCCTCCAGGATACATACATATTTTACACATAGAGAATTGAGTTTAAAGCTTACACTTTAACCTTCATTCTATTTTGTCATCACTTCTGGAGTCACACCCGGTATAAAACCTCCCTGTGTCAAATGATTGTCCCTATACTTGAAATTGTTTAGAGGTAACAGCAACTAACCCTAAGACAAAAAAGCAGAGGTAGATGACAGGGCTCTCCTGGCCTGCCCTTCCTGTTCACATATACGTCTTAGTATTTATTTCCATGGATGAAGAAGACACACCTTACAAAGCTTTTCTAACACCTTTTACCCATGGTTGGTCTGTCAAGTTTTATTTTTTTTTTAAGTTTACATAATAGCTTTCATGTTATTTTTCCATTATAAAACCAACATAAGCACATTCCAGAACGTTTCCATTAGAGGAAAAGGGGAGGGCGGGGGATCACCCATCATCCTAACATAGCTGCTGACGTGTGTATTTTTAAATTTAATGATGCTATATTTTTAACTTTTCATTATGAAAATGTAAAAGCATTCGAAAAGTAAAGAGTAGTTCAGTAAATTCTCATATACCCACCCCCTTGATTCAGTAGTATTTAACATAATGCCAACATCATGACACTTTATTTTAAAATACTTATGATATATCTGAAAAAAATCAGGACATTCTTCATCACTATTATAAATCTAACATAATAGCTAGTAAGTAATTCCCTAATATTATCAAATCACCAACTAAAGTGACCAGGCAGAAATGAAACTGGCGGATTTGCAGTTCTGAATGGCCTTTCTCCTTTTGTTTTTATTTTCTTTGTTTTCCCCTTTTCCAATTTCTGGGCCAAAATTTTCTTTTCTTTTATACCACATAGCCAGGTTTGTTCACCCTAGTGATGTCCGAGCTTATAATATACATAAATCTACTACATGGGCAGTTGATTTTGTGTTACTTTATGACTAATCTCAAGGTATTATTTAGCATGTCATTTCTTTATGTATTGTTTCTCCAACCACTGTTTATATTCCTTGAGGTAGAGAACATATTTTGTCCTAATCTGATTTTACAAGTATCCTAACAGTACAATACAATATAGATAGAGCTCAATACATATTTACTGATTAATATCTCTGATTCCCCACTTGTTAGTTGCATTTTTTTTCTCTCTGCTCCCTCCAACTAATAATTGCAAGCTCTTGCCTCCTCACTCTCTCTTTCTTCTTGGCTGTGTCTATTTTTGCCTCATATCCATATTTTAGAAATCACTGTAGCTCAATAACCTGAGATAATTAATTCATCTTTAAAAGGCAACCAGTGATTAGCCTTCCAAAGGGAGAATTAGACTTTTTCCTCCATCTAAGAAATTATGTTTTGTTACTTTTCAAGAGTATAGGATTAATGTTTTACATTTTCAGAATATTTTACCATAATTAGACCTCTGGAATTGAGAGGTCATGTCATTCTCCAAGGATCATTTAATTCTTAAACCCCCAGCCAAGAGAGTGTTTGGTGGTGTAGTGGTAGTAGAGGTATTTACACCTGCTTGCTGGGAGAAGGGCCAAGGCAGTCAGCTGATTTTACAGAAAAGCTCTGGAAAGTATTGGGTGGTCACAAGATTTCAGCCTGCACTGCTGATGCAGTGGGACTTCAGTCTCAGAGGTCATGCTGCCATCCTGGTAGGACACATGGCAAATGGCACATGCTTTCCCTTAGCTACTAGACTATTCTGTATCTTGTGGGTGTTTAGTAGCCACTGCCCAAAGTTCGACTGCATGCCTTTCGTAATGAGTTAGATGTGCCAGTGTCCAGAGAAACATTTTGAGTTATATGGAAGTTTTTTACAGAACCAAGTTAAGTTCTTAAGTTTTTAAGTCCCTGGAAGGCAGAAGGCAGATCTTCCTTTAATAATGATGATGATGATAATGATGATGATAGCAAGAGCAACAACAATAATAATGACTAACATTTATTAGGTGATTACTCTGAGTCAGGCACCTTTCTAGAAACTTTATCTATGTGAATCCGTTCAGTCCTCAGAACCACCTTAGATGCCATATTTATCTCTGTTTTAAAGATGGGGAGACTGAGTTACAGACAGGTTAAGTAACTATTGCAGGGTCACACAGCTAAATGGTAAAGCCAGGATTCACCTGAAGCAGTCTGGTGTAAGAGCCCTCGCCTTTAGCCATCATACCACATAGTGCTCTATTCATCTGAGTGTTTATTGAGAACATTTCAAACACATGTAACCACCCAGCAAATTATGAGTCACAAATATATGGATTTCATGGGAAACAATAGGTGTATATGCTGCAATAAACTTTTTACATAGGATAGATGAGAAAAGACAAGCTGTGCAAGTTTTAACTTTGATTCAGTACTGGTTAACTTTTCATAACCAAATATTATTCATCATTAAATATTACTTTAACTTATTTGGACACATCTTAATTTGAATGCAAATCCCTAGTGGCACACAATGAATAAGTTATACATGAACATAGTGTTCATCAATGAGTAGCATTTAAGAGTGTAATCAGCCTGGGTGAGATTTTGCTAAATGCATATTTGTGCTTGTATTCCATATTTATTTAGAAGTCCTCCTTGCTTGAAAAGCCTCCTGTATCAAATTAGAAGTTCTAATTATGTGCTTCAAGGCCCTCCTGTATATACTGCAACATACTGTTTGGAACATTCCGAGAGCTTGGGCTCTCGGAATCAACTCTACTTCTCCTCCCTGGCATGTGACTCCCACCTCTAAACCCTAATAGCATTTCCCCTTCTCCCTGCTTAGCAATGCTATCCCTCTCTTTCAAAATTCTTAAGTCTTACACCTCAGGGTGCCTGACTCTATAGAGATTGTATAAAACCAATCATGTCCCCAAATAGGCTATAAAATCCACAAGAGCCAGGACCATACTTATAGTTACTGTTTAAGGACATGCTGATCTCTTTCTAAGTACTAAGCAATATGATGCAAGGATTATTTGATAACAACATACAAGATATGATTAGGAAGGGTACTTACCCACAAAATTCAAAGTGTACACTTTCCCATTAATAACCATGGTCTAGTCATTGTTACTGAATTTCAGATAAAAACCAAATAGAACTTGTCTAAGTTCAGTGGAGGCCAATTAAAATTAGTCAAGATTTTCATATGGGTAAACATTTGCCCCTAAAAAAAGCCATGAATTTACGTACTTTATGTTTTGTAAATAAAGCAATTGAGTCTTGGATAAGTTAAGTCAAATTCACAGAGTTTAAACACAAATCTATTTGGCTCCAAAAAGTGTACTCTTACTATTTTATTAGACAATTTCATTTACTACTTTGTATTCTAATGCTTGGTACATATATGAGGCTCAATAAAAGTTTGACAATAACTTAAAAAGATAACTAAGAATTAATATATTCGTGTTTTATTCTTTTTTAGAAGTTATACTTGCATGCTGTTAAATATATGCTTATAAATATAAGCATATATATATATATATGTGTATATATATATATATATATATATATATATATATATATGGTTTTTTGTTTTTTAAATCTTTCTGCCCCGTCAGGGCATCAGAGCCTCTGTGAGAGGCCCAGGAGCCAAATGAGTTGAACACACAGGAAGAAGAATGAAGCACTAAGGGACACAGGGGTTTGAGGGCCCTTGGCGAAGGGTAGAACTTGGCTAAGCTAAGAGAAACTACAGGCCATGCTGGCTGGAGGCAGAGAAGAGAGTGCCTGTGGTGGGAGTGGCCAGGAGGAGGATGGAGCAATGCTGATGGATTGCTTTGGAAGTTTCCCATGTGAGAGTACGATGGGTTCTAAGGCAGGTAGGCCCAAGTAATGGAGAACCTTAAAACCAGCACAGGAATTTGAAAGTTATGCCATCATTAATGATAAGTGTTTGAGGCAATGCTGGTTCAGAAACAGCATGACGGTACCCATACACCACTATAGAGGCCAGTATCTAAAAAGCAGAAACAGCAAACCGAGTGTCATCCAAAATTCTTTTAAGGAAGTACTTTTTAACAAGTTCCTTTAGCAGTTTCCTTTCTTGTGTCAGCTGAGCATATCTGGACTCTAGTTTTAAATATTTCTTCCATTTTCATAGGAATGCTCCAGAGTCCTTTCTGTATTGTTGTGATTTTGCTTCTGGAGCTGTGGAGCTAGTAAAGGTATGCCTTATATTTTCTTTAAAGAGAGCCATATAAGAATCTAATTTATTTGTTGTTGAAGTGATTTTTTTGAAATGTTTCTGCCTCAAATGTTACTGGTGACCATTTTTAACTGAGCTTTTACTATTTCTGGGAATCATATCATAAACTGGTGCCTAAGATACTACCCTAAAACAATAAAAGTTGTTTTGAATTTAACATATAAAGTTCAAGGGTCAACAGCTCCTACAAGGTGATATTTGTATTTATGTCTCTAGAGCCTTACACACAGTCTGACACATAGTAGGCACTCAATAAATTAGTAATTTGGGGGGGGAAAAAGTCTGAAAAGGCATATATTGTAAATCTAAAATGTCCTACACTGTAAGGAAAACAGTGGGGAACCTGGACTTGTTTGACCAATGCCCGAATACTAGTGAGCATTACCTTGGCAAGAAGAGGTAATTTTAGGAAATGGAAAAGGAAAGGAAATTCTACTAACAAAAATGTGTAGTGGACACGTGGAACATAATTTCTGATAATAAGAGTAATAGTTATTCATTACAGTTGTCGCCATTTTCTAAAATATTGAGAAGCCTGAAGCGGAAGATAAAATTCACCTGTAATCTCACTTCCTAGAATCCTGGGGTGAATCAATGTTGATATTCTTCTAGTGTTGTGTTTGTAGGCAAATTGCATGTGTGTGTACTCTAATGCAATTTTTTAAAATAACAGCTTTATTGAGATATAGTTCACATACCATAACATTCACCATTTTAAAGTATAGAATTCAGTGATTTTCTGGTATACAGAGTTGTGCAGCCATCACCATTATCTAATGTCAATTATGTAGTGTAGGATATTTATATTTTAAGTCAAAGGAGGTCTGGAACAAACAGTGGGAGAGGGAGCTGAGGACCATCTCAGTGTGTCTGAAATAACATAGGGTAGGCTTCCAACCACGCTGCCTACTGACTCATAAAGACTGCCCTACTCCACTTTTAAAATTAAAGAGAGATTGCAAAGAATGTTTGTTATCAAGTCTGATTGCTAGACTTAATTTTTTATGGCAGCTTGAAATAAGCTAGCAGAATACTGAATTGGAAATAAAGTGCATTCAAATTTATAGAGGAAAGGCAGTTGGGAGAAGTAAAAAATTTGACCTTTTTATTTTAAGAAAAATACTAGAAGCCTGCTAACTACTTTTTTTTTTCCTTTTTATTCTCTTATCATGACAGTCACACTCATCCTACAGAGCAGCCCAGTGTTGTGCCTTTGTTCATGACGTTTGCGATGATGGCTCACCCTACCCTTTTCCAGATGGGATCCTGGATGTCATTCTCCTTGTCTTTGTGCTCTCTTCTATTCATCCTGACAGGTAAATGAAGATGAAAGGGCAAAGCAAATGTGTAAAGCCCCTTTATCAACAGTGGTTTTCAGAACTATCAAAGCAAAAATTACAATTCTTGAGTTTATTATTTGGTGAACTACATTATGTATAATATGCAGCCTTTTAAATGCAGTTTTTCCTTTCTTCAGACTTTTAGAAAGAAACTGGTCAAACTACTTCATTAGTGAGCTTTCTGTCACCCTCAGAATGAAGTGAGCATATTCTGGCAAGACACATACCTATTAAAAGTGACAATGCTTCAAGGAAATTACAAATTCAGAACAGCCTAATAGACTCCCAAGAGGGAAATTGTACTTGGTGATCAGAAACAAACATCTTTGATTTAGCGTCTTACTGAATGTTCATGAAGAGGTGGGCGCTGAATTGGTTTGGCTTCACACAGGTCTGTCGACGGGCTTGAAAAAATTTGTTTTAAGGAAGCCCACTAAGGAATTAGGGGTTATCAAGATTTGTCAGATTAACCTTGGACCTTTATAATCTAACTTGGCCTAGTGCCATCATTTAAATATTTATGACTTAGATTTTTTTGTTCACACAATGTTTTGAAACAATAAATATAGCTTTTCTCCAGAGAGGAAGTCTAAAGAGGTATTACTAACAATTAAAATGATCGCTTTTCTTAAAATTTTGCCACCTCATATGTATTGAGGCATGTGTGTGGTAAGTGTCAGGGCTTGTGCCTTTGTAAGGTTTTGAAAATTGCGTTTTCTCCTGTGGTAGTAGATTCACCCCAGGAAAGATCCTCTGGTAGTAGATACAGACTTGACATCAACGAATTTTTGATGAGTGTGACCCTTTCCCAAAGAAACTATGTTACCATGTGCTTCTTTCTTTGCAATTACAAGGTCACTGGGACTCTTTACAGTCCTTTTATTTCTCATTCCAAACTGAGCATTTTGATTACTTGTGGAAAAACAAATTAGATTTCCAAATAAATCTGAATGAAAGATACATTTGCACCTGGTGAGCTATATCAGGTTCCATAAAGCTACTTTTTCCTCCCAGTTTCTATAGCTTATTTCTTTCTGCTGATTTGTTTGGACTATTGGCATTATTCAGGTACTGGTAGAAAGATGTCATCTATGTATTTTGTTTCATAGTTAAAAGGATGGAGTAGGTGGATAGAGAACAAGATTTTCTATTTGACACCCATAACAGGAAATGTTTCAATTCCAAATAAGACCACAAAAAGAGTATTTGAAATTAGTTTAGCTAATGTATTTTCTCATGATTTGAATTGAATGTTAAAGAGAAGGGGAAGCAGATGTCTTGGGAAGATTGCTTTATAGTACAGTATGTTCATTCTCTTTATTATAAAATAAATTTGGATGTGTCATGTCAGTAGCCACTTTCTTACCTACGTGGAAATGATCTAAAAATAAAATGAATGAGTAGAAGGAAAGCAATAGTGAGTGAAAAGACAAGGCAATATCTTTAGGGTCATTTAGGACTGTGGTAGTTGATTCAGCCCCAGGAAAGTTCTAGAAAAGTGGCTTCTTGCCAGCTTGGAAAAATCCATGCACAAATGAATGGCAAGCAATTCAGCTGGACCTTGTGTCTGGGCATCCCACCTTAAATGGGAATAAACCATAGGAGGCTACAAAAGAAGAGCCGGCTGTCCTTCTTGTCATTGAAATAAAAGAAAGTATAATATGTTTCCCAAAGATCCAAGTATAGACCAGGAAGCCAATAAATACTTATTTTTTAAATCTCTTTTCCTTCTCCTCTCCCTTCATCCAGAGATAGATGAGGATAGCAGAGTTGGCCCAAGTAGGATAAAAAAAGATAAGGGGCTTTCTCCCATTCTTGTCTTGTCCATCTCACCCTCAGCCCACTGCCACCTGCAGTTCTCAGGAACCGGCTCTGGAATTGTATTATGAGCCAAGATGGGTCATCAAGAAAAGTAGCTTCCCACCCCTTCCCTTTACCCACAACCCCAGATGTTAAAGGATAATTGGGAGGAAAGGATTTGCAGAAGGAGGTGCTGCATTTTGAAGTATTTGATTCTTTGTTTTTCTGCATTTTCATTTCATGCTTGTTTTACTAATAATTGCAGAAATAGATTTTTCTCTGTACATACAACATTTATCCTGAAAGTGAATATTTTAAGGTTCAGATATGGTTTTCTTTAATTGCCAAAGCCTAAGGATATAAGCACTGTGTAAAAATAACCTGTGATAAAATAAACAAGGAAAAATGCTTTTCTTTTTCCCTTTCATGTACTTATGTTTCACTTTTTTAAAAGAGCTTTTCATCTAATCATGCGACCTCTTTCTGTCATATTTCTCTCTTATTTTCATAGTTACTTTCATTTTCTTACTACCTATTTCCTTCATAACCTGGCGTGATCTGACTTTCACCCCGTTATTCCACTGAACAGTGTTTTAATTGGAAGGAATTTACAGATTATCTGACCCAAACCCCTCATTTCTAAAATAAAAGCTCAGAAGCTTTAAGTAGTATTGATAAAGCAGAGACAGCAAGAACTTAGCACACAAGCTGCCATTTACCATTCTCTGCTCAGGGCAGACACTGATAATTGATTTTGTACTGTGTCATTCCCCATGAGTCTTATGAGTCCTCAGTAGAGCTCTGGAGGCAGCCAGTGTCAGTCACTTGCCATTGATATGAGATCTGAAATCTTTGCCATCTCTGGTTCATAACTATACATAAGGCCATGAACACTTAACCAAAAACGTTAAATCCAGAGAAGTCACAGGGGGTCGCGTTGGACTGGGAGCCAGATGAGTAGAATAAACAGTAAAAGA
The DNA here is from genome assembly GCF_041296265.1 of Equus caballus. Taxonomy (NCBI): domain Eukaryota; kingdom Metazoa; phylum Chordata; class Mammalia; order Perissodactyla; family Equidae; genus Equus; species Equus caballus. The sequence continues at coordinate 51,353,039 of NC_091701.1, read as the reverse complement.
AAGAAAGTAAAGGCTTCCCAGTATTAAGCTAGGGCTTGGAGTGTGAACGGAATTCAAACAGGCAGAGAGTAAGGAGGAGAGACTTCTTTTGGGGAAACCACGTGAGCAAAGGCGTAGACTGCTCAGAGCCAAGCATGTAACGGTTTGACTAGAGGAGATGCTTCAGATTAGGAGGTGGTGGGAAAGATGTTGGAAGGATTAATTGAGGCCAGTTGTAGGCAATCTAAAGGGCTCAGGTAAGAAATTAAGATTTTATCCTATGGATAGAAATCTTGAAAATTTTTGAGTGAAGGGATGATTTGACAAAACCATTTTAAGCAGAATAATTCATCAATAATATGCAAGAAGGATTGACAGGGAGAATAATAAAGCACATGAGGAAGCTATTCAGTTTCCAGGCCTGAAGAGGTGGGAGTTTGTATGAAGGGAGTACTAATAGGAAACAAAATAGAGACAAAATATATTAAAGATGCCATTAAAAAGAAGAAAAAGACATAGAATTTGATGACCAAATGGTTGTGGAGAGGATAGTGGAAGAAGAGAAAAATAAAAGGGGTCGAAGATTTCTCTGAGGTTACACTTTGGTGAATGATGGTACCTTTGAACTAAATAAAGAAGTCAGGAGGAAAAGGAGCTGGTTTTGGAGGAAGGTGATCCCAGTTTAGATATGTACACTTTGGGATGGCTCTCACATATTTTTTATCTTACAAGGAAAATGAAATGACTTCAGTTTTTTCTGCCTTGGAACTATCTTAATTTGCTGTTTGGAAATGGCTACATGGTTTTGTAATTCAGCTTTGACATCAGACATTAAGCCCTGTGAAGTTACCACTCAGGTCATTTGGGTGATTTCTTGATCGTCTAGGCTTTTTGAATCTGATTATTTAGCAAGCTTGTGTCTTATTTTTCTTTCTATATGAAATATTTTTGGTTTTGTTGCCTTTATGTTTATGGTTTAAATTTCTTTGGCCTATCAAACTTTGCTCATTTTATCTTTAAGACGGTTAAGTGTGGCATACAAAACAAGACTTCCACAAAGTATCTTGCTTTGTTTCCAAAGGATGCAAGGTGTTGTAAATCGACTGTCCAAGTTACTGAAACCTGGGGGAATGCTGTTGTTTCGGGACTATGGAAGATATGATAAGACTCAGCTTCGTTTTAAAAGGGGTAATAGTATATTCGATTTGGAGTTATTTTCATGTGTTTTAAAGAATGCTTTGTTTATAGTTCATGTCAAGTTTTGTTATTTTTTGTTTTTTTAAGAATACAAAGATTCTCTTATCACAGTTATTTTCTTTTAGGTCATTGTTTATCTGAAAATTTTTATGTTCGAGGAGATGGTACCAGAGCATATTTCTTTACAAAAGGTATGTTTATCGATAAGGGAAAATAATTAGCTGTAAAAACTCTCTTTGGTTATTATTTGCAGGGAGAAACTCAAAAGCCTGAAAAATGAGGCTTCAGTAGTTGATTAAACATTGGATGTCCTCATACTTTGGTGACTATAACTGTTCTATATAAAACAGTTGAAAATGGCTTGTTTGCCTTTTAATCTTTTTCCTGTTGAAATTGCTTTAAAGAATCACTTGTTTCATCCTCATGCCCAAATGAAGGTGTAGTCTGTTCCATTTTACTGAGCTAACTGAGGTTAGCCCAGTACCTACAAAAAAATTGATGGCAGGCCGCAGCCAAAGAAGGGTATTTGATTTTAAGAGTCCGTAGAAAATTACTTGTCTTTTATCAATTTCTTATTTTAAAAAAGCATTTAAAATTAATCTTGAGTTCAAGGACTTTCCCCAAACTTATGTGAGTACTTTTATAATGTGCTGTTTGGGGTCTCTGCAACCAACAAAAACTCAAACAGGGTGCACCTTTCAAAATATTGAAAGCTGCAACCAATAGTGTTCTGTGTCTGTTTATACCTGCCGTGTCAAACTGTTTGTACTTGGTGTATTTGTGTGAAGTAGAAGAAACCCACTTGGTTTCACAGGTGTCCTTCACTAATTTGTACTAGAGGGGTTTCTTGATATAAATAAAATTTAGATGGCCCATCATTCCATTAATGTTCCAGTGTTCCTGAATGCCCCTTCCCCCCCTCCCCCCAGTCACACATCATACATTTGACTGTAATTTTCGTCTTGCAGAGGAAGTCTACAATATGTTCTGCAAGGCTGGGTTAGATGAGAAGCAAAATCTGGTTGATCGTCGCTTACAAGTTAATAGGAAAAAACAGGTGAAAATGCACCGAGTGTGGGTTCAAGGCAAATTCCAGAAACCATGATACTTCACTTGACTCAAAAAAGCTCCAAATTGGTATTTTCACTCCTTTTTCATGGCTGAATTATGTACCACATTAAGGTACAAACCAGAGGATTAAACTATTCTGTGACTTCTGTAAATCTTTCATTTTTGAAAAGACAGAAGAAAAGAAGAGAATTTGTATATCCTGCTGTTTGCCATGGGTGAGCTCTTTGTGTGTTTTAAGCATATGCAGGTGATTTGGAAGATTGCAATATATTGTGTGTTTTCAAAATTTAATATGCTCAAGCTTGTTTGGGTTAATTATGTCTAACCGTTTTGTTTGTTCTTTGAATTTTATAAGCATTCAATTAAATTGCAGATATAAGTCAGATGATTCTGAGAAACCATAACCTGTCATTTTTCAGAAGTGGAAAAAAGTCATCTACTTTATTTATACATTAGTTGAACACAGTTGAACTCTCCTCCGTTGTTATCTGATAGTAGAGAGGCAGCTTACCTTGTTTCTAAGGAAAGTCACAAGACCAAGATGAAGGTCTGTTGTTGTCTGTTTTCCCCAAGACTTTTTTTTTTTTTTAATTCAGAGCCTAATGTCTAAAGTAGAATTTTAGTTTCTCTTTCCTTTCCTAAAATTGGGGAAGTATGACCCATGCTAACATTATTTTCAGGCTATTCTTGGGTGTACAAGTTGTTGTAAGCTCTCTTTAAGACAACTGTTATACCCAAGAAAACTCTTAAATTGTAACGATTAAAAATTTATTTACCACCTTGCCTCAAAAAAGGATGTAAGTTGGCTTGCAAATTGCACTTTGTAAAAATGGAGTTTCTAAGATTGGTCTTTCATTCATTATACAGCATTTACTGAGTACTTACATTGTGCTGAATTATATGGAATGATACAATAAATAAAGACCTAGCCCTGTCTTCAGAAAGCATAAATAGGATCCAGCTGCCAAAGCAAAATATGTACATCCCAAGCCTCTAAACCATGATCTAAGATAATATATGAGCAAGTACCCAAATGGGGAGCTTATCAGCTAGTAGATTTTGATTATAACCCACAGAAATCTGGAAAAAATGGACAATCTCTTGAAAGGACCACCTTTGGGATAATTCAGTTCCAACTATTTTTCCTTTTTGAATTCACTTAAAATTCACTTTCTTGAAAGACTGTGATTTGTCCCATTTGGGTCATGGATTCATCTCTTGACAGGCTGTGGCAGGGCAGCTTAATTGATGGTGCCACAAGAATGTATGGAATGGAGGAAAGTGTCTCAAAGGAAATTCAAGACACTGTTATCTAAAAAAAGAGGGGAGGGGCCTGGCCTGCTGGCATAGTGGTTAATTTCGTGCGCTCTGCTTCAGGGGCCGAGGGTTTGCTGGTTGAGATCCCGGGCATGGACCTACACACCACTCATCAAGCCATGCTGTGGCAGCATCCCATGTAGAGGAACTAGAATGACTTACAACTAGGATATACATCAATGTACTGGGGCTTTGGGGAGAAAAAAAAAGAGGATTGGCAACAGATGTTATCTCAGGGCCAATCTTCAAAAAAAAAGAAGGTGGGTCTTAGGCTAGTCCTTAAACATGTGTTCTCAGAAGATTGTGAGAAGACAAGTCTGTTTAGTATGGGACATTCGTGATTCAGAATAATGGAGAAAAGATGGGGAAGGGGTCAGCTTTTGGAGGCTTGAATAGAGGACGCATTGGGTTCTAGTCTCTAGACAGAGCCATCTGAGGTTTGTTTGTTTCTGTTCTATCCTATCTATGCCATGTTATATATGTATTTAGAGAGATTGAGGAGTTGTCTATAGGACAGAATGCAGTGAGGTCATAGGTCAGGGGCAAGGAAGACCACAAAAAGGTTTTTGCATATACTTGCCTTGGTAGGAAGTCCTCAGAAGTACAATATCAAGGTTTCTGTTTAAACATGCATCAGTCAGTAAATGTAAAAGTTAAAATCTGCCTGAGACTCTGAACTCAGTTGTATTTCATAATTAAGGTGTACATTTAAAAGCCAAACTAGTAATGAAAGTATTACATACAAGGGCAGTTAGTTAAGTTAATGTTGCTATGGGAACCCCAGCAGATCTTCTTGTGTCTCAATTTAAAAATCGTGGCCCAAGGTGGTTTTAAAAACAACAGAAGGTAAAATTATTCTCACATTCTCACACATGTAAATTGTACTGTCTCTCTCAGTCCTAAATAGCAGATTCAAGCCAGCCTCTTGACTGGCACGGTAAAATTCAGCCTCGTGTCTTTCTATAATGTTTTACAGCATGTAGTTAACCTTTAGAAACTTCAAAAATACATCAACCAAATTTGGACTGTGAGACTCAAACTGGGCTCTTTGGGTCTCTGTCTAGCATAGATCTCCTATTCCACGTGTCTGCTCAGTAGGGCCATTTCTACCGGGGTCTTCTGCTTGTTTGGTCAGTCTTTCTCTGGCTTAGCCTGCCAGGATCAACCCCCTACTTAGAGTGTGCTGCTTGGCAAAGGAAAAAAGAGAAAGACTTGATTTGGAATATTCCCTATAGACATTAAGAAATCATGAAGTGTTGCAAATGTATCTGTTTGGGTATTAAAGTATTTGATAACTGCATGAAATTCTAATTTTCTCTTCATATCCATAAAACTAGGACCAGTTAGTTAGGTAGAGTTTGATATTTAAAAATTCATCTTCTGAGGGAGCTTAATTTCAAAAGGACCATTTTCTTTCTAACAGAAAAAGATATGTTCCTTCATCTTCTTATAATACAGAGACAATGGAATATGCTGTATTGAAAATGCACCCTCCATTTTTCTCCATTTCTAAAAATTCACTTTTGAGCATTTTCCAAATGTAAAAAGTCTCACACACATGAACTCTTTCAGAAGGTGGTGAGGAAGCCAAGGTAACAGTGTCTATTATTAAAAATTTTGCATACAGTATGACACATTTGTCGTATTGAAACACTCAGTTAATGTTGACTTCTGAGAACTTATGTGCTTTGTTTTTCTCAGTTTCACATGCTTTGTCTCTAAATTATGAACACAGTCAGGTTTCTACCGTCATGCAGTTTAAATCGTTGCTGTACGTTTCATGTACTCTAGTTTGTACATGAAAATTCACCTACGTACAAAGAGCTGCCCTCCTGGGCATTCAAACCATGTAGACTGTTAAACTTCGGATAACTTAAATTCTTGCTCCAAAACTCCTATGGTATACTCCTATGGTTTTTCCACTCGTCAAAGCCAAGTTCTGAAGCCTGAGTATATCACACATTGTTACTTCTAATGGATTTTAATGTTTATTATGCTCCTCACAAGTGCAGATAATTTCACATTTGCATCACTAATAGACCTTTTCCAGAGCCTCTGCTCCTTCTGCTTCCTGCTTCTATTAGTCATCAGTAGACGACATGTTGACATGGGTATTTTTCCCCCTGCTTGTGAAGGCTTTGTACATTCTAAAGCACTGAATATATGTGAGGTGTTTTCATTAATAACAGCATTTACAGTCTACAAAGCAGCATGCAGAGTACTCCAGCAACAGAAACCGTCTCAATGGTTCTATGAGACCTTGTGAGAAAGACACTAAGATGCCATGGAAAAGTATTGCCTTGGAGTCAGACAGGAAGCATGGGTCCTAGTTCTTGTTGAACTGCTTAGCTACTCTTAATTTAGCTCTGAATGCCAAATCTTTTACATACTATACTTTTATATACTACATTATTCCCTCATTTAATCCTCAAACTCCTAGGAATTAGTTTTTATTATAACCATTTAACAGATGAGACTGGGGCTCTGAGACATTGGGTGACTTGCCCAGGATATCACTGCTAGTTAGTTGCAGAGCCACAATTTGGACCCAGAACGGTCTGATTCCAAAACTTCTACTCTCATCAGTGTACTTTTAATTGATAGACTCAAGTGCTGCTCAGAAAGCTTCTGGAGAAGAAAGCAAGCTCCTGAATCAAGCAGAGAATTATAGCAATGGGTGGGAGTTTAGATCAGATGATCTTCAAGGTGACAGCTCATTCTAGATCCAGTGATTCTATGAAGAAAGTAGGTTGCACTTGTCCACAGTTGTTACAACTGGGAAGGAAGAGAAGGAAAGGAACCGAGAGGAATGACAAAGTAAAAGCTTTCAATCAGTTCTTTTTAGCATTCTGCATATGTTTACTTCTTCTTCTGCCCTACCCCCTTCAGGCTTCAGCCTTCCGCCTTCCACTTGGCTTCCCTCCAAGCAAGCAGAGCACCCATCACTTTCATACTCCTCACTTAAGGAAAAAATCAGTCTGTACTGCAACAGGGGAAAAAAGCCCTTAAAATGTCTTCAGAGGGATTCAGCTCCAGCATAATCTAAAATAGGTGAATTCAGGGAGTGTCAATAATAAAATATGAGTGAAAACATCTTTATTTAAAACATTGTATGTACATTAATGCCACATTAATGCCAATTCAAGCATGAAATGTTGAGCATGTCTTGGAATAGGGTTTGGGATTTGAGAGGCACAAAGGTACCTGCAAGATGGCTTTGGTGTAGTTACAAATATAAATAGAAGTAAAATAACAGTTGCATCTTCATTTATAATGAATCTATATTGTGTCCTCAAAGCTACAGAGGAGAGTGGATGCCAAAATCTGTCGTTCATTAACATATGCCTTAAATGACAGGGAAGAGGTGTTGAAGACAAAATTACTTTTTCCTCCAAGTATGAATCAGCAGCATGCACTAACAAGCAAGTAATAATAGTTCTGCGTGTGAGTGCCTATAGAGGGTAAGAAAAACAGCATCAAACTGAAAATGCAAGTGCACCTGCAGGAGAGGCCCAGGAGGCTCAGAGCACGTTCCCATGAGCACCATCCTGAAGTGTCTCAGAGCACAGTGACCCCAACTCTGGCAAGTCGGGTTGGCATGAGATGGATGGAGCACATTAAAACCTCCAGATGGTCAAAGACAGCCCACCCTCAGCTGCCCCTGGAGCCCGTCAAAGGCGAGCTACAAGGCAGCACTACTTGGCCAAGAGTTTGAAACAGCTGCTTTAGATTCTATAGTGCATGTGGTTTCACAGCCACTTAACCTTTACTAAGGAACAGCTAGAGGCAGGTGAATGAATAAATACGCGTTAACATTACATGAGGAGAAAAAATCAATACTTTAGGAGCACATGGACTTCAGATAGTCACAAATAGTGTCCAGTTAGCTGTGTCCTTGGCATCCTAGTGATTTGTGTCTTTATCTTTGATTTTCTCCAGCAGATAGGCACTAAATAGAGCCCGGGCCCCAGATGTTACCTACCAAATTAAGTGAGCCATTGATTACCTACTAAAAAGCCCCAAGCATCCTCTCTCCTACTTGGTTTTATGAGGTTTGATCCAGGAAAACTATGAATTTTGTTATGCTTATACGAATTCTTTGGCAGTGTTTTCAACTCATTGCTGCTTTATGTGACATTTCCTAGTTCGTTGCAGAAAAAGCAGAAATTAATTTTTTCCTCAGTTAGTCTTTATACGTCAATTATCGATTGTTTCAGAAAACAGTGGGGAATGCCCCTTCAGGTCTTTAAGCCTTTTTTGTTGGGGAAAAAGCACTAAAACTGTGTGACTTCCTAAAATTAATGATGAGATGCTGTTGAGTCACTTGCTGTGTCATTAGTTTGTTGTTTTTTTTTTTAATGCTGTGTGCTTACCACAAGCAACACTACGCAGTTGCTGCCTCATTTCTCTCACCTCTGGCCTCCCAAGAGTCGCATGTCTTTCTCCTGAGGCTGTCCTGCCACACAGAGTGTTTGGCGTAAAGAATGTGATAGCTCTCCATACATCTTTAGTTACCCCACTCCCTCAGGTGAGCTGAGACAGCATCCCCTCAAAGCAGCATCTGGAGCTCGCACTGAAAATCACCTGAAAGAGAATGGCTGAAATTACCAGTGTCACAGGCGACACTGTAACAAGGAAATTTCTGTCTCGAAGGATAATTGTGTTTCTCGTTGTTCATACTTCTTCCTTCACAGCCCTCATTTATTTTAATGTATATATTCCACTTTGACTCTCTAGAAGATATTTTTAACGTTTTTTTAAAAATCCAAATGACAGATGAAATTCAAGATCCAGAAAAGTATTTATTCTATTTATCCTTTCCATGAATGTACTCTTAATCAACCAGTCTTTCTGAGCATCTCTTCATTTGCAGCTTTGTTTCCTAATAGAACACTTGGGCTCTGGAGATTAGTGAGACAAAGCCTCATTATAACCATCCTCATTTTACTCCCATTTCTTATATACTTTCTCTTCCTAACTCACTCTCCAGGTGCTTCTTTCTCTTGCCAAATAGTGCAAGGAAATACTTTTGCAGATCTTTTGTTTACTTTAGAAAAAACACTGATCCAGGCTTTCCCATTCGGGAGTGCTGCTCATTTCCTGACTGGCCTTTAAAGTTTGGCTCAGTAGCAACTTGGGGATTTGTTTTCTACGCAGAGTGAAAGGAGCTGGATGCCCAGCGGCCCCCGCCATGCTGGAATGAGAATTAAGTTCTGCTCATTCCCTGGATAAGCAAGCTAACATTTTCCTCATAGATTTTTTTCCCATTCCTCAAGGTTTTCATGTTTAGTCATTTAGCTTTGGCTTTTTAAAAGACATTTTAATAGAGTTGTTTCTCCTCCAAATGCATGCAGAAGCTGATCATGTATACAGGGAAACTCACAAGAATAATGAATTCGCTGTTTGCTGTTTTTCACCTACCATACGATGTGCCACATGACACATGCAGGGCTTACCCCTACTCCAATTCCATTACCAGTTGCCTGGCCTGGTATAAGAGGACTGTAACACCAAAGGAATTTGGCATGGGCTACCTCACTTTCTAGGTCCCCAAGACTGCTGAGTTAATGAAGCTTTGCTTATTACCCAGTTGAACATTTTCTTATTTCGTGTAAGTTTTGTAAATCTTTTGTGCTTTCTGTTCTTTGGCACATTTACATTAAATTTGATTCTAGTTATGTAACTATCTATACTATAGTTATGTTTATATATGAATATAAGTTACTCTTGGTTCATCCTACCTTGGGGAATTTATTCAGTTTGTTATGAACTCAGTAACTTTCCAAAGAAAAAGGCTTTCTAAACCTGGAGGCTGTACTTCTATATATTAATGCATTTTTACATTAAAAGATGTTTGGACTAGGGGCTGGCCCCGTGGCCGAGTGGTTAAGTTTGCGCGCTCCACTGCAGGCGGCCCAGTGTTTCGTTGGTTCAAATCCTGGGCGTGGATATGGCACTGTTCATCAAACCACGCTGAGGCAGCATCCCTCATGCCACAACTAGAAGAACCCACAACAAAGAATATACAACTATGTACCGGGGGGCTTTGGGGAGAAAAAGGAAAAAATAAAATCTTTAAAAAAAAAAAAAGATGTTTGGACTAGAAAAATTGAATGATAAAAATAGGAAACACTGACTAAGATCTTAACTACATCGGGGGTGGACACTGTCTTTATTTAAGGACTTAATCTGTAATATAAAGTAAGATGGCAAATAAAATACCATATTCAGGGGAGGGGAGGTACAGACAAAGACAAAGCTATTGGCGTAGACAAGGTCCAGTTGAGGAAGCATACCATGTCAGTATGGTGACAAGGAATCTAGGGTCAGTGACTCCTATAAAGCTCAGCCAGGCACAGACAGTCACCACTAGGAAAGGCTACCAGCAGAAGCAAGCCACACTCTGGCTTAGTTAAAGTAGGCAGTACAGGCCAAATACTGCTCCAGTGACCCAAAGAAAAATACAAGGTCAGAGAAGATTGTAGCAAGAGTGACTTGTAACTGAATCTCAGAGAACTGGACTATAAACTTTAATGCCCCCTGGCCTAACTCAGGAACAGCCAAAGAAAGAGCCCTAACTGAACCTTGGGAATAGGAAGACTGCAGAAGCCATGAGCTTTTTTCTGCTGACCTGACTTATACCACAGAAATGGCTAGAAAGACATTTTGTTCTTGATACATTTTAGTAGAGCAAAGACTCACCTTTATCTGATTCTTCCTTTTGATTTCAGAGCCCTTGTGTTTGTTTTCCACCACCTATGTCTTGAAGTATGAATTTATTGATCTTCATAAACCTGGAAAGATGGGGCACCGTTTTAGGAGAAACATACCCAGAGACATGCAGGTAGAAGGGGACGTTGGCCAAGCCAGAAGATCACCCTCATTCCCCATTGTGATAGAGGAAGATCTAGCTTCTACTTTGCAGAAGGGAACAGATTAGGTATCAGTATAATGGAGTCACCAAGTGATTCAAGATCTGCTGACTCTCTGCAAGAAAATTAATGGAGGCACATGAAGAATGCAGGCCAGAATAGCCTACGAGACAAGACCACAATGTGCAATCACCACCATCTGGTGAGATTTGAAAGAGTTTCAAAAAATATTATCCCTATGTTCCCTGCCCAAATTTTAAACCAACTGAGAGAGACTAAGGTGTCAACAGATGAAGATTAAAATGTGAGCTTAATTACTGATGAAATTGATACTGCAGAAAATGACTCAGGATACATCAGAACAATTGCGTTTCTAATACTGAACCCCAGAATCAAGACCCACAGCTGGACAGCCACAGGACCCTACTCCTGGGGTTCTGCCCCTGTAAAGCCTTTTTACAGAGTAGCTGGCTTCCGAGAGAGAGTGAAGAAGGGCTAGCTAAAACATGCCTTAATTCATCTCCCAAATTCACTGATTAGATAAGTCACTCTACCTCTCCCAGGAATGAGGAGGACGGGACTAAAGAGGATGGGACAGCATACACCAGTTGCTGTCTCTCCACATGGCAAGAAACAACAGGAGTAGGAATTACCTAAACCCCACATATGTGGAGGCAAGAGTAACGTGGAGTGGATTCTACTTTGTCTCTTTGTCACCTAGTGAGTAGTCTTCTCAGATAGATACACTGTCAGTGGTTCTTCACCATTTACCTATAAGCCTGTGGCAGCTTACCTGGTCAGTGATCATTTGCCGTAGTGATGGATGGAATCTGCAGGGTATGCACTGACACTTGTACGTGGTTGGAATACTGGGAACTGCAAACAAAATGAATTTCCGAAGTTATAACCAGTGACTTATTGTGGGAACCCTATTACACTGAAATCTTTACTGGACTGCTAAATAAATATTAGACTAGCAACTCTGCCGAGCACCATTTCTGCACTGACTCACAAAATGAATAGCTGGCAGCCAGCGAGTATCAGCCACATGTCAGATACTGCTCTAGGTTTGGAGAATGAAGGGATGCACAGGAAAAAGTAAAGATAGACGAAATACAAGGCCAAGATTTTTATAAGATTCAACAGATATAAACTTACTCAGTTTCTCTTACTTACCTTGTCAGACTGGGAATGAAACAGTTCACAGACCAGCACCCGCCCACACACCACACCTTGAGCGGCTGTGCTCAAGCAAAAACTCGCCTTTATCTGATTCTTGCGCATCACAGTATCTGTCCTGCTTTGCCTTCTGAACCCTGTTGTCTCTTTTCACCTCAGAGTGTACAGTGCCAGGACCTGGGCTCTTGCACCCTAGAAAATGTTTTGTCCAGGTGCTCAGTGCTTTTCCCTGGTATCTTTTTCACACCAATAGCTGTATTAAGCACACAAAACCACACCTCACCACCCACCTCTCACCAGGGCTCCTGGTGATCATCGTTCCTTTTATTTGTTTACTTTTTAAAATTTGACTTTTTGTGAATATGTGTGAAATAGTTTCTATGCTGACTTAAAATGGAAAGGGAGATGATTCTATTCCTTTGTTGAAGTCAAAATGTGTGATTTTTTCCCCCACTGAACGGTATTTTAAAGGTTGGGTTGGTGCCAAACTCAAGGAACATGGAGAACTTGGGGAAAGGCCAGAGGCAGATAAAAGATTATTAATAGTTTGTTTTTAAGGGCCATGATTAAAGGCTGAAGAAAATGTGTTTATTTACCGTAAAAGAAGAGCACACTAGAAGAGGAGAATGATAGCTTCCAGGTAGAAACAGGTAAAAAGTATTCTCAAAGAAGAAATGTGGAACCCATTTGGAATCCTGGCTTCGCTACTGCTGGTTGTATAACCTTAAGCAAGACACTTAGTATCTCTGAGCCTCAGTACCCTTAACTATAAATTGGAGATGATATTGTTTACCTGAAGATTGTTGCAAGGACTAAATATAATACACATCAAGTGCAAGGCATGATGCCTGGAGATGACTGGTGCTCAATAAGTGGTAATTAATATCAGTATTAATAGATTTTTTTAATAAAGGATAGTGATCAAGTCTTTGTCTCTTTTGAGGAGAGAAGGAGAAATGCACTCTTCTGCAATTTAAATTAGCCATAGGAAATGATTCCTAACTATGAAGAGTCAAGTTTTCTTATTTTAGAAAGTCATTGCTGTTTCCATGGCTTATGTTCAATTCAGTTCAAACACATTAAGCGTCTACTGTGTGCCAGAAATTGTGCTGGACACTGAGAATACTGGAATGAATAAGACTTGGCCCTTGCTCTTTAGATGCCTATGACTTAGGATGGATGCCCATTTGTCTGAGATGTGGTAAGTATCTCCTACTTAAATCTCTTCGCTCTAGCTGACCTCCACCATTTGACTACCAAAGTCTACCCAACTCCATCTTATCAATTGGCATCCTCATTTTTGAGAACTTTTTCAAGGTTCTCCATGAATAAATCTAGTCATATGCTACCCAGCAAAAACCAAACAAAGCATGTGAAACAAGTCCTCAAAGTGTAGCCCTTGCATCACATATCCTTTGATGTCCAAGGTCACTTTTAATAATGCTGCCCGTACCTCTACACAGATCTCTTCCTGTCACAGCATTTAGGGCTTCCACTCATAATACCTCTCAGCGCCTCTCAGCACCTCTCACCATAGTCCATCCAACTGGTCACAATTGAGATGAGATCTGTGCTGCCTTCAAGAGATCAGCAAGACTCCCCCTAATAGTGCTACAAAGCGTCACCTCATGCATCAGGCACCATTCATCTGAATTGGTCATCCAAGCAAGGAACCTGATCTGGCTCACCTCTTGTCACAGTCATCACTTGATCCTCAGGTAAACTCAAATACTAGCCCCTGTGGAGCCCAGAAATAAACCCTTGCATATATGGGCAAATGATTTTTGAAAAGGGTGCCAAGACCATTCAATGGGGAAAGGACAGTCTTTTCAATAAACTGTATTGGGAAAACTGGGTATCCACATGCAAAAGAATTAAGTTTAACAGTTACTTTATACCACATAGAAAATTAACTTGAAATAGATCAAAAATTTAAATGTAAGACAAAACTCTTACAAGAAAACATAGGGGGAAGCTTCATGACATGGGATTTAGCAATGGTTTCTTAAAATATGACACCAAAAGCATGGCAACAAAAGAGAAAACAGATCAGTTGGACTATATCGAAATTAAAAACTTTTGTACATCAAAGGACAAAATCAACAGAGTGAAAAAGCAACCCACAGAACAAGAGAAATCATATATTTGAAAAGGGGTTAATATCCAGAATATATAAAGAACTCCTACAACTCAGCAACAAACAAACCAATTAAAAACATGAGCAAAGGACTTAAACATTTCTCCAAAGACATACAAATGGCCAGTAAGCATATCAAAAGATGTTCAACATCACTAATCAAAACCACAGTGGGATAGCACCTCACACCCATTTAGGATGGCTACTATCAAAAAACAGAAAATAAGAAGGGTTGCTGAGGATGTGGAGAAATTGGAACATTTGTACATGGTTAATGAGAATGTAAAATAGTGCAGCACCAGTGGAAAACAGTATGGTGGTTCCAAAAAAAATTAAAAATAGAGTACTGTAAGATCCAGTGATCTCACTTATGGATATATATCCAAAAGAATTGAAAGTAGGGACCCAAAGAGATATTTGTACATCCATATCCATAGCAGCATTATTTGTAATAATCAAAAGGTGGAAGCAACTCAAGTGTCCATCAGTGGATGAATGGGTAAACACAGTATGGTAACATAAATACAAAGGAATATTATTCATTCTTAAAAAGGAAGGAAATTCTGACACATGCTACAACATGGATGAACCTTGAGGACATTATGCTAAGTGAAATGAGCCAATCACAAAAGGACATATGCAGTATGATTCCACTTATTTGAGATACATAGAATAGTCAAATTAAGAGAGACAGAAAGTAGAATAGTGGTTGCCAGGGGCTGGGGGAGAGGGAGTATGGGAAGTTATTGTTTAACAGATACAGAGTTTTAGTTGTGCAAGATGAAAAGAGTTCTGTGGATGGATGGTAGTGATGGTAGCACAACAGTATGAATGAACGTACTTAATGCCACTGAGCTGTATACTAAAAATGGTTAAGATGGAAAACTTTATGTTAAATGTATTTTACCACAATTTAAAAAAAAATACCAGCCCTTTTGTTCAACCTGGCCTTCCAAAATCGTGAATGTGCTTGCGTTCTATCTCTGACTCTCTGCCCTTCCCACCCACTTGTCACACAGACCACTGTCTCCCGCTGTTCCCCACTATGCCCAGCCCACTTGGACTCGACCTGGCATTTTGCATACACTCTCATTGCCCAGTCCCAGGAGAAAGGTGTTAAGTACAAGAGATCCTGAGCTCCTATCACCACAGGACCTTCTCATAATCTGCACCCTTAAGTATTCTCCAGGATCATCACAACCCTTCAACAAGCAAACCTAGAAAAGTTTCAGCCCTTCTGCCAACCCTGGTGGTTGGGACATGGGTAAGGGAAGAGGGCCTGAAGCAGAGGTGTTCGGTTTGGCTCTCCCCACAGTGTGCTGGCACGACATAAAAGAACACCAGCGTTTGTTGAGGGCCTTAGTTTGGAATTGCAGGCACTACGTTTATTCCAGCTCTCCAGCCTCCTGCCTTCTGACCAAAGTGTTCATTTCCCTTTTTCTGATCTTGCATGTCCATTCAGAGTTCATTCTCATCTTCTTACCTATTACTTCAGCTTCCCTGCTATTTCAAACCAAATATCCCTCCAACTGCGCTGCCTAAAGCTTGGTCCTAGGGAATTTCACTCCCTGCAGGCCCTTCTGGACAAATATGACATGACTAGAAGGCGCATATTGCAAACCTGGGAGGTAGGGGGCAATAAAGAAAGGTCCATGCGACCCATTTCAGTATTTCCTTGACTTTAAAGAATATTCACATTAGGTGACCAGGTTAAAAGTTTTAGTTGTATAAAAAGAGGCCATATACACTTTCTATTCACCCTTTTTTATTAAAAAGTTCCTTATTTTGTTAGTTGATTATCTCTGCCCACTCTATTCTGAAATTAACCACCTGTCTTAGTTTGCCTAGATCCTTTCTGTACTCAGGTGCTTTGCACATTAGCAGCATCACCATCACCAGAGGAGGTTGTTAAAAATTCTTAATCTCAGGCCCCACCCTAGACCTGTCAGATCAAGATCTGCATTTTAACCAGATCCCCCATTAATTCATATGCACCCTAAAACTAGAACTGTTCTAGAAAGTTTCTAACTGTCCCCATTGGAACGATGGATCTCTACCTAGACTTTTCATTAGAAGCACCTGAGAAACTCTTAAAACATATTGATGCCTTGGTTCATTGGTCCCACCACCAGATTCTGATTTCATCCATCTACGGGGGCTATAGGCATTTGAGTGTGTCTGTTTTATTCTCACGGAGATTTTGATATTTAGCCAGGGTTGAGAACCACTGAGTGTGACTTAAAGGAAAATATCATGGAGAATTCCATGAATTTTGAACTGCTTTAGAGCTGTAAAAAAGCAGAGTCAGATTGTTAAATTTGAATAGGTTTCTTAACCTAAATATATAAATATTAACCTGAAACTACAGATTGTATGTGTAATCGATTTCTCCTTAAAAGTCTTCCTCTTTTATTCCTTGTTTTTCTCTTATTTTCTGTTTCCTCAGTCCTTAGATTGTCTCAACAGCTCTCTTAATTTCTGTTAAATGGTGTCTGGGGCTTTCCTCCACGCCCAAGGAGAGGGCCATGCTCCCATTCCAGTGCCAAAGCTGGTGCTGTTTCCTGCTGCTGCTGAAGGCTCAGGTATAGGGTTCTGGTGGGAGCAGCCATCACTATCATTTTGGCTGCTGGTGCTTTGTTCTGTTAATGTCCCCAGAGACTCACTATGCTAAAGCCACTCTGCCCAGGCATGTTTGAATCCCAATAGTGAGCATATTATGGCCTCAAGTTGTCGTTTTACACGCTCCTTGCAAATCAGCCTTGTGGGCTTGACATACCAACCTCCTCCCACAACTGGGACAACTTGGTATCCCCAACCAATTTGCAACTTCCAAAATTTCTTTAGCCTCTTCCCATGTTTTTTCGTTTTTCGTCTGTCCTTTCAGAGAGCCCAGCCAGAATCTGTCCTAATCTAAGTGGGTTCAAGAGTAGAGAGCTTCACCTGTCAGGTGAGTCTCACTTTTCCTGAGACATGCTATTCCTTTGTGGTCACAGGAGAGTAGCTGAGGGCTTCTCTGCAGGCTTATGTAAGCATTTATGTATTCACCCATAGTCTTCATTTCTATCCCAGAAACCAGTTTTTAAGAGGTTTAAATAGATTTTTTAGTCTGTCCATGTTGGAAAACATTTTTTAAAAATGCTTGAAAGTGAAATTCAATTTAATTGATTTATCAAATCTTAATTGAATTCCTGCTCTTACCATTGCAGGAAAATAACTAGCAGTTTTCCCATTGTTATTGAAATACTCATCTTCTTTATAAATATTTTGACATTTTTTAAATGCCAAAAATGTGTGTGATGTGTACTATACAGTCAAGAATTAGACAGGGCTCTTGTTTTGCATAAAGCTTATTTCAGGTGGGGAAAGGAGGCACTTGATGTTGCAGATAAGAAAGTAAAATTAGGCTAAAATAGTCATTTTTATTAACATGATATATTTCAAGATAGGATCCTAACAATTTAATTTCTCTGGGAGAAATGTACCCAAAATGATTGTGAGTCATTTTGGGGCTGTAAAAGTTCTGGCTCCTAATTAAATATGTGTCATTGAGCAAGTCAATCTTTTTCTGCCTCAGAGTATTTATCTATAAAATTAGGAAGTTGTACCAAGAGTCTGATAAGGTCCCTTCCAGATCTGAAAGTCAATGATTCTATGAATTCTCAGCTAAATTAAGTGTTATCAAAAGGCTTTTTACAAGGGCCGGCCCAGTGGCTTAGCAGTTAAGTTTGTACATTCCACTTCAGCAGCCAGGCTTCACCAGTTCAGATCCCGGGTGTGGATGTACACACTGCCTATCAAGCCATGCTGTGGCAGGCATCCCACATATAAAGTAGAGGAAGATGGGCACGGATGTTACCTCAGGGCCAATCTTCCTCAGCAAAAAAGAGGAGGATTGGCAGCGGATGTTAGCTCAAGGCTAATCTTCCTCAAAAAAAAAGGCAAAAACAGCACCTTCTATTTTTTCCCAACTCCTGGTTTTGCCATCATATAGAAAACAACAGAAATAAAGGCAATTAAAAATAGAAAAAAAAGAACTTAAAATTATGCCATCCTAACATCTCCAGTGTTTTCATTTTATGTTCCATTCTGGTCCTTGAACATATGTACACATAATTTTACATAATTGCAACCATAAAATAGGTAAAATTTTATATTTGGCTTACTTCACTTAACGTTACATAACTTTTTATATTACCGCTATCACTCATAATTATAGTTTAAATGACTACATGATATTTCATTTCATTGATGTACATTGTTTACTTAAGTATTTCCTATGTTTGGAAATTTAGATTGCTTTCAGTATTTGCTAACATAAAGAATGCTGCAACAAACTTTTTATTTATACGACTTTTTTTTTTAAAGATGAGCACCTGAGCTAACATCTGTTGGCAAACTTCTTTTTTTTTCTCCTTTTTCTCCCCAAAGCCCCCCAGTACATAGTTGTAGACCCAACATTCTAGTTGTAGGTCCTTCTGGTTCTGCTGTATGGGACGCTGCCTCAGCATGGCTTGATGAGCAGTGCTAGCTCTGCACCCAGGATCCAAACCAGCAAAGTCCTGGGCCGCCAAAGTGGAGCATGCAAATTTAACCACTCAGCCACGGGGCCTGCCCTGACCTTTTCTTTTGAATAACTTTCTTTGAACAAATTTCTACGGATATGATTACTGAGTTAAAGGGAGCCTCTTTACAGTTGTTTCTAAGTATTGACAAATGGCGTTCCTAAAAGCTTACACTAATTTACATTGTTGCCATCATATCTGAGAATGACAGTTTAACCACAGCCTCACCAAACGTGTGATATGAAATAATACTTAATGTCTTAATGCACATTTATTACCAGCAATCTTGAACATTTTTCCATTTGTGATTTCAATTTATCTTCTATGAATTGTCTCATTGTGCCCTTTTCCATCTATCTGGCTGTTGCAACCGTGGATGAGTCACTCAACCTCTCTGTGGCTCTGTTTTCTTTTCTGTAAACAGGATAATAATAGTACCTATCTATAGAGTTGTTGTAAGGATTGAATGGATTTCTAAAGGTGAAGCATATAGAATAGTATATGACACACAGAGAACCTTCCAAAAAATGTTAGTATTAGTGCTAGTAGTAGCATTGGTATTAGTTATCTAATAGGTATTAGTGATTTTCTTTACAATTTATATGATTTCTTCCAGTCCTTGTATAAATGCATACGTATCTTTGATTAATTCATAGGAGAGCTCTTTATATATCAGTGTGACTCCTTTGGTCTGCTGGGTTTGGTAAAGTGTTTCCCCCAGTTTGTTGTTTTAATTTCTGTGTTAGTTTTGCTTGCATGTACACAGACACATGAGTGTAAGAGTATGTATTTTCTCACAAGCCCAGAAACAATGTCTGTGCCAAAGGGGCAGCTCCTAAAAATATTAACTGCTGGACAGTGCTCAGAATGGCACGCCCAGCTCTGTTGAAGAACTATTCAACCAGGTCATTTAGAAAAATAACAATAAACAAAACCATAAAGCAAAATCAAACCACATACATATACTCACTTACAAAACCACAACCGAAATGTATGTATATGCACATTATAAGCAAACAAAACTGAGGATGTTTTAAGCCATAGAGATGAAAGAAAGCCAGATGTAAGCCATGGAAATTTCTCTTTAAGAGTAATTGATTCTTTGTGTGTAGTCATTGCCTAATTCCTGGCATACTGAGATCTAACTTGGACCACTCAGAGGAAAAACAAAAAGGTGGCATCAATAAATTGCCTTTGGGAGTAAAGGAACCTCTTAGAGTCCACAACATCGTGGATGGAAGAGATCCTTAGGGAGGGACGGAAACGCAGCTCAGGATGGCAAAGCCAGCAACGTTCAAGACTAAAGTTAATCTTCTTTACAGTGAGTGGAATTGAAGGAAAATGATAAAGAGCAGTAAAAAAATATGAGTAATGGGAGGAACTGAAGAAGCCCACTTAATAGATGAGGGTTGGAAACTATTTAAACTGGATAATACAGTATGTGTTTTGGCTCTGAGGAAACAGAAGTTGAACTTCTGAGGAGTAATCAAGGACTTGGTCTCAAAGTATTTGCAAATAGTGCTGGTATGGAGAACAGATGCTGACATTATTGCCAATGGGAATCGCAATGTGATAGTTGGAGTGAGAGACCGAAAAAAACCACAGGGAATTTTTGTGGAAAGCTCAGCATTGAAAATGATTTATGGTTGATTTAAGAAGGAGACAAGGAAAATAAGGTTGCAGTATATACCATCTGACTACTGCAGACAAAGGATGTAAACAGCCATAGCTCTCCAGCCTCCTGGAAATCAGAGCTCTGTTCATACAGAAAGGCGCCAGAATGTTTGTCTGAGTTAAGTGCATACTTCTTTTTTAGTATCTAAGAATAGTTATCCTCCTTTCCTCTCCCATAACTGTTTGGGTATCCTTAAAAAACCTCACCAGCTATTAAGCACTATGGAGTCAACCAAAGAAGTCTGTAGGGTACTTTATTACTTGCTAAAGAGGATCAGAGGAACCTCACGTGAGCCCCTACGCTTGTAAGCTGGGAGCTCTATTTTGTCATTGGTATATGTGTGAAATACTTTTGTGATAGACATTTGGTGGATTCCAGGAGAGTCAGGTGAGTCTTCCAAAATCATCTAACAAAGTATGCCGAGAGGGTAAGTTGAGGCAGAAAAGATGTGACCATTCCTTAATATCTTAAGTTATATCCTCCCTTCAAAGGGCAGAGGACCAGCAGTGCCTCTCAGACAGGAAATAAGAACTCTTTGAGCTGTCCCATAGGGAGTCTGCATTTTAAAATAGGACAAGGCAGACATACTTGGCTAAAGGCGGTAGGATTTTCATATGAGAGACACAGATTTTGGGGATGTTGATATTGGTCCTTAAGTCCATGGAACCACTAGAGAAATGAGGTTCATACAATAACAATAGATGAAAAACAACAACAACAACAGAAGAAACCTCTCCAAAGGATAGGAACATTGATTTTTAATATCTGTCCAGTGACAACACTTATTGCATAGCAAAGGAAACAGATTCAATGGGGAAAATAAAGCTGGGCTTTGTGTCCAGGAACCTGAGCCAACTAAGTCAATCAGTGGCCAGATACACATTACCTTAGGAAAATGGATCCAGGCTCTCTCAATGTGTCTGTTTATAGGCATTCTTCTCTTACACGTATCTCACCAGCACCCTCCCCATTATTTCCAAGTTGAGTGTCCTTTGAAAACCTCTCATCCCAGAGCCAGCCCTGACGGCCTAGTGGTTAAAGTTTGGTGCACTCCACTTTGACGACCCAGGCACAAATTTGATTCCCAGGCACAGAACCACACCACTTGTCTGTCAGTAGCCATGCTGTGGTGGAGGCTCGCATAGAAGAACTAGAAGGACCTACAATTAGAATATACAAGTATGTACTGGGGCTATGGGGAGGAAATAAAAATTTAAAACAAACAAACAAACAAAAACTTGTTGTCCCAGAGCCTCTGCTAAGACTGCAGAGATCTATCCAAACCTAGACTAGAATAGCTAGGGAGATCCAAGTGTACCCTAGGTGGGTAGGGTGCCCATCTCAAGTGTAGAGTCAGAGAAGAGCTGATATAGCTAGGGCAGATGGAAAGGTGAAGATTCTCTATCTGCTTGCATTGTCTCCCCCACTCTCATCAGGATCCACTCAAGTGTTACCTATTATACCCTCTCTCTAAACCCCACTAGTAGAAAGAGCTCTACTTCCATAGCATCTTGTGCATAGCACTAATTATGCATTTACTACATTGTTTTGTAATGGTTTGCTTGTCCATCTCTCTGACTGGACTGTCAACTCCATGGTGGTAGGGACAGTATTTTTCATCATTGTATCTCCTGCCCTAACACTGTATCTAGAACTACACCGTCCAGTACAGGAGCCACCAGCTACATGTGGCTATTGAACATCTGAAATGTCACCAGTTCAAATTGAGACATGCTGCAAGTATAAAATACACATTGGATTTTGATGTATGATAAGAAGATGAAAAATATCTCACTAAGAAATGTTTACATTGGTCACACATTAAAATGATAATATTTTGAATATATTGAGTTAAATAAAATATATTAAAATTTTATCTGTTTCTTATTACTACTAGGAAGTTTAAAATTATATATGTGATTCCCATTACTCTTTTTTTTTTGAGGAAGATTAGCCCTGAGTTAACTACTGCCAGTCCTCCTCTTTTTGGTGAGGAAGACTGGGCCTGAGCTAACGTCCATGCCCATCTTCCTCTACTTTATATGTGGGACGCCTGCCACAGCATGGCTTTTGCCAAGCAGTGCCATGTCCGCACCCAGGATCTGAACCGGTGAACCCTGGGCTGCTGAGAAGCAGAACATGTGAACTTAACTGCTGCACCACTGGGCAGGCCCCCCCATTACATTTTGTTGGCCAAGACTGGTATAGAATATAACAGAGGTTTGTTCAAGTCAGAGTCTTAGCAGAAAAAAGAAGATAGACTTGGTGTTAAACAAAGGACGATTTACAGAAGCATGGGCAGGTTAAGGTTAAGGAAATCCACAGAAGATGCTGAAGCACCAAGAGACTAGCAACAGAGGGAAGCTGTTACACTTAGCCTAAATAAAAGAAGGGCAGGAAATGATGTTACAAGAGCTGGTGAGCCCTGGGAGGCATTCAAGGAACACCTAGCAGGAGCTCTCATTATAGAGGGACCTAGTCACTGTCAGAAAACCATGGAACCCAAGCAGGGAGAGAACCTACCTTTGATCTCCTGCTGTGCTCCCCTGGACTCCAGGGAATCAAAACCCAGAGAGCAAGGAATCCTGGATGATGCAGTGCTTCAGGGTCACCTCTCACCTCCCAGGGCTCTAAGCAGTGCAGAGAATAGTGGAGAATGGATCAGAGCGAAAAGGAGGCAGGGATGAAGAATAACCAGTACAGGGCTCAATAAATGTTAAGTGATTGAATTAAACAAAACTAGCCAATGGGGAGAAAATGGAGGAAGTGATAAATTAATTTTTTTCCACCAGGGATCTTTTTGCAGCAGTGCTTTTCAAACTGTTCTGTGACACAAGAGTTGAATTAATTTACTTTAAAAGTTCCACAGACATTTCTTCCTGTGTTTTAAATACATATATTTCTAACTATTTAAAGTACTCTGCTAGAGAATCTATTCTAAGAAATAATACCTGAGAACTTTTCTAACCTAAGGAAGGAAACAGACATGCAGATACAGGAAGCACAGAGAGCACCAAACAAGATAACCCAAGAGGCCCACACCAAGACACATTATAATTAAAGTGTCAAGAATTAAAGAGAGAATCCAAAAAGCTGCAAGAGAAAGGCAACAAGTTACATACAAAGGAAATGCCAAAATTTATGGGATACAGCAAAAATGATCCTAAGAGGGAAATTTATAGCAATACAGGCCTACCTCAACAAACAAGAAAAACCTCAAATAAACAATCTAACAGTACACCTAGAAGAAGTGGAAAAAGAAGAACAAAGCCAGCCCAAAATCAGTAGAAGAAAGGAAATAATAAAAATCAGAACAGAAATAAATGAAATAGAGATTAAAAACAATAGAAAAAAATCAATGAAACTAGGAGCTGGTTCTTTGAAAAGAGAAATAAAGTTGACAAACTTTTAGCCAGACTCAGCAAGAAAAAGAGCGAGAAGGCCCAAATAAATAAAATCAGAAATGAAAGAGGAGAGATTACAATGGACACTTCAGAAATACAGAAGATTATAAGAGAATACTATGAAAAGCTATATGCCAACAAATTGGATAATCTAGGAGAAATGGATAAATTCTTAGAATCGTACAACCTTTCAAAACTGAATCAAGAAGAAATAGAGAATTTGAATAGACCAGTAAGGAGATTGAAACAGTAATTAAAAACCTCCCAAAAAAGAAAGAGTCCAGGACCAGACAGCTTCCCTGGTGAATTCTACCAAATATTCAAAGAAGACCTAATGCCTATCCTTCTCAAACTCCTCCAAAAAACTGAAGAGGAGGGGAAGCTTCCTAACTCACTCTATGAAGCCAACATTATCCTGATACCAAAACCAGACAAGGACAACAGAAAAAAAGGAAATTACAGGCCAAAGTCACTGATGAATATCAATGCAAAAATCCTCAACAAAATACTAACAAATCGAATAAAACAATACATTAAAAAGATCATATACCATGAGCAACTGGGATTTATTCCAGGGATGCAGGGATGGTTCAACATCCACAAATCAATCACCGTGATACAGCACATTAAAAAAATGAAGAATAAAAATCACATGATCATCTCAATAGATGCAGAGAAAGCATTTGACAAGATAGAGCATCCATTTATGTAAAAACTCTGAATAAAATGGGTATAGGAGGAAAGTACCTCAGCATAGTAAAGGCCATATATGACAAACCCACAGTTAATATCATTCTCAATGGAGAAAAACTGAAAGCTATGCCTCTAAGAACAGGAATCAAACAAGGATGCCTACTTTCACCACTCTTATTTAACATAGTTTTGGAAGTCCTAGCCAGAGAAAAAGAAATAAAAGGGATCCAGATTGGAAAGGAAGAAGTAAAACTGTCCCTATTTGCAGATGACATGATTTTATCTATAGAAAACCCTAAAGAATCCACCAAAAAACTTTTAGAAATAATAAATGAATATCGTAAAATTGCAGGATACAAAATCAACATACAAAAATCAGTTGAGTTTCTATACACTAACAACAAAGTAGCAGAAAGAGAAATTAAGAATACAATCCCATTTACAATTGCAACAAAAAAATAAAATACCCAGGAATAAACTTCACCAAAGAGGTGGAAGAACCATACACTGAAAGCTATAAAACATTGTGAAAGAAATTGAAGAAGACACAAAGAAATGGAAAGATATTCCATCTTCTTGGATTAGAAGAATTAACATAGTTAAAATTTCCATACCTCATAAAGCAATCTACAGATTCATTGCAATCCTCATCAAAGTTCCAACAAGATTTTTCACGGAAATAGAGCAAAGAATCCTAAAATTTATGTGGAACAACAAAAGACCCCCAATAGCCAAAGAAATCCTGAGAAAAAAGAACAAAGCTGAAGGTATCACACTCCCTGATTTCAAAATATTCTACAAAGCTATGGTAATCAAAACAGCATGGTACTGGCACAAAAACAGACACACAGATCAGTGGAACAGAATTCAGAGCCCAGAAATAAACCCACACATCTATGGACAGCTAATTTTCGACAAGGGTGCCAAGAACATACAATGGAGAAAGGAAGGTCTCTTCAATACATGGTATTGGGAAAACTGGACAGCCACATACCAAGGAATGAAAGTAGACCATTATCTTACACCATACGCAAAAGTTAACTCAAAATGGATTAAAGACTTGAATGTAAGACCTGAAACCGTGAAACTTCTAGAAGAAAACATAGGTAGATGCTCATTGACATCGGTCTTAGCAGTATATTTTCAAGTACCATGTCTGACTGGGCAAAGGAAACAATAGAAAAAATAAACAAATGGGACTACATCAGACTAAAAAGCTTCTGCACAGCAAAAGAAACCATCAACAAAATGAAAAGACAACCTAACACTTGGGAGAAGATATTTGCAAACCATATATCTGATAAGGGGTTAATATCCAAAATATATAAAGAATTCATACATCTCAACAACAAAAAAACTAACAACAGATCTGATCAGATATTTCAGCCAACAGGCACATGAAAAGATGTTCAACATGACTAATTATGAGGGAAATGCAAATCAAAACTACAGTGAGATATTACTCACACCTATCAGAATGGCTATAATTAACAAAACAGGAAATAAGTGCTAGGATGTGGAGAAAAGGGAAATCTCACTGGTGGGAATGCAAACTGGTGCAGCCACTATGGAAAACAGTATGGAATTTCCTCAAAAAATTAACAATAGAACTGCCATACGATCCAGTTATTCCACTGCTGGGTATTTATCCAAAGAACATGAAAACGCAAATGCATAAAGATATATGCACCCTTATGTTCATTGCAGCATGATTCACAATAGCCAAGACTTGGAAGCAACCTAGTTGCCCATCAAGGGATGAATGAATAAAGAAGATGTGGTATATATACACAATGGAATACTACTTGTCTATATAAAAGGATGAAATCTGCCATTTGTGACAACGTGGATGAACCTTGAGGGTATTATGCTAAGCGAAATAAGTCAGAGGGAGAAAATCAAATACTGTATGATCTCACTCATAAATAAAGGATAAAAACAATAACCAGCAAACACATAAAGATAGAGATTAGATTGGTGGTTACCAGAGGAGAAGCTGGGAGGGAGGAGGGCGAAAGGGGTGATTAGGCACATGTGTGTGGTGATAGATTGTAAATAGTCTTTGGGTGGTGAACATGATATAATCTACACAGAAATCAAAATCTAACGATGTACACCCAAAATTTATATAGTGTTATTAACAAATGTTACCACAATTAAAAAAATTTTTAATAAAATACTCTGCTAACACACGACATGCATGCCCAAATGTGTTATATATCAAAATTTTAACACATGGGAAACAAGTCACCATCAACTTGTGCTGCCAGGTAAATTTGTTTTTGTGCAAGCATCAAAATAAGAGTCCTCCTGCCTCTTCTGTACTTTTATTTGGATGTCTTAAATGTATCATTAATTAGGAAGGTTTAGGTCTGTATTAATCTTTTATAAAAATTCAGGTCTACACATGTTCACTTACCTAAAATTGTACGCATTAGTTTATCACTGTAGCATATATCCATATCTCAGTGAAATGCCAGGCAAAGTTCAGGCATGTGTATTTGGCCATGTTCTCATGTCTCATCATGTTATATCATTTTACATGTTACATGTTTCTGTGAACATGATATATTTATGTTAAGGAATGTTACAATTGCAGATGTTGTTAGAAATTCTATTTGAAATACACTTCTGGCCATTGCATCTTCTGTTCCCTACGCCTATAAGGTTTTTCCTTCAGTTCTTGTTAAGGTTGAGATTATTGTGTTCCTCAATCCTTCCTTTCCTCCTCAAGAACAGCTCTCCTGACCACCTAATATCTTAATTAGGTTCCCCTCCTCATTCTCTATTTCAGCTTTCATAACACTTATCACAATTTGTAACTGTTTTTTGTTTAATTGTCTCTTTATTGGGTTTTGTCTGTTTCCTTAACAAAAATTTAAATCTCATCAGTGCAGAGACTAAGTCCCTACTTAGCATGGGTGGGGCACTGTTGTGCAAGCTTTACCTATTTTAATTCATCTGCTCACAATAACCTTGTGAGAGTCTTTCTGACCCCATTTTAGAGATGAGGACACTGAGGAACAGAGAGGTTAAATGATCTGATAAAGGTCACGTGACTGTTACATGATAGAGCCAGGATTCAAAGCCAAGAAGGCTGGCTCCAGTTCTATTACTCAGTGGGAACTCAGCAGTACAGCAGCATTTTTTATATTAAAAGCTTCAGACTCTAGGCCCCAAAGTGCTAATTCTAATACTGGCTAACATTTATTGAAAGCTTCCTATGGTGCTGTGTTTTATGTGAATTATTATTATTACAATAACCTCGTAAGATAGGTACTACTATTATCTTCATTTTACAAATGAGGAAATTGAAACCTAGAGAAATTAAGTACCTTGCCAAAGAACCTACAGCCAAAAAATGGCAGAATAGGATTTGAACCTCTGGCTCTTAACTATGGTGCTGTGTGGCCTGACCAGAATCCTGATTCTGCTATGTGCCACACCTTTCTGTGTCTGGGACTAAGTGTGATTGGACATATACTTACCTATAATTTGGAAGAATATGCACTTGCTGAGCATATCTATGTTCTCTGGATGGAGAGCGGGAGGGCAGGTTTATATAGATGAGTTCATTCTGAGCAGAGATCACCAGGAAACCTTGTGTTTACTCTAATTTGTGTCTTCCTGTCTGCTCCAAATGACATTTGTCTTGGGCCTCCCATACTGAGGCAGTTTAACATTATCATTTCCCTATGGAAAATCTGGAAAACTCACAAATATGTGGAAATTAAATAACACATGCCTAAATAACAAATAGATCAAAGAAGAAATCGGAAACTACTTTGAGATGGATGAAAATGAAGATACAACATACCAAAACTTAGGGGATGCAGCTAAAACCTCCTATTTACAGAATACCTGGACGTGTTTATTTCTATCTTCTCCTTCACTTGATTCACTTTCTTATCTGTTTAATCAACACTTACTGAAGGCCAACTCTGGGCCAGGCACTGTGCTGAGGTTTGGAGATACAGATGACCAGAACACAGTCACAGTCCCTAGGAATTAGCTAGACAGGTGGAGCACATACTGGTTACGCCAATTGGTTAAATGCTTACACCAGGACTCTAGTCAGCAAGGCCAGAGGAAGAGTGCTATTCTTTTGGTCTGTTACTATCTGATTTTGTCTTTTATTTTACTCTCCTCCAGCTTTCCTTTTCTCTCAAGACCTTCCTTTTCTGGCCACCTCATTTCCCTTTCTTTTCCTACCTTTTATTATTTATACAGCCAATTCCAGATGATCTCTTTTGTGGATTTTGTACAATTAATGTTTGAACCCTGACTACTGGAATCTGGATTTAATCTTCTCCACCAGCCTTCTGCCCCCAGCTGATGGATGCTCGGGGAACAGGGATTAGTTGTAACATTATCCTAAGGAAAGTTGAATTAGACAGTCATTAGTTCTTCACCACTCCCTGTTCCCCTGCTCGCCACAAAATTTAGAATCTCTTCCAAAGCCACATAGGAATAATTTTTTTTCAGTTTTCTGAATTCTCCATTCCACCTCCATTGGCACAGATGTTACAAATAGATATCGTCTGACTTTTTTCCTGCTGTCCCTAGAATTGTGGAATGTTGTTTTGAAATTCTTCTTTGGATTTTTGTATCCAAATTTATATCCCCAATTCCTAGCATACTGCCTGGCGCATATTAGATGTCCAATAAATATATGTGGAAATAAATCCAAAGTGAAAAGAGAGGAAAGAAAATCAGATCATTTTGCATCAACATTGTTGCTATATTGAACTTTAGAGGTTTATGTGTCGGTTTTATCCCTCGATTATGTGGTCCTCAAGAACAGGGGCTTGGCTTTGTTCTTTGTGTCCTCCCCTACCTTGTGCCTAACCCAATACCTGGTACAGAGCAATCTTAATCCATATTTGTTGAATAAAGAATGAATAAATATCAGTAAATAAATATCAGTAAATATCCGTGGTTGATGTGGATGAGGATTTTTATCAACCATGTTACCTTAAATATTTTCTGGAACAAACTATAAATAACTTAGGTAAATAAACTATAAATAGTGTTGGAAGAATGTCTATGGAGAAGAGACTATCTTGATGTAACTCCTGCTCTGGGAACCCATCCCTTAAAATGGGTGTTCCTACCTCTATTTTATTCCCCTTGAGAGAAACTGGAGCCGAACTTTGGAGATGGCTTTGCACATGAAATAGGAGTACAAGAGTGTGAACATGAGGCTGTGGGATTTTTGTTAATGTAGTCATTTCTTTCCAAACACTTGAAAAATATTTTTCTTTTATTTTCCATTCTGTTGCCATTCTGTTGCCATTGCCTTTGTGCTTTCTTCTCATTTCACATTTAAATTCTATAAACCATCCAGTTAATGTGGACACGCATAGCAAGTGGGCCCAGATCTTATTCTAAATGGAAGCCAGAGCCAAAGTCCAGACATTAGGAAAGCATAATTACCCTGAGAACACAGTTATGTTTTCTGGAAGGGCTTTTGTCAGTGTCTGTGGAGCCCCAGATGTATGTTTCAGCATAAGACAAGGAAAAAGATTTATGAAACACATATCTCCTTTTTCCTGGGGAAAAAAAAAGTCTCTTTTGCAAAAAGACTTAGTGTGTGAATGTATCCCGACCCTTAAGGGAAAGAAAGAAAATTAAATCAGAAATCTATGCATGCTAAAATAATATTCACTCAAATGGGGAATGATTGATTCTTTCCATATGTTCTTATCCTATTTCAATTTAAATTAATTTTTCAGGAGTCATTAACTGTCTCCACAAAATTTGCTGGGTTTGCTTCTAACGCTGGCTTTGGTACACCTGCAGCCGGTGCACATCTTTATGGTTAATCTGTAGGAACCAAAATTAATTTCAGTGAAATAGCCAAATGGTCCTCAGGAGTCCTTACTCATATGTCTGGTTAGCATTCACCAGGGGCAGAAAACACAGCCTGACAAGGGTGATAGGAATGTTTCAAAGGATCTTTTCTAAGTTATCTCACTATCTTTTTTTTAATTTGCAGGTGCAAAAATTCCATTTGTAATTCTTTAATTCCAAGGGCAATGGGTGTCTTGGGGTCTCAGAATTCAGGACAAGTGGCCAGCTGGGACACAATATTATGCTTGCAAGTCATGGCAGGTGCAGAAGGAGGGCAAGCAGTTAAAAGTTTGGCCCGCTTTCCTTTTTCCTCTTTGTGCTTCCTTTTGCTCTTCTAGACGGGTGTACAATTACACTAGCTGAATTCGTTATCTCCCAAAGCTGTGCTGTTGTGCACCCAGGAAAAGGACTTGATTACTCAACCCATGTTCCAGGAGCCTTATTTGGGTTCTTTTGTGCAGCCAAAGCAAAAATGCTGAGTGCATCCTCTATTTGTTTTGCGATTTGCCTGCTGGGCACATTACTTGCTATCACTCTGGTTTCAATAGATGGTCTTTCCACTGAGGTTTTAGCAAGTCTATATTTAGAAAACAATAAAAGATGTATAAGGTGGAAAAATTAGGGGAGAGCAAAAGTGCACTGAGGAGGAGGGAGAAGGGCAGAGAAGACACAGATCCCTCCCAATGACAGGAGCCACCTCTGGCATCCAGGCTTGACTTCTTTCTTACTTTGCCAAGTTTTTCATTGTCCAATGTGGCGTTATTATGTGTGGAGATGGAGAGGAAGAATAACCAAGGAAAACATGGCTCCAGGACTCCACGGGGTCCCCCAGTGAGCTTTGCCAGGGCATATAGCAGACACAGTGTGAGAATCCAGGGACTTGTGTGTCAGCTGCAAAAGGCCTATCTATGTGGCTATTAGGACCACATATAATCTCCTTTGTTCCGGCTGTATCAGCACATGAGCTGCTGGTGAGGTCGGTGACTTCTTTCCTCACCAGGAGTAGTTTGTATGGTTTGTCTGCAAGCTGTTGCCAGAGACTTAGGTTTGGGGATTCCTGGAGTGGGTGTAGCCAGAATAGGCTCTGGTTTGTCTCCACCGATTTTGATGCTTTGGAAAGATTAACAGGCAAAATACCAAGAGATATATGAGTATGAGAAAATGAAAAAGAAAGAGGAAGAATAGCCTGAAAGCAAGGAAGGAATGACATTGAGATGGGCTAGTCCTTGACCTATATAGCTATAAATCCTGCGTTGTGCATTATATCAGATAATAATAGGTTCATTTGATTGTGGCTTTGGTATATTCATAATCTACTTTTATATGGCTCTTTTATACTCTATGGAATGTTGTAAACTTTTTCTTACTTGTGTATATATTTACTTACTTTACACTATACCTACCATAGGGACATACCCAGTAGGGTACTTAGCAAATAGATGTATGAATTACCATAGCTGCTAACTTACATTAGCAGTAGGATATGCATAGACATTTTCTCCGGTATTAAAAATAAAATTAAAAAACAGAAGAAAAAAGTCTAGTTGAGATATATAGATATAGATATAGATTTAGATATAGATATAGATATATGATGTCTGTATAACCTTAAGGTGTTTAATTGAAAAATATCTCTTCCTTGAAAAGTTCAAGGCCCATGACCATTTGAAGTGATGTGGTTAGGAGAAAAACAATTATATGATGAAGTAACTACTGTCAGGTTGCAGCTGCCTGGTTAGACATCACCACAAGACTAGCCCTATTTCAAACTTCAGATTCTGGTGTAATAAGTGGCCCAGCCACTCTTGTTAGCTGTTGGCAAATTAACTTCATCTCCCTGAATCTCAGTTCCTCATGGGTGTAAAGAACTGTACTACATTCTCTGGATGCTTCAAAAGATCATTTTACAGAGTAACAGTGATGTTATGGAAAGAATCAAGACTTTGGAGTCAGTCAACCTTGTTCACTCTTCAACACATATTTATTTAGCATCTACTATATGCCAGGTACTGTTCTAGGTGCCGGAGATGCTGCCCCTGTGAAGTCACATTTCAGTGGGGTGGGAGGTTGATCAATATTATTCTGTGGCCTTAGGCAAATCTTTTGGCCCCTGTAAGTTTGTTTTTTCCAACTGTCAAAAGGACGCTATCATAACATTTCAAGATTTGTTTTCAGGATTAGACACAATGGTATTTAAATCACCTATTCTACAGTAGGTGCCCAATTAATGCTATGTAAATAATACTATATAACATATGGGAAAATGCATTTACAATTGTGGAATTGTGTGCAGATATGTTAATTATTATTTTTTCATCTCTCCTCTGTACTGTGTGGCTTTAAAGCCACACACCAACACAAAATTACAGTGTAGAGTTCATCACTTTCTTTCTCTTTATTTTCTTAAAAGGGACTTCATTTATTAAAGAAATAGTTTTTGAGTACCAAATACCAGGCTGGCACTGGGGATATGGAAATAAGGGAGACTTTCTAGGCCTTGCTTGGGATCATAACAGTAAATACTTGGATTTCATCAAGGTTCTCACTTTTGGAGGGCTTATTCTTCTAGAGTTTATATAGGT
Organism: Equus caballus; assembly: GCF_041296265.1. Lineage (NCBI taxonomy): Eukaryota > Metazoa > Chordata > Mammalia > Perissodactyla > Equidae > Equus > Equus caballus. The sequence goes on along the minus strand of NC_091701.1, from coordinate 51,320,518 downwards.
TATTAACTGTTTATAAATAAAGAAAGGAAAACAGCCCTCTCCTTGTCAAGTGGGTTAAGCTTAAGTTTTACTAGAGAGACCAAAAGCTCTATCTATAAGACCCCTGGCAATCTCACGCCATTCATGATAAAACAGACGAGAGAAGACATATTTCCTGTAGCTGCCCCAGAGGTCAATGTTCAGTTAATATCCTTTGCAACAACAGAAAATAAATCAATTTGTTTTCTGCACCTAGCCATGTGACCAGACCAGAGTTGTTACAGATATTTCAGAGGACATAAATAAAAGTAAAGATATTCAAGGAGATACAGATCAGTATAAGATGTGATGCCTCCCCTCAAAGCAGAAGGTGGAATGCATTTGTTAATTTACTCATTCATTTATTCAAGAAAAATCTGTTTAGTAACCATGGCCTTGAAGGAAGTGCACTGAGTGCTGGGTCTACAAATTGGAGAACTGACAAAGTGGGAGAACGTTTATCGAGCATCTATTATGTACCAGACACAGTCTATCACTTCACTTACATCATCTCAATTTATTCTCCCATCAACTCTAAAAGAAAGTTGTAATCTTTGACTTTAAGGGGTTATCGGAGTGTGACACAACAGAGAACAACAATACACAGTGTGACAAGCAATGTCATGAAGGAACAGACCCAGAGTGGGTAAGCTCAGTAGAGGAGGGAATGGTTAGCTGTCCCCAGAGAGAGGGGAGCAGGCTTCACAGGTGGTAGCATTCTAGTTTTTAAACAGGAACAAGACGTGTGGAAGAGATCACTACCAGCCAGGCAGGGATATAGATGACAGACAGACAGATAGGGATTGATAGCCCAGACTGGAAGTGCTGCAGGAGCTAGGGAAGCTCCAGGCTCTCAGAGCACCAGGTTACCCCTCCCTTCCTGAGCATTCACCTAGAGTTGTTGCATCAACTGAGAAGATTGATTTCCCTGAGTTAATGTCACTGGGACACAGATTTCTGGCCCAATTCATGGTGCACGTGGGGCCTCTTTTATAACTCATTCTCCGTTTTATGAAGAAAGTAGGTCCCTTCTGCTCTATGCTCTGTTTTAGAGTCAGGAGCTGATCTTTGCACTGATGCCATCCTGGATCTTGATTTGTTTGATGTGGCTGACATTCAGGAATGTGAAGTGGGAAACAAACTGATCCTCTCTATGTCCCACTATTCGATTTTGATGGATAAAATGGCCTTCCTGGAGCTTTTCTTATTTCAGTTGAAAGGTATTATAAGATACAAGTTAAATACTAAAGTGTGGAGCCGGATAGACGTAAGTTCAAACCCCAGATCTGCCCCTTATTAGCTGGGCGATCTTCGAATCTTTTCACCCAAATTTAGACCACAGGATTGAACCAAACTCTGAGAGTTGGAGCTCTAAATTTGGAACCCACCAAGGAAAAATTCGTAGAGGGCTCCTTTACCCTTCTATTCTTTGAATAAACAGGTGTAATTCAGTGATCTCACCTGCAGCGTTAAAGCCACAGAGAAAGAGGAAGAGCAGCCACAGATCGGATCCTAACTAGTTTGCCCTCCATTGCCTAATTCAGCAAGCTAAATACTTGATCCTTGAGGAAACGGTTAGGGTTTTTTGCAATAAATATTGTATGTAGGCCCCACTGAGTCGTGGAGGTCTGTGATCATATTCAGAAAATAGCCTTTATTGAATCTTCTGAACTTGTAAATAGGTAGGAGGCTGGAATTTCAAGCTACAGTAATAATAGTCATAATAGATTAATTTAGGGAACGCTTACTATATGCCAGGCACTATAAGTATATTGTTATGCATTAACTCATTTAATCTTTCAACCACCATGTTATGTAGGTGCTATCATTTTCTCTGTTTTAAGATTAGGAAATGGAGGCACAGAAAGGGACAGTGGCTTGCTGGCCTGGCAGAACCAGGATGTACACTCAAGCCGTCAGCTTTAGAACCTGTGCAATGAACCACTTTCCAGTCCTATGAGCCAGCTTCTTTAAAAATAATTGTAATAATAACATTGTGTGTGTTCTAATTATAAAAGTAAGTCATAGTAGGAGTTTTTGAAAATAGAAAAAGGGGTAAAGAAGCCAAAATTATTCATATTTTTATCACCCAGGGATAACGTTTATTAATATTTGGGTCTATTTCGTTTTAGAAATTAAATTACGTATATAATTCTCTTTTCAAATAGCACAATACTGCATATAACTTTTTAAATTTAATGTTAAACTTTGAGCATTTTCTCATCTTATTAAATATTCTTATAAACAGATTTTAATGACTACAAATATTCCAATTATCTGGAGGTTCCATAATTTACATTTAGAATCCCATAATGTTGGACCATTAGGTTGTTTGCAATGTTGCTGAGACTTCTGTGTTGGTTTCTTGAGGATTCCTTGGCCTTGTACTTTCAAGAGCTGCCTAGGCTGTTTGAAGATGGACTTTTCTTCTACTGGAGGGAATCCCTCTCCCCAGGAAAGAACACCCCTGAGCCACTGAGGACAGGTGAGAATTTTGAAAAGGCTGTTGAGGTCCAAATTCTCAAGGAGAGTCCAGAATTTCATTCAATTTAAAAAAATACTTTTATAATTTTTTCCTAGTTTTGTAAATAAAGCATGTATCTTGTAAAGAAAGTACAGCATACAAATGAGCAAACAAGAAAAAAAATCTAAAATCACATCACTCAGCTTGATATTCATCTTTCTACACCACACATGCTCTTGTTACCTGCTTGTTTTCCTCAGCAACATATTACCTCCTTTCATAATGTATCAAATCATCGTGATGTACACTTTAAATATCTTACAATGTTATTTCTCATTATACCTCAATAAAGCTGAAAAAAACCCCAACAGGTACCAAATGGTAACTGATTTTTTTCCCAGCTCCTCTCCAACCCATAGGTCCAATCCCTACAGGCAGTCACTTTTAACTCTTTTGTGTTTACATAAATATAAAGCACTTTTCCTCCTTATTCATTTTGCCATACTAACTGTGAAGTAGTTGCGTACTTTCAGAGAGGCCAAAATGGGGTTCCAACCATCAGGAAGTCTACCTTCTACTTGGGGAAGCAAGACCAGTATTTTTGGGAAAAAGACAAATAAGATGAGGTTATAAAAAAGTGACCCAAAGTAGTGTTTCCAATAAAGGCATATGTGGGAATAAGGGAATATCGAGACCATCTTACAAACCCAAACCCTCTTTTCCATCTTTAACTCAGCCTATTGTGTCCAATTTTTCCCATGTCCCTCTACCTCAAGTTGGTTGAGAAAGGGCATAGAGTTAGCTTGCCCATATGATCCCCCCAGCCAAATGTCTGCCTTTAACTTTCAAAGAGATACTTCTGCCTCATCGTCTTCCTAGTTTATCCAAAAAGGAGTCTTATCAAGTGTATCAGAAGTTAAGCCTGAGTTTATTTTAAATGACTATTTTTGAAATTAGTAAAGACAGGTCTCTGAGCCCCTCCAGTCAGTCCTCCCAAGCAGACTTTATTAAAAATGGAGTCTGGTTCCCAGAGGAATTGTGAGCCTGGATATCACTATCGTAAGGTTACAAGGAGAAAAAAGATCAGATGAAGCGTAATCATCTTGCTTTGTGATCAAGCTAATGCTAAAAGAGTTTTTAAAAAATGTTTCTTTTGTCAACTCTTTTAGGGAATAAGCAGTTTTAGTTAAAACTCCTGCAGCTCTGAACCAATTTCATAGCTTTAGGTTATTCCCATAGCATTACTCTGAACTCACTTTTATTATAATAACTTACTGTAACCCCACAATGTATTATTATTTTTACTTTAAACATTTAATTATATTTTAAAGAAATTTTTTTAAAAAACAACCTCAAAAAGTCTTTTATGTCTACCCACATAGTTACCATTTCTGGTGCTCTTCTTTCCTTTGTGTAATACAGATTTCCATCTGGTATCATTTTCTTCCCACCTAAAGGACTTTCTTTCACATTTCTTGTAGTGCAGATCTGCTGGTGAAAATCTTTTCAGCTTTTGTATGTCTGAAGAAATCTTTATTTGGCCTTTCACTTTGAAAAATATTTTTGCTGGGTGTAAAATTCTAGGATGACAATTTTTTTTCTGTCAGTACTTTAAAGATTTCTTCACTGTCTTCTGGCTTCCATTTTTTCTGACAAGAAGATTACCAGTATGCTGTCATTCTTACCTTTGTTTACCCTATGCATGTCTATTTTTTTCTGGCTGCTTCTAATATTTTTCTCTTTTCACTGATTTTGAATGATTTGATTCTGCTGTGCTTTGACATAGTTCTCTTGTTTCTTGTGCTTGGGTTTGTTGAGCCTCTTGGATCTGTGGGTTTAGAATTTTCATCAACTTTGGAAAATTTTCAGCCATTATTTCTTCACAATTCTTTTGTCCTCCCTTCTCTTTCTTCTCTGTTATGGACTGAGTTGTGTTTTCTCTCCACCCCTAATTTCAGATACTGAAGCTCTAACCCCCAGTGTGACTGTGTTTGGAGATAGGGCCTTTAGGCAAGTAATTAAGGTTAAATGAGATCCTAAGAGTGGGGCCCTAATCCAGTCACGTGACGTCCTTTATAAGAAGAGGAAAAGACACCAGAGATCAGTCTCTTTCTACATGCGTGCACAGAGGAGAGGCCAAGTGAGGACAAAGTAAGAAGGCAGCTGTCTACAAGCAGGAAGAAAGATCTTGCCAGAACCCGAGCCTGAGGGCACCTTCACCTTGGACTTCTCACCTCTAGAACTGTGAGAAAATAAATTTCTGTGGTTTAAGCCACCTGATCTGTGACATTTTGTTATGATAGCCCTAGAAGACTAATACAGTGTGCGGAGAGTTCTCATATTACTCGCCCCACTCACCCCCTACCTCACATCCAGTTTCCCCTGTTATAAACATCTTATATCAGTATGGTATATTTGTAACAATTAGTGAACCAATGTGGATACATTATTATTAGCTAAAGTTCATAGTTTCTTCAGATTTCTTTAGTCTTTTCCTAATATCTTTTTTCTGTTTCAGGATCCCTCTAATACACCAAATTACATTTAGTTGTCATGTCTCCCTCCTCTTGGCTGTAACCGTTTCTCAGACTTCCCTTGTTTTTGATGACCTTGAAAGTTTTCAGGAGTACTGGTTAGGTATATTGTAGGCTGGCCCTCTATAGGATTTTATCTGATTTTTTTTCATGATTAGACTAGGATTATGAGTTTGGTCATACCAAAATAATACCCTTCTAAGTATTCTTCTGATGACCAGTGTAGCACAAAATTTTGTCACTCTGAATGCTGAGAACATGGATTACTCCTGGCCCTGTGTGAGTCTGGGAATTGTCTGTCTGCTCCTTTCCAGTGGGTCTTTTCCTTTACTTGAATAGGTTCCTCATTCGTATGTCTGGTTAGGACCTAACTGCAGACTCAGGAGGAGCCCTCACTTTTTCTCTGTGCAGCTTTCTCTTCTCTGGCACTCTGTTCTGTATATTTTATCCACCTTGGCCCCTCCAGATTCTCCACTCTGGCTACTCAATTCAGGGGGACTGTGGTCTCTGGTTGGGCTTTTCCTCCCTGTGCTGTAGCATTGAAACTCTCTAGGCAATAAACTAGGGCAATCGTAGGGCTCACCTCATTTATTTCCTTTCTCTGAGGGATTACTGTCCTGGGTTTCATGCGTCCAATGCCTGAAAACCATTATTTCATATTTTGTCTTGTTTCTCAATATAAAGTGGGAGAGTAAATCCAGTTTCTCAGTATCATGGCTGCATACTGAAGCCAAAATTACTTTTTTGTTTTACTGTGGTAAAATATACATAACATAAAACTTACACTTAGCCTTTTTAAGCATACAGGTCAGTGACGTTAAGTACATTCACATTGTTGTGCAACTATTACCACCATCTATCTCCACAACTTTTTCATTATCCCAAACTGAAACCCTGTACCTATTAAACAGTAACTCCCCATTTCCCCTTCCCCTGAGCCTCTAAAAACTACCATTCTACTTTCTGTCTCCATGAATTTGACTACTCTAGGTACCTCCTATGAGTGGAATCATACAATATCTGTCCATTTGCGTCTGGTTTATTTCATTTAGCATAATATCTTTAAAGCTCATTCATGTTGTAGCATGTGTCAGAATTTCTGTCCTTTTTAAGATTGAGTAATACTCCATTATAGGTATTTACCATATGCTGACTGTCCTTTCATCTGTCAGTGGACATTTAGGTTGTTTCCACCTTTTGGCTGTTGTGACTAATGCTGCTATGAACACTGGTGTGTCTTTTAGAGCGAACTGTGTCCCCTCAAAATTCGTATGTTAAAGTCCTAGGCCCCATTGTGACTATATTTGGAGATAGGGCCTTTAGGGAGGTAATTAAGTGTAAATGAGGTAATAAGGGTGGGGCCCTAATCTGATAGGACTGGTGTCCTTAAAAGAAGAGAAAGAAACACCAGAGATTGATACCCCCCCACACACAGAGAAGAGGCCATTTGAGGACACAGCAAGAAGGGAAGGCAGCTGTCTACAAGCCAGGGAGAGAGAGCTTACCAACCCTCATGGCACTTTGATCTTGGACGTCTCACCTCCAGAACTGTGAGAAGATTTCTGTCGTTTAAGCCACCCAGTTTGTGGCATTTTGTATGGCAGCCCGAGCTGACTGATACAGTATGCAAATATCTATTTGAGTCCCTGCTTTCAATTCCAGAAGGGGAATTGCTGGAAGTTCTATGTTTGGAACTTTTTTTGAGGAACTGTTATACTGTTTTCCACTATGCGTAATTACTTTTTAATTATCTATTTCCCTGCTAGAAAGTAAGCTCTGGGAGGGCAGACTAAGTCTCTTGTATACCTAGTGCATAGCCTATCGTAAATGCTCAATAAATAGATGTTAACTCCATGAACAAATACATGAACTTTTCCATCTGAGAATTCATTATGAGTAGTAATAAAAATTTGGGGCAGCAGTATATTGTAGAAAAAAGCACGAAACTAGATTTTTAGTCACGCCTTTGCTGCTAAGTCACGATGTGACCTTGGATAAAGTATTAAATCTCTTGGAGCCTCAGTGTTCTCATCTGAAGATGGAAGAGTTGTACCGAATGTTCACAAGGTCCTTTCAGCACTACATCTTAGTTCTGTCATTCTAGATGCTGGGATACCTGGTATTGTTACCAAACCTCTTAATTCTCAAGTTCACCTGCTGATGCTCAGTAAGCCAAACACTGGGACTTTGGTGCTTGGAGATGGAGAAAGGTTTATTCAAATTGGCCAAGACAAGAAGGCGGTAGCAGGGATTCTCTCAAACTCACCTTAATAAAAGAAGAAAGCAGGGGATCTTATATAGCTAAGGGGTGTGAAAGGAGGAGTTTTGGAGAAACAAAGGGAAAATCTGTGTTTCTTTCACTCCCAATAAGCCCCTGGGCAATCTGACTTCTGGGTGTCAGTAGCAGCTGGGGGCTGGTTATCTGGTGATCCTTGAAGGCGTTCTCTTTATTCTGTAAAACAAGGTCATAAATCCTTGTGACCCTTGAGTGACCCCTCAGTTTAAACAGGAAAACAGCAAATTGACAAGATTAATTTCTTTTCATAGGTCAAAGGTAATCTTATTGAATATTTACAGTAACCCTTAGGTACCTGGCTTCAGTGTCACTAGTCATACAGACTCAAAAATGCTACTGCTTGTCAAGTTGCCTGATGTTAGGGCTGAGGCAAAGCAGGGTACCAGGTTAAGGTCCCAGGTGGGCTGTTTCCCAGAATGACCAAAGGTAGAGGACACATCAAAAATCAGGATAATAAGAGCAATGTCTGTTGTCAAAACTAAGAGTCAAGTAGGGGCCGGCCCCTTGGCAAAATGGTTAAGTTCGTGCGCTCTGCTTTGGCGGCCCAGCGTGTGCCTCCATTTCACCAGTTTGGATCCTGGGTGCAGGCCTAGCACTGCTTGTTGGGCCATGCTGAGATGGCGTCCCACATAGCACAACCAGAAGGACCTACAACTGGAATATACAACTAGGTACTGGGGGGCTTCAGGCAGAAGAAAAGGAAGAAGAAAAAAAAGAAGATTGGCAACAGATGTTAGCTCAGGTGCCAATCTAAAAAAAAACAAAAACAAACAAACAAAAAAAACTAAGAGTCAAGTGCAAGAGCTTTAGGTAGGAGCCAAGGATACCAGAAAGAAGTCAGGAAATGGGCTGCAACTCTACACTACAAGGCTGAATGGTGATTGGCTTTATTATGGTGGCCACAGGTAGTGCTGGGTCCCCAGAGTTCTGTGACAGGATTCTCTGTGCCTCAGTCTCCCAGACTGTAAATTGGGAGTGTTAATTGCTACTTTTTCTACCACTTAGGCTAGAGATAAATAGAAATAAAAACTTCCAAGGGAGCCTGGCCCAGTGGCATAGTGGTTAAGTTTATGCATTCTGCTTCAGCAGCCCCAGGGTTTGCAGGTTCTGATCCTGGGCATGGACCTACAAACACTGCTCATCATGCCATGCTGTGGTGACATCCCACATACAAAATAGAGGAAGATTGGCACAGATGTTAGCTCAGGGACAATCTTCCTCAAGCAAAAAGAGGAAGATTGGCAACAGATGTTAGCCTAGGGACAATCTTCCTCACCACCAAAACTTAAAAAAAACACTTTAAAAAGAACCAGGCCTTTGGGGCTGGCCTGGTGGGGCAGCAGTTAAGTGCGCACATTCCACTTCAGCAGCCCAGGGTTCGCCAGTTCAGATCCTGGGTGCGGATAATGGAACTGCTTGGCAAGACATGCTGTGGCAGGTGTCCCACATATAAAGTGGAGGAAGATGGGCACAGATGCTAGCTCAGGGCCAGTCTTCCTCAGCAAAAAGAGGAGGATTGGCAGCAGTTAGCTCAGGGCTAATCTTCCTCAAAAAAAAAAAAAAAAAAGAACCAGGCCTTAGTTTTTTTCTGAAATTAAAAAAATAAATAAATGTAAAATTTAATTGTTACGGCAAAATGTAAAAACTGATGAATTTGAGTAAAGAGTATATTGGAGTTCCTTGTATTATTCTTGCAACTTTTCCGTGTTTGAAATTACATTTAAATAAGCAGTTACCAAGAAAAAGAGCAAAAGCTTATTTTAAGGAGAGTGAGACAGAAACCAGAAGAAGAAACTCAGGAGCTTGCCTACCCAAGTGTCCTTTATCTGCCCATCTTCCTAGGGTACTCAATTTCTCCTTTCAGCTTTAGAGCTGCAATAATTTAAATCCATCCCCGATGTAGGGAAGGGGGATATTTGTTTTACTCTGGAAACCATTTGCATGGGAAGTTTACCCGTGGCCCCTTTAGAATTGATTTTGTATGCATAGATGAACTGCCTCTAGGGCGCAGCAGCCAATCGTCTCATTATAGAGGTCTTTTGACATTGTCCCTGAGGCTATACCAAAGTATCAGTATATTAATATCTAGAACTCTAATTGGACATTAGAAATTCAAGCAGCCACACTTTTGGTCTTGTCATCTCATCAGAAATCCTCTGATTTTTAGCTAAATTAAGTCATTCTTTTGGAAGAAAATATTTTTAAAACATGTATCTGATAAAGAGGTTGTATCCAGAATAAAGAACTCAATAAGAAGAAGATAACCTGGTTTTTAAAAATAGGCAAAAGATTTGAATAGACATCTCACCAAAGAAAAACATAGCAAATAAGTGCTTGGAAAGATATTCAATACCATTAGTCATTAGGGAAATGCAAATTAAAATGGCAATGAAATACCATTACACAAGCACTAAAATGGCTAAAATAAAAAAGAATAATAATACCAAGTGTTGACGGGATGTAGGACAACCACAATGTTTGTACGTTGCTGATGGGAATGCAAAATTGTACATCCACTTTGGAAAACAATTTGTCTTTCTTATAAAGTTAAATGTACACTTAGGGGCCCGCCTGGTGATGCAGTGGTTAAGTTCACGCACTCCACTTCAGTGGCCCAGAGGTCACCAGTTCAGATCCCAGGCATAGGTCTACACACTGCTTATCAAGCCATGCTGTGGCAGGTGTCCCACATATAAAATAGAGGAAGGTGGACAGATGTTAGCTCAGGGATAGTCTTCCTCAGCAAAAAGAGGAGGATTTGCAGCAGATGTTAGCTCAGGGCTAATCTTCCTTGGGGAAAAAAAAATACCTTTCCATCACACCCAGAAGTCCCACTCCTAGATATTCGCCCAGGAGAAATGAAAACATATTTCACCCAAAGACTTTTACTTGAATGTTTCCAACAGCTTTATTCATAATAATCAAAAAGTTGAAATACTCAAATGTTCATCAAATCGTGAATGGATAGTCAACGTGTGCTGTATCCATACAATGGACTAGTACTCAATAAAAAGTAACATACTAGTAATACACACAACAACATGGATGAAAGTGTTGTGCTAAGTAAAAGAAAGCAGACATGAAAGACCACACACTGTGTGATTCCATTTATGTGACATTCTAGAAAAGTCAAAACTAGAGTTATTAAAAGCAGATCAGTGGTTGCCTGGTGCCAAAGATAGGAAGAGAATAGCAAAGGGGCAAGAGGGAAGCTTTTGGCTTGATGGAAGTGTTCTATGCCATAATTGTGAGGGTGGTTAAACAAATGTATGTACTTATGAGAATTCATTGACAGTACACTTAAATTTTGTGAATTTTGTTGTATGTCAATTGTACCTCAACAATTCTGATTTTTTAAAAAAGCTTTAAAATTAAGTCATTGTTTTCTATTGCCCCAATGTTTTTATCCCAGTGGATATCTGCTGTTGGGATCACAGGGACTGCTATTGAAAATTAATAATAAATAGCATTAATGGATAAACGTTTAACATGGGACACTTAGAATGACCTTAACTACCAACTTCACATTTTTCAGGATAAATTAAAAATCAGAGAGGAGGTAGTTAACATAATGAAGTTTGCTTCGACAGAAGGCTGCTATGGTGTTTTATTTGATCTGAGGTGGAAAGGTGACAAATATGGGGATCATTTTAATTCAAATGTATCAAATCTCCTTATTATTCTAGTGCAAATATTAGTGGATTGAATGAACCTCAAGCTGTAGACATTTCTCAGGTCTATTTTTAAACTCAAACTGGCTCTTTCCCAGAAAGCAGAGAAACAAAAATTTACTGGCAGTAAAGCCTTTACCTTTTTTCATTGAATTTTCTGAGGAGATTTAAAAAAAAAAAAAAAGCCTCTGAAAAATCAGAACAGATGGAACATTATAAAGAGCATTGCAAAACAGAATACTTTTCAGAGTACTTAGGAGAAAATCAAGTGCTCAAAAGACCTTGTCTTTTTGAAAAATAAGTTGACTAGAGACAAAGTATCAGATGTAGTAAATATTTGCCTTTCTCTGAAGAAACTGCAAACAATAAAAGCCCCGTCACAATAAATTGTTCGCAAGGTTGATCTATGCGGCATCAGTCCAGAGGATTTCCATCTGAAGAGTTTGTAGAATTCTTCTTAGCAGTAAGATAGTTGAATGGTTTGGGTAAAGCTTGAGAGAATTGATAAAAATGTTGCTCATTAACATTCACTCTCTTTTTTTCCTAACCATAAGATTATCCTTTAGATATCAGGAAAGTTAAATTGTAAACAGTGTAAACTCTCCAAAGGGAAAGAGAGAGCAGAGAAAATCCCAAATATGGCAGCCATGTTCTGCTCTCACAAAGGCTTCACAAGCTCCACTCATAAACAGATGAATGGGTATTAGAGTAAGTTATTTGGCTCTTTGTGACAGGCAAAGGATGTGAAGTGGCCTTTACAAGGGTCCAGGGAGAGTGTGGAGGGCTGCAAGTGTTAATTCTAGTTTCCAGTTCCCCATGACTCATTCATTGCAGACTTGCTACCAAACTATTGGGAATGAGATAATGTAAGGGAACATGTTACAGCAGCCAGTAAAATAGACCAAAAAACTGTCAGTCCCAGGAAAAGCACTGGAGAGGAGAATTGCAAATGCAGCAGTGAATCTCTGCCAAACAGATACAGTTGGTTTGTTGGGTTTTTTTAAACGTCGCATTTGACAAATCCTTCTTGAGTTTCAAGGAGAAGAGACAAATAAGCTTCCATTTTATCAATAAAGGTAGCAGATTGTAAAGGGCTTAAATACCTTCTTAAGAATAAAATTTAGAGGGAACATAGCAGGCCATCATAAGTTGAGAAAAAAATAATAGAAAGAAGTGCAGTGTGAAAACAATAAAAGCAAATTCTTCCTTGAAGGGAAGCTGGGAGTACATTTCCTTGGCTAAAGATCCAGTGTGAATAAAAGGGAAAAAAATAACATCTTGATAAGGCCAATGAAATGGTAAACCAACCTTCAGTACTAATGAGATTGTCAAGAAGCTTTTAGATGGGGATTTGGAGTGCTGGTCTTTTGACACCTGAAGCTGTTTACCGAGCTTAGAGAAATTGGCAAAAATGCTTTCAAAATCATTTATTGTGCTCCTCTTTAGGAAAATCAAATAGATGCCTATAGCTCTTAGATGAGTGGGGACTAAAAAGCATAAATGTAGTGTTGTAACGAATCCAGAGTATTTGGAAACCATTGTATCTGTGTCTTTGTATGTTTGGAATTGTAAGATGTTTACGGAGATGATGATCTAAAAGTGGATGGTCAGGCCTGGCTACCAATGGCTGCCTGAACCAAAAAGGGGATCCTAGGAAACCCATCACAGACCTCTCTGAGCTCCAGAAACCGGCATGTTTTAATGACGTCACTACCTCTAAGACAGTGAAAATGATACATTGCTTCAATCACTTGACAAGCATGCCTCCTCCAGGGACAGAGTGTGATCCAAGATGCCAGGTCCATTCCAGGACCTGGATCTGATGTCTGAAATCTTAAGAAGACTGGGAATTGGACCTGGGCTCTTATGGGAGAGGGCTTGTTAAGGGAATTATTTTTTCTTCTTGACTAAAGAGGCACTCAGGAGGAACTGTCTCTTTTTTTGCTGCCATTGGATAAATAGATCATCTATCTATCTATCTATCTATCTATCTATCTATCTGGCTATCTACCTATTATATTCAGCAAATACTTTCTCAGCATCTACTATGTGTCATGTACTGTGATGGATGCAGGGGATAAAGTAGTTAATGAGACCCTCATGGAGTTTACATTCTAATGGAGGAGTCACAAAATAAACAAGTACACAAATAAATAATATACTTATAGATTGTAAATGAGCTCTGAAGAAAATAAACAAGATGATGAGGGAGTGAATAAAAAGGTCACACAATTGAATAAAGGTCACTTTAGTTAGAGTGGTCAGGTCACATAGAGCCAAGTCTTGATGGATGAGAAAGAGCCAGCTCTCTGGAAACAACAGGAAAGGAAAGAATGTTTCAGGCAGAGGGAACAGCAGGTTCAAAGGTCATAAAATGGAAACAAAGGGGCATGCATCTAGTGTGATATGATGAGTCAAGGGAAAAGTGATACTAGATGAGGTTGGAGAGACAGGAAATTAGGATTTGATTCTGAGTGCATGGGGAAATACTGATGTCTTTCAAGCAAGAGAAAAAAATTTGACATATTTTAATAAGATCATTTTGACTGTTATGTGGAAAATGTATTGGAAGGGAACAAAAACGGAAGCAGTGAGACCAGTTAGGAGGTGCAAGGTGATGGCAACTTGCACCAGGTTTATCTGTTTATCCCACTGAGAAGTGGGATGTACATCCCATCCCCTTGAGTCTGGACAGGTTTGTGGCTACTTCTACCCATAAAGTAACAGTGGAAATGACCCTGGGACTTCTGAATTTAGACCATAAAAGGCTGTGCAGCTTCTGCCCTGTCTGCTGGGACATTGCTTAATCCACCATGTAAGAAGTCCACCTACCCTGAGGCCACCCTGCTATGCAGGAGCCTAGGCCACTGGAAGGGGCCATGTGTAAATGTCCCAGTCACCAGCCCCAGCTGAGGTCCCAGTTGATAGCCAGCATTAACCATCAGATTGTGAGTGAAGATGTCTCCAGGTAATTCCAGCCCCTGGTATTAAGTCTCCCCCAGTCTCTGAGTCTTCTCAGCTGAGGCCCCAGATATCTTGGAGCAGAGATAAGTCACTTTCACTGTGCCCTGTCCAAATTCCTGCTCTACTAAGATTTGAAGTAGTTTGTCACATAGCAAAAATAACTGGAACACTGGTAGAGGGAGAAATTAAGAGATGCCAATGAAAATCGAGGGCATCCCAGTGAAACGATCAGGTAGAGATATCAAGTAGTTAGCTGGATATATGAATGTAAGCAGACAACTGGGCTGGAGATATGCAATTGGCATACAGGGTATGGATTTTGTTTAATTTCACGAGACTGGGTGAGTTCACCCAGGGCAGCAGATGGGCAGAGAAGAGGAGCTAGTTCAAACCATCATTCTAAGGAAGTCTGGTATTTAGAGGTAGGAAAGAGGAGGAAGAGCCAGAAAGGGGAATTGAGACAGAGTGCCCAGTGAGGCAAGAAAAAAACTGACAGAATGGTTTGTCACAAAAACTGAGAAAGAAAATTATTTTCAGAATGAAGGGAGTGGTCAACTTTGTGGAAAACTATTGAGAGTCAAAAGAGATAAGAGAAAAGTAGTCATTAGATTCCACAGCAAAGAGGTCACTTATGACCTTGAAAAGAGCAATTTCAGTGGGAGTGACTGGGGCAGAAACAATAGTGGTTTTGATCTCTGAGAGAATGAAGAATAGTGTATTATTTCAGAAAAAGTTGGATCAGCCGTGCAATATGCAGGTAACTTAAGTGCTACTGCAACTGCACAATTTACCTGCTAAGAGAAACAGTGTAATGGAGTGAACAGCACACATTTTTGGCATCAGAAGTGGGTTAAAATAGCTATGGGCAAATTATTTAAACTCACCGAGCTTCAGTTTCTTCATCTGTAAAATAAGGATAATAATGCTTCTTCATAGGCTTGTTATAAGCTCAAGATGAGATAACATTTTAGTACAGTGCTAGGCCTGTAGAACATGGTTCAATGCTAATTCATTGAAAACACGCCTATTGAGTGCCAACTGTGTGCCAGGCCCTGTGCTGGGTGCCTGGGATACAAGGATGAGAAGTCTCAGTCTGTGATCTCCAGAAAGCTACAGGCCGATGAGGAGATAAACCTGCAAACAGTTGCACTGGAGAAAGATCGTGTGTCAATGGAGACACAATGTAACAAAGGAGAAGAAAACCTGAGGTGTGTATCTGAGGGAGTCAAAGAAAGCGTTACAGAGGGAATAGCATTGCGTCTGCGACTTGAAGGCATAGGGTGAGTTTGCCAGGTGGACAAGCTGGCAAGGGTATTCCAAGCAGAGAGAATATCATGAGCAAAGGCTCAGGGATGAGACTGAGCATAGTAGCTTCTGGGATTGTAGACAGCTGAGTGTTACTGGAGTATAAAGGAACAGATGGAGGTGGTTGAAGGCAGGTGATGAGGGCTGAGGCCAAACCAGTAAGAAGGACTAGGAAGATGAAAAACCCCATTTGTCATACGGAGAAGTTTAGATTTTTATCCTGAAGGGATAAGGAGCCACTGAAGTACTTGGTGTAGGCAGTGACAAGACCATTCTTATGCGTGGAAGATGGGCTGAGGTTTCCTTAGCTTTGTAAAATACCCTGACCTTTACACTTAAAAAAATGTTGCCTCTGACCAGTGCTCATCAGGATATGTGCTATAATTTGTTTTTCCAATTGTGACACTGGACTGTTCTCATTCTGTTGTAGGAAGGAACTCATAGACCAATTGAATAGAATAGAGAATCCAGAAAGAGATTATGGTAGAGGAAAGACTGAATTAGCTTTCTATTCTTTCTGTAGAGGATGATGTCAATGTCATATGACACAGTGATCAAAGAGCATGTCGCAAAAATAAAAAGTATTAAAGAAATGTGATGTTAATAATATTATCTAGATTTTGTGACATTTGTAGTATTTGAAGTTCTATAAATTTGTAATTTGATATTTTTTCTTTCTCATTCTAAATTCACTTTTGTACCTACTTTTGTATCAATGATTTGGCACTTTTTTTTTATGGTAAGGAAGATTGGCTCTGAGCAAACATCTGTGCCAATCTTCCTCTATTTTATGTGGGATGCCGCTACAGCATGGACTTGGCAAGTGGTGCTCGGTCCACGCCTGCGATCCGAACCTGCCGCTGAAGTGGAGCACACAAACTTAACCACTATGCTCTGGGCCAGCCCTGCATCCTTTTTCTTAAAGAAGGTTTTAAAAATTGAATACGTTTTAAACCTGAATAAACCGTTGTGTACTGCATTGTCCTTTATTGGTTTCTCTAAACCTGCCTGCAACTTTGTAAATATTCATTTTATTAAACTCTCCTCAATTTCCTAGTTTGAGCATGCCATCTGTTTCCAGAACCATGACTGATACAGTTATGTTCATGTTAGTCATAATCTTTGCCCATCTCTTATATATTATATGCTTTTGTATGTATGAAGAAATTCATAATAAAAAAAAGGATATATGAGATATCTATGTATCTATGTATCTGTATCTACTTATCTGTCTATCTTCTCTGTGTGTGTACATTGATAATGTACATATCAATACCATGTATAGATTAAGTAGTTGTTAACAATGCTCCATGGAGGGGAACAGGGAACAAGGGACAGAGACTAAATGAGGAATTACTTTCATTGTATTCCTCCTTTTATATTGTTGAATATTTTTCGTTTTTATGTGTTTATTTCTCAAATTTTGGTTTCATTTTTGTTCAAACTAATTCACTAGGTACTTTTTAAGGGGAGACAAAACATAGAGTTGGGGTTCACTCGAGGTTAGTCAATATGGTTTATTTTAATGCTCTATGTCCATCCAAAGTTTTCTTGTACTCAGAGGATTTCTGGAACTACTCACCAGGCCCTGAATAATAGAATAGGCTAATAATGCCCATCAGGTTACGGGGATAAAAGTAACACTTTTCATTTTATTCAGATCTTACCTTTGTTGGAAAATAGTCTCTGAGATATTCCCTATGGGGAGAGATTACATACAAGAGGACTATTTTTATTTTTGTTAACTTTTGAGGCTCTCCGTGGAGTTCCGTAGTAATTGTCAGGCCTAACACAAAATGCCCACACTGTTTTTCACGTCTCTCCAGCCATACAGCTGACCCTCAGTTTCACACTCTCATGAAGCAGGAATGCGTATCCTGGGTATCCAGAAACACAAAATACATCCCAGCCGCATCCAGCTGATTGAGGCCAAAACCCAATTTCCTGGCAGGGAAACTTGCCATGAGTAGGGTCTGCAGTCTTGAGTAACTCCCCTGTGAGGATTCCTCTCGCACACTCTGCCACCTATGCAGAAGACTAGAAAGATGGCTAGAATCATCATAGAGGAAGGGACTTTTGCTGGGTGGGAGCCTGTTGGACACTCATGCACCACACTGCAGAGCAGCCTGCCTCTTAGCCTGTTGGGATAGCAGCCCCGGGGCCAGGGAGGCAGCTGAGGTCTGGGACGTTCTGCTAGGGACAGAAGGAAAGGGGCACTCCTTGCTATGCAAACATATCCCCACGAACCCAGAAAAGAAAGGATGGAGAAATATGGCCTTCAAAGTTGAACCTGTTTGCTTTTTTTGGTCCTTACTATCTTCTGCTAGCTGTTTGTCTGCTCCAGTCACCAAATGCCTCAGGAAAGCTAATAATTTCTAGAATATGGTAACTGACAGACAGTACTTTACTTTGGATGTTTCTTCCCTACACAAATGATTTCATCACGGCCAGAGAAGTATGCAACCATGTGACTTCACCCCCTATCAACCAAAATACTTTCCATTCTCCTCATGGCTCAAATTCTTTTAATAAGACAAAGTATTTTATTCCTCAGAGATAAGGCAAACTACCCTAGGAGATGGAGCCTGTTGGTTTAAATACACAGGAAGGCTGTTAGGGGATCCCCTCAGGAAAATCCCCTCTGTGGGGCCTGAAGACCCTCTGACACCTCATGGTAAAAATTCTTTCTTCTCGTGGGAAGCAGATGGAATTAACAGGCTGCGATATTTGTCTATTGTTCTTAAGCAAGGCACATATGAATCTCCTGGTCTTTTCTCAAAAGATAGACTTTATATGGCATCAAGGAACAAGAACATCTGCAAATACCCTCCTCTGTTTAGGAATCATGCTCACTCTTTATGTTTCTATAAAATAAAACAGAAACCTGCCTGCAGTGACTCAAATGAGATAAGAGAATTGTGTTTGGAAGACCCCAAGGGCCTTTAATTTTTGCCTTGAAGAAAGAAATATGAAAGCTCAACACTGTGGCTCCCGCCCCTTCCCATCCCCTTGAATGGCTTACAAAGACTTGACTGCAAGAGAGCAGACCAAACTCCACGAAGAACTACCAGTTTCTGGGCCTGAACCATTATGATGACTGAAGAATCTCAGCTTCAAAGAGTTAGGAGGATGGACACAATATGGGTAATGCCAGACACTGATTTTTTTAAATAACTGACTCATTTTTTTAAAAGAGCTTTATTGAAGTGTAATTAGCATACAATAAATAACATGGTTGAAATGTACAATTTGATAAGTTTTGACTTATGTATACACCTATGCAATCATCACCACAATCAAGATAGTGAAAATAGCCATCACTCCCAAAAGTTTCCTTGTGCCCTTTTGTAATCCCTTCCTCTTGTACCTCCCCATCTCCTCATCCACCAGGAAACCACTAATCTGTTTTCAGTCACTATACATTAGTTTGAATTTTCTAGAATGTTATGTAAATAAACTCATACAGTACATACTCTTTTTTTGTCTAGCTTCTTTTGCTCAATATAATGATTTGAGGATTCATCGGTTGTTAAATGTATCAATAGTTCATTTCTTTTTATTCCTGGGTAATATTCCATTGGTTGCCTATACCACAGTTTGTTTATCCATTCACCCATTTGGGTTGTTTCTAGTTTGGGGCTATTACAAATGAAGGTGCTATGAACATTCATGTACAGGTCTATGTAGATGTATGCTTTCTTTTCTTTTAGGTAAATACCTAAGAGTGAATGTCTGGATCATATGATAGGTGTATGTTTAACTTTCTAAGAAACTGAAAAACTGTTTTCCAAAGTGGTTGTACCATTTTTTATTCCCACAGTAGTATAGAAGAGATCGAGTTCCCCTACCTCCTTGTCAACACTGGATATGGTCAATCTTTTTAGTTTTAGCCATTCAATAGGTATATAGTGATATTTCATTGTGATTTTAATTTGCATTTTCCTAATCGCTAATGATGCTGAACATTTTTTCATATGCTTCATATGCTTATTTGCCATCCGTATCTGTTCAAATCTCTTGCTCATGTTTTTAATTGGATTGCTTGTTTTCTTCTTCTTAAGTTTTGAGAGTTTTTTATATATTCTGGATGCAAATCCTTTATTTGATGTAAGCTTTACAGAGCCCATTTGCAAAAGACTCTATTTCCAAGTAAGGATACTAAACCAGCTTTTGGTTGGTTTCATCAATTTTCTCTATTGATTTTCTGTTTTCTATTTCATTAATTTCCACTCCGACCTTTATTATTTTTTTTTCTGCCTACTTTGAGTTTCATTTGCTCTTCTTTTTTTTTTTTTTTTTCGGCTGAGGAAGACTTTCCCTGAGCTCACATCTGTCTCAACCTTCCTGTGCTTCATATATGTCTCACTTCCACAGCATGGCTGACAAGTGGTGTAGGTCCATGCTAGGGTTCCAAACCCGTGAACCCAAGCTGCCAAAGTGGAGCGTGCCAAACTCAATCACTACACCATGGGGCCAGCCCCTTTTCCTAGTTTCTTAAGGTGGAAAATGAAGTCATTAATTTGAGTCCTTTCTTCTCTTCTAATATGGGCATTTAGAGCCATAAGTGACCTTCTTTAGCAGCATCGTACAAGTTTTGATGTGTTGTATTTTTATTCAAGTCAAAATGCTTTTTAATATCTCTTTTGACTCCTTTTCTCTGAGCACTAGGTTACTTAGAAGTATGTTATTTAATTTCCAAATATTTATGAGCTTTTGGATTTTTAATATAATTCTATTGAGGTTAGAGAACGTATATTTAAATTTATTAAATTTATTGAGAATTGTTATATAGACCTTAATATCAAAGTGTATCTTGGTAAATATTTTGTATGAAATTAAAAAGAATGTTATTTTGCTGATTTTTGTTGATGTCAATTAGGTCAACTTGTTTGCTAATATTGTTCAAGTCTTCAATATTTGCTGTCAATTGTTCTATCAATTATCAAAAGAGTAGTATTGAAATCTCTGGATATAATTATGGATTTGTCTATTTCTCCTTGCAGCTCATCATTTTGTTCTGTTGATGAATTGACCTTTTAATCATTATGACATGACTTTCTTTCTCCTTAGTAATATTCTTTGTTCTGTAATCTTCTTTTTCTTTTGTTTATGTAGCCACTCCAGCTTTCTTTGACCAGTGCTAACACAGCATATATTTTTCCATCCTTTTTCTTTAACCTATTTGTTTCCATTATATGTAAAGTGGATTTCTTTTAGGCAGCATGATGCAGGGTCTTGCTTTTTTATCCAACTTGACAGTCTCTACCTTATAACTGGGGTGTTTAGTCCATTTACATTTAATGTGATTATTGTCACAGTTAGGTTTAAATCTATCATCTTGATATTTGTTTTCTATTCCACCCATATATTCTTGATTACCCTTTTCTTCTCTGTTTGTCTTCTTTTGGATTGAGTATATTTTATAATTCCATTTTATCTCTTTGTTGATTTATTAGCTACAACTCTTTGTTTTGTTATTTTAGTGTCTGTTTGAGGGTTGTTACTATATGTTTAACTTATCACAATCTAATTTCAAGTGATATTATGCCACTTCACATATACTATATAAATTTTATAATGATATACTTCCCTTTCTCCCTCCCAACACTTACACTATTGTTTTCCTTGTTTTACTTATGCATATGTTATAGTACTCACAATATATCGTTTTTTTTTTGTTTAAACCATCAGTTATCTTTTAAAGATATTGAAATTATTATTATTCAGAAATAAATCTTACATGTTTGCCCATGTAGTAACCATTTTTATTGCTCTGTATTCTTGTGTATGTCCATATTCCCATCTGGTGTTATTTTCCTTCTACCTGAAAGATTTCCTTTAGCATCTCTTGTAGTACAGGTCTGTTAGTGATGAATTCTTTCAACTTATGTGTATCTGGGAAAGTCTTTGTTCCAATCTCCTCTTTGAGAGATATTTCACTGGGTATAAATTTCTAGGTGACACTTTGTTTTTTTGTCAATAATTTAAAGATGTTACTCCACCATCTTTTCCTTGAATTCTTTCCTATTTTCTGTCATCCCTTATCTTTGATTTTCTGTACATAGTGTGTCTTTTTTCTGTGGCTGCCTTTAAAATTTTTCTCTTCATCATTGATGTGGAGCAATTTAGTTCTGATGTGCCTTGGTGTAGTTTTCTTCATGTTTCTTGTGCTTAGAATTCATTGAACTTCTTGGATCTTTGGGTTTATAGTTGTTATCAAAATTGGGATATTTTCTGCTATCATTTCTTCAAACAGTTTTTCTGTCCCTCCTCCACTTGGGAACACCACTTACATGTATATTAGGATGTTTGAAGTTGTCCCACAGTTCATTGATTCTCTTTCCATTTTATTTTAAATCCTCTTTTTTCTCTGTTTCATTTTTGAATCATTTCTATTGCTATGTACTCAAGTTCACTAATCTTTTCTTCTGCCATTAATCCACCTGTGTAATTTTCATCTCATATATTATAGTTTTTATCTCTAGAAATTTGATTTTCCCCCATGTGCCTACTTAACTTTTTGTACATCTGGAATACAGTAATACCAATTGTTTTAATGTGCTTGTCACTAATTCCTATATCTGTGTCAGTTTCACATCTGTTTCAGTTGGTTTCTCTCCTCATTCTGAGTTGTATTTTCCTGCTTCTTTGCATGACTGTAAGTTTTTACTGAAGGCAAATGTGAATTTTACTCTATTGGGTGCTGGCTATTTTTGTATTCTTATCAATGTTCTTGAGCTTTGTTCTAGGATGAAGTTAAATTACTTGGAAACAGATTGACATTTTGCATCTTGCTTTTAAAATTTGCTGGGTGAGACCAGTTCCCCACTAAGTCTTACTTCATAGTCTCCTAAATGCCCTGTAAATTTTGAGATTTAGCACTCTAACTGGTGGGAACAAGCAGTATTCCTGGTCCTGTGCTACCAATGAACCCTGTTCTTTCATATCCTAAGATTGCTCTTTCTCCAGCCTGGGACAGTTTCCTTGCTCACATAGACTGATGATCACTCTGATGAATGCTCAAGTGGGACTCTGGAGATTTCTAGAGTTCTTTTTCTGTAGAGCAATTTCCTCCCTTGAACTCTAGCCTCTTTATCACCCAGGACTCTCAACTTGCTCTCCTCAACTCCCAGAGTCTGCCATACTCCTCCTGAGTTCCCCCTCCCTGTACTGTTATCTAGAAACTCTCTCAAGGCAGTAAGCTAGGTCAATCATAGGGCTCATCTTGTGTCTTTCACTGCCTGTTGTCCGGTGGTTTTGTGAAACCCATTGTTTTATGTATTTTGTGTGGATTTTTTGTGTGTTTGGGGTTTTTTTTTGATGGAAAAGGGAGGATTCGGTTGTTCTGCACAGGAAGGCAAATCTGTTCCCTCTTACCCCATCTTGGTGAAAAGTAAAAGTTCCCCTGACATGGAATTTTAAAGAGAATAAAAGGAATGTGGAAGTGTTTGATTTTTTTCTTTATAGTTTTCCCAAAATTTCCATGTTGTGGTGGTCTAAAAGAGTCAAAGTAAATTCTGACCCAGAGAGAGGAGGCAAATCCTAATTCCAAAGTGGGAAAGACTGATAGCAGCTAATCTCTGGTGCAGAGAATTTAAGAGAAGCAGGTAGAGACACAAGCATGTCATGCCACTGCAGAGAGGTTCCTAATCACTGAGCCCCACTTTTTCCCATTTCCCTTTTTTTCCCCCAGGGGAAGATTCACCCTAAACTAACATCTGTTGCTGACTTCCTCCTTTTTCTTCCTTTTTCCCCTCCCAGAGCCCCAGTACATAATTGTGTATAGTTGTAAGTTCTTCTAGTTCTTCTATGTGAGCCATTGCCGTAGCATGGCTACTGACAGACAAGTGGTGTGGTTCTGCACCCAGGAACCAAACCTGGGCCACCAAAGTGGAGTGCACCAAACTTTAACCACTAGGCCATCAGGGCTGGCTCTCCTGTTTTCCATTTTGTCAAGAACAGTCTCTGGATCTAGGAAGGCTTGTCAAATATTGGGATGCTACATGGGGATACTTCCCAAAGAGAATAGGGGTTCATTCAAGAGGTGACAATTCTCAGGCAAAATAGTGGAGGAGAAACAATGTAGGAACAAGTTATTTTAACACTGTGACTTGATATTAGATAGACTTAGATATTTAGGGAATCCCCCACATTATAGGTTCCCACCCCCATCACTGCAGAAGTCAGACACTCATTGTCTCAGCTTCTCCTGCAGCTGTAAGTAACACAGATATGCGATCTAGGATGCACCAATCAGATGCACCCACACCAGACTTTGAATCAAAAGCTTGTGAGCAAGTATTTATACCAGGGACACAGGGATGGTTCAACATCCACAAGTCAATCAATGTGATTCACTACATTAACAAAATGAGAAAAAAAAACCCCACATGATCATCTCAATCGATGCAGAGAAAGCGTTCGACAAGATCCAACATCCATTTATGATAAAAACCCTCAATAAAATGGGTATAGAAGGAAAGTACCTCAACATAATAAAGGCCATATATGACAAACCCACAGCCAACATCATACTCAATGGACAAAAACTGAAACCCATCCGTCTCAGAACAGGAACAAGACAAGGGTGCCCACTTTCACCACTCTTATTTAACATAGTACTGGAGGTGTTGGCCAGAGCAATTCGGCAGGAAAAAGAAATAAATGGAATCCAAATAGGCAACGAAGAAGTAAAACTCTCGCTGTTTGCAGACGACATGATCTTATATACAGAAAACCCCAAAGAATCCATAGGAAAACTATTAGAAACAATCAACAGCTACAGCAAAGTTGCAGGGTATAAAATCAACATACATAAATCAGTAGCATTTCTATACGCTAACAATGAACTGACAGAAAAAGATCTCAAGAACTCAATCCCATTCACGATCGCAACAAAAAGAATAAAATACCGTGGGATAAATTTAACCAAGGAAGTGAAAGATCTATACAATGAAAACTACAAGACTTTCTTGAAAGAAATCGATGACGACATAAAGAGATGGAAAGACATTCCATGCACATGGATTGGAAGAATAAACATAGTGAAAATGTCCATACTACCTAAAGCAATCTACAGATTCAATGCTATCCCAATCAGAATCTCAATGACATTCTTTACAGAAATTGAACAAAGAATGCTAAAATTTATATGGGGCAACAAAAGACCCTGAATTGCTAAAGCAATCCTGAGAAAGAAGAACAAAGCTGGAGGCATCACAATCCCTGACTTCAAAACATACTACGAAGCTACAGTGATCAAAACAGCATGGTACTGGTACAAAAACAGGTGCACAGATCAATGGAACAGAATTGAAAGCCCAGAAATAAAACCACACATCTATGGACAGCTAATCTTCAACAAAGGAGCTGACAGCCTACAATGAAGAAAAGAAAGTCTCTTCAACAAATGGTGCTGGGAAAACTGGACAGCCACACGTAAAAGAACGAAAATCGACCGTTCTTTTTCACCATTCACTAAAATAAACTCAAAATGGATCAAAGACCTAAAGATTAGCCCTGAAACAATAAGTCTTCTAGAAGAGAATATAGGCAGTACACTCTTTGACATCAGTTTCAAAAGAATCTTTTCGGACACCATAACCCCTCAGACAAGGGAAACAATAGAAACAATAAACAAATGGGACTTCATCAGACTAAAGAGCTTCTTCAAGGCAAGGGAAAACAGGATTGAAACAAAAAACAGCCCACTAATTGGGAAAAATATTTACAAGTTATTTATCAGACAAAGGGTTAATCTCCATAATATATAAAGAACTCAAACAGCTCAACAACAAAAAATCAAACAACCCAATCACAAAAGGGGCAGGGGACATGAACAGACATTTCTCCAAAGGAGATATACGGATGGCCAATAGATACATGAAAAGATGCTCATCATCCCTAATCATCAGGGAAATGCAAATCAAAACGATACTAAGATATCACCTTATACCTGTTAGAATGGCAAAAATATCCAAAACCAAGAGTGACAAATGTTGGAGAGGCTGTGGAGAAAAAGGAACCCTCATACACTGTTGGTGGGAATGCAAACTAGTGCAGCCACTATGGAAAACAGTATGGAGATTTCTCAAAAAGTTAAAAGTAGAAATACTTTATGACCCAGCCATCCCACTACTGGGTATCTATCCTAAGAACCTGAAATCAGCACTTCCAAAAGTCCCATGCACCCCTATGTTCATCGCAGCATTATTCACAATAGCCAAGTCATGGAACCAACCTAAGCGTCCAGCAACTGATGATTGGATAAAGAAGATATGGTATATATATACAATGGAATACTACTCAGCCATAAAAAAGGACAAAGCCGTCCCATTCACAACAACATGGACAGACCTTGAGGGTATTATGTTGAGTGAAATAAGCCAGACAGAGAAAGACGAATTCTGTATGACTCCACTCATAGGTGGTAGTTAACATATAGACAAAGAGAACTGATTGGTGGTTACCGGGGGAAGGAGGGGTGGGGGGAGGGCACTAAGGGTGAAGTGCTTTACCTACAACATGACTAATAATAATGTACAACTGTAATTTCACAAGGTTGTTAACTATCATAATCTTAATAAAAAAAAAATAAAAAGCTTGTGAGCAAGTAACAGGCACTGGCTGAACCCATTCTGGTGAGGTGCAAAGAGCAATATTCCAGTTTACAGAGGCAGCAGTGCCAAGGCTCCTGGCAGTCTTGGCCAGTGCCTGGTGCTGAGAGTATTAGCAGCACCTTGGAGTGGTGGAAGTGGAATCTCCCTGAACCAGTTTACAGTGTGATTTTGTGAATTTCCTGGCTGTGTTGCTTCCAACACAATGTGTAGGATGTTTTTCTGTCCCTCTTGAAGAATCTCTCTGTGTTCTAATATCCTTTAATGCAGGGGTTAGCAAATCTTTTCTGTAAAAGGAGAGTTAGTTGCTATGGACTGAACAGTGTCCTCCCAAAATTCATATGTTGAAACCCTAACCCCAAATGTGATGATATCTAGAGATGGGGCTTTGGGGAGTAATTAGATGTCGATGAAGTCATAAGGTGTCCTATAAGAAGAGACACCAGAAAGCTTGCTATCTCTCTCTCTCTGCCATGTGAGGACACGACAAGAAGACAGCCATCTGCAACCCAAGGAGAGAGTTCTCACCAGAAACCAACCATGCTGGTGCTTTGATCTGGACTTCTAGTCTCTAGGACTATGAGAAATAAATTTCTGTTGTTTGAACTACTCAACGTATGAGGTTTTAGCAGCCCAAGCTGCCTAAGACATTAGTAAATATTTTAGGCTTTGTGGGCCAGGTAATCTTTGTCACAACTACTCGATTCTGCTGCTGTAGCATGAAAGCAGATAGACAATATGTAAACAAATGAGTGTGACTGTGCTCCATGAGCATTTTATTTATGGACACTAAAATTTGAATTTCCTATAACTTTTATGGGTCATGTCGTATTCTTTTTTGAGTTTTTTTGTCCAACTATTTAAAAATGTAACAATTATTCTTAGCATGCAGGCCATACAAAAATAAGTGGCAGGTCACATTTGCTGACCTCTGCCAAAACACGCCTTTTGTGCTTAAACAACCTACTGTTGGTTTCTGATTTGCAACTAAGAACCCTGACTAATACATTTAGTCTATGACTGTTTCAAGAGAAGCTTATTCTTAAGCTGCTGAGATAGACAAACACCTATTCTGCTTTTCTTCAACTGCCAGAGAAGAATTTTCTACATAAACCTCCATGGGTCACCTGCTGCAATTTTTAGCAACCCATAGACTCTTTGCACTGTCTAATATATTCCCAGAGTCTCTTCATGAGGAAGGATTTTAAATAGTTTTTGTTTCCCTCAGCTATAGATTACCCTGCTCTGGAGAGCCCTTGCTCGTCTGAGTGAGTTATTTGTTTTGTTGTCACCTGAACCACGTGACTGTGGATAGACACAGCTCAGCAGCCATAGCTGTAGCTCAGCCCTTCTGGAGCTGACAGGAACGATATGTGAAATAAGACACACAGAGATGGCAGTAAAATAAAGTAGGCTGCAAGATGAAAGCAGGTCATTCCCTCGACTCATTTGTAAGGTGGATTTAGGAAACTGTACCACACCATTCTGGAAGTTCAAACTGACCCAAGTCATTGACATTTAGAATCTGCCCCTTTTTTTCCAGGTACTTCACTACAAGACCCAGCCTCTGTTTGCATTTTCAAATAGAGTGCCTTGCCTAATAAAAATATGATGCTTAGCAACAGAAATGGATTACAGCTATATTTAGCCAAATCAAAGCTGCATAAAAATGTACTGGACAATATGATTGACACAATTGGCAATGCCTCTTGTCCTTTACTGACAGAATCACCTGGTAGACACTGTGACATGGGAAAGCCTCATCAGTCTGAGGTGATTTGATTTGTCAGGGGAACAATGAGAAGGCAGAGGCTTAGACAAGAAGGCCTCTCTCTGCCTTCTCCTTGGTTACAGGTCTGGAATTTATAGAATTCTTGCCTGCATTAGGGACTCTGTCTACCTTTGAATATTAGATCTTCAATTTTACTTGTGAAATTATAATAATTAAATAGTCAGAAGAGAAACCAAGTCAGTGTTATTCGGCGACTTAGAAGAGGTGGTACTTGTGAGTGAGAGAAAAAGTGGACTTTCTAAACATCAAGAGTGATAAGTCATGCTGATAATACGTACCCTTGATATGATGTGATGAGACTGGGTCTCTACCTCTGGGGTCTTCTTCCCCAAAACCCATAACCCCTGTCTAATCATGAGAAAAACATCAGACAAATCTGATTTTAGGAACATTCTACAAAATACCTGAACAGTATCACCTTAAAAGATCGTCAAAAACAAGGAAAGACCGAGGACCTGTCCGAGTCAAGAAAACCCTAAGGAGACATGAAACTAATATAATGTGGTGTCCTGGATGGGATCCTGGGGCAGAAAAAGGACGTTAGGGAAAAACTGAGAAATCTGAACGAACTATGGACTTGGTTTATAATAATATATCAATATTGCTTCATTAATTATGACAAATGTACTATGTTAATGTGAGATGCTAACAATAGGGGAAACTGGGTGTGGAGTATGTGGAAACTCTTTACTATCTTCACGATAATTCGGAAAATCTAAAACTGTTTTAAAATAAAAAGCTGTATATTAGAAAGAAAAAAGGAGACTTTCCCTTTTGCTAGACTTATTCTCCAGCCCTCCACAGCCCACCAGGGACAGCAGTTGCTACCTACATTGAGCTCAATCTGCAGTTCATTATCTGAGGTGGGTAATAGAGGATATAAATGATCAGCTAAACATTTTTTAACTAAATCTAGACAAAAACCGGAATTAAAGCAGTGTGCACAACAGAATAACTTCCCCGAGCATTTTGTTATTTGTCAGTGTGAATAGAACATAATCTGTGAGAAATTCCAAGATGGAATCCGACCTTTTATTTTTAACACAACAGCTGAACTCTCAGTGGTTGCCTGCAATAACTACAATCATTGCCTATAGACAGCACCTCTTCCAAATTAAGGAACGTTCCTTGAAGTTCTCATTAAATGCACATTACCGTTTTGGGGTTGATATCCTGGGAGCTATGAGTGTTCAAGTTACTCTTTACAGAGCTGAGTTTTATATAAAGCAGAAGCATTATCAAGAAACTGAAATGTATTCTGCAGAATAGGTTTGTTTTGAGTATGTTATTCAGTACAAATATCTCCTTTGGGACTTGCACTAGAGAAAGCCTTTCTGATTACTACTCCCTGACTGTGTCTTTAGCAGTAATTCCTCCCCTTAAGATAACCTTACAGAGGTCATTCTTAACCAGAAAGAATTGATGATTGATTATCTTGTCACTGCCCTTCACAATTGGTCACAGTCTAAGCTGGCCATAGAAAAAGGAGGAATGTCTTGATTTGCCTCTTTTGCAGGAAAACCAGTGAGAGACTCTCTCCCGCTGCCGTTAGGTCCTGTTTTGCGAGTTGGGGGGCTGCCTTGACAGAAGCAGCTGCTTCAAGTCATTTTGGTGCTGGGCTTCACCTGTCTGCTCCTTATATGGATTGAGTTCTGATACTGTACCTTTCCCTCTGCTTTTCTTTTGCTTTCACAATAAAGATTTGTTAAAGAAAGAGAAAGATCTAGGACTGGATTTCAACACTCTCAGCTTTGGCATTAAATGGGCTTTGTTACTTGGGCCGGGTCCTTTGGCTCTCTGTGCCTCAGTTTCCTAAGCTGTAAAATTGGGTTCATAATATGTGCCCCAATTGTTTAAGTGTTGCTATGAGGGTCAATGATCATAATAGATGTCAACTTTTTTTAAGTTTAAAGTGCAGGAAAAGGTCATATTTAAATACTTAAAGAGAACTAATCAAAATTTCAAAATGCCTTTCAAGCCCCCTAAAATAGCAGTTCCATTGTGACCAAGTCATCAGAGCCATGATTTGGTCACAAGTTTCACACAACAGAAACTAATTCTGGCTGATTAAGAAAAAAGATAAATAAAATAATAATAATTTTTAAAAAGAGCATGAGAGAAAGAAATTTTTTTGAAATAGCATTGAGTAACTCCCACAATCACCAGGTTTTAAAAATAGGTAAGAATAAAGAGAACAGAAAGCAGCCAGGTGCATGGCCAAAACCATGTCACCAAACGCTGCCCCCCACTTGATGTTGCTACTGATGCCACTGCCCCTTGCTGAAAAAAAAAAGATTCTCTGCAATATGTATGTCTTTGGGTCACTGATTCAAAGTCTAAGGCAGTTATTTCTCATTGGCTTTGCTCACATTGTGACATAACTTTCCAGTAAGGAAGTTGGGAAATGGGAATCTGGCATTTTCTGCTTCTAAAGTGAGAAGTAGGCACTGTTTCCCATTGAGATTCATAAAGTAACTTTCATTCCCCAAACATAGGAAGGAGTTTCAGATGCTGAGTAGTACCCCAACAACAGGAAATATCTCTTCTGTGGGATCTTTAAGGGGGGAATGACTATCTAATGTTGGAGAAACTACAAATACACATCCTGCAGAATTGGCCCCCAACCTGGGTATGTTCCCAGTGCTCCTCTTTGTTACCCTTTATCCTTTATAGTGTAGCCTATTTTTATTAGCTTTAGTTTTCTCAAGTTTTGGACCTCTTCTTGCTGGCCAACTCTGACACCCACTTCTGACTCCCAACTAGGTAACAACTGTTTGCCCCCTCATAAGCCACAACTTGGAACACAACCCAGAATTGAGGCTGTAAGAGAAAAAAATGTCACATAGCAATATAGACGTTTACCAATACCTATACCCCATAATATTAGCAAATAGATCATTTTTCAGCCAAGATATAAGTAGCCCAAATTATTAGGATGGGGAGTGTTTTTATAGGAACTTTTAGAGTTATTCTTTCAAACTTTGGAAATGTTAGTTATTTTCATGATCAGAAATGTTCCCTAAACAGTTTGTGAAGGCATTCTCCTGATGGTGCCTATGTGTGCCAATTAAATTTTTTAAAGCTCCTTTTCACATTTTTATTTGGTGAAAATAAAACTTAAGCTCTGACCTGAAGATAAGAAAGACCTTATCATATCAAAGTTTTTAAAGACTGTCCCAAATTATGGAGATATTCACCAGAGTGATGAGGCTGAGTGACGAGGGGGCTGTTCAGAATCAGGGCAGCAGGGAATTGGAAGGCTCCTGATCACCGGGTGGATTTGCCAGCCCTCTCCTTGCTTTTATGCAGCAAGAAGAGACTATGAGGGATGTGCTGCAAAAGTTATTTTCGGAGCTGTTGGGATTTAATCACTTCACTGTTTTTAACCAGAGGAACCTTTCATTTCTTTTACTACATTGGAACAAATGTTTAAAAGGAAAGCTCAGGCAGTCCCTGACTTAGAATAATTGACTCCAAGAGCTTGCTTACTCCTTCCCTGTCCGTGTTAGGGTTACTGCCCTCCGACAGGCTGCACACAGATAAAGTCTCTCATTCATACTTGTTAGGTATCTGTTTTGTGCCTGGCACTGTGCTAGGGAGAGGGGAATTTGATGTGAAGCCAAAGAAGCCTGATCTTCAGGGACTCACAAATTCATAGACCTCTTCCCAGGGGGCACCGAGCAATATATGCATGAGGTTGTGTTTCGCAAAATTTGCAAAAGTAAAATATTTTAACCACAGTTTGTTAAGATTATTATCTCTTTCCAATCTGACATCCCCTCTGTCATAATTTTCCCTTGTGTCTGATGGCCTTGGAGAGTCCATGGTCATTTCAAGGGTTCATCTAAGGGAAGTTAAGTTGAGAACACATTTTGTTTGGGTTTAGTGGGATTAGTGTATGTGGTTGGTGGTCATTTCTGTGAATAGATAAGTTATTGCCAGCTGTCCCAGCTTAGGAATGGCTTGTAGGAATACTCCTACCCTTCAGTGTGCCAATTCACCTGTTCTTGTGACCTGAAGATGCAAAGCCATTGATGACACACTGGTTAATATGAGTATGGTCAGTTCAAAGAATATTTAAGACTAGTCACTGTACAAGATAATTCAAAATATCCTGAAGTATCACGGCGCATATATGAAAGAAACTTCGTAGAGGTTTCCCAAATTAGACAACATTCCTAGAAATGTGCATGACTTATCAATAATGACTTGGGAAACTGAAAGAAGCTTTTTAAAATTATCAATAATAGAAATATGTTGATCAACCATGCTAGAGAAAAGCATGATCTTTCTAATCTTTATAGAAAATGAACTTATAAATTGTTGTTATAAGAAAGAGGTAATCAAAGAGTATGAGTCAAAAAAGTAGGAAAAATGAATTATAGATATGTGCCAGGCAGTTTTCATTTTTATAGATTTTATGGTATTTATCAGCTCTTTATATTTATAATTTGTTCTGATTTCTTCCCATCTAATTTTGCATTCTTTTGAAGAACCCCTCCCCCAAATTGTATAAGCTTTTGGCCCACAGAACTTAGATTTGCTCCTGCTATATGGCTTTTGAAATGCAGATGTATTAAGGCCCAACTCCATCTTCCATGTGCTTACAGTTTAGTAGGTCAGACAGACAAGGAAACGAAGAGTTCAACATAGTGTCACAGGTGCTGCCATGTGGCATCATCTGACCAATTAGGGGAAAATGGATCCTGTCTTAGGCAGTTCTATAACAAATTACCATACACTGGGTGGTTTATAAACAACAGACATTTATTTCTCACAGTTCCAGAGGCCAGAAATCTGAGATCAGAGTGCCAACATGATAGGGTTCTGGTAGGGACCCTCTTCCAAGTTGTAGACTGCTGACTTCATTGTATCCTCACATGGCAAAAAGAGAAAGCACTGGTTCCTTCATCCTCTTATAAGGGCACTAAGCCTATTCATGAAGGCAGCACCCTCATGACCTAATTACCTCCCAAAGGCCTCATCTCCAAAGACCATCACATCAGGGGTTAGGAATTTTTTTTTTTTTTTAAAGATTTTATTTTTTTTCCTTTTTCTCCCCAAAGCCTCCCGGTACATAGTTGTATATTCTTTGTTGTGGGTCCTTCTAGTTGTGGCATGTGGGACGCTGCCTCAGCGTGGTTTGATGAGCAGTGCCATGTCCGCGCCCAGGATTCGAACCAATGAATCACTGGGCCGCCTGCAGCGGAGCGCGCAAACTTAACCACTCGGCCACGGGGCCAGCCCCAGGGGTTAGGATTTTAACATATGAATTTTGAGGAGACACAAACATTTAGTCCATAACAGATCCTAATCTTGCATACATCCATGTGTGTTTTTTTTCTGATACCAAATGTGTGGTTTCTTTCCAATAATAAATATGTTCTTCCAACACCAATTCTTCAGTTCTCCCGCACCAACTGAGTGTCCTACAATTCCATCCAATTCTGACACTAACTACCCAGAGTTAGTGCAGACTCCACAAGTTAAGGGCTCAGTCCCACAAGATGCCTCCACTTCAGATGCCAGTCACAAGTCCCAGGTCCCCAGGCCACCTGTACTTCTGTTTGACTTGGCTAAAAATTCGGGGGTTCCTATGACACTCCCTTAGGTGTGATAATTGTCTAGAACTACTCATAGAACTTAGGAAAGAGCTTTACTTATTTTTATCAGTTTATTATAAAGGATACAACTCAGGAACAGCCAAATGTAGAGATCCATAGGGAAAAGTATTGGAGGTAGGGTGGGGTTGGTGCAGAGCTTAACATGCCCTCCTTCCTAGCACATCGATTTCACTGACCCAGAAGCTTTTGAATCTCATTGTTCAAGAGTTTTCATTGAAGTTTCATTAAGTAGGCATGGTTGATTAAATCATTGGCCATTGGTGATGGAACTCAACCTCTGGTTGAACACTGAAAGTTCCAACCTTCTAATCACACTTTTGGTCTTTCTGGTGTCCAGCCTCCATTCTGAAACTATTTAGGGGCTCCACCCAGAGTCATCTCATTAGCATAAACTCTGACATGTTTGAAAGGGACTCCTTACAAATAACAAAAGACACTCCCGTCACTCAGGAAATTCCAAGGGTTTTAGGAGCTCTGTACCAGGAACTGGGGGCAAAGACCAAATATATATTTTTATTATACCGGGATCCAACACCATTAGTGTGATTTATAAAGCTAGGAAGTGAGACATTGAAACAAGCTTCCCTGAGCCAGGTACCCAAAAACTCTCCCCAAAATGTCCCCCAAAGTTACTTTCCCAAGAAGCTTTCTCAAAATCTTCATCAGAAATTATTTTCAGTTCCTCCGCCCAAGGTGTAATGATCCTTTAATTTTTGCTTTGCTACGATAAAAATAAGGAATAAATTATGAAGAATATTAAAAAAAAGACCTTTTATGGTGTGTTCATATGTTGCTATGAAAATTGAACTTGTGTATGATGAATTACTATTTGGGTTACATATATTTTTGAAAACTATACACTATTCAGCATTAAATATATAATTTATTGACTGTGGAGTGTGAGGTTGCTGTTCTATACTTGTAAAATAGAAGAAATAAAGTCTCTGGTTGATTTTTAAGGTTCCTTCCAGTTTCTCACTTCTTTCATTTTAATGAATTCATAGCATTCATTAAATCATGGGCTTCAGGCCCTTAGTCAGATGCTTCATCTCCTTCCTATGGCTTCCAAGGGGAAAATCAGATTCAATTTATATCATTTTTATTGATAGCAGCATTTTTGAGAATATAAATCAGGTGAGGTGTCTGGACTACCTATACCTATGCCTTTATCATAGATAACTTATTTTTAAATGGTTCTATTCTGTCAAGAAGTATTTAAAGTGTTTTCATTAAACAAAAATGTCTCTTTGAAGATGCAGGTTGGCCAGAGCAGATTGTAAAACTGCAGGGTTTAGCAAAGAAGTCACTTAAGCTGATTGAGACGTGATGAAGGAAGAAGTTAATTGAGTGAATTAGTAACTTGGTTACTTCAGTAAATTTTTCCTGGTTGAAAGAAAACAGAGTGGTTAGATACAAACTTTGGACAGTGGTAGAAGAAAAAAATGAGGAGAGTGAAGAGTTTTGGAACATGTCACCCCAAAATATGCCACTTTTCTATGTGGATTATTTTGAGACCCAGCAGATTCTGGAAAAGCTTTTTACCTCCCCCTTAACTGCCTAAAAGTAAGTGTGATTTTCCTCATTTGTGTGGGAAATCTACATTTATAAAGGAAATTTCCATTAGAAAGGGTACCTGGACCAGGCAGAGAGTTACTACTGGAGATAACTTTTTTCACCTGAGAGACTTATCTGCCTAGCAAGGCATTCATTATTTACCACGCATTTCCATCTCTCACCCTCCTCAAAAGTTGCCTCCCTGCCACGACCACCACCTAGAAGCCCCAGACACCTATCCCTTTCCTTAGCTCAGGATGGTGTATAGCTCCCAATTGCCTGCCTGCTTTTTTGAGTTCCGTTATCTTTGTGAGGCTTCCGTGGCCATAATTAAAATTGCTTTTTTTCCCTCTCCTGTTAATCTATTTTATGTCAATTTAATTTTAGACCAGCCACAGAACTGAGAAGGATAGAAGGGAAACATTTTCCTCCCTTATAAGAACATTATTTTTTTCTGAACAGGAAGAGGAAAGAACCAGGAAGGGAGATATTAGAGAAAGATTGATGCCGTTAAAGACATGAAAGTCATACTATTCAGAATTCTGAATTAACACACACAGAAGAAGAACCCCTGTGATGTCTACCATGACTTTTAAAGAGTGATTTATTCATAACATGCCATAGGTCTTGAAGCTTTAAAATTGAGGGGGATTAAAAAGAAGGTGGTTCTGAAAAGTAAAAGAGAAAAATCAAGATTTTGTTAAGGAGTGGCTGCTAATGACATAGTACCAAAATTTTGTATCTAAACTTGTTTGACTACTTTTAAAGTTTGCTTGATTTTGTATAGTGTCTAAAATACGTTTACACATTCGTAATCAGTGTTTCAGTTTAGTAAAATGTTTAAGAACACAGTCTTTAAAGACAGAACTAGAGTCTAATTACGACTGTCAACTTAAATTCTCTGAGCCTCGGTTCCTTCCTTTGTAAAGTGGAATAATAATTGATATCAGCTTGCTGAGGGGATTAAATAATGAAAGATTTGACAAAGTCTGGTGAGTCAGGATAAC
Source organism: Equus caballus (assembly GCF_041296265.1). Classification (NCBI taxonomy): domain Eukaryota; kingdom Metazoa; phylum Chordata; class Mammalia; order Perissodactyla; family Equidae; genus Equus; species Equus caballus. Next base: position 51,284,673 of record NC_091701.1, on the reverse strand, counting down.
CAAATAAGAATTGGTTTATGCCTGAGCCTTTGAACCAGTAACCATGATGAAGTATCTCTCTATAAGACTGATTGTCAGAGCATAGCTGTCCCTTTGTTCCATCAAGTACTATGGAATCATCAAAAGTCTAGCGGTCACCTCATCCATTCTCTCACCAAGGCAGGAATCTGTTCTACAATACCCATTAATGTTACTGAATCAGGTTCATTTTGCCTGCCGCATGATTATGCCAATCACTGAGATGATGAGTTTGCAAAGAGAAAGGATTTAATCGCAAGGCAACCAAGTGAGGAGATGGGAGAATCAATCTTAAATCCACTTCCCTGAAAAATGGGAATTAGGGATATTTGTGGGATAAGGGGGCAGGGTAGTCTGAAGCATGGGAATGGATAATTGGAGGTAAGGCAAAGTGAGGTAATTGATGATCTCTGCAATTGTAGTCAAGCTTCATGGCTCTTCATAGGACACATATTCACAAAATGGCAGTGTTACTACAATCTGAGGGTGGAGTTTTCAGCTCCTTGATGTCAAAGGGCTACATATCGATCATCCCAGCAGGCCCAGTTGGTGAGTCAGTGGTCTTAACCAGCCTGAACTGTACAAGGAGTGTGTTCTCAGTTCCCAAAAAACTTAAGCACCTATTACCATGGTGACCCAAGCATCAGAGATGTTATCTATAGGGTGGGTTTTAGTAATGCATTATCTAACTACTTTTGCAAACAGACAATTAACTGAGTGTAGTTAAAGCAAGTTGGGCCCCAGTTTCATTAGTTGCACCTGAACATGTCTACTTTGGAGAAATCACAACTTAGTAAGGTAGCCTATCTTGAGAGTAACTCTATTAGGAAATTTAACCTTATATTCAGCCAAAATCTGCCCTTCATTTCTACTTTTGGTCTTTGCTCTGCCACCTGGTATTTGCACAATCAGTCACTTCCTTATTTCATAGTCAGCAAATGTGTCCTGCCCCCACTGCCATAGGCCTTCCCTTTCTCAGGCTCCCCCTCTCCCCAGCCCCCTCGCATTGCTGCATTTTGGGGTCCATGAATAGAAGGATAAGCCTCAGAGGGAGGGTACTTCTGAGCATAGCAATTTGAAGAGAGTATCTTTTGCAAATTTTTGTTTAGTGTCAGGATAGAGGGCATAATTTAAACTGACACAATGACTGTTCACTTTATCAATCATCTGCTACATAATAAAATCAGAAAAGAGCTTCTCTCTCCTCTAAGAAAGTATCAGCCAAAGAGGATAGAGACTCCTCTTGCCACTGACCTCGACTTCACTGTAGAAATCAAAGAATGTTGGGTTCTTTAGTCAAGTACAGCCTAATCAGGAGCACGGCAAAACAGAGCAGAAACCGTCACTTGGTTACTGAGGTCCTGAGAATACAGTTGATGAATGAGACCCGTCATTTCTCTCTCTCTCTCTCTCTCCTCTACTCTCCACTCTCTCTTGGTTTTATCCACTTAGAAGAGGTCTTTCGGTAGAGAAATTTATTGAGAATTAGAGCACATGGGGGTTTGTGTTTGCAAGTAATTTAACCTTGTTTTCCTTTATAGATCTCTGGTGGTTGTATTTTCCAGGGTCCGATTTTAATAATAATAGCTACCATTTATCAACTACTTATTATGAGGCATGGAATTGTTCTAAGCAATTGAGCATATCATCTCACTCAATCCTCAAAGCAACCATTGGGAGAGACTATTATTATCCTCAGTTTATAGATGAAGGAAATAGGGAAGGGAATGGGTAAGTGTCCTGTACCAGGATGCATAGCTAGTAAGGGTCCAAATGAAGCTTCAGACTCAGGCCATCCAACTCCAGAACCTGTACTCTGTCCATTAGGTAGTATGCTCTTCCCTTTAAAGGCGAATGTATTTTTTTCTAAGCCCTGGACTAACAGTTACCAAATGATTGTAACAAGCTCTACAGTCTTTCATAGCAGGGGAGAGGATATCCACCAAGAGCTTTGCTATGACAGAATCTTCTATTGGAGTCCAGTTTGTTTATGAAACAACCATAAAGTGAGCTGAGTGACCCTGGGTCTTGTTTTTTGATTACTGAAAGAAATTGCTTAAGGAACAGTTATCCTGAAACACTTCTAAAGTTTTATGTTTCTTTAAGGTCAAGTAAGGCTGTCTTTGTTCTTGGACCCCTGACTCAGCATGTTGTGAGGTTCTCAAGACATTCCAGTTAGATACCTTTGCCAGTTCTCCATTTACTCCCTCTCAGCTCCAAAATCACTATGCATTGCCTGCTCTGCAAAAATGGAGCTGGACCCTTTAAATATTTTTCCTTTGTCAGTTGACACAGTGTTAAGCTTTGTCTGTAGGGTCTGCTGGAGACATTGCAGGAAGCAGTTGTTTTCCCTCCTGGTTACTGTGTGTCTTGCAGCAGCTCCTGCAGTGGAGGTGGCTTCTCTGGCAACCAGCAGTACAGGAGTTTTCTCCAGAACTGAACTACTGCGGTGGGTGGTGGTCGGCAGTGCCCAGCAGCCAGTGGCTTCCCTTGGCACCCTACTCAGACAGTTTTATGGTAGAACACCTCCCGCAAGACCCCTCTCCTTTAACAGCTTTCTTGGCAAGGTGTATTTCCAGCAGATTGCACTAACTTGGTACCACAGAGATCTCTCTGCCATTCAGTGAGCCACATACCCCACTCACTCCAACAAGGTCTGGCTCTCAGCCTAGAGGGGCTGGAGGATGATTCCATGATTACTCTATCTCTGTCCTAGGGGTAGTAGCTGCTCCATTACAACTGCTATTCCTGTATTATTTCGAGTCCTCTTTACTTGTTACTACTCATTTCCTCATTACTATGATCCTCTGTTATGGTTAATAACTCTTTATATTAAACTTCCTCTGTTCAAATTACTGTATGATTTCTGCCTCCTGATTGGACCTTGACTGATACTGTGCCTCTATTGTACAATTTGAATGTTGATTCTCCTCAATTATATAGCTTAGGTAACTAAAAGACTCGGTTTAGTCAGGACTCTTCTTGTTGCAATTAAGAGTAATCTAATTCAAATTAGCTTAAACGAAAAAGAATTTATTGTTCAAAAATCCCAAACCTTAAAAAGGGCACAAATGACAGGTTCAGGGAATCAAACTCTACCATGTCTCAGTTTCTGTCCTACTTTCTTTCTCCCTCCTTCCCCCACCCCATATCTTGCTTCTATTTTTTAATGCATGTGGCTTCATTGTTTCAGGCCAGCTATAATTATGCATCTAGCATCATGGCTGCATTTGTGTTCAGGCTCTATAATTCTATGTTTGAATCCCACCCTAACTCTCAAATAAATTAGTATTTTCTTGTTATCTCCAGTTAGAAAAATCTTGAGAAATACACTTGGCCTAGCCTGGACTGTGAACCCATCATAGACCAATCACTGTGATCAGAGAGATAGAGTATGTTTGGCCCATCCTGGGTCACATGCTCAGCTCTGTGGCCAGGGAGGTGGGTTGAGAGCGATCAGCAGGGCTCAAAGATTCACTTGTTTGAAGTGGTGAAAAATTTGATTAAAAAAAAAACCGAATGCTGTTTTGAGCAGACAAAACTATAGTATTTTAAGATATAGGCTCAAGCTTCATGAGCTGAAAAAGATAAAATATTTCTGGTCAAAAACAAACTGTCGTTCATAGCACTTTGCTGGTTAAATAATGATAATTTCCCTTCTTTAACCAACTGACCAAAGTAATCATTGTTAGCACATTTCCCCAGTCCAACAGGACTTAAGTGTGGCAGGTAGTATTGGTCGCCTATCAACAAGCAGTGCCTCCCGTATTGCTTACCAATAGAACCATAATTTGCTTCACGCTTATCATGGCCATGTGCTCAGTGAAGGAGCCTCTCTCCAACCCCAAAAAGTGAGTCTCTGTTAGCAAAGTCCATTGTGGAAATTCCATTTTTTTTGCCATTGATGTGGCAATCGGTGTGTGAGGCAGGTGTGGCAAATGAGACTTAAAAGAAATTTTTCTGGGGTGAGTGGTAGCTTCTCGCAGAGGTTTTCCTCCAACTTGGAGGAAAAATTGCCCTTTTTTGATGACTCAATATTGCTGTTTGAGGGGAAGATGCCTGGAGATGAGGCAGCCATCTTAGAACTGTGATGGGACAAGCAAGGGGACAAAAACCAACACACTGGGGATGGAAGCAAGAAAACATGGAAAAAGCCAGAGCTTTTGATGACATTGTTAAGCTTTTAAATTAACTAACCTGGAAATCACTCTATCTGTAGAATTCCTATGTGGAAAATAAATTCCTTACTATTTAAGCCACGTTTATTTGAGTTTTTTGTTATATACAACCACTGCATTGGAATTAAAACCCGAGACCTCACTTATCACCAGCTTTACTTCAGGGAACAGTGCATTTATTCAGGAAATCAGATCCCTTTATCGTAGGAAGAAATAAGAATGGGCTAATAATAGGGGTAATAAAATCAGCTAAAGCACCTCTAAGCTCAGAATCACCCAATATCATTCAGTCAACTACCACACACAATCTGATGTCTACACAGATTTAGATCCAATCCATATAAGGCAGGTGTGCCTCTCTTTATAAGTGGATACAGGCTTCAAAAGATAAAGAAAAAACCCCACCTTTTCAAAGCAATGTCATTTGCCAGAGAGACAGACATAAGATGTTTGAAATCCATTATAGCCTTCACAGCCCATGTGGGCATCTCTCATTTGGAATGCCATCTGCTGAGCTCTTCCAAAACGATACTCGACAGGTAATTCTATCTGTGAGGAATGCATTCAACTGACATGCAGCTATTTGGTTTCTCTCAACAGGAATGAAGAGATATATATACTCCACCTTGATAGCTTCCTTTTATAGTTTGTTCTGTACTACACAGTTTAGCCCTTAAATATATTCTGATTCTTTAATTTTTATCTTTTAAAAGTGTCTCTTTTTGTTATAAAGATTACAATTTCCTAGGATGCAACATCGTAGAGAAAGTATGTGCTTTGGTCTCAGCATTGTAGCTTAAAATCTTGATTCTCCCACTTACTGTCCTTGTTAACTTTGGGCAAGTTACTTAACTTTTGAGCCTCAGTTCCTCCTTTATAAAGTATGAATAATAACACGTCCTTTCACAATGGCATCACTCACTTTTAGACAACTTTTTTATCTACCAGTCATCACATTTTTTAATTATACTGATCTTAAGTCACCCAGGGATTTTGGATGGAAGAGAATATTATTCCTTGATTCTCAATGCCAGGAGCTCAGTGGAAAGCAGTTCACTCTTTCTTCCTCATGATCTCACAGAAGAGTAAAGAGGATTCCATACCCTTCTGATTCATCAGTATTGATAACAGAGCTGACAAAGAACCTCTTCCCACTATAAACACATAGAAATGCTGGGTAAAACATTACTAAAACATTTTTTAATGGAAGAAATGAATAAAGAAAAAATAAGAAATAAAACAATTGATTCTGAAAATGGCACAAAACCTCAAAGCCAGAGTAATAAGATCCAGAAGTTGCCAACAGCTCAGAGTAAGACCAAACCAGGATATTGGCCCTAGGGGATGGGTGCTGAGTGGCAGCACTTATACAGCCTTGGAATTCTATAAGATTTCTATCAAGAAACATCACAGAATAGCAAAACATTAACGACAGAGGAAAAAAATCTTTAAAAACAAACTGAAAGGAAAAACAGATTGCCTTCACTGGATCAACAGTTAGATAGACAACAAAATAGAGGTCAGAGGCAAAAGGAATTAATGTCTTAAAATTGCTAAGAGAAAATAACTGCCATCTTTGTATATGCTTAACAACAAAACCTCAAAATATAAAAAGCAAAAATGAACAGGATCACAAGAAAATTTTACAAATCCAGAATCACAGTGGAAGATTTTAATATATCTATCCAAAACTGATAGATCAGAGTTAAAAAAAAAAGAACCAGTAAGCCTCTAGAAGATTTGAACTGCACAATTATCAGCTTCCTATAAAAATAGTATTCTACCATCAAAATAATAATGTGCTCATTCTTTTCAAGCACACATCAACTCTTTCAAAAACAAATCATAAGGAGTTGGCCTTGTGGCTGAGTGATTGGGTTTATGTGCTCTGCTTCAGTGGCCCAGGGTTTCACCGGTTCGAATTCTGGGCGCAGACATGGCACCGCTCGTCAAGCCATGCTGAGATGGCATCCCACATGCCACAACTAGAAGGACCCACAACTAAAAATACACAACTATGTACCGGGAGCTTTGGGAGAAAAAGGAGAAATAAAATCTTTAAAAAAACAACAAAAAAACAAATCATAAATTAGGCCATAGAAGAAGGGAAATTCCAAGAAATTGATATATTTTTAACAAAAAGTAATAAAATCTGAAATGAATTATTGAAAAGATCAATAAATGAATAAATAAAACTCTCATGTATTGTAGAAACTAAAAAATACACTTTTAAATAATTTACTTTTCAAAGAAAAGTCAAGATAGAAATAAAGAGTATGTGGGATCAAATGACAATGAATGAAAATACTACTTATTAAAATTTGGATACATCTGAAAAAGTACAGCCTCAGATGTGTGTAAATCAGATAATGGAAACATTAAATATCTATGAGTTCAATGTTCAGTTCAAGAAGTTAGGAAAAGAGTGACAGAGTATATTCAAAGATAGCAAGATGGTAGCAAGAAGAAGAAATAAAAGCAAGAGTAGAAATTCATGAAATAAAAAATGAAGAAACAGCAGAAATAATCTTATATTTTGAAAGACTAATAAAATAGAGGAATGTTTGGTGATAAGCCAAAAATACACAGGAGGTACAAATAATGATATTAGGAATGAAAGGAGATCATAATTACAGATAAAGAAGGGAAATTTAAAGCTACAAGAAATTATTGTCAAGTCTTATGAAATTGCCACTGTTCGACCTTTTAACCTTATAAAACCACAATTTCATGTTATTATAAACAACCGTAAGTCCAAACATTTGAAAATACAGATAAAGTGGATGATTTTCCAGACAAATATAAATGACAAAAAAGTAATGAAAAAGGAAATTTTAAAGCTTTAATATACTTATAATCATTAAAGAAATTAAATTACAGTGAAAAGCAATCCATTCCCAAAACAGAATGAGGCCCAGACAGTTTATTGCCTAGTGTCAGCAAACCTTCAACAAACAACAGTTAACATCTACCTATTTTCTTCGAGAGAATAGAAAAATAGAGAAAAAACTATTGATTCCACTTCAAGGGATTCACCCTGGAGAATTTGTCACACGTGTGTGTGTATAAGGATAGGGAGAAACATCCTGGGATGATTGTGACCACAAAGTTTATAATACCCAAAATCATAAAAGACTAAACCTCTTTCAACAGGAGAATGGAAAAATTGTGGGATATTCATACCGTAGTCAAAATAAGTGTAGTCAGAGCTACGTGTAGCAACATAGGTAAATCTTAAAATTTTAACGTTCAGTGAAAAAACAAGATGAAAAAGAAAATGTACAAGGTGTTATCATTTACAGAAATCTTTTATCTTATAAAAGTGTCTATATTTAAACAACTGCATGTTCTTTGCTGATACAAAGATAGCAAAAGTATTAAAACACATGGCAGTGACACTTAGGACAGTTGTTACATCTGGGGATGAAGTGAAATAGATAGAAGGGGGTTGAGGAGGAAATTTCAATGATAGCTGTGCCATTTTATCTGTAAAGCTTAAAGTAAAGAGTTGTAGTGGGTTGAATGGTGACCCCCCAAAAGATATGTTCCACCAACAGCCTGTAAATATGACCCTATTTGGAAAAAGGGTCTTAGCAGGTGTAATTAAGTTAGGGACCTTGAGATGAGATCATCCTGAATTAAGGTGGGCCCTAAATCCAATGACAAGTATTCTTTGTAGAGAAGAGAAGGGGAGAAGACACACAGAGGAATGCCAAGGATTGCTACAGCCACCAAAAGCTGGGAGAGAGCGATGGAAGAGACTCTCCGTCAGAGCCCTCATAAGGACCCAACCCTGCTGACATCTTGATTTTGGACTTCTGGCATCTAGAACTTTGAGAGAATAAATTTTTGTTGTTTTAAGCCATGAAGTTTGTGGTCATTTGTTATGGCAGCCCCAGGAAACTAATACAGCACTGCAAAAAGTGAAATTATGTCAAATCTGGGAGGTTTATGGGTATTATTCTCTTACTTTTCTATAGATTTCAAATAACGCATAATTTAAAAGCATACATATGCTCCATGTATATATGAAGGAGAGGCCTGTCAAGCCTATGGTAAAATGCTCCTTTGTGTCTGCTGGCTGCTTTTGGCTCCAGATATATGTGCAGATTTGATAGTGGAAAATAAAGTCAGTCATCTCCTCCATTTCTCCTTTGCCTAACTCTGGTCCTTTCACCAAAAAGTTTTTATAGTCCTTGCTTTTGGTATTCTCCATAGAATGTTCAAAAATTCTTGCATCAAGCCCAGAACCAACATTTTTAAGAATGATTACACAAAGTCTCTTATTATTTATGCAAAGCAATGAAGTGTTATTTAAGTGTTCTGTGGCAGTTAACAGATAAAGAGTTGGACTATGGGCTTCTGGAAATGTATATTAGTTTTTTATATTAATCATTATGGAAATAATTATCTTTTATTAGTCTTTTGTACTGTCAAGTTGCCTTTTCCTGGAATATAAACTCGACCTGCATTATGAACTCCTACACAAAGGTGGTGTCTTATTAACATGGGTGAAACCCAGAAAAGGGCAAGAAGAACAGCAAGGCCTTGTGCACAATAGAACCGGGAGCTTTATGCAAAGTCAGAAGGCCTCGCTCTCTCTCTCTCATATCAATCAGCTTCCTCTACTAACTATCTGGTCAAACCTCTGATCCAAAATGGCACGGGGGGCTGGCCCTGTGGCCGAGTGGTTAAGGTCGTGCGCTCCGCTGCGGGCGGCCCAGTGTTTCGTTGGTTCGAATCCTGGGCGCGGACATGGCACTGCTCATCAAACCACGCTGAGGCAGCGTCCCACATGCCACAACTAGAAGGACCCACAACAAAGAATATACAACTATGTACTGGGGGGCTTTGCGGAGAAAAAGGAGAAAAATAAAATCTTTAAAAAAACAACAACAACAAAAATGGCACGGGGTGCCTGGTAAGGTACAACTTTAGACATTGATTTAGAGGTATCTGTGTTCTTAGGTGGAGACAATAACTAAACCAGGAGCAGAGTTTCATTATTATGGGAGGAATCCTTTGACTTCCCCTCTCTTAGTTATGCAAATACAAGGGCCATTGACACAGAGATCCTACCCATCTTTCCTGAGAATTGAAGTAGTCTATCAGATCAACCAAATGGGTCCTGTCCTCTAGGAGAGCTGGACACTACAGTTCCCAAAAGGGGTGGCACCAAGAGGGAAGGGTGAGTTTAAGCTAGTCACCTGGACTAAGCATGAAATTCCACAAGTAGATTCTCTGTGAGACTCAGCTCTCCTGGCATTGTGTTGAATAAGTGAATGTAAGCCAAGAAAACTCTGATCTTGGAGGCCAAGCATGAGACTCTGGGCTAATGAAGACAGACAAGCATCCATCACCCTGCACAAGGCCAGCTGAAGTTGATGCTGTGTGGCAGGGACTGGACTAACACTGCTAGGGAACTAATCAGATTTCTAGTCCTTTCTTTTTGAAGTTTGACAGAGTGGATCCTTTTGCACCAGAAAGCCCCTGAGAGTCTTGGACAATCCAGTGGGAAGTCCTCACAGGGAAGATCCTGGAAAAGAACATGTGAGAATTTGGGTAAATTTTTGGAAAAATAAAAAATATAAGACCATATCATTTCTTAAGCTGGAAAAGTGTGTCTTGTAAGTTATATAAATATCATTTCAGCTCAAGAATGTACTACTAAGTGGAACTTCTTTCAGTGTCTCATATTTAAATTCTCAAGTGAGTGGATCTAATTAGCTTGCCCAAGTCAGGTGTCCATTTCTGCTCCATGCAGCTAGGACCCCAGGAGGAGGAAGGCCAATTGGCAGGGGTGAGTAGAAAGGTATTGACAAAAAGGTCAATATTGACATAATATTGACATAAGAAAAGAGACAGGAAATGTCATTTAGGAGAACACAGACTTTGAGCCAGAAAGACATAAGTTTAAATTTTGGAGAGGTCACTTATGAGCTGAATTCCCTCAGGAAAGTTAATCTCCCTGAGCCTCAACTCCCTGATCTGTAAAGTGGGCATAATAATACCAACCTAATAAAATGGTTGTGAATATTAAGTACAGTAAAGCTAGAAAATATCTCGTACAGTTCTTGGCACATAGCCTATTCTCAGGAAAGGGTCAAATCTATTTTTAACTCTACTAATAAGAGTTAGTGTTCTTCCAAGGTGCCTCATGTATTGTTCTTCCAAGATGCCTCCAGAGTATTGTTCTCTGAAGTTTGTAAATGCTTTGAGATTCTTCAGGAAAATATACTATATTGGGAAGGAATTTTAGTTGTGTTGTGTTTCTGGTTCAATAACTAAGTCATAGAGATAAGACCAAGGAGGACTGTAGTATTTTTCTGACTGTCTTATAAAAGTGAGTGCATTAGTCAGAACTCATATGGTTGCAAAAGAAAGAAATCCAACTGGCTTAAACAAAAATAAGGAATTTACTGACTCATGTAAATGAAGTCCAGGGTATGGTGGCTTCAAGATTATTTGGATCCACATACACAAAAGATGAAGCCAGGAATCCCTTGGTTCTTCTCTCCTCTGTACAGCTGCATAGTCAGACAAGTTCTGCTGTAGTGATCGAAAAGATTCTAAAAGCAACTCCAGGCTTACATTCTATCCATTGGAAAGAGAGTATCTCTTTCCTGATAGTCCTAGCACAAAACTGGAGGAAGACTCTCATTGGCCCAAGTTGGATTACACACCCATATCTGAACCAATCACGAGGGCAAGAGATACAGTATTCTGATTGGCCAGATTTGGGTCATGTATTCATCCCTAGAGCCTGGGGATAGGGGTGGGGATCAGCTCTACCTGACGCACTTGGAGGGCTGGTAGGGAGCCTTAAAGTATTATTGGGACATTTTACTAAAAGAAAGAGAATGGAGATGGTGTGCTGGAGAGGAAAACAAACAAACAGTCCCTACAGAAGGAACTGCAGCTGTGGGAAGGAAGTTAAAACAAAATCACTACCCTCTGGTTTTTTGCTGCTACAAAATGTTACCTATCTACCTCATTGTGGCCACTGAAATTTATTTTCTAATCCTATGTGAAAGAAATTAAGTCTGACCAATAATGTATTCTTGGGTGACAAAAATGAGGCCTACTACACAAAAATTGACTTATCAGAGCTGCAAATAAATCACTTTACATATGAGTAGCTTCACTCTTGTCTGGATGATTTTTGTGTGCATGACCACTACCTTAATCAGCTCATTCTATAACAAAGGAAATTGCCATCTGTCACTTTGCTTGTATGAAATATTTCTGGAGGTGGCTTGCCAACTTCAGCCAGAATTATAGAACTAATGAGTTTTTAGCTACCATATGCACAGAGTGTAATAATAGCAGGTTCTAGGCAAATGTTGTCTCCTTGCTTCTGGGAGTGCTTTCCCTCTATGATAGGAGCAGATGCCCAAGGCTCTATTAAGAATTCTGTTTTCTTCATAAATCTGCACAGTGACATGGAGTCCTCAGATTCTAGGGAAGTGGTTTTTATGTGAAAAACATGGCCCTTGTTACCTATATCTCTTGGGCTTTAACCTCTGTTGTATAGAGGCTGGCCCTTATCCTGTCAGAGATGAGTACCAGATGCCTTTTAGGAAATTTGGCCACTTTGAAATTTCTGATGGGTCTTCTGCTCTTTTGATGTTTTCCTGATTTATGTGAAAGCAAACAAGATTTTAATTTCTTAATATTTCTTGCTACTTATATTAAAACAACTATTTGTATCTAGCCCAGTGCTTTGTGCACAATTACTATAACAGTTAGAATAGGTTAGATTATGTGGTTGTAACAAATGACCCCATATTTCAATTGTTCATAATAACAAAAGCTTATTTCTCATTCTCACTACATGTTCCACCATTTTCCACAGATTACCATGCAGTTTGTTTCCTTGGGGCTCTAGAATGTGGGACTCCACCAAGGAAAATCCATAAATACTCTATATGAAGACTACAGGGAGTGAGTGGGAATCTTGTAAGTTTATAAATTAAGATACTTTTTTTAAAAAACTAATGCCTGAAAAATCAACTCTGTCCACTAAAAGTGCCTAGAAACAACCATAGCCCAGTAGCAATGAGCACACCTAGTACCGAGATCTTGGTTTCTAAATTTCATTTACCAAGGATGAAAGAAACCAGGATTCCTTAGAGAAATGGCTGATTTCTAGGCTTGGGTCAGGGAAAGATTGTTCCAGAAAATAAGGAAGCGTTAAGGAACACATGTGTATCCACTGAACAATTGATGGACATCTGGATTGTTTCTACTTTCTGGCTATTATAAATAATAATGTGTGAACATCCATATACAAGTTTTTTGTGGTTATCTATTTCAGTGTTCTTGGAAATGTATCTAGGAGTAAAAAGTCCAGGTCATAGTAACTCTATGTTTGACTTTTTAAAGAACTGCCAGACTGGTTTCCGAAGCAGCTGGATCATTTTACATTCCCACTAGCAATGTACAAAGGTTCCAATTTCTCCACATCCTCTCCAATGCTTGCTTTTTCCTCGTGTTTTTTTCTTATAGCCATCCTGGGGTATGTGAAAGGGTGTCTCATTGTGGTTTTGGTTTGCATTTTCCTGAGGACTAATGATGTTAAGCATCTTTAATGTGCTTATTGGCCATTTGTATATTTTCTTTGAAGAAATGTCTGTTCAGATCCTCTGCCTATTTTTAAATTGGATTATTTTTCTTTTCATTGTTCAGTTGTAAGTGTTCTTTATATATTCTGTATACAAGGCCTTTATTAGATATATGATTTGCAAATATTTTCTCCCAATCTCTGTGTTGCTTCTCACTTTCTTAATGATTGTCCTTTGAAGCATGAAAGTTTTTAATTTTGATGACGTCCAATTTATCTATTTTTTTCATTTTTCACTTGGTGCTTTTGTTATCATATTTAGCTCTTACATTTAGGCCTTTGATTAATTTTGAGTTAATTTTTGTTTATGGTATGAATTAGAGCCCAAAATGATTCTTTCACATGTGAGTGTTCCATTGTCCTAGAACCATTTATTGAAAAAACTATTATTTCCTTATTTAATAGTCTTGGAAAATTTGTTAAAAATCAGTTGGCTGTAAATGTTTATTTCTGGATTCTCACTTCTATTCCATTGATGTATATGTCTATCCTTATGCCAACACCACACTATCTTGATTACTGTGGCTTTGTAGTAAGTTTTGAATTGAGAAATCTGAATCCTCCATTGTTCTTTTTTCAAGATTGTTTTGGCTATTCTGGGTTCTCTGCATTTCCATATGAACTTTAGAATTGGCTTATCAAATTCTGCAAAAAAAAACCCCAAGTGGGATTTTAATAGGGATTGTGTTATATTTGTAGATCAATTTAGGGAGTATTACTATCTTAGTAATATTAAGACTTTGGATCCATCAACATAGGATGTCTTTCCATTTACTTAGTAGTTCACTATGGTCAAAAGATAAAGTTTAAGAATTAGTCAGGAAATGCAAGGTTTTGCTTAATTTCAAATTTACCCTGAAATCTCAAAGGCTCAACACCACAAAGATTTATTTCTAATTTGTGATACATATCCAGTGCAAATTGACTGAGGATTATGCTCCAACATAGTCATTCAAGGACCCAGGCTAATGGAAGCTGTGTGATCATACAGCTGCATTATCTGGAATATACAGCTTCCAGGTCATCAAGAGAAAAGTAGAGAACTGAAGGGTCATGTGCCAGCTTTTAAAAGTTTCAGTCAGAAGTGATATATGTGCCTTTTGCTAACTGCCAATTGGCCAGATTAGTCACATGACCCTGACTGGCTGTAAAGGGCTGGGAAATCTCAGGGAGCACATGGATATTTAGTGAGCAGAAAATGTCTGCTATGAGCTGAGTTGTGTCCCCCCAAAATTCATATGTTGAAGCTCTAACTTCTAATGGACTGTATTTGGAGATAAGACTTTTAAGGAGGTAATAAAGGTTAAATGAGGTCATAAGAGTGGGGCTCTAATCTGATAGGACTGGTATCCCTATGAGACGAGGAAGAGACACCAGAGATCTCTCTTCCTCTCTTTATACATGTGCACAGAGAAGAGTCCATGTGAGGACAAAGCAAGAAGGCAGCTGTCTAGAAGCCAGAAAGAGAGGTCTCGCCAGACATTAGCCCTGCTGGCACCTTGATCTTAGACCTCCATCTTCCAGACTGTGAGAAAATAAATGTATGTTTTTAAGCCACCCAGTCTAAGGTACATTGTTATAGCAGCCTGAACCAACTAGTAAAATATCTCAGCCGCATCGAGGGAGGAAAAACTAGAAAAATAGGTTGGACCATATTGAAGAATGCTTTGACTTAATCTATATTTACTTGTTAAGCAGTGGAAAGCTTTGGACTTTTTCACAGCTTGTACAGCAATGTGTCATCTTTTTTCCTCCACGGGGTTGATGAGGTTTAGGAGAGGAGTGGATTGGTATCACACACGTAACTAGGTACTCCTTTAAATGTTTGATTCACATAGATTATTGAAGTCATAAGCAGAGCATCCAGGGGCTTGCTTGCTTTAGGTATTTATTTATGTATTTATTTATTTATTTAAATCTGTTCTGCCTTCTCATCTGGCTGTTTCTTCATTCTCTTGTTTCTTTATGTCCTTCAAGGGTATTCCCTAGAGGGATAATGGGCCACTATTACCAGAAGAATGGAGAATGGATACTGGGGAAGCAATAACAATAGGTATTAATTACACTACCCAGTATAAGAAGATGCAGGGTAACCACAACAAAGCTGCAGGCTCCTTTCTCTTTGCTCCCAGGAATGTAGAATGCTGTGTGCCACTCAAATTAATTTTTCTTCTTTTCTTTTCTTTTTTCTGGGGGGGTGAGGAAGATTGGCCCTGAGCCAACATCTGTGCCAATCTTTCTCTCTTTTGTATGTGGGATGCTGCCACAGCATGGCTTGATGAATGGTGTGTAGGTCCACACCCAGGATCCGAACCCACAAACCCCAGGCTGCTAAAGCAGAGTATGTGAATTTAACCACTACACCACTAGGCCGCCCCCCCCCCCCATTTCTTTTTCTCAGACATTAATATCTTATAAGCCCTAAATATTCTCTGCAAAAATTTTTTAAATACATAATTTTACTTAAATGCATGGGTACAAAGAGGAGTTTTTTTCAGTATAAGTTGGTTTGTTTGGCTTGGTTTCCCCTCCCACATCACTATCTATGTTACAAATTACTTCACAACTTAATGACTTAAAACAGCAATAAGCATTTATTATCTCTCATAAATTTTGCATTTCAAGAGAAGCTTGGCTGAGTAATGGGGCAGTTCTGAACAAGCAGTCATTATTCAAGTCTTGCCCAGGTCTTGAAGATCTGCCTCCAAGGTGGCACACTCACATGGTTGGCAAGTTGGTGCTGCTTGTTGGTGGGAGGCCTCAGTTCCTCTGCATATGAGCCTGTCGGTGGGGCTGCCTGAGCATCCTCACATGATAGCTGGTTTCCCTCAGAGCAAGCTATCCAAGACAAGGCAGAAATGACAACACTGTTTATGATTTAGTCTGGAAATCACACACTGTCACTTCTGCCGTATTATGTTTGTCACACAGATGGCCCTCATTCAGTGTGGGAAAAGACTATAAAAAGGCATGAATATCAAGAGGAAAGGATCATTGGGACCCATCTTGAAGGCTAGCTACCATGCTACCCCTCCCCATGTTAATGATGTAGTATGCATCTGTGGTAGAATGAATAATGGCCCCCCAAAGACAGCAGGTCCTAATTCCTGGCATCTGCAAGTGTTATCTCATAGGAAAAAAGAGTCTTTGCAGATTTGATTAAGTTAAAGATATTGAAATGGGAAGATTATCATGGATTTTCTGGGTGTGTTCCAAATGCAATCACAGGATCCTAGTAAGAGAAGAGCATGGGCCAGCCTGGTGGCTCAGCAGTTAAGTTTGCACATTCCGCTTCAGCGGCCTGGGGTTTGTCAGTTCGGATTCCAGGTGCGGACATGGCACTGCTTGGCAAGCCATGCAGTGGTAGGCATCCCACACAGAAAGCAGAGGAAGATGGGCATGGATGTTAGCTCAGGGCCAGTCTTCCTCAGCAAAAAGAGGAGGATTGGCGGCAGATGTTAGCTCAGCACTACTCTTCCTCAAAAAGAAAAAAAAAAGAGAGAGAGAAAGGAGCAGAGGGAGATTTGACACACACAGAAGAGAAGGCAATATGACCACGGGGGCAGAGATTGGAGTGATGGAACCACAAGCCAAGGAATGCCAGCAGCCACCAGAATCTGGAAGAGGCAAGAAGAGAATTCTCTTCAGAGACTCCAGAGGGAGTACGGCCCTGCTGATGCCTTAATTTTGGCCCAGTGAAGCTGATTGCAGACTGCTGGCCTCCAGAACTGTAAGAGAAAATGTTCTGGGTTTTGGGGTGTCTTTTTTGTTTTATAAATAGGTAGAGACTATTTATTTTGCCTTTTATATGTCATGACAATTAGGAGGAAGGCCTTTGGAGTCAGATTGTCCTGGATTTTAATCCTAGCTCTGCCAGTTACTCTCATTGTGATCTTGGGCAAGTTCCAGTGCCTCATTTCCTCCAAAATAGGGCTAAAATTAATACCTACCTCAAAGATTTAAATCTTTTAAAAATAAAAATGTAGTAAAATACATGTAACATAAAATGTACTATCTTAACCATTTTTAAGTGTACATTTAGTGTGAAGTACATTTACATTGTTGTACAATCAATCTCCAGAATTTTTCATCT
Organism: Equus caballus; assembly: GCF_041296265.1. Taxonomy (NCBI): domain Eukaryota; kingdom Metazoa; phylum Chordata; class Mammalia; order Perissodactyla; family Equidae; genus Equus; species Equus caballus. The sequence goes on along the minus strand of NC_091701.1, from coordinate 51,267,761 downwards.
TGCAAAACTGAAACTCTATGCCCGTTCAATACCAACCCCTCACTCTCCTCTCTCCCCAGCCCCTGGAAACCACCATTCTACTCTCTATCTCTATGAGTTTTTAACTGCTCTCTGTTGTTTCAGGGCACAAAGTTTGTGACAATTTGTTATAGAAACCATGGGAAACTAATACAGTATTCTTCTACCTCTCTCTCCATGTTCATACTGTCTTAAGTACACATAAATGTACATAGTTTTACACACACATATATACTTGGGAATTTTTGTCATTGTTTCACAAAACTGAGACTATATTATATACACTTTTATTTGCTCTTTCCATTCAACATGTTTAATAAGTTTACTTTCAGAATAATCATTTTATTCTTTGTCTTTGGGCAAGTGTTTTTTAAAGCACCTTTATAAGCCTTCGTTAGTTACCCTAATGAATTAGTATCTTCATTAGATGCTAGTGTCTAAGACATGTTCAGAGTACTCTTTCTACAGTTTGTCAGTGGTGTCCTCTCTATTATCCTCTCGTTGTCATGATAAGGCTTAGGGGTTGTACTTCTCTTTCTTGCTCTCAGCTTTTCACATCTTTCTCCATTCATTAGCACCTCCAACCAGAGAGGGGCAAGAAAATAGAAAAGAGGTAAAGCATTACTAGCAAATAGACAGAGATCCACAGAATAGGAGGGCCCAGTCGTTTTTACTTGTATTAGGGATGCTGGAAGACGCTTTGGTGGCTAATATTTATTAAGTTATCTGTGGATTTGAGAGAGGGAATGTTACTCACTGTATACTCTTGATTTTTAAGACTTGTATAATCCTGGCAGAGTAGTCCCTTAGTAAATGTTGAAAGAATTCATTTAATCAACAAGCATTTATTAAGCACCTGCAATGTGCCAGGAATCATGCTGGACTCTGGATGAATGAACAACTCAGGTTTTTGCTTCCTGTCCTACTAAGCAGAACTGCTGTTCTGTAGCACTGCTGTTGGAAGTTAAAAGGGAGAAGTGAGGAAAACAGATCCTAAACCCATCAGTTACGTATCAGTGTCTCAGGCTGCCATAACAAAGTACCGCAAACTGGTTGCCTTAAAAGAACAAGTTTATTGTCTCCGTAGTTCTGGAGGTTAGATGTCTGAAATCACGGCGTCGGTAGGCAGGGCCACATTCCTTCTGAAACCTGTAGGGGAATCATTTCTTGCCTCTTTCTAGCTTCTGATGGTTTGCTGGCAATCTTTGACGTTCCTTGGCTTGCAGCTGCGTAACTCCAATATTTACCTTTGTAGTCACATGGCGTTATCTCTGTCTGTCTCTGTCTTCACATGGCCTTCTTCTTATAAGGACACCAGTCCTACTGGATTAAGGGCCCACCCTACTCCAGTATGACTTCATCTTAACTACATCTGCAATGACCGTATTTCTAAAGAAGGTCACATTCTAGACTACTGGGGGCTAGAACTTCAACATATCTTTTTGGGGGGGCCACAATTCAACCCATAACAGGTTCTCATTGTCAACTGGTTCAATAAAGCATTTGAATTATGGATTTAATTAATCTAGAAGGTTATTTTTCTATTAAAAAATTTTTTTAAAGGCAGCATAAAATGTGACTTTGGGACCAGAATTGGTTTGAATCCTTTCTTTACCTCTTACTAACTGGTGGGATCTTGGGCAAATTAATTAATTCTTTGTGCCTCAGTTTCCTTGTTTATAAAATGAAGATGATAATAGTACTGATGGGACTGCTGTAAGGATTAAATGAATTAATAGCAGGAAAGTCCTTATAATAATGCCCACCACATAGAGAACCTTGATACATGTTAGTTTTTTTTAATGAAAAATGAGTAACCATGAGTTGACTATTCTTATGATCAAGTCCCACTAGAGAGGCGTGGTGGTGGGTAAGTTGTAAAAAAGCCTGAGGGAATAAAGCAGACCACGGTGTGAATGCTCCTATCAGAGCCTCCTTCTCAGAGAAACTGGCCCTGGAGTGAGCGGGCAGCTGCCCAGTGTGCTTCTCACTCCCCAAGCTGCTAAGTTGCCTTTCTTGGCTCTGGCCAACTGTAAAGCCAGTGGACTTCCAAAACTCCAGGAGAAAGATTTCTTCTTTCTTCAGCCTCTGAAGAACAATTGATTGAAATGTTTTCACAGAAAATACATCACTATTAGGAAAGCCTATATATAGAATTTAAATTTTCTTTGGTTCCTTTTGGATTTCAACTTAAAATGACCTGTAGGCTTTATCAGAGAAAGAGCAATACGTCACTGTGGTGCCCGTCTTGGACATTCTTAAAAGCAAATTGCAGTATTTGCTGGGCCTGGAATGACCTCCCTGCAGCCTCAGAAGAGCCAGAATGTAGATTTGATCCCATTAGAGAAAGCTCTGAGAGAAATAGAAGATTCTCATCACAACTGACAAAACTTGGAGAAGAGCGCTCCGTTCTGCACTCATGCAGGAAACTGAAACATAGTGTGCCATCTTTGGTCCCTATGATGCTGAGTGTTAGGGTCTTTAGGTGGGGTGGAGGGGATACTGGGAAGAGTTGAAAGAGAAGATGATTGCAGAAGAAGGCAGGCTTCAGTTGTCGAATCAAGACTCATTGTCTTGCCTCACTTAAACCTTATAGAATTTTTTAACCAGAAAGCCCTTGAGGGGTCACTAATTCAGCAGTTGAACCAAAGTGTAGAAAGTAATTTATTACAAATAATAAGAGTGTGGTTTGTGAATGATTGACTGATTGATTGGTTGATTACTAATTCTGATGGATTCAAAGTTCTTATCCTACATTGGTTCTCACAGTGTGGTTCCAGGACCAGCCATAGCAGCAGCAGCAGCATCAGCACTTCAGAACTTAACAGAAATGTGGTTTTTAACTCCTACCCCAGACCTACTGAATCAGAAACTCTGGGGTGGGGCCTGGCAACCTGTGATGAACAAGCACTGGAGGTTATTCCGATACCCACTTCAGTTTGAGAACCTCTGTTAAAATAGCATTAATCTAACTCACCTGGCATCCAGGTGTGCTTTATCAAGGGAAAGTGAAAAGGATGAAGTTGTATACAACTAGCGCCCAGGGAATGGGGCACAGAGAGCTATGCATATGCACGTGCAATTCTCAGGTGTCCCACGTTAAAGAAGAAAATTATTCATAAGACTTGTTAAAAAGAAGGTTTTATTCAAAGGGACTACTACAATGGGGTTTGTAGTAAGGGAGAGGAATCTTGCTCAACTCCGAATACAACAAGGATGAGTGGAGATTTATAGCCAAAGATCCGGGTGGAGATCAGCATATGGAAAGTTGCTATGATAAAACATGAAGGCTAATGGGATTCTTGCTAGACCGACTCAACAGGATTTTTGCTGAAGGCAAGCTGGAATGATAAGATATTGAGGGCGGGGATGAGGAATTTGATCAGATATCAAGGGTGGGGGATTTTCCGCTAAACTGACCCAGCAGGGCTCTTGCTAAAACTGGGCTAACTGCTCAAGGACAGAACCCAAGGTCAGGGCCTTGAGAATTTAGAGGAGAGAGAGTAGAGTTAGGTCAAAGAGAGAGTCTTTGTCACCTACTAGGGTAAAAGGTGACCTCTCTCGACGCATTTTACAGATGGGGAGTCTGAGGGGAAGGGGGGTTAACGGACTAACCCACACCCCATGGACAGTAAAAGGCAATGCAGGCGCTGAGTCCCAGCTTGCCTAGAGACCACCAGCTCAGAGTGTTTTAAAACTACACATCACAGAGTCTGGAAGACGGTGATGGCTGCCAGAGGTGGAATGCAAACTCTTTCTCAAGACAGATAAGGCCCAGGCCAGAGCTCAAACTTGGAATTCACCCTTCAGCAAAACCTTAGGAGATAAAATGTTTTCAAAGGGCAAATTCTTAAAAAATTTTGGTGAGGACAATTTTAGAAAGTAGCATCTACTATGACCATAATTTCATAAAAGAAATGATATTTTTATATCAACAAAATGTATTAGGCATAATCTTTAAGAACAGATTTTTTTTTAAGATTTTATTTTTCCTTTTTCTCCCCAAAGCCCCCCAATACATAGTTGTGTATTTTTTTTTTAATTGTGGGTCCTTCTAGTTGTGGCATGTGGGACGCCACCTCAGCATGGGCTGACGAGTGGTGCCATGTCCGCGCCCAGGATTCGAACCGGCAAAACCCTGGGCCGCCAAAGCAGAGCACAAGAACTTAACCACTCGGCCACAGGGCCGGCCCTTAAGAACAGATTTTTAAAAAAAATATTAAATACGTTTGGCTTTATTTTTCTTAAAAAGGTTTTTACTGTGTGTTTTCCTCTTATTTCCCCAAAGAGCATTAAAACTTTGTGAGGAAATCCTCATATGAGGCTCATATGAGCAAAGCCTCATATGAGACTCAAAGGCTCTGCTTTAGACCCCTGACTAACAGGGTCCCTGATTGCCTGCTTCACCCTGCAAGGTGCCATCACCAAGTAGGCATTTGATAAATGTTCTTTGATGGTAAAAATGATGAGGACAGAATGGATTTATAATATTTATTACAGTCGGGAAACTACATGCTCGAAGTACAGAGGACTGAAATTGCTTTTCCAAGGTCACATACCCAGTTATAAAAAGAGCTGGTGCTGGAATTGAAATCTTCTATCTCGTGGTTCAGAATCCTCCCCCTTAGACCACACGGACGTTGATAAAGAAAGTCTAATAGGATGTCTCTTATTTGCTTGAGGCAACATATTAACTTACCCTGGCAAGAAAGATATGATGAAATCAAACGTCAGGATTTATTACAAGATATATAGATAATAGCAACTCAAGAGATCTTGGGAAATTTGGGGATGTTAAGTTCAAGTGGTGAAAAGGCAGCATAAGAAGGAGTGGAGTTTGGGGGATGGGAACCAGGAATGTTTTTCTGTGACAAAACACAACTGCTGGAGAGGCCAGGCTGCAGTTATGCAGATGGCAATCAATTTCTGAGTTTCAAACTGGCAAGTCTTGTTAGACAGGCTTTGACCTAAGAGGGAAGGGAGAAGGAGCATCCATTTAACTCAGATATCACCAGATGTATTTATGATGTAGAATACTAGACTTAGAGAGGTCAATGGAAAATAGCATTGAAAAATTAAACTTTGGTGTGCACATCAATGAAGTACCTTTATATATTATGTTTCTGGTGGGTCAAAAGATGGGGTAACCATATTGGCGTCTCAGATGAGCTTATGCAAGAAAAAGAAGAGGAAGTGAATTTAACATGGCACATGGTTTGAAATAACTTGTGCTGAAAACCAAAAGGCTTCCTACAACCAAAATCTGTTCTAGAAAGTGAGCCAGGTAAATAATAAAACAATACTTTAAGTTTTTGTTGCATGAAATGTTCTAGAGCGGTATGTACCGTGTTACAGGCACTGACAACCGCATAAGATTCCAGTTCTCCGAATTGTTGAGCATCTGTCTTCAGAGCGATTTTTAGTTTCTGAGAACATAACATGGGGCAGGAAGTAGAGAAATCAACCAAAAGTAAGGTTTTCATGTGCCGCAAAGATCTTATGAGATAAAGCAGATCTATCTCTAAAGAAACTTCTAAAAGTGCCTTCTGAACTGGCTGCTCATAACTGCTCTCCCTGGTATGCCCAGCTGTTTGTACCTGCTGGGTGAAGCTACTCTCAGCCTCTGGGATGTATTCAGGTTCAAATGCAGCTTCCTTTCTCCTGCTGGTAACAGTGGGAGGAGCCTATTTCCTGTTAGCAGTTTCTAGCTTCCCCCTCTACATTTCATGGCATTCTTGATAAATTAACTTTTCCCTAAATTAATTAGCCAGCAAGTTCTCCATGTAAAGCATCTTAGTTTGGTCACTAGATGGTTCAGATATAAGAATGTTGCAAAACAATGCAAAAAACTTCACAGTCCAAAGGATCTCTGAGCTGTACGACTGGGTTTTTGTTTGTTTGTTTTGTTTTGTTGTTGCACAGAGAAATTCTCTTTGTTTACTGTGGTGCTCAGCCCATTAGATGTGCTCATTATGGAGATTTTTCTGATTATTTCTGAGGTTGAAATACTTGCCTGTCCCACATAATTGCCTAGGTGTGGTCTTGGGGAAAACAGCAGTCACAGTGAGGCCTGAGAGGTAGCACGAGGGGGAATGGTGGGAAGCAGCCCCAACCAGGACTGTTGCACACAAGGGGAGCAATATTGACCAGGAAGCTGTGGGTGGCATTATACCCTTATTCCTCCTTCAGCAGGGCACTGTTAATACATGCCTTTGTTACCACACTCCAGCTCAGCTTTAGTCATCTAAGAAGAATCAGTTGGTTCACAGATCATGACAGTGTAATGACATTCAAATTCAGAACAGTAAAACAACTTTTTAACATAAGAAAAATGTAAGAAATGCAAATTAGGAAATGATACCATAATTTGACTTACCTAATTAGCTAGTAGAAGTTTTGAAACAGGCATTCTCATACATCACTGGTGGTATAAGCTCCTAGAAATTTTGAGAATGTGGATCAATAACGTATTCATTTACTAGGGCTGCCATAACAAAGGACTACAGACCAGAGAGTTCAAACAACAGAAATTCATTTCTCACAATTCCAGAGGTTAGAAGTCCAATATCAAGGTGTAGGTGGGGTTGCTTCCTTCTGAGGCCTCTCTCCTTGGCTTGCTGACGAGCATGTTCTCTGAGTCCTCACATGGTCTTCCCAGTGTACATATCTGTGTCCAAATTTCTTCTTCGTATAAGGCCATCAGTCATATTGGATTAGGGCCCTCTCTAGTGAACTCCTTTCAACTTAATTACCTCTTTAAAGACCCTATCTCCAAATACAGTCATATTCTGAGGTACTGGGGGTTAGGACTTCAATAAATAGACTTAAAAAAGGATATTTTACTGAGTTACTCTGTTTTTAGGAAGTTATACTAAAGAAATAAATACAATTCCTCAAATTATAGGATCCTACCTTACTTTTTTATAACCCGCTTTTCTTATTCATTGTGTATTTTGAACATTTCTTTATGTATGTAAACACCTACAACATCTATTTTAATCACTACCTAGTAATCTATCATACAGACACATCATAATTTCTTTAACAATTCTTCTATTTTTAATTTAATTTCTTGAATAAAAAATATATTTACATGGTTCAAAAACCAAAACAGTGTGAAAAGGTGAGCACTGAGAAGACTCATTCCCATCCCACTCCCTTTTCCTCATAAGTAACCCCTTTTTATTAGTTTCTTATGTATCCTTCCAGTGTTTTCTTATGCAAATAAAAGCAAATGCAAATATACATTCTTATTTCCTTGCCCTGCTCTGCTACACACGAAAGGGAACACGCTATTTACACTGCTCTGCACCTTCCTTTTTTTTTTCACTTATATTTCTGGAGCTTCTCCGTTATCAGTACCTCAAGAGCATCCTCATTCTCCCCTACAGGCACAAAATATACAATTGTGTGGATGAACCATAGTTTATTTAACCACTGTCCTCTATGAAGGTTGTTTCTCATCTTTTTCTATTACAAACAGAGGGGCCAAGAATAAACTTATACATATGTCATTTCCTACAAGTACAGGTGTATTGCTGAGATAAATTCCTAGGAGTGGGATTGCTGAGTCAAAACGCATTTGTAATTTTGGTAGACGCTGTCAAGTTGCCCTGCATAGAGGCTGCACCATTTTGCAGTCCCACCCGCAGTGGACAGTGACTAAATCCTCACCGCCTCTCTAGTAGGAGGAGTTGCAAACTTTTCGATGTCTATCAATATCAAATGCCTCATTTTTGAACATTTAAGTTGTTTCTGCTTTTGCTACACTTAGCAAAACTAAGTTTCATATCCTTATAGCTACTCCTTTGCTCATATTTTAATTATTTCATTACAATACATTTCTCAAAGTTGATTATGTTGTTTCAGGAGTACTTGCATTTTTAGGGCTTTTGATCTATACTATCTATTTTGAGGATTCTCGAAGTCTCGTGGGCTTTTAAGCATGGAGAGGAGCACTCTCCACTCCTATAATGTAATTTAGAATATTTAAATGTCTTAAACAGCAGTGATAATAGAACTCATACTTACTGTTTTAAAATAGCAACACTGTGAGTTCAATTCTTTTTTAAAAATTATCTGTATACTTGTTCTTATCCCTTCCTCAGGTTATAATAATACTAATTTCTATACTTTTCCAGGATTATACTCTTCTGGTAATTTAATGAGGGTCAAAAGTAAAAAGAAAAAGAAAAAAGACTGCTCCAGACTAAGTTAGAGAGCCTGGGTTGTCAATTTAGTTGACTTGTAGTTGCATCTGCCAAGGTGATTCAAACCTAAGTCATCAGTCATCAGGATACCTCTCCCTCCTCCTCCTCTTTAAAAATAGACTTTATTTTTTAGAGCAGTTTTAGGTTCACAGCAATATTGAGACAGTACAGAGAGTTCCCACATACCCTCTGACCCTACACTTGCACAACTTCTCCCGCTATCTACATCCCCCCAACAGAGTGGTGCATTTGTTACAAGTGGTGAACCTACATTGACACATCATTATCACCCAAAGTCCATAGTTTACATTAGGGTTCACTCTTGGTGTTGTACATTCCATGGTTTTGGAAACCTTTATAATGGCACCTGTCCACCGTTTTAGTATCGTACAGAGTAGTTTCACTGCCCTAAAAATCCTCTGTGTTCTGCCTATTCATCTTGCCCTCCACCTAACCCCTGGCAACCACTGATCTTCTTACCAGCTCCATAGTTTTGCCTTTTCCAGAATGTCATGTAGTTGGAATGTACAGTATGTAGCTTTTTCAGACTGCCTTCTTTCACTTAATAGTATGCATTTAAGTTTCCTCCATGTCTTTTCATGGCTTGATAGGTCATTTCTTTTTAGCAATGAATAATATTCCATTGTTTGGGTGTAACACAGTTTATTTATCCATTCACCTGCTGAAAGACATCTTGGTGGCTTCCAAGTTTTGGCAATTATGAATAAAGCTCCTATAACATCTTTGTGCAGATTTTTGTGTGGACATACATTTTCAGTTCATTTGGATAAATACTAAGAAGCATAATGGCTGGATTGTATGGGAGTAGGTTTAATTTTGTGGGAAGTCACGGATCTGTGTTCCCAAGTGGCTGTAGCATTTTGCATTCCCATCAGCAGTCAATGAGGGTTCCTGTTGCTCTACATTCTCATCAGCATTTGGTGTTGTCATTGTTCTGGATTTTGGCCATTGTAATATTGGTATCTCGTTGTTTTAATTTGCAGTTCCTTGATGACATATGATGTTGAACATCTTTTCATATGCTTATTTTCCATCTGTATATATATGTATTTTTTTTTATGGTAGGCCCCCTTTTTATAGTTAGGTTTTACGCATCTCAAGGGGACTATTTTTTTTTCCAAGGAAGATTAGCCCTGAGCTAACTGCTGCCAATCCTCCTCTTTTTGCTGACAAAGACTGGGCTAACATTCATGCCCATCTTCCTCTACTTTATATGTGGGACGCCTACCACAGCATGGTGTGCCAAGCGGTGCCATGTCTGCACCCAGGATCCGAACTAGCCAACCCCGGGCCACAGAAGCGGAACGTGCGACCTTAACCACTGCCCCACCCGGCCGGCCCTCAAGAGGACCACATTTTCAGGTAGATTTTAGTTTCTTGCAAGATGAACTTTTTTCCCTGAAATCACATATTCCTTTTGGTTTGCCTGGTTGGCATTATACAAACCGATATCATGTCCCTGTTAAGTATTGACCTGGTCTTCTAGCACTATTGCGAAAACATATAAGCCTTACTAGGCCCTAGAAGTAATAGGCCCTTTACAGATTCATCTCCATGGAGACAAGGGATAGAGATTGTACTGTTAGCCTCCCTTTTTAGAACAGGTGGCTAATGCATCATCTTTCCACCTCTCTTGGACTCTCTTCTACTAGTTCTTTCTATTCTTGGTAGAGTTCCTAGTTTTTTTCATTATTATTTGGCTATCTCACAGTTCTTCGACTTTCTTTTTCCGTTCTTAATCAAATGGAGAAAAATGCATACCATATTTCATCAAGTATAAGATGCTATCGGTTGTCAGCTGCTCAGTATATTATCTTATACACATATCTCTAAGAAAGAAAAAGCTAATTATGACACAATGCCTTAACAATAGTTTTGTATGATTTAGGAATCAGTTAAACTAACTTCTTATTGCTCTGAAATGCTTTTTATTTATTACGAGGGATTTGGCAAATTTTCCTGCATTCAGTTGTATTTCTTGGTATGTAATAAAAATCTTTTTGTATGTATCTTAGTAACAAAATATAGCATAGCTCCTCTGCTTGTGGGTATCTTTCTTTCACAGTTTCCATAAAGCACTTACTTGTTGAATTTTGAAAGAAAATATGGAAAATATGCTGACATTCCTCTGAAGATGAAGCCTTCACTAATAGCAAATGCACATTCCACTGTTCTGTTTCATTCCCTTTCTGTGTACACAATACCTCATGCCAAAGCCAAAATTACAGAAGAAATTTTTTCTAGACATTTCAAATGGCAGTTGAATTCAATCTATAAAATACCAACAATGCACATTACTAAACTGAACTGAGAATATTATGAACAGTTATGACCAAGGGCGAACACACCCAGCTCTTCACTAACAGCGATCAGAAAGACCATCCTCTGTAGAAGCACAATTTCAGAGATGTTAAAATGTAAAAAAAAAAAACTGTCTTAGAATCAATAAATATGTATCTATAATTTACTAATTGTCATATATTTAATAGAGGAAAACATAGAACACCCACAAACGTCAACATTCCCCTATTTGTTAAAAATACATTTTTAAAAATTAAGCATATTGAGCACTTATGTGGTGACAGACAAGAAACAATATACAACTGAAATTTCACAATGATGTAAACTATTATGAATCTCAATTAAAAAAAATTAGGCATATTCTATTGCATTTACCTTATTTAGGTCACAGTTTCCTTTTTATACAATATATGTAGACTTTTCCTGTTTTGAGTATTATTACAGGCTTGTGGATTTTCACAGATGCAACTCATTTTAATTAGCCATAATTATCGGTTTTGTTCCTGAATGCTCAGATTGACATGAGTTAACCAGGCCTACCTCTAAGTTGGCTCCATTGTCCTTTCAACATTATCCGGACATTTTAAAAACATCCCTGTTTTCTGAAAACATTAAGATATATTAAGCCTATCTTAATCTTTTTCCCTACTGTAGAACATGGCATTAGCTACTTTTAATGGCTGCTAAAATTAAAGACCAAAATCTGGGCACACACTAGGGTTAAAAATTAGATTGTTCCCTGTTAGTACTGGTGTAGTCAGGAGCCTGACACTGCTAGGCCGCTTTGATGGCAGAGCTGGAAAAGGTATTTCTCTTGAAAATCTTGAATTTACATTGACTTCTCACTTGAACAGTAATATTCCAGTTTAACTCTAAATCCCTCTAAATTCTGATCCAATACACAAATTTTTAATTTGTCTTCTATATAACATACCTACTTAAATGTTTAACCTCTTAACCATAATTTTATCATTCTCTTTATAATCCTTATATATCGCATCAATCACCATTCTGTAGTAATTTTATTGACACTGCTAAATTTCCTCCAAGAAATTTTGTATAAATTTCCACTCTCTACACTCATGCTCATAGCAGCATTAGTCACAACAGCCGAAAGGTAGAAGCAACCCAAATGCCCACTGACGGATGAAGGAATAAAAAAAAAATGTAGGGGCTGGCCCCGTGGCCGAATGGTTAAGTTCGCGCGCTCCGCTGCAGGCAGCCCAGTGATTCGTTGGTTCGAATCCTGGGCGCGGACATGGCACTGCTCATCAGACCACGCTGAGGCAGCGTCCCACATGCCACAACTAGAAGAACCCACAACGAAGAATATACAACTATGTACCAGGGGGCTTTGGGGAGAAAAAGGAAATAATAAAAGTCCTTAAAAAAAAAATGTAGTGTATACATAAAGTGGTATATTGTTCAGTCTTTGAAAGGGAGGAAAATCTATGTATGTGCTACAACGTAGATGAATCTTGAGGACATTATGCTAAGTTAAATAAGCCAGTCACAAAAAGACAAATACTGTATAATTCCACTTATAAGAGTTACGTGGGGTAGTCAAATTTGTAGAGACAGAAAGTAGAATGGCGGTTGCCAGAGGCTGGAGCTGGAGGGAATGGCGAGTTGTTTCACACAAATGGAGTTTTAGTTTTGCCGGATGAAGAGCATTCTGGAGATTGGTTACACAACAGAGTAAATGGACTTAACCATTCTTAACTATTGACTGTACACTTCAAAATAGTTAAGATAGTAAATTTTATATTAGTGTATTTTGCCACAATTAAATTTTTTTTTTAATTTACTCTTTCACCAGTAGGGTATGGCAGTACTTATTTCTCCTAAAATTACTTTTCAATGGAAAAAGCAGATGGCTTTATTCTACAAAGTTTAATGAAGTTAACTGGAAGAATTAACACAATATATTAGTAGCACTTTTTGTAAATTTTGCAATACAGAGTTAAAAATCCTCTACAAATGAGTTCTTAACCTAGAGGTCCATGGATTTTTAGATCTGTCACTGGGTCGTAGAACCACTGAGATTGTGTCCAAAATTGCATGGGTGTTCGTATGTGTTTTCTCTTCCACTGGAGAGAGAATCTATAGCTTACATCAAATTCCCCAAAATTTATGTGACTCTGAAAGAAGCTAAAAACCATTATTCTACAGAAATGGAAATCTTCAAGCGTACTAGAATTAAGATTTAAAAATAATAAATTCTATCAAAATAAGCCTAATCTAACAATTTAACAGATAAATATAAAATTCTGCTTTTATATTCAAAAAATTAATTTCTCCATGGAACACTGGCTTAACAGCACTTTGTGTAAAAATGTCTGGAGCGGTAGGAGAAAGCTTCTCGACCCTTGCTGCACGTCCAAACTACCTGCAGTTCTGTGCAAGCATCCAGATGCCTGGGCTCCTCCACTGAAGAGTCTAATCCAATAGGTCTGCAGTAGGCCCTGACATCTATATTTTTCTTAAGTTCAATAGTTGTTTCTAACACTCACCAGGGTTAAGCATTGTGGCTTTAGACGGCTTAAGTTTGAATCCCCACTCCCATGCTCACCAGCTGGGGGACTCTGCTAGCATCAGATTATTCATCTATAAAATGGGAGTATAATTGTACCTAATTTCACCGTGTTATTATGAAGATAAAATAAGTTAAAGTCTTTATAGGGTTGCCAGATTTAGCAAATAAAAGTACAAGACACACAGTTAAATTTAAGTTTTAGATAAACAATGAATAATTTTTGAGTATAAGTATAGTCATGCAATATTTGGGACATACTTATGCTAAAATATTGTTTGTTGCTTATCTGAAACTCAAATTGAGCTCAATTTCCTGTATTTTATGTGACAACCCTATGTCTTAGGCATAATAAGAAGTCAATATCTGTTAACAAAACCCGGTAACAGTCCCAAACTCCAGCTTCTACATGAGCCCCCAGTGTGAGGCAAATTGTTTAGATAGATTTATAGATAGATAGATAGATAGATAGATAGATAGATAGATAGAAGTAGTTTTAGGCTAAATTGATAGTGAGGTCTAGATCAAGAGAGCTGAGGGCCTCACCTCCCTCTGTTGTGTTCTGCTTAAGCTGGAGAAAAGCTGGGGAGACTGAAGCATGAAAAGTTAGCCCAGTATGAGGAAAATTCTCAAGGGTTGGAGGAGTCTGTAGATCCAGTAAGCTAGGACCTAACGAGTAGTGAGTTTCTTGCCATCTGAGGTTGGATGACTCCTGTTAAATGTGTCATAAAGGCTATTTCTTAATTGAATGGTTGTATATATGGCCCAGTTCTCATCTCAGATGCTCTGAAGTATGATCAGGCAGGGTTGGTATTAATATTGTGCCTCTTACCACAATATTCGTGGCTATCTGTCTAGTGATTTCAAAGAATGTTAGATAATGATTGATGATAAAATATTGCATGTATGTCTGTAAACAATGAGATGGCAGTTAAATCATAACAAGCATTGGTAAAGTGAATTTAAAATTAATCACAAACTTACTCTATGAATGTACAGACTTTTGTAATGAAATTAGGATGAAGAAGAGAGACAATATAAAATGGGGTTTCAGTCAAGTGCCTAATTTGATTTAGGAGCAATTTTTAAATGATTTAGATAGATAAAAAATAACGCAAGTTGAAACTGATGGATCCTAATGTATTTCTGATACTAATTAGGACCTGATAAGAATCTCCCAAATAATTTTGATTTTGTCCAATTTAACTTGCCTGCAATTTAAAATTCCTAAGCTCAGGCCTACCTTTATGGATCTCAATACATCACACCAAGGTTGTAAAATGTGGGCGATATAAGTTATCCTAATAGTGTGCAAAGAAAAGAACCACGACTTCCAGAAAGCCATATGATAAAGATGAATTCAAATCATTATTGTTGCGTAGGTCAAAATTTAAAACTCCTTTATGTGATGGTATCACTCAACTGAAATTTAACAACCCAGGAAATGGGATGGCAAAGAAATACCTGAAGGATGCACTGAAGCACACTTTAATTAATCTAACATAACTGTGGAAGGCTAAGAAATAGCATCTTTGATGGGAGGAGAAAGTGTAAACCCCACAATTTTTATTTCTATTGTGTTTTCCAAAGAAAGCAATATGCTTATTTGTATATTTTACTGGGATTTTTTTTCTTAAAGATTGACACCTGAGCTAACAACTGTTGCCAATCTTTTTCTTCTTGTTTTTTTTTTCCTTCTCCCAAAACCCCCCAGTACATAGTTGTATATTCTAGTTATAGGTCCTTCCGGTTGTGCCATGTGGGACGCCATCTCAGCATGGCCTGATGAGCAGTGCCATGTCCGCGCCCGGGATCCAAACCAGTGAAACCCTGGGCTGCCAAAGCCAAGTGCGTGAACTTAACCACTTGGCCGTGGGGCTGGCCCCTATTTTCTAACTGTATTGCTTCTGATTTAGTTACAGGGAAAAACTCTTGCCACATTGGCCTCTCTTTCCAGTCTCCCACTTTTATGCTAGGGGTTTCTATGTTTTCAGGAAAAGGGAGTCCATGAGCCGTTACTGTAAGTGGTGTCAAAAGTGTGCCATCTATTCAACAGTTACTAATTATCCACTTTGTATAGCTTTTTTTCCCTCTAGACTTGCTCTGTTTAAAATATCAACAAAATCTCAGGTTGTTTGTTCACTGGTATTCTGACGATGAAGACTTGAAAACACCAAACCTCATTTCCAGGATTTTTACCTTGTAGAACCTTTTCAAGAGATTAGGCTCTGAAATTTCCAGATTCTGCTTTGAATTTGTAAGATGCCCGTTCCCCTTGATTGGAAACTTCTTCCCCAACAAAGAGGACCACTGGTTCTATGGCTTTGACTGTGACCCACCCCCAACACACACATCCAGGAAGACCCACTGGCTGAGTGATCCTTCAAACTTCAGAGATAACTCTGGGCTTTAGATCTCAAGGCTCAGAATGACTCAGTACCCTTGGGGATTTTTGAGTTCAGAGTGACTCCAGTATGTTTTGTGGGCTAGCCTAGAAAACTAATCTAAAAGATTCACAATGGTAATATAACACTACTTCTAAGAGAAATACTTTCAAGTAGCAAACAATGTAGTTACAGATGCCATTTTGGAAAACAATCCTTTCATTCTTTTGAAAAATGAATGGGTACATAGCCCTTTCATTACAAACCTACTGGCTGGACAAGACTTGATTTTTTTTTTTTTAACATTTTTTAAAATTTTTCCTTTTTCTCCCCAAAGCCCCCCAGTACATAGTTGTGTATTTTCAGTTGTGGATCCTTCTAGTTGTGGCATGTGGAATGCTTGGCTTGATGAGTGGTGCCATGTCTGCGCCCAGGATCCAAACTGGCGAAACGCTGGGCCGCCACAGTGGAGCGTGTGAACTTTAACCACTCAGCCACGGGGCCAGCCCCAATTTTTATTTTTTAATAATATTACATATTACCAAAAAGTTGATTCTGGTGATATTAGAGCCATGCTTTGTTCATTTTAATCTATTAAATAAAGTACTTAAATGAATAAATGTGCTATAAATTTACTCTAAAATTGATCAACGGGTAAATAGGGAAGACTTTAAGTTATCAGTAAAGAACTGAAATAAGCAAACATTTGCTTTTGTAGATTGGAGAATAAATTTATTAGGGTCAGATTTTTCAGATCATACAGGGTTTTAAAGGCCATTTGTATTCATTTCTCATATTCATCCTTTAGTTGATCAGACCTATTTCTGATGCATCTTTGGATACTGGTCTAACTTCCCATTCTTATCACTGCCAACCCAACCACCAACTCTATCCAGCCCAGCTGCTCTCACAACCTGCTAATTGAATAGTTACAATGGCCCTTTTGTAGATCCTATCCAAACCCACTCCAATCCTCTACTTTGGCACATTCATTCTAGTATTTTTCCATTGCAATTTTAAATGTGCTAATTTTTATATTGAAATTATTCTACTCATCCATCAGATGCAAATATTTTACAAATTTTTTTGCAATTGAGGCTATGTTGTCCATGGTTATTTCTTAAACGGTGCCTCTGAGCAGAAAAGTTTCATGCTTTAATTAATTGAGCTGACACATTTATAGCACATTAATTAAGCCTATGCATTTATATCATGCATTAAATATGCACATCAAATACATTTATAATGTATTTCCAGTTGGCCGGCCCATGTCCTTTGCCTTTCACTTTTTTTTGCTGTAGTCATTTTCCTCTGGAAACTATAGAACATAGATGAATACTTTCCTAAGGTAAATGCTTGGTCTTAAGCTAGGATTAAGAGGAGAAATACCTTCTCCTCTATACAAGTTCTTAGTAAATATTTATTGAATGTCTGCTCTGGGTCAGGCAGCATGCTAGGCACTAAAGAGACAAAAATATGCACATTGTATCTATTTTATCTACAAGAAACTTTGGTGCAGTGGTTCTCATATCTTAGTGTTCTTGGGAGTCATATGAGGGTATTTGTTGAAATGTGGATTCCGGAGTTCTCATCTACCCCAATTTGAAGAGTCTGGCGTGGAGCCCAGGGAGCATTTTTGCAAGTCCTCCTAGTGATTCTGATGCAGATAGTCCATTGATAACACTTTCAAGACACCATATTAACTTCTACTGAATGTTTCATATTTGTGCCTATAGTTCTGTACTCCTACCATGAAGTTTTTAAAAAAAAAATATTATTTAAAGGCAAATGTTACTTAACAAGTTTCCTTTTCTGTAAATATTTTTTCTGTCATGTTTAAATAAGAAATCTTCTCATATTCAGAGATTACCAGTTAAGTATAAGAAGATTTAAAATATGAGTACTTTGCTAAAAACCTAGAAAATTATCATATATTTTCCTTGTTATTTTTCCACCATTAAACCATAAAATTAGACACCTTATAACACTATTATAACAATGTTATCACTTTGTAAAAGTTTAGATTTCCTAGTTTGCTACTCTGAGTCTGTTTTTCTTCATAGATACTTTTCCTGCAAGTAGGGTCTCCTGCTTCGAGGAGGAAAGAAACATTTTGTTTTTCTAGTCCAACTAAAGCCCAAATTATGATTTACTTGAGATGCAGATTCCAGCTATATGCCCACTACTTTGAAAGAGACTATGAAAATAAGTTTTAACAAAGCAAAACATTAAATAACCTCACCAAGTAAGATTTTAGAGCCCTATTCATACAGGTAGAATTTGGTATTTTTCTCACTAATGCTTAAGTTTGGTCAGGCAGAGTCCCCCACCACTCCCGTCCCAGCTCATTGTGGAGTCTCTCTTAGAACCAAGCTGATAATGGCTCCAGACTACTTCCTTCATTGCATACTATTTTTGCATTTCAACTGCAAGCTACTTAGTATTTTAGAGTCAATTAAAAGGATGCCCTAGCTTACCCTACAGAGAGGAAATCAATTCCCCTTGTCTTACTTCTCTACGACCTCTGTCCATGCAGCTGAGGATATATATATGTGTACACACACACACACACACACACACACATATATATGTATACACACACACACACATACAGTTGCTTGGCTGCCATATATTATCTAATGATTTTATATATATATATATATATATATATATATATATATATAATATTGTCATATATATATGTCTATTTTTTTGAGAGCATTAAAAAAAATTCCCCACTGTTTTGATGTTTCCTAATAAGCAGGAGACAATTATCCACATTATATTTAAATAAAATGAGACAGTCCCACCACATCTCTCTTAAAACAGCTACGATGCCTTTGAGCTAATTGGGATGTCAACAGAAAATCATACAAGAGCAATCACTTTTAGATGTTTATCCATATACTCAACCAAAAGAGATCTAAGAAGAAAATATCTTATAAAATGAACAGTGTTGATTATTCAGGAACAATATATGTAATTTTAGGAGCAAAAGATGAGGATGTATTTACTTATGGGCCTCTGGAAAATGGTATATATTTAACCATAGATCTTGCTTACGTATTGTTTTCTTCTTAGTGTCTGACATTATCTTATCGGGAAAAGAGTGTCTTGGGTTGTGAAGAGTGTTTCATGTGTTTAATTTTGAAAGCTGGAAGAATTTCACTAGTTCCATCTCTACTGAAGGCAAATATAAAAATGCATCTCAGGGAAATTTTGCTGCTGACTCCAACTTGCCAGCCATAGACATTCTGCATTTTGAACTGATTGCAGAAAGGGGTGTGTTAGAAAAGGAGCAGAGAATGAGCAGAATAATGATTCATGTAGTGGTTGCCAAGAACCTCACATTTTAATCCCCCTCTTTTTCTCTAATGTTAAAAAAATGGATTTTTTTTCTCTTTATAGAAAATAATCACAATGGCTTTCACTTCTAATTTTTACTCAAATTTTATTTTACTGAACTTTTTTCTCAAATACAAAAATTTACCTTTTTCCATAATAAAGAGTGTGGAACTTAAAGTTACATCATAAATTATCAACTTTGCTTCTTGTGTGAAAAGAAAAATCATAGAATTTCATAAGATTGTTTTACAAACCCCTCTTCTTCAGTCAACCTATTTCTGCAAGTATGGAAGATGGAGACACAGGGCCCCATTGAAGACTGCAGCACCGGGCTGCTGTGTATAGCTGTGCAGGTTGTACAGTCCACAACCTATACCACTATATATGGCAGCCCTGATTGCAGAGGTTCATTTTCCTACATTTCCTGAGTGTTGTGTTTGCAGATTAATATGACTAGAAACTAAGAAATACCTTTCATCAATGGAGAGCTGCAACTATGCCCTCCATTTGCTTTTAGCACAAGAGGGAAAAAAGACTCAGATATGCCAAGACCAGGGCAATAGCATTATGAAAGCAACAAATAAATAATAAAAGCAAACAAGAAATTAAAAGTCACCACAGACATGTATTTTGTGTCCTTTAAGACACAAGGTTTTGGTAAGGCTTATGAAGTCCTAGCGGTAGTGATTCCACTCCTAAAGCAGGCCTTTCATTCACTCCTAGTATTGGTGTTTCTAAGCACGCCTACTGGTCTCATGCACTTGATTTATCTTAGCATATGGTTGAACTCACAGATCCTCTCCTTTTACCAAATGTGTGGCTACCAACCAATACTATAAGTTTATACCTGAGCAGAATGTTTTAAAGAGCAAATTTAAACAAGATTTCTTATAGCGATTTAAACTGGCTTTGTTATTAACCAAGGAAAATGAGCAGACTTTACACCTCAGTCATTCCATAGATTCTGTAACTAAGAACTAAAAAGTGCATGTGTTAAAGTACATTGATCTGTTAGGCAACTAATTCCAAATCTGAGAATAATAGCATGGAAACATAATCAAGTAACAAATAAGATCCTCCATTATAATCCTCTCTTTTGGGAATAGACTCAAGATCTGCCTTATGAATGGTGGGACAACAGTCATCAAGATGTTGGAATTTGAAGTGTGTACAGATAGTCCCCTAACACTGTCTTAAACCATTTCTAACCTTTTGGCCACGACACTTGGTTTCTTTTGTTACCAACAGCTCTTTAAAGACCAAATGCCCTTTGGAGACATGCTACTTGTGTTATGAGGGTAATGATAAGAATAATAAAATGTTTGTACATCTATTTAGAGCAAAAATTCTCAAGATGTATTCTAGGGGTAAATAGGATCCTCTGGTCAAATTAGATTGGGAAACGTGGAATAAAAGTCAACCCACTTCTGCACTTTTTAAAGCTTTGGAAATGCTAGTGTGCTTTGGGCATCTTCAGAGAAGACTCTAACATGCAGCATTTCCCCAGTTTATTACGCCAAAGGATCAGAGATTTGTGAGATTGATGTTTCACAGGATACCCCTAGAGAAGTGTTCTGGACCTGCTGGGTAAACCCCTTCTTAGGTCCAGGTAAAGACACAGCTAATATGGGTCGATGACAAAATGGAGTTCTTAAGGATACAGTGGGACCAAAAGGTTTAGTTTTCAGTGGGAAGAGTAAGAGAATTTAAAACTCATTTCCTCTTGTCTTCTTCCTATAACCCTCTCCTGGCTGGTGTGGGATGCCTAACAGTGAACTTCATCTAAGAAGGCTAAATGAATTCAGGATGCAGCTCAGGGAAAAAGACACTTCAAGTGGGCATCTCCGGCCAGCTCCAATTCTGCCTTGAAAGGAGAATGCCACTCTCCTTACACTTTCTTCTCCCAATGGACATGGAGATATATCTGGAAGGCCTTAGAGATTACTGCTTGCTAGGAGACTTATTGGGTTCCCGAGGCCCAAAGGCAGATCCAGGTTCAATGGGGCTTGAAAGTTACCCAATTTGGAGGAAGGGGGAACGTGTTAATAGAAAAGATACAAAATCAGGAACAAAAGCGACTATTTAAAATGAGGAAAGAAATCACAACACATTAGATTTTAAAAACTGACAAATACCATGAATATCACAAAATCCAGAAAAACAACACAAATTTTATTAACTGACAGACACATCTCTATTTTTAAAAACATTTTTTTGCTGCATGCTTATCGTTTGCCTCTTCATGTGAAGATTTTGAATTTTGCAATAACATTTTACATAGAATACAAAGATAATCCAGATTTTCCTCTAGCAAATTTGAAGTTTGTTTTTTATTGTTGATAATAGAGAAAAGTTTCTTTCAGCATCATGACTTATTGGCAATGTCAGGTAAAATTTTAGGATTATTTTGAAATTTTGGAAAACTTTTACTTAGCTTCTTTCATATATGACATTTCAGAGCATTTCAAGTTTCCTTGTTCGTGACTAATGTAACTACTCCTTGAATTGAAGACACTCATTGAACAGCTTGTCACCAATGTGTTAGCGTGGTGGCTTATTAATGAGCTTTATGTTGAGCCCTGTACCTTCATATCACGGTGCCAGGTGAGTTAGCACAGTGGGCAGCAGTAGTATTCCTGAAAATGATTCCTACACTTCAGTGGCTGGCAATAACTCAACGATACACGGAAGCAACTGTGACCCTCCTTAATATATCTCACTAAATCCAAACTGAATGTATCCTCCATTTAGCTTCTACTTAGCTTGATCCCCCAAATACCCATGGCTACTCCAACAACACTCACCTCATGTTGTGAGGATGGGAATGTCAGAGTGTAAGAGAGCAGTGGTATTAATTAATTGCAATTAAAAGACCTTAGGGGCCAGCCCAGTGGTGCAGTGGTTAAGTGCGCACGTTCCGCTTCGGTGGCCTGAGGTTCACCGGTTCAGATCCCGGGTGCGGACATGGCACCGCTTGGCAAGCCATGCTGTGGCAGGCATCCCACATAGAAAGTAGAGGAAGATGGGCATGGATGTTAGCTCAGGGCCAGTCTTCCTCAGCAAAAAGAGGAGGATTGGCAGCAGATGTTAGCTCATGGCTAGTCTTCCTCAAAATAAAATAAAATAATAACAGTATAATTCCATAAGTAAAAAAAACCTTAATTGTGCAAATTTTCTAAGACATACAACCTTGTGAACATTTTTTCAGGACCTCTCCCAGGACCTTGGAGAGGTCCATGTAAGTGAGGGAAGCCAAAGTTTAAACTTTATTAGTATCAGGATAAATTGGCTCTGAGGTCCGCATCCTTTCATACTCAGTGCCTCCCAGTTAGATATTCAGTACTGCATTAATCTGGAACAGTCTACTATGCATCTGTCCCACAAAAACCAAGAGTATGGCAATGTACCAGTAAAAACATTGCATTTCACAGATTTCCTTGCAACTTGGGGTGGCCGTGTGAGACAAGATCTGGTCAATGAACCCTTAGTGAAAAGTCACTGAATAAAGGCTTCTGATAAATCTCTCACCAAGTTTTAGCTGGCACATGCCTTTTGCCCTTCGTCACTTTCTTCCTGCTTGGAATTCATGTACAGTGATGGAGGTGGAGAAGCCATCTTGTGACCACGAAATGACAACACTATGTGAAAAACTATATGCTAAGATGGAGGTGCAGAAAGATAGAAGCCTCCTGAACTCATATCACTGTCTACCTTCAGACTTCTTGGTACATGAAAAAACAACTACGTTTTCTGTTATTTGCTGCTTAATGCAATTGCAAGTTGAAACACTTCTCCTGAGAGTGATTTTGAACTAAGGATCCAGGAGACAGAATTTCTTTTGCAACCCTCTGTGACACTTTGAACTTTTAAAAGATTGGCTGGCATATGCAGTGAATAATGCACGTTGTTTTCACAAGTCTTTCTCATACTTCTCATTGACATTTTAAAATCAGGAAATATTTGGAGTCTTAAAATTATGCTATCAATGTTTGAGTTGATTTTTTTTTTTTAAAGATTGGCACTTGAGCTAACAACTATTGCCAATCTTTTTGTTGTTGTTGTTCTTTCTGCTTTTGTCTCCCCAAATCCTCCCAGTACATAGTTATATATTTTCATTGTGGGTCCTTCTGGTTGTGGCATGTGGGATGCTGCCTCAGCGTGGCCTGATGAGCAGTGCCATGTTCGTGCCCAGGATTCGAACCAGTGAAACCCTGGGCCACCAAAGTGGAGTGCATGAACTTAACCACTCAGCCGTGGGGCTGACCCCTGAGTTGATTTTTTAGTTTTATTTAAATTCCTTCACTATAGTCTAGTTGCATGGAAATTTCACTTTGATGCAGTATTGATTTAAGATGGTTTTCCTGGTTGACTTATACTTCAAATATCTTTATTTTGTCCTTTTGCAAAATGGAAATAGTTACTGGTTCCTATTAAACACAAATGGTTAAATGGGATTGTTGTAATTTCTTTGTATGTTGTTGGTAAAGTATCAAACATTACTCCTATGAGGTATTTTGCTTGGGTCTTAATGTGCATATCAGGATCCTGTAAAATAATGTTTTAAGTGTGTCCAGGATTATTGCTTAAGCTAATGGACTTTGGACTTTTCAGGGTAATACTTTAGAATCGATCTTATTTTTGCTGAGAGCTTACTAGATAGTCTTCACCCAGATCAGACAAAAAAGATAAATGAGTTTCACTTGACCTTTGCACCATGCTTAAGTGCTCTTTATAATTTAGAGATATTTGTTTTTACATTTCATGTTATGCATATGATTCCTGCTCCTTGCCCCTCCCATGACTTTCTTTTGTTGTAGAATATACCACTCTATTCTTTTATTGGTAAATGATTAAATCTCTACTTACAGTAAATTACTTATTCATTCATTTAACAAATATTTAATGAGGGCCACTATATAATAGGTAGAGTTCTAGGCACTGGGGATGTAGTATAAAGAAATCAAACAAAGTTCTTGCTCTCATGAAGTTGATATTCTAGCAGAAGCAGACAATAAACAATGTCGTTTTAAAATTAAGAATGGACCCACGGAATGGTGGAGAGCTGGTTTCCTAAAAATCATGATTAGAGAAACCCGAAATCCAGCAGCCCAAAAAATATCTCCCGCTTGACTGAAATGGTCTTCAAATGGCCCCTTTCTCCTTAAAATTCTTTCTTGCACTTCAATTCATGGCACAGGCACTATTCTTTTAAAAACTGTGCATGTTCATTAATAGCTTAGAGTCATGAGTAAGTTTAGGAAGGACTTGTGAAAATATTGTAGATGTTTAGTGGTGTTGAATCGTAGAAGGTTGAAGAAAGAAGAGAATTTAGAGATAACGTAGAAACCGTACTATGTGGGAACCACCTGGATTCTCAGTTTCAACATTGAAGACCTTGGACCCTAGAGGAATGGCGTATCAGGTATACCTCAGACTCTAAAGGAATGGTGTTCCAGGCCAAGATGGCTATTTCCTAGAGTGGTGCCAAACTGGGAAGGTTCTGGAGGTAGATGCCAAAATATGAAGGAGACTCCTAGAGATGGGTAGATTGACGGAAGAAAGTACTGAAGATAAAGGTTTTTTGATATTTCTATTAGCATTAACCTTATCTGGACCAACAAAAAAAGAAAAAGAAATACTTGGATTAATGACTTAATTCTCTCCTCATTCATCTTTCATCAATTATATAAGAGAGAAATATAGAAGTAACTATAACAGTGACTACAAAGTAACGGACTGGTCATTTAAGCCCACACAGCCTACAAACTATGACTGGGTGTTCCTGACCCCATTCCTTTGCAGTTTCAGTTCAGAGTGACTTCTAGTGCTGGCCTTCTCCTAGCCAAAGGGAAATCAAAGATAAAACAAGTCAGCTTCTTAATGGGGTCACTATGGTCATTTTGGGCAGGATAATTCTTTGTTGTACAGGACTATCCTGCACATTGTAGGATATTTAGCATCTCTGGCTCCTAGACACTAAATGAGAGGGGCACCTCCCCCCATCATTATGACAATCAAAAATTTCCCCAAACGCTTCTGCAGGGGAAGGGAGTTGTATTATTTTCCCTGATTAAAAACCACTGGTAATGGAGAAGAGATTTAAATATATGACTTCCGTATGACACAACACGTGCTAGGCTAGATGTTTGTGTTCATTGCTATGGGAGCACAGAGGAGAGGCACTTCACTGAATCTGGTGGTTCTCACAGGCATTTATTCCTATCAAAATAATCCAGCAATAACATTCCTACTCAAAATATTTTAGAAATTCTCTTCTGGATTACTTTTAGAGCCTGAG
Source organism: Equus caballus (assembly GCF_041296265.1). Taxonomy (NCBI): domain Eukaryota; kingdom Metazoa; phylum Chordata; class Mammalia; order Perissodactyla; family Equidae; genus Equus; species Equus caballus. The sequence goes on along the minus strand of NC_091701.1, from coordinate 51,242,651 downwards.
TCATGTTCTTTTGAATTTGTTCAACATAGGAAACTTTCTTCCTTTGGAAGCATCCCAAAGTCACTTGTAGCCAAGATTTGTGAATAAGATGAGTGAACAAGCTGGACAATATTATTTTTAGTTAAAATCAGTTTCACAGAACACAAAATTATGAGCTGACACTTAGTAGTTATTGAATTATGAAAAGCACTTTGCCCAGATTTTAATGAGTTACCACTTATTTCATTATTTTTCATATTCTTCTTATTATTACAAGGTTGTTAGCACTCTGTTAAGTACTGTGGATACAGAAATGAAAGACAATTCCTGTCTTCAAGGAGTTCACTATCTAGTGAGAGAGGTAGACAAGTAAACCAATAATTGCAATAAAAATGTATAATACCTGCTGGAAGAGGTCTATTTGTGCTGCTGTGGGAGGACAACGGAAGGGCACTAGGTCAATCTAACAGTGAGGAATGTGGAAAGTTTGCTGAGGGAAATTGGTGCTTTATCTGAGTTTTGAATGTACAGTGCTGATTGGCTTGGAGGAGGAATGGAAGATATTCTAGGCAGAAGCAGCAACATAGCCAAAGATACAAAGAATTGAAAGAGTGGTGCACTCTGTGAACTGCAGGTTCTTTGGTGTCTGGAGCAGATGGTACCTGTGAGGCAGGGGCAGATGACACTGATGAGATAGGCAGTGTCATTTGTCATACCACTTTTATGTACCATACCAAGAAATTTGGACTTTGTATTGAAGATGAAGGATGGCCATGAAGGATTCAAAGAGTAGAAATCTGATGATGCTTGCATTTTAAATCATGTTGGCAATAGAGTGAAGAATGAACTGGAGGAGAGTGAAACTGGAGACAGAGTGGTTAAGATGCTAGGAAAGGGGCCAGCCGCGGAGCCGAGTGGTTAAATTTTCATGCTCTTCTTCGGTGGCCCCGCGTTTTGCCGGTTTGGATCCTGGGTGCGGAGATGGCACTTCTCATCAGGCCACGTTGAGGTGGCGTCCCACAAGCCACAGCTAGAAGGACCCACAACTAAAATATACAACTGTGTGCTGGGGGGATTTGGGGAGAAAAAGCAGAAAAAAAAAAGATTGTCAACAGTTGTTAGCTCAGGTGCCAATCTTTAAAAAAAAAACGATGCTAGGAAAGAGGAGTGAAATTATAAGGTCCTAAATAAAGAAGTAAGAATGGAGATTAAAAGGAGAGGAAGGATTCAAGACATTAAAACAACAAAAACAGCATTATAAACTAACAATAATTAAAACAATATGGTTATGGATCAGGAAAAGAGACCCATTCTTTTTTTCTTTTTTAAAGATTGGCACCTGAGCTAACATCTGTTGCCAATCTTCTTTTTGTTTTTCTCTTCTTCTTCTTCTCCCCAAAACAACCCCCCCCATACATAATTGTATGTTCTAGTTATGAGTGCCTCTGGTTGTGCTATGTGGGATGCCACCCCTCATGGCCTGATGAGCAGTGCCATGTACTCACCCAGGATCCAAACCAGTGAAACCCTGGGCTACCAAAGTGGAGTGCACGGACTTAACCACCTGGCCACAGGACCGGCCCCGAGAGATCCATTCTGATGAATGGATCAGAATAGGGAGTTCAGAAATCAGCATGTGCATGGGAATTATGTACACAGTAAAGACATTTTAATTTAGTAGGAACAGGATGGAATATTTAATAAAAAGGTGTTGGTTAGAGGGGTTTATTAGTTTTCTAATTAACAAATTACCAAAATCATGGTGACAAGTAATAGAAATTCATTATCTTACAGTTCTGTAGATCAAAAGTCTGAGGTGGGTCTCAGTGGGCTGAAATCAAGGTATCAACAGGACTGCATCCTTCCTGGAGGCTGTGAGTGAGAATCTATTTCCTTACTTTCTCCTGTTCTAGAAACCATCCTCGTTCCTTCGTTCTTGACCTTCTTCTCCATCTGCAAAGCCAGCAACATTGCATTTCTCTAACCATTCTGCTATAGTCATAGTTCCCTCTGACCACAGCCAGGAAATGTTCTCCACTTTTAAGGACTTGTGTGGTTAGGCTTTTCCCACCAAGATAATGCAGGATAATTTCCTTATTTCAAATTTCATAACCTTAATCATAGCTGCAAAATCTCTTTTGCCAGGTGGAGTAACATTTAGAGGTTCTGGGGTTTAGGGTATAGACATCTCTGTCAGGTCATTATTCTGCGTATCACGGGTGAAAAATGTCAATTTAGATCCCTACTTCACACCATAAACAAAGAATAAATTACTTATGGGTTAAAGATCTAAACATAAAAACAAACAAAACTACCAAAGTATTAGAAGAAAATTTGGATATCTTTAAAAAAAGGAAGATTTCCTAGATAGGATAAGAAACACAGTGGTTATAGATAAAACTACAGACTAGACCAGATAAACATTTAAAGTATCTATACAATGAAAGGCACCACAAAAAAGTTACAAAGTTAAAAGACAAGCATCAGACTAGGAAAAATATTTGCAACAGATACAACAGACAAAGATAGTATCCATAGTATATAAGAGTATCTACAAACTGATAAGGAAAAAACCCAACCAGATAGAAAAATGGGCAAAGGATAAGACAGATGATTTAAAGAAGAAGACATAAAAGTAACCAATAAACAAAGAAGGGGGAAAATGCTATACCTCTTTACTTATTAGAAAATTTTATTTAAGAATTTCTATATGTGTGGTGAATCTTTCAAGAAAAACAAGGGAATGATAAAACGTATTCAGGATAATGACTCCTTGGGAGGGTGAGATGGAGAGAAGCCCATGGGGAACTTTAAGATTTTTGATAAATATTCTATGTTTCAAATTCAGTGATAAATTCATAGGTGTTCTTCTTCTTCTTCTTCTTTTTTTTGCTGAGGAAGATTCTCCTTGAGCTAACATCTGTGCCAGTCTTCCTCTATTTTGTATGTGGGTTGCCACCACAGCATGGCCGTTGCCGAGTGATATAGGTCTGTGCCTGGGAACTGAACCCAGGCCACCGAAGCAGAGCACCCTGAACTTAACCCTTAACCACTAGGCCACAGGGCCAGTCCCCATAGGTATTCATTTTTATTTTTAAGTGTCATAACTGACATATACATTATACTTATTTTTTTGTGTATGTATCTAATGATTCATGATTTTAAAAATGGAAAAGCAGGAGCTTTTTTACTTTTTATTTTGAAACAACTTATTTGAAACAATTTCAAACTTACAGAACAATTTCAAGAATTGTGCGAAGAACTCCGATATACCCTTTGTCCAGAGACCCTATTCAAGTTTGGCAATTGTCCCAACAGTATTCTTTATAGGAAAAGGATCCACTCCAGATTTATGTGTTTGTGATATTGCAATTTATCACAAGAAATATATATTTGGTCTTTGTCCAGTTTCTGGCACAGAACTCCTAAAACCCTTGGAATTTTCTAAGTGATTAGAGTGATAAAGGTGTCCTGGTATTCATAATAAACCCTTTCCAACCCTTTCCAACCATACCTGAGTTTATGTTAACAAAGTGACTTGGAAAGCCCCTAAGGTTGGGGGCTGGTTGCCAAGGGAACCAACCATGTGATTAGAGAGTTGGAACTTTTAGTCCCACCCGCCTAACCTCCAGATAGGGGATAAGAATTGGAGGTTGAATCAATGCCAATGGCCAATGATTTAATCAATCATGCTTATGTAATGAAGCCTCCATAAAAACCCAAAAGGATGGACTTCAGTTGGTGAACACATGGATGTGCGGGAAGAGTGGTGCTCTTAGAGAGCATAAAAGCTCCACGCCCCTTACCACATACCTCACCTTATGCATCTCCTCCATCTGGCTGTGCCTGAGTTATATCCTTTTATAATAAACTGGTAAGCATAAGTAAATGTTTCTCTGAGTTCTGTGTGCTGTTCTAGCAAATTAATCAAACCTGATTGTGGGAACCACTGATTAATAGCCAGTCAGAAGACAGGTAACAACCTGGACTTGTGATTGGCATCTGAAGTTGCAGAGGAAGCAAACCTGTGGGACTGAGCCCTTAACCTGTAGGATCTGATGCTTTCTCCAGGTAGTTAGTGTCAGAATTGAGTTAATTGCTTGGTGGTGTTGAAAAAAACACATATTGTAGTATTATACCCAGTTGTTGTGTCTCTCTAGTCTCCTTCACCCTGAAACAGTTCCACAGTCTTTCCTTGACTTCCAGGACCTTGACATTTTTTAAGACTACAGGTCAATAATTTTGTAGAATGTCTTTCAATGTAAGTTTATTTGAAATTTCCTTATGATTAGACCCAGATCTTGCTGGAACATCATAGAAGTGAAGCCAAATTCTTGTTATTGCATCCCAGTGGGTAGCCCATGATGTCAATTTGTCCCATTTCTGGTAGCACTAATTTGATCAGTTGCTTAAGATGGTATCTACCAGGTTTCTCAACTGGAAAATTACTCCTCAACCTTTTTTTTTTTTTTCCAAAGATTGGCACCTGAGGTAACATCTGTTGCCAATCTTATTTTTCTTCTTCTTCTCCCCACCAAAGGCCCCCAGTACCTGGTTGTATATTCTAGTTGTGAGTGCCTCTGGTTGTGCTATGTGGGACACTGACACCCCAGCATGGCCTGATGAGCGGTGCCATGTCCACACCCAGAATCCAAATCGGCAAAACCCCGGGTCACCAAAGCAGAGTGCACAAACTTAACCACTTGGCCAGGGGGCTTCCCCCTCCTCCACTCTTTTATAATTAATAATTTTTTAAGTAATTTTATTGGGATTATAATGGTTTATAACATTGTGTAATTTATAATTAATACAATTTTGAGGGAAGTACTTAGAGACTATGTAAAATTCTGCTCCTCATTCCACTTTCACCCTTTGGTATTAGCATCCATTGCTGCCTCTTGCCTGAAATGTTACTGTGCTGATTGCCAAAAGGTGATTTTCTAATTCCATCATTTCTTCTACATTTATTAGTACAGAGAATGAAATTACCCTATAGCCCTATCCCCAGAGATGTCCATTTCTAACATTAATTTTTGATAATCTGGTGATTTTTTTCTCCAGACTTTTAGGTATGAGAATAAGAAGCCAGTGTTTGGATTGATTCAGAGTGGATGACCTCTCAAAGGAATAAGGAACTTAATAGTCTTGGCAAGAGTGGGGTTGAAGGGATAGATTGCAGGGTTTGGTTGCATTAGGTAGGCAGTGAAGCCAGAGGCAGCTGATAGATCAGGAGGAAACAGAGAGAGGCGAAGATGTAGACCTTTGATGATGTTAACATGGTGAACGGGCAGGTCTGGAGACAGAGACGTCAGAGCACTTGGGTTCAAGTCTTGGCTGGGTTCTTCAGATTTCTCAGATGCTCACTAATGCTTCAGAGTCTTTATACTGACACCTCATTGTTTAAGCACATAGAATGATTCATACTAATTGAAGTCAAGAAACAAATCAACATTGCTTTCACTTGTGAGTCTGACAATTTTGGGGTCTTTGTGATGTTAGGGGTGTGTTTTTTGGTTATTTTTTTTTTGAGGAAGATTAGCCCTGAGCTAACTACTACCAATCCTCCTGTTTTTGCTGAAGAAGACTGACCCTGAGCTAACATCCATGCCCATCTTCTTCCTTTACTTTACATGTGGGACGCCTACCACAGCATGGCTTTTTGCCAAGCGGTGCTATGTCCGCACCCAGGATCCGAACCAACGAACCCCGGGCCACCAAGAAGCGGAACGTGTGCTCTTAACTGCTGCGCCACTGGGTGGGCCCCAATGTTATAGAGTTTTACACCACCAACTTTGATGTTTTATTTCCAGTTCATAAAAGAAACACCATATTTTGTTTCAGCTACTCTTTTCCTTAATGAGACATTAATTCTTCTGGCTTCTGTTGAAAGATCAGAACAAATGGCAGACCTTTATTGTTTTTCTTCAAAATCCAAACAGAAACTTTCTTGTTCTCAAGCTTTCTTACAGAATGAATCTGTTTCTTGATCTAAATATAACTCCTCAATCACCATTATCAGAGTTAATCATCTCTGAACTTTTTAATATTTTTGTTAGGCCTATAGTTTTATATCTCATGAGGGGCATCTTCTCTAACTTTGAAGTTTATGTTCAAGTCAAAAATACTTCCTCTTACCATTGTTTTTATGCTCACATACTCCTTTTAACAGGTCAAATGACTCATCTGTAGAATTTACATCACTGAAAATTTTGGTTTCAAATCTTTGTCTAAATAACAGTCACTCATTTTTAAGCCAATGTAGAAAAACTTTGTGTGCTACTGAAGCAACTAGTTAAAACATGTTGCAATCTTCTCAGCTCAGACAGTTCCTCATCTGTTTCCAGGAATCATAGGAGAAAACAATTGGTCTCCTTAGTTTGCAGCACTGCTAAGATGCTAATCAGTGATTTCAATTATTCACGCTCAAGAAAAGATACTAACAGGGATAAAATGACTAATAATATGCTTAGGCTGTCTTTCTCATGAGCTCAGTGTCTGAATTTCTGTGACGAACGCCACCTACTAACACACTAGGACCTGGAAGGCAGATATGTTCTGTCTTCTCAGATGACTGTTACTTAACAGCTCCTTAAAAAATCTCTTATTTGTGAATAGTGAAATTGATATATAGAGTAAATATTGTCTGCTGGATTGTCAAACCGGAAACTACTTCCTCTTCTCCTCCTCTCTTCCTCCTTCTGTTTTCATAAAAGGAATGGAAGGGGCTAGCTGCTTATATGTCAGACTCACAGCAACAAAGAGCCTGATCATGTTTCATAGCCTCTGAAAGACGTCTAGAGGACAAGTTGGGGGCAGTGGAGGAATCCACGCCTTCTCTAAACTTTTCTTTATCTTAGCCAGGATTCCAACTCACGTCTGTCTGATTCTCTTAACTGCTGGATTATGAAAAATTAGGTCTTTGAAACGAGCAGGAGAAAGCAAAAAATGTCATCATGTATATTCATTTGGTTTGGGAATAAAAGGGTGTCCTATAATTTAGAATAAGAGACAGGGATGACTCATTACAACTATGAAGGTTATTAAGGAAATGAAGAAATTGGTCACACTACTACAACTGTGCTTGTCATCACAGTAGCATTGCCAATTTCCCTATACAGTGGTAATTGCTATTCCGTATCTTCTTATGTGGAATATAAGACCCATTCTGGTGTAACAATAAATATTAGAAAAGTCTTCAAATCCATCGTTACATGAGGCTGTAAAAAGCTGTAACATGAGCAGGTGCAAGCTACCTCAGAAACTTGGAAAGAGTCATTCAAAATTACAGCACTGAAAATGCACTGAATAATCCAGTGCAATAAAAAGTATATATAAAATTTAATAGTCATCAGTGTAAAAGGCCATGATACTTCAAAATTGACTTGTTTTGATACTGTTAACTTAAATTGATAACCCAAACCAGGAAATTGTACAAAGCCTAAACTCCACTTATATTTCTTCAGTTTAATGTCTATAAATGTTTAACAAAAAGAATAAAAGCAATATACGTTACAGCAGCTTTGTTTGACTCTATTTAGACAAGATTGATCTTAAACTTCTCTGTGGTTTTTCTTATACAGCTGACTGATTCTCAATCCATTTCAGCTAATGCTTTGCTTAATGTCTTGGTTAGTTTGATTGTCAGGCTTGGAGTTACCTTTCCACTGTTGTTTTTGCCTATTCAATAGATTTTGTTACCACCGTTGTCACAAAGTTTGTCTGCACCCAAGCCCGTCTCTCTTATGCTGACAGTCAAGGAAGAGAAAACATGATCAGGAAGTAGGAAAGGGTGAGAAGCCAAAGAGCTCCCTTCGCTTCAGTTCCAGTAATGTAATTGAAAGCTCCATGACATTCCATCCAGAAATTAAGTATAGTCTGTGGAAACTGAACTAAATAAAAGGCAGCGTTCAGAGCAGTTGAGAGCATGGACTTTGGCCTCAAGCAGACCTGGATTCCAATTCTAGTTTCTTCCTTTTTTTTTTGAGGAAGATTAGCCATGAGCTAACATCTGCTGCCAATCCTCCTCTTTTTGCTGAGGAAGACTGGCCCTGAGCTAACATCCATGCCCATCTTCCTCTACTTTATATGTGGGACGCCTACCACAGCGTGGCTTACCAAGCGGTACCATGTCTGCACTCAGGATCCAAACCAGTGAACCCCGGGCCACCGAAGTGGAATGTGCCAACTTAACTACTGCACCACTGGGCCAGCCCCTAGTTTCTTCCTTGAATACCTGCATGGCTTTCGACAAGCTCCCTAATCGCTCTATGCCCCAGGTTTGTCATTTGTAAAATGAGGATAACTATAGTATCTATCTCATAGAGTTTATGGTTAGGATTAAATTAGATAATGCGCGTAAACACTACCTGGTGCCTGGCATATGGTAAGCATTGAAAAATGCTAGCTAATAAGACATTGGTGCTATCAATATAAAAAATATTTTTGTTTGAAAAGTGCACTATACGCTTGGTAGGAGATGCTCCCATATTCTTTTGGGGGTCTTATTCAGCAATGACTTTGAGGCTAACAATTGCTATACTTGCATCACTTTGTTAGTTGAGACAGGTTCTAGACATACCTTTGTCCAGTATCTTTGATACCTCTTTTTCTTTGATGACCAGTTCTCTTTCAAATTTGCTTTCTTTTTCCAGTGACTCCCCCCCTACTCTCAAGACTTCTAGGGTTCTGTATGCCAAGGGTCCCCACAGCTGTGTTTGAGGTATAACCCAGGGCTTTCTGACCACCTTACACTGGTGAAAATCTTCTGTTTCTATGGTGCATTTCCTCTATGTAAATGATAACCAGGATGTAACTTTTTTGGCCCAGGTATATTAACACTTATTGTAATTACTTATATGTTTATTTGGTGCCCCCAGCCCATTATGTTATTTGTTGGGTGCCTGGTACCATATTTCATTAAGCCTAAAATCATTGACTATATAATGCATCTTTATTATATATTATACAAAGAAAGAAGAAAACATTGCTTATTTAACTATGTCATGCCCTTAATTGTAAGGGGCATCCTGATTTCAAACGTGTTATAGGTGAAAACACATTTTGTTTTAGGTGCTGAGAAACCAGATATGCCTGGGTCTGGCCCTGTGGTTGAGTGGTTAAAGTTCCATGTGCTCCACTTCGGGGGCCCAGGTTCATGGGTTCAGATCCCAGGTGTTGACCTACTTCACTCAACAACCATGCTGTGGAGGTGTCCCACATACAAAAATTAGAGGAAGATTGGCACAGATGTTAGCTCAGGGCTAATGTTCCTCAGCAAAAAAATAAAACATCTGCCCTCATGGAGCTTGCATTCTAGTGTGAAAAATACAGAACATTAACATAAGAATACATACATGCAATATCTGAGGTAGTGTTGAAGCTCTAAAGAATAATAAAGGTAGGCAGGGAGGAACTGCACTACAGATAGAATGGTTGAGGGAGGCTTCTCTGAGGAGGGGGCATTTGTGCATAGATGGGAATAAAGTGAAGAAACAGGCTGTGCTAAGGTCTGGTGGAAAAGATTTCCAGGCAAAGGAAACAGCAAGTGCAAAGGCCCTGAAGTGGGAGTGTGTTTGCTCATTTGAGGAATAGCTTTAAGAAGGCCAATGAGGTGAAACAAAGCAAGCAAGGCGTAAAGGAGTCAGAGGGGAGGCTGGAGATCCAGACAGGGGCCAGGTCATTTGTGGACTAAGTTTGGATTTTCTCTTAAGTATGAAGATAGCTACTGAAGGGTTTTAAGAAATGGAATGATGTGACCAAATTTATATTTGTTCAAGATCTCTCTGGCAACTGTGTGGGCAATGGAGGATAGGAAAGCAGGAGTGGAAACCGGGAGACCAATGACCAGGTTATTGCTTTAACTCAGTAAGAGATGATGATGATGGCCCAGGCTAGGGTGACAGCCTTGGAGGAGAGGAGAAATGATGATATTTGGAAAATCCTTTTTGTGTACAGCTGATCAGGACTGAGTTACGTGGACATGGGAAGTGAGGGGAGTGTGGAATGAAAGATGATTCCTAGGGTTTTGGTCTGAGCAACTGCTAAATGATGGGACTATTTACAGAGATGGGAAGACTGGGGAAAGAACAGGTTTGGGGGCAAATATCAAGAGTTCAGTTTTGAATATACTAGTTATTAGAGAGCCCCAGAGAAGCTGTTGAGAACCAGTTGGATATTTGAGGTTGAAGTTCAAAGAGACCTGAGGGCCAGGGACATATATCTTGAACTAATCTGCATAGAGATGGTATTTAAAGCCACCCAATGTGATCCCCAACTTTGGTCCCACATTACAATCACTTAGGGTGCTTAAAAACCTGTGAAATCCTGGCTCTGCCTCCAGAGGCTTGGATACAAAAGGGGCCTGGAGTTGGTAATTCGTTTTAAAATCTTCTCAAGTGATTCCAATTTGTAGCTGGGCTTGAGAACCAGGGCCGAAGGGAGTGAGGTAGCAGACTGTAGGAAGAGAAGAGAAGGGAATCAAAGACTAAGGCTTGGCGGACTCCGATATTTAGTGGATCAGAAGAGGAGGAGGATCCAGAGAGGACTGATCAAAAGCAGCCATCAAGGTAGGAGGGAAACCAGGATAGTGTCCCCGAGGTCAAATAAAGACAGAGGGTCAAGGAGGAGGGGGCAATCGGCTGAGTCAAATACTGCTAGAAGGACTCGCAAGACAAGAACTGAACGTTAATTGTTAATTATGCACGATGAAGTGTGTTACAAACAGAACAGGAGACAAAAACTTTTCTAGTCTTTCTCCTTTATATATCTACATATTAAGCAAAACTGGGAGTTGTAAGACCTCTTATAAATAAAAAGAAATTTTTAAGTGGTTAAGATAACATATTACTACTGAAAATTGTATTCTAAACCCCTGCTTTTTTTCTTCTTCTTCTTCTTCTTCTTTTTTTAAAAGATGCTAAATCTAAATAAATAGTCACAGAGTTTGGGCAATTGAGAAAAGGAAAAAAATTATTACCCATTTTCTGTTGTACTAACAGAGCCACCATTATTTAGTCATTCATTCACTTTCATTTAGTGCTGGCATATAGAAATAGATACCACAAAAATTTCTGCCCTCAAGGAATTCAAGTCCTAGTGAGGGAAGTGAACATGTAAAAAAAATAATTACAAAACAAATTGATAAGTGATATAATAAAGGTTATAAGCAGTATAGTGTGGGAGCAGAGAAGATAGAGAACTTAATATTGCATGTTAAATGATAATTATGACGAGCACCTTGGCAAACTAGAAAATTGCTCATGTTTAATGTTAGTGATAAAAACAAGATGGAAAATTGGGTGTACTCCATGATTACAACCATTTAAATTGTGATCCCAGTGAAGGAAAGCCTTGAACTGAGTCTTGGTTGTTGGGCCAGGCAAATAAGGTCAGGAAAAGGTGGGAGGAAGAAGGAAATTCTGAGCTGGAAGAAGGCAAGGGAATTGAAACAGAGTATATAACCCGTTTGGCTACTGTAATAACTTTGGTGTGGCTGGAGTGTGGGATTCCCATGAAGGAGTAACCAGGCGTAAAACTGGAAAGACAGGCAGTTGATAATAAGATAAAAAAGACTCACATAGGCTGTGCTAGAGTTTGAACTTCATCCAGTCACTTCTGAGTAGCCAAGGAACAATTTTAAAGTGGAAAAGCATGCTCAGATTTGGTATTACAAATATAACCATGGCAATTGAACTGAAAAGGGCTGAAACTGAAGGCAGGAAGACTAGTTAGAAAGCTTTTGCCATAATCTAGGTGGGAAATGATAATGGCAATGGCAGAGGAGGGATGGATGAATGAATGGATGGACAGGGATGAATTCAAAGGGCTCTTCAGGAGACAGGGTGGACTTAGGGAATGGTAAGGGATGGGGGTCTGGGGAAGGAGGAGTGGGCAAAACAAAAACGACTCTCATATCTCTGGTTTGGATAACTAAATCCCTGTCTCTGTTCTTATTCCCAGTCCTATTTCTACCCCAGACAACAAATATAGGAGGAAGAAATTGAGAGACCTGTGGAACATCCAAGGGGAGATGTGTAGTGACCAATTTGAATATCCTCAAGCTCAGGAGAAGTGTATGGACTGGAGATACAGACTTAAGAGTCATCATTACATATGTGATTCTTGGAGTCATAAGAGCAGATGAGACTGGGCAGGGAAATTGTATGTGTATCATTTATGTGTTTTCCTTTTTAGTCACTTTATCCTAACTCATATCTTTATTTAGTTGTAATAATTGGGCATATGTAATTTCCTTTTTCCTTTTCACCTTACATTATACCAAAAGCTTTTGTCATGTTGTGCTAGAGTTTTCAAAGTGGTCATAACTGTGTCTGAATAAAAGTATACCCAGAGGATATGCTATAGTTATAGTTGACTTTAGCTCTGTGATAAACATTTTTATTCATAGTTCTCCCCCCATATTTTGGATTTTTTCCTTAGGAAATATTCTCAGAAATGGGAAAATATATATATATTATATAGTTAATGTGCTTTTTGGGGTTTTTTGCTGAGGAAGATTTGCCCTGAGCTAACATCTGTTGCCAATTTTCCTCTTTTTTTGCTTGAGGAAGATTAGCTCTGAGCTAACATCTGTGCCACTCTTCCTCTATTTTTTATATGTGGATTGCCGCCATAACATGGCTGACGAGTGGTATAGGTCTGTGCCTGCAAACCCAGGTCACCGAAGTGGAGCATGCCAAACTTAACCACTATGCCACAGGGCTAGACTCTAGTTAACGCGTTTTGTATATATATATCTGAATTACTTTCCAAAATGGTTGTACCAGTTTATTCTTGATACCAACAATGTATGAGAATCCAAGTTTAACTAGATACTTGGCATATTTGATATTATGTATTTGTGGCACGAACATATTTTTATTATATATGTTAAAAATTTAATTGAAGTAAAACATACACGCACCAAAGTGTACAAATGTGTGTACAGCTTGATGATTTTTCAAAGTGAACACACTATGTAACCTGAAGCTAAATCAAGAGACAGAACATTACCTGCAGCTCAGAAGCCTCCTTCATACACCCCCAAGGGTAACCACTGTCCTGATTTTTAATACCATAGAATAGTTTTGCTTGTTTTGAATTTTATATAAATGGAATTACATAGTATGTAATCTTTCATATCTGTCTTCTTTTGTTCAACATTATGTTTGTACAATTCATCCACGTCACTGTGTTTAGTCGTGATTCATTAATTCTCTTTTCTGTATAGTATTCCATTGTGTGACTGTTCCACAATGTATTTATTCTGGTAGGCATTGGGTAGTTTCTGGTTTGAAACTTGCCACTTTATGAACATTCTTGTGCATGTCCTTTGATGAATATATGTATGCATTTCTGTTGGGAATATACCTAGGAATGGAAATGATGGATGATAAGATGGGTATATGTTCAGCTTTGGTAGTTACTGCCCTCAGTTTTCCAAGGTTACCGTTTTTCACTCCCATCGCTGTGTGGGAGTTCCCAATGCTCCACATGCTTGCTGACATTTCATCTTTCTCTGGTGAGTGATAACTCCTTTGGCTTTAATTTGCATTTCCTTGTTAAATAAAGATGTTTAGTATTTTTTTTGTATATCTTTGGCCCTTCAGATACTCTCTTTTCTGAAGTAACTTCAAGTGTTTGTTCACTTTTCTACTGTATTATTTTTTTTCTCTATTGATTTGTAGGAGATTCTTTAAAACATATTCTGAATATGAGTCCTTTGTTAGATATATGTGTTCCAAATATCTTTTCCCACTCTATGTTTGTCTTCACTGTCTTAAAGCAAGTCTTTTGGTGATAAGAAGTTCTTAATATAGTTCAATCTGTCAAATTTGTTCCTTACAGTTAGCACATTTTTTGTCCTGTTTAAGGAACTTTTGCCTACCTCTAGGTCATGAGGCTATTTCCCTATGTTTTCTTTTAAGAGTTTTATTTTTTATTTTCATATTTAGATCTTCAAGCCATCTGGAGTATATTTTTGTGTTTGATGTGAGGTAGGAGTCAAGATGCATGTATTTCCATGTGGATATCTATTTGACCTAGCTGAATTTATTGAAAAGATTATGCTTTCCCTCACAGAACTGGGTGTTAATATTTTAAGGTTCTTTTTTTTCCCCAAGTTTAACAGATGGAAAGTGGTACCTGATTGTTTGATTTGAATTTCTTGATTATTTTGGCAGTTTGATGTTTCTCTATTGTGTTAATCAAGACAGGATAGGCTATGCTACAATAGCAAAGAAAGCACCAAATCTCACAGGCTTCAAACAACGTAAGTTTATTTTCCTTCATGCAAAGTCCAGTGCCAGTGAGCCAACTCATGGGGCAGCTGGCTCCCTGCAGTGGCCAGGAGATCCAGGTCACTTTCGTCTTGTGACTTCATATCATTAGGTGGTCTCTATAATGCCTGCTAAAAGAAGAAAGAGTGTGGTCGTGGCACACTGACTCTTAAATCCATGCCCTGGATGGAACACACCAGATTTCTGCTCATGTTTCATTGTCTATACCTAGTAACATGGCCCCATCTCACTGAAAGAAGTTTGGGAAGTATAGTTTTCCCATGTGTCCAGGGCGGAGAGGAAAACCAGATACCAGAGAGGTAACTAATAATTAACTAATCCCATAATTAACTAATCATATTTTCCCCTTTGTGAATTGTTTGTGTCTATTGCCACTTATCTTTCTGGGGTATCTAATATTTATATCAAATCAAAATAACCTTTAAGATTTCTTGCTTTGAATTCTATTTTAATTTAATAATGCTATCTGTAATTTATTTCAAGCTTGCTTACATTTTTACTCATCCTTTTCTTTCTAGTCTTTTTGTGCTATTTTATTTAGATGTATTTTTTATAAACAGCAAAGTATTGGATTTTAATTTTTAACACAATCTGAGAGCCTTTTTCTATTAATAGGGAATCTAAATTTAATAACTAAACGTATCATGCTTAATCTCGCTACTGCCGTATTTTTGTGCCTTTGTTTTCACTTGTGATGCTGTTTCTTTTCACTTTTGTCATTTGCTCTGCAGACTTGGTTTTGTTTGCTCTTATGTTCTACTGTGATTTTTGAAGGTGGACGTTCCTCTGATTCTGCTAGTGGGTTCCTGAGAGCTTTCCACAAATACTTTAAAATCTACATTTGTTAATTTACCAATAAAAGGCCAAACAATTACCATTGGAAACTTGATGTAGAAGAAGGCATCAAACTTTTTTTTTCCCCAGCTCCCTGTTAATCCTTCCTTTTCAACAAAATGAAGGTCTTCATTAATTTAATCTAGGGTAGTAAACCCAGTCATTTGAAAAAAATATGTTTTTTTTTCATAAAGTAATTTCTATTCCTGTAAAACATTGGGACAATACCGAAAAGTACCAAGGCCAGTAACTAAAATCTGCCATAATCTTACCACACCAAGACAACCACTGTGAATATTTTAGTATATTTCCTTTCAATCTTTTCACCATATACATTTTATAAGATTGAGACTATATTGTATACATAATTTTTATATGCTGCTTTATTCACTGAAATGCCCTTATAAGCAAATCAGTTATATTTGGTTATTATAAAATCTTCACAATTATTTTAATGACTTTATCATATTCTACAAAGTAGATGAGCCATAAGTTATTATCATATCCTTATTATTGTACATTTAGGTTATTTTCAATTTTTTAATTATCATAAATAATGTTGAATAGAGTTATCTTTGTGCAAAAGGAGAAAAAGCACATTTTTTAAAAATATAATTTAGGATTATTTCCTTAGGATAGATTCCCACAATGAAATTGGTGGGTCAAAAAGAATAAATTTTTCAGAGGACTCTTAATCCTTACTGCTAAATTGCTTTCCAAAAAAAAAATCCCATGATTATAAATAAAATCTGAATATAACTATCTTGTTACTATACTTCTATTAGAATTTTAGACTTAGCGTCAATTCATCTCTCATTATTAGTGTTTATATTAACTTATATCTATAGCTAAAGTCTGTTTTAGACATCCCCATCAACTCTTTCCAACCCCTATTTTCCAAATTGTGAGTTCTTTTTATGATTCAGTGATTCTCGATTTTATGCTTCATCAAATTGTGTTAAACCCATGGGAGAATGTTCCTGATATGCTTTTTTGTTGATTCGAAATAAAATTAATGCTTTGACTGAATTTTCTTTTCAGCACGTTGAGTAGTAGGTGACTTAGTTTCATTGAGGAAAATTACTTTCTGTTACTAGCGTCCCTGTGCTCTCCTAATCCATCCCAACCCTTAGATCAAGGAGAAGCCTATGGTAAATTAAAAGATGCAGTTCTAGGGGCTGGCCAGTGGCGCAGAGGTTAAGTTCACACGTTCAGCTTCAGCAGCCCAGGGTTTGCCGGTTCCAATCCTGGGTGCAGACATGGTACCTCTTGGCAGGCATCCCACATACAAAAAAAGTAGAGGAAGATGGGCATGGATGTTAGCTCAGGGCCAGTCTTCCTCAGCAAAAAAGAGGAGGATTGGCAGCAGATGTTAGCTCAGGACTACTCTTCCTCCAAAAAAAAAAAAAAAAAAAGCAGTTCAAGGAGGGATTTGAAAGCATGTTGAGGTTTCTAAACAAGGAAAAAAAGACAAAAAAGCAAAGATTGAACTAGGAGCTCAAGACTATATGAAACTGAAGATATAATAAAAAATAGAATAGAGTCTTAAGTTGGTATATGGAATGGATCCAGGCTCTGATGGATGTTTTGAATCTTGAAAAGGAAATAATAATTTAGATCACTTTGATGCACTTCAAGGCCCAGCTGAAATTGTTCCTCATGTAGGAAGCCTCAGATGTGATCTCTCTTGCCTCTAAGTTCTCCCATTTATCTATGCTTCACTTCTCGAATGGATTGGATGGGGGTCATTTGCCTGACTATTCTTTGCTCATCACCTCTAAGCTCGGCCTCTGACTCCCCGCTGCACTCCCACAGCACCTGGCACTTGGCTTTAGCCAGGGTAGGCGCTCATCAAGTATTTCCTGAAACGAATGTTTATCTGTCCATAACTGTTTTCAAAACCAAGAATATACAGGTTATAAAAAATTCCCAAACAACTTTCTTCACTGAGTACCCAAAGAGAACAATAGTTACATAGATAGATATTTACTTGAAGACTTTCTCATAGTGGTAGTTTTAGAAATTTCATTGTATGTTTATTGATTTTAAGACATTGTTTTCTTCACTTCTTCCCGTAAGAAAACACCATTCATTTCCCCTCGTATTAATGACATTTTTCTTTTTTAAAAAGATACTCCTTTTTGGACCGGCCCAATGGCCTAGTGGTTAAGTTCATGTGCTCCGCTTTGGTGGCCTGGGGTTCATGGGTTCGGATCCTGGGCGCAGACCTATGCACTACTCATCACACCTCGCTGTGTTGGCATCCCACATCCAAAATAAAGGAAGATTGGCACAGATGTTAGCTCAGGGCCAATCTTCCTCACCAAAAAAAGAAGAAGAAGAAGAAGAAGAAGAAGAAGATACTCCTTTTCATTCCCTCATTAAACAACAAATTTACCTTCCCTTAAGAGTGTGTGTGTAATAGAATCACAAGTGCCAGGTTATTTTTTCTAACAAAGTTTTTCTGACTTTTTATTGTAAGTGTACAGTTTGATGAATTTTCACAAACTGAACACACACTTCTAACCAGCACCTGGATTAAGGAGCAGAATATTACTTGTATCTCAGAAACCTGCCTCTTGCTTCATGGTGGCATTTTGACTTCTTTTGGGGGTGGCGGAAGGGGGAAGAAAGTCTCATCAATATTTGACATTTCTGTATTGTATCCAAGTTTCTAAATATGTATGAGGTTATGTACATTTCTACTTATTTTTTGCCATGTATCTAATTAAGAAAGGTTTAACACTTACTTTATATTTGCTAGGAAAGCATTAAGTGATTTTGAAAGCCTTTAAATTGTGCACTTGGAAAGATATTGTCAAAAATCAAGGATGTTTGAGTTTTTTTATGAAAAGAAACATCAATTTCTTTGCCTACAAAAACATTCATATTGCAGACACAAAGTCCAGCGTAAGGTTTTGGGAATCTTTGTTTTTCCCTCTAGTGTGATGACTTTATATTTCAGTTTAATTAGTAAAATTTAGGATGACTGAAGTGGAACACTAGATAGCAATTGGTTTTATATATTTTCTTAATCACTTTTCTAAGTAGACTGCTTCGTTACGAGATACATTGTTGACTTTAAATCTGCTATATGAGCACTGTTTGCTTTTCGTCCTTTGTTTTTGTAAACATTTCGTAACACCCATGTCCTTGGAGGACAGCTTCTGCTGCACTTTGGGGGAGGCAATGTTGTTCTGAAGTTGATTATAACTTTTTAACTTTAGGCAAAATGAATCAGATTTGAGAAGCTAGTAATTCCAGTTTTTGTTAGGTACAGACCAAGGCTCTCCCCAATCCTCAAATGAGTGGACAAACCTGAAGGAAACCATTTCCACTGCTAGAGAGAGCAGAGGAAGTATAACCTAACCTATTATGCACAAAACCCTGGAACTATCTCTATGGAGATTTGGAAACCAAAATCTTCAAGCAGTGGCGTTGTGAATTGTGCATGGCAGGTAGAACAAACTCAGTGAAATGAGAATTCCTCATAATCTGATGCAATGGAGTCATTTGTCTAAGAATCTATCAAAAAAGACTACTGAGGTGGCAGCTCGCGAGGGTAGGGCAGGCATCCGATCTGTGTGTGTACATTTGGGTAAAGAAGGAAATGAAATCTGGAGGTGAGTATAGACAGAGGAGACAGGGTGGGTATCTCAGTCCACTGTGATAAGAAGGCCCAGCACTCTTCGTTTCCTAAACATTTCTAATGTAATATTTCATAGATATAAGGATAGATCTAATATATACATGCAGTTTAAAGAAAAAGCATGATACCTCTGTACTGTCACCCAACTAAACAAGGAGTGCATTTATTGATGACCTTGAAGCCCCTGGGGGTTCTCCATGATCACATGCCCCCTTTTCCCTGATAGAAGTAACCACTCTGATTTTGGCTTCTCATTCCCTTTTTCTTTCTAGTTTTACCATATATTCATATATTCCTGAACAATATATTATTTAGTTTTGAATATTTTATAAATAGAATCAAACTGACTTCATCCTTCTTTAATTTGTTCTTTTAAATCAGCATTATGAAAAAAATCAGCATTATGCTTGTGAACATTTTAATTGTTGTATAGTATCCTATCATATGAATATATATAACTCTATCCGTTCTTTTGTTGATGGACAGTTGGGTGGTTTCCAGTGTTTGACTGCTACGAAAGGTAGTGCTATGGACATTCTTGTTCTGATCTCCTGGTGCATGTGAGCAAGAGCCCCTCTAGGATATATTCTTTGGGATGGAATTGCCAGGTCATAGTATCTTCACTAGGTAATACCTCATTAACTATTTTTTTGCTTAGTTCAAAAGGGCTAGGGTTGCCATATTTAGCAAATAAAAATACAGGACACTCAGTTAAATCTGAATTTCACACAAACAGCAAATAATTTTTTAGTATAAGTGTGGCCCATGCAAGATTTATATTTCATCCAGCAACCCTAACGAGGTCAACAAACTTTACCAAATCACAAACAGGGACCAATGAAGGGTAAGTGTGAGGGGGTGGTGGAGTATTTGGCCCTTTCTTCCTTTGCTAGAGCGGCCAACCCAATTGTTTACCAGCAGGTTAGTTCAGGGAACTCAAGTGCTTGCTAACCAGCTATGTGGGTAATTGATTGGCTCAACAAATTTAGCACCAACTGTACGCCAGCAGGTGCTAGATGTTGGGAATACAACTGTAAACATGACAGACAAGGTCCTTGCCCTCCCTGGGCTTTCCACCAAGGCGGGGAAATGGAGGAGGACAGTAAGGCAATGACCTATGCACTATGGGAGCAGTGGTGTGCTGATGAGGAAGCCCTGATCTGCCGCTTTTGCTGACTTTGGAGTTGTAAATACTCTTACCATGGCCAATATCAAGCTACCAATGTGACATCATTGAACTCTGAGTTGAGGAGACGCATATACAATCTGTTCTCTGGGCAGTATAAACTGGCTCCAGCACCCCACTATAGGGGGAATACTTAGGACACTTCAGCCAGTCTTTGGGCTCATTTCTGGTTGGTTTGGGGGAAAGGGGCTTAGGCATTAATTATTTCCTCAAATTGAGAAGGAATCAAATGTTGAGAGGTATAAAATGCATTTATTGTATCTATAACATTGGATGCTTTGTAAATATATTTTCTATGGTATATAAATTGAAAAGAGTCTAATAAACACAGTTGTAAATTATGATCAACTTATAGATCAGGGCTCAGACCTGCCCTTTTGTATATGACCTTCTATCAGGAGATCCTTGAAGACCTCTTCTCCTGCATTGCTCCCTCACCTGTATCCCAGCTGACTGATCCACATCATTCATTCATTCCACAAACATGACAGAGCCCTTGGTCTGTGCCAGGCACTCCACAAGGGGCTTGAGTCTGTACTCATGGAGCACTCAATTCACAGAAAGAACATTCTCCCCAGTGTCTTCTCAATTCTTTCTAGGCAGGTTTACTTCATTCTCCTTTTACTTGCTCAGTTCACTCCTGTGTTTTCATGCTGCCTTTCCCTCTGGGAATATTTCCCCAAGGAAGCTTGCCAAAAACTTCCTCCTAATTATCTTTTCTTGAGATTTCTCCTTCCCCATAGAGTGGCAGGTGTTCTTCTGTCTAAATCTGAACTCTCTTGACATTTCTGTATCTTTTTCTGTTGTGCAAGCTATCGCTCTAGCTATCCCATCTCTCTATCAAACATTTTTTCAATGCCTATGTACTAGCTGATGTGCAAGGTGTGGGGGAGCCTCTTACTATTTAAAAGTTTTCATCCATCATAATCATTTTATAAAATTATAAATTTGCACAATTTGTCTCTAGGCCCTTTTATGTTTAAATTTCTTAAGAAATACATGGTGTATTGTACAAAATATGGAAAAGCGTAAAGGAGAAAAGAATAATTATGTAATCTCACAACCCAAGGCTAGCCATTAACTTTTTAGGCTGCATCCTTGCAGTCATTTGTTACGCATACTTACAAACAAATTGGGATCATACCCACTTTTTCACTTACTATAGCGTGAAAATTTTATCATCTTTTTCAGTATTCTTTGAAGACACAATTGTAAATGATGACATGACATTCCATTTTCAGGCTACACCACGGTTTATTTAATTAGCTCTCTATTGCTGGCAGTAGTCTCTTTATAAGTCACTGTTGACTATCTTTATCATAAGCTACAAGAAAGCAGGAATCAATCATTTAATTGTCCTTCCTAGGCAGCACTCATAACAAAAATATATCTAAAGTAATTGGATTATGTATATGCTGTGATCCTCTAGTTACCATTTAAAGTGAAAGGAGTCAGTCTGCATAGTAACTCGGGTTGGTATAAAGGTAACCTGAAGCTCTGGAGAGGTTTGGGAGGGAGATAACCCATCATCAGATCTTTTTGGTTGGGTTTTGTTTACCACTCTTAAGAGGAGCTTAGCTCTGTATAAAGTCTGGGAATTCGTAGGAGCTTTAGACATCACCTAGTGACTCTAATCTCTTTTTCATAGATATGAAAATTGAATCAAGCACGATTGTTACCTGCTGAGACTTGACTTGACTTCCTTGACTTCCTTCCTGTCCTACGCTCTTTTCACCACAATCAGCTGAGTAAGCTTTCTCTTAAAATACAGAAAGGGCATACATTTATCTAGATGTCCTTAGAGGAACTCTATTTCCCTTTAGAGTGCATATACTTTGGTATAAAAATCTAATGGTAAGGACCTAGGTATGCATCCAAGAGAAAGGAAAGCATAAGTCCACACAAAGACTTGTACATGAATGTTGATAGCGGCATTATTTGTAACAGCCACAAAGTGTAAATGATGCAAGTTTCCACCATTAGGTGAATGGTTAAACAGCGTGGTATATTCATACAACAGAATAAATACCCAGCAATAAAAAGAAATGAAGTATTGAGAAATGCAATAAGGTAGATGAGTCTCAAAATAATTATGATGAATAAAAGAAGCCAGACAAAAAGAGTACAAACTGTATGATTCCATTTATCTAAAATTCAGGAAAATGCAAACTAATTTAAGTGACAGAAAGCAGATCTGTGGTTACTTGGGGATGGGAGTGGAGTGGAAGAGGAACCTCAAAGGGGTAGAGGAAACTTTGGAGGCTGATGGATGTATTCATTAGCTTGATTGTAGAAATGGTTTCAGGGTTGTATACATGTCAAAACTCATCAAATTGTATACTTTAAATATGTGCAGTTTACTTTATGTCAATTATACCTCACTAAAGTTGTATAATTTGCAAGATTCACCTCGAGTTTGAAAAGCACAAGATGACTAAAACCTCACTGAAGAATCTGAAGCATGAGAAAACTAAAATTACTTCTGGAGATAACTGACAACGAAGCTTCTATTCTAGTAAGATAGTTTATCCGAACAAAACATGACTATGAGAAACGCAAAGTCATAAAAATAAAAAATAGAAATGACATTTTTGTCCCCCTGGTAATCATGCCATTTCCTCCTGCCCGTACAGTCGCTCTATATCATAATCTTTTTAGTGTTCTATTCAATTTGCTTTTTTAAGGAGAGTAATAACCTTGTTGTATTTTTCCTGAACTATTAGACTGCTCCTTTATGTACAAGATGTCCAATCCCTGGTGTGTCTGTACGTGTGTGGGTGTGTAGAAAGCTACATTGTATCTATAAACTTCAGCAAATGCTGCCATTTGCTTTGGGATTTTGTAGCCAGTTCTCGGCAGTGGCACTGGAAACAAATGGGAACTTTCTAGAAACCATACCCTCTTCTACAAGATGAACACTAGTTTTCCTAAATACGTGACTCCAGTAATCAAATTTTCCTATTTAGATTTTCCACTTACTGTTTTAAAACAAAGAACTGCTAATACCACACACACAGTGCACAACACCGGTAAAGATTCTTTCTCTTATTAGAAAACACTCATAAAGTTTTATTTCCACCTCCCGCCCCCAAATTTTCTTAGCTCTTTTATTCGGTAATCACTCCCATTCCGCAGACAGGGAGGCGCACACAGGTTTTGTCGCACAGCACAGAGGGGCAAGAAAAAAAGCCACTCTCAACTTTTCAGTTCCATTTTGAGAAACGATCACAGAGAACTCCCGAGAAACGACAGCCAGCGAGAGCAGAAGCATTTCTCCCTAGGCTGGGGGTGGGTCGGCAGCCAGGCGCGCTTCCGCGGGAGAGGGGGAGTCAGGTGGCAGCGGAGCGGGCACGGGAGCCGGAGCGGCGCGGCGGGGGCGCGTGCGGGGCGCGCCTCCCTCCGGCCGGCGCGGGCAGGCCGCCCCCGCGCACGCGAGTCCGCCGGCCCGGGGCTCCCGCGCCGCGCTGCGATCCGCGGGGACGCCGGGGGCGTCGGGCGCCCGCGTCACCTCCCCCGCGCGCTCGCCCTCCGCACCCCCCCCCCCCGCCCCCAACCCCTGGCAGGTCCCTCCCCCATGCCTGCTCCCGCGGCCGCCGCCGCCGCCGCCGCTACCGGAGGCGCAGGAGCCTCGCGATAGTGTTTGCACAGGCGGCGCGTGACGCCGCCGCCGCCTGTAACTGATGCAGAGGTTACCCCGCCGCCTCAGCCGCCACCCACCGCCCGCCGCCGCCACCCGGGCGACGCCGGGGGCCGACGCACTGCAGAGGTGCCGGCAGGTTCCGCCCGCGGAAGTCTCTCCGGCCGGCGCAGCCCGCGCTCCGCCCGCGCTCCGACCCCGGCTCCGGCGGGCGCCCCCTCGACGCCTCCGCCGCCGCGCTCCTTCCCTCCGCCTCTTCCCCGGCGCGCCCGCCTGCTCCCTCGCTTCTCCCCCTTTTCCTCCTCCCCGTCCCCTCTCCTCCCCTCACCTCTTCCCTCCCCACCTCCCCCCTGCTCGGTTTCCTCCCCCATCCCCTTGACTCTCCCCTCCCTGCCCTCGCTCTCTCGCTCGCCCTCAGCGCGGCCCCCGCCATGACGGAGGCGGGTGCCGGTGCCGTTGCCGCTGCCGCCGTCGCAGGGGGGGAGTCGGGTTCTCAGAAAGTAGCTTGATGAGTGTCCAAAGTAGCAGTGGAAGTTTGGAGGGGCCGCCATCTTGGTCCCAGCTCTCCACGTCTCCAACCCCGGGCTCGGCGGCGGCAGCCAGGTCCCTGCTGAATCACACGCCGCCATCCGGGAGGCCCAGGGAAGGTAAGCGCCGTCGCGCCCGCGCCCGCTCGCGGGCCTCCGCTCCCGCGCCGCGGCCCCCGCGCCCCGCGGGCTCTTCTCCCCGACCCGGGGTGGGGGATGGTGGCGAGGTGGACGCGAGGCCGCCCGGCTCCGGGGACGTAGTGCGCTGGCTGTGGGTGGTGGTTCGCGGGTGGCGGAGGTGACGGACGAGGGGGTGCGCGCTGGAGGGGACGGGGCGAGGCGCGGCGCCCAGACTCGCCTGGGTACCTGAGAGCCAGTCCTGCGAGGGTGGGAAGCCTCCCCCCGGACGCGAGCCCCTTTCTGCTCCATTTGCTAGTACACTCAGTACTCTTAACCTCCTGGCCTCCGGTCTCTGGTGGGTTTTCCCTCCGGTTGAAGCATTCATCCTCGAGCCCCCTCCCCTTCCCTCGCGCACTCCTCCCATAGAGGCGGTCCCCGTTCTGCAAGCCTTGCTGCCCGGGACCTGGAGGATGCCCCTCGCTTGCACGGTCTCTGCCCTTTGGGCAGAGCCGCTGACATTATCAGAGCCGACCTTGATCCCCTGCCTGGCCCCCTAGAGCAATTTAAACGACAGACTGACTCGTGGGCAGGCTTTTTAAGCCACCCCTCCAGATGGTTGCAACTTTCTCTCCTTCGCCATCACCTCCTGCGTGTTTGTGCGTTATCTCTCTACTGCAAGTAGGCTACTGTTCTTCTCTGACAGGGCCGTGGGTTTTGTGGGAAATATCTGCGTAAAGGTTACTGCAAACACGCACCAGATCGGTTACAATTGTTTTCTAAGTTTTCTGGCTTCTTGCATGCAAGTGTGCTGCCACCAGATGTAGCAGTTACACAGCTAGTGAGACACCGGAGTGCTTTTGACTGAAATTTCAACTTGGTGTATTTAACTTTAATATACGACATAAAATGAAATTTGGGAGAACAGGCATTTATGGGGGAAGAGTAAATGTTCATGGAATCACTTTTAACGCTCTTTTGTCTGGAAAACGCTTAGCGGTGTTCAGCAATTGGTAAATGGGTTGTTCACTCCCAGTTGTGTCACACAGGGAGACTGTAGTCACATTAAAAAAAAAACAACGCCTGGAAGTCCAATAGTCTAGTGAATCATTTAATCAGGAGCTTTGGTTTATGTAGGAATGGGTGGGATTAATTTATTTTGAAAATATCTGTCAATATTTACTACTTACAGCCTTGACAATTCTTAATCAAGTGTTTTGTGCCCTGAATCCAGTGGTTCAGGCATAGCATTCTTTGTCATTTTGTTCCTGTGAGCATGTGTGAAAGTGACAATAGGCTCAAAGATTGGCATGAATTTGCTCTAGAAAATTCATGGAAAGGTTTGGTTTATGGCATCCATTAAACATGCTGAATACATTCACAGACATTTTCCCCTTTCCATCTCACCCCCAACACTGAGTTCAGGTTATTAGAAAATAAAAGTTTATTTATTGACTAACTCAAATTTAGTGCATCTGGTGATTTTTCTTTTTGCACTTGAAAATTTGTAAATGGATATTTTAAAATCTTTTGTAAATAGAGCAATTGGTGCTTTTAGCGTGTTTTTACTTTTGTCTGTAGTTTCATTGAGATGCTTAATGATAGTGTTATGAATGACTAAACGATGGTTTTGGAGAAGACTGTCTTATTTTCTGTTTTTTTTTTTTTTTTTAATGTCAGGACCTTTTTTCATTCATTTCTCAAATATTCATTGAGCCGTTTCTGTGAGCCAGGTGCTGTACTAAATAGTTAGGACGTAGTGTTGAATTGTTCATCTGTAATGTCTATTATCAGCATTAGCAATTTTGGAGCTGCAAAATCTAGATTGTGAGTTTCTGAGGTTAGTTCAACTCTAGTTAAAAAACTTTTATGCTATTCTACACTTTTCCCGATGTTTGAAAATTTTGAGGGGTGGGGATAATTTAGCTTGAACTTCCAAATGACCAGAATTTTTTCCAGCAGTTTAGATTACAATAGATTTTTATGTAACCCAAACCAGTGAGTCTCTACTAATTAATGAAATAACGACATGCTTTTGTGAAAGTTATACTTCACATCAACTACCTGTGTGGCCACAATGGAACATTTCTTTTTGACCGACCAGCATGTAAATTAAAACTGTGCTAATCCTCTCTAGGGTTATATATTCATCTTGAAGATATAGTCTCAGATTTCACTAGTGCTAACAAGAATTGTATATATGAAGCCCCAGGTATCACCATGGAGATGTTTTCCTTTGGGATGTTTCTGTTTCTGTTTATTTGTTTTATTTTTTATTATTTTTTTGGTGAGGAAGATTGGCCCTGAGCTAACATCTGTGCCACTCTTCCTCTATTTTGTATGTAGGATGCCGCCACAGTGTGGCTTGATGAGTGGTATGTAAGTCCATGTCTGGGATCCGAACTGGCAAACCTGGGCCACCTAGCGGAGTGTGTGAACATAACTACTACGCCGCCAGCTGGCCCCTCTATTTCTATTTATTTTAACAAGTATTTAGCATCTTTTTCAGGTACGCATGCTAGTGTATTGTATAAATTGATGCAGATTGAGAGAGCTTTAGGCTTCTGGTGGCTGCTAGTAAGAACCATTAATGTTAATTAAACTTGAATGTATGTATCAAGGAGAGAACAAACTTTGTTTCTTGAAAAATTGAGCCAATTTAATGTAATATATAAAAGAACATTTTAAACTTAAAAGAATTACATATATGTATATGTACATTTATAAAGGTTATATATGTGATGAACTCCTTTTAAGTAAACTTAACTTTGAAAACGGGCTATTTTTAAAAATTTGCCAAAGTATCTCAAAAATTAATTATTTTGAAGTTTGATATATTTCAAACCAAAAAAATCTAAGGTTAAGATCTGATTATTTTTGTTGTTCCATATTTTAGCTTTCTTCCTCCCCTTCTCTCCCTATTCTCATTATCATATTAATAGTTTTACTTGATTGCAAATAAAATATGCCTTTAAATATTATAAGATTTAGGAATTTATTAGAATTTAGGAATTTATATAATATAGCGTAGACTACTTTTTTTCTGTGGGAATCCCAAAGCTTTTCCTTTATCACTCTTGAAGTTTTCTGAGAGGTAGGTGCTCAGCACTGTAGCTCTAGGTTTCATGTTGGATGTTTTAAACCTCTGGTCTCTGTTCCATTTGATCTTCTAATAATCCTATGGTTAAGGAGGTGGGAAGTTAAGAAATTAAGTAAATTTTCAAATAAAGATCAGTTTTGCTTTGTTGAGGCCTAGGACCTAGTTACAGATTGGCTAGATGAGCAGATGGTTTTCTTGCATATCAGGAAATGGGTACTTTCGAATGGCTTATTGCTGAGTCAAATTAATGATTATGCAAAAGACTTGAATTTTCTTTTCTATTCCATCTTACTGGATATAAATAATTTGCTTTAATTTTATGTAAGAAGTGAAAGTAGTTTGGTTAGAAAGATAATATCACAGTATAATTAAAGTGTTGCACTCTCTGGTTCCATATTTACAGACTGCATCCCTTAGATAGAAGAATTAAAGTATTTGACTCCAGATGATTGAGAAATATCTGTAGGGAGATGTTAAAAATAAAGGTGTTCCCGATGGCCCTTTAATTTCTGTAGCTGGAGAAGGACAGGGTTATGTGTTTAAGGATTCTAGCTCGTGAATAGGTTTGTGGTAGGCGCCTCCTTTACAGAGGCGCATTTCCACATTAGAGTGGAGAGAGAGAAGCGGCCCAGGAGACTTAGAGGTCTGGGAATCTGCCCGTGAGAAATCGGCTGTGCTTTAGCCTTTTTGGTCTCAGGACCCCTACTCTTAAAACTTATTGAGGATTCTAAAGAGATTTTGTTTATGTGGGTTATATCTGTTGATATTTACTATAGTAAGAATGAAATAATTTTAAAAATATTTATCTAAAAAAAAGTGGATTATATATTAACAGATTTTTAAATGAAGAATAAATATTGTAAAACAGAAACTTTAGTGAGACTGGTAGCATTGTTTTATATTTTTACAAAATCACTGATTTCTGGCTTACTAGAAGACAGCTGGATTTTGCTTCTGTTTTCAGTCTGTTCTGATATATTTTGATTGAGGTATGTGACAAGAATCCAGCTTTACGTAGATATATAGTTGGGAAATAAGTAGTATTTTAAGAGCCTTTTTAGAAATTGTACGTATTCTTCTTTGATACTATACCAAAATTTGACAAGTGGCAGTTTTTTTTAAAGGTTACTTACAATGTGGAAGTACGTTGTGTTCCAGAAATGATTCCAGGACCCACAACAAATCTGTGGACCATACATTTAGCCTAAAAAAGAGATTACTGAAGGGGTGAGGAACATGATAGCTGTCTTCAGGTATTTCAAAAACATAAAGTAGAAGGGAGAATACTGCCATGCGTCACTTAATGACAGGGATGCCTTCTGAGAAATTCGCCAGTGGACGATTTTGTTATTGTTCAAATGTCATAAAGTGTTATGAAGGGGTACAAAATTTGCCACCCCAAAATGTGTCTCTTTAACATGTGGATTATTTTAGGCTGATTATTTTTAAGAAGCAAAAGACTCAGAAAGTTTTTCTTGTTACCTCCTGCTTAACTGCCTTAAAGGATTCAGATTAAAAAACCTGTCTCAGGAAGCAAGCTATCGCCCTGGCATAACATGAACTAGGTGGTAGACAGGGAGGAATCTAGAAAAGTCTGTTTGTTGGGCTCTCCTCTGTTTTCTTCTGTTTCTGTGTAGCCAGACAAATACTTGTTTTCCAAACATTTGCTTTTTTCACCTACCTGTGTATTTCCTTCCTTCCCTTTGAACTCCTTGACTCTCTCCACCCCCAACATCATCTTTTTTTTTCTTCTTCTTTTTTTTTTTCTGAAGAAGATTTGCCCTGAACTAACATCTGTTGCCAGTCTTCCGCTTTTTGCTTGAGGAAGATTTGCCCTGAGCTAACATCTGTGCCAGTCTTCCTCTATATTTTTGTATGTGGGTCGCCGCCACAGCATGGCTGCCGACTAGTGGTGTAGGTTCTCGCTCAGGAACCCGAACCTGGGCTGCCAAAGTGAAGTGCACTGAACTTAACCACTAGGCCACGAGGCAGGCCTCCCTACCGTCATCTTTTGTCTTTAGCTGAGGATAGCATTTAAGGTGAGGGCTTTGACCATTTTAGTGAGTTACTCAGTTTTCCTGGGTTTCTCCCATGTATACTTGTTATTAAACTTTTATTTTTCTCCTGTTAGTCTGTCTCATGTCAATTTAATTCTTAGACCAGCCTGAAGAACCTAGAATGGTAGAGGAAAATTTTTTCCTCCTCTGCAGTACTTACACAAACCTAGATGGTATAGCCTACTGCACACCTAGGCTATATGGTACTAACCCTGTGTGACCACTGTCATATGTGTCCACGGTTGACTGAAATGTCATTATGAGGCACATGACTGTAGATCTGTTCTGCTATTTTAGAAGGTAGACCAGCAGGTGAAAGTTAGGAAGGCATAGATTGAATTCAGTATAATTTTTTGACAAGAATGTAAGAACTGTGTAGTAACTAGGCTTGTCCAACAATGGAAGGAGTTGCCTCTTGAAGTATTTAGCTGTAAGAATTTAAAGCAGGCTAGAGGAACGTTTTGGGGGGAGGTGGAGATAAATTCTGTAGATTCTTATTTTGGGTGCTATTGGATTAAGTGACTTAAAGTCCCGTCCAATTTAAAAATGTAAACAATCTGTGCGGCTTTGAAAATCGCTATATATAGTTAAACTGTACTTATATATCCATGAATGTTTTTGAATATTCTCTTGTCAGTAGGATGAAACTATTGTTGACTTTATTGCTATTTTGCATTTTTATTGTGCTTTTCCTCTGAGGATTTTCCTGTATTTTCTGGAATCAACACTATCAGTCTTCCTGAAATCTTGCTAAATTCCCTGAGATATAATAAGCTTTGAAGATATTTTAGGGACTTAGATACTACTAACGATACAGTTTAGTAGAGTTGTAATACATTTGGGCACTGAATTTTAGAATATTGTGGGGGGCTGATTTTCAATTTTGAAAAAGAAGCTATCAACAGTCTGTATAGCCTTTTATTTGTAATTGTTTGTGATTTCAGAAGTAATATGCTTAATCTGTTCTAATGGTTTTAAAGCTAAAGAGGCTGAAAAGAGGATACATGAAGAAAAATATTTAAATTGATCTCTGTTGAATTTAAAAATGCATAGTAAATATAACCAGGAGATAAAAGAAAATGAAGAATTTTAATTTTCATTTTATTCAGAGAATTATGCATGTACTTTTTATCATCACCTGTAACAATTCATATGTTAATTTTATATCGAACATAATCTCTTCCATGAGTTGGATTGAAAGGTTAGATTTTAGGTGATGGGAAGTCAAACATAAATTCCCATAACTTTCTTGAGGTCAACTTAATAAGTATAGTGAGTGACACACAGCTTAAGACTTCATGTACTTGTTGCATTTGGATTTAAAGGTCATTTTCTATAAAAGAGCCATATAAATATTTCATTTAGTTTTATAAAATCCTTCATGCATGTTAATAATTTCCAAAAATCTTGGAGGAATAGTGTTATGAAGTGGGAGAAGCAGTATGGTACGGATGAGAAAGTACGTTGATTGTAATTGGCATCCAAATGTAGTCTGTCCTGTGCTGTTAACTAGCTGTGTGACCTTGGGCAAGTAACTTATCTCTGCTTCGGTTTCATAAAAATGAGAATTATAGAGCTGAAAGGGATCAGGGAACCAGTTGAGTCCAAACCTCTCATTTTATAGATGAGGAAACTTAGATAATTTGCTCAGGTTTTTACTGTTAAGAAAGTTGAGACCAAAATTCAGTGTTCTGATTCTCAACTTAGTGCTTTTTCCATTATACTTTGTGGCTTCTTTTCATCTGTAAAATGAGGGGTTTGGATTTGAGGCTCTCAAAGTTCCCTACTAGCTCAAAAATAGTATTCTTTTGACATCAGTTGTAATACAATTTACTGGAGGAAAGTTTGTATTTATTGGTGAAAGAAATATTTCTTGAACAAGCAGTGACCTTTTCAAGGTTATGTTTTGGTTTGTTAAAGGAAGATAGTCATCTTTGTTATTACCAGAAGATTTTTGTTTGTTTATGAGCATGGTAAGTATTGTGCTGGGTGATCTTTCTTTTTTAATGACCTACCTTCTAAAGCACTGTTATGAAATATTGAACACTATGTAAATTACATAAATAACAGTGTGGTGCTCTGAAGTGAAGTAATTAGTGATTGTTCCTCAGAAACTATTTCTGGAGTGTTTGCCCCCCTAAGCTATGTGCCTCTGTTCCTTAGTGTCATATAGGATTGGAGATGTTATTTCTTAGGACCTCCATCATGCTGCCTTTTATTTTATTAAAGTTTTATTTATGCGCCTATTAGACAGAAAGGTCTTGAATTCAGGGGCTGTGTTTTGTTCATTTCTGTATTCTCAGTGCATAGTAGGATGTCCTCTTTAGAGTTGGCACCCAACAAAAAGTTTTCTTCAAGACTGCTAAATTTTCTTAAAAAAACCTGAGTGATTATATAACTTAGTATACACATATTTGAGACCCAGGAAGATGCTTCTTTTAGTAATTCTTAGGCAAGTTGTATTTAGAGAGTGGTATGGATAACAGTGACAATAATAGCTAAAATTTATTGTTTGCACATAATTCATTTAATTCTCATAATTCTGTGAGGTGTATACAGTTATTATTCTCATTTTGCGGATGAAGAAACTGAAGCATGGAAAAGTGAAGAAACTTGCCTGGTGTGACTCAGAGTAGTAAATGTTAGGGTTGAGTGTTGAACCAAGTCTGCATTTTAACCACTAGGATATATTGCCTGAGATATGGAAATTTGGTTTGGGGCAATTTTTTAAGTTGTTTTTGCTTAACAAATTTTAATTTACTAATCAATGTTTTAGGCTCAATCAGTTCACCTCTCAAGGTTTTTTTTTTTTTGCATGAGTTTTATACATGTGTGAAGATAAGGTTAAAAAAAGACACGTAAAAACCCAGAACCAAACAACCCAATTTAGAATGCTTTACCAGCTGTGCAAATCTTACATTTCATTTTTTCAGTTGTGTTTAGTCCTTTCATGGAAAATGTTAGAGGTTCATTAATGAAAATTCTTATTTTTATGTTTAATAATCTAAATTGGAATGCCATTTATTTCTTAATATTTTGGCCTCATGAGCCCACCACAGCCGTATCAGTACAGGGGTAGTAGTCCACTTATTCCGGAGGGTGTATAACCTGTTTCATAAGTCTCTGAACAAAACCGAGATGTTTTAGTGGCAGCTCTTTGGCTCACTCAATATGGGCAGGGAAAGGAGACTTGAAGCTCAGTCTGGCTCATCTATAAGAAGAATTTTTTGAAACCCTTAGTTTTAATTACTTTATCGCATACAAAACAAATCCCTTGGTAACACATAGTATTTAGTAAATCTAATGAGAGATAATTTGAATGAGTTGATAGGAATTCAAAGCATGATATGGGAAGATATGCATGATATCGAAAGATCCAGGTGGTAGGTTGTGACACTTAAATCTTCTCAATGTGGCTTCATTATTAGGTATGAAATTCTGTGAGTTTCAAGAAGACAAGTTATACTTGTATTTAAGTAATAATGCGTGTACTCTACAAAGATGCACTGCAAAGCCAAATATGAGTGGTTTTGGGGGGATGACTTGTAATATTTTTCTTCATTTGTATGGATTATTAAGAATTGGTTGTACTCATAAATTTGTGCCTTTCCTGGAAAACTAATTTAGCTGGAGAAAATGACAGACTTCTTCTAGGTTTAAATTCTTAAGCTTTAACCTGGTACTTGCTGGTATTGTTAAATGTGATACATTGTATGATTTCATGATTACACACTTGACACTGTGTATGTATGTGCTTCCTATCTAATGATGAATATAGTGCCACTGGGGAAGGTCCTGGGGTTTGTGTAAAGCCAATCAGATTCATCCTGTCTCTCATGAGACCTGAGGCATGTTTCATTTTTTTGTCTTTTTTGATAGTGTGTATTTGCTTCTTAAAAAATATGGTTTTTTGTTTTTCTGTATGCAGCTTTTAAAAAAATCAGTGTAATTATATGCTTTAGTCAGCTTTGTGTATTAGGTTTTAAAAATTTACTTTAAAAATACATATACTTATTAACGATAGGCTCTGTTCTAGGCACTTTGTAAATGTAACTCATTAACTTATTACAATCATATGAAATAAGTACTATTATATCCCTGTTTTACAGATGAGGAAATTGAAGCACAGAGAAGTTAAGTAACTTACCCAAGGACACAGAGAGAGTATGTAACAGCTAGGATTCAGAGTAGGTTCCTGAGTGAGTGCGTGCTCTTAACGGTTACACTATTCTGTCAATGTTATTATTCCATTGAATGGATGTACTATAATTTATTTAGTTAACCATTCTTCTTTAGGTTGTGTGTTAATCATGATTTTTTTGCTTACTCATGATGAAAACACAAGCTTTAGCAAGTTAAAAAAGGAATCTATTGGTTTGTGTAACTGAGAATTGTGTGTGTAGAGGAGGATGGAATAGCTTTGGAAACAGCTTAGATCCAAGATCTCAAATAATGTCATTGAGCCTCTTTGTCTCCATTTCTGGGTTCTTCTAGCCTCTTGCTTCTGGAGCCCCAGACACAAACCTTTTAGTTTAGCAACCATGCTTGAAAGACTATTTCTCTTTCCTGATGCCCACATATCATTTCTGGGTTGATGCTGATGTGTTTTGATTGTCAATTCCTTAATCAGTTTTTGCGACCTGGGAGATGAAGTACAAGATAGCCACTCTGGCAGTGGGTAGGGTGAGTTGGGGAACCCACAGAAAGCCACGATTGAGATGGATTGTCTCCCTGGCCTGTTGAAGAATTCTAGCAGAGTTGTGTCTGACAGGCAGATTTCAAATGATGTTCTAAATTGCTACCTTCATCATGTTAGTTCTTGTGATTTTCTGTGGCTTAAGAAGTGATCTAATTTATGAGACATGCTTTTAACGTTTAAGCAAGCACCAAGCATTAGATTTGGATTAGTGTTTCAAGCCTTATCTTTGATATGCACAAATATACTTTGAAGCACTGCATTGAAAATTGTAAAAGAGGCCTGCGTTGTGTTTTTGTGTGCTTATTTGTACCAAGAAGAATGCTTTGTGTGTACCAGGTGCTTACTAATGTGTGTTTACTAGTGGATGTGTAGGCAGTGTAGCATAAGGGTTAGGATTGTGGACCTTCTATGGATAGCCCTGGATTCGTGTTCTTTCTCTGTCACTTCTGAGCTGTTTGACCTTGGGCAAGTTACTTGCTGCTGTTATTTGTGTGTCTTTGCACATTGGTGAATTTTTTCTTTTGAGAAGAAAGTCAGGGACAAAAACAAGTTCATATTAGAGGGTCATTGAAAAGTAACGTTTAGGCTACATTCCCTCATATGTACATGTTCTCATATTGCAATTTTCATCATTATCTTTTAAATGAATGTATACTAACTTATTTAGTTGATATGTATACTAAAAATCCTAGTTGTTAGTCTCATTTCTTTTTACTATATAATGTGGCATTTATTATGCATATAATCTTTTTTTTTTCTTTTGAATTACTTCTTTAGTATATATTTCAAAGACTTTATTTGGCAAATGGCGATGAATATTTTTTTCATTTAATATATATTGTCATTGTTTTCCCAATGGGATAACTGGAATTTTGAAGTCTATTATTGCTTTTCAGAGATGAATCAATTGTCATAGCTTAAGAGTTTTATGGAAAGTTTACTGGTATAGTTTGTTCATTTAGCAAGTATTTTTGGAGCTGGAGCCCAGCACGGAGGAAACAGAAATATATAAGATATAGTCCCTGCCTCCATGAGCTTGGTCACAGTCTAGTGAGGAAGAGTATAATTCATAGCATGTAATTCATACTTTTAAAGAACACCTTGTGGATCAGATAAACCA
Source organism: Equus caballus (assembly GCF_041296265.1). NCBI lineage: Eukaryota > Metazoa > Chordata > Mammalia > Perissodactyla > Equidae > Equus > Equus caballus. The sequence continues at coordinate 51,207,449 of NC_091701.1, read as the reverse complement.
ATCTGTGAGTTGCCAGTTTTCAACTTCTGATATAAACAGACGAATTATAATATAGTTGTAGCATATACTATATTAAGGTGTTATATTCATTGGTCATTTGGTTGCGAGAAACAAACTTAAGCAAAACAGATTTATTATTAGAAAGAGGGGCTGGGTATCTCTTAGAACCCAGTTAGGCCTCGAGGGGACTGAACTAGAAACTGGAAATTCAAGAACTGTGGTAGCACTATTCTCTTGTGGATCGTAGAAGCAACCTTTTCCAGTGCTGTGAAGGAATGTTCTCTAAAAAGGAAAAGTGGGAAGGGAGGAAATTGTATTTCTATCACAGAGGCATAAAAAAGTGCTCCCTAGAGAAGAGAATTATATAGTTTCCCTCCAATTTAGCTATTAAACGGTATCTTCTTGTTTCAGTTGGTATGTCTTGATTGCTACTGAGATTGAACTTAATATTTCTATCAAAAGTCCATTGCCAGTTTTTCTTGAAGTGTGTGTCTTAGGTATTAGAGAATATGGTAGTGATGCCAGACCTTGTTATATTTGATGGAAACATTTTCTCCATCATGTTTTTCCTTTTTGTATGTTTCTATATTTTCCATTATATAACGTTTTATGTTGTTATTAAATTCAATACCAGTTTTTCCTTGTAATTTTTTTTTTTGAGGAAGATTAGCCCTGAGCTAACAACTGCCAGTCCTTCTCTTTTTGCTGAGGAAGCTTGGCCCTGAGCTAACATCCGTGCCCATCTTCCTCCACTTTACATGTGGGACACCTACCACAGCAAGGCATTTCCCAAGCGGTGCCATGTCCGCACCCGGGATCCGAACTGGCAAACCCTGGGCCTCTGAGAGGTGGAACATGCGAACTTAACCGCTGCGCCACCGGGCCAGCCCCTCCTTGTAATATTTTTAAGTACATCTTTAAAAGTTAGTACCCTCTAAAGTTCATGTACTCTCATTTTATTGATTCAATCAATTTTATTTTTTAATTTTATTTGGTTCATTTTCATATACTTTCATTATTGAAACATAACACATATAGAAAATGCACACAAATAAATTAATGCTCAGTGAATTATTATAAACCATGATTTGTGTAACTACCACTCAGTCAAGAAATAGAACATTGCCAGTGCTTCCAAAGTCCTCTTTCTGCCTCCAGCTGTCACTACCTTCTCCCTTTTCCCCAAGGCAATCACTATGCTGACTTAATGATGCCAGTTTTTGAACTTTATATAAATGGACTGACAGTATATATTTTGTTTCTAGCTACTTTCGCTGCACATGGTTTTGAGATTCATCCATGTTAATTCCTGTAACTGTATTCATTTTTGTTGTTCTATAATATTACTTTGTATGCATTTACCAGTTTATTTATACAATCGTGATGGATGTTTGGATGATTTCCACTTCTTGACTATTACTAATAATGCTGTATGAACATGTTTATACCTGTCTTTTCATGTACTGTTAATATCTGTTAAGTGTATACCTAACAGTAAATTTACTGGGTTATAGGATATGTATGGGTTTGCCTTTAGTCAAAAGTGCCAGTTTCCCAAAGTGGTTGTAACAGTTTGCATTCCCATGAACAGTGTATGAGAGTTCTCATTGCTCCACATCCTCATTAACAATTGGAATTGTTAGTATTACTATTTTATTTTTTTGCTGTTCTGATGGATGTGAAGTTCTATTTGTAGTTTTAATTTTCATTTCCTTGATGAGTTAAGATGTTTACCATTTTTTCATAAGTTTATTGGATACCTATTGTGAAGTGCCTATTCAGATCTTTTGGTTTGTTTTCCTTTGTGGTGTTTGTCTTTACAAAAAAAATAATTTATTTGAAGGAATTCTTTTTGTGTTTTGGATAAGTACCCTTTATTTTTTATTGAAAACATTTTCCCCTTGTTCAATGGTCTGCTTTTTCCCTTTCTTTATGATATTTAAGAAGTATCTCAAGTTCATACAAATATTTTCTCTCTTTTAATATAGGTATTTATAGTTGTAAATTTCTCTCTAAGCACTGTTTATTCCATAAGTTTTTATATGTTGTTTTTGTTTTTATTCATCTCAAGTGTTTTCTAATTTTCCTTTTGATTTCTTCTTTGACCTATTGGTGATTTAGGAGTTAATTTCCACATATTTGTGGGTTTCCCAATTTTCTTTCTGTAATTGATTTTTAATTTAATTCCATTGTGGTCAGAGAATATACTTTGTATGTTTTCAATCCTTTTCAGTTTGTTGATGCTTGTTTTATGACCTAGCATATGGTCTGTCCTGGAGAATGTTCCACGTGTGCTTTAGAAGAATGTGTATTCTATTGTTGGATGGAGTATTCTCTAGATGTCTGTTTGATCTAGCTGGTTTGTAGTGTTTAACTTTTCTGTTTTCTTTGTTAATCTTCTATCCTGTTCTATTCATTATTGAAAATGGAGTATTGAGGTCTCCCAGCTATTGTTGGATTGTCTATTTCTACCTCTGATTGAGTTGTGTTTCATGTATTTTGAGGGCCTGCTATAAGATGCATATATGTTTATAACTTTATATCTTACTCATAGATTGACACTTTAATTGTTATAAAATGTTCCTCTTCACCTCTAAAAACATTTTAGAGGCTGTCTGATGTTAGTATATCCATTCCACTTCCTTTATGGTTACTCTTTGCATGGTGTCTTTTTCCATCCATTTACTTTCATCCTATTTGCGTCTTTGAATCTAAAGTGTGTGTTCGTAGACAGCATTAGTTGGATCTTGTTCTTTTTTAATCCAATCCTACAGTCTCTACCTCTTGATTTTATTGTTTAATCCATTCACTTTTTTTTTTTTTAAAGATTTTGTTTTTTCCTTTTTCTCCCCAAAGCCCCCCGGGTACATAGTTGTGTATTCTTCGTTGTGGGTTCTTCTAGTTGTGGCATGTGGGACGCTGCCTCAGCGTGGTCTGATGAGCAGTGCCATGTCCACGCCCAGGATTCAAACTAACGAAACACTGGGCCGCGTGCAGCGGAGCGCGCGAACTCAACCACTCGGCCACGGGGCCAGCCCCTAATCCATTCACTTTTTAAAATTTTTGCTGAGGAACATCTGCCCTGAGCTAGCATCTGTTGCCAATCTTCCTATTTGTATGTGAGCCACCACCACAGCATGGCCACTGAGAGATCAGTGGTGTAGGTCCGTGCCCAGGAACCGAACCCGGTCCACCAAAGTGGAGCGTGCCAAACTTAACCATTAGGTCACTGGGGCTGGTCCTCCATTCACATTTAATATTATTGATGTAGTTGGATTTATGTCTGCCATTTTGCTTTTTTTGTTTATGTCTCATATCTTTTTGTCCTCCTGCACCTCCTTTATTGCTTTCTTTTGCATTCAGTGAATATTTTCTAGTGTAACATTTTAATTCCTTTAATGATTTTTTAAACTATTTTTTGAGTTATTTTCTTAGTGATTGCTCTAGAGTTTACATTACATATCTTATTAGAATCTACTTCAGATTTATAGTAACTTAATTCCAGTGATATATAGAAACTACTCCTATATAGCTACTCCAGCCTCCCCGTTTTTGTTACATGTACACTTATGTTACAAGCCCAAAAATACATTTTTATAATTCTTACTTTATGTAATTTCATGTCTTTTAAAGAAACTTGAGGTTAAAAAAGGGAAACACATACATATTTATAGTTTTTATACCAACTTTATTATTTTTCATCTCTAGTTCTCTTAATTTCCTCCTGTGATTTAATTTACCATTTGATGTCAATTCCTTGCTCCAATAGAGCTTGTCTCCACCTGCTTTATTTATGTTATTATTGTTAAATATATTACATTTCTGTATATTATAGGCCCCAAAATACAATTGTATACGTGTTGTAGGTGCCATTGCTTTTTAAATCAGTTAAGAGAAGAAAGGAGAAAAAATATACAATTAAACTCTTTTTACTGGCACTCCTGTTTTCTTATGTAGATTTGAATTATTCTCTGGTGTAGCCAGAAGAACTGACTCTCATTCCTCTGCCAACTCAAATCTGCTGTTTAGCCCCTCTAGTAAATTTTTCATTTCAGTTATTGTACACTTCAACTCCAGTATTTTCATTTGCTTATTTTGTATATGTAATTCCTAACTTTTCATTGATATTTTCTATTTGATGAGACTTTGTCATGATACCTTCCTTTAATTCTTTAAGCACGGTTTCCTTTAGTTCTTTGAACGTATTTATAATAGCTGCTTTGATCTCATTGCTGAATCCAACGTTTGGGCCCTCTCAAAGGCATGTGCACAATCTCCCTGACCACCAGAGATGACTGTGGTTTTGGCCATGTTCTCTTTGTTTCTTTTGGTGATCTCACCATTAAGCTTTTGGCTGGTGTGCTTCTATTGCTATCATACCCAGTTGTTGGCTCCACTAATTGCTAGCTGATGGCTCAGTTGTTTTCATCAACATCTAAGGCATAAATTGCTCCACCGTCTGATTGCATTAAGTTAGGTCTCTGCAGATGCTAAGTGTTGCTAGTCTTTGAGACTTGTGCTTACCCCAAGAGGGCTCTTACTACCCTTCTCTTTGACTTGTTCTTATAGCTGGTGTGTAGCTTTGCTTGTTGCTACCACTGTCTTGGAACTACCAGCCTCCTTTTAGCTGTTCACTCCCAAGATCTCCATAGTTTTGGTCAATGCTCTTAGAAATAAACTTCCTCACAGTCTGTTTCAAATAAAGTTAGTTTACTTTGGTAGAGAACAGAGCTTTCTGTTTTTATGGTCTTTCTTTTACCCTGAAAAACACCTGCTTTGCTTCAGTGGAGTTAGAAGCAGAGATGGGAGATCACTTTTTTTTTTTTTTTTTGGTGAGGAAGATTGTCACTGAGCTAACATCTGTGCCAGTCTTCCTCTGTTTTTTTGTATGTGGGATGCCACCACAGCATGGCTTGATGAGCAGTGTGTAGGTCTGAACCTGCAAACCATCAGCCGCTGAATCAGATCACATGAACTTGACCACTATGCCACTGGGCTGGCCCTGGAGATCACTTCTTTTGAAGTGGTACCCCACTCTAGGAGTAGGGCACTGGGTGAGGATGGTAGCCCCTATTCTTAGCTTGCCTCTCTTAGTAAAGAACCTCTGCCTTATGAGTGAGCAGTTGGGACCCAGTATTTTTGGTGTACTATACCTGGACTAGAGCTTTTGGCTTATAAGTGGGGTTGGGGAAAGGGACCCACAGTCTTCTCATCCATGCCTGCCTGGCATAGAGTTTCTGCAACATGGAGCTGGGGGTGGGGTGGATGGTGAGAGATGCCAGCAGGCTTCTCCTCCTGGAATGAAATTATTGTCCTAGTCTGAGGTAGGGGAGCTCCTGTAGCACCCGTCTGGTGTAGAACTTCAGTCACCTTAAGTTGTGGGGTGTGAGTGAGAGTGGCTTATGGCTCAAATGTCACAAATGCTTGCTTTTCTCACTTCAATTTAGTGTATGTTTTCTTGAATAAATGTTTCTCCATTTGCTGTATGTCCTTAGGACAATTTCCAGAGGCATTAAATGGTTGGTTGTTTTTTTAAAAAAAATTTTCACCAGTTCAATGGCTATTTCACTGGAGAGATGGTCCACTGAGCTCCTCATGCCACTGTTCCTGAAATCCTACTCTCCTATGTTATCTTCAGAAACTTTGTTATTATTATTATGCTTTTCACATTTAGATCTATAATCCTCTGAAGTTGATATTTTTCTATGTGGAGTGAGGTAGGAGTAAGTTTCATTTCCATATGGCTATCTGATGTCCCAGCACCATTTATGGAAAAAAATTGTTCTTTCCCACTGTTTTGCAGTGCTTCCTTTTTTGGTAAATCAAATGTCTGTATCCAGAAACAGGTCTGTTACTAGGCTGTATATTCTGTATCATTTGTATGTTCTTGTGCTGGTACCATACTGTTTTAATTACCATAGTTTAATGATTAGCTTGATTTATCAGTAAAACAAACTTTCCTGCTTTGATAGTGAGTTATAAGGATGTTCTTCCAAGATTTCTGTCCCCGGATTGTTCAGTTGAATGCTAATCTAGGTAGCGCTGTGAAGGGATTTTGCAGGTGTAAGTAAGGCTACTAATCAACAGACCTTAAAATAGTGAGATTATCATGGATTATTTGGGTGGCCCCTGGGGTAATCACACAAACCCTTAGAAACAGAAGAGGCGGAAGAGAAGGCAAGAAGAAGGCAGAAGGACAAAGCAGAAGAGAGATGGGGTAGATGGAGAGGTCAGAGAGATTTGACTCAGAAACATGAAAAGGACTTGAGCTGCTCTTGTTACCTTTGGAAGGGGGCTGTGTGCCAGGGAATATAGGCAGCCCCTAGACGCTGAGACCAACCCTCACTTGATGGATAGCAAGGAAGTGGGAACGTCTGTCCACTACAGCTGCTTGGAACTGAATTTTGCCAATATCCTAAATCAACCTGGAAATGGATTCTTTGCTAGAGTTTCCAGACAGGAACACAACCTGGCTGATAGCTTGCTTTCATTCTTGTGAGACTCTAAGCAGAGAACCAGCTGAGTCATGCTGTGCCAAGATTTCTGACCCACAAAAACTGGAGGTAATGAATGGGTGTTTTAAGCCACTAAATTTGTGGTAAATTGTTAGGACGGCAATAGAAAATTAATACACACTTTATTGATTTTCTTCAAGATTGCTTTGGCTATTTTTGGCTGAGTTCTGCAAAAACAAACCAACCAATCTATTGGGGGTTTGATTGAGATTGCCCTGAATCTGTTGATCAGATCTTTACAATATTGAGTGTTCCAATCCATGTATATAGTCTAGTCTCTGCATCATTTCAATCGTATTTATAGTTTTCTCTGTAATAATCTTGCATAATTTTATTAACACTGCTAGGTGTTTTATTTTTATTTATTTATTTATTTTTATGTATTTATTTATTTTTTCTGGGAAAGATTTGCCCTGAGCTAACAACATCTCTTGCCAATCTTCCTGTCACTTTTTTTTCCCTCCCCAAAGCTCCAGTACATAGTTGTATATTCTAGTTGTAAGTCATTCTAGTTCTTCTTTGAGCTGCTGCCACAGCATGGCTACTGACAGATGAGTGGTTGTGGTTCCATGCCGGCATCTGAACCCAGGCTGCCGAAGCAGAACGTGCTGAATTTTAACCACTAGGTCATCAGGGCTGGCCCTTATTTTTAGTTTTTGATGTTATTGTAAATGATATCACTTTTTAACTGTTATTTTCTATTTATTGCTGATATGTAGAAATTCAGTTAATTTTTGCATATTTACTTGGTAATGAGCAACCTTGCTTGTAATTCTGATAGTTTATCTCAACTACATTCATTTTTCTATGAACATATGGCCTATGAATGATAATTTATCTTTTTCAATCTTACAGCTTTTTTTAATTGTCTTATTACAGTGACTGTCTAGTACAGTGTTGAATAGATTGGTTATAGTGGGAATCCTTGTGTGACTCCTAATTTTGGAAGTAGAGGGGACAGTCAGTATTTCATTGTTTAGTATATAGACATTTTGGATCTATCCTTTCTCAGATTAGGAAATTCCTTTCTACTGCTAGTTACTAGGTTGTTTTTGTTTGAATCATGAATGGATGTTGAATTTTATCAAATGCTTTTTCTACATCTATTTATTTATTTATTTAAAAGATTTTATTTTTTTTCTTTTTCTCCCCAAAGCCCCCTGGTACATAGTTGTATATTCTTTGTGGGTCCTTCTAGTTGTGGCATGTGGGACACTGCCTCAGCGTGGTTTGATGAGCAGTGCCATGTCCGCTTCCAGGATTCGAACCAACGAAACACTGGGCCGCCTGCCGGAGCGCGTGAACTTAACCTCTCGGCTACGGGGCCAGCCCCTCTGCATCTAGTTAGATGATCATTTAACTTTTCTCCAGATTTTTTTTAATGCAATTAATTATTTTAATGCTCTTCAAGTATTAAACCAACTTTGATTTTCTGGACTAAACCTAATTTAATTGTAAGCCATTCTTCTTTTTATACAAGTTACTTTGCTGATCTTTTGTTTAGTATTTTTGCGCTTATGTTCATGAATGAGATAGGTCTGTGACTTGCCTTTCTCATAATGTCCTTGTCAGGTTTTGTATCAAGGTGATACTGGCTTCGTAAAAATGAGTTGGGATGTGCTTTTCTTTGTTTTAAAACCATTATCTCAAAGGATTTATGTAAGAAATGTGTTATAACTTCTTTAAATATTTGGTAAGATTCACTGAGGAAGCTTTCTAGGCCTGGACTTTTCTCTGTGAAGTTTCAAGTAATGGCTTCAACTTCTATAGTGTCAAAGTACTCTCTGGAGTTTCAATTTTCACATCAGTTTTGGTAGATTGTGTTTTCTAGGAATTCCTCCATTTTATCTAAACTTTCAAATGGGTCTGCATAAAATTGTAATTAATATTTCCTTGTGATCTTTCTATGTCTAGGATCTGTAGTGATGTCCTCTTTTTCATTCCAGATAATCACTATCTTTGCTCTTTTTTTTTTCTTGCTCCATCTTACCAGTTTATTAGTCTTTTCATGGAGCCAACTTTTAGCTTTGATTATTCTTTCTCGTTTATGTTTATTTTCTATTTGATTGATTTTTGCTGCTTTCTTTGGGTTTAATTTGCTGTTCTTTTTCTAGACTTTTGTGACATGACAAATGCTTAGCTCTTGGATTTTCAGCCTTCTTCCCCTTCCTCCAACATGTATTTGAGGTTATAAAGTTTCCTAAGCATGAATTTGGCTTCCTTTCTCAAATTTTTTTGCTTTTTTAAAAAATTAAGGTGAAATTCACAAAACATACAGTTAACCATTTTAAAGTGTATAGTTCATTCCCCCAGGTCTTGATATGCATGTGTATGTCCATATATATGTGTGTGTGTGTGTGTGTGTGTATTCAGCCCAAAACATTCCATAATTTCCACAATTTCTCTTTGATCCATGGATTATTCAAAAGTATATTGGTTAATTTACTTAAAAACTTAGTAAAGTTTTTCTAAATTGCTTTTTCTTACTGCTTTCTAACTTAGCTCACTATAATAAGAACTGAATCTATAAGATTTCAATTCTTTAAAATTTGAGACTTGCTTTATGACCCAACATATAGTCTTTCTTGGTAATTATTCCTTGTATATATACAACAACAGAAAAAATTTCAGAGAAAGTTTGTTAAAATGTCCCGAAATGATTGTAGATTTGTTTGTTTCTCTGTATAGTTTCTGTCATTTTTGGTTTTATATACTTAAACTATGTTATAGGTGTTTACAAGTTAAGAATTTTATATCTACCTGCTAAGTCAAACCTTTTGTTATGATGAAATGTTCCTCTTTATCTCTACTAATGCATTTTGTGTTATAGTGTACTTTAGTGTTAAGACAGATAACACTAGCTTTCAGTTGCTAAGTGTTTGCATGGTATTTATTTTTCTATTCTTTTACTTTCAACTTTTGTTTATATTTTAGCTGTCTTTTGTAAGTAGCACATATTCTTTAAAAAAAACTAGTTTGACCGTGTTTATATTTCAGTTGGAACATTTAGTAAATTCACATTTAAGATACTTACTGATAGATTTGGGTTTAAATTGATGTTCTTAATAAATCATTTCTGTTTATCCTGTTTCTTTGAAGTTTCTCTTACTTTCCTTTCTGCCTTCTTTTGGATTGTTGTTATTTTTTATTTCAAATAATCCTTCACAGTTAGCTTAATGGTTATATCCTTTTTTTTGTTTTTGTTTTTAGTGGTTATCCTACAAATTAAAATATGCCTTCTTGACTTGTTAAAGTGTAATGTAAGTCAGCACTTTTTCCTCTTCCTGGTAAATGTAACAGCTTTAGAAAACATCAAGTGTACATTTCCCTCTCCCAAATTATATGCTATTATTACTGAATAGTTTAGTTCTTTATATATCTTAACTACCCACAAGATAATATTAGTGTTTGTACAGTAATATTGCATTTATATTTACCTGTGTATTTACCTTTTTTTTTTAAGGAAAAAAAAAACCTGAGTTAATTTTCTATCTGCCTGAAGAATACTCTTTAGTATTTTCTCTATTTGGGCCTATCTAGTGTAAATTGTTATTGTTTGTCTGCTAATGGGGATCTAGGTAGGCAGTTATTTTCATTTAGCACCGTTGCATATTATTGCAATGAGATCTGGTTTCCATTGTTTCTCTTCAGAAATTAGCTGTCAGTCTTATTGTTGCTCCTTTGATGGTAATCTAGCTTTTAGCCTCTGGTTGCTTTTCAGATTTAGGGGGATTTACTTCCAGTTTTCAAGCAGTTTTACTGTGATGTGTCTTTTTTTCTACTTGGTGTTTGTAGGACTTCTGAGATCTGTAACTTGGGGCTTCCCTATCCAATGCTACTGGCTGTATGTGTCTATTTAAATTAATTATCATTTAAAAAGTTAAAAATTCAGTTTCTCACATTTCACATTCTCATCACCCACATGTAGTTTTAGCTGCCTTATTGGCAGATGGAGAACATTTCCATCATTGCAGAAAGTTTGTTGGCCAGCACTATTAAGGGCTTTCATAAGTTTTGGGAAATTCTCAGCCCATTAGCTCTTTGACTAGTGCTCTTGTCCTGTTGTCTTATCTCCTTCTGGGATGCCAGTTATATTTGTATCAGACTTTCTTATTGTATGCTGTATGTTTCTTATCCCCTTTTCTGTATTTTCATCTTTTTATTCCTGTGTACCTTTTTGAAGATATGTTTTTCTGAGCTATCTTCTAGTTCACTAATTTTCTGTTGAACTATGTCTAATATGCACCAAACTCACTACTGAGTTCTTAATCCGTGTTCTTTTACTTTTTAGTTCTGGAAATCAATTTGGTTCTCTTTTGAGTTTCAGGTTCTCTGCCAGAGTTCTCAGTTTTACTATCAGCATGGTTGTTTGAAAGTCAAATAACTTTATTTTCTAGATCTGTTTGGGTCTTGTTGCATGTTTCATTTGCTATTCAGTCATGTGTTATTTTCTTGGCTTTCTGTTGTTTTTCTAAAATTACATTTGGGACTTTTTTTTAATGAAAAACTATAGAAATAATTTGGGCCTAGAATGATGGCAGTCTTCCAGGACAGGATTTACATTTACATTTACATTTTGGCAGAAGTAGAGGGACACTATAAATCTCATATTTTCTTGAGCCACTTTTCAGAATTGAGATTAGAAGCTGGACTGTACTCTTGCTCTGAGCTTTAATCCACTCTTGCTCTGAGATTGGGATCCCAATCCAAAGTTTGGGGGAGGCTCTAGATTTCATTTTTTGTCTGGCTAGCCCAGTGATGCTGCCAGAGTTTTGCGTAGCTTCTCAGCCTCTCAGTCACTAGTTCTGGAATCAGCAAATGCCTCTAGGGGCAGGGAAGCCTCATAGACCTGACTCATCTCTCTGGAATTTCTTTTTTTCCTGAATTTTGGCCCCATGATTCTTCACTGCCTAATATCTATAAGCAGACTTTTCTTTTAAAATTTTAGTCCAACTTTTCAAGTTTCCTCAGCCAGAAGATTGATCTGATTTACCTAATTGCCATTACTGGTAGTAAAAAGTTCTTATTTGCTTTTGTTTTTAATGCTTTCATTGGTTTGAAAATTTGGGGTGAATTTGAATCTTTTTTCCTCCTCTCGCCACTCCCTTCTTTCCTCTCTCCCTTCTTTCCTTTCTTTTGTTTTAATTGCCAATTGGTTATGTATAACACTTTGAATAGGGCCAACTTGTGGAGTAGTTAGCCATCTGGAGTTGTAGGTTTAAGTTGAAGCAAAAATATCTTTGCCTTTAATGCCTTGAAGATTACTGTAATTTTTAAAGCATTTTTTGGGCAATGAAGTAGTACCGGTGTAAGTTATATTTGGGTTCAAATAAACAATCTTTAGAGCATTACAGTGTTTTTTTACCAGCTCTTTTCTTCCTTCATGAAATACTTATAATGAAGTTGGTTGCAGTGAGCATGATGCTGAAGAAGTATAACAAATCATAATGTTTGTCATTTACAAGAATTTGTAGTTTTGCATTTGTATATGATGTTTTTGGCTAGAATAATGTACAGCTGTCTTTAATGCCAGCAGCAGGCTGTAGTCTTCTTGGCTTTTGGATATTTTTCAGACATTGTAATTACTGGGTAAATTTGTTAGTAATCGAAGATAGTGGTAATGAATGTATCGTTGAGTAAATGATATCTGGGACTACTTTTTTTCTGTTATTATGAAAAGGCAATATATTGATAAAGTTCTAAAATAATATACGTAGCTCACAATCCTGCACTCAAATATAGCTTTTTGAGTCTGGAAAAAACTGTTTTCTAGTCAGTTAGTCATAGTGGAGTTGTATCTCATTCAGGAGTTATGTTCTAAAAGGTCATAGTTAATCTTTGCACCTTTCTTTCATAACTTAATGGCTGGGATCCATTTTTTTGATGGACATAGACACTGTTCCTTTAAGGTTGGATATTTTCTCAGTTCTTTCCACTACAGGTAAAAATGTGACACACATTTTTATTTTGTTACTTTGCTTCTTTTAAGTTATTGCCCTTTGAACAATAGTTTATTGGAAAAAACTGTTTTAGCTTTAGAAACAGACTTTTAGGGTTGCTAAATACACTATAACACTTCATATGCCTTTGGAAATTTTCATGCCTCATACGTTGTAGTTATTGTTTCAATTTAAGTTATTTGGTCAAAAAGTACCAGTTTCTTTCCGGATATTACTATATTGTAAGAATTGTATCTACTTACAGTGCCACCAGCAACACACATATGAACCAGTTTAATGGAAACATCAGTGGTAGTATATTTAAAAAGTGTTTGGCTTGTTAAGTAGTTGTGATATTCCAGATTATTTTACTTGCATATATATATGATTACCAAGAACATAAGCAGTTTTCCACATGTTCATTACCTTTTCTGTTTGTTATTTAAGAATTATTTAAATTTCTTAAGACTTATTGAAAATGATGACAATTTTGAATTGCTTGATCATAAAATTGTTTAGATAAGTATCTTTTTTAGGAGAGAACCAAGTTAATTAACTGAGGTCACGTCTTTGATACCATGGAGCCATTACTACAGTTTATTACTTCCAAAGCTTACTTTTACTACAATATTTACTAACTACAAGGAATGTGATAGTTCTCATGTTAAAATTACTTGCATTTCTTTGTACTGTTTAATTTACTTCTCTAGATTAGGGAATAGTAGAAAAAAATGATCAGAATTTTAAAAGGGGGGTAAATTATTTCAGCTTGTTGCCAAAATACTAGCATCTGAAATTTGAGGGTTTGAAATAGAGACTTTTCAGATCAGTATACCAGGGTATGACAAGCTGCTTGCTAGGATCAGTTTACAGTAATTTAACTCTTTACTTGCTAAAACCAAGATAAATATGTTAAATATGTTGTTTTAAGTATCTTAAGATTTAACAAATGTTGTTCTTAAATTTTCTGTTACTAAGTTATTGGCTAAAACATAGGTGCATGGCTAGTTAGAACACTGTCTGAAACTTGATGGTTGAAGGATTTTATTTTATCTTTGAAAGCTAATGATAAATTAACTCCCCACCCTGAGCTTGGTTTTAGCAAGAAAGTGATCAAAATGATAGAAACTTTTCGTTAATTATCATGAGTTCTCAGCAGTTTTATTGTGTATTTAACTGTTTTTAGGATACCTTTTCTAAATTTGTATAAAGTAAATATAACGTTAGCCCAGTTATTTCAGAATACAAAGCTGTATGATTAAGTCAGTGTATAAGTCCTATATTTGTTAAGAGTGCCCAAAGAGCTTAAGAACCTACGAAAGTTTATCCTAAGATTGAGAGTTACTCCAGATACAGCAGGTATTAAAAATAAAAGCATTTGTGCACGTGCCTGTGTGCCTCTGTGTATGTGTAGATGTCTTGGTTGTAGAAAGAAAATAAAAAGCTACATAGAAGACTGTGGTTTTTTACTTTTAAACAGATCATTGAATCAACATTTAAAAAAATGGATACCTCTTCTTTTTATTTGCTTCATTTTATTTCTGCTTTGCACCTAATTCGTTATTTTGGAATTAGATAAAGAGCACGAGTTGGCGAACTCTTTTTTGTAAAGGATGTGTTAGTAAGTATTTCAGGTCTTGTAGACTGTACCATCTCTGTTGCAGCTACTCTCTGCCCTTGTGCCGTGCGTGTGCGGCTCTGGACAATATGCAGATGAATGAGCATGGCTGTGTACCAATAAAACCTTATTTATGGACCTGAAATTTGAGTTTCATGTAATTTCTACTTGTGAATTATTCTTGTTTTGATTTCCCCCCTGCAATCATTAAAAATGTAAAAAACCATTCTTAGTTTGTGGGAAGTATAAAAATAGCCAATGCTACCCATCCCTGGTCTAGAGTAACTTTCCCTGAGGAAGTTGAGCTCTTCAAGTTAACCAGTTATCTAAGTAGTTTTGGCTAGTTTTAAGTTGAAGAGTAAATGTTTCTCTTTTAATAGATGGAGAGAAATTGTTAGCTCTGTATGTTAGTGAAAAGATTTTAGCCAATTGTGCTTTTTTTTTTTTTTAGTTTTAATTGTGGTAAAAGACCCATCACATTTACCATCTTAACCATTTCTAAGTGTTGAGTAGTGTTACGTATATTCACATTGTTGTACAATCTCCAAAACTGATTCCTCCTGCAAAACTGAAACTCTATGCCCATTAAACAACAGCTTCCCATTCCCCTCTGCCCCAGCCCCTGAAAACCACCATTTAGTCTTTGTGTCTATTAATTTGACTACTTGAAATACATCATGTAAGTGCAGTCATACATGTTTGTCTTTTTGTGACTGACATATTTCCCTTAGCATAATGTCCTTAAGCTTTATCCATGTTGTTGCATGTATCAGAATCTCCTTCCTTTTTAAGCCTGAGTAGTATTCCATTATATCTATATACCACATTTTGTTTATCCATTCATCCACTGGTGGACACTTAGTTGCTTCCATGTCTTAGCTATTTTGAATAATGCTCTGTAAACATGGGTGTATAAATATCTCTTTGAAATCCTACTTTCTGTTCTTGATTAGATACATACCCAGAAATGGGATTACCGGATCATGTGGTAATGTTATTTTTAATTTTTTGAGGAATTGCCATCCTGTTTTCCATAGCAGCTGAACCATTTTGGTCCCGTGCCGCCAACAGTGTACAAGTGTTCCAATTTCTCTACGTCTTTGCCAACAGTTTTCTGGGTTTTTTTATTGTAGCTGTCCACATCTCATTGTGGCTTTTATTTACATTTCGTTAATTATTAGTGATGTTGAACATCTTTTTATATGCATTTGGACCATTTGTATATCTCTGGAGAAATGTTTATTCAAGTCCTTTGCTTGTTTTGAAATCAGGTTATTTGTTAGCTGACCATATTATTTATTTATTTATTTTTGAGGAAGATTAGCCCTGAGCTAACGTCTGCCACCAATCCTCCTCTTTTTGCTGAGGAAGACTGGCTCTGAGCTAACATCCATGCCCATCTTCCTCTACTTCATATGTGGGACGCCTACCACAGTATGGCTTGCCAAGCGGTGCCCTGTCCACACCTGGGATCCGAATCGGTGAACTCTGGGCGGCCAAAGCAGAATGTGCAAACTTAACTGCTGTGTCACTGGGCAAGCCCCTGACCATATTATTTTAGGAATACTGTTTCTTTGTTCTCTTTCAGTGTGTCTACAGGTACAGATAAGTAAATTGACATAATTTATCCTTGCTTATAAAGGTAGTATCTTGCAAGAATGAGGAACACAGTAAGTGGAAGTTCTGATTTGCTGAAAGCCAGTCTAATAGAGAAACTAACCATTTCATAGTTATTTTTAACAGTAGATGAACAGCACCCTGGGAAGATGAAGTACATATAATGTGACTAAAAAAGAAATAGGATTGATTTTTGTGTGTCACATAGAATTATTCAATCACAACTTGCCTATATATTGGTAATCAAATAGTACGTTAAGCAGATAAGTTTAGAGAATTTGTATGCTGTGTGGTATTTAGGCTTACATGGTGAATAGTTCGTAAAATTGGTGCTGATGTACCCAGCCAAAATCATTTCAGGTTTTCTTCTTTTACATTATTTGTCTTTCTCTTTATAGTGTGAGTTCCAGCGTTGTCTTATTTGTCTTTTAGGCACAGTGACTTATAATAGTGCTGATCATATAAACGATCCATAGTATGGTTGAATTGTTCAGTGTCTTAGATGGTCAGTGAAAACAGTTTTTCTTCATCTTTTGTTCTTTTGCTTTCTGTATATTGAGCTGGGCTGTCTTTGTACCTATTCTTCCTCTTGCCACCCCATGCTCTTTGCCAATGATAATTGAGCCATTGCCCATAAAACAGTCCTTTGATTGGGCCTTAGTCTTTGTTGCTAGGTGAATAGGATGAGTGAGGCCTGCAGGAAGAAACTCATTGTCCCTAAAACACACCAAATTCAGTGTCTTCAAAAAGAAACTCATGATATCTCCCCACACCAGGTCCTTTTTTTAGTAACTGTTACTACCAGCTATCTGTGTGTAAACCAGAACACTTCCCTTTCCCTTACCTTTCAAATTCACTGTCACCAAGTCCTGTTGTTTCTTTTCTGTTCTTAGATACCTTTCTGATCTGCTACTGTTGTAGTCCAAGCTACTGTCTTCTCTTACCCAGATCACTACAGTGGTTGCCTAACTGGTATCCATGAATCCACTCTGGAATCTATAATTAGGCAGAAATGCAGAAGCTATAATACTTCCCAAGTAACAGTATTTAATATTCCACCTGACTAAAGTAGCTCAGCTTGTATCTTGTAAAAAAATTTATTATTATGAGCTATAGGAAATTATAGTTCCTTGATTTTCTAAATAAGGTCTGTCATGTTATTGAGTGTCTATTATTTGTCAGGAGGCATTTACCCATATATAGTATTGCGTTCATCTTCCCGTCAGTAAATTAGGTGATTATTCTCATTTTATCAATGAGAAAACTAAAGTTGAGACTTACTAAGCAGTAGTGCTGAGATACAAATTATGTTATGTTTTTTAGACCAGGTTTCTTCAACTTGAGAATTTGGGGATGCCTGAGAATATCCGTTAATTCATTCAACAAATATTTATTGAGAGTCTTTTATGTGTTGAGCAGTCTTTTAGGCACCTTGATATCTCAGTGAACAAATAAAGCCCCCAAATTCTTGTTCTTTTGGAGCTTATATTCTAGTGAGAGGAGATAGGCTGACTCATTGATACAGCTGCAGTCTCAGAATGACTATATCTGCCAGAGAGTTTCAGAACTAAGAAATGTTTGCCTGTCTTGGCAGGGGAAGGAGATATGTGAAATTTACCCAGGGTGCTCTCTAACCTGGAATAGCAGAGTAATCTATAACCTGGGGTAGCAGGGTAATCGCCAGTTCTTGCCTAGAGCTATGAACATGTGGCCTTACTAGTGATCAGGTGTTCTGTTAGCCTGTCTTAGAGTTGTCTAGTAGGCTGAATGGGCTTCAGTGCTGTGTCAAGTGTCTCCAAGGCCACCCTCATGTTCAGAGATTTGCTAGAAATTCTAGCGGGCTCAGCATATAGTTTTACTCAGGGTTGAGATCTATTAGAGTAACATAGTAAAGATACAGAGCCGGATTGTAAGGGAAAAAGGCCTAGGCAGAGTCTGGAGGAATCCATATGTAGGCCTCTGTATGTTCTCTCCCTCACAAGAGGGAGCACACACTCTTCCCCCAGCAAGGACAATGCAGCAACATGTGTGCATCGTGTTTGTTCAGGGAAGTCCACTAGAGACTCTGCACTCAAGGTTTTTATTGGAGGCACTTTCTTCTTCCTAATGTTTGCACAAACAGTCTGGGCACTGTGAGCCACTCTTACCAGTTAGGGAAAGGTGGGGATATCTTTGTCGGCAGGCCTTTCTGACGATAGGATCTTCAGCTCTACTATGTTAACCCTTTTCTACAGAGTTACCTAGTGACTCTGGGTGGAGATTGCTGGGGTGGGTCTGGGGAGAGATAAATATTTACATATTCTCTCTCCTACCATGCTTTGGGAGTCATTGTTGTAAGAAAAAATCCTAAATTCAAATAAAATGTTTTAGGTAGAAAGATGTTTGGTGGAGCACTGTTTTTAATAACAAAAAATTAGAAACCACTTGAATCACCGATGGTAGGGGAATAATTAAATATATTACTGTATATCCATTCAATGGAATGTTAAGTAGCCGTGAAAATAATGTTCACGAAAACATGTCATAATGTGGAAAATTGCTTTTGTATTATTGAAAGAATATGGAATATAAAATAGTAATTAGTGTAGAATCTTGACAGTAGTGATGGCTGTCAGACAGCTCTGTTAGTTCTGAAATTTGTGAATGTCCGTAAAATACAAATTCCCTCACAAAAATGTAGGAAAATATAAAAAGTTAACTTTTTGTTATGGAAAAATTTTTACATTTATTTAAGTAGAGTGAATATTGCAATGAATCCTAATATACCTATCGCACAACCTTGACAATCATTAGTTTTAGCACAAAAGTTTATTTGTAAGGAAATTTAAATAAACTTCATTAAAACGTGTACACTGCATTAGGGACTGGCTGGTGGCCTAGTGGTTAAGTTCAGTGTGCTCCACTTTGGTTCAGTTCCCTGGCATGAACTTACACCACTCATCAGTGGCCATGTTGAGGCGGTGACCCATGTACAAAATAGAAGATTGGCAGCAGATGTTAGCTCAGGGTGAATCTTCCTTAGCCAAGAAAAACCCCAAAAAACCCCTACAGACGGTTTTATTTAGTCCATCTCCAGCAGGGAAGTGCTGCATTACGCTGCATTATATTATTAGAGTAGTAACATTAACATGCAGTGAACTTATTATATAAATACTTAAGTTTATAATTTATCTGAAACTTGGTTTTTATGGCAAAGAATTGCCACTGTCATTTTCATCATTAATATTATTTATTGAGTTTATTTAGGGGGGACTTTTTTGAAAGCTTTTCAGTAGGGGGTTGGGTAACTATATGAGTTTCTGAATATTTAACTACCGATAAGTAAAAACAAATCCAGACTGAGAATTGGACACATAGAGGTTATGTAAGTTCCTCTCATTTAGCAGCACCTAAGCAAATGATAATTTTATTACATTATCAACTTTCAGGGTTGCTGTGGCTGAGATTGTAAACCTAGAAACACCTTTGAATGCCATGAGCTACTATGAAGTGTAATCTTAATTGTTGAATAAAAGTATACAAGAAAAAGACGGCAAGAAAATAAACCTGAATGTTGACATTGATTATTGGAAGTATGTCTTTCTGGGGGAACGTTATGATCTTAATGGGTTTATGCGCTAATTTATGTATCTGGAACCTAAACTTTAGGCATTTTCAGAGTTTTATAGCGATTTAGTACTAGGAATGATGGTTAAAGATTATTTTTATTTTCATGAAGCAGGATAATTTGTGTTAAACATGTCTATGTGGGCGTTTAGAGCAGGTAGGGTTCCTAAGCAGAGTAGTCTGTTTTTTGGGAAATCTTGTGGATTTATTAATTAAGAAACTTTATTTTTTCCTCCCCTGTTTGAAGGCTTAGGTTAGAGAAACTGAAAATAAGTGCGTAAATTGGACTGCTCTGTTGTCTGCTAATAACCTTTTGTTGTTTTCTCACATGATTTACTTGGGATACAATTTTGGACAACTTGCTTATTTTCTGGGACTCAATAATAGTAAGTCAAAATTGTTGAGGCTTTATATTCCAGGAATCTGCTAAGGGCTTACAAACATTATCTTATTTAATTCACATAACAATTTTGCAAGGTAGGGTCTGTTATTACCAGGATGTTATGGATGAGGAGGTCACTAAGTGGCAGAGCTGGGATTTGAACTCAGTCTAGCAGCAGAGCCCATGCTCTTAACCTTACAGCTATATTGCTACAATAAATGTCCACAGAAATCTATTTTAGGAGTCTCATTGAGGGTATGATAGAGATGATGTTGGTGAAATAATATGTTGAAATCACTGTATAAACATTTGGAATATTTTATCCTTGTTTATTATAATAATTGTTTTAGATAGTGTTTTTATAGGTAGATAGTGCTCAACTTGGACTTCTTACATATAGTACATGCAGCTTCCTTCCTGGTCAGAGGTTTACTTCCCTGCTGGAGATGGACTAAATAAAACCGTCTGTAGCCCTTTGCTCACCCTGCACTATTGGGATAGAAGAATAGACCAAAAAGGGGTACTGCAGGGCAGTGAGTCATCACTCTTCTTTTGAGGGTATATCAAATGGTTACCTCTGAGGAGTGGGATTTTGGGAGACAGAGAAGTATTGGGACTTTTCACTTTTATATTCTGTATCGTTTATTTCAACAAGCATGTGTTACATTAGTAATGGGAAAACGCATGAAACTAAAAAGTAATTAGTACTTAGATTAGGGACTGGATACCAGTTGACTTTCTGGTAGTGAGGAGAAGGTAAGTACTAAGTCAGTTTTTGCCAAACTCCTTATTTTGGAGCTTTCCTAGAGAATCTTCCTTCATACATGTGCAAACACGTACTTTCTCTGCTCACTTGCTCTCTCTCTCACACCCACACCCTTCCACCCTTCCACCCTTCTTTTGGGCCCTTCTTTGGGGACAAGGATCCTTAGTTGAGTGCATATAAGTTCTAACAAAAAGGAATATAACTTAACCTCTCTCAGTGTCTCAATTTCCTTATCTTTAAAATGAGGACTATATGTTAAAATAGAAAAATAGCCTAGTATAAAAATAGATATATATGTGTGTCTATGTGTATGTACACACATTTATATGTATGCATATGTATACGTGTATAGAGAGATTGATTTTAAAAATAGCAAATTATTATAAGCCTGAAACTAGAGCAGAGGAGTTAGTTATATCACTACTACATTAACAAAAAGAAATTAGACATTGTAGTATATGCCATTCTACCTACCAGGATCTTCTGACCTCAGGGAGTAAGCTGGAACAGAGCTTATAGATATTATATGTGCCAGTGTTTATTGATCACTTGTGTTTAGCATACATGTATACCTACATTTATTGAATACTTACTAAGTGACAGGTGTAATTCAGAACTCTTTTTTGGGGGGGGGGGGGCGGGCTTAGGAAGGTTATTCCTGTGCTAACTAACATCTGTTGCCAATCTTCCTCTTTTTTTTTTTTTTTTTTTTTTTGCTTGAGGAAGATTAGCCCTGAACTAACATCTGTGCCAGTTTTCCTGTGCTTTATATGTGGGCCACTGCCATGGCATGGCTGTGAGTGGTATAGGTCCACGCCTGGGATCTGAACCGACAAACCTAGGCTGCCAAAGTGTAGCATGCCAAACTCAACCACTACACCACCGGGTTGGCCCCTCAGAACTCTCTCTCTTTTTTTTTTTTTAAGATTGGCACCTGAGCTAACATCTGTTGCCAATCTTTTCTTTTCTTTCCTTCTTCTCCCCAAAGGCCCCCAGTACATAGTTGTATATTCTAGTTGTAGGTCCTTCCGGTTGTGCTATGTGGGACACTGCCTTAGTATGGTTTCATGAGCAGTGCTAGGTCTGCACCCAGGATCTGAACTGGCAAAACCCTGGGCCACCGAAGTACAGTGCACAAACTTAACCACTGGCCACAGGACTGGCCCCTCAGAACTCTTCATATAAACTTATTTTACTCTAACAACTACAGGGTGTGTACTTTTTTATTTTTATTTTTTTAATCTCCATTTTATATGTAAGGAAGCTGAAACATGGAGACTTTAAAGAACTTGGCCATACTTAGATGACTTATCTATCAGTTGTGTTTTTTTTGATGAAAGAAAAATTAGCTGCCAGACATTACTTTTTATTTGTAAGAATAAAATTGAAGTTAAATTACTCATTCTTTAGGGTCATGACAGTATAGAGGAGCAAAAACCAAAACTCTCCGTGCTTTACCTCTGATGCAAGCTGTGTTTCTTTATATGAATAATTTGATCTCAGTATGTCTGAATCCTTTGCTCTAAGGGTTACAACAAAATTGTTTAAAATGACTATTAATCTGACTTGGAGTGATTCTAAATCAGATCTGTCTTCTCTTTACCACAGGCTTATGTAACTGAATGTGTAGACTCGATTCAGAAACTTGGCTTTCTATGCTTACTCTTTTCAGTCATTCTAGGTGAAATATTTGGGGTGTGAGTGTATTTATGTATATATATATACACATACACCATACATATATATTTGTATGTGTGGATAAGTAGATGGATAGATATACATGGCTCAGACATAGATGAAACAGAATAAAGTACAGAAATAGACCCATGTTTATTGGGGAATGTGATAGATAACCAGAGAGGTGTTTCAAATCAGTGGGAAAAGGTTGAATTTGTGAGAAATTGTATGACATTTTCCTTTGGAAAAAATCTCTAGGTATAAACAGTTAAATTCTAAATGGATTAGATTTCCAAATGTTAATATTTAAAATATTAGAAAAAATCTAGGCAGTGTTTTTATTAGATTCATGGGGGAGAAAGGTTATTAGAAAATAAATTGGGCAGCTTTTGTGATAGCTCATTTAACGTATTCATTTAACTGCCAAAAAATTAGAATATTTGGTTTTAAATAGAAAATCAAACTGTGGAATAAATGATGGTATATAATGTAGACAACAAAAATAACTGTGTTCACTAAATACATGGTACAAAATACTGTATATGAAAATAGATGTGTTCTATTTATTAACCATGTTAAAATGAATCTTTAAAGACAAGAGTCAGAAGTAATACTAGAGTGTTAAATAGTGTAGACTGCTTGAATTCTTTGTTTCCTATACTTTCAAATGCATTAAAAAACTAATGAAAAGGAATGATTTAAATGGAATATTTTATCTTGTTGAAATAATTTCTAACATGATATTTCTGTTTTTAATCAATTCTCTGCCTTATCAGACATAATGTGAAAAATTTGACAGAAGAAAGACCTTTAATGTTCTGTATAAATCAGCTTATCAAATGTAATATGAAAAGTAACAATTAAAATCTGGAATGAATTAAAATGTTTTCAGACTTCAGGAAGTTTTAAATTTAAAAATGGAAGTTGATGGGTAAGCAGCAGTTGAATTTACTGTTGGAAAGGTCTTAGTGAACAAACTCCTTTCTTTAGTGTTTTGGTAACTGATAACATTTTGAAAACATGCTTTCTAGATATTTTGATTTTGTTTTGATTATCTTCCAAGGAAGATGAAAACTTAAGGTAATTAAAAAATGATATAATGAAAAATTGATTCCTTGTCATAAAAAATGGCATGACTATAAGTAGTGTTGACTAACCATGACTAATAATATGTCCAAATACATGCATCCTGTTTTAGATTGGCCACCTTGAGAGAGCATACTTTTATAATAACGGACATTTATTGAGTGAGTTTGTGAGTGTGTGTGTCAAAGAAAGGGAGAAAAAATGTTTATTAGAAGGGGTCATGACAAACTACACTAATGGGTCAAATTGTGGCCTTTATTTATCTTGTTCCCCCCCAAGTTTTTCTTCATAGAATAGGATGTGATTGATCTCTGATTTTGGGAGGTGACATCCCTTATTATATATTTTATGTGAAGTTTGGGGATTACAGTAAATTTTAGGGAGCAGTTTAGTAACAATAGTAGCATAATTAGGAGACAGGTGGTTGTATTTTGAGAAGGGGTATTCTTTAAGGGTGGTATAGTCTTCATATAGCTTTTATACTTTCTTCTTTTTGAAAAGTATAAACACTTATTGTATAGTAAAGAAGTTAATGGATTATGGCGAAATTATATATTCTTTAGAAAGTCTCACCTCTTGCAACTGAGGACCAAATGTTTGGGTAAGTTTCGGAAATGACAGTTTGATTCCATAAAAGATTAGAATCTTTGAAATGTGTTTGCTACAGTAGGAGTCAGCAAACTATTTTTGCATGGTAAAAAAAAAAAAGAAGAATACTTTGTGATGCATGAAATTCAAATGTTAGTGCCCATGAATAAAGTTTTACTGGAACACAGCTGTTTTTATATTAAAATGGCAGAGCTAAGTAGTTGTGACCGAGACCCTATATGGCATTCTCATCTCTTTGTACTGCTTTTGGTGCACTACAAATTACAGCGCTGCAGTTACAACCTGTTTTGAGTGCCACGTGTATTGCCAGTCTGCAATATTTTTAAAATTTTTTTTATACCAGTGCACATCTATCATGTCAAAACAAGAAAAGAAAAGAAAAATAGACTTTTAGTGACATGCTTTTAAGGCACAGTGGAGCGTATATTATTTTGTTATTGAATTACATAGGTAAATGTTGTTCTTATACCTTGACATCGTAGCTGTGATAGAATACAGTATATATTGACATTACTAGACTAAGCATACACTATAGCATTCTCAACTCTTTCAATTTTCTTAAAGTAATAGTTTAAAATGGAATATCTCATGATAGCATAATTTCTTCCTGAAAATAAAAATTGGAAATGAGGCTGCTGCTAAAATAGGTTTCTGAGTGTCTTGTTTGTTAGCCAAGCAAGCAACGCCATTTATTGATGGCGAGTTAATTAAATTGTGTGTGATAGCGGTGAAAAAAATGTGTCCAGAGAAAATAAACTTGTTTTAGACTATTAACTTTTTGGCAAGAACAGTTGCTTGAAGACTTGAGGACATTTGAAGCAACATCGATAGTCAATTAAAAAACAAGGAAAGTGATTTAGAGTGTTTTCCTTGGCTCTTGATGAATTGACAGATGTTCTTGATACTACTCTGTGGTTGTTTCTTTGAGGCATAAATGCCAAGTTTGAAGTGGCAGAAAAATTAGCCTCTGTGATTAGTCTGTAGAACAACTATAGGCGAGAATATTTTCAAAGTTGAGAAAACACTAAGTACAGTCTGAAGTGGAATCTGCTAAGATGTGCTACAGCTGATGGTGGTAAAAATACATGTAGAACAGAAAAAGGCTTAGTTGGACAAACTTACAGAGCTTGTAAAAATGTGAAGTGTTCAAAGCATATGGTTATTCGTTGTATTATTGGCTAGCAGGTACTTTGCAGAAAACATTTGAATTTATCATGTGTTATTGAATCAGTATTGTCAATGGTGAACTTCATTTGCTCTCTGGTCTTAACTAGCATCAGCTGCATGAATTTTTGTTAGAAATAGAAGCTGAATATCTTGACTGGCTTAGCAGTGGTAAAATTTTATTGGAAGGCTTTGAGCTTAGGACTGATGTTGAAATTTTTCTGAACAAACAGCCCTCAACCACTCTTATCAAATACTGCTTAACTTTGGAAATTAGGTTTTTCTGCAGACTTAGAAATGTTTTTAAATGAATTTAACCTAAAATTAAAAGACAAATAGTGCTTATATGCAAAGTTTAGCTGCATTAAAGTCATATCAGTGGCAACTGATGTTTGAATCACAGGTAACATCAAGCTGCTTTATATACTTCTCATGCTGTCAAACTGAGATTTCCATCCCCACGTGAATTTGCTTGCATGTATTTTCCAACCTCAAACTGTATTCCAGCGGCATTTTTCAGACATTGATGCAAGTGCAAAGAAAGTTTCTGTGTTTCAAAATCCATTAAATTGTGCACTTGAGGAACTTCTACCTAACCTTCAATTGGAAGCGATTAATTGCAATGTAATGACATACTAAAAGGCAAATATCAAAAGAATCTAATAGACTTCTATGACTGCCTTCCAAGTAATGAATATGCTCAATTAAAATCATATGCTTATGGCTTGATATTAGTATTCGGCAGTACCTATCTGTCAGAAAAGACATTTTCAAAGTTAAATACATAAAATTTGATCAGCATTATCAGACGAGTATTTGCAATGAATTTTGATGATGGGAAAGTCAAATTAAGTGAAATTTTACCCCCCCCCATTCCATTCTTTTCATTAGCAGACATATGTTATAAAATATTATACTCGGTTATTACTACATCTTGAATTTTGTCAATAAAAAGTTCGCGGGAAGTTTTTCTCTCATTGTATAAGCATCTGCATGATTTTGTTTCTCAGCTTACAAAGACTAAAATACTTATGATCAGGCCCTTTAAAGAAAAAGTTTGTGGACCTCTGTTCTTTAGCAGTGCTTCTTAAAAATGAGTGCACATAGTAATTACCTGAGGATCTTGTTAAAATGCAGATTCTGATTTGGTAGGTCTGGAGTGGGACTCAAGATTTTGTATTTTTTATAAGCGTTTAAGGTAGTAACAGATGCTGCTGGTGAATGGACTGCATTTTGAGAAGTGAGGCTCCCGTATTCAAGGTTAGATTTTTAGACAGATAGACTAATATTTGTTAAGCATCTGTTATGTGCCAGGAGTTATACTAGAGGCTGTTGTATATATTGCCTCTTTAAAATGTCATAAAAACTTGTTAGAAGGTGGTAAGGACTACAGTGAGGTTGGAACCCCGAGTAAGGGTTTTCAGTTGGAAACTGTTTTGTTTTCGTTTGTTCCTTCAGTCTATAGCTTCCTCCAGGACCTCATTGGAGAGGGTTGAGATCCTAGGGGAAGCTATACATCTAAGACACAAAAACAATGGGAAACAAAATACCACATTATTAGCTAGTCCAGGTCAAAGTAGGAACTGATGTCCTCATGTTCCCTGCTAAATTCCAGTGGGCCATCCGTCAGTTACCAAGCCAAAGAGTAGACATTGTATATAGCACACGTATGTTTTTAAGAATTGTGGTAAAATATATGTAATATAAAATTTAGGTGTACAGTTCTGTGCCATTAAGTATGTTCATGTAGTTGTACTACCATCATCACCACCATCCATCTCCAGAATTTTTCTGTCTTCCCAAACTCAAACTCTGTACCCATTAAACACTAACTCCCCATTCCACCCTGCCCCTCAACTCCTGGCAACTATCATTCTACTTTCTATTTCGGAATTTGATTACTCTAAGAACCTCATATAAGTGGAATCATACAGTATTTGTCCTTTTGTGTCCAGCGTATTTCACTTAATGTAATGTCTTCAAAGTTTATGTTGTAGCCTGTGTCAAAATTTCCTTTGTAGGGGCCAGCCCCATGGCCTAGTGGTTAAGTTTGCATGCTCCATTTCAGCAGCCCAGAGTTTGGCCAGTTCAGATCCTGGGTGTGGCAGACCCAGCACCACTCATCAAGCCATGCTGAGGTGGTGTCCCACCTAGCAGAAGTAAAAGGACCTACAACTAGAATATACAACTCTGTACTGGGGGGCTTTTGGGAGAAGAAGAAGAAAAAGAAAAGATTGGCACTAGATGTTAACTCAGGGCCAATCTTTAAAAAAAAAAAACAACAACTCTATCTTAAAGAAAAATTTCCTTTGTATTTAATGCTGAATAATATTCCATTTTATATACATACCACATTTTTTTTTGGTCCATTCTTTCATTGATGAACACTTAGTTGCTTCTACCTTTTGGCTATTAAGAATAATGCTGCTATCAACATGGATGTACAAATATTTATTTGAGTCTTTGCTTTTACTTCTTTTGGATATATACTCAGAAGTGGACTTTCTGGATTGTATGGCAATTTCATGTTTAATTTTTTGAGGAACTGTGACTGTGCCAGTTTATATTCCCACCAGTAATGCACAAGAGTTCAAATTTCTCCACACCCTTGCTAACACTTGTAATTTTCTGTTTTTTGATAATAGCCATCCTAATGGGTTGAAATAGTATCTCATTGTGGTTTTAATTTGCATTTCTGTAATGATTAATGATACTGAGCCTCTTTTCATGTGCTTATTGGCCAGTTGTATATCTTCTTTGGAGAAATGTCCATTCAAGTCCTTAGGCCATTTTTTTTCTTGAGTTCATAATAGTTTACAACATTGTGAAATTTCAGTTCTACGTTATTCCTTATCTGTCACCATATAAGTGCTCTCCTTCACCTCTTGTGCCCACCCCTGATCCCCTTTCCCCTGGTAACCAGTGAACTGTTCCCTTTTGTCTGTGTGTTTGTTTATCTTCCACATATGAGTGAAATCATATGGTGTTTGTCTTTGTATGGCTTATTTTGCTTAAAATAATACCCTCCAGTTCCATCCATGTTGTTGTGAATGGGATGATTTTGTCTTTTTATATGGCTGAGTAGTATTCCATTGCATGTATATATATATCACATCTTCTTTATCCACTCATTGGTCGATGGGCACTTGGGTTGCTTCCATGTCTTGACTACTGTGAATAATACTGCAATAAACATAGGAGTGCATAGGTCACTTTGAATTGTTGATTTCAAGTTCTTTCGATAGATACCCAGTAGTGGGATAGCTGGATCATATGGTATTTCTATTTTTAGTTTTTTGAGAAATCTCCATACTGTTTTCCATAGTGGCTGCACCAGTTTGCCTTCCCCACCAGCAGTGTATGAGGATTCCCTTTTCTCCACAACCTCTCCAACATTCATTTTTTGTCTTAGTGATTAGAGCTATTTTAACAGGTATAAGATGATATCTTAGTGTAGTTTTGATTTGCATTTCCCAGATGGTTAGTGATGCTGACCATCTTTTCATGTGCCTATTGGCCATTTGTATATCTTCTTTGGAGAAATGTCTGTTCATATCCTCTGCCCATTTTTTGATTGGGTTGTTTGTTTTTTTGTTGTTCAGTTGTGTGAGTTCTTTATATATTATGGAGAGTAACCCTTTGTTGGATATATGATTTGCAAATATTTTCTCCTAGTTGTTGGGTTGTCTTTTTGTTTTGATCCTGGTTTCCTTTCCCGTGAAGCTCTTTAGTCTAATGAAGTCCCACTTGTTTATTTTTTCTTTTGTTTCCGTTGTCCAAGAAGACATGGTTTTCGAAAAGATCCTTTTAAGATCGATGTCAAAGAGTATACTACTTAAGTTTTCTCCCAGAAGTTTATGATTTCAGGTGTTTCCTTCAAGTCTTTGAGCCATTTTGAGTTTATTTTTGTGTATGCCTCTGCCTGTTTTTTAATTGAATTTTTGTTGTTGTTGAGTTGTAAGAGTTCTTTATATATTCTGGATATTAATCCCTGATCAAATATATAATTTGCACATATTTTCTCCCATTCTGTGGGCTGCCTTGTTAGTGTCCTTGGATGCACAGAAGTTTTTAATTTTGATGAAATCCAGCTTATCTGTTTTTTCTTTTGTTGCCTGCTTTTGATTTCATATCCAAGAAATCATTGCCAAATCCAATGTCATAAAGCTTTTCTGCTGTGTTTTTTCTAAGAATTTTATAGTTTTAGGTCTTATGTTTAAGTATTTGATCTGTTTTGAGTTAATTTTTGTATATGGTGTTAAAGTAGGGGTCCAACCTCATATTTTTTAATGTAGATATCCAGTTTTCCCAGCACGATTTGTCAAAAAGACTGTCCTTTCCCCATTGAATGGTCTTGGCACTCTTGTCTAAAATCATTTGACCATATAAATGAGGGTTTATTTCTGGGTTCTCTATTTTATTCCATTGGTTTATATGTCTGTCTTTATATAAGTACCATATACTTATTTTTTTTTTTTACTTTTGACAGAGCCACTAAGACTGTTTTATTGGTGGATGGAAGAATTTTGCCTTTTTGTTTTTCAATGAATGGTGGTAATAAAACAGGAAAAACCATGGGGAAAAAATCTTTGACCTCATACCATACACAAATATTAATTTAGGATAAATCATGGAACTAAACAGAAAAACATAAAACTTTATGAAGATTATATTTTTTACTTTGGGGCATACCAAATTTTCTTAGAATAGAAAAATAACTATAAATAGGATAATTAGATAATTTTCACTTCATCAAAATTAAGCCCTTTTGCTTGTCAACAAAACCACTAAGAAAATGGAAAAAAAGTCAGAGACTCAGAGAAAATGTTTTTTCTGTCTATCTTCTATCTATCTACTATTTAACAATGACTTGTATCTAGAATACTTAATTAATTTCTACATATCAGTAACAACCTAATAAAAAGTTGGGCAACCAACTTGAAAATATTCTTAATATCAGCAATAAAGATATACAAATTGCCAGCAAGCTCATGAAAAAGTGCTAACATCATTAGTAATCAGGGCAATGCAAATCAGAATCAAAGCTGGATAGCACTTCACAGTGCTATAATAATTAAAGATAAAAAGACTGTCAACATCAAATATTGGCAAGCATATAGGCCTGTAAAATAGTGCAACTACTTTGGAGACTTTTAGCAGTTGCTTAAATAGTTTGTATGTAACATCCCTGTGATCCATCAGTTCTACTCCTGGATATTTACTCAAGAGAAATGAAACATTTATTCACAAAAGTAATTGTACAAGAATATTTATAGCAACAATAAACTTTTTTTTTTTTTTATTAATGTTATGATAGATTACAACCTTGTGAGATTTCAGTTGTACATTTTTGTTAGTCATGTTGTGGGTACACCACTTCCCCCTCTGTGCCCTCCCCCCACCCCCCCTTTTCCCTGGTAACCACCGATCAGATCTCCTTATCAATATACTAATTTCCACCTATGAGTGGAGTCATATAGAGTTCGTCTTTCTCTGACTGGCTTATTTCACTTAACATAATACCCTCGAGGTCCATCCACGTTGTTGTGAATGGGCCAATTTCGTCTTTTTTTAGGGCTGAGTAGTATTCCATTGTGTATATATACCTCATCTTCTTTATCCAATCATCAGTTTCTGGGCATGTAGGCTGGTTCCACGTCTTGGCTATTGTAAATAATGCTGCGATGAACATAGGGGTGCAACGGACTCTTGAGATTTCTGATATCAGGTTCTTAGGATAGATACCCAGTAATGGGATGGCTGGGTCATAGGGTATTTCTATTTTTAACTTTTTGAGAAGTCTCCATACTGTTTTCCATAGTGGCTGTACCAGTTTGCATTCCCACCAACAGTGTATGAGGGTTCCTCTTTCTCCACAACCTCTCCAACATTTGTCGCTCTTGGTTTTGGATGTTTTTGCCAATCTAACGGGTGTAAGGTGATATCTTAGTGTAGTTTTGATTTGCATTTCCCTGATGATTAGCGATGATGAACATCTTTTCATGTGTCTGTTGGCCATATTCATATCTTCTTTTGAGAAATGTCTGTTCATGTCCTCTGCCCATTTTTTGATCGGGTTGTTTGTTTTTTTGTTGTTAAGCAGTGTGAGTTCTTTGTATATTATGGAGATTAACCCTTTGTCGGATAAGTGGCTTGTAAATATTTTTTCCCAGTTAGTGAGCTGTTTTTTTGTTTCAATCCTGTTTTCCCTTGCCTTGAAGAAGCTCTTTAGTCTGATGAAGTCCCATTTGTTTATTCTTTCTATTGTTTCCCTCAACTGAGGAGTTACAGTGTCCGAAAAGATTCTTTTGAAACTGATGTCAAAGAGTGTACTGCCTATATTCTCTTCCAAAAGACTTATTGTCTCAGGCCTAATCTTTAGGTCTTTGATCCATTTTGAGTTTATTTTGGTGTGTGGTGAAAAAGACTGGTCAATTTTCAATCTTTTGCATGTGGCTGTCCAGTTTTCCCAGCACCATTTGTTGAAGAGACTTTCTTTTCTCCATTGTAGGCCCTCTGCTCCTTTATCGAAGATGAGCTGTCCATAGATGTGTGGTTTTATCTCTGGGCTTTCAGTTCTGTTCCATTGATCTGTGGACCTGTTTTTGTACCAGTACCATGCTGTTTTGATCACTGTAGCTTTGTAGTATGTTTTGAAATCGGGGATTGTGATTCCGCCGGCTTTGTTTTTCTTGCTCAGGATTGCTTTAGCAATTCGCGGTCTTTTGTTGCCCCATATGAATTTTAGGATTGTTTGTTCAATTTCTGTGAAGAACGTTCTTGGGATTCTGATTGGGATAGCATTGAATCTGTATATTGCTTTAGGTAGTATGGACATTTTAACTATGTTTATTCTTCCAATCCATGTGCAAGGAATGTCTTTCCATCTCTTTATGTCATCGTCAATTTCTTTCAAGAAAGTCTTGTAGTGTTCATTGTATAGATCCTTCACTTCCTTGGTTAAGTTTATCCCAAGGTATTTTATTCTTTTCGTTGCGATTGTGAATGGGATTGAGTTCTTGAGTTCTTTTTCTGTTAGTTCATTGTTAGTGTATAGAAATGCTACTGATTTATGCACGTTAATTTTATACCCTGCTACTTTGCTGTAGTTGTTGATTATTTCTAATAGTTTTTCTGTGGATTCTTTGGGGTTTTCTATATATAAGATCATGTCGTCTGCAAACAACGAGAGTTTTACTTCTTCGTTACCTATTTGAATTCCTTTTATTTCTTTTTCCTGCCGAATTGCTCTGGCCAGCACCTCCAGTACTATGTTGAATAGGAGTGGTGAAAGTGGGCACCCTTGTCTTGTTCCTGTCCTTAGTGGGATGGCTTTCAGTTTTTGTCCATTGAGTATGATGTTGGCTGTGGGTCTATCATATATGGCCTTTATTATGTTGAGGTACTTTCCTTCTATACCCATTTTACTGAGGGTTTTTATCATAAATGGGTGTTGGATCTTGTCGAACGCTTTCTCTGCATCTATTGAGATGATCATGTGGTTTTTGTTTTTCATTTTGTTGATGTAGTGTATCACGTTGATTGACTTGCGGATGTTGAACCATCCCTGTGTCCCTGGTATAAATCCCACTTGATCATGGTGTATAATCTTTTTGATGTATTGCTGTAATCGGTTTGCCAAAATTTTGTTGAGGATTTTTGCATCTATGTTCATCAGTGATATCGGCCTGTAGTTCTCCTTCTTTGTGTTGTCCTTGTCAGGTTTGGGGATCAGAGTGATGTTGGCTTGATAGAATGTGTTAGGGAGTTCTCCATCTTTCTCAATTTTCTGGAACAATTTGAGGAGAATAGGTATTAAGTCTTCTTTGAATGTTTGGTAGAATTCTCCAGAGAAGCCGTCTGGTCCTGGACTCTTATTTTTGGGGAGGTTTTTGATTACCGTTTCTATTTCCTTACTTGTGATTGGCCTATTCAGATTCTCCATTTCTTCCTGATTCAGTTTGGGGAGATTGTAGGAGTCTAGGAATTTGTCCATTTCTTCCAGGTTGTTCAATTTGTTGGCATATAGTTTTTCATAGTATTCTCTTATAATGTGATTTAATGTTTTCAAAATAATTCTGTGCCAGTGAAGAATTGATAGTTTTTTACACAGCAAAATCTCAGTGAATTGTAAGCTCTTTGAGGCCAGTCTGTCTTATTACTGCTTTATTTCCAGTGCTGGGCTTAAGACTTACAGACTTGGCATATAATAGTGTTCCATTTGAGAATCACCAGTTTGAAGCCAGAGGGAGTATGAAAAGAGAAAAGAAGGTCTTGGATTGACTCTTGGTGGGTATTCATAGTTAACAGAGAACAAGAGGAGAAACAGAAGAGAGATGGTTGAATTCTGAAAACTACAACTGGGTGTTTTAAAAAAACCAAGGATTGAGAGTTTGAGGTTTTTTAATTCCTGAGAAAGGAGTAATACATAGTTTCTGATGTAATAGCAGAATCAAGCAAAAAATAGAAGTATTGGTGATACTTCAAAGTACATTGTCAAGAGTGTACTTATCACAGAAACCAGATTCCAGAGACCTAAGGAGGATATGATTATAAATTATCAGTTTAAGGAAATAATTATTTGATAATAGCATGAAATTCAAGTCAAATTGTTTTTTAAAAAAGGCATATAAAAACGGCAGAAAGAGTCAAGGAGGGAAAAGATGCAAGAGAGAGATGGGACACATGCAAATACAAGATCCCTTGGATCTCAAGAAGAAATGGGATCAAAAGTGCGAATTGAAGTCTTTAGCTTTTTAAAGATAGTTACCTCTTTGTCTGAGATAGAAGGAGGAGGAGTGAACAGGGTTGATATATTCAGGTACAGGGATGCAAATAAACATAGAAGGATGGCTGTTATCCATCTAGTCTTCTAACCAGATGAAAATGAAAGATAATGAAGGGACCTTTAAAAGATAAAGTCTACAGGAATAGTTCTTAACCTTTAGGAGAGGAATGTCAGGGTGTGTGGAAGGGGTCTAGTGTAGTTTAAAATATTCCACATGTGATTGTAGATTCTGATAATATCCTCCTTGCTCCCTTTGAGAACCACTCATTTATGTCACTTGTAAGGTTTTATCAGTAGAGAATTAGCACACATGGATAAAAGAATTTTAAAGAGTTTAATTGACCTTTAGCTAGAATTTGTGGTGCTTTCTTCTGCATGGTAGTAATTATATGAGAGTGATAATTTTTCCCCTATAATTCTCAAGGTGATGTTTTATAATAGATGTTACCTCAATGATCTGTTTGATATATTTGTGTGCTTTTCATCTACTTGATAAAAACTGAAACTATCAACTGTATAAAATATCTTTGGGGGGCTGGCCCCATGGTGTAGTGTTAAGTTCAGCACGCTCTGCTTCAGTGGCCTGGGTTTGCGGGTTTGGATCCTGGGTGCAGACCTGTACCACTTGTCAGCCATGCTGTGGTGGCAACCCACATATAAAATGGAGGAAGATTGTTACAGATGTTAGCTCAGGGCTAATCTTCTTCAAGAAAAAAAAAGAGGAAGATTGGTAACAGATGTTAGCTCAGGGCTAATCTTCCTTAGCAAGAAAAAATGGGATGTGACGGTAATTAAAACAGTTTTTCCTAGTTTAAAATATATTTGGTCAGGTAAGGTATATATAAACAAAATACTTAAGTAGTAATGTCACTTAGTGCCAAAATTCTGTTTAAGCTTAGAATATGTAGATTACACTGTGGTGGTATTTTTCAAACTGTGGACCCAGGGTCCATTAATGGCTCATGAAATCAATTTAATAGCTCACAACCATTGTTTTTCTTTTTTAATGGACTCAAATAAACTGGAGTGCACTGAATGCAGTAAGAAATATTTGTGGAACTTTTCAACATATGTATGTATGTATCTGTGTACTGAGTTGGGTGAAAGACATATTTTTTACTGTGGATTGCAGTCACAAGTGTTGGAAAACCACTGTAGGTTGTTTTTGAAAATGAATGTGTACATTATAAATCTTAAAGTCTCTTATTTTCATCTGTTTGTAGAATTCATTCAAGTCTATATTGACATCACAACTAACCATATATATTTTGTGTGTGTTTGTGTGTATATCAATTTATATATGTGTGTGTATTTTTTTTTCCTTAATAGGTGCAATGGATGAGCTTCATAGTCTGGATCCAAGAAGGCAAGAATTGTTGGAAGCTAGATTTACAGGAGTTGCAAGTGGGAGCACTGGGAGCACTGGCAGTTGCAGTGTTGGAGCTAAAGTGAGTAAGACTGTAATCATTTGACATTATTTTCTTGTATTAAATGATCTAAAAAATATTTTGTAAAGGATCTCTACCTATGCGCTTAACAGCAAATTATTACTTTCTATAATTTTTATAATGTATACAAAAAATTTTAGTATTTGTAAACCTGATTTCTAATATGGCATAACATATTTTAGGGGCATTATGTTACATACAGCTTGATAGGTTTCAGGGGTAAAAAGGAGTTTGGTAGATTGTACTGCCTATTTCCCATTACATAATTTTTAACCTTTCCAATCCTTTGTTTCTTTTTTGCCCCTATCACCCATATTCCTATCTGTATATGTTCCTTTTTGTACATTAATCCACGTTAATGCTTCTAACTGCTGCATACAACTTAATAGTGTATCTGTTAGGCCTTCCAGTGACAGACATCAGGTTGTCTTCAATTCCCCACTACCTCACACTGCATTGAATTTCTTGTGCTCGATCTCTTACTGACCTTTGTGAGCAAAATTGAATAAATAGTGCAAGATTGCTATTGTACAAAAACAGTTGTACAATACTAATCTGCACTTTCAGCAGAGTGCATGAGTATTTCGATATCCTCAGAAACACTTAGCCTCATCCATATTCCTTATTTTTGATGGTTTAATAAAATATCATCACATTGTTTTACTTGTACCACAAGTTATTTTGAGCATTTCTTCATCTGCTGTTAACTTTTTGGGAGTCTCTTGTAAATTGTTCCAATTCTTTGCCCGTTTTACTGTCAGGATTACTGTCTTTTTGAAACTGATTTTCCCATGTTCCTTGTATATTCTACATATTAATTCTCTTTTGGTTGTCTACAGTGCAAATAAATTCTCCCATTTTGTCATGTCTATTAACTTTATTCATGGTATCCATCATTGTATAGGATCCTTGTACAGAACTCTTTGCTTTTGTTGTAATCAAACTCACCAGTTTTTTGCCTTATGGTATGTACCTCTGATGTTTTGACTAACTTGGTATACTAAGAAAAATAGTCATCACCATTAACCATCAGGGTCAAGTAGACCCTTTTGCTATTTTTGTATTTTAAGTTGTTTTACCAGTATTTTATAGCAGTAGGGATAAAGGTATAATGAAAAACAACTTTATCAGGAATTTTAATAAGAATTTAAAGATACTGAAAACCTCTTTGTATCAGGTAAGTTTTGGTGCACAAGCATCATAAAACATGAAGGATATTGTCATGTGTCCTTTGAGCATGAGATGATCCAGGTTCGTGTTGCAGAATATCATATGATTAAGTCCATTTGTTGAATGACTGATGAGAATATCATCTTTCCCTTTTCCTTAGAAATATATTGTCCAATTCATTGGTTGTTGAATTTGAGAAAATTCATCTAGGATAATGTCATTTGACAACTCTGAGATTTCACTTATATAGTAATGTCACCACCATCTGTTTTAGAGTCTAAAGGTGCTGTTATCTTTTTGTATTTAGTTTCCGATTTTTCTAATAATTATAAAATGTCTTCCTCTGTTATTTTCTTCTCTTGACCATCTTGGGTGGAAAATGAAAATTTTTAAATTCTCGTCTAGAGTCAATGAAACCTAAAATCAGACTACAAAGATAATGTGTCTAGTCTTAAAATTCTTGAAAGATGATGCAGTACTTTGGGCAACACAAGAACATGACTGAAAGGTGACAGTTTATTTCACTATTGCATCATCCTCTTAGGTCATTAAATCTGTATTGATTTTCTACTATAATAAATTACCACAAAGTTGCTTTAAAAAACACAAATTTATTATCTTATAGTTCTTTGTGGTCAGGAGTCTGACACCAGTCTCACTGGGCTAAAATCAAAGTATCTGCAGGGCTGCATTCTTTTCTGGAGGCTCTAGGGGAGGATCCCTTTCCTTGCCTTTTCCAGCTTCTAGAGGCCTTACCTGCATTCCTTGGCTTGTGGTCTCTTTCCTCCATCTTCAAAGCCGGCAGGTGTTGCATCTCTCTTACTCTTGGGAAGTCACATCTCCCACTGACCACAGCTGGAAAGGTTCTACACTTTTAAGTACTCATGTGATTGGATTGGCCCCACCCTAATCTGGGTATAATTTCCCTCAATTCAAAGTCCTCACCCTTAATCACATCTGCAAAGTCCCTTTTGCCATATAAGGTAACATTCACAGGTCCTGGGGATTAGGGCATGGGTATCACTGGGGCCATTGTTTTGCCTGTCATACCATCATAGTGGTTTTTGTTTGTTTTAGTGTGGTTGGGAATAATTGATCAACAATGACAAATAATAATGAAGTAATTCCTAGGATGATGTAGTAACAAAATATGGGAAAAGTAAGATGCCATAATGTATTTTAGATTTATGAAAGGTCCAGTGGGCATCTGGTAATTAACTGCAAGATAGAATGTATTTTATTCTGTTGAAAATAAATTTTATTTTTATTGTTTGGATGATTTCCAAGAAAGAATAAAAGTACTGAAATATTAATCTTTACAAATAGTTAGAACTGCTGGAAAAAGAAGCTTAAAAACTAAAATTGGGTCCAGTGGACCCTGATGGTCTTCTATGAGTTAAATACTTCGGCCCCATGCCTGGGCCACCAAGATATTCTATAGTTTCTTCTATTCATTTTATATTTTTACTGTCATATTTGCTCTTTAGTTCATCTAGGCCTCACCTTTTATATCATGTTGATAGGGATCCAGTTTTATTTTTGTCCATCTAGTAAACCAGTTTTCTCCACAATGCTTCTTAAATCATCTGTATTTTTCCACTGGTTAATGATGCCACTTTTGTCATATATTAAGATGCCATGTATATATACACATCTGTCTCTGAAATTTCTCGTATGTTCCTGTAGTCTGTCTGAATTCTTGTGCTAGTATCACATTAAAAAAAAATACTGTTGTATTTTGGTATGTCTTTTTTATATGTTAGAGCAAGTCTTTAATCTTCTTTTGTAAGTTTGACAGTTATTTATGGATCTTTATTCCCACGTGTAAAATTAGAGCATCTCTTCATTTGCTTGGTGGCACTTGGGAATTTTTTTCTCTATAATAGCTTATTTATATCTTTTTCCTTAAAAGATTCAAATAGAATTTTTATTCTGAATGCATTGAATTTATAGATTAATTTCAGAAGTACTGAAATCTTTATAAGGTTAAGTTGTCCCATCCAGATACATGAAATGTCCCTCCGTTTATTCAGTTCTCTCTATAGAGTTCTTAAGAAATTTTGGTTAGTTTTTATGAATTTTCTTTTTGGCTAATTCCTGTATACTTTAAAGTTTTTGTGGCTAAAGTATTTTTTATTATATTTTCTAGTTGGTTGTTGCTGACTAGGAGGCTTTTGATTTTTACAGGTTGGTCTTATATGTTAGCAGTCTTGCTGTTGGTCTCTTCTATTGACTGTAATAGTTTGTTGATTCTCTAGGTTTCTCTAAGAGAAATAAGTATCTTCTAAAAATGACAGTTTTATTTCCTATACCTCATATATATATTCCTTATATTGGTCATGACCTTCAGTATATGTCTTGTTCAAGAAGAATCATCTAAAGTTTCTCCATTAAGTAGAATGTTTGCCGTAGGTTTTATGTATAAGACCACGACCAAATTAAACGAGCTTTTCTGTTCCTGGTTAGTTTAGAAGTTTTTGTTCTTTTGTTTGTTTTAAAAATCATAAATGCTGTTGAACTTTATGAAAATATTTTTTGGTTCTTGATTGAAAGAATCATAAAATTTTTTCCTTTGGGTTATTAATGTGGTGAATTACGTTAATTTCTTTTTTTAATGTTGAACTTTGCAGTTCTGGGATAAACCCTACTTGATTATAATTTACTATTTTAAAAAATACATTTACTGGATTTAATACATGATAAATTGTTTTATTTAGGATTCTTACATATCTGCTTATAAGAGAAATACATGTGCAGACCTGACGAGTAATAGTTTAGTGAGTTTTGACAAACATGTACACCTGTAGTAATCCATATCCCTCTCAAGACACAGAACATTTTCTGTTTTATAAATCAGTACCACACTAGCCCCATGAAATGAGCTGCTTTCTCTTTCACTCTTTTCAACATCCTGTACATGATAGGAAATGTTCATGGGAAGATGGGTAAACATTCGCCTTAAAACTCTGTTGGCCGGGGGTTTGTTGGGAGGGGAGGTCTTTTACTACCATTTTAATGTCTTTACTATTATTTAGTTTACTAATCTATTTCATTTAAGCTTTTCAAACGTATTACTGTGTAGTTATAATACTTTTAAAAACTTCCTTTGTTATTTCCTTTCTGATCATTCTTTCATATTCTCCTTTTCTATTCATTTTTGCCAGAGCTCTGACTAATCTAATGACTATTTTAAAGAAGCTCTTCAGACTATTTCAGATTTTGGCTTTAATCTTTCACTGGTTTTTTTTCCCACCATTGATTTTTGTCTTCATAATTTACTTACTTGTTCTTTTGGGTTTTCTCCGTGGCTCTTCTTCCAGCTATTGAGTTGAATGAATTAGTGTATTTATTTATATAGAGACATAATTAACGTACAGTAAAACGTACAAATTTTAAGTGTTTAGTTATGATTCCCCTCCCCCCACTCCCATGGTTTTTATTAAGATATAATTTACATGTAGTAAAATTCACCCTTTTTAGTATATACTTCTTCTGTGAGTTTTCACAAATGTATACAATCTGTACCCCTACCACAATTAAGATATAAAATAGATCCCAAAATATTCCCCCATGCCCTTTTGTAGTCAGGTCCTCTAGGTTGCCCCTGGCAGCCACTGATCTGTTTTTTGTTCTTGGAGTTTTGCCTTTGCAAGAGTGTCATATAAATTGAGTAAGTATTACAATATGTAGACTTTTGAGTCTGACTTCCTACAACTTAGCATAATGCATTCATTTGAGATTCATCCATGTTGTATGTTCTCAATAGTTTGCTATTTTTTATTGCTAAATAGTATTCCATTGTATAAATATACCATACTTTCTTTTAACACATTTCTTCTAGATGAGGAACATTTGGGTTGTTTCTAATATTTTGAGAGTTACAAATAAAGCTGCTATAAACATTTGTATATTCCTTCCTCTTAGATTTGACAGTTGTTTATGTGTTGTAAATACCACAAATGGAGTTTTTCCTGATGTTTTAAAGTTACATTATGATGACACTCTGTATTCGTTTATTTATTCCTATTCTCTCAAACTGATATTTATGCAGTCCTCCCCCTTTTTTTCAACTCGTTACTTTGAAAAAAATGTTATACCTGGAGAAAAGTTGGAAATGTTGTGCAAGGAATACTTGCATGCTCTTTATCTGGATTTAAGAGATGTAAACATTTTTGCCAAATTTATGCTTGTATATACACACACATTCCTACCATTGCTCTCTAGTATTACTTTGGTCTCTGCAGTGAATGTGAACAGACCTCCAAGGAGCCTGCTTCATTTTAGTGGGGAATGGTACTTAGGAACCAAGCTAGGTATGCTTGTTGTTATGTGGTAGTCTCTTAGAAAGTAGAAGGAATGTAGAATCAACATTTAATTTGATTTAATATTATTAGGAATAATTTGATTAAGGAAGGCAAGGATCATCAGTGGATGCTTAAAACTGTTTAGTGAAATGTTTTGGAGAACAGTATATTTACAAGGTCTCAAAGTTTCATGCTCTAGATTAGTTATTAATGACAAAAGAGAAAATGTGCTTTTAAAATGGAGATTTTTTTTTGGTCACCACCATAATAAACAAGATTAAACTTTGCATTGGCAGTGTCGCAGAGAGTCTGACATTATGTGCATCCTGAGGTGATGCAATAGGAAGAACACGTATCACCTGTAGTTTTCATGCTGGAAATGTTTGATTTGAATTTAATCATGAGGAAATACTCCTGGGACATCCTGCTGGAGAGCTGGCCTGGACTTTTTAGAGTATTCAGTGCTGTGAAGAACAAAGGGAAGCAGAAGGACTCTTCTAGATTAGATGAGACAAAAGAGACATAGCAGCCAAATGCAATGCGTGAATCTGTGAATCCTCATTTGCTCTTGGATTGGGAGAAAATTAGTTATAAAGGACATTTTTGAGACAGCTGGGCAAATTTGAGTATGGACTGTATGTTGGATGATGATATTGAATTAATGTTGGTTTTTCTGTTCTTTTTAGGTAAGCTTGTATTTTAAGAATAGTCATTTAAATTTACAAACAAATATAGGTGAAGCTACAGAATGTGAGACTGTGGTAAGCAATGACTCTCAGAATGTTTTTTTTTGGCGGGGGGGAGGAGTAAGATTGGCTCTGAGCTAACTTCTGTTCCAGTCTTCCTCTCTTTTGTATGTGGGATGCCGCCACAGCATGTCTTGATGAATAGTGTGGAGGTCTGCGCCCAGGATCCGAACTGACAAACCCTGGGCTGCCATAGTGGAGCGTGCAAACTTAACCACTCTGCCACTGGGCTGGCCCCTCTTATAATGTTTTTATTTAAATTGATGGTGATAATGTGCTGGTGAAATGCAGTGTTATTGGATAGGCAAATTTTAATAATAGTAGCTCAGGCGTTTGTAATGTGGAAGTAAAAGCATTCTAAGGATCAAATTTCTGTTAGTGATAGTGCTCTGGGAGAGGAGGGACAGAGGAGAAAGAAAATCATCTAGGAGTACAGGTGATCTTTAAGATTTGACATATCTATAGAGAAAAACAGGGTAAGATGTTACTAAAAATAAAACGAAGAAAGTAGTAGGCATAAGCAACAGAGATACTGTCCATAGAACTTTCAAAATGCTATGATGGGGTGTAGAAGGAGGAGTAAAAAGAAACTTAATCCAGGGGCCCACCTGGTGGTGCAATGGTTAAGTGTGCATGTTCCACTTGGGGGGCCGGGGTTTGCTGGTTTGGATCCTGGGAGCGGACTGGCACTGCTTGGCAAGCCGTGCTGTGGCAGGCGTCCCACATATAAACTAGAGGAAGATGGGCACGGATATTAGCTCAGGGCCAGTCTTGCTCAGCAAAAGGAGGAGGATTGGCAGCAGTTAGCTCAGAGCTAATCTTCCTCAAAAAAAAAGAAACTTAATCCAATAAAAGTGAGGGAGAGAAAACGAGTAAACAAGAAAAATACTATATTTTTATCTATTATATAATATGGAAGAAATAAAACAAGTATATATTATCACAGTAAATGAGAATTCATCTGTAGGCTATTGACAAGAAACATCCCCCCAAAATGACAAAGATTAGAAATAACTAGAAAGAAAATATTTCCGGTAATCATAAAGAAAAAGAAAGTAGAACTGAGTGTAAATTTGAGATCAGTTT
This sequence comes from Equus caballus, assembly GCF_041296265.1. NCBI lineage: Eukaryota > Metazoa > Chordata > Mammalia > Perissodactyla > Equidae > Equus > Equus caballus. The sequence continues at coordinate 51,164,928 of NC_091701.1, read as the reverse complement.
CTCCCTGACTCAGAGCCTTCCAAAGACTTCCCACTGCGTTTAAAGTAAAATTCAGGGTCTTCACCATGCCCTCATAAGACCCGCTGCTCTAGCTCTAGACTGACTACTCAGCTAACAGCTGTCCCACTACTGCACCCACACTGGTTTATTTGCCAGTTGCTGCAAACATACTTCTCCCTCACTTTATTAAAATTTCTGCTCAATCTCACCTCTTCAGAGAGACTTTCTCTGATCACTCTATGTAAGATGATACCTATATCACTCTAGCCCTTTCTCTGCTTAATTTTTTTTAACCTGCTTGTTGATTCCTTATATAATCCTGAATATTTATATATTTGTTTATTGTCTCCTTTCCTTCTTGTAGTGTAAATTCCATAAGCACTTGGACTTAAATCTTTTTTTTTTTACAGCTATATTCCTACCATCTACAACAGTACTAAGACCCTCAGTAAATATTTTCGAGTGGACGAATGTATATCAAGTAAAACATTGTTCAAAAACAAAAGCCTGAATGGTACAAAGATAGATATTTTTTAGGGACTAAGAATCCATGAAGAAGATATGACAGTTGTAAACTTTTATATATCAAATAGTTATAAAAATACACGGTGAATTTATTAAAATACAGTTTTGTGATGGATTTTAATATACTTTTAGATTTTGACTGTTCAAATATATATAAAAGAGCAAAGCTGTACAGGATTTGCGCAATATAATTTATAAGCTTAATTTGTTAGATATACATACAGACACAACAGTCAGTCTTCTTTATTCGAGGATTCGGTAATTGCAAATTTGCCTACTTGATAAAATTCATTTGTAGCCTCAAAATCAGTACTTGAATTGCTTTCCCAGTCATTCAAAGGCCTGTGCATATGTAGAGTGGTGAAAAATTTGAGTCACCTGGGGCTGAACAAAACAATACTGTGCCTGCGTGTTTCAGCTCTCATACTGTAAACAAGTGTTCTTTTTGCAGTTTACTTAGTGCCACATTTTTATACTTTTTATTGGTAGTTTCACTGTGTAAAATGGACTCCAAGGATAATAGTGCTGAAGTGCTGACTAGTGTTCTACGCACAAGAAGGCTGTGATATGTCTTAGGGAGAAAATACATGTGCTTTGGTCAGGAATGAGTTACAGTGCTATTGGCCATGAATTCCATCTGAATGAATAGACAATATATACTACATAAGATGTCTTTAAACAGAAACACACTTTTATATAAAACAAGGTTACCTGTTGATTGGTTGGGATGAAAATGAGACAAGAAGCTTTCAGGAACGTAAGCCTGTACATAGTTCCCTTAGCAGCAGTGATTCACCATTTGCTAATTCAGTGTTAACAATTGATAACAAAAATTGACTGGAGAGAGAAAGAACTTATATTCCATTATATGCCACTTCTTTTCTCTTACCCCAAGCTTGCTTCACCTGTTTATTTTACTTGCCTGAGATCCCTGTGGCATGAGTTTGTGGCTATATTCTAGGATTGCAGAGAGAAGGTAAAGGTAAATGTTATAAATTGTACTGATGTAAAGTTAAATGTATAGCTGTCATGTTTGGAGAGGGAGCTAAAAACTGTAAAGATCTATTTTCTTATTTACATAGGAGTCACATAGAGTTTAAAGAATAAAAAAATTTAAAGTTAAAATAACTTTGAAGAATGAAAAATAAGAATATAAATATTTCAGGAAGAAGGGGAAGCTGTGATGCCAGTGAACTAAATTCTTAATCTTTCACGGTAGGGTCAAAAAGGAATGTATTGAAATATAGCACATAAGTGGAATACTTTGCACCTGTTTGAAAGAAAGGAAATAGCAAAGGAAAAAAGGAATGAAAAAGCTATCTATGTGTTTATTTGGAAATTTCTCCAAGATATATTAACAGAAAAGAAAGCAATGCAGGACAGTCTGCGTAATGTTATCTTTTGAGTAGGAAGAGAGGAACCAAAGAATGTGTATTTAATTTGCTAGGGTAAACATTTAGCCTCTAGAAAGGTTCTGAGAAACAAACTGAAGCAGCCTGTTGATATTGCCTATTCAAAACTTAAATTAGAAACAGTTTTTTAAAAAGTGGTTCCCTCTGAATAGTGAGACTTCTGTGGGAGCAAGAAATTTATATTTCTGTAATGAATTTTTTTCCATGTGCCTGTGTTGCTTTTATTTTTTAAAAAATACCCCATGGGTATTTGCAAAAAAAAAAAAATCTGTTTTCTGTTTTGAAGGCTTCAAAAGTCTGTGAGTGTGTTTTGCATGTGCACATACTATATATACCTGAGTGTATAAATGGTTATGTACTAGATTTTGTCAAGCTTTTTTCTCCCCTCTCTGTGCTTTCCCCCAATTAATTTGTAACTTTTATAGTCTTTTTGTATTGAGACATAATTCGCATACTATAAAATCGACACTTTTAAAGTATACGTTTCAGTGGTTTTTAGTACTGTTGTCCCTCAGTATCCTTGGGGGATTGGTTCCAGGATCCCTTGCAGATACCAAAATCCATGAATGTTCAAGTCCCTTATCTAAAATGGTGTAGTATTTGCATGTAACATTCGCACATTCTTCCATATACTTTAAATCATCTGTAGATTACGTATAATACCTAATACAATGTAAATGCGATGTAACTCGTTGTTATACTGTATTGTTTAGGGAATAATGACAAGAAAAAGAAAGTACAGACGCAACCAGTGTAGGCTTTTCGATTCAAAATTGGTGAATCCGTGGATGCAGAACCCGTGGATATGGAGGGCCAACTGTATATCGCAGAGTTGTGCAGCCATCACTGCTGTCTAATTCTGGAATAGTTTTATTACCCCAAAAAGAAAGTCCATAAACATCAGCAGCGACTCTCCCATTCTCCTGCTCTCTTACACCACTGTCCACCTCCTGGCATCCAGTAGTCTACTTGCTCTCTCTATGGATTTGATTATTCTGAACAATTCATACTTTCACCTTGTGTAATGTTTTCATAGTTCATGAATGTTGTAGTATATATTAGTACTTCATTCCTTTTTATGACTGAATATTCCATTGTATTGATGTATCACATTTTGTTTATCCGTTCATCAGTTGATGGACATTTTGGTCGTTTCCATTTTTTGACATGAATAATGCTGCTGTGAACACTCTGGTACAAGTTTTTGTGTAGACATATGTTTTCAGTTCTCTTGGGTACCAAGGAATGGAATTAAGTCACTGTGATGTTGACACAGGAAAGAAAAATAGACCAATATAAGAGAATAGAGTCCAGCAACAGATGCATTCACATACAGTAACTTAATATATGACAAAGGTGACACTGCAGTGCAGTGGGCAAAGGGTGTTCTTTTATAATAGATGATGCTGGATCAATTGGACATCCATATGAGAAAAAAAATGACTCTTGACCCTCAACTCTTGTGACTTGTAGATCTAAATATGAAAGATAAAGCAATTAGGATTTAATAAGAATAATGACAGATTTCATAAATGGGGTCACAAAAGGCACTAACCATAAAGAAAAACATTTCATAAGTGTCACTGTGTTCCAGCAACACCAATATATGAGTGAAAAGGCAAGTCATGGAGGATTCATACTCAGCATATGCTAAGAGTTCTTACTATCAAGAAAGAAAAGACACACAATCCATGGTCAGAGTTTCAAATGCCAACTCGTTCTACCAGGCCTATAATGAAAATTAGTAGAACCATATCCTCTTCTTCCAGCCCTACGTTCTTTCTTCACAGAGGCAGTCCTCATCTTGTAGCTGTATATTTTATATGTTTTGTTTTATTTATGTCTGTATTTCAAAATAAGTTTATTATAGATCTTTGTCTTTTTCAGTTTTAGGTATTTATTAACTTTGACTTATGGAATATGAGGAGTTGACTCTTTTAAATGATTTACTTTTCTACTGCTATGGAAATACTGAAACTTCCCTGACCCCATCCTAATTTAGATATATTTCACTTTTTGGTTAGATCATTATTTCATTGTTTATATTATAAGTATATAAATTTTATTTACATCTGTGAGATACTATGGTTATGTTTCTTCTTTTGTACAACTCATTGTTTTCTCTAGAGTTAATAGTTGATTTATTGCTTTAGTTTTTTTCATATTCAGTGTAAGCATCCACATGCCCTCCAGCAGAGGTGTGTCAATCTTTTACTATTTTCAAATAAAAATTATTTATTCATTTTTCTCCTTATTTTTCATTAGATATCTCCTCTGAAATTTTTCATTCTTCTCTTCGTATCTAGGCTAGTTGATTCTATTTCTGCTGGATGCCAGTCATCCTGGAATCTCTCTTCTTGGTCATCATGGGAATTCGTTTTGTGTCTGTCCTATGTTTGAGCTCTTGTTTCCTGTGTGCTGGATCTTCTTCCTTCTTGGTCTGTTTCTTTGTTTTGGTGAAGCAGATTCTCTAGTCTGTTCCTGGGGAAAGATACCTGGGTAGTCAAGTATTTGGGACCTTGTATATTGCTTCCACTTGGTTGTTAGTTTGTCTGGGTGTAGAATTCTAGGTTGGAAATCATTTTATCAGAATTTTGAAGGCATTGTTCCATTGACTTCTAGCTTCCAGTGTTACTGCTGAGCAGTCCAGTGTCATTCTGATTCCTGATCCTTTGTAAGTTATCTGTTTCTTCTGCTCTGGAAGCTTTTAGGATCTTCACTTTAATCCCTGGCATTTAAAATTTTCATTTTAATGTACGTTGGTGTGAGTCTTCCTTGAACCAGTGTGTTTGGCTCAAAAATGTGTCCTTATACTCCAGAAACTCATGCTTTTGAGTTCTGGAAATGTTTCTTGAATTATTTCTTTGATAATTTCAGCTCCTTGATTGTCTTTTTCTTTTTCCTTTTCTTTTTCTTTTTTCCAGAACTCTCGTTATTTGGACCAAGACCTCTTGGACTGATTCTCTAGTTTTCTTTTTTCTTTAAATTTTTTTCGTCTCTTTCTGGGAAGATTTCTTCAGCTTTATCTTTGAGTCCATCTGGTTTTTTTCTTTTCATTTTGTCTATCATATTTTTAATTTCTAGGAGCTTTTTCTTTTCTTGTGATGAGAACTTTTAAAATTTACTGTCAGCAACTTTCAGATATGCAATACAGTATTGTTAACTATAGTCACCATGCTGTACATTGTCCCCATAACTTATTTATTTTATAACTGGAAGTTTGTGCCTTGTGATTCCTTTTACCCGTTTTGCCCACCCCCAACCCCTGCCTCTGGCAGCCACCAATCTGTTCTCTGTATCTGTGAGCTCAGTTTTGCTTTGTTTTTTTTTTTTTTTTAGATTTCTCATGTAAGTGAATTCTTACAGTATTTGTCTTTCTCTGTCTGACTTATTTCACTTAGTCTAATGACCTCAGGGCCCATCCATGTTGTCACAAATGGCAAGATTTCCTTCTTTTTTGTGGCTGAATACTAGTCCTATATATATGTGTGTTTGTGTGTGTATATATATACATATTATATTTTCTTTATCCAGTTGTCCATTAATGGACTCTTAGGTTGCTTCAGTATCTTCACTATTGTAAATAATGCTGCAGTGAACATGAAGGCGCATATATCTTTTTGAGTTAGTGTTTTCGTTTTCATTGGATAAATAGCCAGAAGTGGAATTGCTCAATCATGTGGTAGTTGTATTTTTAATTTTTTGAGGAACCTCCATACTGTTTTCCATTGTGGTTATACCAATTTACAGTCCCACCACCAGTGCGCAGGGGTTCCCTTTTCTCCACATCCTCGCCAACACTTGTTACTTCTTGTCTTTTTGATAATAGCTGTTCTAACAGGTGTGAGGTGATATCTCTTTGTGGTGAAATTTTTTTCTTTATCTTTGGGTTTCAGCAGTTTGACTATGATGTACCTAGGTATGCTTTTCTTTGTACTTATCCTGCTTGGGGGAATCAGTGAGCTGCTTCAATCTGTAAATTTATCTTTCACCAACTTTTGGAATTTTCTCTCTTATTTCTTCAAATTTTTTTCTGCTCCTTTTTCTCTCCTTCTATGACTCCAGATACATGTATGTTAGACTCTTAATAGTGTCCAACAGACAACTAGTTTTCAATATTTTTTCTCTTTATTCTTCAGTTTGAATAATTTCTTTTGCTATATCTTCAGTACTTTCTCCATGCTGCTGTTAAGCCCATTTGGTGGATTTTTTATTTTAGAGAGTGAATTTTTCAGTTTTGGGATTTCCATTTGGCTCTTTTTTGTTTTTCTGTTTCTCTGCTGAGATTTGCAGTTTGTTCATTTATTACAAGTGTATTTTCCTTTGTCCTCTTGAGCATATGTACAGTAGCTGCTTTAAGGTCTTTTTCTACTAATTTCAATATCAGGGCTACCTTGTGGTTGGTCTCTATTGACTGTCTTTTCTCTTGAGTATGGGTCACATTTTCTTATTCTTTCATATGTTTAGAAATTTTGTATTATATCCTGCATGCTGTGAATGACACATTTTAGTGAATCTGGGATTTGGCATATTCTTTTGGAGACTGTTGATTTTTTGCTTATTATTTGTATTAGCAAGCAGTTAACTTGGCTGGACTAAAATCTAAGCTCTGTCTCCCCAAAGGGGACGGCAGCCGACGTCTCTGTTCGGTTGTTTTAGCCTTATCTGGAGTGCTGAGAGTCTGTTCCACTCTTGCATAGATCAGTAACCAGCCAGAGACATGGGTAGAGTTAATATGCAGAATTTGAAACTCTCTCTTTGTGGTTCTTTATTTTCCAGCATATGCCGTCTCACTTTTCAGTTGCTGTGGTAGCTCCAAACTCTGGGTTTTTTTTTTTTTTCAAACCCTGGTTTTTCAAGCCAGTAATACTGCATGTTTTGATCCAAGTTTCAACTGCTCTGTGCAGCTCAGACTAGGGGCCTTCCCTGAGGCAAAAGCTGTAAAAACAGGAAACCCACCCAGTTCTATTCCCTTCTTCCAAATGTTGTCTCCTGTCCAGATTCTGCCTACTTTCAGTTGCTCAAGAGCCTTTAGGCGGTGGTTTTTTATATTTTTTTCCAGAATTTATAGTTATCTCTGGGAATGTTGGTCTGCTAAGAGGTATTCTGTTATTACTTGTAGCAGAATCTATAGTTTTTTACTGTTCATTTTAAAAAGGTAAAAATATCTCATGAATTTATATTATTATTTCCAATTCAAATCAGAACAGTTAGGTTTTTATTTACATCTGTATCTTCTTCTATGCCAAGAATTGTGGTTCTTAAGGGCATAAAGCAAATGATAGAATTAGAATGTCACACAATTATTTATTCTTTCTGTATATCACACACAGAGCAGTTTAAAATAACAATACTTGTACACTGGTACTATCACAATGACCAAAATGATTACTGGAAACAGTCAAAAATTTTTTTTCCTTGTGTTTTCCATAAATTTCTATTCCCTAGTTTTTAAAACATTGTATTTTTAACAACTTTGTGCATTTAGCCATAAAATTTTATGCTTTCTTCTTTGTACTTCTCATTTAGTCTTTATCAACAAGTAAATAATATTATTGCTTGCCGTCAGTTCTTAGGTTGAAACTCTTATTCATTTTGGTTGTTTAAAGCCTGTAGATTCTTTGGAAGGTCTCAAGGGAGCAATATTTCCTGATTTCTAGCACTTTAATAACAGTTTATCTGTGCCTTATTTGTTAAAAATCAGTTTTGCTGAATATAAAACACTTTATTCACATTTTCTTTCCATGAATATCTTAAATATGTTAGTCGATTTTCTTCTGGGATAAAGTGTTACCTTCGAAAAATTTGATGTTGGCCTTCTGGGTTGGTATTCTCAGGTGTACTTTGTGCTCTTTCAGTCAGTTTCAATTTAAAATAAAAAATTTTCAAGAACGTTTTCTTGAATTACAGTTTTTACTATTTGATAGTGCTCTTTAAAGATGTCTATTATCTGAATGGTGGATCTTTGTTACTTCATTAGTTGCTTTCTCTCAAATCCTTTTTCTGTCTTCATTTCTTTTGATTTCAATATGTTCTTCCTTTTTATCTTCCAGTTCTCTGAGAGCATTATCTGTTGTATGTGTTTTCTCTTGGGTTCATTCAGGCTTAATCTTCATTTCTGAAACTATTTTTTTTTTCAATTTCTTATGCTTGCCTGAGTTCTGTTTCATTATTTATGAGTTTTCTGAAATCTGATTTATGTTATTCTTTTGTGTCTTGGTATTTTTGTAACGTCTTTTAGCTCATTTTGAAATTTGTTGTTAGTGCCGTCAAGTTAATTCTGACTCAGAGGGACCCTCTGTGCCGCAGAGCAGAACCCTTCCCAGTCTTTTTGCACCATCCTCACCTTTTGGTGCTATATCAGACAATGGTTTGTGCTTTTCGTAGGATTTTTATGGCCAATTTTTTCGGGAGTGAGTGACCAGATCCTTCTTCCTAGTCTGTCTTAGTCTGGAAACTCCACTGAAACCTGTCCACCATGGATCACCCTGTTGGTGTTTGAAATACAGGTGGCATAGCTTTCAGCATCACAGTAACTCAGTTGCCAGTGTGACAACTGACAGACGGCACGTTTTGAAATAGTAGGTTACAATTATCATCTATTCTGTGGATATGTGTTCCTGGTATGTTTTTATTAACAGGATATTATTCTGTATCTTCTTTTTATTTTCTTCTTATAATAACTTCATGGGATTAACCTATGTCATCTTCTGTTGCTTACTTTTTTGGGTTTAGGATGGCTTTTCTTACAGAGCTCACTCTGCTGTTGTTTTTGGGCAGTCTTCAAAAGTGTGGCATTTGCTTTCTGAAATTTCTAGGCTTTACTCCCTTCCCAACTTCTACCTGGATATTCTCTTTTCTTTATATTCATTGTACCTATTGTAATCAATTTTTATTTCATTCCCAGTAGTTTATCCTCATTTGTGACTCCCTTAGTGAAGGATCGGTTTCAAGAGTTCACAGCGGCTAGATTGCTCCAACTTCTTCCGACTTCACCTTGGATCCCTTGCACTTAGTTACTATTGGAAGAAGCAGAAACCCTTCCAATTACAGCTTCTACTTAAATTGACCTTCTGGTCAGTTTGCTGTTGCTGTTTTGGAAGTCTCTGTTCTCAGATCTGTCAGACATTCTGTTTCCTTCTGCTTCCTCTCCTACCACGCAGGTCCTAGGGTTGTTGGTGATTTGTCTCCACCTGCTGTTTTGGGGGAATTTGTGGAGATCCTTGTCACCCAGTTTTATGTGAGATTTTAGGGTTGCTCAGAAATGTTGCCACTGCCTGAATTCTTCCTAAATCTTTCTAATTTACACTCTTTTTTTTTTTTTCAAGATTTTATTTTTCCTTTTACTCCCCAAAGCCCCCTAGTACATAGTTGTATATTTTTAGTTGTGAGTCCTTCTAGTTATGGCATGGGGGATGCCACCTCAGCATGACTTGATGAGCCGTGCCGTGTCCGCGCCCAGGATCTGAACCAGTGAAACCCTGGGCTGCTGAAGTGGAGTGCTCAAACTTAACCACTTGGCCGGGGGGCCGGCCCCTAATTTATCACTTCTTAACTGTTGTTTATGGTGTTCTTTGTTTTCAGTTTAATAATTTCACCCTAATTAGATTATAACTTCCTCCAGATAGTGCTTGAATCTTAATCAGTTGGAGTGCTATTTTGTGTTGAAAACAGCCATTACAGAGTCCAGAATAGTACTGGACATGTATGCAATGACTCAGAGTAATCAGTTTGGAAATTACTCTAAGGGTAATTATAGGCCAATTTGCAACCTTTTAATGGTAGGATTAGGAGCTACTCTTAGAAATTGAAGGGAAACAGGGATATCAGCTGGCCTGCCTATACATGAAGTTCGTTCATGCATCATCTTTGGCTTATATGCCATAGTCTGTCATCCTTTGGTCTAAACATTCCTGGAAGACATTGATATAATGCACTAATGGTCCAAAAAGTCCACAAAATAATAAGCATCATAGAAACATATTGGAAACATATCAAATGTCATCCTACAGAATGATAGCTCATTTCTGTCACAGTTCAAAAATATTGTAGCAGAAATGTAGAAACTCTTGAGTGAAGCAATTAAAGCGGTCAGGATAGTAAATGATTTTCTTAAAAGACTAAGCCAAAACAAACAGAAAACCAGGAGTTGTCCAGTTTGTTAATATGAAGAGAGGCAAAGGGTATGGATGAGATATGATGGAATTTGATAAGATTGTGAAGGAAATTAAGGAGCACAAATAATACTTTTGGCTAAAGGAAGCACTAGTTTTTATACATTGGGTAGTAATTTTAAAGATTTTTTTATTCTAACAAAAGCCCAATTCCTTTGCTCCTGAATTTGGTGTTCTAAAAAATCAGCTAATATGGGGCTGGCCCCGTGGCCGAGTGGTTAAGTTCGCGTGCTCCGCTGCAGGCGGCCCAGTGTTTCGTTGGTTCGAATCCTGGGCGCGGACATGGCACTGCTCGTCAGACCACGCTGAGGCAGCGTCCCACATGCCACAACTGGAAGAACCCACAACGAAGAATACACAACTATGTACCGGGGGGCTTTGGGGAGAAAAAGGAAAAAAAATAAAATCTTTAAAAAAAAAAAAAAAAAAAAATCAGCTAATACAAGTCAGTTCCTGAAACACAGCAGAACTTTCTTGACTTGATAAAACTTTCCAAGATATTTATAGTTTTAAGAAGTTGATGTTTCTTACTTTTACTTCATTTGGCTTTCTTGCTTAAAGGAATCATATTTTATTTTCATTTATGAAGACAGATTATTTACTTTGTAATATGTTTCACTTAAAATTACTCCTAATTTTTATCTTTTTACTAATCTTTAACAGGCCTCAACAAATAATGAAAGCTCTAATCACAGTTTTGGAAGCTTGGGATCTTTAAGTGACAAAGAATCAGAGGTAAGTAACTTCATTTAAAATATGGTGCTATTAAAGTTAAAAGCTGGAATCACCTTTTTTTTTTTTTTTTTAAAGTAGGTTTTTTCCCCATCAATCCTTGTGCTAAAGGTTAATGCTTTTTGCGTTTCTTGTAGGAGCATTTTATTCTGCCTTCTGAAGCATGGCATTCAGACTGAAGACTGTATTTGGCATTAGAAAGAAAATATAGTTTCTTTGGTTCTGTAGCTGAACTTGTATGTTAGTGGTATAGATGTTCTTAATGGAAGACAGTTACAGCCGTTCGTAATTCTAAGAGATGAAAGTGGTTTTCAAAATCCGTTGTTTCACAGTTTTCTATTATTTCTTGTTCTATGCTTCCCTCTTAGTCTGATCCTGAGTAAGGGTTTGTTTACTTTCTGAGATAAACACTTTTTTCTCCTTTTGAAATTTTTTGTGGAATTTCATGCTGCTGTTTTTTACTTTTCATATTTAAAAATATCTGAAAAATACCCTCCCCTCCCACCCACTTACTTGACTCCACTAGGAAAGTACGTGGGATTGTATAAGTAGACATTTGGATCCACAGTTCACATTGAGCATGATATAACTGATGACATCTTTTTAAAATGTGTACACAGGAACTTCTTTGGGGCTTAGCAATTCACTTGATGCTACAACTTCACCTTTTGTGGATACAGCCTGTAATATTTCCTTTTCTCAGATAACAGAGTTCTGTCACCTGCTTTTCAACATTTGTAGTGTGTGTGTGTATGTGTGTTTTCCCTGTCATTGTTAACTTACTTCTACTTGATCCATTTTAACTTTTTTTCTGCTTGGGTTAGTGTAGATATATCACCTTGATAATACCAATAGGTCATTAGCACTCAGTAACTCTTAGCCATTTGATTTTGGTGTTCAGTGGAAAGGGAATGTCAAAGGTGGCATCTTGTTAAGCCCTGTGTTATTCCTAGAAAGCATCTAGGAATCTCTAGACAGACAGTTTTGTGTAGTTCTATGTAGGCACCCTGACACTCCAAAGGAGTGTGGCATAGGGCTCCTCACTCATCAGGCTTTCCCTTCCGCAGAGACAACTGGCAGGCAGCTGAAAGGACTGTGCAAGTGACGGGACTTTATCTGCAGTAGGTTCCCTTGAGGTAAGCAGTAGGCCCTGTAGCACCAGATTATTGCAGTTTAGTTTTTGCAAATTAACACACTTATACTAAGTTCTTAAAAATTGTAGGTTTAGATCTAGTCAAAGTAGAGTTTTCAAAAACTATATCAAGAATGTTTTAAATAATTTTAGATATTTCCCTTTTCTGTTCACCAAATCTGGTGTTTTTGATAGTTTTTTTCTTTTTTTTAAGATTGGCCCTGAGCTAACATCTGTTGCCAATCTTCCTCTTTTTTTTTTTTTTCCGCCCCAAAGCCCCGTACATAGTGGCGTATCCTAGTTGTAGATCATTCTAGTTCTTCTATGTGGGATACTGCCACAGCATGGCTTGATGAGTGCTGTGTAGGTCCACACCCAGCATCCGAACTGGTGAATGCTGGGCCACCAAAGTGGAATGTGTGAACTTAACCACTCGGCCATGGGGCTGGCCTCGTTGATAAGTTTTTTTAATAGCAAAACATAGTAAATGTTAGATCACCTATAACAGTTTTGTATTTCTATGTTCTTTATAGGTAGCCATATCCCCAGTATAAGTTATAGATTCAGTATTTGAATTCTTTTCAAAGACTTGGTCTATAAAAAAATACCACTTCCCTTTAAAGAATTCCAAGGATCACTTTTGGCTATGTTTTTAGTTTAAAATGTTGGGCTTTTTTCTTTAAAGACCATAGTGACATTTGTAGTGAAATACGATTTGGTTAACTATTGGATACACTTAGCTTTATTTGTATAGAAATTTTGACATTTGGGGCAGCATTAGAAAAAGAGTACTTTGGCCTTTGCTGTTCTGTGTTCTATATGTGGAATTTTTGCAAAGTAATGGTTACGTCAGGTCTCTTGATATTTTGGAAATGACTACAGGTTATCCATTTTCCTTTAGATTTGAAGAAACAATTCTTTTTTGTTGTTGCTTTCTCTTTCCATGTAAGAAGCTACTTATCAGAAAAATGATTCCCAGGTTTTGTTTCTATACTAGATACCTTAATTAATGAATTCCTTTGTGGCGAATTTCATACACTTCAAAATACAGATATTCATAGGTCATTAAGTAAAGTTGTTGAGAGTAAACAATTGCAGGATAGTAGTACTTTTTTTCCAGTACACCTAGTAGCAAAGTTTATGTAGTGTTCCATTGTCTTCTGATGTCTTTTTATTCTTTTGGTAATCCATCCCCTGATCTATTATGTTTTTTAAATATTAGTTATTCTAATTGTGAACAAATAGTACTAAGAGGTTTATTAAAAAAAGAAATAGCATTTCTCTACCAGCCACTCATACCTCATCCCACTCTATTCTTTTAGCTTTTCTTCCTGGTATTTATTTCCACATTTTAATATAAATAACATGCATATCTTGCTATTTTGGTTCATCAGTTGGTCATTGTCTGTTGACTCTCTTTGGGTATGTATGAAGATTTTAGCTTACCAGTGTCCCCTTTCCCTAGTTTCTATCCTCCTACCCAGTACTCTTTTCAGACACTCAGAAATCTCCTGTTTTCTTCTATCCTTTTACTGTTAAAACTGAAAAGCAGCTGATATTCACTGTTAGGTTGGTTGAATCTACTTCACCTGAACTTTTTGTTTTCAGTTTATATATGAATTATTTCATATATGAATTTCTCTTTCATTTCTGAATGTACAATTGTAGAACAAAAAGGTTTTTCCTTTTGTTAATGAAATCGCCTAGTATGTAGGAAGGTATTGGTCTTGTTTTGCTGTATTTTACATCACTCTAGATCTATCCAACTTGCTCCAAAAATTCACTGTATTTTCAGTAAGCATTTATTACATATTATTTATATTCTGGCTTCTGTGCCCAGGCACAGAGAATATAAAGATGAATAGGATACAGTCTCTGTGTTCACATGAGGTCAGTGTCTAGTAAGACAGACAGACTGCTTCATAAACAGTGTGGGCTATGCTATTCATAGATGTAAGCACAAGGTACTCTGAGAGCAAAAAGTAAGAAACCCCTAATAGCATCTGCCTGCAGGGGAGAAGAGGAGAGGGAATTGAAGAGAGATCTTCCTTCAAAGAAGAGATGATAGTTGAGTTATTAGGAAATTCTATGAATTCATCCTAGTGGACAAGGACAAAAAGTACAGTCGTCTGTCACTTGACAGGGATATGTTCTGAGAATGTGTCATTAGGCAATTTTATTGTTGTGTGCACATCATAGAGTAACTGAAGGTGAACAAAATTTGCTACCCCAAAATGTGTCTCTTTAACATGAGGATTAGTTTAGGTTGATTATTTTTAAGAAACAAAAGACTCAGGAAGTTTTTCTTGTTACCTCCCCCTTAACTGCCTGAAAGGATTCTGGAAAAAAAAAAAAAAACCTGTCTCAGGAAGTGAACTGTCACCATCACATAACATGAACTAGGTGGTAGACAAGGAGGAACCTAGAAAAGCCTGTTGGGCTCCCCTCTGTGTTCTTCGGTTTCTGTGTGGCCAAACACTTGTTTTCCAAACACTTGCTCCTTTTCACCTACCTGTGAATTGCCTCTTTTCCTTTGGTGTCCCTGACTATCCCTACCCCCCACATCTTCTTTTGTCTTTAGCTGAGGATGGTATTTAAAGTGAGGGCTTCGGCCATTTTGGCAAGTTACTTGGTTTTCCTGGGTTTCTCCCATGGGTACACGTTATTAAACTTTTGTTTGTTTTTCTTCTGTTAATTTGTCTCACATCAGTTTAATTCTTAGACCTGCCAGAAGAACCTAGAAGGGTAGAGGAAAATTTCTTCCTCCCCTGCAGTACTTACACAAATCTAGATGGTATAGCCTGCTACACACCTAGGCTGTGTGGGATTAATGTTATGGCACCTCTATCATATGTGTGGTCCATGGATGACTGCAATGTCATTATGCTGTGCATGACTGTATGAGAAGAAGGCAGGCAGAGGGACTAGGATATGCTTTTGCTTTTGCAGGGAAGCATGACAAGTAGTTTTGCTGAAGACATAGGGCAGTGATTCTTAACCCCCACTACACTTGAGATCACCTGAGGGGCTTCAAAAAGATACCGAGCTGCCTAGGTGATTCACTTGGTTTGCAAACTTCTAATATAGGGAGGATATACAAGAATGGTGAAAGATAGGCAGGGGTCAGGGTTTGAAAGTTCTTGTATTTCATAGTAAGGGATTTGGACTTTTATCTAGGTAATGGAGAGCTGTTGAAGCAGGGGAAACAAAACACAAAGTTGTGATGAAGAAGCCTCTCTAGGTGGCAATATAGAGGATAGGATTGGAGGGAGGTGACACCTAGGTTGGGAAGATCATTTAGTTAAGGAATACTGCTGCCTTTACAAAACTCCAAACCTCCAAAGTTTAATTATTAGGAGGAAAAACTTGAAGTGTGTGAGATTCAAATTATAGTTTCCTTTTAGGTTCTGCCTTCTCCTTCAGATTCTCTAATTTTGGTTATTGATACTATCACCACCCAGGCCCTGCTTCCCAAACTTTAATGTGCGAGTGAGTTATCAAGTGTTCTTCTATCTATAGGTCTGGCATGGGAGGTTTTGCATTTCTAGTAAGGTCTCAGATTCCACTAGATTTTAAAAGTAGAATCAGTAGGGTTTGATGATTGGATGAGGGTAAAGAAGGAAAGAGAGGAGCCTAGGATTATTTAAAGGTATCTAGGTTTGGGTGAATGATAGGGCCTTTGACTGAGATAGACGACAATGAAGGAAGATGAATAGATTTGGCATAGAAGGTAATGAGTAAAATTCTGGACAACACTGAGTTTGAATACCTGTGATATGACCAAGTGAAGATGGACTCCATTTAGGCAGTAGGAACTATCTGGAGCTCAGGGAAGAGGTCAGGCTAGAGTTGAAGACTTAGGAGTTTTGGGCATAGATGTTAAAGGCTTGGGTGGTCTGAAGATTCCTGAGGGTCCCTGAGACTCTCTCAGGGAGTCCACAAGGTCAAAACTATTTTTATAACAATGGTAAGATATTATTTGCCTTTTTTACAATAATGCTAAGACATAATTGGCTTTTTAACTTTCGTTTTCTCATGAATTTACAGTAAAAATTTCCAGAGGCTATATGACATGTGATAACATCACTCTGACGATTTATGGATTGTGTACTTGTGTATTCTAGTGTTTTAAAATCTTTTTAGTTGTAAATTCTAAAATGGTAAATATCAGTACTTGTAACCCACATAAATAAAAGCTCTTTGGGGTCCTCAGTAGTTTTTAAGAGTTTGTAGAGGGGTCCTGAGACCCAAAAGTTTTAAAAATTGCTTTTGTAAATGTACTCATCCTGATAGAGTGTGTAATGCTAGGAAATGTTAGCAGACTAGATGGCTGTGCTGGAGAAAGAGCGGTAGCCTGGTAAGGAAGTGGATGGAGAGAAGGAAGAAAGAGAGGAAGTGAAGAAGGAGAATAATGAGTAGAATTAAATGTCATGGAAGTCAATTAAGATAATGACTATAAAAAGTGACTAAGAATTTGTCACTTAGGCTTAGTTTTAGTAGACTATTGGGAGTAAGATGCCAGATTATAGTCAATTAATGAGCACTTGGAAAGTGAGGAAATAGTGACAGCAAATATTGACTACTCTTGGCAGACTCTTGCCTGTGAAAGAAAGGAGACGGTATCTAGAGACTTTTAACAGGCTTGATGTATTATGTGCTAGGGAAAGGGTCATAGCAGAGCTGTGATGGGACAGGGACAGTGCTGAAGAGAGAAGGGGAGAGAGAGCCCAAACTAAACAGCTTTTCTTAGAGGCAGTGTGAATGGTGAGATCCAGACTCTGGGTGGGCAGGGTTAGTTGTGGACAGGACTGTCTAGGAACATCCTTTCCTTTGGTGGGTGAACTTTCATACCTAATAATCTTTCTTTTACTTCACAGTGAAAACAGAGGTTATCAGCCAAAGGGAAGAATCACGAGTGGGTTGTAGGTGTGAGGAGAATGATAAAAATTTTATGTGAGGGGCAAGGAAGGGAGTATATGCCGGGTGGTGGTGGGAGAGTGTCACTCATTCTTTAACTGTTTTAGAGCACCTGAAGGAGTAAGAAACGTGGTCTGTGTGCCTTTTCTGCTGGCTAAAAGTCCAGATTATTTTATGAGGATAAAAGAAGGAGCCCATATTTCTTGGTTATCAGTGTTTTCCAAGTTTTAGAACCTGCCTTGATCTACCTATTTGCCATTCTCCTTGCAGGACCCTTCACTGTTTAAACACAAAGACCATGTCTACTTTTTCTAAATTCTGTATGATTGCTGTTCCCACACTACCTTGCCCCAAGATGCTAAGATAAATTAAGTATCTTGTAGCTCATTTGGAATTTATAATGAATATTAACACCATAACCTCTCCTCTTCTCTACCTCTCCTTTTGGATGTCCTAGAATATATTTCTCTGCTTTGTTTTATTTCTTACTCAAGTTAGGATATTTGCGCCTGAATATAAATATTGAATCACATCATCTTTAGTAATGTTGGAGAAGCTCCTTTAAGTCTGTGTTATACATGTGTGCTTACATATAGTATGCTACATAATAATGTTTGTAAAGCAGACACACATGTCAAATTATTCTATTTTTGTCTAAATTTAATCTTTTTTTTTGTTTTCAGATTTTATTTTTCCTCATTCTCCCCGAAGCCCCCCCAGTACATTATGTATTTTTAGTTGTGGGCCCTTCTAGTTGTGGCGTGTGGGACGCCGCCTCAGCATGGCCTGATGAGCGGTGCCGTGTCCCTGCCCAGGATCCGAACTGGCAAAACCCTGGGCTGCTGAAGTGGAGTGCAAAAACTTAACCCTACTCAGCCGCGGGGCTGGCCCCTAAATTTAATCTCTAATATTCATTCTTTATCATCTGTATAACCTGAATCAGAGTTGGACAATTTAAAATATATTCTCTCTCTTTCTAGAACCAAAGTTTTTTCCCCCTTCCTCCTGGGTAATTATCAGTTCTTTAACCCTCTATCCACTGGCATTAATTACTGTTTATTTTTGATCCAAGTGCATTTGGAGATTTTTGAGTTATTTAGGGTTAAGGATTTTAAGTTATAGATGTAAGAAACCTGGGACAGTTGTTGCATATAGACATTTAAACTTAGATTCACTTTCAGAATTGTAGTGATTTTAATGAAAGAAGAATGTATAGATATGGTGCCTTGACTGTCTTAATTTACATCAAATGTTGATTAAAGAAGGTCATTTTATGAAAGAAGATCTGATTAGTTTTCTCATTTGAATTAAGTTTCTAGAAGTAGCCATGAAATTTGAATCAGATTTTTTTTATCCTGGTGAAAGATTTGCTGTGCGCTAACGTCTGTTGCAAATCTTCCTCTCTCCCCCCACCACCCCCAAAGCCTCAGTGCATGGTTTTGCATGTCCTTGTAGTAAGTTCTTCTGTGCGAGCCACCACCACAGCATGGCAACTGATAGATAGGTGGTGTGGTTCCACGACTGGGAAACAAACCCAGGCCACCGAAGTGGTGAGAATGCCGAACTTTAACCACTAGGCCATCAGGGCTGGCTTGAATCAGACTTTTTTTTTTTCTTGAGGAAGATTAGCCCTGAGCTAACTGCTGCCAATCCTCCTCTTTTTGCTGAGGAAGACTGGCCCTGAGCTAACCCATCTTCCTCTACTTTATACGTGGGATGCCTACCACAGCATGGCTTTTGCCAAGTAATGCCATGTCCGTACCTGGATCCGAACCAGTGAATCCCGGGCTGCCGAGAAGTGGAATGTGCGAACTTAACTGCTGCACCACTGGGCTGGCCCCATTGAATCAGACTTTTTTTTCTCTTGAGTTGAAGTTATGGAATCGAAGATACTTTGTTGAAGCATTAATGCTTTGTTTTGTTCTTTTTTTAAAAGAATTTTTAAAGGGCATTTCCGTTTTTGGAGTTAGTGATATTGTCTATAGAGTTCTTTAACAGGTTTTTTTTTTAAAATGTAAAGTCTCCTTTTTTTGAAGAAGGTATTTCAAAATTACCCATAAACATATATAAATTGATTAAATGGGTTGTCTTCTGATATTAGTAGATTGGCTGTATTAGGAGAGTGGTAAGAACATGTTCTGTTTTTACCTTGTTTTTTGTGTAGATACCTGTCTCTACCTTTTCATATTCTTTTTTGTCCTCTTAATAGTGTTTAGCTTTAATGTTTCTTCAGTGAACACTTGGATACCCTAGATTGATTGGAAGTTATGATTCTGTTTGAAAATAGAGGTAATACTGGCCTTAACTTTTCAGTTTTAGATTTTTTAAAAATTCATTAAATTTTTACTTGTCTCTATATATTTCTACTTGATAGGTTCCTGTCTTCTCCTTTACTTAGCTTCCTGCTGGTAGTATTTTCTCACTTATTTCTTACTATGTTAGGTGGGCCATACCAAAAATTTTACTAAGTATTATTATGTCAGTTGTTTTACTAAGACGTTGTATTGTATTTGTGTTTTACTAAGACACTGTTGCTGTATACAGTATACAAAATGTACAGTAACAATGTTAACAATTAATAATAGTGTTATGTTGAAGGAGAGGATTCTGTGTGTGCATACAAAATAGTGTATTTAGTAACACTAATAAAGACATTTTCTCAGTAGGGGAATAAGTTTGTTTTTTGTCTCTCCCTGATTAAGACTAATAATCAAACTTACAGGATTTAAAAGTTCCTGTGAAATACCAGGAATTATTTTGCAAATTTCCTTTTATTTAAAAAGAGAAAGCTGTATTTAATTCTACCATTATCCCTTAAAGGACATAGTATTACAAGAACTATATTCAGCTAGAAGTTGAGTGTCTGACCCTAAAATACGTTATATGACAGAGTTCACAGCAAAGGAAGTGGGTCTGTCCTGGTTGAATATATACATCCTTAGTCTCATGGAAGGAATAGTGAACTGGAAATCAAATGTGGGTCTGATACTGGCACTGTGCCTCTGTTTCCGTAAAGTTGGAGGACTGTGTGTGTCAGAATCATCTGGAAAGCTTTTTCAAAGTAAAAGTACCCAGGCTGCCTGCTTGGAAATTCTGATACACTCTGTTTAGATAATCTTTTCACTCCTTGTAATCATGAAATCTTGAAATAATGATTCTGTAAGCCATTTATTTAGCCAGCAAACAAACAGCTGTTAAATGTTTACCCTTATAAAAGTGCATTTAAAAAAAAAGTGCATTTAGTGTGGGTGGTTGATTGTTTCTAGAGGAAGAAAATTCTAAGCTGATTGATGAAAATAAGATTAGAAGAGAAAAATGCCAGGTCATTTTAAGAATGAAGACATACTTTAAAGTGGAACCTGATATAGTGCTTGACCATATAGGTGCTCAGTACATAACTGTTGAATGAATAAATTTAACATCACTTCAGTTGTAGCATACTTTACAGGTAGTTTTTTGTGTCAACTACAAATGATTCTTATGTATTCATCAAAACAAGTTTTCTCAACCTTAATATTATTGACATTTGGGGCCAGATAGTTCTTGAGGTGGGGGGTGGGGGTTGTCCTCTGCGATGTTGGATGTTTAGCAGCATCTCTGCCTAATACAGAGATCTGTAGTCCACACACCCCTCCCATACTGCTCCCCAGTTGTGGAAACCAAAAATGTGTCCATATACTGCCAAATATCCTTTGGGGTTGGCGGCAAATCTCCTCTGGTTGAGAACCACACCATTAATGAAGGAGAGAAAATAAAGTGTTAGCATGTTGCCTGTGGAGCTAGATTGCAACTCTGTAAGTTTCTCATCTCTAAGTATGGAAACACAAACCCAGAGAGATTAGCTAATTTGCCCACAGATAGAAGTTAGAGTCAAAATTCTACTTGCAACTGTCTCCCTTATTTCAAAGTGATGCTCTCAACTACTGTGCTGTGCGCTCTCTCTATAACCAAGAGAGTGTAGAACTTCTTAGATAAATGACCCTAGTTGCTCCTTTGAAAAAACTGGTATTCTTTTTTGGAAATATTTAGATTTAAGATGATTTATAGTAATCATCAAATTTACCTATCTAAGATAACCTGGACTAATAGCACTTCACACATGTTTTAGCTGATAAATAGTATTGCTTTTAAACTGGATTTTAAGGGCTTTCAGCTAAAGTTGACACTACTGAGAAATGTGGTTTCAGTATCTTATAGTAGAGTTTTAGAAATATTAGATATATTTTGGGGCCAGCCCCATGGCCAGTGGTGAAGTTCACATGCTCTGCTTCAGCGGCCCAGGGTTTCACTGGTTCACATCCTGGGCACGGACCTAGCACTGCTCATCAAGCCATGCTGAAGCGGCGTCCCACATAGCACAACCAGAAGGACCTGCAACTAGGATATACAACTATGTACTGGGGGGGCTTTAGGAAGAAGAATAAGGACAAAAAAAGATGGGCAACAGATGTTAGCTCAGCTGCCAATAAAATAAAAAAGAATTTTTAAAAAAGAGAAATATTGGATGTATTTTTCTGTCAGCTGACATAGTGATTATTTTACTAATTTTCTTTAAGATTGAGTCTCATTTTGTAGAATAACCGAGTAACCATGACAACCCTTTGGACTTCTTATATCCTAATGAGTTTTCTGCTATATGTCACAATTTTGATTTTTAATTCTTATTAGAAGATTATATGAAGAATAACTTGTTAATTTTAGAGCTTCTCTAAAAGGGAAATATTCAGGAAATTCATTACTTTATGTTATATATATAGATTGCTGCTAATTCTGATGATACATCCTCATCACTTTTGGAGCTTTTTAAAAATAAGGATTCTTTTGGTCTCTCTCTAGAGATGGTTAAATTTGGAATGGGGACTCCAACATGAGCTTTAAATAAAAGCTTTGTAAGTGATTATGATGTATAATCAACATTGAGAATCAGTGCTAATAGATAAACTATAGAAGAATTTCTTTTAAAAAATAAAACAAGTCACCTTTTTCTGTTTATACATGTAGTATCGCTATTGAGAAAACAGTAACAATGAAATACCACTTTTTCCCCCCCAGTCTCATGTAGACAAATCTTAAAATTTTGGTGGGCCTTCTCATACAGTGTTAGCATAAGTATAGCATGCTATTGCCTTTGAAAGTGCACTTTGGCAATATCTTTAAAATTTTGAACGTGCATATCCTGTGACACAGCATTTACACTTAAAAATGTCTATCCCAAAGAAATAATTGTATAAAGACCTAGAGATTCATGTCAAGGAAATGTCTACAGGGATATTGTACAGGGGTATGTTATCCTATCATGACTGTCACAATGGAAGAAAAGTTATGAAATCATTGTTCTAAATTTTACTATTGTAAGTACACTCAGAATGATGACATTTCCAGAGTAAGTTATCTTGAAAATTTGCCTCCTCCCCACAGCAGTTGCTCTGTATGGCTGTTTCATGCTGATTGTATGATTTGAAAACTACTTCCAAGATCATATGATTAGAGGAAGAAAGTCCAACTTTATTCTAATTTTACAGTTTATACTATTTGACAAGTAAAGCCTTAAAGGGAAAGCCGAAGAAGGGGAAATGCTGAGAAATAGTTATGCTACGTAAATTATAAGAAAATGGCAAACAAAATTCTGTTTCATTGACATTGAGGACTTAGTATGCGCCTTTTAAACTTATATGAATGCAAATTAAAATAGGTCCAGGTGTTAGGAGCTTAAGAAGTCAGACTATGAGGATGGCAAGTAAGGTAGTTTTTAAAAATTAAGCGTAAGATTGTTTTAGTATTATATTTCTTTTAGGTACTGATATGTTGGTGGATGTTGTATATTTGTGAAGGGAGTAAAATTCCTTCAGGCTTTTAAAAGTGTTGTGAGTGTGCACACTTTGTTACCTGTAAGATAGCACACATTTTGGTTGGGTGGTTACCCAATTTCTTCTTATTGGCTTTCTACCATCTTTGATATTATGTATTATTATATAATAAAGACAGAAAATAGGCTATACCCCAAATTGCTGATATATTGATTGGATTTACTCCAAACAGCAAGAAAACGTGCTTTTGTTTGGTGATAGGATCTCAAAATGTTGCATACATAAACTTTTTATACTAAGTATTGAAATCGGCAATATAACAGAGAATTCTTTTAGGTGTCAAAGATTCCAGCAAATATTTCCAGATAATAGTTCTGGATATTAAAGTTTTGACTCTTGGGCAGAGAAAGACTATGTGAATTTCAGGTCATGCTAGCTCAAAATCATCTTTAAATTAGGATGTACATATTTCCTGGTAGGTTTTATCTAAATACAAATTGGATACAAAGCAGCAAGGAAATTTTCACAGCAGAATTTCAGTTTTCTTATAGTGCATTATTCTAACCTAATTTTGATAGCAAAAGGTTGGAAGAAACAGTATCTTGTACATTTGATATTCTTGAATAGAACATCTATTTTACATTGACTATTTTTATAAGTCTCCAGATTTTCCTTTCTGGTTCAGTACTGATTTGATGTATGCCATTAAAGTAACAAAGATTTCTTCAACGTTTTCCTGTATCACATCTAGTTCCACAAATTTTCCCTAGAAATGTGGATAAAAATTGAACATGGTTATCATCAGCTGCAGGCAAAAAGATTTGCCATGCCATTTGTTCAGAGTGTAGTGACCTTGAATTTGATACCTGAGTAACTATATGAATCATTAGAATAACCAATGAGTTGGATTTTTGAAACCAATCTTTAGCCATATGAATCGATCAGAAAGAGTTCATTCTGACAAGTTTGAAGATTGAATATTTTGTTAGGGATATTATTTAATATTAGAGTAATTTTTCTTTATTTCAAAGTATTTTCTCATTTAATGGAAAGAAATTAAGTATATCTGTGTATATTAGCTGTAATATCTTTTCACATAATGTTACAGTTTCTATAATGCATTTATGCTGATAATTTTAAATATCTCTCTAGAGATTGATAGAGGTGTGGGGGTGGTATCTGTTTTCATGGAACAATCCATATTGATTTATCACCCCCATTCTGTGATTGTGTTAAGATTCTTGCTTTCTTCTATTTGGTCTTATTTGCATTGAAGAACAATACATTTACTTTTATTTTAAGATAAACTGAGAAGCCATATGATTAGATATGAAAGCTTTAATAATCACTGACTTAATTTCCAAATGAAATTGGAGCATTGTTTTAATTATGTTGGTATCATCTCTTGAGTCCATTAGATTTGTCTTTGTTTTTTGAACATGCTTTTAACTGCTAGAAAATACTGTGTTAAATTCACACTAATACCTTGGAACATTTAAATGTCAGAGTAATTGCTCAGGTTTTGGTATGATTACAAATTGGCATTTATAAAGTTAAATTGATTTAAAGAGTGCCATTCTCTCCTTTCATCATTTTCTCCTAACCACTGTTCCATTGTATGTCAGAATTCTTTGACTTTTTATAATTGCTGTAGTCTTTCCATCTTTACTTTAAAGCTAAATCATGTTATTTTGCCTTCCATGTTAATTCTTCCTTATTGTGGTCAATTATAGTGCAATAGTTGAGAAAAAAATAGAGATGAGAAGAAAGAAATGACAGCATTAGCAAGAGCAATAATAAGCTTAAAAATGTTCTATATAAAATGCTTAATATATGGGGGCTGGCCTGGTGGTGTAGTGGTTAAGTTCATGCTCTCTGCTTCGGCGGCCTGGGGTTCGAAGGTTTAGATCCTGGTGCGGGCCCAGCACTGTTCTCAGGCCACGCTGTGGCAGCATCCCACATAAAGTAGAGGAAGATTGGCACAGATGTTAGGTCAGCAACAATCTTCCTCAAGCAAAAAGAGGAAGATTGGCAACAGATGTTTCTCAGGGCCAATCTTACAAACCTCCCCCGCCCCAAAACCCCTCAATATATGCAAATTTTACAATTTATGCGAATACAAAGGTGGCCTGGTTGCTGTCACTTGGATTTTCTAGGAAATCATTGGTTAAGATCACTAATTCTTTTTCCAAATCTTTTTTAAGCCATTGAACTCTTTCTTCAATGGAAGTTGAATATAGAATCTCAGTATTAGAAGAAGAGGTGCTGTGTTTACAGGATGTGGTTGAGGTGGCATAGGATGTGTGTCTGGTAGGCTAGAGCCTCAGCTCAACCACGTGCTGCTTCTTCCCTTCTCCCTCCCCTTTAATAACTTTTTTTTTTCTTTAAAGATTTTATTTTTTTTCCCTTTTTCTCCCCAAAGCCCCCCGGTACATAGTTGTGTATTCTTCGTTGTGGGTCCTTCTAGTTGTGGCATGTGGGACGCTGCCTCAGCGTGGCTTGATGAGCAGTGCCATGTCCGCGCCCAGGATTCGAACCAACGAAACACTGGGCCGCCTGCAGCGGAGCGTGCGAACTTAACCACTCGGCCACGGGGCGAGCCCCCCTTTAAGAACTTTTGAGCCACGGCCTCCTCTCCCCTAAGGTGTCTCTGGAGTACAGTTTGAAAATCCCAGATAGTATTCTGAACTGTTCCTCAGTGATGAGCCATCTTACAGATTAAGCATTTGGTGAATTTCTGCACATCCTAAATCCTTAAGGTTCTAAATCTCCATACAAGTCTACTTACAAATGAGTGACTCAGGAGAATTGGCAGCAGTGGGCTTCGTGGAGACTTTTTGTTTTGTTTAATATTGGTGTTGCACAGATTATTTAAATTCAAAACCAAAAAACTATCCAGTGCTCACTTGCCTGAGGGTTAGTAATGTAATACTTAGGGCCTTGACTTCTGTTTTTATGGCTTGTAGTCAAGAACAGAGTTGAATGGGACCTTAAAGAGGAAACACTGCTTATTTTGCAAGTCTTACAAGTTATTTCTGAACCTTTAGGGCAGAAGCTGTAAATTATTTAACAGGTGATACATGATTCAAGTTTCGAAACACAAAACCGCATAGATATTTGGAGTAATAGAAGGATAGCTATTCAGAAAACAGAATTCATTGGATGCTTGCTCATGTTTATAGAGTCCACGCACTGCTCTAGGTTCTGTACTAAGTATGTTTCTGATATGTGTCTCGTTTAATCCCCACAATCCTCCTGTGCCTGTATTGTCACATTTAAAATTGATGAGAAAATTGAATCTTGAAAATTGATTGAGAAAATTAAGTAATGTGCTGAAAGTTATAGTAAGTAATGGACCCAGAGTTTGGTTCTTGCTCTGTTTCTTCAGAGACCAATGGTACTTGCTTTTTAGGACATTATGATCTTTTCGGGCTGCCAGAACAAACTCTAAAACAATCAGTGAGGTGAGAGTGAGGTCAAAGGTCAACACCAGGGAGTCATACTAGGACATGGGTGGAAAAGAGTAAAGTTCATGGGAAGGGACAAAATGGTGTGTTTGTAATGGAGACATTTACTTTATAGGCTAATTTAGGTATATCTAGGTTTCCCTTTCGCATCTTTTACTTTATTCAACTTTTCGGTTTTTTATTACCTATTTCCCACTTCTTACTCCACATTAGTCATACATTATAATCTCAAAATTGATTTTGGTTCTGTCATCGTTTGTTTTTCCTCCTTCCTCAGATTCTTCTCTGGTTTAAATGAGGTAAAGCGGTTGACTTTTTTTCCTTTACTGTAATCCTTATGCATTTGAATTTTGTTGTTGTTGTTTTAAACAAAATCACATTTTCCCCCAAAGGGCTGTCCCAATTCCCCATTCCAGAAAAATTTAGATTTAGGGAAATTTTGCCTCAGAGAAAAAAGTTTTTGCTAAGTAGTCTATATGTCTAAAAAAAAAAAGACCTTAAACATCTTGAAGTATATACCAATGAAGTATTTAATGAATATTGTCCCAAATAAGTTTGAGAATCTCTACATGTACTATATCTTTCCATTCCATCTTGGAGATAGCCAGTGAATGTTAGCAGTTAGTTCTTATAATGTTAGCATTTTGGTTCTTAGATTTATTTAGAATATTTAGAATGTGGCCTCTCAGTCTTCACTGATCCAGTGTTCCTTGGAATATATTTTAGAAAATGATACGGAACCATTTATAACGTTATATTTTCTTTAGTTTCCTAGATACAAAATGTTTCCAATATAACGTTCAGAATTGTGTTATTTTGTGATTTTTTTTTTTGTTTATTCAAAAGTAATTAGTCAAGATTTAAGATAGAATTCAAATGGGATCCTGTCATGCTTAAAAATTAGTCTAATGTTAAACTGTTCTGAAAAACCATATTTCCTTAACTTTATATTTTTTTGTTTTTGGGAATCCTCTTGTTTTACGATAGATTTTAGGGTTCTTTCTAAAAATGTTAACTTAGAATTTTTAATTTGGGGATATTTTTATTCCAAGGAAAATAAAAGATGGTTATTGATTAAGTTTGAGTTTGATAATTTTGACAATGAAACTAACCTAATGAACTTTTTACCCTAAATTGCTGGTATATCAGTAGTCTACCTCCTGAGTAGATTGCCAGTTAGGGTGTATTTTTTTAAGCTCTCTGGTTTGTGATGTGAAAACATACAGGAGATTTATTGGACATACTGAATTTTATTTACGAATTTAATAAAATTTTGAATTTTTTTTTTTTTTTTGAGGAAGATTAGCCCTGAGCTAACATCTGTGCCCATCTTCCTCTATTTTATATGTGGGACGCCTGCCACAGCATGGCTTGATAAGCAGCGTGTAGGTCTGTGCCTGGGATCTGAACTGGTGAACCCTGGGCTGCTGAAGCGGAGCGTGTGAACTTAACTGCTACGCCACTAGGCCGGACCAGAAATATTTTTATATAGTTGATTTCTTTCAGTAGCCTTGATGTAGGGCATATAGGATGTCACAGAGAGGGGGAAAAAAGAACATTTAGGCCTTAGAAATAAACAGAATTGAATTTGATTTAAATTATAGTTACCTTGAATAAGTTATTTGATATTCATGTATATATCAAGTAATAATAAATAAACCATATGCTGGTTGTGGGGGTGGGAGGGTGAGCTGGGGGGAAGATGTAACTTCTGTTTTTAAAGAATTTAGACACTAGTAACATTCACTTCATCCTCTCTAAGTCTGTTATATTGTTGGCGGTAATGGAGGAAGAGAACTTAAAATCCCAAAGATAACACTTAGAGGAACCATAGATGCTCAATGTGAGTTCGGTTATATGTTGTCATTCATACTATTTAATCATAGAACTACTCTGAGACATCAAAATATGGATTAAGTCCCTTCCTTGTTTGGGGACTACATTGCCTCTAGAGATTTATTTTAAGTTGCATTGATGTTTCATTCAAAATATTCTTTGTTCTAGCACCACACGTCCTTGCCAAGCTTCTGCAATTTGAGGGCCCTGTGCCATTGCCTTGTGCTTTTTTGCTCCTGGTTTCAGTTTTTCACTAAGCACAACAGTCTGTCAGACTCCACAAAAATTACTTGTTAATTTAGCCTAGTGAAAGTACTTGCTTGTCAGTTTAAAAGAACAAACCTGTATTTTGAGAACAAGCCATCATGTAGGGCAGGGGTCTGCAAACTTTTCCTGTAAAAGGCCAGATATTTTAGGCTTTGTGGGCCATATGGTCTCTGTTGGAACTACTCAACTCTCCTGTTGTAGCGGGAAAGCAACCACAGACAATACATAAATGAATGAGTGTGGCTATGTTCCAATAAACTTTATTTATGGGCACTGAAATTTGAATTTCTTACAATTTTCATATCACAAAATATTCTTGTTTTGATTTTGAAATTTTCAATCATTTAAAAATGTAAAAGTTGTGCTCAGATTATGGGCCCTAGAAAGACAAGTGGCCAGTCAGATTTGGCCACCACCCCTGATCTAGGTGGGCATAATCTATGAATTTGCTGTAATTGTCATTGTATTATAATTGTTAGGCCTTTAGGTGAATGGTCCTTTTTAATAGCAATTATATATATCAGTGTTTATGTTCTCCGTTTTTCTCATCCAAGTTTGCTTTTATAGACTAAATATGTATGAATAGTAGAAAACCAATAGGAAAAACATAAGGTGTTTTGTTTTGTTTGCCATATCCAGTTAAGAATTTGAAGGGCGTCTATTAAAGGCTCGTTACCCTCAGATTTTTCATTCACCTCAAGTCAAATTCTCTAAATGTGAATTTCAAGTAATGTTTACAATGTCTTCTACACTTCAAATTTAAAAAATTTACACAATAGTGTTTTTTATCTTTTAAATAATTTGTATGTAACTAACTACACATTTGTATAACATGAGCACTATTGAACAAACCGGTTTTTTACTTTGAAAATAAAAATGATTTTTATGTTGACTGTAATAATTTTGTATGTTAAAACTGTAACTTAAAATTCTGTTAACTTGCTTTCTGTAGACACCAGAGAAGAAACAATCGGAATCATCTAGAGGAAGAAAGAGAAAAGCAGAAAACCAGAATGAAAGTAGTCAGGGTAAGTGAAGCAAAATCTTCCTTCTGAGCCAAATAGGTGTTTACAATTAATTATTCTGATTTTTAATCAGTTAATAGTTTAATTGTAAAATAAGTAATTTTGTGTTTTTGTGATTTCTATAGCTATTATGTAATTTCTGCATTAATGATAGTTTAGGAATGTACTTTGCATAAGAAATAATAATAATATTAAATTGGAATCTTTTTGTACCACAGGTTAAGTTAGCGTATGGTTACTGTTGTTAGGCTTTTTGACATTTCTCTTGTTTTTTTTATTTGAGAATTAGCAAGACAAGTGTCATGTCCAAACTTGGCAAGCACTACCTTTTCATTTTTCTTTGTATATAAATTAATGATATTGAAATGGCTTCTTGTTTTTGAAGAACTTTAGATCTCGCTTTAAAACAAATACCCAAACTTATTTCTTTTCATTAAAAAAAAAGACTTTGTAAAAATGATTGAGAGACTTTTATTAATGCACCATCGTTTTCTTTCTGTTTTTCATCCTTCTTGCATACCTACCTTTTGTAATATGAGCTAAGAAAATTAATTTCATTAGACTACAAAAATTCTTATAATAGACAACTAAATAGTATTGTCATTTAATCTGGCCATTCAACATTAAATACAATAAACTTGGCTCTTAAATTATGTATAATGATGATTTTATACATATGTTATTACATGTTTTGGAGCCACTCATTAGCTTAAGATCTAGGGCCGTGAACCCATGGCTTACTAGTGTTTACTTGTGGCACTGTCATCAAGGACTGTATTTGCAGCAGCTTTGTGGAAGGAAGGCGTTAAGTAACTCTAGCACCTTTCTCTAGGTGTATCTCAATCTGCCCTGAGCTCTTTTTTTGTCTTAGTGTAGTTCCCCTAAGTTGTGATTAGGAGGAGTTTTATTTACTGTAAAGATGTATTAGTTATGATAGTTTTCACTTTGGATTTAAAGACTCATTTAAAAGCAGGTCCCAGAATAGGATGAGACTTCTGGGTTGCTTGGTCCAACCTATGTGTTTAAGAACCCATGTTTTTTTCTTTGTCATTTACCATCCACAGAATTGACTGATTTTCTTATGGTTTTAGGATGGTTGCCAGTTTTAATTGGATCTATTTGCTTCAGCTTCCTCATTTGTATTTGCTTTAGAGAGAGGCTGGCTTTCTGTGGTTTTTTTCCCCCCTCTCTTTCTTTGAAGTAAGCTTCTTCAAGTCCAGAACAAACCTCTTCTGTCTTCTTATTGGGTCGTGTGTCCATTTCAAAACCAGTTATGTCCAAAAGAGGTATTTATTGCCCTTGTAAAAATCAGGCCCATCTCTGAAACAGAAAATGGGGTAAAGTTCCCCTTAGAAGTAGAGGCTTTGCGGGGGCCGGTCCCGTGGCCGAGTGGTTAAGTTCTCACACTCCGCTTTGGTGGTCCAGGGTTTTGCCGGTTCGGATCCTGGGCGCGGACATGGCACTGCTCATCAGGCCACACTGAAGGAGGTGTCCCACATGCCACAACTAGAAGGACCCACAACTAAAATAAACAACTGTGTACTGGGAGGCTTGGGGAGAAAAAGCAGGAAAAATAAAAAAAGAGTGGCAACAGTTGTTAGCTCAGGTGCCAATCTTAAAAAAAAAAGGAAATACAGGCTTTGTGGAGAAGGGATAATAACTGAACAAAATTGGATTTCTGATCAGAAGGAGGGAAGGGGAACTAGAAATGAAGGCCGGATAGGAGTCAGCTTCCGGTAAGTTATTCGTGCTGTGTAGGGGAGGGAATGTTAACAGAAGAAAATTTGGGTTCAATTAGAGAAAAAGAAGTGGGGAGATAGCTTCTAGGTAGGCAACCAAAAACATCTCTGCTTCATTAAAAGATAGCACCTCTTCAGAATCTGCAAGAAAGTTGTCGTAGACAGAAGAGAAATTCCTTTGGTATAAAACCTTTACAGTTGTCTCTGACCTCTAAATAAATCTGTACAAAATGCTTGTTCAGAATTTCTAGATAGTGTTTATAATTCTGAGTACTTACTTAGTTTTTAAAAAAATCCTCCTACCTTGTTTAAAAAGAAGGGATTTAAGGTTGTTGAACTTTTAAGTGTATTGTTTGTTCATCTCAGTAATGCCTGGCACATAGTAAGTAACTACTCAAGAAACATTTGTTGAATAAAATAAATGAATGAATATGTCAGTATTGAATTGATAAGTTTATGTTTATATTATCCAAAGCTTTTGACTCCATGGTATGGTTGATTTTTCTTTTGTAACTTGAATAAATCATGTATTCTATATAGTTCCAGTGAAGGATGGATGCCTCCCATCCAAAAAAGTATCTCTAAACACATATGTCTTAGCAGTTTCTTAATTCACTATTTGTAGAAGTAATGAAGAGTCCATTTTAGAGCAGAACTTTTAGTTAAAGAACTGTCATCTGTAATGATTTGGATCACTTTATCAATATGGTCTTTTAAGAACAATATTTAAAATCTAGTTTATTAAAAAACATCCTATTAATTTGGAAATACTTTTTAGAAAATCAAAATATTTTACAAAATAGCAGTCAGATTAAAGTATATTGTTGTCAGTTTGTTGTGGTTTGTGTTAACCAAAACCTTTTCATTATTATTTACAGGTATGAATTGGTTGTTAATTATGCAGCTGCCACTTGTCTTTTCTTTTTTATTCATTGATTTGCTTTTTTGAAATTATTAGCCATTTAGCAATATGAATAATGTAGTTTTAAAACTGGAGATCCTTTAGTGTCACTACTTATTTGTTCTCCAGTAATTGGGACTTTTAAAAATTGACATGTTTCTATTAAAATGTCATTTGATTTTTGGATGTCTGAAATTGGCTTCTGACCCTCTGAGGAATTTTAATGTTCTTTTAATGCCCATCACTACCCAACTAAAATATCATATTCTTTTTATTAAATAAATGATTCTTGTGTGTATTAGGGAAGTTAATTTTGGCATGTTATCTTTCTGATATGATAGATAGTCATGACTGACTTTAAATCTGTAAAATTTTTTACTTTTATATTTTAGGAAAAAGTATTGGGGGACGTGGCCACAAAATTAGCGACTATTTTGAAGTAAGTTCATTGAGGAATATCTCCAGTTCTTAATATAATTCTGCTATGGGCTGAAAGACTTTCTTTGAAGCACAAGGTCAACTTTTGATTATCTACTGATTAGAGCAGAGCTTCAGTACTATGTGGTGTCCTGTCTTCCTAGGAACATTAAAATTTACTTTTACATCGGTATGTTATATCATAACTTTCAAAGTATTTTCTCACATATTTGCTTATAATAACTCAGGAGATAGGCAGAGTAGGTGTTAATATTCCTGTTTTACATATGGGGAAACTGAGGACCAGAGATGTAAAGTAGCCCACCTAAGGGAATTCTAAATGGAAGAGCCATTTAAATAACTACTGGATTTAATTTAAAATAAGATATATTTAAATGAATTCTTATTTAAAACTGTTTTAATAAATAGGGATGTTTCCTTTTTTCCTCAGTACCAAGGTGGTAATGGCTCAAGTCCAGTAAGAGGCATACCTCCTGCGATCCGTTCTCCTCAGAATTCACATTCACATTCCACTCCTTCCTCATCTGTGAGTTGTTACATGCATAGTCTTATGTATAGGAGGTTATGTATACTGAATAACTTTTATAATTTGTTTTTATTGAGAACTTCTATGTTAGTGTTTATGTTTTAAAAAAATCGTTCTGTGAGGTGAGTTGAATCCTTTTTAATGATCTGTTACTATTAGAACTTTATTTCTGAAAGTGGGAGTCTTAAAGATTTCCTGAATTAATTAATATCCAAGAGGTAATGTTTCTGTAATAGAATACTGTTGAGGCTGTGGGACTAAAATGAATACTCTTGTATCAGTTCATGTTCAGTTACTGATTTCTAATTTCTAACTTTCTTTTCAATTAAATTCCCCCACCCACTAAAATTATAGCATAATTCCTTTCTGGGAATCCTTAAGAAAAAGCTAGGCAGCCGTCAACCTCAGATCATTTAGTTCAGCATGGGAAAAGGATCTTGGACCTAAAAATTATCTTACAACTTTTTGGTTTGTTTCTAATATTTTAAGATCTAGTGCTTTTATATGCATTGTTTTATATATTGGATTTCATTTTTTTCTTTACTTTCATTATGTGAAAGTTGAGTGTCTAACCAGAAAAAGAATACTGGCTTTCAGTAATTTAAAGATGAAATAAAGATTTTTAAAAATCAGAGTATCTCCTGTTTATTCAAGTACCTTGTTTTTGCTTCCAGTGTCCCTTTCTAGTCCTGGTCTGCAGACATATACTTAGTTGTGTCTTACTCATTTTGTACCTTCCCATATACATGTTGTACATATTGCCATATACACAGCAAAGTGTAAGAGTCTACAATAACTTTAAGAGTTGTGGTGATAGCCTTGATACAGTGATGTAATCTGCTCATTTCAGTGAATGTGTTTTAAAACTAGTGACTAGATAAACCATGAAACTCATCAGCAAATTCATGTTATACTACATATGGGCATGCATTATTGTCTCTAGTACAAAGAGTTCTATAGTGACATCTTTTCTGTTTTACTTTTTGAACCATCATAATCTGTTTTAAATATTTTTGTTTTAAAATAATGTATTTGCTCTAGTTTTATTTAATAGATCGAAAGCGTTAAAATTCCATTTATGGTACGAGAATGTAAACTCCTCGGGGGCAGGGAATATATGGTTGTCTCTCTCACTAGGCATTATGGGGGGAGATACTTAATGAATGCTTGTTGAATAAAAAATGGTGGTTAAAAGTTTTAAAAAGTCAGTTATGTTTTAATTCAGTTATTATCCTGATAAAAACTTAAGAAATGTTAAGAAGTTGTTTCTAAATAGAAACCTGTTTTTTTTCTTGCTAATGTAAAAATTTTAATATTTTTTAAGGTTCGGCCGAATAGCCCTTCTCCTACTGCGTTAGCTTTTGGGGACCACTCTATTGTACAACCAAAGCAGTTATCCTTTAAAATTACTCAGGTAAATTGTAATTAAAATGTTTTGTATGACTTCTAAGAAACCAATGACCAACTTTGTACAAACAACTAAGTCGTCTTCTGTTTGTTTTAGACATAGTCATAAAGTAAAATTATGTATCAAGAAAGCTAATTACTAAACAAAGAAAACAATTTATAGTGGGTGAGAAATTGAAATAGCCAGTTTACTATCAGCTTATCTTTTGTTACACACTGGTTAAATATATAGATGTTTTAGGCAAATTAAATAAATAGAACAACCGTAGCATGTCAGTTCTGTTTACTGATTCTTTTTGAACTTAACATCCAAATACGTATCATTGATGTCTTCCTGAAGCTGTTCTAAGTGGACATTAAAGCAGTTCATTTTGGGTGTCTGTCTGTACGTATATTTGTATATGCTACACACTTAGAAAAATCATTTGGAAATTGAATTAATCAGATATCTTTTACACTTAATAGTTTTATAAATCTTGAGTGCTAAGTCTTTCATTTTAACTTCTTACATGTGACAGTTTTTGGGTGACAGTGTCTCAGATCAGAGCTTGGGAAGGTGGATCTTTTTGCATGGCTACCTCAGTTGCCTGATTATTTGCCATTAGACTTTTTCTGTCGGGTCGTGTCCAAACTCTTGGACATGCATCAAAACTTCTCTCTTTGGATGATCTTTAGGGTAGGATTACAAGTACATTGCTTTCAGTCAGTGAACAGCTCATGGAAGTTTTTGCCATGTTCAAAACTCAGTTCAAGTTGATAGCACAAAGCAGTGGTTATATTGAATTTTAATGAAGAATATATCAATATTTTAAAAACTTAAATAATTAACCTTTTAAATGTTTCTTTGTAAGTTTGTAGCACTTAAACTTCTGAAGATATTAAAACTTAAAACTGCACTAAGACTTTTTGAGATACCCTGTACATACACACACAAACACATATTTTCTTTGCTTTGTGGAATCAGAGTAAAATCTAATTGTATGTTTGCATGTAGTGATATATGTATAATAGAGATAATAAAATAGCTTTTTATTCATTTAGACTGATCTCACAATGCTGAAATTAGCAGCACTAGAAAGTAATAAAAACCAGG
This sequence comes from Equus caballus, assembly GCF_041296265.1. Classification (NCBI taxonomy): domain Eukaryota; kingdom Metazoa; phylum Chordata; class Mammalia; order Perissodactyla; family Equidae; genus Equus; species Equus caballus. The sequence goes on along the minus strand of NC_091701.1, from coordinate 51,129,530 downwards.
ACCTGGAAAAGAAGGAAGGTCGTATAGATGACTTGCTCAGGGTAAGTAATAAGTCATGGAGGGAGGGGCTGGCCTGGCGGGGTAGTGGTTAAGTTCACGCACTCCGCTTTGGTGGCCTGGGGTTTACCGGTTCAGATCCTGGGTGCAGACCTACACACCACTCATCAAGCCATGCTGTGGTGGCGTCACACATAGAAGGACTTACAACTAGGATATACAACTATATACTGGGGCTTCAGGGAGGAAAAAAAAAAGAAGAAGATTGATAACAGATGTTAGCTCAGGGCCAGTCTTGCTCACCAAAAAAAGCATACCTAAAAAAACAAAAAGAGTGGGCTTTAAAAAAAAAGTCATGGAGGGAATAAAATTGAGTAAATTATTTGGCAATAGTAAAACTGGTGAGAAAACACTTAGCATTGTAAAAAAATTCTATAGCTGGAAAAAAATAATCTTTTTCTGGTAATGTAAGTAGATGATTGAAGATATCAGCTTTAACATGAAAATTATTTTATTAGCTCTTCAAATATGAATTGAGAAACAGTTGGAGAAATAGAGGGAAACAAGATTTATTTGATCAACTATCATAAGACAGATATCCATTTCATGTTAGTTTTAAAGTTAATTGATTTTGTTATAAACCTATCATTTGATATTGTACAAGAGGAAGTAACCGCTGTGATCCTGTGAGATTTTTAATGGAAACTTTATAAAAAGACACATCAGAAGCTATACTTACAGTGCGAGTAAGGTATGGAGCAGTGGTTCTCACCCCTTGCTGCTCATTAGAATCACCATATGGAAAAGGTGGAAGGCGCTTGATAAAAGTACTGATACCTAAACTCCACCCTGAGGGCTTCTGATTAAAGTGATGTAAGGTAGGGCTTGGACAGTGGTAGGTCTAAAAGCTCCTCCAGGTAATTAAACTTTAAGCCAGCATTGAGAACCACTGGTATAGAAACTCAGTAAAACCAGCATCTGTGATCCTACTGTAATTACTGATACCTTTAAACATCCAGTGTGCCTTTCCTGATCCCATTCCATTCACTCTCTCATATCACTTTACAATTAACCACTGTTCTAAGTTCTGTATTTATTATGCCTTTTTGTGTCTTTATGGTTTTATTATATATATCTATACATTCTTAACAGCATATTATTTCAGTTTGTTTTTGAACTTTAAGTGCAGAATTACGCTGTATGTACCCTTTTTCCCTGTTTGTTTTCACTAAACCTTATATTTGGGATTGTCATGTACTTTCTTCATTTCACTGCTATATAGTAAGGTATTATATTAGTATAACATACTTTGTCTTTTCTGCTCTTGGTGGGCATTTTGTTTCTGCTTTTTGCTAATATAAACAATTCTGCTAAGAACATTCTTGTACATGTCTTCTAGGGCAAATGTGGAAGAATTTCTCTATAGTATATGCTTAGGAGAAACATGACTAGAGTATAGGGCATGCACATCTTCAGCTTTACTCTGTAATGCCAAATTTTTCCCAAAGTAGTTGGATCAGTTTGCACTTCCACCTGCAATGGACAAGAAATAGTCTCATTGCTCATTATCCTTGCCAAGGCTTGTTATAATCAGACTTACATTTTTTGTTTTTTTGGCCAATTTAATGGGTGTAACAAGGTGTCTTTTATTATGCATTTCCTATTTATTTTTTGAGCATCTTTTAAAATATTTAACCATTGTGTTTCTTTTGTGAAATAACTGATCATGTTTTTTGCTCATTTTTCTTATTGGGTTGCTGTCTTGTTTTAATGGAGTTCAGTTTTTTGTTGGTCATATATATTGATTTTTCAGTGTGTGAATTGTCTTTTCATTTCTTTATGTTCTCTTTTGATGATTAGTTGCATTTAAAAAATTTTATATGATTAAACATATCTTCTTGTTTATAGTTTGTTTTGTTTGTACCAAATTATCATCAGACGTATACTTAAAGAATTCATTCTTTTTATCCCTAAGATCATAAAGCTGTTGTTCTATATTTTCTTTTCAAAGTTTAATAGTCTGGTTTCTCAATATAAGTTAATCTCACTGGAATTAGTTTTTGAGTATAATGTGAAGTAGGGTTTCATTTTAATTTCTTTCTATATAGATAACCAGTTATCCAGCCCAATTAATTAAAAGTCTACTCTTTACTGTCAGCTCCATCATATATTCTAGTTTCCATATACAGGTGGATCTGTTTCTGTTTTCTCTGCTATGTTCCATATTCTATTTGTATATTCCTATACTGGTACCTATTCTAGTACCACAGCATCTTTTTATCATTTAGCAGTTGTCATTTAGCTGTTAGTAACAGAAAACATAAATGACTATACTTTAAATGAAATAGAATATTATTTTTTGAGAGAAGAACAGAAGTGGGTAGCCCAGGTATGATGGCTCCATAGTTTCATATGGGATCTTGACTCCTTCACTTTTTCTGCTGCTTCATCTTTAGTTCATGGCTTCCATCTTGAAGGTCATATCAAGGTACAAAATGTTTAGTAGAGTCACAGTTATAATATCTGTATTCTTAAGCATAAAACAGGAAGAGAAAGGGAATAACAAAAAATGCAACAGTTCTTTGTGCAGCCTTCTTGGATATTCCATGTAACAACTTCTGCTTACTTCACACTGACCGTCCTTAGCTGCAAGGGAAGCTGGGAAATGTGGTCTTTTAGCTAGGCATATATCAATCTAGAATAAAATGTTTGTTTTCCATTATTAAGGAAGAAGGAGAAAATAGATTTGAGTGCTCATAATTACTGTAGCTTTGTATTAAATCTTGATATGTGGTTGAACATATATCCTCTCCTTTTTGGCTATTTTTGGCCTTTTGCAGTCTTAGAAAAATGTTAGAATCAGTTTTTCAAGTTAAACACACATACACAATTGGGGTTTTTTTGTTTTGTTTTTGTTTTGAGGAAGATTAGCCCTGAGCTAACTGCTGCCAGTCCTCCTCTTTTTGCTGAGGAAGACTGGCCCTGAGCTAACATCCGTGCCCATCTTCCTCTTCTTTCTATGTGGGATGCCTACCACAGCATGGCTTGCCAAGCGGTGCCATGTCTGCACCTGGGATCTGAACCAGCGAACCATGGGCCGCCAAAGCGGAACGTGTACACTTAACCGCTGCGCCACGGTGCCAGCCCCCACATTTGGGGTTTTTGTCTGGATTTCACTTAATGGTGAGAGTCTATTGGTGCTAAACTCCGTTATGTTCCTCTGAAAGTGTCTTTATTTTACCCTTTTCCTTAAAGACCAATTTTGTTTATTACATAATTTTAGATTGGCAGCTATTTTTCTCCACCATTTTCAGTTTATTATGCCACTGTCTTTTGGCTTCCATCATGATTGGCCTAGACCTGTGGTTCTCAAAATATCCCCAGACCAGAAGCATCAACATTACTGAAGAGCTTATTAGAAATAAATTTTCAGACCCTACCCGAGACATACTGAGCCAGAAACTCTGGCAGTGGGTCCTAGCAATCTGTGTTCCAGCAAGCCTTCCAGGTTATTCTCTAATCACTGTACTAGACTAGTCTCCAGAGCCTAGAGAGAGGTCTCTTCCCCAAGCGTGTGGCTGCCTGCAGAGTCAACAGAATTAGTAACTTGTTGCCAAGAAAGATGTGGGAGTAGTCAGCCATTGGATAGGCATCTACAGTGTCATCCACAAGTTTAATGGAGATAAAAATTTTATTAGTTACAAAAGACAGAAGAGAATTCACATTCATTTTTAAGTGTTATACACTTTATATACCATATTTCAGTTATTTTTAACTGAGGTAGATGGCATTGCCCCCATTTTAGAAATAAGAAAACTTGAACTAAGGTTCAGATAACTTACTTAACTTAGCCAAGGTTATATACTTCAGAGTCTGAATTTGAACCCATGGAGTGTGGATACAAATTCCATGTACTTTCCACTAAGCAAACAGCATTTTACAGTATTATCACATGGTAAGTATATGTTTAAAAACATTTTTTAGTATCATACTCAAATACTTAATCCTATTAACCTTTTCTCTTTATACAGTTTTGTTCAGTGTTAAAATTATTCCTGGGGCCGGCCCGGTGGCCGAGTAGGGTTAACTTCGTGCGCTCTACTTCCGTGGTCCAGGGTTTCGCTGGTTCCAATCCTGGCGTGGACATGGCACCACTCATCAGGCCGTGCTGAGATGGTGTCCTGCATGCCACAACTAGAAGGATGCACAACTAAAAATATACAACTATGTACCGGGGGGCTTTGTGGAGAAAAAGGAAAAAAAAATCTTAAAAAATATTCCTAAGCGTCTCATATACACAAATTTTAGACATTTTCTATTTTCTTCTTATATTATAGGCTAACTGTGATCTCAGACGGCAAATAGATGAACAACAAAAATTACTTGAAAAATACAAAGAACGATTAAATAAGTGCATATCAATGAGCAAGAAACTGCTTATTGAAAAGGTAAGTTAAAAGTTCAGTACATTTTTCCTTTCCTTTCACTAGCCCCTTATCCCTTGTACGCTTTTAAAATTTAAATGAATAAAATAAAATGATGATTTTTCCTTCTTTTTTCAGAGTACACAAGAGAAACTGTCAAGCCGAGAGAAGAGTATGCAAGACAGATTACGCCTTGGGCACTTCACAACAGTTAGACATGGTGCTTCATTTACTGAACAATGGACAGATGGTTTTGCATTTCAGAATCTTGTGAAGTTAGTCATTCTTATATTTTAAAAAATGTAGTATTCCTTTGGGTTTTCATTACCTTCAAAGATTATAGCTTTGGAATTCTGTTCTGTATCTACACCTTACTAGTCTTTGAAATCATAGAATTTAGTATATTTGAAAGGAAAATAAAACAGGGGTGTTACTTAGCTTTAGCAGACTTCTTGATTAGTTAGCATTCATCTACACAGTATGATGTATTATTGTAGTTATGACTTTCCAAAATATAAACTGACCTTCTAGCTTTTATAGATGATTTGGGAAGAAAATTGGTGAAAATTTAATTTTCATTGGCAGATTTATATCTATATCTATATCTATCTTGGAATTTTTCTACTTAGTTTTTTTCCCATTCCCCAATCCTTACTTCCGTGTTAATATTCACTGTGCCTGCTCTCTGTCTGTATAAAAGATACAGGAACTTTTTCCTCTTTTGCCTCAGATACAATAACTCGTAAATTAGTTGAACTGAACAGTTCTAGCGTTTTTAGTGTTTCTGAGGTAAACTTTAAAGGAAAGAAATCATTGTTACTGTATTTTCTTGAATTCAGATGGTGATAGGTAAAGATGGGTTGATTGTTTATGTGTTAAGGAGCCAGGGCCTCTGCTGCTCCTTTTTTGCTGGGAAATTTGTAAAATCCTGAAAAACAGGAGTAGTGCCAGCATCTAATCTACATCAGCTTTCCAAGAGTCAATCTAGTTATATGGAAAATGGAGGCAAAGCTTTCTTTCACGCAGTATCGCAGAAACATTGCTGTTTCAAACACTGGTTCCCAGCATTTACCACAGAATGGCCCTCTCTCTATTTTAGTTGATTTATTCAATTTTTGTTCAACACAACTGTGCTGGTGTTAGGTATACCATAATGAAGGACAGTGTCCTTGTGATGCTAGGGAGTTTGGGTTTTAATTCTGTGGATAATAGGGAGGTAGTGTGTAAGGTCAGAAATGAGTTTTAGAAGGATAACTCTCGTGGTAATATGGGAATAATCTTGAAAAGAAAATAAATTCTTGGCCGTTCAGATGGAGGAGTGTCCAAGTGAAAGGTATTAGCTTGAGCTAAAATCTTGACAGTACAAGTGTAGAGTAGGAGATACATTTGAGATAGAAACCATAATTTTTGAATGTTTTATGAGCAAGAACCTCTGCTACTAAACCCAGACCTACAGTTGTCCTGGTAATGAATAAAAGAGAAGTTACACAATATATACCTTAATATAAACTAAAAATATAAATATAAAATATAAACTCTGCCAGTTGTTAAAATTTCTCCACTGAGCAATCAAAAAAGAGTGAAATTAGAGCTTCCGGGTTGGTGCACATGTGGTTAGTGGGGAGAGTGGCACACTTGGAGAGCGCGTGGAGGCTCTGCTCCCTTTCCCTGTGCCTTGCTCTATGCATCTCTTCCATCTGGCTGTTCCTGAGTTAAATCCTTTTATAATAAACCAGTGATCTGGTTTAAAAGAATTACGTGCATTTCTTATCACTAATAAGCATTTATTGAGAGCTTACTGTGTGTTATGTATATATGTTATATCAAGTTGTTTATCAGTTTGTATCAGTGATAGAACCCAAAGTAGTTGGGGGATGAGAAGAGAAATAAATAAAAATTAGTAATATTAAATTAATAATCTCTAAATTGTGTGGTCATTCCTGAATAATCAGCTGTTAGCTATATATCCATTCCAGTAATTCTTTACTTTCTAGTAGGATTTTAATCGTTAGAGTTACTGCTGTTTATTTTCATTTATAATATCTTGTCTGTGCTCTAAACTAGCTTTAAAAATTAACATTTTTAATAAGTTGAAATTATTCCTACTTCAAATGAAAATGGATTAAAGTCTTGTTCTAGCTTTGCTATTCTTAACATTTTCTCTACCCTTTTACTCTCTATCAGGGTGGTTCTTGATTCTTTCATTCCTGCCGTATTCTACTATGACCTGGCCAGGACCATAGGGAAAGGAAATGTGTGTAAGGCCAATTCTGCGTCAGCAGAGTAGAAGTTCTGTAGTTCTGATTTGAATGGGGGTGGGGAAGCAAGGAATTGAAACATTAAGCCGTTCTAAATCTGAGTATCATAACAAGGGAGAGTTTTAAATTTTTTCTTAGCATGGCGAGGTGACCTAAAAGGGAACATAGCTACTATTAGAACAAGCTTACTTACCTACTTAATACTGTAGTCAAATTGCTAAGATCTCCAACCTATGTTTGTATAACAGACATGATATCTATTTAGTTTTTAGAATTGGTAAGCTTTAGATTCCTGAATGGGAAGCAGTAATATTTTTACTTTTATTAATTGACCATTTTTCAAAGTCATGCTGTGCTGTTTGTTTAAATTGTCAAAATTCCTTCCTTCTTCCTCAGTTTCTTATATTAATGTCAATTTTTGTTTCATTTCAAAATATTGCTTTCTCATTTCCAAAATTTCTTTTTAACAGAGATAAATTTAGAAAATAGCACTTTATTAAATTTGTATTTGTCTTTCTTAAGTTTTTCTGTAAACATTAAGTGATGAGATGCAAGTAGAAAATCTACCCCATTCTTAACTCTTAGTTTTTGTTTTATTTATTTATTTATTTATGTTTTGAGGAAGATTAACCCTGAGCTAACTGCTGCCAATCCTCTTTTCGCTGAGGAAGACTGGCCCTGAGCTAACATCCATGGCCATCTTCCTCTACTTTATATGTGGGATGCCTACTGCAGCATGGCGTGACAAGTGGTGCCGTGTCTGCACCCGGGATTCAAACTGGTGAACCCAAGGCCGCCAAAGTGGAATGTGTGCACTTAACTGCTGTAGCACCAGGCCGGCCCCATTAGTTTTTATTTTTAATAGCTCATTTATTTCATTCAACAAATATTTATTGAATACTTAGTATGTGCCTATCGCTGTACTGGGTACTAGGGATACAATAGGACATAAAATATTTGTGGTGTCTGTTCTCATGGAGTGATGTAGTCTAACCAGACACATTGTGATCGAGTATCTACAGGAATGTGTGTGTCAGAAAGAAGGAGGTGGGAAGCTACAAGTTACCAGGAGATGATGTATGGCAACACGTCTTTCCCTAGTCCAGAGGGTTTGGAGAAGACCTCATTTAAAAATAAATGTTTCAAATGAGACCTGGACAGTGAGCATGAGTTGGTTCACAAGGGTGGGACCATAAGGTTACAAATTTATATTATATGGTTTTTCATGTCTATTGATGTATTTTCATGTTTTAACTGTGAAAAGTAATGGAAGGTTAATAATAGAAGGTTAATATGTTTCTTTACATTTATTTTTATACAGGCAGCAAGAATGGGTGAATCAGCAAAGGGAAGATATTGAAAGGCAGAGGAAACTTCTAGCCAAACGCAAACCTCCCACAGCTAATAATTCTCAGGCACCTTCTACCAATTCTGAACCAAAACAAAGGAAAAACAAAGCAGTCAATGGAGCAGAAAATGATCCCTTTGTTAGACCAAATTTACCACAACTGTAAGCCTCCATTTTCAATTTTCCATTTTAAAAATTGTTGCCAGTGAGCATGAATGTTAGTAATGGATGTTATTTATAATTAAACTAATATTTAAATAGTAAAAATAGTTACAGCCAGGAAAGGAGGCAGTATTGAAAATTTACTTCTAAATTAACTCAGATATCTGAATTTTATCTTTGTAAGTGGAGATTTATTAATCCTCTTTTAAAATGAAGACTCAGGTAGCTAAGACGAGACTGGAATCCACTCTTTCTTCCATGTCTGAATGGTAGTCAGTGATCAGTTTTGATTATTCCAATTCAGTGTTTCCATTAATGTTCTTTTTTTCTGAGAGAATGTTAACTGAAGTAATGTAACTGACATATATTTCCTCAGCCTGTGAAAGCAATACATTGTTAGAGCATAGGTATTATTTTTCCCCTTTCTGCTTTTCTTTATTTTCTAAATTTTCTGCATTAATGATGAATTACTCTTTATAATTCAAATGACCAAGACATTTAAAAATAAATAGTTACATGCTTATCACAGAAAATTTGGAAAATCTGGAAGAACATCATAAAATGTTATAGACCAAAACAATAAAACAAAAAAACTCTCCCTCAATTATAAATTCCTGTAGTCTCCATATTCTATCATCTTCATAACTAGGTTACTTAGAAGACTTGGTGCTTGCAGTTTCTTCTGTCTCACCTTCCATTCTCTCCTTTCTTAACTGAAATTCTATTTTTAAAGATTGTTAACTATCTCCTCGATGCTCACTGCCATAGATGTTTGAGTCTTTATCTTGGCAGCACTGAATATTGACGTTATTTTTTCCTCAAAAAACTCTGTCTTGTCTTAGTTTTTGAAATACTTTGTTCTCCTAATTTTCATTTTAACTTACCTGTCTACATCTTCCTAGTCTCGACCATGGACATCATTTACTCCACCAATTTGTAAAATGTAGGTGTTTTTTTAAGGATCTGTCCTAGGCTGTCTTCTTACTCTGCATGTTTTCCTTGAATATTAGATGCTCTCAGGGTTTCAGTTACCACATATATCCTGCTGACATCCTAACTTCTATCTCTAGCTGACTTTTCTCTCTTGAGTAGCAAGTATTTATATCTTAATCTTGAATGCCATTTCCTTGCTTAGTTGATATTGGTACTTAAATGCCTCATAGGAACCTCTCATTCAGCCTGTTCCAAACTGTATTTACTAAAAACACAAAACAAAAACTGTATTTACTATTATCTTTCCCGTTTCAGTCTCTGTCTCTACACACGCAAATACATACACCCACCCCTCTGTTTGCTCTTATGTTTTAGTTCAAGATTCCATTTATTTTTCTTAATCTATTTTTATTGTTTTCCATTAATAAATAGGTGGTGATAATCTTATCTTTCAAAATCCACCTCAAAATCTGCTTCCTTCTTCAAGCGTTTCCTAATTTGTGGTGGCTGTTTTAAATGGAATTAAAGCATTTGGCTATCGATACTGATAAAAACAACTTAGCAAATGATTTGCTTTTTGTAAATTAGTAAATTTGTTGCTTAAAAAAAGGGTGGACAGGAGGTAAGTGCTTATATAGAAGAAAGTGTGTGTTAGCTTTAATTCCACCCCTGTAGACACCCAATCCTTCTAGATCTCAAGTGTGTCCACTTATGGAAGTCCCCACTGATACCATTCTAACTCAAATTACTGCCATCTCTTACTTGAGTTATTTTTAACCTCCCCACCCCCAACTTTGGTCTGGTCCTCCCATCCATTTTCATGTTGCAGTCAGTTATTTTTTACAGAATAGAAATATGATCCTTTTATTCTCTTCCTTAAAATCCTAACATAGCCTTCCAGTGCTTGAATGATATAATCCAGAAGCCCTAAGATAGCTTATACAGCACTTTTGATCTGGCACCTTCTGACCTCTCAAGCCTCATCTTTTGGCCTTGACCACTGCCTTCACCTCACCACCAACTTTCAAACTCCAACCTATTGTCTTAATTTCTGTTCATCTTTTAAATCCCATACTAGATATTTTCTCCTCTTGAAAGTTTTTCCTAGACCCCTGAAGGATGTGAGTTAATCATCACTTTGAGGTCTTGCCATAGTGCTCTCTGTCTCTGCAGCCACAGCATCACCATTCACTCAATTAATGACACTAGAAACATCTTAGATGTTTCCCTTTCCCTTGTTCTCTGTGTCTGTTTCCATAACATTTTTTTATCTGTCCATCTTCGTTGCCACTTACTGTAGGACCTCATCTCTTTTTTTAAACCTAGATTCCTGTTTCTTACATGTCTCATCATGTCAGTTTCGTGTTTAACCTCCTTCATTGGCCTTCAAGATAAAATTCACTCTCATGAAGACCCTATATGTCTTCTTATTTTTCTCTTTAGCTTCATTTCCCAACATCTGCCCTGTGTTTCCTAGGTTAAACTCTTTCAGTTCTGTAAATGGACTGTGCTTTCAGGTTTCAAAATGTGCCTTTGTACATTGTGTTCCTTGCCCTTCTTCACCTGCCTCATTTCTTATTCATCCTTTAACGCTTGGCTTGAATACCAGTTTCAACAGGAAGCCCTCTCTAACCTTTTTTCTTCCCAATGTCTCCCCCATTTCCCCTTGTGTTAGGTGCCCATAGCTTTTTATACGTGCCTGTCTATGTTGTAGCATTTAGCTCACTATTTTATCTCTGTATTCTCATTATCTAGCACAGTTCCTGGCATGTGGAAAGTGGTCAGTAAATACTAAATTACAATACATAAGCATTTGATTGAATGTCATTTTCTCCTTCTCGATAGACCATTTTTCTAGTTTATCACAGGTGTTTTGCTTCCTGCCTGTCTTCCAAGTTGCTGACAGCCCTTACTGTAGTTTAGTAATCATAGACTTGTCTCATTTCCATCCCATTTTATTGCATATGTTGACTTAGAACCTGAAGTTATACTGCACTTGTACTTGAAGTGGCAAATGAAGTGATACTACATAGCAATTTGATTGCATCCTTATACAAATGCAGACTTAAATAGGGAAAAAAGCCACAGAAGCACTTTGATTTATATGTATTATATTTTGATTTTAACAGCTGTACTCTGCAACTGTCTTCTAAAGACTTCTTTTGAATCATTGTGTAGTAGAAACTAGGCTTTGCCTTGTGTGCAAAACATCTAATATAATCAGAATAGAGACCATGAATCTTTAAGTATTTTTTTCTATCAAAGAAATTAACATAGAAAATGAAGTTACTACTATGTAGTGGTTAGAACTTTAAGCTCTGTAGTCAAACAGATGTGGAATCCAACCTTGACTCTTTCAGGTGTGGTCTTTGTAGGCTGTTTTACTTCCTTGAGCCTCCATTTCCACACTTGGGAAAGTACCTACATCATAGTGTTGAAAGGATAGGGCAATGTGTGTGAAGTACTTGCATGGTTCCTGGCTCTTAACTAGTTTTTAACTACCAGCAAGAGTCAAGTTTTTTAGGTAGTAGTTTCTAATTTTAGTCTCAAAGACTTTTATTATTGAGAGTAGATAGTTTGCATAGCTAATATTATTTATAGATAATGTCTAAATGATCTTTGCATTAATTGTACATTATTAATACATTTTAATCAAGATTTTGACTTCATGTTAATTATATTGTAAATTAAGTTATGATTTTATCTGTATATTTCATGTTTCACAGAGGATGACTGCAAAGTAAACAGTAATATTTTACCTTACATTTTATATTAATGAAACTTTAGAGGTCACTTTTTTCTCATTAAAGCTTTAATTTTAATTCAAGATTATATTTTATAGCATAAATTTATTATTTAGATTACTTGTCTCTTGTAAATAACTTAATTGACGTTTTTGTAATTAATAAAATTTATTTTTAGAGCAGTTTTAGTTCACAGCAAAATTGAGCAGAAAGTACAGAGAGTTCCCACATATCCCCTGTCCCCACACAGGCAGAACCTTCCCCACTATCAGAATCCTGCACAGAGCAGTACCTTTGTTAAAACAATTGATGAACCTACATTGACACATCATTATCACCCAAAGTTTATAGTGTACATTGTTTCACTTTTGGTATTTTACATTCTATGGGTTTTGACAAATGTATTAATTGATTTTTTAAAAAATCCAGTGTGGAAAATCTTTCATTGGAGCATTTAATCTATTTTTATTTCCTGTATTTACTTATTTATTGGGGTTTAAATCTGGTCTTTCCTTGTGCTTTCTATTTATCCTGCCTAATCTCTGTCCTTTTTTCTTTTTTTGTTTTATTGGATTGCTCAGTTTTTGTTTGATTCTTTTTCTCTGTTTAGAGGCATGTTTGTGTTTATATACACACACACATCTACCTAAAGACATTATTGTATAGTCAGTGTTCATCTAAACTTTACCTATATATTTATCTTTTTTTTTTGCTCTTGATTTATTCCTATATCTCTGATTTTCATATCTCATAAGATCTTTCTGCTAAGAAGACCCTTTAGAATTTTTTTTTAAGTGTAGATCTGTTGATAGTGACATCTTTCAGTTTTTGTCGTTCTGAAAATAACTTTATTTTGCTGTTATTATTGAAATTTTTTTTTTACTGGTTATAGAATTTTAGGTTGGTAGTTATTTTAAGACATTATTTTATTGTCTTCTGACTTAAATTGTTACTATTGACAAGTCAGCTGATAGTCTGTGGAATGATCTTGAATGGAGCAGAAGCAATATTTGAAGATTAGATAACCCAAAATACTTTAAAACAGATGAACAAGAGCAATCTACAGATTCATGAAGGCCAGAGAATTCTAAGTAGGATGAATAGAAAGAAAGACACATATCATAATGAAATTTTAAAAAATCAAGGCAAAGAGAAAAAATTCTCAAAAGCAGCCAAAGGAAAAAAAGGTATATTGGAAATAAAAGTTAAGAAAAAATATTCCAGGCAAATACCAAGCAAAAGGAAGCTGCATTATATCAGGCCCAGTCAAATTTTAAGACAAAAAAATTATAAGATAGAAAGTGGTTATATGTCATACCTGTAAAGGGTTCAAATCACCGGGAACATATAATAATTCTAAATTTGTATGCACATAATAACATGGCCTCAAGATAAATAAAAAGTTGACAGTACTTTAAGGAGATATAGACAGATCCACAAATCATGATTGGAGATTTCAGCACACACATTTCTTAGTAGTAGAACATGTAGATAAAACAATACAAAACAGAACACACAGTATCGGTATAGAAAATTTGAGTGAGATTGACAAACTTGACTTGATGAACATATGTAGAACACCCCCTAACATCTGCAGAATGTATATACTTTTTAAGTGTGGACTTTTGTAAAAATTTACCCTATTAGGTCATAAAGTAAGTCTCAACAGATTTCAAAGGATTGGGAGAGTTTGATAAGACTGGCATTGTTTCTTCCATAAATGTTTGGTAGAACTCATGGGTGAAACTTTTAAAGGATTGCAATCATACAGAATATGTTCTCTGACCACAGTGGAATTAAACTAGAAATCAGTAACAACAAAGCTAGTGAAAAAGTCTCGATGGAAATGAGAAAATATTTTTAGATGAATGATAGTGAAAGTGCTACATAGCAAAATTTGTGAGATAAATCTGAAATAGTATAGAGGGAAATTTATAGACACATATATATTCTATATATATGTGTGTGTGTGTATATATATATATGTATATATATATATATATGAAAAGAAGAAAAACTAAAACTTTATAACCTAAGCATCTATCTCAGTAAGTTAGGAGATGAGCAGTGGAATTAACCAAAGAAGGAAGAAGGGAAAGATAATAATGATACAGGAAACAAACATACAGTACAGAGAATCAACAAATCCAAATGAAAGATATGTGTGGGGTTTTTTTTGGCACGGGGGAGGGGGAAATTAATAAAATTGAAAAAAAGAGAAGACAACCATTATCAGGAATGAAAAAAGGAATATTACTATAGAATCTGTAGATATTTAGAGGAAAACAAAATATTACAAATAGCTTAAATTTGAAATTTTTGTGAAATGAATAAGTTTCTAGAAAAATATAACAACAAAATGGACACCAGAAGAAACAAAATCCAAATAGTTCTGTGACTACTAAAGAAATTAAAGCTGTATTTACAGTCTTTGAAAGGTTTAATATAGACCTACTAAAGAGGTTTAGTTAGAAGCTTTAGCATGCACCTAAATGAATGATATGAGTATATTTGCATATAATAGAACAATAATTCAGTCTATAATATCAAATATGATTCTTATAGGGAGGGATTGGACTTTATCTTTGCACTGTCTGTGAATAAAAGATTTGCTAAGTAACTTAACCAGCTAACTTACTTAAGAAGGTGGATGTTTTTGACCATCTTAAAAAAATCATAAAAATAATTGATGTGGCAATTAAAAACCATTAAAATTAACATTATCCCAGCTTAGCTCTTTTCATTCTATGTAATAAAATGCTATTTCTGTAAAGAAGACTGTCCCAAATTCATTTTATCTAAATATATTTTACATTTTATCCAAAAACATTTTTCACTCATGGAAATAGACAACAGAGATATCTTAAAAAGCTGTATGTCAGGTACTTTCTGATAGGGAAATGCAGAGAAACGTAAGAAATGTATCTTTTGCTGTTTTGGGGTTTGGATTCTATTTGGTGAGTGAGACCCCCTGGTATAGGAATTCTTAAACTGAATTATGTGAACCCGCAAATTATGTATATGTGAAATTTTTCTGCAGTGTTTATAAATTCCTTTAGATTATTTTTAGATATCCATGATCATAAAATGGTAAAAATCTCTGCCCTAGAAAGTCACTAGCCTAATATTTAGTACTATCTGTAAAATTTGCTTATTAATGCTTCAAAACCAAGCAGAGAGAAATTAGTAAATATATATATTTTACTATTTATTTGAAACTTAATAGTAGTTGTAGTAGTAGTAGTAACCAAATACAGTAAGTAAATAGCAAAGTTCTGCTGCTGCTGCAAGTTACCATTAATCCTTAGTAGGAATTGTATGTGTTTAATATCAGGATATAATGCCTTGAGGTCAGAGTTGTTGAAATCAGTGAGGTCTCTCTGTACTAAGTCAGTTGGAGAGGAGTATTTGTGTGTGTTCGCTGTAGCTGTAGGGATGTGGGTAACACATTTGAACCACAACACACGCATATCAACAGCTGGAAGTAGATGCTATTAAATAGGAAATATGCATTACATTATGCTATAAGATTAACCAAACAATGTTCAACAAAGTAAATCATCAAGGAGCTAATTGACATTAATTTATTATTAACTCACAAGAATAGTAGCTGTTGAAAACTAATACCAGCTCAAGATAAGACACCCTTCCCTCCAAGCTGCAGAAGTTCCCAGCCATCTGCATGTGTTCGAGCTTTGCAGTTTTCTGTGATGGCCAAACTTCTCAGTAGAGTACAGTCTCAAAAATTTTAGCACACTCAAGTCACACTCATTTTAGTTTATGAATGTTAAATTTTATTTATGCTTTGTAACTCAGTAAAAACTAAAATATAGACTTGTATTTTATTCCTAAATAGAAACAAAGTATTTACATATTTAAAAAAAATTAATTCTGAGCCCATCCTGAGGTCTACCAGTGGGTTTAAAACATACTTTAAGAACAGGAAATTACTGGGGCCATCCTGGTGGTGTTGTGGTTCATGTGTTCCACTTTGGCAGCCCAGGGTTTGCAGGTTTGGATCCTGGGCATGGACCTAGCACCACTCATCCAGCTGTGCTGTGGCAGCATCTCACATAAAGTAGAGGAAGAATGGCACAGATGTTAGGTCAGCGACAATCTTCCACGAGCAAAAAGAGGAAGATTGGCAACAGTTGTTAGCTCAGGGCCAATCTTCCTCACCAAAAAAGAAAGAAAGGAAGAAAAAGAATAGGAAATTATTATGATATTTTTGTACAGGTAATTAAATTTCCATCAGTGGCATATATGCCTATGCAGAAGCTATTTGCTAAAATTCCTACAGCTTGCCTTTACTGGGTTAGTTGAGATATTATCAATTTAGTTTCCAAACCTCATTTTCTTTTAATGTCACCTTTCACTCTTCCCCCTCTTTCACTCTGCATTCACACTGCAGCATTTAATTCTCTAAATTTACTTCAAGCAAGTGCTGTAACTATCTGCTATTGCTATATTCAGTATAATAAAATCCAGTGGTTGTGTTAACCTAAGACTAGGTAGAAAGATTAATTTTAAATGTTTATTGTTTCACTCTTAAGATCTTTCTAGTTGAATACTAACTGAATATCTTGGAGGTTTTTGTTTGTTTCCTTTGAATACCCTTTCTTTAGAATTATTTAATTAGCATCTCGCTAAAGGAAAATAGCATTCATACTAAATGTTGCTGAGGGACCTGAACCAAACATAAATAATCATACCTGGGTTAGGAACTTAACCAGATACCCCCAGAACACATAAGTAAACAGACAAACAGGAGCTTCTTTTAGTATTAGGGTATTAAATGGAAGTTGTTTTGTTTTAGAGTGTTTTTTTTCCTTCTTTCTCTTTAGCAGAAAACAGAATCATTTTTTCTTAGGAAGTGTTATAATGTGTATGTGTCTTGGTATGGTTTTACATATATTAAACTAGTTATTTTTCAAAGTTATGAAATTAATAATAAAATAACCAGAAAGTACTTTCAAGATTTAAAGTCTTATGTTTATTTATGTTTACTTAGAATTGGTGCTTTGACTAGTTTTAGCATTCCTTTAACACATGGAAGCAGAGAAAGGGAAAATGTCTTAGTTTTTTTCTTTCTTTTTGTTTTAAAACCAGTGCCCAAACTGGACTGACTCCCTGGGTAGTGATCTCCCGGTACTCAGAGTAAAATCCGATTCTTTCCTTGGTCTGCAAGACTCTACATAAGCTAGCCCCTGCTTGCCTCTCCTACTGCTCACAGCCTCTTTGACCGTGTTCTGATGCTTGCATTTTTCCCTCCTCTTCCCTGCCAGCCTGTTTCTATCTTAGCATCTTTGTACTTGCTGTAACCTATGTCCAGAACAGACTTCCCCAGGTCCTCCTGTGGTTGTCTTTTTGATGTTTAGATCAAGACCACCTCCATAACACCCAGTGTAATACAGTCAGTCACTGTCATACCACTCTTTTTTGTTTTCTTACTGGTATTTGGGATTATTTCTTTATTAAATTGTTTCTTTTCTACCTCCTTACCCCCACTGTAGAGTGTAACTTCAAACTGGAATGTAAGGAGAAACTGTCTCTTTCATTGTATCCTTAAGATCTAAATTCCAGAACATCAGTTGATGATGGCACTCATTAAATAGTTGTTGAATTTATGAATTAGTTAATTGTTCCATCTATAAGTATTAATCATATTTTGAAGAATATCTTAAAGGACTTTTGGCGTATATATTTTGGGCTGAAAGTTGTCAGCATTTTAGTATTTCCATTTGATTAGTTTATCTTATTTTGCTGGTTATTAATAAGAAATAATAAGTGTTAATCTTAATATCTAGAATTACAATTTCGTTTTTGACAGGTTGACTTTGGCAGAATATCATGAACAGGAAGAAATTTTCAAACTTAGACTAGGACATCTCAAAAAGGTACGTGAAGTATATGCTGGATTTTTAGTTTGTTAGCAGAGGTTGTGGAGGGTTGTTATAAGTCTCTTATTGAAGAAGTCAAAACTTCAGAGAGAAAGATCCCAAATTAAAAGTTTTAGACAAAAAAGGAGGGGCATCAAGGTTGCATTTTTATGTGGAGTATATTAAAATAACGTTCCTTTACCTTGTGGCAACTTACAAACTTTGAGATGCTGATAATACCACGTCCCTGTAGTGGAGGAGTGACTCCTGGCCAGACCTCCAGGGTCTTAAGATTACTCTGTTTAAATACTATCTTTTTGTAAAAAATGCTTTATTTTTAAAATGAAATGTAAAACACCATATTGTTTGCATCCATTTTATAATAAATTGAAATAATTATAAATTAGTAACAAACTTGTTCCTTTGGCTTAACTTTAAAGCTGTTGAATACTTGATTAAATGTGTCAATTAAAATGAGTACATTGGCAAATTTAGAAGAGCCTAATCAGTCACAGTATAAAGTGATATAATTTAGAAATATGCTGCTATGTGTTATTATAGTGAATTTTTATAATGTATAGCTTTGTAACTTGTTTGTGAACTCAAATTATAATCAGTTTATTTTTTTTACAGTTCATATTTTTAGTTCAAACGATTTCAGAGAAATAGTAATAATAGAGTAAATTTTCCCCCTCAAAATGAAGTTATTAACAGATGTAAAGTTCTTTTTCTTTGACCCAGTTTTTTCTTCTGCTTTCTGCTTGTCACATTACTTAAAATTTTTTAATAGGCTGAATAGTAGCTAAAATAGAGTTAGTGAACTAATTGTAGATAGTAACTGTGAAGTTGTCTCCCTGGGGTAGGGTGAGGTAGGACAGAGAAGCTCATTCTGGTAGCAGATACGATCACACTGTATATAATATTTTGTTTATGGAATGCTATCAACATGCTTCAGACCCCTGCCATTTAATTACAGGGAACAGAAAAAAATTATAAATATTTTATATATATACAGTATATGTAATTTGCATTAGTGTTCTTTATAATACCATATTTGGCTATGTCCCTGCTTAGAACATTTTCCAGCTAAACTACTTGAACAGTAAATTCTAAAATGATTTATTCTGATTTTTAAGTTCTTCTGTTCTATTGTAATTATTGACTTTTCTCCTGCTCTTTGAGATATAGTAGACAACTTCAGTCTATTCTCTGTAACAGATGGAGATGTTAATGAGGTTATAGAAGGGAAGAGGGGATTTTGTAGTGGAGAATGAATACAAGTATGTGTGCCCATCTAAGCTGTTTTGATAATGATTTCGTAGAGATTTATGTTCGATGTCCCATATAAAGATTTATCAATTTTCTAACCAGTCTTTCATGATAATAGGACATTAAGTATATACTTAGTTATAATAAGTGTATATTTAGAGCTTTAACTGGAAGGTTATTTTCACATATAATAGTAAATTTTAAATTACTCTTTCTAATGATGAGATTTTATGTGTGTCTTATTTTATGAAAACCTGTTATATAAAATCTGAAATAATAAAGCATTTAAATTAGAAATTGGCTATTTGTATTATGAAAAATACTTCACTTTTTACAAGACTTTAGAAGAGGGTTTGTTTTTGGCTGGTTGGTGGTTGGTTGATTTTACAGCTTTCCTGGTACTTTGAAAATATTTGATTGCTCTGAAACACTTCCTGTTTCCTAAAGTGAGGAGTATACCTAAATGTCTAAATATTATATAAATAGTTGTAAGCTGTTCTAGAATACTACACCTTCTCTTCTAACCTCCATGTTATCCTCTTTCCCAGTGTTTGATTTCTCCATTTTTTGTATTTACTCATTCTTTCTAATAATTGTCCCCTCAATAATCTTTTTCTTATTTTGTTTTTTTTCAGCTTTTAGCAAATTTACTGAGCAGTTTTAGATTTCTAACTTTATCTTCTTCTTAACCAATTTATAACATTACTTTTCTTTGACCTCCATCATGGAATATTTTGGGAGAGTGGATGAACTAATAATGCTGAAACATACTCTCATGTCTTGAAATCTCACATTTTCTTCTGAGAGACTATTTTGGGTGAGAAGAATGAATGCATTATAAAAAAAAATTGCTAGTGCATACAGAGAACAAAATTGAGTAAGTAGTGTCACCTTAGAGCACAAATAAATAGCAGTTGTCTGCTTACCACTGGGTATTAATTTTGGGGTTGTACAATTAAAACATAATCATTAAGTTACATGTTTTAAAAATAGGTTATTTGGCATTCTAAAGCACAGTTGGAAAATAGGTCATTAAAAATAGGTCATTGTGTGTTCTGAAAATGAGGTAGAGTGGACATTTTAACACATAGAGAACAAGCTTGAGTTAAGAGAAAAGATGTTATCACCTCTGTCTTATTGGTTCCCTCTGCTCCTGGGTTTATTAAGCTGACATGAACTGTCCCCCAACTTGTTACTATATAGCTTCTACCATAGGCTGCATCTGATTGGTGAATATTTGATGTCCGTGTAACCCGCACAGGAATTAACCTGTGGTGTGTCAGCTTGGAGTTTAGATTTGGCACCCAGCATACTCTTGCATTAGCAAGGGTGACTCTCGCTCTCATTCTCCCTTTCATAAAAACTCTTAAAATTAAGCAGAATTATTAGATTAAATTTGTTGGCACTGAAGGAGAAAACTTCCTTCATTGAGGATGCCTATGCCATTTGGACATATGAGACTAGAAGGCCTATTTACATTTTCTTGAAATGGTTTATTTATGATGTGCATTGTATTGCATAAGGGTAATCATAATAACTGAATAAACTTAAATGTGAAAAAGTATATTTACCTTTGAATAAATTATAAAGTTCAGTTTATATTCTTTGCTATACTGTAATGTTAGAAATATAATAAATCCAAAGCTGTTAGTGTGATAGAGTAACAGAGTTAAGCAGAAACTTCTAAAAGTCCATGGCTAAAATAGTTAGATATTTCTGGTTACCACCAAATAGTAAATGTAAACTTACTTAAGGACTCATTGATTGTCTTCTGAAATTAGGAAAATCACTGCAATATCATCTTTTTAAAAATATATATATATATCAAGAATTATTTAGTATTTGTTGTTTTAGTTAGTTTATAAAACCATTGCTCACTCATTCACTAAGTGATTTATTTCCACACTGCCTGATAGAGGCATGATTCAAATTCCCATTTCAGGAGAATTACATAATATTACATTTTATGGACTTCGAAGTTTTAACCATTCTGGAGTGAACATCACTGTTAACTTTTTGAATGCCAAGATTTTCTTCTCTATGTGCTTTGTCTAAATTAACACAGCTAGTACCCAGCAAAGCCAAAACTTGAACCTTTTCTCACTCCTGTTTCAGTGGCAATACCCATATGCTTTATTTCTACAGTTCTTTTGTTGTAGATGGATAGAAAGTTGATTCCTTGTATTTAGAAGAATTAACTCACTTGTAGTTTTCTTTGCATCTCTCGGAGTAGTGAGGCTGTTTGCTTTTCATTTTTTCAGAAATGTGCTACTTCATTTACATTACAGACAGAGGAGAGCAGTTAAGTTTTTCTCACTCTCTTTCTCTCGCAAATTGTTTTCCTTGGGTATTCCGTAGTGACTCGTGTATCAGCTAAAATATTTATCATTAGCTAGTATATTGCTCTTTAAATTTATTTTTAAAGCTGAACAGAAAAAGCACATTTTTTAATAAAAAGTGTAAATACTCTCTAAAATAATTTTACCTTTTATATAGCTTAAGGATTTAACAGAGTAGAACAGAAAAGAACTATAAGAAAGTATATGGAGACCATACAAATTATTCATGAAACTCTTTTTTAAAAATAACTTTTTTGCTACTGGTAATTATGTACAAACTTCCCCAATTATCACATTAAAAGCTTGTCATTGCAATGGGAGTAACTTCTGTCTTTAAAAAGTTCTTCCTTTGAGGCAGAGCTACTAATTATCCCATTTTATGTACCTGTGTCACGTGTGGAGTTACAAAAACTACAAAGCATATACCAGTTAGCTTTTATAGTTGATCCTGTTTTGATACCAGTCTTTGGTAAATTCTAGTTAGGGGAAAGCAATTTATCTTCGTGATTTAAGGAGTTCTGCTGGGTTGTTACTTGTATAGTTCAGCTCATTATTCTAGAATTGAAGGAAACTACATAAATGTGCTTTCCATGGATTGCTACTAAATTAACACCAATAACTTAAAAAAAAATCCCTGAAAAACCGTCTTCCTTATAATAGAGTCTCTCTATAGTCATAATATTATTTAAAAGATAGAGGTTACCAATCATAATACCCCAAAATAATGAGGAAATAAGAATTTTGAAAATTTTCGGGACCAATAACTATGTCTTGCCACTGCTGTTGCTCAAGTTTGTGATGTGAACAGCATGTGGATATGTGTTGCTCTTTATTTTGTGGTCTTTAAGTTTTGTTGTCTTCTAGAATTTAAATATTTGATTAGTTGGGGAGAATGCATATAGGAGATTTGACATCTCAGTATAAATAGTATATTAGGGATTGGCTTTAATGTATGTGTTGAAGTGGGTGAGTGTGTGTGTGTGAGAGAGAGAGAGAGATTTATAAGCCTTCAATATAAGTGCCAGAAGTTTTTTGGAAAAACATAACCAACTTGTAATTGAAACAGGATTAGTCAAGAATCATCAGCACCAGCACAAATGTATCTTTGCAGACCGAAGGAATCAGCTAAACAATTTGCAGTCATCTCAATCTCTACTAAAACAAAAATCGCATCCAACATGCCACCTGACACCATTTCTTTCTCTCTTTCTCCTTTGCTCCTTGCGATGTGGCATTCATCTCTCCTTGTGCCTCCGTTCTGAAGAGATAACAGTATAGCAACAACTCTGCCACTGAAATCCTGTTCTCTGACCGATATTGGCACCTGCAAAGAGAAACAACCAGTAACAGGCAGCAGCAACATCAGTATTAATCTTCCATGATGAAATCTTTACAGGTCAAGAACAAGCACACAGCTCTTTTCTCACTCCTTCACAGTGGACCATGCAACTAGTTGAAATGGAAGACAATGGATTGTCTACAAGCCTTTTGAACAGTGGAGAATACAGGGCATTGGTTTTAGGTGAATTGACCCCTAAATATTCTTCAAGTTTGATATCTCCTTTGGTCTTTCTTTCTAGAATACCATTGTCATCTGATTTATCAAATCCTTTAGTATGACCACAAAGAATAAGTTTGCATATGTGACATTTCTTGTCACTTTAGGTTTGAAGAAAAATATGAAAATAATGAACAATATAATGCTAGAGGGCTTAATCTCTAAATTTGTGTGTTCACCTTTATATTTACGGCCATGACTAGAAGAAATCTTTTGGGAATTCTTCTCTCATTAAAAGCCAACCACACTGTACATTATGTTTCTCTAGAACATAATGCAAGATGCTGCTTGTGTAGGCAGTAGTTTTCAGTGGAAGTCTAGTGAAAATGCAGTGTACTACAAAGTGTCACAATTAAGCCCATGAAGAATGTTATGAGGTTCCTGACTTCTTGGCATGTGTGAGCAAGAAATGTGCCAAGAAGAGTGTTGGAATTCTAAAGTTGACATTTTGTCCTTACTGCTGCTTCTCATTTAAAAATGAATAGTATTCTGTAAAAGATGACTGTGCTGAGAGAACATGGAACTGGCTATAGATAGGACAGCTCCCAGTGTTTATATTCTACCTCCTACTCTCATTATGGACCTACAAACATATTCCTGGTTATGTGTTTCCCCATTTATAATCATACATCTTGACTTGGTAGGAGATAATATTCAGTTACCAAAATGAAAATTTAGAGATAAAAATGTATTTTACTCCTGTGGTGTTTAATATTAATCCAGTTGTGTAGGCAACGGAATTTTAAAAATTTTGGAATGATCTTAGAAGTCATGTTAGCCGTTGATTAGAGCAGGGTTTAATTCAGGTTTGTAACTTCAGTCTACAGATCACTGTTCCACACACACAAAAAAGAGAGAGAGAGAAACCAATTGGTTGGCCACTGGCCCTTCCCAGTCAGAACTCCAGGCCATTTATATGCATATGCATAAAGAGAGTCTAGAAGATAAATCTTTTCATACTTAAAAAAAATCTGTGGAATCCACCAAAATCCTGAAAGAGGTTAGAAAGAAGCAGAAGGCTGGGAGAAGGGCTCCAAAGTACTGTGGTAATGCATTTGATGTGCTGGGGCTTGGTGTCAGCACCTTGACTGGCGTTTAACATCAAGGAATTTCACCTCCCTAATACAGCAGCTGTAATTGCTTTTTCAAGAAGTGTACTAAATAGTTAAATTTTACCAATCACTTGAATTGTTAATTATTTGCTGCTGGGAAGGTAGGGTTTTCTTACGTTTATATAGAATAGGGGAACTGACAGAACCAAAACCTGCCCATTTTGACAGTTATTCCCAATTAGGGGTTTTAATGCATGTATTTATGCATTTGAAAAGAGAATAAAACACCACCTCCACCCCCACCCCCCAAAAAAGAAGGAAATGAAGTGCAGAGAGAGAACAACATTCAGGTTCTAGAATAATTATCTAAGCCCGTTAAACACACCTGAGGTAGGTAAGTAGGCTCCCATCAGTGCTAGCCAGCTCAGTGACTGGGGATGGGAGTGGAGGGAACATTTATATAGTTAGGAAAGAAACAACCCCCCACCTCCAAATTTCATAATTTTAGTCTCTTCCCCTCCTCTTACTCCACTCCTCAATCTGTGCAATCATACTCTAGCAAAAATGGGATTATGGGCAGTAGTTTCAAAACTCATCTCTAAATTCAGACCTGCTTTGTCTAGGTGGTCTTTTTGTTTGTTTGTTGATTGGTTCATATTTCCAATGGTTCATTTCTCTCTTATCTGTATTTAAGATATGTAAAGGCATATAATAGAAATAATCTGGGGATGTAGAATAAGGATAAATTTGAAGTAAATTGATAATAATTTTTTCCTTAATTCTTTTTCTCTGTACTGCCCTTTTTTTCCATTAGCTTTTAATAGGGCCTTTTGTTAATTTTGCCTTTCACTTTCCTGGTGATAAACTTTTTAAATGGCATTAGAAATAGTTTATGAAATTACAATTTAAATTGAGGACCTGGAGATACTAACTTTTGAGGGATTAATATTGTTCATATTACTAAAATGAATTTGGTGTTAAACTTTTTGAAACCTTATTCTGAGCTAGTTTTCCTAGACCAAGAAATGTTGTTATGGTGCTGCTGAATAGACTGTTCAAAGTGATAGGCTTTTCTCTGCTTCCACCATCTTCATAATATACCACACAGAATTTCTTTTCTTTTACCAACCCCATTGATTATCGATCGAGCTGAGAATGATGTATCAAAATACTTTCTATCTTATCTTGGCTTTATTAGAAAGGCAGCTCTTCGAAATTGAGTTGTTTTGTGGGGATGACATGTAACATACATTCAAGATTTGCTAAAGAAGTTTAAGCTAGTATGTTTAATTTTTTCAGGAAATCTATCAGTTTTACATGAGAAAATGCTTTTTATAACTTCAAGCTTTACAGGTTTGGTTCCTACACACCCCACCTTTCTTTGAACAATTGCCCTTTTAAAAATTGTCATTATAGGAAATGCTCAAAAATATCCCGCATCTGCCTACCGTTTTTAACCTGGTGTTTTTATGGAGATTCTACATTACTGTGACTGACTTTTGGCTTAAAATGTTGAGCCAAGGGGATATTAAGTTGCCAGAAGAGACTGATTACAAATAGAAAGCATTAAGTTGCTGTGGAATTTACCTTTCATAGAAATTTTTAAAAGTTAAAAATTGTGGAAGCTGGTGTTTTGAAGGTTACTTAAACAATGAGACAATATTGAGGTCTTTTGTGGTATACATGCATGACTTTTTTTTATGTAAGTAAAATATTAGAGTTTCTTTTAAAATAGTCTTTAAATCGCTGTAGTGTGTACTGTTCATTTGCCCATTGCTGTATCTTTTTGTTTAAACAGAAAAGAGCCATGTCCTTTTATTGTCTGATCACTAAGCCTACCTCTCTTTTTCATACAACCTATTCTCACTCATGTCCTTTCGACACTGTAATAGCCTACAGAGACTGGTTCTTTTCCAGAGATGCTGTTTGTTTCCTCGTTTCTTCTAGACCTTCTCTGCTTTAACTGCTCAGCTAGTGGATGACTTGAGGATTGAAACTTGGTATTCTTACTAAGCACGATCTAGCTGGTTCCATTGTCTCTCTTTTATTTTAGTAATCTGGTCTAGCTTTGCCATGCATTTGAGGATTCCATTCTATAATGAATTCAGGTCAGTTCTAAGCCCAAGTCATCCTTGCTTCTCCTGAGCCCTCTGAAAACAAGTGATTCTGAGGATGGCCCAGAGGTTAATGTCAGTCTTAAGCAAGGAGAGTGAGCCTACAGGGTAGATCTCTGGAAATGATCTGCAGTAAAGATAAATTAGTTGCTGAGACTACTGTATTCTAGACTATCGTACCCTGGAGCCAGATCAGAACTGGGCCTTGCTCCTTTCTGTAAGGAGAGGGTACTAGGCAGTATTGCCCTGGTGTTTGCCTCAAGTATGTGCATTAAACTGCTCGGGCTGCCATCACAAAATACCATAGACTGGGTGGCTAAAACAACAGAAATTTGTTTTCTCACAGTTCTGAAGTCTGGAAGTCCAAGATCAAGGCCTGGCAGGGTTCATTTCTGGTGAGGCTCTTCTACTGGCTTGTAGACGGCTGCCTTCTCAAGTCCTCACCTGGCCGTTTCTCTGAGCTCTCACAAAGAAGGGACAGGGTGGTAGAGAGAGTTCTCTCTCTCTTCCTCCTTATAAAGCCACTAATCCCATCATGAGGGTCCCACCCTCTGGAGCTCATCTAACTCTAATTACCTCTCAAAGGCCCCATTTCCAAATACCATCCCTTTGGGGTTTAGGGTTTACACATACGAATTTTGGAGAAATACAAACCTTCAGTCCATAGTACCATGTATACTTTTTCTCAGTGGAATTTGAGAAAAATTACTTAGACTTCCAGAATTATCTTTCCCCCAGAAGTGTGTCTCTTTGTTTTAAGGTCTAAGATATTGTGGAAGAAATGTTAAATTATAATATGGAAAATGTAAATATATTTCACTGACTGTAGAGGATTTGCGTCTACTGTGTATAAGACATGGATGTAGTTCCTTCCCTTGACATTTCCTCTTAAATACCTAGGATCCAGCTTTCTTTCCCCTAGTACTTCTGACATTTTGGGTTTTCCGGTAAACTTTACAATTCAAACTGAATGAATCTTGCCTGTGCTTTTTTGTATCATGAGATTTTATGGGACATATTTGTCATGTTTTATAGAGGGGGGAAAAAAGCTTGCTTAACTGACACATACATTTTACTATCTTTTATAAGTATTTTGTGATATTGGTTACTGCCATTGTATAGACATCTGAAGATTACCAAAAATTATAAAACAAATGTAATTGTATGTATCAACAATCTAGTTGAATCTCATATTTATGACTCTAGTAAAATTTAAGTTTTATAAATTAACTTTTGAAATAGTATCCCCATACCACAATTTCAAATGAACATTAAAGCAAGTATTTCACCTGATATTCCAATATGTATTTCACAGTTTTATCGGATTATTTAAAATCCACCAGCCTACCAAGTGTTTAGTAGCTTCCTACATGTGTGAGAACCAAATTAATGGCAAATTTTAAGGCAGCAAACGTTAGTAACGTGAAGAGAAAAAGTTACCGCTTTCTGTGTTCTGTGGTATAAATGAATTTGAATTTCTTCATACTCATAGGTATACCTATATGGCCAGTTTCTTATTCTGCTTTCTATCTCTAACTTAGGACAACTAAATGTGGTTTGGGTTTATTGTTCAAAAGCTTTTTAATATATTTCCTTTCCTTATAATGAATCTTTATTTAATCCCCTAGGCTACTACCTCCCTTGTTTTTTTTTTCATTACAATTAGAAATATTTGTGACTGAAGCTATATGAAGTGAGGAATTTCAGATAAAGTAAGACAATCTATTTAGTGTATCTATTTTAGAAACATCTCCCCGAAATTCTAGAAAGCTTTATCTTCATTTAACTTTACTTTGAAAGTTTCTATTTATCATCTACATTAAATCTCTTTGCATCAAGTAGTGGTTGAGTTTCATTTTAAAATAATTAAAATAATCTTAAGGATCAGGTGGAATACAAACAACATACTTAGATTTAGTTTTTTAATCTGTGAACGTTCATTTTTCTGTATAATGCTTAGAATATTCCTTTCAGTTTAAGCCTTAGATAAAGGTGTAATAGACCATACCTCTGTTAACTGCTTTGGAATGAAATAATATTTATATTTTCAAAGTGAATTTTGGAATTATTAATTTTTTGAGATAAAGGATTTTTTAGAATATCAGAAGATAAATCGTGAAAAGAGAAGGAGCTAATGAAATCCAGAAATATTTAAGTGCAAAATTCAGAAATAACCTCTATTCTATGTGATATAGATTTATAATGGTAGTCGGTTCACATTGAGGCCAAGGCAATCTGTATTTGTTCATTTACTCAACAAATATCTATCCAAAAATATTATAAAATTGGGCATTTCTAGAACTCTCCATTGAAATTTGGTATATTCTTCTTCGTCTTTTAAGTAGATAACTCAAATTTATAGTGACAAATCAAAGAGATGTACATGTGTAATGGGTGATTATGTTTGGTTGTTTGGTTGTCTAGTTTTTAAAAATGTTCTAAAAATTGTACATTTTGAAACATGAAAAATATTTATCAACATTTTTATGTTAAATTTTAAAGTAAATTTCCTTAGGATTTGCCTAGATCTGCTCTAATAACTAAGGATCTGGACAGCTACCCATAAAAATTTTGTTTTAGAGTCTTTTTAAGGTTCTAGGGGTATTTATTTAAAGTGAGTGGTCAGGTTGTGTGTGCGTTTGTGTATTCTAGATATTGTAGGGTCTAGGAATAATCAGTGGTTTTGTCTTCTTCCTTTCTTCCTCTTTTACTATTGTAAAATATCTTCATTTCATTTGTTTTGTACTAGTAAATTATTCCCTCTTAAATTAAAATTTAGATGTACCAGAAATAAAACTTTCAGCTCATTTTGTGTTATAACTCAGTTTTAGACTACCTTGCAGTCATTTTCGGTTTAGACATTATAAAAATAGATTTCTTGTAGTACAAAATAAAACTCAGCATCTCATTAGATACAGATTTTTATGTGTAGGATAGTTTCTTGAAATAGGCTTTGCCTTGTCTCTTTCCATCTTTCAGGCATTGAAAAGAGCAATTTGGTCTTTTAACTCAGTGGTACTTTATAATACACTGTTCTTGCTGTCACTGTAAAAAAATTGATGCATGGATAAAAATATCTTTTTTATATCGCAAATAAATTGAGCTTGTTATAGTCCCCTCTCTTCATTTTCAGGAAGAGGCAGAAATCCAGGCAGAACTTGAACGTTTGGAAAGAGTTAGAAATCTTCACATTCGAGAGCTCAAAAGAATTAATAATGAAGATAATTCGCAGTAAGTCATTATTTGTATTTCACAGTTTTACATGATAAAAGTTTTTTCTCCCCTGTGGAGAGCATAAACATGATATTTCCTTCTTGGGGGCATACTCATCACACTTAGAAAAAGATCCAGAGTCTGTCCCATGGCTCAAAAGGCCTCGTATGATCTGGTCTCTGGCCATCTCACCCATCTCTCATCTTCCCCTCACTTATATGTCGTAGACTTACTGGCCCCCTCAAACATGTGTAGCATGTTCTCATCTCAAGGCTTTTGTGCTTGCCGTTTCCTTTGCCTAAAATGTTCCTCCTCCACATGTCTGAGTGGCTTACTCCTCGTTTCATTCCAAATGGTCATTTGAGAGGATGTCCCTAGGCCACCCTATCTAAAATATGAGTCCTTGCCTCACTTCATTCCCTCTCTCAGTATGCTTACAATCATAGCATTTATCACTATTTGGAATTATAAATTTATTTTTCAGTTATTTATTATCTGTCTCTTCCCACTTGAATGTAAGCTCCATGAGAGCAAGGACTTAGTTTTGTTCTTGCTGTATTGCCAGAGCGTAGGCTAGTGCCTAGCATGTGGTAGGTATGCAATAAATGTACATTGACTGAGTGCCACACTTAATATTGCAGTAGTGAAGGAGAAATTATTTCAACTAAAGGGATTTCAGTGAGCCATGTATCCAGCATTATGCAAAAATTGGAGAAGAAATAGAAAAGAAGTTATAGTCTATGTCCTTAATCCCTGGTTATCAAAAGGAGTGCCATAGATATTAAATGCTAAAGGAATTCAGAGAAGAGAAAATACCTGTGGACTGGTGGGAGCTTTATGAGAAATTAAGATAGAAATTAAGCAAGGCACTACTTGGATTTAATCAATGTGGAGGAGAGGAAGGTTTCTTTTTACACTTTAAGACTTGTAATTTAAAGCTTCATGATCTGAGTGTCAGAATTAGTGCTGACCAATTTCTGCTGTGAATGTAAATAATCTTGCTTAAAGGAAGGCATCTTCATGATCATTTGAGTATGAGTAATTCATAAACAAACAGATCATTCCAATGTATAAGGTGAATGAAATAATATAGTTATGGAATAACCTAAATTGTACCAGATGAAAATTCTAACAAAGCGGATAGGGCAAAGCTAATTTACAATTGGCTGTTCTGAAAATTGTGTTCAAGTTTGTTTTGTGGATATGTCTTAGTCTACTTGATGAAAATTAAGTGAATTGTTACAGTTTTACATTTATCTTTAAAACTAAGCAGAATTCTCTATTATTTACAAGTTCTTCAAGAAAAAATTATCGAAGCAATAGTAAATTGATTTTAAATAAAATAATAAAATAGTGCATCTGGAATTACAAAGCTATGATTGACTTTTTTTTTTTCAATTCCAAGAGTGCCACATTTTTCTTCTAAGTCCTCACGTATATTTGCTGTTTACTTTGGGCAGGTTACTTAACCCTTCTGTGCAGTAGCGCCCTCATCTGTAAAACAGAGGTAGTGTCAGGGTCTACTTCATAGAGTTGGTTGAGAACTAAATGAGTTAATATATGTGAGTGCTCAATATATAGCAGGCACAATAAACGTTAAATAGTAGTAGTATCATCTGTGAGTGATTCTTTATTAAGTTTTTTAAAAAGCTTTCCTTTTTTAATTGAACATTAAAATTTTATTTATAGACATCCAAAGATAGTAAAATTTATTCATGGATGAAGGCCAATTTATAAATATAATTATTTTTAATCATATGTCAATACTATAAAGTCTTGATTGACCATAAACTCCAATATAAAAGTGTATTTTTCCAAGGGAAGTAATTCCTGCTGAGTAGACACAGGATTTCATAAAGCTCTTGGCAACACAGTTGTTGGTAGGTCTTTATCAGAGGCTGTAACTGGTCACTGAACCTGAATATTCAGCTATAAATGTTAAGCTTTGTGAACACCAAAGCATTAAGATGAGTGATAGTCATTCAGGTAGAGAAAGAAAAGAAGTATGCAGCAGAATTCAAAGTTAGGAGTAGAGTAACTGAGAAAGAAATAGCTAGGAGTAGAATAAGAGAGTGGGACTTTATTGTGGAAGGAACGTTTTTGTGTGTGTTTTCATATGCCTGAGTGTTTTTTCCCCCACCCTGAAGGTTCAAGGATCACCCAACGTTAAATGAAAGATATTTATTACTTCATCTGCTTGGTAGAGGTGGCTTTAGTGAAGTATATAAGGTAATGTAAATTTTTTTCTGTTCTTCACACTAATATAGCAAAGATACAGGAGTATGTGGTTAAGAAATACTTGTCTCTTATTTGTTGCTTTTAGAATTTTTTTGACTAATTTTATGTTTGACTCTTACTACAAAAAAAGAGTCTGGTGACTTATGTTGTCTTATCTCAAGAGTGTAAAGACTATACTTGCACCTGCACAGTCCCTCTGATATTTGGCACCTAGTTACCAACAGCCATTAGGATTAAAATAGGGAGATGGCCATTTAAAACAGTACATTTATGGAAAGATTGTATCCTTTAATTTAAACATGTGTCAGAAGTCTTACGTGTCCTGAATTTACCCAAATTTCTACTTATTTTAAGGCCAGTGTTTCTCAAATGCGTCCTATAAATGTCAAAATTTTTACTCATCATGTTCAATGTTTTATACCTTACTTTTTTTTGCTTTACCTTGTATCTTTCTGCCCAGCCTTTAAATATTGTAGTTCCTAAGGTCTCTTATTCTCTATTCTGTATTCTCCTTTTCCAGTATATCCCCTCCCATTCTCTGAGTTACCGTCTATAGGATTTCACCCCCAGATATGTATCTCTAGCCCACACTTCCCTTCTGAGCTCCTGAGGTGAATGACCGTATTCACCTTATGTGAATAGACCTTCTTCAGCACTGCAAAGTCAGCGTCTGAAATGGAAGTTATCTTCCTCTTCTCCGAAATCCCTTCTTCTAACACTGCTCCCTACTTCAAAACAAAGCATTTCTATTCACCTGCCCAGTCCCACAAGTGGAAAACATAAAAGCCATCCTTCACTCCACATTTCCTTTAAGTCACTTCCCCCAACATATAACCAGTTGCTGATGCCTGCTGTGATTAATTAATGTCATTAAGCTCTCCTAAATCCCGCAATGACTCTCTCTCTCTCTCTCTCTCTCTCTCTCTCTCTCTCTCTCTCTTATGTTCAAGGCCTCATTGTCTCTTGTTTGTGTTGCTTCCTGAGCCTCCTAGCTGATCACTTTCCTTTGGGCATTGAGTTTCTCCAGTTCATTTGTGTATGCTGCCGCTAGAGTGGCCTTTTTATAAAATGCAGTCTGATCATCTCACTCCCTTGTTTATAAGCTCTAGTGGCTTCCCATTTGCTCTTAGTTAGGATGAAGTCATATTGAAGGTCTTACTCTCACCTTAACCTTAATTCCTGTAGAAGGCTTCCCTATTGGTCCGCCCTTTTATAGGCTCCCTGTGACATTTTGTGCTTCATTATGTGTTGGTGTAGTTAGTGGTT
This sequence comes from Equus caballus, assembly GCF_041296265.1. Taxonomy (NCBI): domain Eukaryota; kingdom Metazoa; phylum Chordata; class Mammalia; order Perissodactyla; family Equidae; genus Equus; species Equus caballus. The sequence continues at coordinate 51,096,736 of NC_091701.1, read as the reverse complement.
AAGAGTGTGGGTTCTGAAGCCAGATAGGCTGGGTTTGAATCTTGACTAATTCTGACTGCTACTTACTAACTGTATAAACTTGGGATTATTACTCAACATCCTCACTGTCTTCATCTGGGAATAAAAACATACCTACCTCATGGGACTGTTGTAATGATTAAGTGAGCTATCACCGGTAAATCACATAGAACAGTGGTGCTTAAGTAAATGTAAGTTCATCAGATGATTATTTGAAGTCCTCACTGTTCACTTAGACAAGCACCTGTACCTTCTTGGTTTTCTGAAGACAGCCTGGATTCTAGTTCTGACTCTGGAAAAAGTTATGGGATTTGGATTCAGAGGACTTTATTTCTGATCTTGGTTCAACCATGAACTATTTTTTGTTTTTGTTTTAACTTGGACAAGCATTAAGCATCATGGGCCTCTCCTTCCTCACCCATCAGGAGTGATCTGTGAGCTCTCTTCCAGTTCCTATTTCTCTGATTCTAATGGTAGTTCGTCCTCAAGCATTTAATGCTTGAAGTAGGCTTACCCAGGCCACAAGGTAGAAAAGACAATCATAATAGCTCACTCTGGATCTAAAAATCACCAGAAGTACAGTTAGCTTACACTAGCTCAGCCTAAAAGGTGCCCAGCTTCTGAGCCTACTAATGGCTTTCATGACAACCTTCTGCCATGACCCAATAGTATTTCCACTGTTTTTAGCCCCATAAATAGAGCTAAAAGGGGCTTTTCTTTTTGAAGCAAGGGCTTATGTAGAAATTAGAAAATGCAGATTGGGGTCTAATGACTTGAGCCATCAATACTGACCTAAATACTAACAGCAGTTCCCTCCAGCCCCTTCAAAGTCCTTTCAAGTTTGTCAAGTCCACTGGGAAACACACAAAGCAACATGTTGTAAAAATATAGACTTTTATCTGTACCAAGGTGGAAAATAGTGAATCAGTTGCTCAGTGATTACCGTATTAGCCTTATGGGAAGGTATACTTTACTCACCTAATCTTGGGAGAAAGATGTGTCTTATCTAATTATTATAATCAATATGCACTGATAATAACTTTTTATTAGCAGTATACTTACAATTTTATTTTCTTCTACTATCCTTTATTACAACTGCCTTTGAATTTTATCCTGAACTTCTTTTATTTTTGTTCTTTTCTATTTCTTTAAATTTAACTTTTAATAATTATTTAATTAGCTAATGTTTATTGGATAGTTAGTATGTATCATGTATTATTCTAAACACTTTATATGTTTCACCTCATTTAATTCTTTGAACAACCCAAACTTTATGAATGAGACTGAGAGAGAGTATTAGCACAAAGTCATGCAGCTAAGTTCATTTAATTCTAAAGTGAATATCCTTAATTACTGCATCCTATGTTATTTCTGATCTCACGCATTTATAATTTTGTGACAAACAGTTTCCCCCTACTACTTATTTTTAGGTTAAATTGATGGGAGAGTGGGGCCTGGGGACTTTCTTTCTAATAAATATGTAAGCTTTTAATTTTAAGTGTTTTGTTAAAGGGGCACCTTTCTATGTAAATTACAGTGGAACCTAAATTTTTAAATCTCTCTTTAATGATATGCAGTGTTTTTTTCTTAAAAAAATTATGTCATCTGAAGCCTTAAAATAATACTGATCAGTCTTTATTTTTTTATTTAGAAAATAGGCTGGTGATTTGAACAAATCAGTATAAAACCTTTTGTTGAGACAATTAGGGAAAATTGAAGATAAGTTAGGTATTAGATGAGATTAAGGTGTGATGTAATTAGGTGCGAATGATATATGGTTAATGCTTACTTTTGTTTGAACAGTTTCATAATCAAAGTTGATATTTTTTTTTTTTTACAGTTGGGAAATGGTTAGGAACTTGCTAATTTTCAAAGAAGTGAAAAAAGTGGAGAGTTGCTAGGTAAAGGTAGAGAAAAAAGTTGCTTTATCCAATCCACAAAAAAGCATTACAGCCATCTGTTTTCCTGGCTGCTTACTGCTACTGCCAAGTACAGAGGACCAGGTCCATATTAAAACCAAGTAATAGTTTTATTGTTTTATCTTGATTCAGTATATTGACATTTATAAAATTTGAATGTGAAAATTCACATTAAGGTTCTCTTTGATTTAGCACCATGGAATTTGTATTTTGTTTCTGATAATAAATGTGTCATTGAACTATATATAATCTTAGCAGAGATAGATGCTCACCAAAAATTGTACTGTATATTCTAATTCTATAATATTGCAAAAATTATCACCAAAATTTTTTTTAAAAATCGCTTCAGCTGTTCACTTGGTCTTTGGTCCTAACTTTTCTATGCCTTGATTCATAGGCTTTTGACCTTTATGAACAAAGATATGCTGCTGTGAAGATCCATCAGCTTAATAAAAGCTGGAGGGATGAGAAGAAGGAAAACTACCACAAGTAAACATTAATACTTTATAGTTTTTATCAATTGAAAATATATGTGATGGTCGTGGAAAATTAATATACTGTCTCTTCCCGTAGACATGCCTGCAGAGAGTACAGAATACACAAAGAACTGGATCACCCCAGAATAGTTAAACTCTATGATTATTTCTCCTTGGATACAGATACGTAAGTGAATATAGGGATTTAGTTTTTAAGAAAAAATACAGTTGCTTTTGCTTTCCCTATTCTGTAATGATATTAGTACTTGTCATTTCTCATTGTGATTCTGAATTATTGGATAATATTTTGTCTAATGTTTTTCTCTTCTCCACTGCAGGTTTTGTACAGTGTTAGAATACTGTGAAGGCAATGACTTGGATTTCTATCTGAAGCAACATAAATTAATGTCAGAGAAAGAAGCTAGGTCTATTGTAATGCAAATTGTAAATGCACTAAGATATCTCAATGAAATCAAACCACCTATTATACATTATGATCTTAAGCCAGGTAATTAATAAAATATGTCCAAATAATTTTTTAAGCACTAAAGAATATAGTTTTTAAAAGTCATATTTACTATCTGAAAACATGCTTTTCAGTTTAGTTTTTGAAAGTCAGTGGAAAACTAGTAGAATTTAAAGTCTTTTTATTATATGACCGCATTTTAAAATTACATTTTAAGTGTATACTTTAATTATATTTAAGATTTTAAAATATGTATTTTAAATATATATAATTCCCAAAAGTCAGCTTAAGTGGTAAAGATAATGTTTTTCATTTCTGTATCATTAAAGGAACTGTATGTTTTGTTCTTAGGAAACATCCTTCTGGTAGATGGAACAGCATGTGGAGAAATCAAAATCACTGATTTCGGTCTGTCCAAGATTATGGATGATGATAGCTATGGTGTAGATGGAATGGATCTAACTTCCCAAGGGGCAGGCACTTACTGGTAAATGTATTATTAAAAATATCAAAATGTCTAAATTAATGCCCAGTCTTTTTATGAGAGTTTAATTTTCATTTTTATTACCTTTGAGATTACTGTGGTAAGAGTTGTGATATGAAGTCTCTGAGTCAAGAGGGAGACTAAGTCAGTCCTCTTTTCTCATCTCCTCTTAACTGTAAACATCAGCAAACTGGAGGGAGAATGACTTGGCCTTAGCAAGTGACTTCAGTACCTACCAGCCAGAAACTCCTGACATGGAGAATTAATGGATTTTCTTCTATAATGTTAGTGACATTTATCATGAATAAAAATACTTATATAAATACAATATCTTAGCTATTACAAGCAATAGCCATAATCATCAAGCCCTCTTTGTAGACGTTTCTGCTTACAGTTTTTGTTGGAGATGAATGTTTTGTTGATCAAGGATGGAAGAGAAATTTGGCATATTCTTGGTCTTCAGACTTGACTCTCAAAAATTCCTTTTAATGACTTCGGACATGTAAATACAAATTTAGATAGAACCATAGATTCACAGATATAAGTCTAAATGAATGTCATTCCCTCCAGAGTACCTAGGTGCTGATAAAAATTATTTCAGTGTGAATTTTCAAATTTACTGTTAAATTTACCAAAGTGAAGTAGCATAGACTATAAAATTACAAAACAAACGCAGTTTTCAGAATAAATTAGTTTAGCAAAAGGGGTAAAATTTTAATTGTAAGAGAGATAACTGTACTCAGCTTCAGTGAACAATATAATGGCTAGAAACATAAATGTGACATGAGGGTTTCTGGAACAGTCTGCACACAGTTAGCCTGAGCACATAATAACCGGTTCCATAAGATGTCGCAGATCTGTGTGGACTTTACCTTTCATGAATAGGGATTAGTCACGTTCATGTATTCTTTTAAAACCATTTTAAAGTTTCAAATTCTGCTTATGGCACTTTCTAGGAATGCGAATAAGATAATATGTCATGGATTTTTTTTTTTTCACATTTAAAGAAAATTATCATTCAAACTAGTAAACCCCGAAAGTATCCTCAATCAGTAGTCTTGAGACTTTTTCCTTTTAGCAACAAGGCTCCTTTTTTCACAAGAAAATCTTAGAATCCTAAAAAATAAAACCAACAAAAACAAAGCTTCTTGGTAGAACCCGTGGTCCTCTGGAACAGTATGGAAAACTCCCCCTGTGTCGTTTCCCTCTCACTCTGGCTTCGCTAGTGTAGGGCAGGGCAAGGAAGTTTCCCTCTGACAGCTGGGCATGAGACAGGAAACCTTATATTTAGAGGGCTGTATAGGAAGGAGGATATAGTTGTGGCATTTCCATGTAGGAACCTGGGCTGTATTTCCCGTAGAAACAGCATTCCAAAACATGGTTAGTTTTCTACAGTCATATTAGTTTTTTAGTTATGTATTTGGTAAACTGAGATGTCCTGTTCAGACTTTTAGAATACATGTATATAGTGCTTTTACAAATTACCATTCATCCCCAGAAACTTAAACTTTTGTCTTTATCAGTTAGAAGAAAATCAGTTTTGTCCCTCCCTCCCCTAAGGTCTTAAATGCACTCATCCATTAAATCCTGGTGCTCATTTTTCCTGGAAAGCTTTGTCTCTATCCCTACAATTCCTCCCCTTCTTACTCCTTTTTGCCTCCAGAGATGGCATAGCAGTGTTTAAGAGCCATTCTTGTTTCAGTCACACACACGTAGACCTACGCAAAATATCCACTTTTATTCGTAAAACAAATCTGGCTTTTTACTTGATTTGAGGGGTAGGAAAGGATTTACATCACAAGTAAGTTATTGGTCATCTTTGGTGGTTCTACTTCAAGAAATTTAATCTGTTTTTTAAGAGATCTGTCAACATCCTGCTGAAATTTAAATGATTTTAGCATAGTGAGTATAAAACTAAAAAAAGAGAGTAGATTTGCATTTATCTATATTAGTCCTTTTCAGGGTTTTTAACTTATCTAAATTTTTGATGTTTGAGATATTTGTATCCCTATAGATCTTTTTACTTATAACCTAAGGTGACATTTATTTTTACCTTTCCTTTATCTAAAATTATGAACTTATAAATAGTACTTACAAATGAAAAATAGTATTTTTGAATACTCAGTGTATTTCAGACGCTGCTAGTATTCGAAACTGCATAATGAAAGGAGCTCCTTGAGCTGCTCACAGTCTAGTGTGAGTTGAGAGTGATGCCATCATATGTGAGGAAGAAGGAAAGCTCTGCCTGGAGGGTAGCAGAGAGGGCTTATGGAGGTCGGTGGGGGGGTTCTTGAAGAAGAAAAGGTGCTCACCACGTGAAGTGGAGTGGTTAGGGATTGTCATATTCAAAAGCATGGGGAAAAAAAGTTGTGTGGGGAACCAAGTGAATTGTTTTTGCCTAGCCAGTTAGAGGGGGTGAGTGCAGATTTTGGAAATTTAAGTTGCTGCTAGATTAGGATGGGTCTTGTGTTACAAACGAGATGTGAGGTCTCACCTGGGCGGTGAGTCATGCTGAGATTCCTTAAACAAAAAAAACCACCTGATCAGATATGTGTTTTAGGAAGAGAACTGCCTACAGTTTGAATGCTGGTAAAGGCAGATGGGAGAAGATTTCTTCTACTATTATTAGAGACTTATTCAAATTAGAACATCATAATTTCTAATGATAATTTTTCATTTCTGTAGATAATATATATTTTATATATAAATATATTGCATACTGTATCACAACGTTTTACGCTTTGGCTCTAGAGTGAAATGATACATGGATGTAAATGCTTTAAAAGTTTGGTGATTTTCATTGATAAAATTTCTAAACTTTGTATATGGATAAAATGAGCATTCCAAGATTTTACATTTAGAAAATTTTAAATTATAGATTGCTAATAGTATCTTTGCCTTTTTTCTCCAAAAAAAAAAAAAAAAAAAAACTATAGGTATTTACCTCCTGAATGTTTTGTAGTTGGAAAAGAACCACCAAAGATTTCCAACAAGGTTGATGTGTGGTCAGTCGGAGTCATCTTCTTTCAGTGTCTTTACGGTAGAAAGGTAAGTTAATGTAGACCAGATTCAGCTGTAGAGAGAGAAGTTGAATTTTCCCCTCTTAAATGCAAAGTCTCATTAACTTGAAGTCAATTTAAATTCTTCCAAGGAAAGCTAGGCTTCTTCTCTATTTCTTCCTAAAATTTCTATGCATCAGAATTATTTTAATGTCACAACAGTTTACTTGGCCTGCTTTTTGCCTTTTTTTCCTTGAGAAGTAACACTCTGTCAACAGTGTTAACATTTCCTCCTGTTAAACTGGAGTCAGAACACTTTCCATTATCTTCTATTCTCCCCACTTCCTCACATCCTCTACCCCATGCACACACAGTTTGGCCTAGGCCTAGTTTCCCTCTGTGCTTCCTCAGGGAAATTCCATCAAACTTAATCTCAATTCTTCGCAAACCCCTCTTTATATTAAAGTGGGAACTACAGGTTCCCATAGATGATATCTAATCCCTTCCTCAGTATGGAAAGAGAGGTTAAGGGACTTGTCTGGGAATTCACTGCAAGTTAGGACCAAAACCAGAGCTATTTCATTTATTTTATTCTTTGGGCTTTTTACAGAGATTTCCACTACTTCTTTATCTCTTCTCTAATCAAACTTTATTTTTTAAACATTCAAAGTTTTAAATTTCTTTTTGTTTGTATTTTATCTTTATTACTTATATTGCAGCAGCATTATTTTCTATGGTGTATTTGCAGTGTTTCAGCCATGTTGAGGATTGATTAGATGGGCTTTTGCAGCCTGCTATCAGTTATAACCTGTTTCTATGAGATTGTATCCCAACTTCCAAATAACTGACAGGATTTTTTAGAACACAAATCATTTGTATTTTGGGAATTTATTGACAACAATATCTCTGTTTAAATATTTTGTGAGATAAATTTCTCAACATTTTATTATTGTTGTTGTTTTTTAAGCCATTTGGTCACAATCAATCTCAACAAGACATTCTTCAAGAAAACACAATATTGAAAGCCACAGAAGTCCAGTTCCCTGTAAAACCGGTTGTAAGCAGTGAGGCAAAGGTATTAAGTTTATGTAAATGTTTTTGAAGTAAATGTTATTTCATAAATTGTGCTTAAAACAAAATAAGTACTTAGTAAGTAAAGTAAAAGGGATTGCTACCACAGGAAAGTCTGTCCAGTAGGGGCTGGTGATTTGCTCTGTGAGAAAGAGTTGCTTAGGCCCTTGGTTATGATAGTTTTCATCTTTTAAGGACCCAAATATGGTCCCTGGTTCTTTGTTTGTACCAACTTGCTTTGAAAATTAGGGAAAATCACAAGATCTGGGCCTGTTGTTACCTTTATGTTTTACATATCAGCTTATGTTAATACTGAGATATTTAAGTGTGTAAGAAATAATAAAAGTAGTAATAACTGCCATTTATTTAATGCTTATTATGTGCTAGACATTGTGTTCATACTTTTTATATGTTATCTTTTTAAACTTTTTAAATATAGGTATTTTTGTTATTCCCATTTTATAAAGTAGGAAACCAGGCAAGCCATAGCAAAAGTACCTTGTCCAGAATCAGACCAGCTAATAAAATGGCAGAGCTGTGGCTCAACATATCCGCTTCTCCTAGACTCCAGAATGCACACCTTTGTCCATTATGCTGTGCTGCACTAGCTCTTGAGAAAGCCTGACCTCATCGTCTGCTCTGCTATGTGTAGCAGTCTGTGAATCTATAACAGACAGCTTCCTGTAGTTCTAATTTATAAATGTCTGTGTAATAACATGAAATAGCAAAACTTTTATGGTATTTAATATCTTCCCTTCATCCTGTTGGCCTTTCACATTTGTATTTTTACTCTTGTTTTTTTATACTCATCACAAAGCTCATTTTTCTGTGACTCCCCCATTGGAGTCTTCTCTTTTTTTAAACCCTGTGAAATTCGTAAAAAGCACATGAAGTTCCCGTTTTCTCTGGTATGAATAGGCCATAAGAATAATTCATAAACAGGCATTATATAGTTTCTATACTCTCAGAGTATAGATACGCACTGCTGGATCTTGCCCCTGATCGAGGTCATAGTGGCCTTTGAATTGAAAATGTACTGCTTTTTGTTAATCTCAGTATTTATTGGAACTGTCCTCTATTTCATTTTCTGTAACATCTTTATTGGTTTTTTGCAAGTTGTTTGAATGATTTTTAGAAGATTTTGACAATTAAAAAGATAACATATCCTTTCTTTAAAGCACAATTATTTTCAAGAGGTAAATATGACTCCTTTAAAAAGATTTTGATAGTAACTAGCGTCTAAATTTTGTCTTCCCTTTCTATCTACAGCATCAGTGAGAACAGAAACTAAATTTAGTCAATGCAAGATCCTTTTTTTTTCTTAATACTGACAAAAATGACCAGGAATTAGTGTAGTGTGCCAAAAAGAAGTCCCATTTAGGCATCTCTGGTTCGAGCCTAGGCTCTTTATAGGTGCCACAATCACTGTTTTGGAATCTGGGGAAGGTCACATTGTTGGTTTTTCTAACCTCTTGTCCTCCTTCACCAAGTACCTCCGTTGACCTTGTGTGGGCATCTTAAGTACATTACTCCTCACAGACTTTTTAACCTTGCTGTTGGTACTTTTCATCCTCTCACACTCTGTCTTCAACATATCAGTCACTCTTGAATTTCTTTCCTCCATCTTAATCATTTTCAGAGTGGTCTCTGAAACTTTTTTTATTTATTAAAGACTTAAAAAGATAAAACCTATGGGATCAGAAAGACTTCTGATGAATGTGAGTAAGCTAACCATGGTATGATAATGGGAAGAGCTAGTTTGTTTTTAGAGAAAAAAATTACTTTTAATAAATATCAGAGCAAAGAAAATGCAAGAGTTACTTCTTAATATGGTTAAACTTTGACTTAAAGTTATATATCTTAGTTTTCCTACAGATACTTTAATTCGTGAATTTATGTGGCAATTAAGAATTTCAAGATAAGCTAAGGTTATTTCTAGTGTGAGCAATAAGAAAGGGAAACAATTATCCCTTAAGAATGTTTTATCTTTTGCAAAAAATGTATGAATCTCTCACATATAATATTAGATGAAAGAAACCAGGCAAAGGAGAAAATAATCTATCATTCCATTTATGTAAAGAAATAATAAAAACTCAACTATGGCATTAGAAGTCAGGATAGAGGTTACCCAGGTAGGCTGGGGGCAGAGCCAGTGCCTGGAAGGCGGCATGAAGAGACTTAGCAGGTTCTGGTAAAGTTCTTTTTCTTGAATTAAATAGATATATTCACTTTGTGTTGTACACTTATGATTTGTGACCTTTTTAAAAAATATAAAAAATCTTTATTGAAGTATAACGTAAGAAGCTATTTTCAAGGATAGAATATATAAAGCCAGTTTGAGAAGGAAAAAAGATAGTGATCTACGGACAGCTGATCTTCAACAAAGGTGCCAAGAAGATACAGTAGAAAAGATAGTCTCTTCCATAAATGGTGTTGGGAAAACTGGACAGCCACATGCAAAAGAATGAAGGTAGACCACTATCTCACGCCTTACACAAAAATAAACTCAAAATGGATCAAAGACTTGAAGATATGTCCTGAAACTATAAAACTCCTGGAAGATAACATCAGTAGTACACTCTTTGACGTCAAACTAAAAAGGATCTTTTCGAATACCATGTCTTCTCAGACAAGGGAAACAAAAGAAAAACAAATGGGAGTTCGTCAGACTAAAGAGCTTCTGCAAGGCAAAAGAAACTAGAATCAAAACAAAGAGACAACCCACCAATTGGGAGAAAATGTTTGCAAATCATATATCTGACAAGGGGCTAATCTCCATAATATATAAGGAACTCACACAACTGAACAATAAAAAACAAACAACCCAATCAAAAAATGGGCAGAGGATATGAACAGAGATTTTTCAAAACAAGATGTACAGATGGCCAACAAACACATGAAAAGATGTTCAATGTCACTAATCATCAGGGAAATGCAAATCAAAACCACACTAAGATAATCACCTTCAGCCTGTTAAAATGGCTATAATCACTAAGACTAAAAATAACAAATGTTGGAGAGGGTGTGGAGAAAAGGGAACCATCATACACTGCTGGTGGGAATGCAAACTGGTGCAGCCACTATGGAAAACAGTATGGAGACTCCTCAAAAAAGGAAAAATGGAAATACTATATGACCCAGCTATCCCACTACTGGGTATCTACCCAAACAACTTGAAATCAACAATCCCAAATAACATATGTCCCCCCATGTTCATTGCAGCACTATTCACAATAGCTAAGACACGGAAACAATCCAAGTGCCCATTGACTGATGACTGGATAAAGATGATGTGGTACATATATACAATGGAATACTACTCAGCCATAAAATGACAAATTCATCCCATTTGCAATAACATTGAAGGACCTGGTGAGAATTATGCTAAGCAAAATAAGCCAGTCTGAGAAAGACAAACACCAGATGATTTCACTCATATGTGGAATATAAACAAATACGTGGACAAAGAAAACAGTTCACTGGTTACCAGGGGAAGAGTGGTGGGGGGGAACCTATGTGGTAACAGACAAGAAATAATGTGCAACTGAAATCTCACATTGATGTAAACTATTTATGAACTCAGTAAAAAAAAACAGTCATTATTATATTCCATTATTCCATTATTTAGGTTTTTCAAAAGTGTCCTGATACACAGTGTTAACCTAGGAAATGAAAACACCAATAGAAGTGTCACTTCAGTATTCCTTTCATCTAAAGAAAGTCTTTATGCTCAACAGGAAAAAAATATTATGGCCAAAAATGGCATAATTACCTCTGGCCAAACTATGCTGATAATAAAATGGAAGGAGAGTGAGAGGATTGTTTTAGCAGAAGAAAAATTCTAGAAGAAAAAAAGTCTCCAGAATTTTCTAAGAAATTCAGCTTTCCACATTCAGCATGGTACTGGAAATCCTAGCCAGAGCAATTAGGCAAGAAAAGGAAATAAAAGGAATCCAAATCAGAAAGGAAGAATTAAAACTGTCACTATTTGCAGATAACATGCTATTATATGTAGAAAACCCTAAAGACTCTACAAAAAAACTGTTAGAACTAATGAACGAATTCAGTACAGTTGCAGGATACAAAATCAATATACAAAAATCTGTTGTATTTCTCTACATTAATAAACTTATGAGAGAAAATAAAATAACCCATTTACAGTTTCATCAAAAAGAATAAAATACCTACAAATAAATTTAACCAAGGAGATGAAAGACCTGTATACTGAAAACTATAAGACATTGATAAAAGACACAAACGGAGGGGCCAGCACCATGGCTTAGTGGTTAAGTTCAGCGTGGTTTGCTTCGGTGGCCCCGGTTGAGATCCTGGGCGTGGACCTACACCACTGATCAGCCATGCTGTGGCACATATAAAATATATAAAATAGAGGAAGATTGGCACAGATGTTAGCCCAGGGCTAGTCTTCTCAGCAAAAAAAAAAAAAAAAAAAAAGACTCAAATGGAAAGATATTCTATGCTCATGGATTGGTAAAATTAATATTGTTAAAAAGTCCATACTACCCAAAGCAATCCACAGATTCAATGCAATCCTATCAAAATTCCAATGGCTTTATTCACAGAAATAGGACAAACAATCCTAAAATTTCTGTGGAACCACAGAAGACCATGAATAGCCAAAGCAATCTTGAGAAAGAAAAACAAAGGTGGAGGCATTATGCTTCTTGATTTCAAACTATATTTCATAGCTGTAGTAATCAAAACAGTATGGTATTGGCATAAAAACAGACACATAGATCTATGGAAGAGAATAGAGAGCACAGAAATAAATCCACACAGGTATGAGTGATTAATTTACAACAAAGGGCGCATGAATATACAATGGAGAAAGGCAGTATCTTCAATAAATGGTGCTGGGAAAACTGGACAGCCACATGCAAAAGAATGAAACTGGACCACTATCTTAGACCATACACAAAAATTAACTCAAAATGGATGAAAGTCTTGAACATAATACCTAAAACCATAAACCTTCTAGAAGAAATGTAGACAGTTAAGCTCTTGACGTCAGTCTTGGAGAGGATTATTTGGATTTGACACTAATAGCAAAGGCAACAAAAGCAAAAATAAGTGGGATTGCATCAAATGAAAAAGCTGCTTGCACAGCAAAGGAAACCATCAAAATGAAAAGGCATCCTACTGAATGGGAGAGAATATTTGCAAACCATATATCTGATGAGGGCTTAATATCCAAAATATATAAAGAACTCATACAACTCAACAACAACAAAAAGTCCAATTTAAAAATAGGCAGAAAATTTAATAGACATTTTTCCGAGGAAGACATTCACATGGCTAACAGGTGCATGAAAAGATGCTCAACATCACTGGTAAATCAGGAAAATGCAAATCAAAACCACAATGAATTATCACCTCATATCTGTTAGAATGGCTGTCATCAGAAAGACAAGAAATGTTGGAGAGGATGTGGAGAAAAGGGAACACTTGGGCACTGTTGGTAGGAATGTAATTTGGAAAACAATAAGGTTCCTCAAAAAATTAAAACTAGAAATATCATATGATCTGGCAATTCTGCTGCTGGGTATTTATCTGAAGAAAAGGAAAACACTAACTCAAAAAGAAACATGCACCCCATGTTAATTGTAGCATTATTTACAACTGCCAAGGCATGGAAGCAACCTAAGTTGTCCATCAATGGATAAGTGGATAAAGAAACTGTGGTGTATATATATACAATGGAATATTAGCCATTAAAAAGAAGGAAATCTTGCCATTTGCAACAGCATGGATGGAGCTTAAGGGCGTTATGCTAAGTGAATTAAGTCAGAAATAGACATACCGTATGATCTTATATGTCAGATCTTTAAAAAAATAAAAAAGAGCTCATGGATATAGAGAACACATTGGTGGTTGCCAGAGGTGGGGGGGAGTGGGGTTGGTTTGGATGAAGGGGGTCAAAGGATACAAATTTCCAATTATAGAATGTCCTGGGGATATAATGTACAGTATGATGACTATAGTTAATAATACTGTATTGTATATTTAAAAGTTGCTGAGAGAAAAGATCTTAAAAGTTCTCATCACAAGAAAAACATTTGTGCTAATTTGTAATATTAACTAGATTTATTGTGATGATAATTTCACAGTATATACAAATGTTGAATCATGTTGTACACCTGAAACGAATACAATGTTATATGTCAATTATACTGCAAAAAAAAAAAAATACCATATGATCCAGCAATTCCACTTCTAGGTAAATACCCCAAAAAACATGAAAGCAGGGACTCACACAGATCATTCATAACAGCATTATTCACAATAGCTAAAAGGTAGAAAAAACTAAAACATGTCAATCAACAGATAAATGGATAAACAAAATGTGGCATATACATGCAGTGGAATACTATTCAGCCTTAAAAATGAACAAAATTCTCATGCATGCTACAACGGATGACTCTTATGCTGAATGAAATAAGCAACACACAAGGACAAATAAATATTGTATGTTTCCACTATAAGGTATCTAGAATAGTCAGATGGTAAAGAGCATAGAATAGTGGTTGCCAATGCTTGGGGGAAGGAGGATTGGGGAGTTATTGTTTAATGGGTACAGAATTTCAGTTTTGAATGATGAAAAAGTTCTGAAGATGGATAATGGTGATGTTGCACAACACTGTGAATGTACTTAATGTCACGGAATTGTACACTCCAAAAGGATTAAAATGCTACTTTTTATATTATGTATATTTTATTGCACTTAAAGAAAGAATGCAGCTTTCCAGCAGTAAGTTTAAATGGTAGCAAAAATAATTTAGACTATATATGCAAAAGAATGAAAGTTAACCATTATATTAGACCATACACAAAAAATAACTCAAAGTGGATTAAAGACTTGAATGTGGGACCTGAATCCATAAAACTCCTGGAAGAAAACATAGCACACTCTTTGATGTCAATCTTAGCAATATCTTATTGAATACTGTGTCTCCTCAGGCAAGGGAAACAAAAGAAAAAATAAACAAATGGGACTACATCAAACTAAAAAGCTTCTCCATGGCAAAGCAAACCATCAACAAAATGAAAAGACAACCTACCAATTGGGAGAAAATATTTGCAAGTCATATATCTGATAAGGGGTTAATATCCAAAATATGTAAAGGACTCATACAACTCAACAACAAAAAAAGCCGATTAAAAACTGGGCAGAGGATGTAAACAGACATTTTTCCAAAGAAAATACACAGATGGCCAACAGGCACATGAAGAGATACTCAACATCACTAATTATTAGAGAAATGCAAATCAAAACCAGAGTGAGATACCATATCATGCCTGTCAGAATGGCTGTTATTAAAAAGACAAGAAATAACAAGTGTTGGTAAGGATGTGGAGAAAAAGGAACCCTCAAACACTGCTGTGGGAATGTAAACTGGTGAAGCCACTATGGAAAACAGTATGGAGATTTCTCAAAAAATTAAGAATAGAAAACACCATAAGATCTAGCTATTCCACTTCTGGATATGTATCCAAAGAACATGGAAACAGGAATTTGAAAAGATACATGCACCCTCATGTTCACTGCAGCATTATTCACAATAGCCAAGACTTGTAAACAACCTAAGTGCCCATCAGTGGATGAATGGATAAGGAAGTATATAATGGACTACTACTCAGCCATAAAAAAAGACGTATCATGCCATTTGTGACAACGTGGGTGGACCTTGAGGGTATTGTGCAAAGCAAAGTAAGTCAGATGGAGAAAGACAATTATTGTATGACTTCACTCATGTGGAAGATAAACACATTAATATGGAGAACAGATTGGTGGGAACCAGAAGGCAAGGGGGCAGGGGGAAGGGCAAAGGGGCACATGTGTATGGTGATGGATGCCAACTAGACTTTTGCTGGTGAACGTAATGCAATCTACAGAAGTTGAAAAATGATGTACACCTGAAATTTATATGTTGTAAACCTGTATGACCTCAAATAAATAAATAAATATAAAAGATGATGTGGTGTGTATATATATGATGAAATACTATTCAGCCATAAAAGGATGAAATCTTGCCATTTGTGACAACATGGATGGATCTTAAGGGTATTATGCTGAGAGAAATAAGTTAAACAGAGAAAGCCAAATACAGTATGATTTCACTCATATGGAGAAGATTAAAAAAACAACAAACAAATGCTTAGACACAGGGAATAGATTGGGTTACCAGAGGGGGTGGGCGAAAAGGGTACAAGGGCACATTTGTACAGTGATGGGAAAAAAAAAAGTTAGACTATAAAGTGAACCACTAGGGGCTATGAGTTAAAAGTTGAATTTGGAATGAGAATTTTCTTGCTGCAGAAAAACATTTTTTAAGGCTTGAACCTCTAATAAAATGAAATCTATTTATTGTCTTAACTTTGTCCATCCTTCTAAAGGGTTCAGTTGATTGATATTTAAAAGGGGGCCTTAGATGACTTTTTTTTTTTTTTTTAAAGGCCTTTATAAGACGCTGTTTGGCATACCGAAAAGAAGATCGATTTGATGTGCACCAACTGGCAAATGACCCATACCTTCTCCCGCACATGAGAAGATCAAATTCTTCAGGAAACTTACACATGGCTGGGCTGACAGCATCCCCTACACCCCCTTCTTCAAGCATAATTACTTACTGACTTCCCTCCAAAACTGGCATGATATCTTTGAATTGCTTCCAGATGCACACTTGAGTTTGAGAGCATTTGAGTGTTTTTGTTGTTTTCTTTTTTACACAGGACATGGTTGAGAACTGTGATGAAGTTCTTCATAGCGTCATTTGTATGAGACTGGATCATGGACAATGAATAAATGTACACTTCTGACTATAACCTTGAGCAGTGAAGGATGACGGCCTGTTGCACAGAAACAGGAGTACCATGTTAAGATAGAAGAAAAATGGTTTTTTGTTTGTTTGGGGGAACACTGTAAATAACGTTTATAATACTTAAATACATTTGGTTGTTACTAGAGAGTTCTAATATGAAGGGTAGTTTTTCATTATTTAAAAACACATGAAAAAAATATGAGACATATTTCTCACACAAGAACTATAGTGCCTGGATACATTCTTCAGCATTCGGCAGTTACCTGCTGAAACCAAAGTAAGAACTGAATGACAGTGACAGTTGTGTTTTATAGTAATAGAATGTGAGAGTTAGACTCTGGACAAAGTTAGACTTTGTCATTTGCTTGTTCTGGCTTTTACCAAGTTGTACCTCGAAATCATGTCCGTTTTTTTCACTGGTTATGTTAAAGGGAGAGCTCAGATACTTTACACCCTTGACAAAATGAGCTGCTTGTTTTGAAATCAGTTGAATTCACTAAATTGTAATATCTCCAGTGTTTTCAACATGTTACAATTAACAGATATTTTTCTTTTATTACCAGGCCTTGTTCATTAAAACAAGTGACAGTATGTAACCAAATGCAGACCAGTTCTATGCAGGATAATGATAAATTCCCTTCTAGCTCTATTGTAAATTGTTGTACAGATGTCGTATTTCAATTACCAAGTTTCAGCAGCTTATTCTTGTACAAATGTTTAAAAATAGGGCTTTTCTAATTGGATATTGTATTTTTTTTAAGTCTTCTTGAAGGCGCTTTAATTGCTGCTAAATGATGTTGCTTCTTTGCTAAAAAATCGAATGACCTCCTTAAAGGTGCAAGTCGACTGTACATCATAGAGTGATATTAAAAGCGGACATTCATTAACAATCAAGGCATGTAAAACTGATCCATGTTGGACTTGTAGAGTTCTCTAAATCAGTTTCTTGGGTTCTAGGGCTGTGGAGCACATAGATACTAGATTTATAAACTGTTCATGGTTATTCTACATTTCTAGAAGGTTCTTATCAGCAAGATGGGATGATGGTCCCATAAACAAGTTTCTTGTGGTTTGTACAGATTTGTTAAAATGTGAACATTTTCTAATTGCCTTGTATGGTAGAAACCATTATTTTTCAGGATGCTGTATTTCACTCCTGTAAGATTATTTCTTTATTGTCACATTCATAATGCTGATACTTACATGTAAGTTGTCCATGTTGCCGAAAAGGAGGCTATAACTTACAACAGATTCTCCTTAATATTGTACAGTTAAACTGTGGCTCTTATTTCTGATGTTGCAAGCCATTTTGTTTCTTCGTTGTATATAGACACATTGTCTCTTTAAGATGCTGCTGAAATTGTAGAGAATGTAGCCAAAACAGTAATAAACAATGACAGTTAAAATTTAAAGACTATGAAAATTACATTCGAAGGGAGCTTTCAAGATTTAGGGTATTGACTGATTTGGCTCCTTTACTTAAGAATCAGCTGAATAAATCCTTTAAGTATACTTCAAGACAAGTATAAAGTGTTTCAAGCTGTTAAAGTAAACCTAATAACCATTATCAAGGCTAATCCTAGGTAAGTAACACTTAGCACTATCAGGAATGGCGTAAGGGCTATACCTGCTCCTCTGTAGATTAAGATAGAAATCCTATAAAAAAAATATTGACACAGTAATGAAATGTTAGCATTGATTGAGTGCTTTAGGTGCTGCCCGAAAATTTTTCAGTTTTGTTGTTTTGGGTTTTTATCTTTCCAAATCATAAAGTGCTATGTTCATATAGTAACTATTATTTGAAGTCCTGAATTAAAAGAAAATGCCCAGTTTTGCTTAAAATTTTGGTGAGAGATTAAGTGGACTGTACATCTCACATGAAGTTGAATTAGTATAGACCTAGCCTAGATCACTGCTTTACCATATTAATTTCAAATGAATGAAAATGACTGCTGCTGTCAAAATGTAGGAAAGGAGGAAAACAAGCCATAAAACTGCTTCCCTGACCTGGGTTTGGTAATCATTTAGAATCAAAGATGTATTGGAGATGAATTAACTCATAGACTGTCTCTTCATCTTAAAGTTTTCCAAACAAAAGCTATAGGTTTAGGGTACTATGTCAGTTACCCAGCAAGTACAAGATGGCCAGCTGAGCCAAATTGAATAATTTACTGTTATCTTCACGTGGGAAATCGGTGTCTTTCACTAAATAATTTCAGTTGTTCTGGCGATCTTTGGCTCTAATATCCTTTGAAGCTTAAATTGTTTTCTGGTCTCTTGAATTTTGTCTTCAGAATTAAAGCATGTCTTGTATCCCTAAGACAGTAGCCAAGGTCTTCTCCCTTTGAGAGTCAGCACTGATGCAAGGTAAAATGTACAGTTTTTGCATATAATTTTAAAGTTTCTTCGATGTGAATTAGCTATAGTGTGTGCATGTTGAGAGGAAGTAAGGGTAGAAATCATCCTAATAATCTGTAAGTCGGGGAGTTGGGTAGATACTTGGTTGTTTTTCAAAAATAAAGTCTCGGTCTATTTTTTTCCTTACTGGCTGCCATCCCCTTCTCCTAAAAAACAGAACTCTTTCCGGTTAAAGGGACATAAAATGTGAACAAATACTTTTACAGATACCTCATTACATGAAGCCAAAGTGGTGGAGAGCTTCAGTGAAACATTTTAAGAGTATATTGTTTGTTTTGCTGTTCATCGTTACTTATTAAATGCAATAATGTTGATTATCATCAGATGTTATTAGCTATGTTTTAGTGGCAGTGCAGACTCTGCTGTCCTTTTAGATTGTTAGTTTACTCTAGAATTTAATTACATTGCTGTTGGATTTGTGTGTGAAAAAAGACAGTCTTATTTATACCTTTAAAATCACATTGGCAGATCTTTCTCTAATCCCACTTTAAATTTTGACGTGTTAGGTGATAATTTCCCTCCCAAATATACTAAACTTTAATGTTCTGTAGGCTTAATCTAATTCAAAAAGTGCGTTTAGGGGCCAGCCCTGTGGCTGAGGGGTTAAGTTCACGTGCTCTGTTTCAGCGGCCCAGGGTTTCGCTGGTTTGGATCCTGGGTGTGAATATGGCACCGCTCATCAGGCCATGCTGAGGTGGCATCCCACATGCCACATCTAGAAGGACCCACAACTAAAATATACAACTATGTACTGGGGGGATTTGGGGAGAAAAAGCGGGGGGGGGGGGGGAGTGCATTTAGCATCTAGTTTATAAGTCATACTATTAGAATTCTCATTCCTGAATTTCAGGAATTCTGCAACAGTTTTAGAATTTATATACTTTATCTGTTGATTTTTGAGGATTTCTCCCCTGGGAATTCTTTAATTTTTGAATGGGAAAGATTTGACTAAATGTGTATAAACCAACTTCAAAAATTTGCACAGGGCCAGAGGAGAACTTAGAAGAGTTATTTTTAGTTAGGACCAAAATGTGTGATTTTCACCTGGAAATTGTCACTCATTTAAAATACTAGGGATATAGATTACCTACATACATACACATGACTTTTTGTTTTTTAAAGTATAGTTGACATACAATATTATATTAGTTTCAGGTGTACAATATAGTGATTTGACACATGCATTGTGAGGTGATCACAATAAGTCTAGTAATCATCTGTCACCATACGAAGTTATTACAATATCATTGACTATATTCTCACATATGACTGCTATAAGAAAGCCAATGCAATATACCAGTTAAGAACTCAGATTTTGGAACCAGATACTTTGAATTCAAATGTCGACTGCCATTTACTACCTGTGTCTCAGGTTCCTCATCTGAAAATAAGGATAATAGTAGCTACCATACAGAGTGGTTGTGAGGAGTAAATGAGTTCACATATATAAAGCACTTAGAACCGTGCTCAGTACACTGTAATACCATGTATAATAAGCTGCTATTACCATCATTCTTTCTTAAGACTCAAAGAGTATTCTCTTGCTTTTTACATATACAATGCAGTCTGCGGTGATTCCTGTGATAATTTAAATTCTTTCAAGAAATAGTTTTACAATGCTTGACTCAAGCTTCAAACAGTGATGATTAGATTACCTGAAAGTGGGAGAAAGAGTAGCAATTTAAAACAAAAAATAGCAACTCTTTGTGTAAAATTGTAATTGCCAAAAGGATCATACCCTAACCATTTATGCTATTTTATCAGAGGCAGTTCTACCATACTTTCCAGGCTTTTCCTTGCTAGTGACAACCATCTGAGGTAGAATAGGCATTTTTATCCCAGTTTTAGAGGAGGAAACAAACTTGGAGAAAAGAAAATCTCGGTTAGGCCACATAACTAGTAAGGAGTGGTACCAGAACTGAAGCACAGCTTTTGGAGTCCTAGAGCAAGATTTCTTACCATGTTAACATCTTGCCTCTTTATTATAAAACTTTAGTTTGTTAAATCTTCATGATTCTTCAAAGATGACACAAAACTGAATAGATACAAACAGATAATTCTCACCATAAAAGAGCAAATCTAGGGGCCAGCCTAGTGGCGTGGTGGTTAACTTCACACGCTCTGCTTTGGTGGCCCAGGGTTCACGGGTTTGGATCCCAGACACAGACCTAGCCCCACTTGTCAGGACACACTGTGGCAGCATCCTACATAAAATAGAGAAAGACTGGCACATATGTTAGCTCAGGGCCCATCTTCCTCACCAAAAAAGGGGAAAAAGCCAAATCTAATGAATTCTTCAACTGTTAGATCAGGAATGCCATCTGAGTTGTGCCTTGATGGCTGTTGAGTCATTTGAGAAAGGGGCTTTTGTCCCAGACTCATTCCAGGTAAGGTGCAGAGTGAGTCACAAACCTTTTCCTGCTTTCACATTTGTTTTCTGTTGCATTTTGAAGTCAAAGATCAGATCCGGTTCTGCCTAACTTAAAGAGATAAATTCATCTTTCTCATCCTTGGCCCACTTTCATGAGCACAGAAGGTAGGTATATCCTATCTGCTTTCCTTGCAGTGGTACCAGTTGGTCTCTAATAATAAGTTTGTAAAACTGACTGTATTAAGTTAACTTTCTCCAAAGGAGGTCCTGGAAACTTGAGAGAAACTTCACTAGTTGTTCATATATGGCCCCTGAACTTTGTTTCTAAAAGTCTTCTCAGTCTGGTGAAATCAGCCATGGGCGGTACTCCAGTGCAGAGATCACAAATGAGTATCCTGACTTCAAGAAATGACTCTTTCTTTGGTTTAAAAAATCTGAATGTAATTAAGATGAAATTTTTCTTTAAATATGTGATCCATTTTCTTCTGAAGAAACGTATGCTGTTCCCATAACCATATAGTTGAGCTAAACAGATGTGCATGACCAACATCCCACTGTTCTTAGTTTGGAGTAAGTGCCATTGACGTGATCAGAGAGATACTGAGGCTTTATTTCTAGAATACAACAGATGTCAAACAAACACTAAAATTACCTGATCCAAAGAACGAGTATGGCTAATTTGTTCTTAATACTAGTCATTTTGGGTGTTTCAAGTTATCTCATGTCATTCATATTGCATCCTAGAGTCTCTCTCTGTGTCTGCTAATGACCAAATTCATAACTTCCTGTTAAGTAGTGAAAAATGAGAAAAGCATGGGTTTTGATGTCAGACCTGGCTTTGCATTCCAGCTTTGTTACTTAATAATTGTGTGACCTTAGAGAAGTCACTAACCTCTCTAGGCTTACCTTTCATAAATGTAAACTCTTTATACTAATAGCACCTGCCTTGCAGGCACCTAGCACCTGGAGTGGGTTCAGAAGTTTCTCCAACTGATAGGCACAGGCTCTGACCAATCAAAACAAATGGTGGCCATAGTGCAGAAGAGAGGATCAAGAGGCCCCGATCTCAGAGTCACTGTGGGACGCCCTGAGGAAAGGATGGCAGCAGTTGGGATGAGGAGCTCAGGAGACTCCAGGCAGCAGCCACTCACCAACCAGTGTGGAAGCTTTTGTATTTTAACTCGTATCTGTGCATATCTACCTAGTATGAGCTCTGCTTGTCACCAGTGATGTACGGTAGGCTCTGTAAATGACTCCCTTCTCCAGGAGAGGCAGCTATTTTGGAAGTTTGCACATCCAAGGCACCTGACTTTTGTGAGTTGGAGACCTAACTGGTTCAGAGTTCTGTTCCTTTTTCTTCACTTTAGGGATGCTCTTTGGATCCCAAGATTGTGTTTGTTCAAACCACATAAATAGTAAATAACGCATGATGGTCAGTGGACTAATGCAACAAAATTTATTAGGTTTTTTTTGACAATTTTAACTTCATCAGTAGGAATATTTTAAAATTTTATTCCTGTGAGCTTCCTTTCCAAAGATGAAGGATATATACATACATAGTTATTAGTAAAAAGCTTTATAAGAAATTGAGCTTGCCTAATGTAACCACAAAGCAAAAACCTATAGTAGATACACAAAAGAGAGAAAGGAATCTAAGCATACCGCTACAAAAAAATCACAAAGGAAGAGAGCAAGAAAAGAAGAAACAGAGGAAGTACAAAAAACCCAGAAAACAACAAAATGACAGTAAGTACATACCTGTCAATAATTAAATGTAAGTGGATTAAATTATCTGCTCAAAACACATAGAGTAGCTGAATTAATACAAAAAACAAGACCCATCTATATGCTGCTGACAAGACACTTCCGATGTAAGGAGACACACAGCCTGGAGGTGAAGGCCTAGAAAAAGATATTCCATGCAAATGGAAACCAAAAGAAAGCTCAGTCAGCTATACTTATACAAAATAGACTTTAAAACAAAGACTGTAATAAGAGACAAGGGCATTACGTAATGATAAAAGGGTCAATCCAATAAGAGGATATAACATTTGTAAATATTTATGCAACCAAAATAGGAGCACCTAAATATATAAAGCAAATATTAACAGACCTAAAGGGAGAAATAGCAACACAATAATACTAGAGGACTATAATACCCCACTTTCATCAATGGATAGGTCATCCAGACAGAAAGTCAATAAGGAAACATTGGCCTTAAATGACACATTAGACCACATGGACTTAACAGATATATACAGAGCATTCCATCCAAATGCAACAAATACGCATTCTTCTCAAGTGCACATGCAGCATTTTCCAGGACAGATCATTATGTTAGACCACAAAACAAGTAGTAAATTCAAGAAGATTGAATCATGTCAAGCATCTTTTCTGACCATAATGTTATGAAACTAGAAATCAATTACAAAAAGAAAACTGAAAAGTTCACAAAAATGTGGCTAAACAACATGCTACTGAACAACCAATGGGTCAAAGAAGAAATCAAGAGAGAAATCAAAAAATACCTTGAGACAAATGAAAATGGAAATATAACATACCAAAACTTATGGAATGCAGAAAAAGCAATTTTAAGAGAGCAGTTTATAGTGATAAATACCTACATAAAGAAACAAGAAAAAAATCCCAAATAAGCAACCTAACTTTAACACCTCAAGGACTAGAAAAAGAAGAATAAACAAAGTCCAAAGTTAGTTAAAGGAAGGAAATAACAAAGGTCACAGCAAAAATAAATATAAAAGGACAATAGAAAAGATCAATGAAACTAAGAGCAGATTTTTTTAAAAGATAAAATTGACAAACCTTTGGCTGGATACTAAGAAAAAAGAGAAGACTCAAAATCAGAGATGAAAGAGGAGACATGACAACTGATACCATAGAAATGCAAAGGATTATAAAACTATTATGAAGGATTACATGGTAACAAATTTGACAATCTAGAAGAAATGGATAAATTCCTAGAAACATACAACCTACCAAGACTGAATCATGAAGAAATAGAAAATCTGAACAGACCAATTACTAGTAAGGAGATTGAATCAGTAATTAAAAACCTCCCAACAAAAGTCCAGGACCACACAGGGGCTGGCCCCGTGGCTGAGTGGTTGGGTTCGCGTGCTCTGCTGCAGGCGGCCCAGTGTTTCGTCAGTTCAAATCCTGGGCGCGGACATGGCACTGCTCATCAGGCCACGCTGGGGCGGCGTCCCACATGCCACAACTGGAAGGACCCACAGCTGAGAATATACAACTATGTACCAGGGGCTTTGGGGAGAAAAAGGAAAAAAAATAAAATCTTTAAAAAAAAAATTGTCAACAAAGTGCAGGTACTTCTACACTGATGTTTCTAAACTCACATTAAAAAAAAAAAAAGTCCAGGACCACACAACTTCACTGGTAAATTAACCAAACATTTAAAGAATAATTAATATCAATCCTTCTCAAACTCTTGCAAAAAATAGAAGAGAAGGGAACACTTAAGAACTCATTTTATGAGGCTAACATTACCCTGTTACCAAAACCAGACAAGGACAATACAAGAAAAGATAATTACAGGCCAAGGTCTCTGATGAACATAGATGCAAAAGTCCTCAACAAAATATAAGCAAACTTAATTCAATAATACATTGAAAGGATCATACACCATGGTCAAATGGGATTTATTCCAGGTATGCAAGGATAGTTCAACACCTACAAATCAATGTGATACACCACATTAATAAAATGGATAAAAATCATATGAACATCTCGATAGATAAATAAAAAGCATTTAACAAAATACAACATCCATTTATGATTTAAAAAGAAAACTCAACAATGTGGTGCAGAGAAACATACTTCAATAATAAAGGCCATATAGACAAACCCACAACTAACATCATACTCAACCAGGAAAACCTGAAAGCTTTCCTGCCAATATCAGGAAAGACAAGATTGCCCACTCTTGCCATAGTATTTAACATAGTATTCTACGTAGGATTAGAAGTACTAACCAGAATGGACCTTGAGGGAATTATGTTAAGTGCAATAAGCCAGTTAGAGAAGGATAATCTCTGTATGACTCCACTCATAAGAGGAATTTAAAAATGTGGACAAAGAGAACAGATTAGTGGCTACCAGGGGAAAGGTGGGGTGGGGAGTGGGCACAAAGGGTGAAGTGGTGCACCTACAACACGAATGACAAACATTAATGTACAACTGAAATCACACAAGATTGTAACCTATCATTAACTCAATAAAAAAAGAAAAAGGAAGTACTAGCCAGAACAACTAGGCAAGAAAAAGAAATAAAAGGTATCTAAATTGGGGGAAGTAAAACTGTCACTATTAGCAGACGACATGATATTATATACATAAAACCCTAAAGACTCCACCAAAAAACAGAACTAACCAACAAATTCAGTAAAGTTGCAGGATTTAAAATCAATACTCAAAAATCTGTTGCATATTTCTATTCAGTAATAATAAACTATCAGAAAGACAAATTAAGAAAACAGTCCCATTTATATAAGTGCATCAAAAAGAGAAAAATACATAGGAATAAATTTAACCAAGGGGGTGAAAGACCTCTACAGTGAAAACTATAAGACATTGATAAGGAAACTGAAGAAGACACAAATAATGGAAAGATATTCTGTGCTTATAGATTAGAAGAATAAATATAACTAAAATATCTATACTACCCAAAGTAATCTACAGATTCAATGCAATCCCTATCAAAATTCTAATGGCATTTTTTTTCACAGAAATAGAATACTAAAATCTGTATGAACCATGAAAGACTCTGAATTTTCAAAGCAATATTAAAAAGAAGAGCAAAGTGATGGCATCACACTCCTTGATTGCAAACTATATTACAAACTATAGTAATCAAAACAGTATTGGCATAAGAACAGAGACACAGAGCAATGCAATAGACTAGAGAGTGCAGAAATAAACCCACACATATATGGTAAAATAATTTGTGACAAAGGAGGCAAGAATATCAATGGGAAAAGGACAGTCTCTTCAATAAATGTGGACGGCCACAGGCAAAAGAATGAAACTGGACCACTATCTTACACCATACACAAAAATTAACTCAAATGGATGAAGTCTTGAACATAAGATCTGAAACCATAAAAGCCCTAGAAGAAACATAGACAGGTTACCTCTTGACATCAGTCTTGGTGAGGGTTTTTTGGATTTGACACCAAAAGCAAAGGCAACAAAAGCACAAAAACAAGTGGGACTACATCAAATGAAAAGCTTCTGCATAGCAAAGGAACCCATCAACAAGATGAAAAGGCAACCTACCAAATGGGAGAAAATATTTGCAATCATATATCTGATAAGGGGTTAATATCCAAAATATATAAATAACTCATAAAAGTAGCAAAAAAAAATCTGATTAAAAAATGGGTGGAGGATCTCAGGTCTATTTGGAAAAACAGACATTTTCCCAAAGAAGATATACAGATGGCCAACAGGTGCATAATCATCAGGGAAATGCAAATCAAACCCACAATTAGATATCACCTCACACCTGTTGGAATGACTATTATCAAAAAGACAAGAAATAACAAGTGTTGGTGATGATGTGGAGAAAAGAGAACACTTGTGCACTGTTGGTAGAAATGTAAATTGATGCAGCCACTTTGGAAAACAATATAGAGGTTCCTCAAAAACTTAAAAATAGAACTACCATATGATCCAGCAATCCCATTTCTGGGTATTTATCTGAAGAAAAGGAAAAGACTAACTTGAAAAGAAACATGCACCGCCATGTTCATTGCAGCATTATTTACAACAGTCAAGACGTGGAAGCAACCTAAGTGTCCATCAATGGATGAATGGATAAAGAAAATGTGGTGTATATATACAATAGAATATTCAACCATAAAAAAGAAGGAAATCTTGCCATTTGTGACAACATGGATGGACCTTGAGGGCATTCTGCTAAGTGAAATAAGTCAGAGAAAGACAAAAACCACTTGATCTCACTTATATGTGAAATTTAAACAAACAAACAAAAAAATAAACAAGCCCAAAGGTACAGAATATGTTGGTGGTTGCTGGGGGGGGGGGGGGGGGAAGGGGTTGTGGATGGAGGGGGTGAGTGAAGGTGGTCAAAGGTACCAACTTCCAGTTATAAAATAAATGTCACAGGGATGTAATATACAGCATGGTGACTATAGTTAATATTGTATATTTGAAAGTTGCTAAGAGCATAGATCTTAAAAATTCTTAACAAAAAAACTTTGTAACTACCTATGGTGACATGTTAATTAGACATTTGTAATCACTTTGCAATATATACGGATATGGAATCATTATGTTGTACACCTGTAACTAATATGTTATATATCAATTATGTCACAATAAAAAATATTACTTCACCTCAATTTCCTCATCTGCAAATAAAGGCAAAAGTGTCAAATATATGTTATGTTATTTTCTTGAAGGGAAAAAAAGTTGCTGGGAAAATCAGACAAGTCAACGTATCTAAGTGGTTTTAGTTATGAATAAATGCAACTAAATCAAAGAAGGATTATCAAAATGGGAAAAGGCATCATTTAAAAGCTACAGGCTGCTAAATGACAGTTCAATCCTTTACAGTGCTTTTTGAGCACTTAGAAAATAATGCAGTCAGGGATGCTGTAAAACTAGGTTCTTATCCAGCTTAGCCTAAAAATCCCTCAAGGGTCCTTTCATTCACCCAAGAAGAATTTATGGAGCATATATTCTATGCCAGACTCTTTTTCCAGGGACTGAGGATACAGAAGGAAGAAGGAAAGCATCCTTGTGGAACATACAGTCCAACAGAGGAAACAGACATCAATTATAGAATCACACCAATAAATGTGAAATTACATAGTGGTCAGACAACGTGATAAGTGTCACAAAAAAATAAAAAGAGGTACATAGAACAAGTCAAAGGTCTATGCTACTCCAGCATAAAATAAGATCATTTCACTATAAAAACTCCTCACTCTGGGGCCCTGCCCCGTGGTTGAGTGGTTAAAGTTCTGCGGGCTCTGCTTCAGCAGCCTGGGTTCACAGGTTTGATCCCAGGCACGGACCTGCTCCACTCACCAGCCACACTGTGGAGGTGTCCCACATACAGAAGAAAAAAAAAACGGAGGCGGGTTGGCATGGATGGTAGCTCAGGGATAATCTTAATGAGGAAAAAAACCCCCAAAACTCCTCACTTTGGAGATGAAATAATATGACATAGTCATATCCCCAAAATTATATTTTCTAGGCTGCAAACTGAGACTACTGGCAATAATAGCTGACAACACTCCAGGTAGTTAGAGAATTCTAATCTGAAGAAGCTCGTAGGTATATTTTAATCCCGTCTATCCTGCTTGAGTCTTCAAAAAAGAAACTTTTGGACAAATTTTAGCCCTAAAAAATAGGAAATCACTTAAGCTAAAAATCTTTCCTTGGTAATTCTCTAACAAGGTTCTCAATTTGTGTCGTTTTTACTACATGTATGAACCTTCTTAAATCCCTGGATGATATTATTGATATTACCATAGTATTTTAATCCTTTTGCCAATATTTTATCAAATGCAGTGCTCTCCAGACACCATTCTGTTCCCCTAAGATAAAGCAAAGAGCTGCTAGTTTCTGATATGCTCAAATATTTCAAACATTTTATATTTTCAGTGTTGAGAACTTTTATTAATTCTCCCAATCTGTTATAAGTAAAAGAATAAGTCTCTGAATAGCATTTTTTGAAAGTGAGAATCCTGTCAAATAAAGACTTTTTAGATTCCTGCCCATAACTTACCAACTGTTTACTCTTGAGCCAGAGAACTAAAACAAAAGGCAAAAATTTAAAAACCTCAAAACCTCGTTGTTTTTAACACTCTCCCCCGCCCCGCCCCCCGCCTCCCGCCTCCGTTAGATGGGGAAGGAGAGAATCGAAGCCTTTGACCCGAGAGTTGGAGGCAGCGCAGCAGGTGTGAGCAGCTCTTGCCCTGTAGTCACTAGACTGCACTCACAGCAACCTCCATCATGCAGCTCTCGCCTCCTGGGGAGAGGGAAAGTGGTTTCTCCCTCCTCCTCCTCTGCCCCATCCTGTACTCACCATCCAGCGCCCCCCCCCACCCCCGCGAAGGCAAGCCCCTCCCCCGTCAAACCCCTGTTGAGGGTCCCTGGCCTAGAGAGGGACATGGTGGGGTCGGGGCTAGGATCTGTGCACCAGGCACTCTGCTGTAACCTAGCATTCACCACATGGATGGTTCACTCTCATCTGGGTCCCATTGTTAGAGTCCACGCTAGATGGGGACAGATCCTGATGGTCACTCTTTCAGCAGATGTTAAGTGCCTGCTGTGAGCCAAGGATGTGCTAGATGCTACAGAGACAGTTAAACCAGATTTGTCTTGCCACCAAGGTGGGAAGACAGATGGTTTGACCCTAGGGGCAGCCTCCACTCCTCACATGTCACATTTGTAGCACTTTCCCACCTGAGTCATCCTGTCTGCAGGAGCAGAGAGACGCCGTGCCCAGAGAGAGCTGCAGCCCAGGTGCATGGCTCCCTCCAATACAAGCTCCCTGAGGAGCCTGCCATTAAATGGCCACCGTTTGACTAGGCTGCCTCAAGTTGCGTTCCTATCACAACTAAGAGTCCTGATGTCTGCACTGTCTTATTGTTGAAAAAAAAGGAAAATCAGTGGCATTTTAAATTCTGATAAAAATGAGGGTACTGTTAGCTCTGGTTTGCATTAAAAGTACCCCCTATGAACGTTCACAGGACAAGGTACTTACCTCCTCTACCTCAGCCCTCCTGTGGCCTCAGTAATCTGTGTCTCCCATGATGTGAGCTGCTCCACCCGCCCCATCCCCACATGAACAGCCACGTCCCTATTTCCATCCGGGTACTAGACCCAGCTCTACCACCTCCTAGCCCTGAGCCTGAGGGGGAGTCATTTAACCTCTCTGGATTTTACTTTCTGTATTTACGAAATGAGGGATTGAGGGAGGAGATCTCCAAGGTCCCCCCAGCTGCTTTTCCTGAGCCATAGGCACTGGTGTTCTTCTTAAAGCAACCAAGACTAAGAAGCACTGGGCTGCTCTTCTGAGCCACGTGGAAAGGGCTGCCTTGGCTGGAGAAGAGGAAGAGCTCTCACCTCATCTTGCTTTGGGCTGTTCCCAGACCTCTGAAAGACCAGGAGAAATGGAAGACGCTCTCCAGCCACATCTAGAGCAGGGCATTGACGGTGGGGAATGAGGTGGCTTGGAGGCAGGAGACCTGGGGCATCAGTTCCCTGGGCTTCAGTTTCTTTGGGGATAAGATGAGATTCTAAAGTTTTCCCCACTCCATTCAGCTCTGGGGAGTCCGTGGCCGCCTTCCTCCAGGATGCCACGCCTTTCTCTCCTGCTCAGAGGAGAACCGCCAGCAGCTCCACCTTGACCTGGTTTTTAAGTCTATGTTTCATGATATTTCATTTTCAAAAGGCTATCTGCTTGCTAAAAGGGAAAATTTTAAAACCACTGATCTTTGGAAAGGGCAAGCTCTTTACTCCCCTGCCCCAAACAAAACACCTTTTATCAACTCCCCACTGTGGCACAGTCTAAGCTCCTTGGCTTGGCATCAAGGGCCTTTCATGATCTGGCCCTGCGCCCCCTCCAGCTGCAACTGCTAACCCTCCATACTTTACCCTTCACATTCCAGCCACCCAGAACAATTTGTGGTTCCAGCACACACCATGTGCTACATACTTTCCTGTCATTGCAGATGCTGTTTCCTCTGCCTACCATGTATTCCACGTTGACCGCCTGAGAGCGCCTCTATCCATCCTTCAAAGCCCTGACATCACCTCCCCAGGAAAGCTTTCCCTGACCTCCTCAGATGGAAGTTATCCTGCTTCTGTGGTATTCTTTCCCTTACACTCATCACCCTGGACACTAAATTGCTGCTATAAAGCAGTGTGGTAGAATGCCTTTGGATTCAGAAACAACGGGTTCCAGCTGTGCCACTTGGGTGCCTTTGGGCCTGTCTGTGAAGCAGGAACCTTTGCTTGTGGAGCTGTGGGGAACATTAGAGAGGCTGGAAGAACCCAGCACAGGGCCTGGGCCCGAGTCCGGTGTGCCTACGGAGGGGCTGCAGGGCAGACGGAGGTGTGATGACCACAGCCAGGCTCTAACCCTAGGGGGAGGCCTGGGGTTGGGGGAGCAAGAGGGAGGGGAAGTCGGGAGTGTGGGGGCTGGGAATGCTGGGAAGCAGGACCCCTGCACCTCCCTCACCAGGTACTCAGACTCCTGTTTCTTGGAGTGTCTGAGGGGTTGACAAGACACCTAAAGGGCTTTTCATCTTTATCTTAATCCTCAGGTTGATATAGTTACTTTAAAACTGTATTGAAAAGGGACTCCTTTGGGGGAATGCACAGAGGCTATAAACGTCTGTGGTGGAAGGAAAGCAGGGGACTAAGTCCCACAGCCCTTTTCCAAAGAACAAAAAGCGCCCCAACCCTTGGGGCCACACCCGCGACGCCCCAGCCCCGCCCAGGTGCCCTGCGAGGCCGGCCCGGAGACCCCGCGGCCTCCGGTGGGGTGCAGCTTTCCCAGGTTGGCGGCGCCACCTGGTGGCCGCGGTGCGCACTGCGGGCCCTGCTCGGGAGCCCGCCGCGGCCCGGCTTCCTCGCCACTTGGGCCCGGGGGGTGAGGGGGGAACAGGAGGCCCTGGGGTAAAGTCAGTGTTCGGCACTGCGGCCGCCCGCTGCGTGGGGACAAAACTGAGGCTTGGGACCAGACAGACATACCTGGAGTCAGCTCCTACCCCAAAGCTTTCCCGCTGTGCGAACTGGAGGTTTCTTATCTTGGAGTGGAGATATCGTTACCACCTGCTGGGATGCCCTGGAGAATTAATAGGAAAACTTGCCCAGCGCGGTGCCTGGCACCTGCTGTCAATTCAATCCTTCTCTTTAAATTGATTCATTTTTCTCGTTAAAGTTTATTTGTAAAAGACCCTACTTTAGCTTCATCCGAAGCAACTCATTCATATACAGGTGTTAAAATAAGAAAAAAAAATTTTCCTCCATGTACCACACTTGGCCACACCAGTCCACGGGACCAAGTCCAGAACCTGTGCCTGCCCAAGGGCCCCTTCTCTTTCTGTCTCTTCTGCCTTCTTCCATGTTCCAACCATAGTCTACCTTCACCCGTTCCCTCCTGAAACGCGGCAACACGAGGTGCCAAACACCCAAGTGGGTTGCGTTTTTTTCTCAGCTTATGCTATTTGCCTAGTAGAGATCTGAATTTGGAAAAATGAATTTCATTGTTTCTGAAGTTTTGTGCTGTTATTATTTCTAGTCATTCCAGAAAAAAAAATAACTTGGTGGGGACCAGGGTGGGTAAATGCCTTGTTCATTAAAATTGGAATAAGCTCTGAGCCCCTGGACTCCTGCAGCAGGAGCCTGTTTCTTCTTGCTTTTATTCAGCTCCCTAACGAGACAGATGGAGTTTGCTCTCGCATTTATGTTCCCCACCCCTGCCCCAAAGTGCACAGGGTGTTCAGCGGCTGATGGCAAATGAAACCCTGTGAGCACTGTGTGTACTTCATGTGCCTGACGGCTAACATTATTTCTGGAGAACTAAATGCCAAAACAATGCCTAGAGACTCTTGCCACCACATCTCTAGGCCACTCTGCTCACAGGAGCTGTCTGAACCACACCGGGACATTTCCAGCCAAACTGATTTACCATCACAACATAACACTGCAGACCAGTCACAGTGCAGGACTATTAAGGCAAAGGTCACTGATGGTGCTAATCTGGGGCCAGTGGTAGGGGTTTCTTAGTAGAGAGCTCCCTGTGTGTATGCCCAGCCTTTCAAAGGCTGCCGAACATTGCCAGCAGCCCCCTCCAGGGTAGGCTCTCCCGTTCTATGTGTCTCCCATTTCTCCCCTACGTGGAAATAACTCCATTGTTTTCATTGATTAAAAAGTAATTCAAATGTGTTTTTAAAAAATTCTAGCAATACTCAAGTGTCTAAGGGAAGAAACGAGAAGTTCCCATAACCATACCCCCAGCCACCCTAATTCAAGTGCTTCTCGAAGACGCTTCCCCCCACCCTCAGGCATTTTTTAGTTCCAGTCTCAAACCAGGCCGGCCTGGCCAGAGCTGGGCAAAGGTAAACGGCTTGCCTCTCATCAGGATGCGAGGCTGCAGGGCAGAGGGCAAGAAAGCCACTCGGGAATTCAGGACCTCTTACTACCTGCTCTTTGGTCCCTAAAAAAGAGAACTGATAATAAATTCCAGTAGAGTTGTTTGTCAAGTAAATAATAGGTTTGGGGTCCCAGAATTGGCTTCAGGAAGCGTATGATGAAACCCAAATCCCTGTCATTGTTCTAGTCATTGTCCAGAGACCTACTTCTCCTGGGTTTATGGTTTAAGTGACTACTTCAAATTTTGCCAACCTGGGTGCCCATTCCACCATGACTCATGGATCCCAAATAATCAAGTCCATGAAGGATTTTGTTTTCTGATCCTGAATCCTCTGGGCTTTGGACCCTCCAACTTTTTGAAGTCCTGGTTTCCCACCCTTCTCTACTAGGATAACATTCAAGACATTGCACATTCAGACATCTGAGGGCCAGGAAGGTGGCAGAAACCAGTGGGCCAGATGGGGACTGTGGCAAACAGGAGGGTGTAGGCTCAAGAGGGTGCTTGTTTCCTTGTGGGACTGAGGATCCAGTGTTGCCAGATATTGGAACTTCTTAAGAGAAACCAGCAGTCTGGATTTATGTGGAACTTTCTGATTTTGCCACCTCTCATTCACTGGACAGATTGTCCTGCAAAGGGCTCTGCACAGCACTGGCTCAGCTCCTGGCTTCATTCTTCATGGCACGAGCAGTGAGCATTTGATAAATGTTGGCTACTGTTATTATCCCAGGGCCCCATGACCTTCGTGAAGCAGGGGCCTATTTCCATCTATTGCCAGGAAATATGGTGCAAACTCACACTCTAACATTGACTGTCCCTGGGGCCCACCTCCACCAGCAGACAGAGAGTGTTTTCTCATGCTTTGTTTGAACTGGTGAACAGTGGCCAGAGGGCGCCCGTGTTCACGTTAACTCCCTGGAGAGGCAGCTTTTTCTGCACTTCTCAGTCCTCAGCTGCTCTTTACCAGATGTAAACTCTGTCCCTGGCTCCCCGCAGCTGATGGATGCCTTTGCCACTGGCCGCATCCTTGTGAACAGTACTCTCTCCCTCCAGGTCCCAGGGTGATGCCAGCCTGGGAGCAGTTCCCACCTCCCCTTCCACTGGCCTGTGGTTCTGGCATTCAAATAACTGGCTGTGGCGTTAATTCTCCATTTTTCTATTTAATCAAATTGGCTCATATGCAAGAAGCCTATAAAGGAATGTGTTGGCTAGCAATACCGGAAATTGTTCTTCCTAGATCTAATGCAAAAAGCATTAGTGATAAAAAGATCCCTTCTCTAATGTGTGCAATTTGCTAAGTGCTGAAAGTGTCTTGGTAGACAATGACCTTTCTGCTGCCTTATTACCTCCCCAAGTTATGGACCAGTCTGACTCAATTATTACCTAGGAGGAGGTACAGAGCCTGCTGCTGCTTGTAGCCTGGGAGGGGACAGCTTCAATGAGGGAGAGAAATGTCAGTGTTCAGCGGTTCCATCCCCTGGCAAGCTTTTCAAAACTCCAAGGGTCCAGGAATCCATGTTCTAATTGAGCTGATTCTAATTTGCAGCGAGGATTGAAACCTTGCTGGGTGGTCAGATAATTAAAAGGGAGGCCTTCACCTTCAAAGGTCAAGGCAGAGCCATCCTTGAACATTAGTTGGTGTCTCACAAATGAGGAAGGTCTTTTTCAATTTTTTTTTCAATTTTCAGGAAATGAGCTAAACTGGGCTGTTCTAAGGTAAGTGCATTTAGTAATGGACTAAGCACAAAATAGGAACAGAAATCAAAGGGGAAAGGTAAAGCCACCATCATAGACTCAGTCTTAGCTACCAAACTGGCTGGGTGAGAGCAGCAACCTCCCTTGAGTCTATTTCTGCTGCTGGCCCTGACGGGACTGCTGTTGCCCCTCCAGCCTCCACACTGCTAGACAGGCTTTCTCCAATGCAGACGGGGACCCCTCAGGGACTTCTGTTTTTAAGACAAAGCCCCAGCTCCCCAGCCAGGCACTCAGGGCCCTCCAGGATCCAGCCCCTGTGCACTCACTCCTCACCCTTCCTCAAACACTTAAGACTTTTCCTAACCTTGAATGGTCCCTGCCCCTTCCTTTTGCCTGAGTAATTCTTCATGTCAAATGTCATCTCTCAGGAACTTCCCTGCCCTTCTCCCCAGTGCCCTGACCACAGCGCCCCTTTAGGCTCCATCAAATCTTGGGTAAACGACGCTACCTGTGGGTCACAGAGAGGGCTCAGCTCAGCTCCACGTGGAGCTCCTACTCTTCTTCCTCCTCAGTAATGCTGGGGACACGGCAGGCTGAAGACTTCATTACTCAGCCTCCCTTTTCAGCTACAAGTGGCCACATTACTCCACACTGGCCAGAAGGATGTAAGTCAAAGCGCTACGTGACAATTCTGTGAACTGTCCCCAAAGGGGGGCATGCCTTTCTCTCCTTCTGGCTAGAACAAGGATGGCATGAAGGGGCTCCAGCTGCCATCTGGGTCCACGTGATGACCTTGGAAATGGAAAGCACATCCAGTAGAACTACAAGATGGGAGCTGAGGTCTCTGACATCACAATGGGCCAGTCCTCCCTCAGCCAGACCACCTCTGACTATCTGAACATGGAAGAGAAATAAACTTTCTTGTTTAGGCCACTATTATTTTGAGAATTTCTGTGATAACTGAGCCTATTGGCGCCCTCCTCCATCATTGCCTCGTGACTCTCGTGTGAGCCTCCTGTGTGAACGTGGGCACAAAGTGAGTGATACAGGGGTTCCAAGGTAATTCTGACTGTATGTGACCCTCGCCTCACGGGCTGGCCACGGAGCACAGCTCCATGGTTAGAGGACTTACCCTGCAGTGCCCTGAGGACTGACCCCACAGTGAGTGGCCTCCTGGTAGGAACACCATCTTTCAGATCCGTGTTTCTGACTCCTGTTACAGGATCTACTACTACACCAAAACTAGTTTTTCTGAAGAAAATAGAGAACACCTAAAATAAGTGTTTTCCACCTCCAGAAGATCCAGTGAACCCATCTAGGCCAAGTCTGTGCTCACCTTCCAAGTGAGTGCTGAGACTCCCCCTGCCCTCCCAGAGCTTAGTGTTTTACATGCGCTTACGGACCTGTTTCTGGGGAGATGGTCCAGGGCTGTTATCATTCTCAAATGAGGACTGTGATGTCACAAGAGTTAAGAATCACTGCATTAGAAGAACTGCTGTTGTTTCCAAAAAATCGTTTTTAAAGCTTAAAAATTACTTACTTGCTTTCCACTAAGGTACCACCTTAACATTTTTAAAAATATGAGCATCTTTTAGAAAGTAGTAACAACTTGCTCAACTTTTCCTGTCCTGCAAAGTAAAAAATTATAACATTTAAACATGCTTGTGAATATTTTCCCTACCTGTTAAAGCTCCTTTTCATAAAATAGGATTGTTAACTGAGAGAAATATTCTAGAAATATATTTATAATGTAAACAGAAGAAGCTGTGATTAGAACTGGAGGCTTCTTTTACCATTTAGCTTTACATATAAACCTGGCTCCACGAATGGATGTATCCTAAAATCAGCTGGTGCCGGGCCTCCCATTGGAGGTGCTGATCACTCCAGTTTCCAGCTGAGTGGTGCTGCTCCCTTAACAACATTCATTCTAGTACCAGGCCAATAACTGATGAACCTCTTTCATCTTATTTGAAAAACAGAGATACAATATGCATTTAATTTCATTCAATAAATCAATTCCACTTAACTTACCATCTCTTAGAAAACTTAGGAGAAAGCAAACATAAGACATGAAAAATTACATTAAAGATGTGTGACATACTGGAGAGTAACAAGTGCACACATGGCAATTAGAAGTTGTCATTTAAATGTATCACAAGCAGAAAAGTAAAATGACTGTAATTTATTGCTTTATCTATGCTTCCCCAGTATAACTATGATATTCTAAGTAGCCACAAAGTGCCACCTTCTGGTTTAAAACTGTGCAACATCTCTTTTATTT
Source organism: Equus caballus (assembly GCF_041296265.1). Taxonomy (NCBI): domain Eukaryota; kingdom Metazoa; phylum Chordata; class Mammalia; order Perissodactyla; family Equidae; genus Equus; species Equus caballus. The sequence continues at coordinate 51,059,526 of NC_091701.1, read as the reverse complement.
CTTTTTAAATGCCATTTTATGGTGGACATATAAAGCAACAGCAGCAGTTACAAAATGTTGTCTGAGTAATTTTGAGAGCTCAAAACAAAGATCTGTGTATAGGCTGAATAAAAAGGTGTTCAATTAATAGTGCACATTGTGTAACTTTAACAAACATCTTTAGTTGGAATTTCTGTGTAAACCTCAATAGAGATGTGACTCGCGGAGACCAAAAGTAAAATACCTTTTCTCTTCACGGTTTAGTGAGGTGGTCTGCATTCTTGCAAACGATTTACAAAATACAAGAAATGTTGCATGTAAGTACTAGGCATAAGATACTTTGCTTTCTTATAGAAGGAGCAGCAGGAAGACAGGGAGCCTAGTGAACACCCTGTCACCACCTTTCCCAAAGATGTACACCCTCAAGAATGGCAGTGGAAACCTGGCAGCAAGCCACCCTCAGAATTCTTTTTGGTTGTTTTAAAATACAAGCACTTTCTGACATTTCCCTCCCCGGCTGGTGAGCCCCATCCCCACTTGGCAGGATACAAGCCCACCTCCGCTTGCTTAGTTTTCCCCTTAGAATTATTTACAGGATGCCTACAGATATGGTACAAACTAGTATGAAATTAATGATAGTTTGCATTTCCAGACACGCTCCCGTGGTTAAATAAGCACACCACGCCAATTCCGAAGACCAGTTCAAAGTTAAGGTGACTCAGAGGCATTTGCATCCGTAACCGCAGAAACAGGCTTCTCATTGGCTGGGGCGGATTCGCAGACTCTGTCCTCAACAGTGGTGGAGGCCTTGGGAATGGGAGGCGTCACATCCACAGTGAGTGCGGAGGCAGTGTCTGCCCTTGCAGTGGTCGTGACAGGGTTGGAGGGTGGGCTGCTGGTGGGTGGGAGGGATGACAGCAGCTCCCCTGAGCCTGCTGTAGAAGAGACCTCTGGAACCAAAGGGAATGACGGGAGGAACTCAGATGGCATGGGGAGAGGTGCAGTGCCGGATATGTTTCGGGGAGGCAAGGAAGAAAGAGGTGGCAAACCTAGGACAAAAACGGCATAGATCATACACTGGCCCAGCACTAAAAGAGCAGTAGTCATCATCATATAACTATTTTTATCTGCATTTCATTGAGAAAACTGAAGCCGAGGAGAGAGCATAAATCACAACCTCTGCTTATCCTCAGTTGGAGGCCAGGACAGTTAAACATTCACTGCAATACCAGTTGGCCAGGAGGAAAGGTTCCTGGCTTCCAGGCTCCCTATGACAGCCTGGCTCAGGGAAGAAAGGATTCCCCCAGTCAGGAGGGACAGGAGCCCACCTAGCAAATGATGCAGCTACGCTGAGTGTCGGGCAGATGAACTCCCCCTGCCAACCCAGGCAAGCTGTCAGCTGAGTTAGAGCTGCCCCGTGGACAAAGAGGAAGAGGGGACACAGGGGTCAGCCCTTCTGTGAAGGTCATGGAGGGAGAGGCTCATCATGCAGCCCCCTGGATTAACCTCCCCATAAGTACCCAGCCTCTGTTCAAGCCTTGTGATTGATAACTATTCATATTATACCTGTAGGGTTTATTGTGATGATTCTGAAATGCAGAATGAAGGGAAAAAGTATGACTTCTTTAAGAAACAAAGGAAAGGTAGGTTGTACAAAAGGTTCAGGGTAAGCACTGGGCTGGTGAAACCCTCAATGTTCTTAGAATCTGTCCATCAATTTGGGGAAAGGGCAGAGGAAGAAGCCAAGAATACAGGACACAAAAGAAAAGACAAGGGGAATGCTAAGACAGCAACCATTAGTTAGTGTGTACTACTACTCTTCCTTTGTTTTTTAAACCATTGTGCTGAAAAGCAAACAGGTTAATGACGAGTGGTAACGAATATACATAGATGGTGAGTGTGCAACAAGTGAGGTTGTGATCTAGACACACACGTGACAATGCACACCCTAGTGGAATAAGATCACTTATTGACACTACCGATGGGCCAGATGACTGAGACTGGCAATTAAAAGTCAGTCCTGACGTGCAGCCATCTCAGAGTTAAAGGGAAGCTGGGCAATCATTACCTAGGGGGCAGACTGTGGGACACTCTGCTGCTTTCCTTCCATCAGTGCACTGAATCAGAGTGGAAACACTCTGAATATCTGCTAACTGGACTATTTGCAGCTAAAATCGTTTACAGTTTTTACTATGAAAACATTTGTTAATAATGGGGAATATTAATCAAATAACAAGCCCAGCCAGCTGAGCAGGGGCAATAATTCTAAGCCTAAGATTCTGGGCCTGTGCTGCGCAAACAGGCACCACTGGTGGCAGCCACCCAAAACATGTGGAGACTCAGGGGAGTTCATTAACCTCCACTGGGCCAACTGCACACCTCCCATCCAATTCAGCTACAGAAACGCCATGCCACACGTCTTTATTTCCACAATGGGCCTCTACAGTGCTTGAGCTGTCAGGGTGCAGGGAGAGGAGAAAGGGGGAGGGGAGGCGGCGAGGCAGAGGAGAAGCACAGAGACAGTCTGCTTCCTCTTCCTTTTTAAGCTTTTTAAATAAAAAAGATTAATACTTATTTCAAGCAGCTGAAATTTGTTAAACTGACCTGCCCTTTCCAAAAAAACTAAAATAGAGGACTGGCTTTCCTGGATAAAGCTTTTTATTAGACGGAGTCCTAAGAAGGCAAGATGGGCAACATACCGGGGCTCACAAGTTCTGGTAAACCGACACCTGGCATGACGTGTGGTGCGGGGAGGTTGAGATTGGGGAGGCCGGGTAGGTTAGGTAGTCCTGCTGGTAAAGGCATCAGACCTGAAGAGAAGGCAGAGAACAAACAGTAAACCACTTTGCCTGGGGAAAACATTCAACCCTTGTGTACTGAAAAAAATACTACGTGCTTCAAAGTGAGAAAACCAGAAGCCCATTTATTGTGTGGCAGTTCTGTATCGTAACAACAAAATCTCACTTAAGCAAAATGTCTCTCTATAGACCTAAGCAATTAGAGGACTAAGCGGGTAAGGGTTAAGACAAATAGGAATACTTCTAAAACCTGAGAACAAGAATGACGACGGCCTGAGTGTCCTGGAGAAAGAGCTGACTTATCTCACCAAGTACGGCAGTAATGGAACTGAATTTTTCTTAGATGGTTGAGGTTTACAGTCTGTTTTTTTTCTTCTGAAATAATTTCAGACTTACAGTTGCAACAGTAGTTTATATAAAGAATCCCCCCATATATACCTTTCACTCAAATTCCCCCAAATGTTAACATTTTACCACACTTGCTTTATCATCCTGGTGTGTACACATTTTGTTAATGGCTCAACAAGTCTGTGCAATGACATCTCTAGCCATACAATTAAAGGCTCTCATAATGCAAGTGTATTTGATCACTGAAACAATATTTGATCATTATTGGTTGGATAAAGGAACTTGGTCTTCACTGGGAACAGTAAGAGAAATAAACAAAAATCGAACAACGTTAGAGCTACTAAAGACCCAAATAAGGAGCACTCACTTCCCAGACACAATGTCTATTCACATAAACTCTATGAGAAAGCCTTAACTAAGAAAGTGCTGGAGAATGGAACTTTCACATATTCCTTATTCCTGCCTCATGCTGCATTGTGGGGGTTGGTGGGGTGGGTAGGGGGGTGGTAGGTGACTGCAGGTAAGGAGTCCAAGGCTCAGCAGCTAACTAGCTGGTGACTAACAACTCATTGCCACTTGCTCTCATTTGTCACAAAGTTATAGCAGAGACAAAATGAGATCAAAAGACATAAGAAGTCACCACATGGGGTAAGATTTTCTTCATTGTTTTTCAAGATGCTACTATTATTACACACATCTCTAGTCTCCTTCTGCTCACCTGGTAATGTAGTAGCTGGGTTCAGTGGTGGCATAGAAATGAGGGACTGGTTTACTTGTGGTGGCAATAACGGTACTGTTGGTACACCTAAAATAAAAGCACAATCTTTTTAAAATTTCTAACAAACTCAGTTGACAAAGAATGAACAAACGATATTAGGACAGTCTTCAGTCCCCTTTCCTGCCCCCTCTGTCAGGTCTTCATTCAGTGGGACTTCATTCAGTCCGTTTCTGGCTGCATCACTCTCAGTCATGGCTGATCTACCTACTCTGCCCATGGCCCTTAACAAAGACAATCAGCAGAGCCTGGGCCAAGAGGGCAGGAGGCTCTGCAAACCCACCCCAGCTAAGCTCACTAGACAAGAGCTTTACACCTGACCTAAGCAGGGCTAGATTAGAAAACTGTTTTAGAAATTCAGAAATGGATGCAAGGATTCTAGTCAATGTCTATTGCACTCCTGAACTAAGAGGCCACATAAACCTGTGGCCTGCTGCGGAGGGCCATGTGCCCTATGAAACAGCGAATGCTGGTCTGTGAAACAGAGTGAAGGAGATGGGCTGAAAGAGACAAAAGAGCACGTGGACCTCCACAGATGGAGGGAACGACCTGGCTTCCTGAATCTCCATTTCCTTTTGACCTTAGGTTCTATGACACTGCTTTGAAGGCTAGTACAGGCCCATTTTTCTGATGTTAGCTTGAGGAGGTTATGTTCTTCATACACGAGTAACTCTTAGGATACCACCTAATAAAGTTCTATCTATTAATGTTTACCACCTACTCAGGAGGAAGGTCTTGCTAATGTCCAAACAACAGTAATATTTGAACATGGATTCCAGATTTTGTCCTGTAAAATCTGCTTCAGTAGAATAGCAGGAATGAATTGTGCCTAAAAGTTGGAAGCGACCATTTTCAGATAGTTTTTTATTTACTCACATATTTACTTCTCTACAGAAATTGGAAGCATGCAAAACTAGAAGAGGTGTCTTTGCGTTCATCAGATTCTCAAAGGGGTTGGATAGTTGGTTGGTATGTGCATTCATTCAAACTTTTGGGGGGCACCTACTATATGTTAGACATTGTTCCAGGCACTGAGGCACTTTACAATACAAAGAAAATAGAAATCACTATCTTTAGGAAATTACATTGTAATGAGGGGCAGGAAATGGAAGGGAGACAGATATCAAACAAGTAAAATACACAGCATGTAAAACAGTGTAAGTTCTCTGCAGAAAAATCAAGCAAAGAAGGGGGACAGGAAGTGTGAAGGAGTGTACCAAAAAGGTCACACTGATTAACGTGATTTCAAAATGAAATATTGATTTTCTAAAAATTTCATAACCCCCAAATTTTCAAATCCACAGAAAAGTTTTCTTAAAAACCATATGCTTTTATGTTTCTACAGTTACTGTTTGGGCTACTTTGCAGCAATATTATTAAAAGCAAAGACGGATGGACTATAATAAGTTTTTGGGTGGTGAACATGATGTAATCTACACAGAATTCAAAATATATTACAATGTATATCTGAAAGCTATATAATGTTATAATCCAATGTTACTGCAATAAAAAATAAAGCACGTTAAATGATAAAAAAATAAAATAAAATAAAAATTACTTTAAAAATTAAAAAAAAAAAAACAATCCCCATTGTCTGGTAATCTCACCAACACTTTGACTAATAAAGCATTTTGTTCTTTTCCAAATTAAAAAAAAAAAAAAACAAGCAAAGATGGAAAAATAAATGCCTAACTAAAAGTGGTTTCTCACAGGTCATGATGCTAGAAGATTTGAGTGTTTTTAAATAGATTTACTCAAAGTGAAAATGTTGATTTCTTTCAGTCTCTTTTGAGCAATTACTGCTTTATTTACATTTCTGTCTTTTAATATTCAAGAAGCCGTTTCTCTACGGTGTAATAAGGCCAGGGATCTCAGAGCATGTGCTTATAAGACAATACAAGCATAACTGTAATGTAATGAAGGAAGAATTAAAACGTCAAAAAGAAACTGGGAGCTGAAGAGAGATGTCAGCTACCTCCTAAAATCAGAAGAGTTCCTGTACGGCATGGGCATACTCTTACTCTAAAACATGTACGAGTTATTCAGACATGGAACAGGCTACTTCCTCAGGAAGGCCAAAACCCACCTTTACTAAGTCTATTCAGGAATAACCTGGAGGACCACCTGATGGGATGTAAGAAAAAAATCTTAATGTCATAAAAAGGACTCAAACACCACTTGAATGACTATGACTTGATACTGATAACATTAATATTTAATTTCATCTAGGAAATGTTCTAAAACTGGACTGAGGTGATGACACCTCCATAAATTTACTAAAAAATCATTGAACTGTATACTTACAGTGAGTTAATTTTATGGTATGCAAATTATACCTCAATAAAGCTGGGAAAAAAAACTAGCAAAGAGTAGGAGGTGTGGAGGCACGTCAGCATAATGATAACTGGCGAAGCAGAGTGGGTGGGGGGTCATTATACCATTCCGTCTACTTTTGAGTATGTATGAAATTTTTAATTATAAAACAATTAAAATTTTAAAATTACATCTAGAAAAACACATCTTTGGGAAATAAAACAAAGACTCTGACAGGAGCTTGGATTTGAACCTAAGGGTCCAACTTCAGAGATCACACTGCTGACTTCACTGCATCTTGGCAGGCTGCTACAAGTCCATTCCAGACCAAAGTGGACTACAAGCAAATTCTGAATACAAATATTAAAAAGACCTCAAGAATAAATGGCAAATAAAACTAAACCATGAAAGTACTTCCTTCACTTTCTCAACATTTATTGAGTACATAATACACTCTTGGTATCATGAAGAAAGAAAACCAGAAAACAGGAGATTTAAAAAAAGGAGAGGGAAAAATAAACTCTACCAACATAACAAGAACTATATCATGTGATCCAGCAATTCCACTTCTAGATATATAATCAAGAAAAATGAAAACATATGTCCACACAAAAATGTACACAAATGTTCATAGCAGCATTATTCATAATAGTCAAAAAGTAGAAACAATCCAATGTCCCTCAAATGAACGGATAAACAAAATGTGGTGTGTCCAGACAACGGAACATTATCTAGCCATAAAAAGGAATGGAGCATTAATATATGCTATGACATCAATGAACCTTGAAAACATTATTTTAAGTGCAAGAAGCCAGTCACAAAAGACCATATACATTATGTGAAATGTCTAGATTAGGCAAATATCCACAGAAAGAAAAAGTAGATTAGTAATTCCCTCGTCCTGGGGGAGTTGGAGAAAAACAGGGAGCTCCTGATAATGCATACAGGGTTTCTTTTGGGGTAATGAAATGTTCTAAAATTGATTGAAGGGATGGTTGCACAACTCTGCAAATATACTAAAAAAAACACTGAATTGTCTACTTTAAATGGGTGAATTGGACAGTATGTGAACTATATCTTGACAAAGCTGTTGCAAAAAAACTAAAACAAAAAAGGACTGTATTTGGTAGAACAAGGAAGAAAGAAAAGGAGGGAGAAAGGTACATGTTCTCTGAGCAAGACTGAGACCCTAGGAAAGAAACAGGATCCTTCTCACTTCTGCATCCCCAGTGTCTGCTACCTAGGGGATATGCAAATATTTGAGTAAACAGAGCAACTAAACAGAATTTAAAGGTAGAGTCATGACTCTACAACTTGTACAATCTAAGAGAAGCCCAGAGTCTAAAATACACCGAAAACAGTTTAAATGCTGGCCCTATGTATGTGCGTGGTGATTTAGCACTAGCTTTTACAGACAAGGCCTATCTGTCAATGCAGAGCACATTTACAACTTTCAAAGTTCACCGGCATTAATTTTTAAAATTCTATAGCTTGAAACAGAAAAGAATATCATGTAAAACAAAGTAGACTGAAAACAGAGTATCTTTTTCTGCATACCTGTACTGAGAACATTACTGACAGCTGGTGGAGTTGAGTTAATAGAAAGTCCAGACAGACCTTGTTCAATTTCTGTAGTTCCTGGTGGTGACAAAGATGGGGGATTAACTGAGGATAGCTGGACCTTCCAAAAAATGAAAGAAAGAAAAAAAGAAAATTACTTAAGTTTACTTAAAAGAAAATATAAATATTGGCTCTCATCTGTCCTACAGATACCTTTTTTGATCATATACTAGCTGTCAGAAGTTTTCACCTGGAACTTCTGCCTTCAGACACTCCTTCTTTCCTTAACACACGCCATGGACCACGCACTGTAAACATCTCCCCATCCTGTCATTTCTAGTCTCTCGACACATGGCATCTACCTCCTATTACACACACTGTTCTAGCTACTTCTACACTAGGAGGAGATTCTACTCTCTCCTCCCTAGCTACCTCAAAATCATTTTACTCAACATTTAAAACACCACTGCTTTCCTCTTCTCTGAATTCTCAGCCAGTTTTTGTTTTTAACTTTCATTGCTCATGGAAGAAATCAGCTGGAAATCTTAATACCATGACAGATTCCTTAGAAGTTTCTCAAGACATCTAAACTCATGAGTCTATCTTATCTTTTCTCATCAATGAATGAATGTGGCTGCCAGATCTCCACTTTCGGGAGGTGAGGTAGGGAATGCGTGTAGATGGACTTTACAGATGGGTGGTTTCACCTCTGAAACTCCAACTTCTGCTGGCTCCAGCGCCCTTTGGCACATTCCAACACAATTTGTGTTCTGGCCCATTTCCCTGGGTGCTGTTTCACCCTCTGGTCTTCTCAGAGTGCCCATAGAGGCTCATCTGAGACAGAAAGCACTGATTAGGGGCAGTAGATATGATAGGAGGAGTCTGAACCGACAACTACACTGGCTCTGGCCATAAGCCAATCGTGGGGGTGGGGAGTGAGGAGAGGTTAGACTTCTTACTAGCCCCGCCTCACTTCTTCTAGAACTGGGGATGGCCAAAGTGTGTACCACAAAATGACAGTGACAGCTGACCTTTCTTTACAACATAGCATTTTCTTTTTGGGTTTTTAGTTTTTATTTGGTTGTCAGACAAGAATTAACTGTCTCATGAGGCCTGCACAGGAAATGTTTTAAAAACCTGTAAGCCTGCACGAATATCTCTTATTCCTTAAAAAGCTTCACTTTGATCCTGTAACAGTCCCCAAACACCTAGCTCTCTTTGCTTTCCCAGTGAAGCCTCTTGAAATAGTAAGCACCAGCCACCATCACCTTATCATTCACTGTTCTCCTTCGATCCCCTGTAATTTATTATCTGCACCCTGCTAAGTCTTTGAAATTGCTCTAGGCCAGGACATGTTTTTTTCACTCCCTCTGTCACTTGATTTCTCTGCAGTACCTCACATAACTGACAATGCCCTTTTTCTTGAAGCTTTTTCTCCCTTTGGACCTCTCCCAAGCTCCCTTTGCTGGATCCCCTTTCTCTGCCCATCCATTTAAATACTAGGAATTTTCAAGATTCTGACCTCCCTCAGTCCTCTGACCCCCCCAGGCCCAATCCTTCGAAAATTTTTATCAATGTTCATTGGGTTAAATTACCTCTCTTTGCTGATGATTCCCAAATCCGTATCTCTAGCCTTGGTCCTCTTTCCTGAAATCCAGACCCAGAGGATATCCATCTGGATATGTACAGGAACTTCAAATCCCACATGATCAATTTTCACTCATCATCTGCCCTATCTCAATTGGCGCCACCACCACACACATCAGCGCTTCACTGGTTTTCGTGGAAACTGATATAATCAGGTAGTAAAGTTATCTCACCTCCGTAAAACCATCTTTAAGAGGTGTAATAGATGGACCACTCATTTGTCCCGGAAGAGAAATTTTCTTTCCTTCTTCAAATGGGCGTGTAGGTATTCGATGCAAATAACCATATCCAATGCCACATCCTAGGCTATGAAAACATTTTTTTCTTAAAGTTATTGTTATCAATCACAGCTTGCATTTCTTTGAAGTTTTGAAACAGAAATACAAACACATTTCCATTCTTTTAAATAATGTCATCTTATCAGAGGTCTCCTCTGACCACCCTTTATGAAACAGCACCCATCCCTCCCAGCATGGACACTACCCTTACTCTCCTTTATTTTTCTTCAAGCATTTATCACCATCTAACAGACTGTGTATTTATTTATTTTCTGTCTCCTCCAATAAAATGTTAAGGTCCTTGAAGGCAGAGATCTTATTTTGTTTATAGCCATAACAGTTCCTGGCACATGGCAGACACAATAACTATTTGCTGAATGAATGACACACAGCCTTTCCACTGAAGAGCTTCAAGCACTTTTACATGATGATGTCATTTACATATCCCATAGTTACCATTCAGAACCTGACACAAATCATTTGTCATGTATGTTTAATCCAGATTCCTTCTAGTTCATCCTCCCACTGCCACTCGAGGCACTTTTCTAGTAAGATACGATTGCATTGCTTCTTTCCATAGTCGTGTGGCCTCCCAATATGCCTTCCTCCTTCTTTCCTTTAGAGAATTACTTCACTGCCGTAGTTTGCAGCACTGGTGGGACCATCAACCAGGGGGCCTATCCTGCCCAAACCGAGGAGTGTCTCATGACCAAAGTCAGGCCAACCCACCTCTCTTGCCCATGGGTGAAAATCTTGGGAGTGACAGAAAAACCTAAAACGGCTTTATCCCTTCAGTAGACTACTGATGAAACTGCCAGTTAGTCCGTCCTCTCTAAATCCCTAGAGGTGTTCTGAGTCCTGTCCTTTCCAAGCCTGATTCTTTAGCTGTTTCTTTGATTATATGAGTGACTCCATATCAGTAAATTCATGTCTGCTTATGACAGTGATAGTCAGATTCTACTGTTTGGAACCTAAGAGTCCCCACTGATATAATATCACAGTCCCACTGTCTGAAGTATATCCAAATTCCTGACCATGGTATTTAAGGTCCTTCACAATCAGGTTCCAACTTACATTCCCAATATGATTGCTTTTATTTCCCAAACTACTTTCTGAATAGGCCATGCACAGATATCTCTGTGCCTCTCCCCTGCCACAGCATCTATTATTTCCATGGGTACCACTACCACTGAAAGCTGGGAGAGCAGGAAGTGGCCAATTTCAGCTCTTCCTCATCCAGATTTGATTCCACAATGATCCTTCATACTACAAAATTATTCACTCCTTTTTTTTTCACTTTTCCTCCCTTCTACCATCAAAACTGCAATTCTCACTGAACTGGATCTCAGACGGACTTAGAGGAAATAAGTAAGATTAAATAATTTAGACTGATCAATGATAGCCTTTCAGAGGTAGCTGCATTTTAATACAAGGTGCTTGTTAATCAAAATAACAAAGTAGTGGTAGAGAAAGCACTTGAGGCAACAGCGAGACCCTCTGCAAACTTAAAGATAGCCCCAGAATGAAACTAACAGAAATATGATGTAATGTTATGAAATGAAATGAAATATAGTCAGCCTCTGAGGAAGGAAAGAAAACCAGAGGCACACATATGCCAAATGAAGGCGGACTCAGGAATGTGATCTGTATGGGCTTGTCTAAAGTGAGAGCTGAACAACGGTACTAAGCCATGTCAAAGGAAAAATGTCTTCCAAAGAAAAGGAATAACTGCCACTGAGTATAGAAAAGAAGGGCTCCAAGAAAAAGAATACAGCAGTATTTAGTCAATGTAATTAAAAATGAAAGAACTAGTGATTTTTTTTGCTGTTGGACTTCACCATCCACAGAATCTCTTCCTTGCATTTTGATTTCATGTCACTAAGCACTTCTTGTGGTACTAATCTGACCTGAGTATTCATCTAACTGGAGAGGGGGTAATTTTCCACTGCAAACTGAAAATTTACCAATCTAATGAATACAGCAGCTTCTTTGCAAATTTAATTTATATGAGGCAGTACTTCCAAAATAAATCAATTTTGAAAGCTGTGAGAAGATCATATTTCTGGGTGTCTACAAACCTGTACAATAAACAATGATAACTTGATCACTGTTTCCCAGATAGGCCAGATCCTTAAGATGATGCTTCTATCACATTTTCTCAAATTGCAACAAGTTGGCACTTGGGTGGCAAAATACATTCAGCTATAGAATTTTAGGTAGTGTGGGTAAAGATATTGGGAGGAAATACAGGCTTTCTCTGCCTACATCGACTAAGTTATCCTTTTCCCAGCAAGTGCTGGACCATTTACAAAACGTTTGGAAAAGTTTCCAAACCCTAGGCTTTCCTATAATTATGGTTGATGCTTGATAATTCATCAAATTAAAAAAGGCTGTTAAGAGTTTCAAAATAATGAAAAATTTGTACAATTTAAACAACAGCTGAAAGATCTAAAGAAACAATGTAAGTCAGCTTCTTTGGTCTGGCTTTTTGAAATTAGGGAACTGACTTGATGACCAGTCCTGGAAAACTGATTTTATTAAATTTGCTTATCTGCTTGGCTTGATCCTCTTTCTAAATTGTTTTTTATTGTTGTTGTAATTCTGTGTTTTGTCTAACTTTTGGTTCAAATCAGCCTGTCCATTTTGGAAAGCCAACAGTTTCTACAAAATACTAACAAAATTCCCCAGCAGCTGGAGAAAGTGACAATGTGTTGTCTCACTGCTAAGGAGGGGAATTGAGAAAACAAAACTAAAAACCATTTTATTAAAATAACAACAACAGAAAGGCTGTTAGCTATTAGATTAGCAAAGGAAAAGGACTATAGTATATACCATCCTCCCTAAATATATGTTTTAAAAAATGAATTAGGGGCCGGCCCCATGGCCGAGTGGTTAAGTTTGCACGCTCTGCTTCAGCGGCCCAGGGTTTCACTGGTTCGGATCCTGGGCGTGGACCCGGCACCACTCATTAGGCCATGTTGAGGTGGCGTTCTGCATGCCACAGCCGGAAGGACCCAGAACTAAAATATACAACTATATACTGGGTGGATTTGGGGAGATAAAGCAGGAAAAAAAAAACAAAAAAAGAAGAGTGGTAACAGTTGTTAGCTCAGGTGCCAATCTTTAAAAAAAAAAAAAGAATTATTAGATTCAATATTCTAGGTCAGCTCTTTCCTTTTCTTAAGAGAAATCTTATGAGAAGCCAATAACTCGTTTCAAAATAAAAACAATCAATGTTTACAACACATCTGACTGGTAAGTTTAAGCAGTCACAACTTAGTCTAAAAAAATGACCTTACCTGCCTTCTCCACCCCATGCGGAATTTGGGGTAATAATCACTTCTCGACAGTTATCAGTGTCTGTATTATACACATAAAGTTTCAATGGTTTTGCTTCATGTGTTTCAATTAGGCTGAATAGATCTTCAGACTGCAAAAGAATTACAGGAGAAAAATGTTTTTATGTTACTGACCTTTAAAACAGTGGGTCTCAAATCTGGCTAATATCAGAATCACCTGAACTTAAAAAAAAATAGATTCTGGGCCCTATCTCTAAACATAAAAAAATCATTTCTTAAAACCACTACTCCAAGCAAGGTTTAATTCAATATATTACCTATCTACTATGTGCAAGATCTTATGTCCAGTTCTCTAAGACCTACTCAACAATTTTCGTAAAACTTTTCTACACTCAAATGCTACATATTCTACTTTTACTCTCCATTATTAAGACCTGGTTATCTGGGCACTTTATTTTTTCTCTCATTTTTGATTTAGCAATATATACTTCCAGTGGCTAAGAGACAAGGAAAAGGATCTGACTAACAGAGGAGAGCCAATTCTGTCACCTTAAAAAGGAGAACAGAAAATGAAATGAATAACCAAAATGAGGATCTGATTTAGTCTTGAGGTATATAAGAGATTTCTGTACGCCATATTCAAAATCTGTACAATTGCCACACAGTATGTGTTTTTCCTCAAAGCTTTAGCAACTAATAAGACACCTCCCAGATGTTCTATTTAATACCCTGGGGTACAAGCTATCTTGATCAGCAAAGAGCTACATTTCAACTCTAAATGCAAAGTATGCAAATATACTTCTGACCTTAAACATTAATGAGAAAATGTTACATAATTTTCATTATAAATAAACACACTAATTACCTCATTCATGACTGTATCTGCTCCAATAATATAATCACTGTGAGGTCTAAGGCCTGCCAGTGCCGCAGGAGAATTTGATTCCACTTCCTAGGATGACACAAAAACATACCCTGAAATTAATGTATATAAAATAATCTTCCAAATTTTATAGTTCATAGTCCTCAATTACAGTGATTTTAAAAACCCTATATTTCTAACTGTCTTGTTAGAGATAATGTGAGACACTGGAAACTATATAAGTGTAGTTAATATATATACGTAGAGTTTATATAAATATATATTTAAATCTCCCAAGCATAAAAATCACATAATCTTTGTTAAATATTTAAAACATTCCTGTAGCTATCTGCTTTAACATTTCTTCTTCTAATGGATAAATCATTAGAAAAATAGTTCTGAGGCACCTGTATTTGCTTCTCTTCAGGTTTCTTTTTGTTTTTTAGTTAATCGGTACTTTAAAAGCAATGAATTCTGATTTTCAGACACTAAAAATAGCCTAATAATAATAATACCCCTATAATCTCACCAAGCTGGAGACAACCATGTTAAAACCCCTTTCTCCATTGCTTCTTAAACTGCAAGTAATAGCTCACTGTTGATACCTACCAACACATGCCAAACGTTTTCATTTGCCCCATCAAAGCTGCAGAAACGAATGCTCACTCCCAACAAGCCCTGGCCACCCCACATGTTACTTGGTGTGACTGAGGTCTCTCGCAGCTCCAGTGTTTTACTACTGTAGATAAGCATTTTTACAGGCTTTTCAACATTTGCTTTCAGTAGATCCTTAAGAGTGTCATTGTCTTTATTCTGTGAACACATAGAAATTATCTTTCTTAATAAATAAAATTTAATGTTAACTATCTTACCTTAAGCATCCTACGGCCCTATTGGTGTAATATTAATAATCAACACAAAATAAAACATTCAACAGGTAAAGGTTACATTAATGTTCATATGTTCCTCTAAGTAAAAGAATGTCAATAAATTAAGAATAACTCTTATGTTAGCAACAACTTCTGACTTTTTTTCTAATAGCTGAGTATGGATTATGGAATTTTCAACTCAACATTATTTGAAGTGATCTAGGGCTTCAGTGATAAAAAACCAAAACACTCTATTAGAAGTCACATTATTAACAGAGTTGGTATGACTTTGATTTTAAAATCTAAAACATTTGCTGGGGTTGAAGTTTAATTTTGGACTTTACTCTTAAATATACACTTTACTTATTTATCAAGAAGTGGCATTAAAAGACAATGGAAGCAATATTTTAAATATTTCATTACACAAATGAATAAAGGCCATTATGTAGGAGATGTTAAGTAATGAACAAAAACTTAAGACTGTGAAAAAATAAACCAAGCAAGCAGCTACTGTCATAAGAACTTCCTTTGCTGAAATTATATAATTTCCTTGTTATAGGCCTTTACTATGGATAAACTGAAAGCAACTTGTAAAAAGTGGTTTTAATTCTGCACTTTGGGAACATATCTCTTTGGTTCTAATAACATCATTCATATAACATAGAACTAGGCCCCAAGAAAACTGACAAAATTATTTGATAATGAGTCTTTACTAATTCATTTGTCAATAACCTACAAAAGTCTGACATCTTTGAAAAAGCAAACCTTTTCATCTTAACTATTTCTTTCTGCTAAAAAAAATTAAATAACATATAAACTGAAAGTCTCCAGTGATTTGATTCTCTTAAAATAATCAATGGAGTATGAGGTATAGTATTCTATATTTGACATTTTCATGTGTTTACTAACACATTATTATTTCTACAAACTGGTATCATACTTTATATGTCTGTAACTAAAGAATAAACATCCATCCCAGAGAATCTGAAAAATTTCATTTCAAAAGACTACAAAATACCATAGGAAAAACTACAAAAAGCTGAACTTACTAATCTCGAACCATTAATAGAAACAATAAAATCAAAGAACGGCTCCAGTCCAGCTCTATGTCCTGGGGAATTTTCTTGTACCTGTAAAAATAGAAACAGCAAAAGTGAAAAATGCAAAACTTAATTTAAAATTATAAGCTAAATTTTAATACCTATTTCTTTTCAGTAAAAATAGATTAATTTTACCGATAAGGAAATACAGGTACACACTAGTTCTCTCATTTCTCTTCATCTCTCCCAGATAATGCCCTTGCAGCTCCCTAAATTCTACCCATTCTTCAAATTCATCTCATAAATGAGGCTTTCCTCTATGGTTCTATTTCATACCACTTTCTACGTTTTTTTGTTTTTTTTTTTAAGATTGGCACCTGAGCTATCATCTGTTGCCAATCTTCTTTTTTTTTCCTTCTTCTCCTCCTCCCCAGAGCCCCCCAGTACGTAGTTGTATATTCTAGCTGGAGGTACTTCTGGTTGTGCTATGTGGGACGCTGCCTCAGCGTGGCCTGATGGGTAGTGCCATGTCCGTGCCCAGGATCTGAACAAGCAAAACCCTGGGCTAATGAAGCACAGCACGCGAACGTAACCACTCAGCAACAGTGCTGGCCTCCACTTTCTACTTTTAAATCCTCCCAGCATTTAGCACATGACGTAGCAGTTAATCATTATAATTAAGTGACAAATCTAAATTAATTTAGCAAGCATTTATTCCATGATTACTACTGGCAAGGCACCATTCAGTTATAAAGCTAATATAGGAAGACAGCCACGGAAGTCAAGACATTTATAATCTGCTGAGGAACAGGCGAAAAGAAGAAGGGGAGACAGAGGACACACAGCCCTTTAATCAGTGTAATACAAGACCAAACAGGTTAAGGGCTATAACAGAGGTACAAAGTGCTAAAGGGAAGACTAATCCTGATGGAAGAAACTTAACAGAAAAAAACAAATTTGAGTTGTACCTTAAAAGGGGGGTACCTTTCAAAGGTAAAGATGGATAAAGGGATAGATAAGAAAGGACACCTGAAAGTTGAAGAAATAATGAGTAAAAATCCTGAAGCAGGAGTCTGAAAAATGAGGATCATAATATAGTATAGAGAGACAACAGGGTGTGTGGGATAGAAATACAGAATTACAGATTTTGAAAATGAGAAGTCCTCTAAGCCAAGGGATCTTACACTGAGGTCTGTGGATGACTTCAGGGAACCCTGCAGCTCCTGAAATTCTATGCAATATTTTGTACAAATCAGCAGTTTTCAGGGTATAAAGATCCCTGTTTTTCTCAGATTCTCAAAGAGTTTCTCCACAATTCAAATAAAGTGCTAAAACCAAGGATTTTGTGCAGTTCTTTTATTTTATTTTATGACTTGCCTATGGTCCCATAGCTCGGTAGTGGTAGAGGGGAAACTCAAAAGTCCATCTTTCAACTATTAGTCTAGGAAGAAGGCTGGAAAGAAACGTTGGAGCCAGACTTATAGAGGACTTTAAATGGAAGATTAAGATTACTCAGCTTCTCAACAACTCAAATGTTTAGCATCCCAAATTTGAAATGGATTGAAATAAAGTATTAAATTTGCAGTAATAAAAATATTAGTAGCTAGTAACAGTAGTAATATGACAAAAAAGTAAAAAGTTAATATAATCTACTTTGCATTTCCTCTTCCAAAATATTTTCATACTGTATTAAGGAATTTTTATTCTGCTTGATGTTATTAGATACTGCCAAAACTATGCTATGAAAATGAAGTTTGCCTTGATATTTGTAGGCTGATTTTCTGTAAGTCCAAAAAGTTCTAAAAGTCAATTCTGAGCTTAGGCAAATAACAGATACACAAATTCATCAATAACCAAAGCTGCAGCTATTTACACAGTAACAAATCATTCTAATGCTTTCAAACTGGAACCCAGATTGTTCCTAGAATATGTGCCTCTAATACCAGACTTCTTGGATTAATGACACTTACTCTTAGATTAATGATATGTTTACTTCTTGGACTAATGTTACTTTTTATTTATTTAAAGGCAAATTATACTATCATTGCCCCTGAAGAAGTAAAACTAGATTTTCTTCATTTGTCACAGTAAGGAACAGTTAGTCGTCCATTATAAAGATGGTTCAATATTTAACTTAGTAAAACTGTTTGATCTTGCAAATTTTCCTGCAAATTTGGAACGAAATCATTTTTGAAAATTAAACAAGTTAAATACCAAAGGGATTTATTATTTAAAGGTGTTGACTCTAATAAAAATAATCAGTACATACCTGTTTAGTTTCTACATACTGAGTTTTCTTAAATGGGGGATATTTTGTGTTCTATATATTATCAAGCAAAACGTCTAGAACTCAAAATGGCAGGCAGATTTCTCCTCAAATGGCAACTCTGAAAGGAAAATGGTAGTTGCCTGGACCTAATAGGAGAAGAAAAGTGAGATCGGCTAGTTGGGGGAAAAGTCATGGGAAAAAAGTCATGTTCTACTAAGGTGTGAAATGCCTGTCATCTTGTGCCCATCAATTAGGTGTGAAATGCCTCAGGTGTGAAAACGGGCTAATTACCATAGATCCTAGAAGTCCCCTCAGAGTGGAGTTTCTCATTTAATAGGGTCCACATCTAATCACCTAATTCTCTGAATCTGAGTGTTTCCAAATGACCATTTTCTCTAGAAACCAATTAGTCCATTGATCAATTTCAGATTTCTCCACTGAGGCTGTCAAAAGTTTACTTTTTAGCTAAAAAGGACTAAAGACAGGACGTTTTTAAATTTTATTTTATTGAGGTCATAACAGTTTATAACATTATGAAATTTCAGTTGTACATTATTATTTGTCAGTCACTATATGTACGTGCCCCTTTACTACTTATGTCCACCCCCCCAACCCCCTTCCTCTCTGGTAACCACTAATCTGTTCTCTTTGTCCATGTATTTGTTTATCTTCCACGAGTGAAATCATACAGTGTTTGTCTTTCTCTGTAAAGACAGTACTTTTGTAATGTCATCAACAACTTAGAAAGTTGATCCCACACACTGATTCTTATCATGCCGCCTTCAAGTATAAAGTTTTACCACTATTTGTTTGAAATGGAAAGTTTCCAATACCATTAGAAGTACTTTTGCCCATAACTCAAGAAACATTCAATAGCTAAACTTGAATTCTAAAATAAATAAATAAACTTAAATAATCCTCTAACTCGGTTTTTCCATTTTCATTTGCTACAAATATCAATCTCCTTTCTGTTTCTAATGGACCTTGAAATTAATTTTTGTCCTAATACATCATTAGTACCAGCACAATTCTGGCAATCAAGTATCTTAATTACTGCTAGGAAGCCAGCAGAGGGAGCCCAAGAAAACAGCTCTCCAACTCTAATACACTTAAGAGAAATTTCCTACATCTCATAGCATGGAAAGTAAGATCTACAACACAGCAAATTAAATATCCACACGGGTAAGTTTCTCTGGCAATATTATCCACTGACAAGAATCTCTTAGGCACCTAATCTCTCAAGCATCAGATTACCACTTCAATACTTTCTGTCCCTGTAAGATCTCTCCTTTGTTGACTCACCGTCTGCTTCTTTCAAACCATCTTTATTAAAAAAAAAAAACACACACACACACACACACGACTCCATAGGCCATTTAACATTTATTATTGGGCCATCTATCATAGCAATTTAAGATGAATAGGTTAAATCTGAAAGTTTAATAATTAAGATTTTACAAATAGATTTTGAAAAAACATATAGTGAAAAGATACTCGAGTTTTAGAGCCAGACTGACTTGCTGTTTAGCTGTGGCTTTGCCTACTTATTAGCTTTGTGAGCTTGGGAAAGTTTATTTACCTTTCTGGGCCTCAGTTTTCTCATCTGCAAGTAAGGGATAATGTCATCTATTTTACAAGAATATTGCAGAGAGTCAATAAGTTTAAGTTTCTGAAATGCCTAGCTAAGTCTGATATATAATAGGAGTCTTACAAATCTTAAGCTCATCTTCCTAACTCAGCAATCACCACCTGAAGGCAAATCTTTATAATCAACTAATTCCTGAACACCAGACATTATTTTTCTAACCATGTACTAACTATCCCTCATCCCTTTCAAACAAAGAAAAGAAAAAAAGAAGTAAAGTGTCAGCTAGGAAGAGGAGAGAGAGAATTTTTTAAAATGTTCTCTCTCAAAAATCAATTTCAAAGGGATGGTAGATATAAAGGTCAAAGGTAACACAATAAAGCTTTTAGAGAAAAACACAGGAGACTATCTTTGAGATCATCAAAGATCTTGAGTATCTTTGAGATGAAAAGACTTCTTAAACTGGACACAAAAGCATTAATCATAAACTAAAAAAAAGTGATACACTAAACCACACTAAACTAAGAACTTCCGCTCATCAAAGACACAAGAGAGTGAAAACTACACACCCAACAAGGAACTTATTCAGAACAAATTTAGAACCACTGCAAAGCATTAAGACAGGCAGACAGAAAAACCAAATGAGATATCACTTCACATCCACAAGAATGGCTAAAATAAAAAAGATAGGAATAAGGGTTGACAGGGATGTGGAGAAACTGGAACCCTCACACACTGATGGTGGCAACGTAAAATGGTGCAGCTGCTGTGGAAAACAGTTTGGCAGATCCTCAAAGTGTTAAACACAAAGAGTTATAACTGTACATATGTATATATATGACCCAGCAACTCCACTCTTAGGTACATAACCAAGAGAAACGAAAGTATGCCCATGTAAAAATACGTACACAAATTTCATAAATGCATTATTCATAATAACCAGAAAGTGGAAACAACCCAATGTCCCTCAACTGATGAATAAAGAAAGAAAATGTGGTACACCCACAGAATATACTACTTAGTAATAAAAAGGAATGAAGTATTGATACATGCTACAACATGAATGAACCTTGAAAAAATTATGTTAAGTAAAAGCCAGTCAGAAAGACCACATACTGTATGATTCCATTTATATGTAATGTCCAGAATAGGCAAATCTAGAGAAACAGAAAGTAGATTAGTGGTTGCCAGGGGCTGGGGGTAGGAGGTATGGGGAGTAGCTGCTAACGGGTATGAAGCTTCTTTCTGGGGTGATAAAGAGCTTCTGGAATTAGACTGTGGTGATGGTTACACAACTCTGTGAATACACTAAAAACCACTGAACTGTATACTTTAAAAGTATACAGTATAAAGTATACTTTAAAAGGCTGAATTTAATGGTATGTAAATTATAACTCAATAAAGCTGCTAAAAAGAAAAGACAGACGACCTAATAGAAAAATAGGGAAAAAACTTTAGCAGATACTAAACAAAAGAGGATATCAAAGTGGCCAATAAATACAACAATGTACTCAACTTCAATAGTTATCAAGAAAATGCAAATTAAAACCACAATGCAATACCACTACACACCTACCAGAATGGCCAAACTAAAAAAGATGGAAAACACAAAGTGTTAGTAAGGATATGGAACGATCAGAAATCTCAATTACTGCTGGTAGGAACGTAAATTAATAAACTATTTGGCAATATCTATTAATATTGAAATACATACACCTTTGACTCAATATTCTACTCTTTATTATACATCTGATGGAAATGAGCATACATATGTCCTCCAAAAGATATATACAGCATAATGTCCACAGCATTATTTGTAACAGCCCCAAAGTGAAAACTACACAAACGCCCACCAACAGAATAAATAAATTTTGTTGTCTTCTCTCAGTGGTATAACATATATTAATGAAATGAAAAATCTGTAACAATACACAACAGGGATAAATCTTACAAGCAATATGTGAGCAAAAGAAGCCAGATGCAAATGAGTACATATCATATGATTCCACTTATATAAAGTATAAGAACAGGCCAAACTAACCTATGCTGTTAGAAATCTGCATAGTATTCACCCTGAGGGGTGGGGGGTAGTTGGGATGTGACTGGAAAGGAATGAGATTCTGGTTACAAGACTGTGTTGTTTGCGAAAATTCATCAAGCTGTCCACTTACGTGCACTTTTTTTAATATAAAAAGTTTTAAGATATGCTCCCCCTTTATCCAAAAAGTAGAAACAAAATTACTATAATCTAAGAACATACCCAACACCTCACCGATAAGGAACACAGTTTCAGAACTGTGGTCTCATGACCACTCAAACTCTATTTACATAATTTGGCTACCCGATTTACAAGGCACCAATAGGCAGAATAATAGCTGAAAGAAGCGAAAGAGGAAAGAGACACTACTACCACTTAATTATAGCAAAAAATGATAGCTGGTAAAAAGTGAGAAGAAATAAAAATTACAAAAATCAAAAACCAAAAGAAAAAGAAAACCACCAGTCTGAGTCACTTAATCAAATTCTACCTACTGAGTACTTACTGTGCACTTACATGAAGGGTATACCTGTGATGGTGTCTTGTTGTAGAGAATACAAAGATAAAAAAGTCTTTGCCATTAAGTTGTTTAGATAGACCTTTTTGTGATGGTGAAAATGTTCTGTATGTGAGCTGTCCAATATGGTAGCCACTAGCTGCATGTGACTATGAAGCATTTGAAACGTGGCCTGTGCGACAGAGGAACTAATTTTTAATTTCATTTACTAATTTACACCTACGTTTAAATAGCCATGTGTGGCTAGAGGCTATTGTATTGGACAGCACAGGTCTAGGCAATAACTGTATAATCTGTATTCCAATGTGGCACACTGATGGTCATCATAATAAATAAGACACAAAGCGGTCAAATTATATTTAGCATTTATCTATGCTGCTGAGGAAGCAGGCAGTACATTTTAAAAACGGATTTTCTTATAACCTAGTTTTGATACTTAAAGCAGAAAATATTCAGTTCTAAGGAAAAGTCCAACTCTATACAAAACCATTCCCTGAGAGTTCTAATAAGCCTGTTGAAGTTGTTCTTTTTCCAATTCTTCTCAGGCCACATGGTTTACTTGGAACAATTAAGAAACCTAACAAAGCAGCTGAAAATACTAAAAAGCAATTTTGCTTATAAAATGATAATTAGAAATGTAACCAAAACATGGACAGGTAGAAGAAATTATGAGCACAGTTACTGGCACTTATAAAAGTTTAAATGTTACATTTTGAAGTTATGTTACCAAAATAAAAATCACAACACTAAAGGAATACTGCTCTCATAAGCACTCTAGAAAAAAACAGGTACAGTAAGAAAGACGAAACTTGATAGAGATTTTTTACTCCTCAAGAAGCAAAATTTGAGAAGCTTGTGATGGAAACTGCACAGTGAAGGGGCATCCATCCTCATTACGTTAAAAAAAAATTAGCACCAATGATTAGAAGTTGAATACATAAATAATCTCTAAAGTGGTGTCATTCAACTACTCTGGGGAATTTCAGTGGGTTGAAATCAATTTCGTGGATCATGACAGAGCAGACAAATGGCAAAATAGAAAAATATTAGAACAGACAAATATCAAAAGTTCATGATTTAATAAGGGTATTTTCCAGGAAATGTAGTAACATGTACTAGCTGCAATGCAAAATATATTTCTTACTTTGAGCTGAAAAAAAAAGTTTGAAAAACTGTCCTATAAGTACCATTAACTGTTTTGTCTAATCAACTTTCAGGTAATAAAAGCAATTAAAGTTTTGACTTTTCCTCACCTTCTGATCCTGATTATGAAGTTTTACCAGCTTTAGAATGATTTTCTCTCTGTGTACAGATCTAATTGTTCTATGTTGGTTGCTTTCCAGTGAAGCACCCAGCTCTTCTTCCGGGATTAAAAGTACAACAGTACTTTATACCAGGTTTGGGTTATTTGGCATGAACCTTTCTCTTTTAAATCTTGGCTTGGGAGAGAGAGGGACAGCAGAGTAGAAGGGAGGAAGAGTTTGAGTAGAGTGGGGGGAAGGCATTCTCCCAATTGCATTGGTCTATTTACTTATATACATCCAGCTGAGGAATACAGGGCTGCTACCTTAAAGAAAGAAAGGCAACCACAAGGCTACTTTCAGAACACAGGCTATCATCAGACTGGCTATTCCATAAGGTGATACACAAAGATACACTTAACCAAGTTTCTGGCTGGTAGGTGAATTATCTCCCTTAAGTTTTCTAACCATGGAGATGTTTCCATAAAATTGGCTCAGTGGAATGTGTAACTGTCTCCTTTTTATTACTGGACCACAAATTCTTTCTCCACACACAGACGGCAGATAAGCCCCTTTGACTGACTTTCTGTCTACACCATCATCTCCTCTAGCTCTCAATTTAAGGTTAATACTCTCACCTTTGTACGTTTTTAAAAACAGTAGAGATATTAAATAAGACTAAAAAATAAATTCAATCCAAGTAACATCTAAATGATGACTCATTTCAACTATACACATAAAGCCTCGTGTTATATGTGTGTGCTTAGGGGATCAAAATGATGAGAAAATATTTGGGAATGCGATGTAATAAAAATAAACCCTAAATCCTTCATAGTTATAAAAAGGTGCTTTTGGAATGGAGGGAGCTCTTCTACATCTGAAAAGGGCCAGTCTTCCTATTTGGGACTTGACACAAATGTGTGGTAAATAATTCTGCAGTAGACTAGAAGAGTTCAAGCCTCACCTGCTAAAACATTCTCCTCACATGTTCTACCCAAACAACTCAAACAGCATGTTCTCCTGACACTGACCCTATGATGTTACTTGTAACATATAAAGCAATTTGAAATACAATTCTAATGGTAACTAAAAGGAAATCAAAACCCATCAATACATAGTAGCTTCCTAGAAAAGATCTGTACACTAGGAAAATGATGTTGAAACAAACTGAAGTCAGCTTCAAAAGAAGCAAAAACTGTGACAACCTGTCATCTCATACCAACTTAGGTATTTGCTTTTTAAGGGAAAGAAAACTTGCTATGTGACCCTAAGGAATAATCTCTCTGCGCTCCCTTTCTTTAGCTGTAAGGTGAGGAGGCTGACTAGACAGTCTAAGATTGAATAACTCACCATGAAATAAGTCTAACTGTCACTAAGCTATCTACAGATTCTCCAGTGTAGATGAAACCCAGCAAGATCATTTTAATTACATAGACTCTTTTAGTCATTTTAATTAACACATTTAATAACACAGTGGCAAAGCAATGAAATAGACACTGGTTCTCACTACCTTTTAAAAAACAAATGTAAAATTTCCTTAAAAATGAGGAATGTTAAAAATTAACAGGCACATTTATAAAATTAATGGTCAGATTTGATCCAAAACTCATTTTAAACAGCAGTAAAGCACAAAGTTAGATAGATGGACAAAAAGAAGCTGCTGAATGATTGATTAAATGGAAATACTACTTAAAATGTTTACAACAAGAATATTTTAACTGACATTGCCACTAGAATAGTGGTTCTCAATGGGTGATACAATAATGCAAATGCTTATAACAAAGGCATCAGCTATCATTTATTGAGTCTTTATCATATTCCAGACCTTATGTCAAGTGCATTACATGGAATATCTCATCCAACCCTCAGGGTAACCAATGAAGGACAGCACTGTTTTAATAAAGAAATTTAACATGCTCAATTTTTTGTTTCAAAATATTTTCATATGCAATACCTAATGTAGTTTTTAGTAAAAAAGGTGGAGGAGGCACTACTCTTACCCTCACTTTTCAGATAAAAAGAATGAAGCTCAAAGAAGTTGAAGGGTTTGCCCAAGAAAATATAACGAAGTGATGGAGCTGACACCAGAATCCAGTGATTCCCAAGGGTGGTCTCTGGCGGTCTACTATGTCTCTCAATGTATTCATGCCCACAAGATGACAAGGTTCCTTACTGCTGATAATATGTTTGAATGATCTCTCACTGGTGCTTAAAACAGAAACAAACCTCAGCATCATTCTCTTCCGGCCACAGTAAATTTATTTGCAATGCCAAGAGGGATGTGTACAGTGTCTCAAAGTAACTAGTTTGGTTCTGCACACGTTGTTCGAAAACAAGTCCTCCCAAGGCAATCTACAGTCAGATTCCAAAGCACTTATCAAACCTTCATGGACAAATATTTTCTAGTTCAGATAGTTAACCAATATTTTATTAGTGAATGAATCAAAATAACATAATCGTTTCAGTAGAATATTACTGCCAGGACAATGAATGTACTGATGTTAGTGGTTATTCTAAGTTCAATTCTTAGGAAAATTTGGGGGGAATTATTAAACAGCCCTGTCAGTATCCTACCCAGAAGGCACTAGAGCGAGTGCTGTGCATTCTACTATTTACTGACCAGAGACAGAAACCTAAGTACCCACCAACAGCAGGTCTCCCCAAATGAGGATCCTGAGGATGACAGTCCATATACTAAAACACATTTCATGACAAAAAATATGAATGTGGATATAAACAAGATGACACTAATTTGTTCAAGGTCTAATGATATCTGGAAAAGTTTATATCTAATGATACTTACAATTCCTAAAAATGTCCCTAAGGTTCACATGCATTGTATTCCATGGCATTAATAAACTGAAATATTCTGATTTCTATACTTGAAAGCAATTTCAAAGAATGCTTATTCTTTAAAAATTAAACAACTTTGCAGCCTTTTATTAGAAGAGATCAATTTTGGGAGCAGGTCAGAGTCTTTAGGTGGTGTTTATAAAGCTTTTTTCAATTGTAACTTTATATTTGGAAAATCACATCAAATAATTCAACTGTTTTCTTTTTACACACTGTTTGCAGAATGAATGAGAAGAGAAGGGGACAGTAGTGAGATATTTATGTTTTTCAAATGGGGCACGAGTTTAAAAAATTTGCTAAACACCACGTTAGTAGAATAAAGAAAAAATTATGACTATCAAATATTGGGAATTCACTTTCTCAAAATAAGTACTGAGGTCAGATCCCGCAGGATTTCATGTAGATTAGCGAGGCACCATTAAAAAAGAGCAAATTCACATAACAGTAGATACGGTCTAGGTAAGTGGAAATAATTCCACTTACTATCACTTTCTCCTCCAAGGAGAGTACCTAATGCTGCCCCATCTGCCGCAAATGCTCAGGATATAAAGTCCTGTTATTACACCACAGATACACTTCATCACTTTCTCTCGATGGCCCTTCCTGGAAAACATCCATCACCTCAAAAATCTCTTTCAGAGGAAATTGTAAGGAATAGTGAAGCATGATGTCTTCCATGTCCCCATATTAGTGTGAACACTGGTTCCAGAACGTCCTCAGATATCTCCCGTCTCAAAGAGTATCAAGTGTAGAACGGAATTAATTTGAACATTTTAATTTAGAAACAGCTCTTATAATGGGCATCCATGAGTCAACTCCAAAAATATAATTTTGTAAATGGCCTTGATGGATTCACTTTTCAGAATCCAAAGTGAAAAAGAAAATCTAGGCAAGAATTCTGTATTCAAGTTATTTCAACTGTAGTAACTTACTTTTAACTAGACTGAGAAGCCTTGGCTAACATTTTTCCTGCCTAATGTTAGGATTAGAGGATGGGAATAAAAGTGGTACTCATGGTGAACATACAATCAGCCCCACTGCATAAGGGAATCTGAAATATGATGTTATTTTTAAAAGAAGGCTTCCAGGGCCGGCTCAGTGGCGCAGTGGTTAAGTGCACAGGTTCCACTTCTCAGCGGCCCAGGGTTCACCAGTTCAGGCCCCGGGTGCAGACATGGCACCACTTGGCAAAAGCCATGCTGTGGTAGGTGTCCCACGTATAAAGTAGAGGAAGATGGGCATGGATGTTAGCTCAGGGCCAGTCTTCCTCAGCGAAAAGGGGAGGATTGGCAGTAGTTAGCTCAGGGTTAATCTTCCTCAAAAAAAATAAAAATAAAAATAAAAGAAGGCTTCTGAACAAATTTTAAAATCTTCCACTAGGAGTCCACTTTTTAAAAATAACTTTTTATAACTAATTTTTTTGTGAATATACAAATAGTTCATGATGACTGCATAAATTTTAGAAAATATATGAAAGTTTGTGGAGGTGCATACCTATGCCCAGAGAGTGTTTTGAAACACAATTTTCACTGAATGCACAGCATTCCAATCTGTGATTAGGCTCTCATTTATTTAACAATTCCTCAGCTGTTGGATATTTAAGTTGTAAAGCCAACATCTCATGGTAACTTTTGACCATACTATATTAGAATATGTCATACCATTCAAAATCTTTGTGACACATGACTAAGGGGCAATGTTAGGCACAGAAAAAAAAAAGACTAGGAAAAATATTTCAACAATATTTACCTTTAGATGGTAGGAGTACAGGTAATTTAGGTTCTTTGTTATACTTTTTGAACTTATCCAATCACTAAGAAACAGGTGCTGATAATCAGAAAACAATGCAGTAATTTGCTAAAATGAAGATCAACATTTATATCAACAGACAGCAATAAAATTCTATAATTTGGTAAAATGTATATTTTACGGGAAAACAAAAGGTAGGATTTAAGGTTGTAGACATGTACTTGTAACAGCAATAGACTAGAAAAACTAAATGTCCAACACCAGGAGGTGCTGCATAACCAAACTATGGTACAAGAGACTACAATGGAGCTAAGCAAAGGCAAGAGGCAGAGCTCAGCATGCTGCTAGGGAAAGAATGCCAAGACAGTTAACAAATGAGAAGATGAAGGTGTGTAACAGTATGTATCATATGATCCCAACAGTTACAAAAAGAAAGAAAAAGAAAGAGTGAAGGGGGGAATTCTTTAATATGCATAAAACATTTTTGAAAGGATACATAAGAAACTATCTACAGTGCTTACTTCTAGGGTGGGTATGGGGAGTTGGGTACTCAATACAATCACAAGATGAAAATGTGCATTAATACATCAAAAGGAAAGTACACCGTTCATAGCAGAAAATCTGCAACCATTTCAATGCTGTCCCCTAAAGATTTTTTACAGCAGAATCTAATAGTGGATATAGAAAAATAATGGGAAAATGCAAAGTTCAATTTATCTGAATGGTAGCGACTTTGAAATAACAATAATAAAACAGCAGTAGATACGGGTGTCATTATAACTGACATTTCAAAACCCAGGCATGGAAGTTTTTATTACTAACAAGGAAATGGCCAGGGAATTGATTATTAAAGAAAACTTCAAATTAAATCATTCTAGAACTTGCTAAACATGGGTGATTTTATTCCAAGGTTATCCTGCCATATTTACTTTGGTTTTCAAGTTCAGTAACCCAGCAGAGGAATATACTGCTGTACACTTAGGCAATAACAAATGAAAGGGAAGATACTTTTACATGATCAGATTTAACATAGTACTTTCCCCCCTAAAAATAAAAATAAGGAAACCAATTACGGAATCAGGGGCAGAGTAGGTTAGGAACTCAGAAACATTTAAAAGATTCTCCTAAACTAAATGATAATTACTATTTTAAAGCTCCCTCTAATAAAACTCAAATGAAGTAAGAATTACTTCATCTTGTGCAACATTTATGCTTCAGATGCAGATTGAAACTAAGCTTGTCCCTAGTGCTTCTAAAAATCAGATTTATAGATTAATAACATATCTGCACTACTGAATGTGTATGAGCAGTGATTTACTGAGGTGTACCTATGTAAAGAAAGCACACTTCAACTTGTTTTACGTTGAACATAGTCATTAACAGAAGTCATTGAATTGGAATCTTTATGATGCGTACAGCTCTCTAACAGACTTATTAATCTCAAACTGTGTTTTACTCATTGCATGTATTATAAAAATATAGCAAATCCCCAAGGATTCATGGCTACAATCAGCCACTGTGAGAATCAGCTGGTAATTCTGGATAACACAGCACAGAGCAGAGAACTCAAAATCAAACCTGGTAATAGAAAAGTACTGCCACCAACTTTCATTTCGAATCTGGGATCTGACACTTTTTCCATTCCCCCATCAGTGTGGCACTTGAGGGTTGGCTTAGCTGAAGGAAATAGGAAGGTAATATGGTTTACTTATACATTCTCTTTATCTTCTGGGAAAATTACCCTTTCCTACCAAGAGTTTGTCTTCAAGAGGGATTTTCAGTAGAGTGGAGAGGCAACTAGGCATGACAACCCTGAAGATCAGAAAGGTGATTGATCACAGCCCTAACACGCAGATATCTGGGTAATTTAGTTTAAGAATGTTTGTCTCACCTGAAACATGGGACCTAAGGCAGAAAATGAGTGTAGCATCAGGGAGTGCATTTTCTCACTTTCAGTGAAAACGCTCTTGCCTGTGAGGAGCTAATATTTAGTGACACTTCATTACGTACTGAAATGGTGCTACAGATTGAGGCCACTTTTGTGACAGTCCATCATGTTACCACTCATGCAGGTGTCACAGCACACAACCATCAATGCTACTTTTAAAGACTCCCAGTTCCACGAGGAAAGGACCACCCGCTTTGTACAATCCAGGTTGTTCACAAGCAAGGGCTTAGCTAACGCCTTTTGAGATACAACGTTTTTGAGAATCCTGGTGACTCAGGTTGGTTTCCTTTGTTTACCTAGATTATTTTTTTTAAACATTCCTCTCCATTACCTCTTTTACCACTGTGGATTTAAACCTTAATCTCCACCACACCCTAAGCAGTTCTACAAACAAGAGAATGGAAGTCCCCCCGCCAGGAGATGTGGAAGAGGAAGGTTGGAAAGGTCAGGAATGACATAGGAGAGGAAAAAGTCCTGTCAAAATCAAATAAATTTAAGTCCATCAAACCTACTTCTAGGTCATTTGGTATTCTGTTTGCCTAACTGGTCCTTCTGGACACCTAGACAATACCAAGGTGAATTAACACCTGCCGTCACATGCCCCTCCTGCAGCCTGCGGGTTCCAGGCTTCCTTTTCTCGGAAAACTCAAATGCTACCTTCACCATCACCTATTTGCAGACTTTGCTCCCAGGCCTTTCCTAACTTTGGAAACTAAGAATTAAGAGGGAGGGGGCTGAGAAGGCCGTAAGGAGGAAGAGCCAAGGGTGTCCCCCTTTCGCCTGGGCCGTCCCCCGGCCAAGTCCCCGCCGACAGCCCGGGCTCCAGCCCGTCCTCCCAGGGCGGCGGACCCTGGGCCCGGCGCGCTCCGGGGAGGCGAGATGCGAGCGACCGCCCAAACCGGCCTCGACCAAGGCAGCGCCCGCGGCCGCCGATCCTCCGCGGGGTCGGGCCTGGCTGTCCCGGGAAGAGGCCCGTCGGGGCCTCTACCTCCGCACGGCCAGGCCCCGCCTCCAGCCCTCCGTTCCCGGGCCGCCGTCGGAGCCCTTACCCGCAGGACGTGGTAGCCTTCCGTGCCCCCGCCTGGGATCTCGACGCTCTGCGAGGAGCCCATGGCGGCGGGCGATCAGTGAGGCCGGGCCTGGCTCCGCGCTGCTCTCCGCCCCCCACACACCTCCCGCTCCGTTCCTCCGCGTAGCACTTGGGACGTGGCACTCGCTGCCGCCGGAGAGCCGGGCCGCACTGCCCTCTGGGAGGTCGTCGCCGCGGCAGCCAAGGCGGCTGGGACGCCGCAGACAGCGCCACCTGCCGCGAGCCACGGGGAGGGGCCGGAGCGCGCGGGTGAGGAGGTAAGGCCAGAGGAGAAATACGGGGGCGGGGCCTACTCGTGCTCGCGAGAAAGTAGAAATACGGTTCATCCGGCCTCGGCACTTCACTACGGGTTCCTGGGTGGGACAAAATGCATCTAGACCTGTTCCCCCGGCCCGAAAGAACGGTTGCTTGGTTGTAGCTCCCCCTGGTGGCCAGAGGCAGGGAGAAGGGCTGCTGCTAAAAAGAGGGAAGATGCAGACACACTCAACTTCCCAGTCTAGGCTTACAGGTCTTGTCCCAGGCTGTACAGAGGAAGGTGATAGTGGCTTTTCGTGGGCTGAATACCGCATCCGCTCAGCTGTCCCAAAAAGTCATAGAGGACCCACCAAGTTCTGTTTTTGTTTGTTGCCTTCCCTAATTGTGAGAACAAGATCGGAGGATCAGTCAATCTGAGCGATGCCAGACTGAGAAGCACATTTGGATGTCCTCGGTGTTCCTGCTGCTGGCTGCCTGATCCCGCTTCCTTTAGGTGGCCAAGTTGTATTCATGCTTTTCGTACTCCATTGCCTCTTTTGCTCCTTCCCTCTAAAACCCACAGATACGGCCGCTGCTCAGGGATCAACGTGACCATCTCTAATGGTAGATCAATCAGATATCAGAATATGTGTATTCTGATGTGAAGCAATGTGAAATAAATATTATCACCCATGAAGTATTCTAGCCCGAAACGTTTAATTTGCTTCTATCACATTTTTAGTTAGATTTTACAGTTTACAGGAATACAGAGGATAGAGGAACAAGTAAAATGACATCACAAGGAAGCAACTAGGCAAATACAGGAGGCAACTGTTCTTCAGAACTGCTGGCCAGTTCTTTTCATCGTCAGAATAATAAGAAAGGGACTATACTGGATTAAACGAGATATGAAAGACATAACCAAGAGATGCAACAAAAGGTGTTGAATTGGGGCCTGGTTTGGAGAAATTAGCTGTAAAGGACATTTGTGGTTCTACTGGGAAAATTTGAATACGTACTGAGTATTAGAAGAAAAGCACTTATTGGCTTGGAAAAGTGGCAATTATTGACTAAAAAAAACAGATTACAAGACAGAATATATCTGTAAACAATATGAAAGTATTTTTGTAGACAAGATACATATTAATACTTATATACATATGTGAAGATGTGGGAAGACATGAACCAAGAGGTACAGTGCTGATCTCTGGGTGATGAGAGAGATGTTTTATTTTTTGTTTTTGCTGGTTCTATATTCTATAATGCTCATGGAATGTTTCTATAACAATAAAACAGTATTTAAAATTTCAAAATAAAAAATCGTTTCTCTTTGCTGTCAACAAACCAATACTAGGTTTTTAGGAGGTTTACACATAAATGAAATCTCCAGTTATTATGCTCCTCAAGGACAGACTGCAGTGGGGTCAGCTCTGTGTTCCCAATGCTTAGCAGAGTGTCTAAGAGCTAATTCAACAAATTAATAAATTTAGCACAAAGGAATAAATAAAA
The DNA here is from genome assembly GCF_041296265.1 of Equus caballus. Lineage (NCBI taxonomy): Eukaryota > Metazoa > Chordata > Mammalia > Perissodactyla > Equidae > Equus > Equus caballus. Next base: position 51,026,725 of record NC_091701.1, on the reverse strand, counting down.
AACTAGGGGCCGGCCCGGTGGCGCAGTGGTTAAGTTCCCACGTTCTGCTTCTCAGCGGCCCGGGGTTTGCCGGTTCGGATCCTGGATGTGGACATGGCACCGCTTGGCACACCATGCTGTGGTAGGCGTCCCACATATAAAGTAGAGGAAGATGGGCATGGATGTTAGCTCAGGGCCAGTCTTCCTCAGCAAAAAGAGGAGGATTGGCAGATGTTAGCTCAGGGCTAATCTTCCTCAAAAAAAAAAAAACAACAACTACATTTGATGATAATGTTCTTCTTCAGCTTGGCAATTATAATCTTCATGGTGGTGTCATAAGCTGTTGCTATGTCAGTGATCAAAATTTTTCTTTCCCAGATGCCTGACAGTAGCCACGGTTTGCAGAACCCAGGCTGCAGGCATTTGGGAGTTCATGAGTAACTCCAGCCCTTCCTTAGAGCTGTATTGTGTTTCACCCCCACAAATGACTACCTACTCTTCCCCATGCAGGCCATTTACTTTCTTACCTTCTTGATTTTATTCATGCTAATCCATATGTCTGGGATGTTCTTTCCTACATTTTCTACTTAGAGAAGTTCTAACCATCCCTTAAGGCCCATCTTGAATGTTACTTATTTATCCCTAAATTCAGAATGAGTTTCTCCTCACTCTGAGTTACTGAAATAGTTCCTTCATTTTTGGTAACATCATCATCATCATCACAGGCCTGTCCATCATTCAGGGTGAGGCTCATGTTTTTTTCGTCTTCAGATCCTCAGTTTCTGGTTGAGCATTGGGAACATGGTAGCAGTGTTTGTTGATTTGAATTGAATGTGTGTAAGGAATAGCTGCAAAGCCTTTTCTTTTTCGGATCAGTTAATAAATTACCTCTGCTGCTCCTGTTTGTGCCTCATCAAAACCTGTGTTATTTCTTTAGTGGCAATTGGTAGAGGGTAAAGTACAAGGATCACCTGATTTGGGACTGAAATAATGTCACTACCCTTGCTCCAGTTTTCCTTTTTTAGTTAGGGAACAAGCTCAGAGGACAGAGAATAAAATCCCAAAGATGTTGCCAAAGCTGATACAAATAAATACAACATGATGTAGGGGAACACATGGGAGATTACTGTCCAAGTCAGTTTCAATGGAAGTAGGAATCTGCTGCAGGCAAGTTGGCATTCTGAAACATCACAGGCAGCAGAGAAGCAAAGCCCAGCAAAAGAAAATATCTACAGACTGAAAAATCAAACCAGAAGAAATCTATTTTCTGGAAGAAGCATCTGAGATGCCATTTTGTGTGTCTCTTCTGGGTTTCATTAATTCCGAGTTCCCATAAATAAGCAGTTTGTGATGGGGGCGTCATTGTGTCATACTGGCTAGTGTAGCCTAATATTTTTGCCTCCAGATTGCCCTGGGAAAGTTTGGCTCCTCAAGCATTTGGATGACAACCACTCTGCACAGTCAGACAGCAGGGCTCCCTCATCCAGGACTCCCTCCCGACCGAGTTTGTTTTGGTAAGGGAGCAAATCTCAGAAGGGGTCACGTTATGGGCCACGAAGCCCCAGCCATAGTTGACTGAAGTAGAGTCCTGACCTACTGGCAACCAACACCTACACTAACCAGTAACCTATGAAGTGGCCTGTTAAGAAAAGCTCTGCCCTCACCCCTCAAAAAAACTACAGATGGTGACTAGAAAGGTGAATCATATTTTCTCTTTGGGAACTTGGAACTGGGAAATACAAGAAAAGACTCAGTCAGTGTATATTTATTTGCATTTTAGAATGTAAGCTCCATGAATTTCTTGCCTGTGTGACTACTACTGTATACTTAGTACTAACAAGGGGCTGGCATAAAATAGTTGCTCAATACACTTATGTGGTGACAGTCAAGAAATAATGTACAGCTGAAATCTCACATTGATGTAAACTATTATGAAATCAATTAAAAAAATAATTACTCAATAAATGGTTGTTGAATGAATGAATGATGAATGGTCATGTTAATGGCAGAGTGCTAAGCAGTGGTTCTCAAGCTTGGATATGTACCAGAATGATCAGGGAACTTTGTGAAATTACAGAAGGCCAAGTGCTAGTTTACTTCAATGAGCCTGGATCCCAATAGTCTTTATTAATTTCCAGGTGATTCTAATACACACAAAATTTGAGAACTACCCCACTAGAGCAATGCTCGATAAACCCCTGCTGTTTTGTGGGCAATGAGATAACAAATGAGAATCTCTAGAGCTGAGAACGATGCTCCTAGGCATCAATCACAGCGACAAGGCCCAATTTGCCTTGTCAACTGATGTTCTTGTGTTTCTTTGATGTTCTCATCAATTTTATCATCAAATTTTTCTTTTTATTTAGTTTTTTTAAACAAACTTTTTATTTTGGAATAATTTTGGATTTATAGGAAACTTGCAGATAAAGAGTTCCCGTATGCCCTTCACCTAGTTTCTCTTATTGTTAACGTCTCACATAACCATGGTACCTTTATCAAAACCAAGAAACCAACATTTGTACATTAGTGTTAACGAAACTCTAAACTTAATTCAAATTTCATAAGTTTTTCCACTAATGTTCTGTTTCTGTTCCAGCATCCAATCTAGGATCCTATACTGCAGTTAGTTGTTCTATCTCCTTAGTCTTCTCTGGTTTGTAACAGTATCTCAGACTTTCCTGTTTTCATGACCTTGATGGTTTCAAAGAGCACTGATGAGGTGTTTTGCAAAATATACCTGCATTTGGGTGTGTCTAGTGTTTTTCTCATGATTAGACTGTGCTTTGGGTTTGGGGGAAGAAGACTACAGAGGTGAAGTGCCTTTTTCATTACGTCATATCAGAAGTGCATGCTAGTAACATGACTCATTACTGGTGATGTTAATTTCGATCACTTTGTGAAGGTGCTGTCTGCCTTAATAGTAAAGTTACTATTTTTCCCTTTTTCCTGGAAGTAAGTTACTTAGTCTAGCTCACCCTCATGCTCCACCTCCTGGAGGGGAGCATCCACAGAAATAATTTAGAATTCTTCTGTAAGAAATTTTACCTCTTCTCTCCTTTTTATTTGTTCCATCATTTTATTTATATCAGTACGGGCTCATGTATATTTATTTTGTACTTTGATTATAATCCAATACTATGTTATTTGATGGTGGTGGGAATGCAAAATGGCATGTTTTGTTGTTTAAATTGTTCCAGCTTTGCCCATTGGGACCACTTTCAGGTTGGCTTCTGCGTCCCTTTCCCAGGCTCCCAAGTTCTTTTGTGTGGTAAAATACACACAACATAAAATTTACCATCTTAACTATTTCTAAGTATATAGTTCAGTGGTATTAAGCACATTTACAGTGTTATGCAACCATTCTTTGTTATTTGAACATTTCCCTACTTTCCGGCACTATAAAATGCTCCAGGCTCATCTTGTATTTTTCCTGTTCCAGCCCTGCAATCAGCCATTCCTCCCAGGAGCCCTGATTCCTTTAGTCAGAGAATGGTATTTAAAAACCAAGATCTGGGTGCTGGGTGCTCATTGCTGCGGAAGTGTTACTGCTTTTAGGCCTTCTCATCAGAGCTAGGAAACATGTGAAATATATATATATGTGTATATATATATACACACATATCTAGAATTATTTCTATGTCTATTTGTATGTACACTAAATATGAGTTCATACTGTCTTCAACTCTAACTGAGAACCAGAGGATTCATTCTAGCATTTTCCCTTTGCTTATTTGTATCTTCTTTCTCTGACAGTGAGAAACCTAGCTCCCATTATCTACCATTTATTTACTTATTTTTTTCAACCTTAGTATACGTATAAAGTAGTTTCAGAATTGTTAACGCATACTCCTATGAGAAGCTAGTCCTGGTGGCCTAGTGGCTAAGATTTGGTGCTCTCAGCACTGCAGCCCAGGTTCATTTCCTAGTCAGGGAACCGCATCACTTGTCTGTAGGTTGTCATACTGTGGCAGCTGTGTGTTGCTGTGATGCCGAAAGCTATGCCACCTGTATTTCAGATACCAACAGGGTCACCCACGTTTCAGTGGAGCTTCCAGACTAAGATAGACTAGGAAGAAGGATCTGGCCACCCACTTTCAAAAAAAAAAATTGGTCATGAAAACCCTGTGAATAGCAGTGGAGCATTGTCAGATATGGCACTGGAAGGATGGTGAGAGAATGGAAGAAAAAGACGAGGCAGGGTTTGGCTCTGCAGTACACAGGGTCACTAGTAGTCAGAATTGACTTGACGGCACTAACAACAAACTCCTGTGAGAAACAAATTTACCAACTGGAGTATTGTATTTATATACAGTTTTTTATCTTTCGCTTTAAGTTTTCCAGTCAAAACATCATTTTCCAAAGTTACGCAGGTTGGTTCCTTTTTCCCTCTACGCTCTTCAGTACAGTGAAGAGATACGGCAATATTTACCTGTGCAGTACAGTTAGATTCATTAGTTCTAGTCTGTATTCCATCCTGGGATCCCTGACATCCTGGTTGATTTTCTTTTGATTTGCACACATTATAATTCATTCTTTGTGATGTACGGTTCTATGGGTTTTACAAATGCATGTATCCACTACCCTACTACCATACACAACATTTCAATCATCCTAAAAATTCCCTTGTGTGTCCCCTTTGTGATAAACCCCCTCCCTTATTTTAACTCCTGATAACCACTCATCTGTTTTCCATGCTTATAATTTTGCTTATCCTAGAATGTCAAATGAATAAAATCACACAATCTGTAGACTTTTGGATCTGGTTTCTTTCACTTAGTAAAATGCATTTAAGATTCATGCATCTTGTGTGACTCAGGAGCTCACCCTTTTTGTTACTGAATAGTATTCCATTGTATAGATGTACTATGGTTTGTTTTTCCATTTACTTGTTAAAAGACATCTTGGTTGCTTTCAGTTTTTGGTGAGTATCAATAAAGCTGCTATAAACACTCACATATAGGATTTATGTGAACTAAATTTTTAATTCACTTGGTAAATAGCTAGGAGTGGATTTGCTGGGTTTTATGGTAAATTTATATTTAACTTTAGAAGAAACTGCCAAACTGTCTTCCAAGGTGGTTATACTATTTTGCATTCCCGCCAGCAATGAATGTGCATTCCTACTACTCCGCATTCTTGTCAGCTTCGTTATTGTCAGTTTTTGGATTTTAATCATTCTATTAGGTATGTTGTGGTATCAGATTGTGGCTATAATTTGCATTTACCTAATGACAAATGCTATTGCACATATTTTTATATACTTATGTGCCATCCATATATTTTGCTAGGCAAAGTGTCCATTCAGATATTTTGACCATTTTTAAATTGCATTATTTTCATATTGTTGAATTTTAAGTGTTCTTTATATGTTCTGGATATGAATCCTTACCAAATATGTGACTTACACCCAGGTTTTTCCTTCTCTTAACAATGTCAGTCACAGAACAAACATTTTTAATTTTCAAAAAGTCCAATTTATCAATTTTTTTCATGTATTGTGCTTTTGGTATTGTATCTAAAAACTTATTGTTAAACCCAAGGTCACACAGATTTTCTGTTTTCTTCTAGAAGTTTTATAGTTTTACAATTTACATTTAGGTACGTGTCCATTTTGAGCTAATTTTTGTATAAGGTGTGAGGTGTGTGATGAGGCTCATTTCTTTTGCATATCGACATCTGATTGTCCCAGCCCATGTTTTGAAAAGACCATCCTTTCTCCGTTGAATTGTCTTTGCACTTTTGTCAAAGGGAATCTCTAGAGCTGGTGCAATCTTCCCAGCAAACAAGCTCAATAATAAGGCCCAAAATGTACTAATGCTCTTGCATTTCTTTGACATTTCCATCGCCTTTACAACTACATGTATTTTTAACTAAAACCTCTATTACTTGAGGTAGACTGCCTGTCTGGTTTTTTGCAGATAGAAGAACCTACTGAAACAGCTTTCCCAGATCTACTTCTTTCAGCTGTCTCCTAGCAGCTGAGTCCTTCTAGCAACTTTGTAGGTGTCTAATTTTATGGAATGAGTGCTTAGGTTAATTATTACCTGTGGGCCCTTTGAAGATGAAGGTGCTGGTGGGACTGGTGATTAGTGCAGTCAGAACAATGTTGACCTCCTGATACCCATCTTACTTGCTTGAGGGGTTTTTTTCCCTTGATATTGTGGAGAGATGGAAACTCATGAGCTGTACCAAATTACTTCCTGAGAATGGGGAAGAGGTTGGTAGAGTTTCTATATGGTCCTGGGTGACAGAGAAGAACCTATCTTGCCAGCCTAGGCAGTGTATTTCTCCTTGCCCCTGCTCTGTATCATGGACAATATAAATCATTTCGTTAAAGCACAATATGTACAGAGATGTTAAGGGTGATTGTTGAAAGTCTCTTGTCTAAAGGTCACAACATGCTCTCAGGGACTTACAAAGGGTTTAGTAACACATTAGTCCTCATTCCCCCTAGAAATTACCCCAAGGGGATAGCTTTTCATGTTAAGATAAATTCTTCTCCCCATGACACTTAGATATGGGTGGGACAGTCATCTTAGTCAAATTGCTCGCCAGCTGTGAACCTGTGAAATCAAACCTGCTTACAAAATACAACGGCAGGACAGGCATCCTTATCACCAGAGCCAGGGAATTCATGGAAGGAGTCTGCATAAACAAACCTTGTTACTTTTACTAATTTACTACCTCAAGCCTAAACTCTGCTCAAATTCCTCACTAATTACATACACCAAAGCTAAGTGTTTTTGTTCTGTCAACTCCTCACAAACTTATTCTTTCTTTATATAAAAGATATAAAAGCAGCCTGCTTTACCCATCTTGGGGAACATCATTTTTTTCTACGATTTCCGGTCCATAGGTATTAAATTGATTTTTCTCCTATTGAAAAAATACAATGGTGGGACAGGCATAGGATAGACATTTCCATTCCAAAAGGGAGAAATAGGAAAGAGGAAAGGAGCAGCAGGTCCAGAACAAGTCTAAAACCCTAAGACCCATGGTGGGGCTCAGAGGTTCTACCTCCCTGACATACTGGGGCAGGTCTTGGGCACCCCAGACTCCAGGCTGCTCTGCCCCCACAGCTTGGCGGGATGCAGGCCTCTCTGCAGATCTCCTGGATAGACAGGGAGGGGGGTGGCCCCATGGCTCCACCCATGGGCATTGCTCTAGTTGGGGCACTCTGCAATGACCCCAACCCCATGGCAGCCCTCTGCCTGGGTGTCCTTTGAAATCCACGGAAAGGCAGCCACACCCTCATGGCTTGTGCCCTCTGAGCCTCACTCAGAGGCTGCCAAGGTTTACCACCTGTGCCCTCCCAAGCTGCACCTGTCGGCAGCAGAGGAGACCAGCATTGGAATCCAGAATTCAGGCAAGTTTTTTGCCACTTTATAACAAGGATCGCCTTTCCTCCAGTTTCCAATAACATGTTCCTCGTGTTTATCTGAGACCTCATCAGAATGGCCTTTACTGTCCACATTTTTATCAAGATTCTGTTCACAACCACTTAGGTATCCTCTAAGATGAGGCTTTCTCCAGAGCTGTCCTCCTTCTGAGCCTCCAGGAGAATCTTCTTTAACAGTCCATTCACAGTAACATAGGCTTTTGCTAGCATGCATCTCAAAACTCTTTCAGTCTCTGCCCATTACCCAGACCCAAAGCTGCTTCCACATTTTTAAGAATTTGTTGGAGTAGCACCCCGACTTCTTTGTATCAATTTTCTGTCTTAGACCATTTGGGCTGCTATAACAAAATACCACAGACTGGGTAGCTTATAAACAATGGAAATTTATTTCTCACAGTTTTTGAGGCTGGAAGTCCAAGATCAGGGTGCCAGCGTGGTCACGTTCCCTGGTGAGGGCATTCTTCCTGGTTTATAGCTGGCACCTTCTCACTGTATCCTCACATGATGGAATGGGCAAAGGAGCTCTCTGAAGCCTCTTTTTATAAGGCACTGATCTCATTCATAAGAGCTCCACCCTCATGATTTAAGCACCTCCCAAAGGCCCCACCCACCTCCTAATACCATCATTTTTGGGCCTTAGGATTTCAACATACGAATTTTGGGGAGACATAAACATTCAGACTATAATAACACTGTTAACAAATTATACTCACTTGGAGGACACACAGTTCAGGCATATCTAGGATTATGCAAAGTTCTCAGTTTGATAACTGCGACTTAAGTCCTTTCTTAAGAAAGCATATTGAAATGTAAGTAGATGAGAGTAATATTATTACAAGAATTCTTTGAACTTGCTTTAGTGCATATAAAATGTCATTTGCAAATGCTGGTACTTTAGGTGTAGTAACATATTACTTGATGTAACCAGGGGTCAAAAACTCATTTGTCCATGGAGGGAATGAATTGGGCTGGAAATGAGAGAAGTGGGAGTGCTGAGGGCCATGGGGAACTGGAGATCTCAAGCCCCTTCTAAAGAGACTAGCTACTGCTCATCTTCACCTAATTAAGGACTTTCAAGAATGTGGGTCCAGTGTTGCCAAATTGGATTCCTCAAGAGAAGCTAGAAACTTAGGGTTCTTTTATGGAATCAACTAATTTTTTAATGTTCATGATAAATTCACTTAAAAAAAAAAACAACACAAACAACACTGTGGGCCAATACAATGCAGACCAAACATATAAGTGTGGGCTGGATAGAAATATCCACAGGCACTCAGTCTGTGATCTCTGATTTAGACAATATACTAGACCGCTGTGCCAAGAATGGTCAGTACTCCCTAACATATAAAATAACAATGTCTTAGACGTGTTAGAGCACATTAGTATTTATGATGCAATGTCATATATCTTGTTTGATCCTTACCGCAGTTCTTAAGGTAGGCAGGGCAAGGATTTTTATTTCCATTTTATAGGTGAAGGAAGAGAGAGGTTCAGTGACTTGCCTACACTGGAGCACCTGGTAAGTGGCAGAACCAGATGTGGTACCCAAGTCTTTTGATCATTGTCCAAAACTCCTTCCACTACACTAATAATTAGAGGAATAGCAGTAGCTCTCATTTATTGGATAACAGCCGCATCTTCCTAACTCCCTTGACAGTTTATATGCACTATCTCTAATCATCAAAACAAGTTTGTTAGTGCAAGGTAGGTATCATTAACTTCATTTTTGTAGAAGCTGAGATGCAGAGAAGTTAAGTGATTTGTCCAAGATTCCACAGCTAGTAAATGGCAAAATCGGAGTTCAAATCCAGGCCTGCGGATTCCAAAGTTCCTACCCTTTGGCTAAACCATCCCGCCTCTCCCTGGAATGCAAGTGGAATTGAAGAGTTGTACCTGCGTTTACCTCCTCACCTCTCCTGCCCAGCTGGAGGAGGGAGATCCCAGCCCAGGGCCACGCAGGAGAACACTGGAGACAGCCTGGAGGGTTTGTCTTGTTTTCACAGTCCTGTGTGGAACAGGGTAGGGAAGTTAAACTGGGGACCTCACTATGAGCATCTTAGAATCTCTGAGCTGGCGGGAGGAGCTTCTGTGACCGTAGAATACATTTTAGAAAAGTTCAGAGACTACATCTAGGTTTCAGTCAGAAAACGTTAATGGTAATATTGCTGCACTGGTGTTTTTAAGATATTGTGAGGCAAAAAAACCACAACCTCCAATCTGATCAAGCCTCTGGAAACTAAATACACATTTTCAGTAAATACAGCACACCGAGGAACGTGTTAAACAAACCAACTCCAGGCTGTGGGATACTACAGGACAAACAGCCTGGTTTCTTCAGCAAATTAAATGCAAGGGAAAAAAAAACAAAAAGAGGGGCGATCTATAGATTAAAAGAAAAAGACCACTAAAGAGGTACATAAACAAAATACAATGTACAACTCTTGTTTGAATCTTGATTTGAACAAACTAACTGTAAAGACATTTATAAGGCAATCAGGGAAATTTGAACACTGACTAGATATTTGATGATATTAAGGAGTTACTGTAAATTTTTCAGGTGTGTTAATAGTTATTTTCTAGAGATACACACACACGAAAATTGTGAGGGCTTGGTCTTGCCTTGTGTCATTTGTGATATTTTAAGATCTCGTTACTTTAAAAAAATAACTTACTTATTAATTTTTGAATAGGTAATACACGTTTGTAACAAGATTCAACATATATAAACGAATGAACAGTGAAAAACAAGTGTCCCTCTCGCCACCGTGGTGGAGCCACTCAGTTCCCTTCCCCGAAGGCAACCAATGTGTAGCCTGTTGGAATCATTCAATGTAATTTATTTTGATGTGAGTAGTAAGTATAGATCCAACCTAATTTTTCCCCCAAATAGTTACCCACTTGTTCTAAAACTAATTAGTGAATTATCCAACTTTTCCTAGAAGAAATATCATCTAAAATACCATCTTTACCAAATACTAAATTCCTATATATTTGATTCTATTTATGGTCTTTCTATTTTGCCCATTGTCTATTCATGAGCTAGTGTCACATTTCATAAATTACTATAGTTTACAATATATTTCAATAGCTAGTAGAACTAGCCACGTTTCATTATTCTTTCTTTTCAGAATTTTCCTTCTGTTCTTGCTTTCTTGTTTTTCTGTGTGAACCAGATCAAGGGTTGGCAAACTTTTTCTGTAAAAGGCCAGATAGCAAATATTTTAGGCTTTGTAATTACTCAGCTCTGCCATTGTATAGTGAAAGCAGCAATTAACAATAAATAAATGAGTGAGAGTGGCTAGTGCCAATAAAACTTTATTTATAAAAACAGGATGCACTGGACTTGGCCCATAGGCCATAGTTTGGTGACCTCTGAAGTAGACAAATCAATTTGCTTAGTTAAAAAAGTGGTTTTAGGGTTTTTATTGGAATCTTGTTAATTTTATAGACAATTAAAGAGAATTGACACCTGTATGATGTTGACTCTTTCTATCTTAGAATGAGAAATGACTTTCCATTTGGCTAATACTCATTTGGCAGCCCTCAGTAGTATTAAAATTTTTTTTCCTATACATTCAAATATATGTTCAGAGTCAATATTTTAGTTCTCAATATTAGAGACACTAAATGTCTATATATTTCGATATTCCTTGGCCATTTTCTATATCTATAATTTTTTCTCTAATCCTCTTTATCTCTGTTCACCTGTATCATTTTTCTTGCTTTTCTTAATCTTGTCCTCCATGTCTCTTACTGTGTTTTCAGTAAAGTCTGTTCTCCTTTGTGTTGCCTTCAGTGTGAGCTGTATTGGAATGCTTTCAGTTGCAAGTAAGATAAGCCAACTAAAAGTGGCTTGTAAGTTGAGGACATTTTATTATTTCATGTAACAAAAAGTTTAGAGACAGAGAAATTCCAGAGTTGGTTAACTCATGGTCTCAATGATATCAGGGCACAGGGAGGGTGAGCTTCTCTCTGCTTCTCTTAACATTTCACACATGAAAACAAGATGGCTGTAGCAGCTCCACATATTACATTGCCATATGACAGCATATGAGAAGAGAATTCATCTTTGGCCTTGTATCTTTTTTAAGACCACACAACACTTTCTTAGAGCCCTCCAGAACAGTTCTTATGTTTTATCAGCCAAGGTTGTATCATATGCTGATGCCTAAACCAGACTCTGACAAAGGGAATAGCAGCCTTGACTTAGACCAACTGACACTTACCCTTGGGAGTAGGGAGGGGCCCATGAAGCATGTACTATAAAGCTTTAGTAACCAAGTCATGCTGATATTGGCTACAGTATAGACACACAGGTCAATGGTACAGAATAGATAGACCCACATATAAGGTTAATTGATTTTTGACAAAGGTACTCAGGCAATTCAACGAAGAAAGGATAGTCTTTTCACCAAATGGTGCTGGAACAATTGGACATCCACATGAAAAAAAGGAAAGAATCTCAACCCACACCTCACATCATATACAAAAATTAACTCAAAATAAATAATATACCTAAACGCAAAACTTAAAATTTTTAAACTCCTAAAAGAAAACAAAGGCAAAAATTTCTTATATAGGACACAAAAAATATAAACCATAAAAGTTGGTACATAACACTTCCTCAAAGTTTAAAATTTTGGCTCTTCAAAAGACACTTATTAAGGAAAAGAAAAGACAAGCCACCTACTAGAAGAAAATATTTGCAAAATATATATCTAATAAACATACACACAATATATAAAGGACTCTCATAACTCAGTAATAAGAAAACAACCCAATTTTTTAAATGGACAAAAACCTTGAATAGATATTTCACACATACACACATACACAAAGATGTACAGATGACAAATAAGGACATGAAAAGATGCTTAACATCATTAGCTTTAGGGAAATGAAAACTAAAACCACAATGAGATACCACTATACACTCAACAGAGGAGCTAAAATAAAGACAGTTGACAATACTAAGCTCTAGCAAGGATGCAGAGCAATTGGAATGCTCAAATATTGCTGGTGGAAATGCAGAGTGGCCCAGCCACACTGGAGAACAGTTTGGCAATTTCTTATGAAGTTAAACAAACATGATATCATTCAGTGATCTCCTTCCTAGATATTTACAGAAGGTAAATGTCTAAACAAAATGTCTATACAAAAACCTAAACACAAATGTTTACAACATCTTCATTTATAATCTAAAGACTGGAAACAACTTATTGTCCATCAACTGGTAAATGAATAAACACATTGTGGTACATCCAAACAACAGAATATTACTCACAAATAAAAAAGGAACAAACTACTGATCTGACCTGGATGAATCTCAAAAACGTTATGTTAGCTGAAAGAAGCCAGACAAAAAAGGCTATGTGCTATAGATTCTATTTACATTCAGAATGAATAAGCCAAAATTATAGGGAGAGAAAACAGATTAGTCCCTGTTAGGGCATGGGGGTGAGGGAAAGGAGCTGATTACAATTCCTAATTAAAGTGTCAGCTTGGCTACAGGATACTTATCTCCATCTCATATGAATCTAACTGCATGGGAATATATTTTATAACATATCAGTTAGACATCTTGAGTGAGACATTATTTTATTAGAAAATTAGAATTCTTCCATGAAATATATGATTTTAAAAGAAAAAAAGTATTGAGAGGCCAGTATAGATGTTTGTGAAAAGATAGAAAGTGGATAAGAAAAATCAAGACACTCTTCATAGAGGAAGTAACTATAGTTGTGATTCAAAGCAAACCAAATGTATTGCTACATATAATTTCAAATGGATCTCGGTAAGGAGTTGGGTTATGCTAAACAAAAGGCCTCAATAGCTTCCCCAATCAGGACGGGTTGAGGTGTGCGGGTTGGAGGAGGGGCTTCAGAGAGTTGAATTGCTCTGTGTAATGAAGGTGAGGGACTACGATACTGGGGAAGGGTAGGAAAGGGTGGGGACCAGGAGGAGAGAAGACAGCCATACCAGCATGGTGGGGCATTTGCATGGTGGAGGGAGGAAGAGTCAAGAGACCCCAGGGAAGAGCACCCCAAAAGGGTCTCCCTCTGACTCTGAGTGCCACTTTCTGCAACCATCAAGCCGGCTCTCAGGGCTGGAGTTTTCTAAGCAGGGACAGGAGAGCCCATGCCCCCAGGGAGCCTATCTCCAGGCAGCCCCCTCCAGCAAGAGGCAAGGATGCCACGTTCCTTAGGCCACCTCATCATTGCCCTAGACTCTGCCTTGGGGGAAGTGTCTCTGTTAGTCAGCCAGAAAGTACTTCTCCAGATCTACCTTGGAGGAAAATTTCTTTTAATGAGAAAATTCGGTTCAGGTAGAGAAAATTGATGAGCTCTCATGCTAGTATATTCCTTCAAGAGGATGCTCTCTGTCTCCATTAGAACTGAGGGCATGTATTCTTTCCAAATATATTTGATTCTTCTAATAGAAGAGTGCTGTCTTCTGTCTGTGCCATGTTTGGGGTATAGGGTTAGGCTATCTTAGGAGTTTGGGCTTAGAGAAAGGAATGGGTTGGCTTAAGCTTTGTCGCCCACTTTGCCTTCTAAAAGGTAACAAGGGGCATGGAGGGAAGCTAACCATGGTATTGCACACCACCCCCATCCTGAGGATCTTCATTTGCACCTGCTCAGATGTCCTATTTTAAAAATAATTTGTGTTTTTACAATACACTCATTTACAAAAACAATACCAAAACAAAACAAAGACAAACCAAAACAAAACTCTACTATAAAAGCATTCAAGGGTTTGTCAAAATGAGAGAAACCAATAAAGACTCCACTTTAATATCTGGCTCACCCACTCTAGCATCTGCTCCCTCACTATTTTGAACTCTACGTAGCCAAAGGGTAAGAGACAAGCAGCATACTTGTCACAGAGTTGGAACTGGGAAGTTTGGGGTAGCTAGATCTAACTTCAAAGAGGTGGGGAGAAACCTGTGACCCTGAATCTGTTAGTGGGAAAAAACTGCCAGTTGCCCTCAAGATCACTTACCTTCCTGATGGAGGCTGGAGAGGTGGGCCCTGTTCCCCACCTCTACACTTTACCTTAATGTAGCAGGTCATCGCCTTCTCCTTTCTCCACCTTGCACATTCTCTAGAGCAGTAGGGGAGACAGTGAGTCCAGCTCTGCCTGTGTAGGCTGGGACCAGGCAGAGGCTGCTATGGGCCTTGGTCACCTCCCGGCCCCAAACAGAAAGTGTCTTATGCTTAATGGCCCTGTTCGTGGTTAACCAGTTTTCCCTTCCTATCAATCCCAGAGAAGATGCAGCTAGCTCTGAGTGGAATGTGTACACGAAAATGAGTGTAGTAATCTTGCCTTGCTGACCATTGGACTCTGTGTCTTGGGGATGATAAAGTAGTACCCTTTCTCTCCTCTTCTACCCCCAACAGGGGAAGACCAGAGGGAAGGGAGAGCAGAGGAAATCTTCAGCAAGCCTAAGGGAATGAGGAGAATGCTATTTATAAGGAATCTCTACTTATCTTTAATTAGCACTCATGTCACTCTCTGATCACTGGAGTTGGAACTGGATTCAAAGTTAAGACACGAAAACTGACTTCTGGCTGGGCCAGCTCTCACATCCTCTCCTCCTTCTCCTTCCTGACCTCAGGACAGTTCAGCTCTAAAGGGAGTCGGCTACAGAACATTTTCTTAAAGTCAGTGGTACTTTGCCTTCTAGAAAGAGTTGCTAGTGTCCAGTGGACCCAAGTGGGCAGACACTGGGTGAAGGTGCATGTATAGGGGTACTGCCATGGTGGACCTAGGCTGGCCAGGGCAGGGCCAAAGAATAGGGGATGAGCTGCTTAAGGATTTGTTGTGTCTTTGTTGTTAATCTGTCTGGGAACTGAACTTGGAACTCCACAGTGAGTTCTCCCCACTAGGTGTGTATCTTGGAGAAGGGAAGCCCTTCACCAAGGAGTCTCTTCATGGTGCTTGGCTTGATGACATCACCACAGGGCAAAGGGATCACTTGACCACCCATGGTGGAAATATTCATGATGAGGTCACACAGCTGCTGAGGGAAAGTGAGGGAAAGGCTGGGGATAGAATGAGTGGGAAAGGAAGAAAAAGAATGATTGAATGAAGGGAAAGAAAGATCTAGCTAGTGAGAAAGAATGAAAATGCCCTCACCATCTCTAATCATGAACTCTCCCTCCACACACACACAGACTTGACGGAGGCCCTCCCTCCTTGAGGTTGATTGGGACACTGTAGGGCACACTGGTGCCATCTGAGAAGTGCTTGGGGTTTGTCTTTGAGCATGAAGAGAATGTCTACAGGAATGTCAAGCTGGCCATCAACCTCTTGGTGCGGATGACTTTAGTGCCTTCCTTCCAGCTATGCCACTGAAGGGGAACAGAATTTGCCACCCCAAAATATCTCTCTTTGGCATAAGGATTATCTTGAGCTGGTTATTTTTAAGAACTATCAAACACATAAAAATTTCTGAAAACCTAGTAGAAGTTACCCTT
The DNA here is from genome assembly GCF_041296265.1 of Equus caballus. Taxonomy (NCBI): domain Eukaryota; kingdom Metazoa; phylum Chordata; class Mammalia; order Perissodactyla; family Equidae; genus Equus; species Equus caballus. The sequence continues at coordinate 51,010,867 of NC_091701.1, read as the reverse complement.
TTTAAGAGACAATCAGAAAATTTGTGAGGGTGTCTCCCTCTCTGTACCAAAAGAGGATGACTAAGTCTCTAGAAACCTTTAATAACAGAGAAGACAGTGATTTTAAATCTGCATAACAATCAAAGCTGTGCTTTGCCTGATAACCTCCCATAACTGACTCCCCGATCACCCAACATCTTTTTTTGTCTTTAACTGGAGATGGTATTTAAGGTGATGGCTTGGGCCATTTCGGGGAGTTATTCAGTTTTTCTGAGCATCTCCCATGTATACAGGAAGTATACATATTATTAAACTTCTTTTTGTTTTCCTCCTGTTAATCTGTCTTTTATTACAGGATGGTCTCAGCAAACAGCCTAGAAGGGTAGAGGAAAAATCATTTTTTCTCCCCAGCACTATGATGGTGCCAAAGTAATTCGATGGAAAAAGAATTTTTTTTTCTACAAATAATGCTTACTCACTGCACTTGGTAGGTGGTGTGGGCCTGGTATCCATTGATTCATGGTTCTCAGGACGGCAGAGGGAATAAATCAAAATCTGACTCACAACTAGAATATAGAACTATGTACTGGGGGGCTTTGGGGAGAAGCAGAAGAAGAAGAAAAGAACATTGGTAACAGATGTCAGCTCAGGTGCCAATCCTTAAAAAAAAAAAAAAAAAAATCTGAAAGCAATGTGCACGTCGTCCTCCACACGACAACCTCAGGTTGTTTCACTGTCGACTTAGATCTTAAGCCCAGTGGGTCCAGTGAGTATGTAAAGCTGGAGAGTATTGGCTTGAATGCTTATTTGTCCTCCTCAGGTTTCCATAGGGAGGTAATTTCCACATGCTTTCAGGATGGAAAAGTTAGGAAGGATCCTTTGAGCTTCTCCGTCCAGAGACAGGAGTGATATCATTGGAGGAGCGTCTGGGGAAGGAACTGAGCATGCTCAGCTCAGGCCCTTCTGCCTAACTCCTGCGTCCTGTCCTTCTTTTGGTTCTGCAGAGATTGAAACGTATGTGTTTACTGCCCCTAAAACCCAAACGTGGTGCTGAATTTGATCGCTGCTCTTTTATTAAGACCAACTATCCCGCACTTCAACCCATAAATGCCAGAATTTAGTGATGATGGAGACGACTCACATAGACCGTCTTTGCTTGAGCTCATTTAGTCTTATACCTCTATGCCTTTGCTCTCGCTGTCCCTGCTGAGAAAACCCCTCTTGCTGATTCTATCTTCGGTGAACTACTGCTCGTCTTTCCAACTGAGCTCAAGCATCACTACAGGAAGCCTTCCTTGACTACCTCTCATTTGATTAAACATTCTGTTTACTAGATATTTAGGTGATAAAAGTGATACACTCTTATTTTTAAAGGACACAAAGATGTATAATTGAAACAATAAAAAGTTCACTAACTTTCATTCTCTAATTCTCCTCCTCTGAGATACCCAATGTTAAGAGTTTGGTATGTATAGTTGCACTTCTTTCCCTAGCCAGATACAAACTGATACACACCTATGTACACACACGTTGGTCGTTCCTTTCCTGTCACACACACACAAAAGGGTCACATTACACACAGGACTCCACAATTTGCTTTCCTTCCCTCTTTCATTTAATAAGATATCATGGGCATCCTTCTATTTTAATTGTAATGTCATAGGTCACAATTTGATACTTGTACAATGCCTAATGTTATTGCTTTTTTTTTTTTAAGAAAAACTCGCTATGTTATCTAAGACTTCCAAGACAAGATGATTACTAGTGGTGTCTTACTCCTGCTTTAAATGGAAATGTATTTAACAATTTATTATTTAATATGATGTTTATTTTTAATATTTGCTAACTAATCTTTATCAAGTTAAGATGGAATCCTGCTAATTCTACTTTAATTCAAGTTTTTATTAGGAAAAGCTGAATTTTTCAAATGAATTTTTGACATATTTCTACTTAATCTATGACTTTTCTCATTTAACTTATGTTTATAGGTTTTTAAAAATGTTGAAGCATTTTGCATTCTTGAAATAAGCCTTTTTTGGTCATTGTATTATTGCTTTACCATACTGCTGGGTTCCATTTGTAATACAGTATTTTACTTATTTAGAAATTGAAAATATATATCTATAGCTGAAATTGCTCTGTAGTTTCTTTTTTCTATCTGTCAAGCTCTATGTCTCTATAGCACCCTAGTCATAACTCTATCATACTACTTATTACCCTGATGAGAATAATAAATCTAATTGTCTATGAATCAGCAACTGAAGAGCAGGAACCAGGTCATATTTGATTATCTGTCCTTTGTATTGAACATAATGCCTAGGACAAGGTAGAAGCTCAATGAATCTGTGTTGAATGAAGGAATGAACAGCTTTTAGAAACATTTTCCTGTAATCTAATTTTCCCTACTGTTGGTAGTTTGCCATATATTATATCTTTGTACCTCTTTTGTTCCAATGCCAGTAATGTCCATGCTTCTGTCTTCACTAGTTCCCTTGCAGAAATACCCTTGTTGACTACAATACTGCAGTTAAAATGAAGAAACTAGGGCCACATGTGTCAACATGGATAGATCTCAAAAGTATAAAGTTAAACAAAAAAGCCAGGATATGTATAGCATATGCTATCTATCTAGAGTTTTAAAAATGCAAACAACACTGTGCACATGGGCTAGTAATGTGTTGTTGGCTGTCCCCTGATTCCAGCCTTTCTGTGCTCTCTTCTGTATTACAAGGGGCTGGAAACCTATAAACTACATGTCACAGGCTCCCTTGTCACCTGATTTCTGGTTAGGTTTTGCCAGTGCCTTGCACTGACAAAGAGGTTAGAAAACAGAAGAAAGGTAGATGCTATTTTCCTTTCTCTTCCTGGCAGTGCTTCCAGAAATGATGGCAGCAGCAATAGTAGGAGTTATTGCTGAAATGAGCATTTCAGTAGGATCAGTGGCTATTCTGGCAGCAATAGTTCCAACTGATAGCAACTTAACAGGGAAGAAGCCAAGTGAGCAGATACTCTGATCTCATTCTCCTCTTCTCCTCAGCCTCTTGCCAGCACTTCCCACTGGCCAAGACCAATCGGAAGTCAGAGATCAAGGGAGTCCAGTGTGGCGGTCTGTACTGCTCAGTTGTCTGAGCACAAAGAAAAGTGGAGAGTTAATCTGGAGGGGAAAATGGATGAAACTGAACATAGCCCCCTTATTCTGTTTGCGTCTTCAGCCCTTTGTAACCAATTCTCAGTATTAAATCTCCCTTTATATGAAATACATAAAGTGGTTTCTATTTTCGTGACTGGACAGTCTCTGACTCAGTATAATTTATGGATACAAACATATGTAGCAAAGAACAATAACTTGCATGGGAATAAAAACTCCATCCTCAAGATAATGGTAACCTCTGGATGGAAGAGGATAGAATGGAATTGGGGTAAGTACACAGGCAGAATCCTGTGTATCTGAAATATTTAATTCCTTCCTTCCTTCCTTTCTCTCTCTCTCTCTTTCTTTCTTTCTTTTTTTCTTTGAGGAAAATTAGCCCTGAGCTAACATCCACTACCAATCCTCCTCTTCTTGCTGAGGAAGACTGGCCCTGAGCTAACATCTGTGCCCATCTTCCTCTATTTTATATATGGGATGCCTGCCACAGCATGGCTTGATAAGCAGTGCAGGGGTCCATGCCCGGGATCCCAACTGACAAACCCTGGACAACCGAAGCGGAGGGTACAAACTTGACCTCTATGTCACTGGGCAGCTCCCTGAAATATTTAATTTCTTAAGCTGGAAGATAAATATATGGATATTTCTAATGTTATTCTCTATGGTTGTTATATTATTCTCTATTTTTTCAAATGCCAGAACTATTTAACTATCCTCATAATTACATATGTGTGTCTATATATATATATATGAATAAGTCAATGAATGAACAAATAAATGAGACCTGACTCTGAATTCTGACTCTGTCATTTAATAATTATTTGAACTGAGATGAATTAAGCTGCTTAAGTTCTCTTAGTCTTTGCATCCTCATCCATAAGGATAATAGTATCTACCTTTCAGGACTGTTGTGTTGATTGAGATAATATATGCAAAGGTCCCAGCACAGAGCCTAGCACATGGCAAGCCCTCAAAAAATCATAGTTTCCTTTTTCTTGAACTTCCAGGAAGAATATGGGCTTGATTTTGATAAATTTTTAATTTCAACAATTGTGCTGTGTCTCAAGGAGGTGCTTTCATTCCTTTCTTTTTTTAAAGCCTTTAATGTTCCCTCTCTGATTACAAGAATGGTAGTTGTTCAGTGTAGAAAATTTGAAAAACACAGAAACACATAGGGATGAAAATTAAAATGTACTGTAATTCTACCCCTCATAACTGCTATAAATTTGTATAAATATTAAAAATTATGATAACACTATATAGTCCCATGACATGATTCTTTAACTTCACAACATAAGGTAAGCATTTTCCTGTGTCAAATATTCTATGACATCACTTCTGCTGGCTGTATAATATTCAAGTGGTTGAGATATTTAGGTTTCTCTAATATTTCACTGCTATAATTAATGCTGCATCGCACTTCCTTGTTGATAAATCTTTGCCTGCATTTCTTATTATTTTCTTGGACAAAATACTTGTGGAGATCTTAGTCAAATTATATGTGCATTTGATGACATTTTATGCCTATGGCTATCTTTCTTTCAAGAAAGATTGTACAAAAAGAAAGAAAGAGGTATTGTGCCTCTAGCACTGTTAGAGAGTACTACTGTTCCACACCAGGAATTGCTTTTAAAAAGAGAAACTGGATCAGACATGGACTTACTAGTGGAATCTACAATAGACTCTAACTGGTTTTATTGTTTTATTTTATTGAGGTAACTGGTTTATAACATTATATAAATTTCAGGTGTAAGTCATTATATTTCGATTTCTGTGTAGATTATATCATGCTCACCAACCAAAGACTGATTACCATCCATCACCAAACACAAGTGTCTAATCACCCCTTTCGACCTCCTACCGCCCCCCCCCCCACCTCCATCTTGTAACCACCAATCCAGTCTCTGTCTCTATCTGTTTGTTTGGTGTTTGTTTTTATCTTCTATTTATGAGTGAGAGCATATGGTTTTTGACTTTCTCCCTCTGACTTATTTCTGGTTTGATGTTTAAAGAATACCAGCAAAGTGCTGCATCTTCGAGGAGCAGAGGACTTCCATGGGCCGTTGAAACCTAATTTTAACAGGTTGCCATGCAGAGGGATTCCAGTCAACCTCTATCTGGAATCAACTAAACATAGATAACAGCTGGAGGTGATTTGGGAACCAACTGATCTTCCCGTTTCCTAAAGCCAGACCCGATAGTAATACAGTTGGAAAATGATGGAAAATGAGCCAAGTGCTCTGCTCCTGGCCAAGCCCTGAGACTTGGATTTCTTGTGTCTTTAACATTCAGCTGTTACGTTTTCCCTGCCTCCAGTTTGAAGGGTCTTAGACCCACTCTGAACTGTTTAATGAGAAAGAGAAAGATAGCAAAAAGCATCAGCTAATAAGAGCTTCCATTCTTTCTTAATTAATTTCTGCAACTCTAAACCTCTGGCATCTGCCAGTTTCACTCTGTATTGGAGCCAATGAATTTCAAAAATAATTAAAGTTAATGAGCTGCTCTTTGTGATAGGACCCTGAAAACTTAACAGCCATAATTAGTAGGAAGTACAAAGTGGGCAAAATGTCACTTGCTGATGAACACAATTTCCTCATCTTGTTGATGCAAGAATCCTGCCCATATGTGAAAGTGATGCTCTGCTGAGCCAAAGAAGATGTGTGAGAATGGGTTTACAAATTGAAAGCAAATTGAAGGACAAGTATCAATCTTGAAAACAATTTCCCTAGGCTAAAATCAGACCATTCCCCCAAAGTTCCAAAATTATTCTGTCAAAATATTGGTAAGAATTCATGGTAAAGTCTCTGGCAACCTTAGAGGGTCAGTCATCACAGCCAAAATAGAGCATCAAACTTTCCATCCATTAGTAACAAAAATAGACATGGAAATTGTGGGCTCAGAGGAGTCAAATACTAAATTGGTGGCAGGTCTTTTAGAGTTTAGTTTGGGCAGGATTTTTCAGTGTGAATTTCTTGAAAGCAAATGCAAGTAGAGTCTGGAAATGGTGGAAATGGCTCAGTGGCTGGAAGAAAGTGACAGATCTGAGCAGGTGGAAACTCATCTAAATGTGGGGTTTCCTCAAGGGATCCTGCACATATCTGCATTCTACTAAGATGATTTTAGGTGGTAAATGGCCAAACGTTTTTTCATCTTAATGGTTATGGATTTATTATAATTCATATTTAAAACATTTGAGTAGCACATCAAAATCTTCACTTTACATTTATAGGAATAATATACTTTTTCTTTCAAAATAAATGCATGTAAGTTTGAAAAATGGGATGAGTTTAAAAATTAAATATAAATGTAGGAAGAATTTGGTTCTGCCAAAAATCGAAAATTTGGAATGTTGGAGAAAATTTCAAGGTAACTATTCTAGGATCTTCTAATTATTTCTCGAGCTTTAAAATGTACTATATTTCGTCAAATCTAAGGTGTTAATTGTAAAATGAACTATTATTTTATCTACCATGAAGAAACAAGAAAATGTAGAAACAACTAAACTATGGCCTATGCTTTCTTAGCACTTAAAATTTTCTTTTATGTTTAATGAAAGCTCTCTTTTAGACTTACTAGGCATAATTTTTTATCATATATTGCAGTGCTGTTTCTGTGCCTTCCTGTATGTACAGTAACTTTTCATTTCAACCTAAATCATAGTGTAATCTTTTTGAGGACATTTTAACGACGATAAAATCTCAAGTCCTGTGGTACCAACAATTCACGTAACTCATATGAAGTGACAGCTGAGCGGCTACAACCACTTCCGCACGCACAGGCTGTGGCAAAGCTTTCTTGCTGCATCTGACTTCAAAGGAATAAAAAGGTGAAAAAAATGTGCATCTTAGACTCAGTGACATACAATAACACCTTCTTCAAGGTTCTTTTTAAAGGTCACTCGGAATTGTTTCCTTTCTTGTGTCCTGGGCTTTTTCCAGGAACAGAGATCATCGACAAAGGTGAGGTAATTTAGAAGGCCTTCAAGGAAATAATGAGTTGATATCAGAGCACTGTGACACTTCATATCACCCCGTGATGTATGGAGTCCTGACTCAGTCATAGCCAGGCTGGTGCTACTGGGCAATTTCATGCAGCATCTCATTGCTCAGTTGTGATATTTGTGCAAAACCCCAACCAACTCCAGAGTAGAGTTTATGCAGGATTTACCTTTGTGGCTTCATCACCCTCCATGCCTTGCACAAAACAGGTAATAGATGAACAATAGTTGACAGGACAGTTAGTTGTAGATACTTTACAATCTCACTCCTCAGTGAAATAATGATCTTTCAGTAGTGATATCCTCTAATAAATACTCACTAGGAGTGAGCATTATGAGGACTTACTATGGGCTCAAGCACTGTTCTAACTGCTTTACATTTGTTAACTAATTTACTACTTAACAACCCCAAGGTAGATACTGTTATTATCCTGATTTTACCTATGAGGAAACTAAGGCACAGAGCAGTCCGTTATCTTGCCCAGGATCACACAGCTGTGAAATGTCAGAGCCAGATTTAAACCCAGGCAATTTGGATTATCATTCATGCACTTAACCATTATTCTTTATTGCCTCTACCATATAATGCTGAAGATCTATAACAAAAGAATAAAAATGCATGTGATTGTCTAAATCTACAGCTACTTAGTAAATATATAAAGTAAACCATGCTCTCTGGATCCTCAATAAACATTTGTGTACTGATTGTTCAAAGAATGAAGCAGAAAGCAGTACTCCATGGTGAGTTAAAGTTAACAATAACAAAGCCCATGCTGTCAGCGAACGCGTTGGAGAAGGATGGAAGACTGGCCATAAGACTTTGACCATGAAGTTGAGGCAAAATGTCAAACCAAGGCAAAAGGTTGCAGGCTCTTCAAAACTCACCTATTGTAGATCCACTACTTAGCATTCAGGTGTCCTTGCATGTGCCAGCCAAGGGTTAAGTCCAGGCCTTATTTTGACCACACAGCCCTGAGACAGTATTTGGGATTTAGTGAGCTGCAGCAATGAATTACCTTGACCTGAAATGGAGTATTATGAAGTCTCAAGTCATTGTCTGGATACCGGCAGGCTGTGGTGAATACCGCGTTAGGGAAGTTAATTAAATTGAGAAATTGAATTTTTCTTTTTTAAAGAAATGGCCATTGGGTGTTAATCAGCTGTAAAGAAGAAAGCAGAAAGCCAAGGGAATCCATAAAAGCTTTGCCCTGTAAGCACAGTTACCTCACCTCTGACCTCCATAACTGAGAAAGAATTTGGCTCCTGAAATATTCTCTGTGAAGTTAGCCGCCTGAATCACTGCCACCAGCAAATGAGTTTTCTCTACTAAGAACGAATTCTCCTGAACTGCTGAAACAAAAGTCTGTGTTCCCAAGCGGCTATTATTTATTTGGAAGATTGCTAGAGATACTGCAAAATCTGTTCCCTATCCCCACCCCCTTGCCTGGAAGCTGCAAGCTGTGGTATTTAGCCTCTGGTCATAGGGAAGAAAACTCACAGAAAGGAAAAACCACGGAAAAAGTGATATGCCAGGGTGAAATGTGAAAACTGCCTCACAAATATGGAGACACACGTAAAATGAGCAAGGAATAAAGAAGGAGGGGCTTATTTCCTGCACTGCCTCGGACCTTTCAGATAGTCCACATGACTGAATTACTGATTTTTGATTGCACCAGATATTTGGCGGCAGGCAAGGAAGAGAGGCTGAACTCTACTGATTTTGAACTCTGACTCAGCTGTAGCAAATTACTGAACAGCTGCCACAGGTCGTATTCAGAAGTTTCCATTTCTCCCATGTCAATAGCCTGGAGATTTTCGCATTAAAATGTTAATATATATCACTGTGAAAACAGCTAGATGTTGCAGTAGCACTGCTGGTACTGCTTCTGCCACTACTCAGTACAAACTCTTGCTAAGTTTCCCTTTTGTGAAAACATATTCCCACCTGGTGAGTTGGCTGGGAATATCACAGGGTTGTATCACTTCCTCCAAGGAAACCATTTAAGGCATTGCTGCAAATCCTTATGTCACCTCCACGTCCTGTCTAATCACATGGTTCTATAAAAATAACATATTTGGAGAAATATCCCATTTCATCCATTCCTATCCTACCCCATTTAGTGTTCTGAACATGCATTCTATTTCAAATGAAATGCCCCTAGTCTGATGAATGCCGAAAATGGAATCCTTTTGAAGAAACAAAAACCAAATAGTTATACAAGTAACAATATTACTCTAGTGTATTTATATTTTTTGGCAAGTGCAGTCCCTGGCTCATAGTAAATACTCAATATTTATCAAACAACTAAAGCATAAATGTGTGGTGGATATCAGTAACGCAGCTAGACATTTTGGAGACACTCCCAACCTCATGCCTTGCTCACTGTCTTCTAGTCACTTTTTCTAATTGATGGCTCCTGACTGCTCTGGATCTCCCTGTGTCCTGACTCTGCTATGACGGCCAAGGCTCAGGTAGTGACCTGGAAAGCTCTTTCAGTTCCTTCCACATCCTTAGGAGCACAGGTTCTGCCTCCCTCTCCTCTCTGTGTTCTGGAGTGGGTTACCCAGGGGCTAGGGATGCAGGATGGGGATGTGGGGAGCACAGGGGCTTATTTGCTAGCTCCAGGTACCCCTAGATTCTTCCTTGGGGACTCTCTGCCTCTTCACCCTTTCACCTGTCATGTCCCACCCATCTGTCAAGTTTAAGGTGGCAGCAGCTACATCTATACAAGAGAGCCCAGAGACAGTGCCAACAGAAAAATGGACATAGGACATGGACAGTTTTCTAGGGAAAATACGCAAATCTCCAAGAAAAATAAGCAAAAAGAACAAATCCCATTGGTTGTCAAAAATGAAAAATCAAAAGCAATAGGATATACCTATGAGAAAGACAAAAAGTGAAAGGAATGAGGGAGAGGATATGGAAAAGGCATTCTCACTGCTTGGGGAATGTAAATTCATACGATTTACTGGAAGACAATTTGGAATATGTACAAAATCCTTAAAGAAGGATACTGTTGAATTCACGAATTTCACTTCTAGGAATTTTTCCTAAGGTAAAGAAATTAGACAAGATACATATATATATACATGGATGTACAATACAGCAAGATTTACTACAAAAAATGGGAATTTGGCTAAATAAATTTTGCTGTGTTCTTACAATGGAGTATTATGTGAGCATGAACATGATGATGTATATATATATTTGACATAGAAAAACATTTTGAATATTGTGTTCAGTGAAAAAACCAGATCACAGAGCAGTTGATTGGATATGATCATATTTTTGCAAAATATTTCTGGAATGTTTATGCTTAGATAAAAGTGTGGAAGGATATATACAAAATATTAACAGTGGTGAGAGTATGGAAGATTTACATTTTAATCTTTCTGCTAATATGTATTTGTACTTTCTGGCAAAGTATGTGTGCTATTTGAGTAATAAAAAAATGCTCATGTGCAGTGAAAAAAATATAGGTAAGTTCTCATTTTTCTATTCCTAATAAGAAAACCCACAAAATTATAGTATTTTAAAGCTGGAAGCTTTCTTAAAGAATACTTTAATGCCTTATTTTAAAAATAAGGGGACTAAGGCTCTGGGAAGTTAACTGACTTGCCCGAAGGTGTCACCCTGGGGCCATGTCAGAGTGAGGGGCTGAAAAGAAAAAACCTGCACAGTTTTTCCCTCCTGAGTAGGGAAAAACCCACTTCTCCCCTACTCCTGTGTCCTTTACTCTCACACGGAACACTCACTTCTAGTCACCAAATGTGTGGAGGTCTTTCCTCACAGCAAGCAATTCTCTGTGACACCAGCTGGTATCCTACAATTTAACTCAGTTCTGACACTACCTACCCAGAGATGGAGTCAGAATCCACAGGTTAAGGGCTCCATCCCACAAGACTGCTCCCATCCCACTTCAAAATTCAATCGCAAGCAGTAGGCCCCCAGGTTACCCACAACTGCTATCCGATTTGGCTGCAAATTGGAGGTTCCCATGACCTCCTCCTCAGTTTTGATTACTTTGCTAGAAGGGCTCACAAAACTCAGGGAAACACTTATTTACATTTACCAGTTTATTGAAGAATGTGATGAAGGATACACATGAACAGCCAGATGAAGAGATACACAGGGCGAGGTCTGGGAGGGTCCGGAGAGCAGAAGCTTCTGTCCCTGTGGAGTTGGGATGCATCACCCTCCCGATGTGGATGTGTTTGCCAACCTGGAAGCTCTCCAAACCCTATACATTTAGGATTTTATGGAGGCTTCTTCACGTAGGCATGATCAATCATTAACTCCATTTTTAACCCTTCTGCCTTCTCAAGAGAACCGAGAGTAGGGCTGAAAATTCCAAGCTTCTAGTCATGGCTTGGTCTTTCCAGTGACCAGCCCTCATCCAGGAGCCATCCAGGAGCCTACCTAGAGTCACCTCAATAGAACAAGACACTCCTATTACCCAGAAAATTACAGGAATTTCATGAGCTCTGTGTTAGGAACTGGGGGCAGAGACCAGTATATATATTTCTCATCATAAGTCCCAATATCACAGGGGCAGAGTCCGAATCTGAACCCAGAACAGCATCTCATTGCTCTTTCTAAAGTGACATGGTACCTGAGAAAGGGGCTCAAGCACAGAAGTGTTGCTAGGAGGGCTGTGTGGCCTGTGCAGCCCTGTCTGTGGGCACAGGTATTCTCTGGCTCTCAGATCTTGATAATGGCCCAGACCATGGTCTGTGGAACAGCTGAGGGAAAACTCTCAGAGCCTGAAAAATGCTCTACCAGCCTGCCTGACAAGCTGTATTTTCCCATTTGGCAGGTGAAATCCTCTCTAGAAAAATGCTATAGTATAAAGAACTCCCTTCTCTGAGATGTCAATGACATCTTTCATGAGGAAGTCTCTAAGGTGATAAACTAGATGCCAAGAATAATTAAGCAAGCCCTACAGCCAAGTGCAGACTAAATGGATGAGCCTCCATTCAGTGCAGGTTGGGCCCAGTGAATAGATCAGCTGAGATCAATAAAAGAAAAAATAATTAGAGATTCTTGCTCATGTGTGCTGCCCTTGCCGTGAGGTTAGTTCTCGAGGTGACATCAAGGGCCTCACTAATTCAACTCTGGCATCTGGGTGACACTCTGGATTGATTCCTGCATCTTTACATCTCTATAAGGGGCAATTAGCCTATATGCAGAGGAACCTTAGACAGGGCACCTTCCCCCAATGTCTCCACCCAGCCTCCACCTCCTGATGACACCCAGCCTCCCTTAGGCTTCCTCCAGGGACTTGGACCAAAATCCAATAAGATTTCAAATCATTTTCTTCTGGTCAGGCAAAGGGCCATCTTAACATCTTGGTGCTCGTTAGCAGAATATTTTCAGTTCAATAACAATACCATCTTCAGTTATGGAGTTGATGTGGCAGCTATATATTTTTCCTCAGCTGTCTTTTGTACTTTTTCCATGAATGGATCTTTTCTCCTGGCTTTCCAGGGGGCTCAGGGCTAGGAGGAGGACTCAAGTATGTCCTGGAAACTTACCCAAATGGTGAACCCTCCTTGCAATATTTGGGTTAGGTTGGGCTGTATATAACAGAAGAACATACAACATCTGGCTTAAATTGAGAACAGTTTCTTCTCAGTGGTGCTCCATCCCGGCTGCACCCGAGTATCAACTGAGGGGCTTAAAACTATTGATGCTTGAGTCTCAGTCTCAGAGATTCTGATTGCAGGAGCCTAAGGAATTAGATTTAAAAAAGAAAATAACCCCCTTTTCAATGGCCTTTAACCTTGGTGGCACGTTAGAATCACCTGGGGGTGATTAAAAAAGCAATGCCTTGCCCGGGCTCCACCTCGAGATGATGATTCAATTGGCCTGTGGAAGGGACCAAGCACTGGTAGTTTTAAAGCTGTCTCAGGTGATTCTAATATGCAGCCAGGGTTGAAATCCACTGACCTAGATGCTCTAAATTAGCTTAAGTGACCTGACCTGGATGAGTTCCAGAGTATTGAAAGCACTTGCAAATGAAATTGTTGAACCTCTTTGATCTTCTTAAGGAACTGTGAAGATTGTGTTGGAGGAATATTAGGGGTGGCTTTGGGAAGACATGAGGTGAGCAAATATGATCCCAATTTTCAAGAAGTCAAAAAGAAAAAAAACAGAAGGCGCTCTAATCTGTAGTTCTGGCAACTTGGCCTTAAGCCCAGGTAATATTTCTTCTTACTCAGAGTTGGAGAATGAGTGAGGCCCTTGGGGAGGAGAGGAGCTGTGTGATCTGGACAGGGTGGGGTGGAATGAGAGGAAGGGGAGAAGAACTCCCTTCTGTGGCATAGGAGAGGGGGGCAGGAGAGCGAAGAGCTTCTAGCATACGTGGAAAGGACATTGGGAACTCCATACTGAGTGTGGTGAAAATGAGATCTTTCTAACGCTCTGGGATTAGTGTAAGTCCTGCTGTTCCAAAAAGGGATAGAAAGCAAGGTATGCTGAACCCATGGGAGGACAGAGAAGCCAGCAGATTGCCCTGTGAGAGCTGGTGCCTGTGAGTCTCCGTCACTGGTCAGCCAGCTCATCCATTGTCCTTTAACCGGTTGGCCTCTGACGGCCTAACCACCTGGATTTGGGGGTCCTTTTTATTAGGTGAGCATCTACCTGTCCTAAAGATTTCTTTAAAGAGTTAAAAACACCCTGAAAAGGGCATTTGGCTTGCTGAAAGTGAGGAAATAGAATCTGGGTCCCCTGGCCCAGTGTTTTTTATATGTTGGGCCATTAGTTAGGACTCCCTGGTCATAGCTAATGGGACCCATTTCATTTACAATATTTATTCCACAAATATTATTCAGAGTCTTCTGTGCTTGGCCCTGAACTTACAGTGGAAAGACAACTATCAACAAGAAAACCCCAAACCAAATAAATACATAATTCTAAGTTGTAGTCAAATCGACAAAGACTAAGAACAGGATATTGTGTGAGAATAGTGGGAATGGGGTGGAAGGACAGCATTGGATTGGGCGCTTGGGTGAGGTCCCTTTGAAGCATAGGCATTTAAGCTGAGACCTAAAAGATGAGAAGGTATTATTTGGGGAAGAGGATTTCAGGCAATGGGAATACTATGGGGGAGGGTCGTAAGGAGGCAAATATATGGTTACAACATAATGAACAAGGACAGCAGGGGCCAGAAGTGAGGACTGAAAGGGAGCCCAGATTGTGGGGGCCTTGAAGGCTGCTGTGTAACAAATTACCCCAAAACTTACAGGCTTAAAACAATAAATGCTTATTATCCTCACGGTTTCTATGGGTCAAGAATTTGGGAGCAGCTTACCTGGATGGTTCTGGCTAGGCATCTCAGGAGGTTTTAGTCAAAAGGTTGGCCAGGAAGATGTGGAAGCAACCCAAGTGCCCATCAATGGATGATTGGATAAAGAAGATGTGATATATATACACAACGGAATACTAGGCAGCCATAAAAAAAGACAAAATTGTCCCATTCGCAACTACATGGATGAACCTTGAGGGCATCACATTAAGCAAAATAAGCCAGACAGAGAAAGACAAACACCGTAAGATTTCACTTGTATGTGGAATATAAACAAACTTACAGACAAAGAGAATAAATTAGTGGTTACCAGGGGAAGAGGGGTGGAGGGTGGGCACAAGGGGTGAAGGGGCATACTTACATAGTGTATGACAAACAATAATGCACAATTGAAATCTCACTATATTATAAGCTATTATGACAGCAATAAAAATTAAAAAAAAAAAATGTCAGCCAGGGCCTGCCTGGGGCTGGAAGATCCACTTCTGAAGTGGCTCACTTACACGGCTGGCAAGAAGAGCTTGTTGATGGTGGCAGTCCTCAGATCCTTTCAGCTTGGGCCTCTCCAAAGGCTGCTTCAGTGTCCTTAAGACAGAGCTGCTGGAGTCCCTCAGAGCGGGCAGTGTAAGAGAGCAAGGTGGGGTGGCAATGCCTTTTATGACTTGGTTTCGGAAGTCACACACTGTCAATTCCACCCCATTCTCTTTCTTAGAATTGAGTCACTAAGACGGGCCCACATTTCAGGGAAGGGAAGTTAGCCTTCACCATGTGAAGAGAGGAGTGTCAAAGAATTGGTGGATATATTTTATTTAATTAATTAATTTTTTAATTATTTTTTTATTGTGGTAACAGTTTCATAACATTATATAAATTTCAGGTGTGCATTGTTATATATTTCAATTTCTGTGTAGATTACAACATGTTCAGCACCCAAAGACCAATTACGATCCATCACCACACACAAGTGCCTAATCACCCCTTTCGCCCTCCTCCCTCCCCACCTCCCCTCTGGTAACCACCAATCTAATCTCTGTTTCTCTGTGTTTGTTTGTCGTTGTTTTTGTCTTCTACTTACAAGTGAGATCATATGGTATTTGACTTTCTCCCTCTGACTTATTTCACTTAGCATAATGCCCTCAAGGTCCATCCATGTTGTCACAAATGGCTGGATGTCATCGTTTCTTATGGCTGAGTAGTGTTCCATTGTGCATATATACCATATCTTCTTTATCCATTCGTCCCTTAATGGGCATTTAGGTTGGTTCCAAGTCTTGGCTATTGTGAATAATGCTGCAATGGACATGGGGGTGCATTTATCTTTATGCATTCTTTGGATAAATACTCAGCTGTGGAATAGCTGGATTGTATGGTAGTTCTATTTCTAATTTTTTGAGGAATCCCCATACTATTTTCCATAGGGGCTGCACCAGTTTGCACTCCCACCAGCAGTGTATGAGGGTTCCCTTCTCCCTACATCCTCTCCAACACTTGTTTCCTGTTTTGCTAATTATACCCCTTCTGACTGGAGTGAGGTGATAATCTCATTGCAGTTTTGATTTGCATTTCCCTGGTAGTTAGTGATGTTGAACACCTTTTCACATGCCTGTTGACCATCTGTATACGTTCTTTGAAGAAATGTCTGATCAGATCTTTTGCCCATTTTTTAATTGGGTTGTTAGTTTTTTGTTGTTGAGATGTTTGAGTTCTTTATATATTTTGGATATTAATGCTTTATCAGATATATGGTTTGCAAATATCTTCTCCCAGTTGTTTCGTTGTTTTTTCATTTTGTTGATGGTTTCCTTTGCTGTGCAGAAGCTTTTTAGTTTGATCTAGTCCCATTTGATTATTTTTTCTATTGTTTCCCTTGCCCCATCAGATGTGGTACATGAAAATATGCTACTAAGACTAATGTCAAAGAGCGTATTGCCTATGTTTTCTTCTAGAAGTTTAATGGTTCCAGGTCTTACATTCAAGTCTTCAACCCATTTTGAGTTAATTTTTGTATATGGTGTAAGATAGTGGTATAGTTTCATTCTTTTGCCTGTGGCTATCCAGTCTTCCCAACACCATTTATTGAAGAGACTTCCCTTTCTCCATTGTATGTCGAAAATTAGCTGTCCATAGATGTGTAGGTTTATTTCTGGGCTCTCGATTCTCTTCCATTGAACTGTGTGTCTGTTTTTGTGACAGTACAATGCTGTTTGGGTTACTATAGCTTTTAGTATATTTTGAAATCAGGGAGTGTGATACCTCCAGCTTTGTTCTTTTCTCCAGGATTACTTTGGCTATTTGGGGTCTTTTGTTGTTCCATATAAATTTTAGGATTCTTTGTTCTATTTCTGTGAAAAATGCTGCTGAAACTTTGATAGGGATTGCATTGAATCTGTAGATTGCTTTAGGAAGTATGAACATTTTATCTATGTTAATCCTTCCAATCCAAGAGCACGGAATATCTTTCCATTTCTTTGAGTCTTCTTCAATTTCTTTGAACAATGTTTTACAGTTTTCAATGTACAGATCTTTCACTTCTTTGGTTAAGTTTACTCCTAGATATTTTATTCTTTTTGTTGTAATTGTAAATGGGATTGTATTCTTAATTTCTCTTTTTGCTGCTTCGTTGTTAGTGTATAGAAATGCAGCTGATTTTTGAATGTTGATTTTGTATCCTGCAACTTGACCGTATTCATTTATTATTTTTAAAAGTTTTCTAGTGGATTCTTTAGAGTTTTCTATATATAAAATCATGTCATCTGCAAATAGTGATGGTTTCACTTCTTCCTTTCCAATTTGGATCCCTTTCATTTCTTTTTCTTGCCTGATTGCTCTAGCTAAGACTTCTAATATGATGTTAAATAAGAGTGGATATACTTTAAAAGCATTACATAGGTCATGGCAAGAGGCCAGTTGAAGCAGAACTGAGTGCTTTGTTATAAGGCTGTATGGAGCTCATGGATCCCTAGGACAGGAAGATATGAAGCTGCGCCTCAGCCAGGGCTAGGCCCAGGGGCTAGAATGCTGTCAGAACACTTTATCTTTATATCTAGTCCTCTCCTGTTGACTTCATTCCCCTTTCTCTTCAGATTGGCTTTCTTGCTTTCCCTGTCCACATGGTAGCACGTAATGTCCACATGGTAGCACATAATATCCACCGCCACCCCCACCCCCTGCTCCTGAGACTGTAAAACATTCATAGACCAACTAAGTTCAAGTCTCAATTCCAAGTTCCCGGGCCAGAGAATTGGATTGGCCAAACTTTGGTTAGATGTTCCCCTCAGGTCCAATCAACTGTGGCCAAGGCAGAGGGGACTTGTAGTATAAACATGGCTGCCAGTGGCCCAACTCTGTGGAAGGGGGTGAGAAAGGATGTTTCCTGAGAGAGAGACAGCTAGGTAGCACCCCAAACATGTCTACTTCAGCCTTTCTACCTGTCCTGTCAGTCTGTCATTTCATCCCACACAGCCAGTAGATTTTGTACAGGTGGTATTTCCATCAATCAGAGTCTTCTAGAAGTGGTTGAGACTTTGATCACAGGAATTTAAAAAGTGTAGCAGTCTTGCTTGTTAAAATGGCCTCAAGAAAGGACTCATGGAGCATTTTATGGGGCACTTTCAGAGACTTAAATAAAATTGTTTAGTCATAAAACAGTTGGAATTAATCAGTTTAACAAAAATATAAGAGGGCCATTTCAATGAGCTGGCTAGTGTAAGTCTTATTAAAATTAGAAATAGGAGCCCATACCTGTAGCGAGACAGAGCGTGAACAAACATCTTAATAGACTTATTAAAGTGTTTCCCAGGGCAATTCACCAGTGAAAGGCAGGAGCTTCTACCTTGGAAAAGCTGCCACAGAGAAAGAGGGCATCAAAAACTAAGTCTTGATGCTGTCCTTGTGGCTGTTTTCAGGCAGGGACTTCCATTCTTCCAGCAGGAAAGTCAGGTTGGTGGGCAGTTTCATTGGCTGTACCCACAGTTGCAGGAAGGTAAATTGACAAGGCACAGCCTGTGACATCAGATTTCAGAAGCCACTTGGCCCTCACTCCAGCTGTGGTACCCTAAGATGGGGAGAAAAATCTTTTATTCACTCCCTAGAGGTGATTTTACAGAATAATTTTCAATGGGAAAGGAACTGGCACAAGATGAATCATAAAAGCAAGCTTTGCTCAGACATGCTCTGAACATCTAAAGGTGAGAGGAGGAGGAAGGGGGCCAGGAGGTTACTGGGACTGAGAGCAAACTTTGAATCCCTAACACTTCAGCCTGGGGTCCGTTCTGAATGAGGAGTGTTTCCCTGCATTAAAAATGTCTGGGGAAAGTCTACTATGGCTTAGTTTAAAAGGGAAAAAAGTAGAGGAGAAATATTATTTTCAAGTACTTAAATGTAAGAAATCTTTTAATGGGCTTCCTCTAGAGAAAATAAAGATTTTCTAAGAAGTGGGCCACAGTTGTATGTTCTGGTCCAGGGTCAGGTTACTGAGAGGAAGTGGTGGTGGATCTGGGCACCATGTTCAAGGAGCTTTGAAGGGAGGTTGGAGCTAGGTTTGTTTTGGGTAAAGCAAATGGAGCTGACTTAGTTTGAGTCATCTTTGTGGTCTATTGAACTTTCACATAATAAACAAAACCTTGAAATCTTCCCTTTAATTTCACTTATTGTTCTTCGAATGCCATTCATGAGGTAAGGCAATCCATCTAATTGAGTGTACTTGTATAGGCAGGTGTTCCCATTAGAGAAATAAAAATCAACGGAAGATTGTGCTAATTTTCACAGCTAACAATATTGGCCTACATTATTGGACCATTATTATAGTTAGTTTGCTTTCTGTTTATCTGTTGGTGACTTTTTTTTTTGATGATAGCATTAAGTGTAATTATCAAGTAATCTTAGGGCATAAAAGGGAGCTTCATTCAACTCCTCAGTAATAACAGTCATTATTGTACTCTCTAAAAACAATCGGCTAGTTACTTGCAGCTTCCAAAGAGCTCCCCAATCCGGAAAACTGCAAATTACACAGTAATGATTATTGAGGTTCTGTGGTGACTCCAGTCATAATTTCAATGTAATTGGTAGAGCACGAATAACTATGAATTATGTCATATATACAACCTATTTACAGGGAATTCACATAGTTATTTGTAGTATGTAGTAACTTAAATTGAATGTTAATTTTAATAGAAATCACTTTTATACCTCATTTTCATTTGAATGGATACCATCTGTTTCAAGGTGCTAGCAGGGAGCAAAGTAAAAATGAACTTTGAAAATACAATTATTTGTTGTTTTCCACCTTTTCAAATCTAATGCCGAAAGCCCATGAGGGAAACAAAGACTTTGATAAGGTATTGCTTTCCAGGGCAGGGGATTATCAAAGACATTAATAGACATTAACTAAGAATATTAGGATTTTTTCGCTAAGCATATTAAGCTAAGAAAGCTCCTGGATTCCAGTTTAAGTTTTCAGAGTTTTGGTCATTGTCTAAGTTTAGGGTCATCCAGTAGCAAACTTTCAGACTAGGATTTGATGACAAGGCGTTTACTTGGGAGGTGACCCCAGGAAACACCAGTAGGGGAGTGGGGATGTGAGGTCAGGAGGGGAAGGAAGTGAATAAAGCGTGCATTCCCACTGTGGGCAATTGGTGGTTGGTGACATTGGGGAATCTGGAGACAATTAGGAATGAACCTCAGAGTTGTCCCAACCAGGGAATGAGGAAGTTGGGGTATTTACCCACCAACACCTCATCTGAAAATGGCTAGGGGATGCTTTGCAGGCATTGACTCTCCAGGCCTGCTATGAGAGTGAGCAGAGCAGGACAAGCAGGCCAAGACTTCTCCCTCAGACAGAGAATCACATTCTCTAAAGCACCACTAACCTGAGTGTTGTTCGTATGTGGCAGAATTTTCACTGAAGGCTTGAGGTAATAGAGGGCATTTGTATCTAAATGAACATACTCATTCCAAATGAACAGAACATTTAAACCGAATATTAAACATTGCTGTTCTTAAAGGTCCTTGCTATCCCTCCCCAGAGAAATTCTCACCAGCTGTCTTTCTTCTCACCATTTGTTATGGGTTGAATTGTGTTCCCTCAAAAACAGTATGTTGGAGTCCCAATCCCCAGGACCTCAGAATGTATCCTTATCTGGAGATAATGTCTTCACAAAGGAAATCAAGTTAAAATGAGGTCACTACGATGGGCCCTAATCCAATATGACTGGGGCCTTATAAGAAGGGGACATTTGGACACAGAGACAGACATACATAGAAGTAAGATGACAAGAAGACAGGCAGAAGACGGCCATCTACAAGCCAAGGAGATAGGCCTGAAGGAGATTCTTCCCTCAGAGCCCTCAGGAAGAACCAGCCCTGCCAACACCTTGATCTTGGACTCCTAGCCTCTAGGATGATGAGACAATAAATTTCTGTTGTTTAAGCCACTCGGTTTGTGGTACTTTGTTATGGCAGTCCTAGGAAACCAGCACACCATTGTACCCAGATCCCTCCTCCACCAAGACTTTTCTCTCCTGTAGTCCCACAATCTTGCCCTTTTGTACAACAGAGGAAGATTCAAATTTTCTGTGATTTTCTCATGAAAAGCAACTGAATTCTCTTTAACTAACTCTTTCCCATCTAGGTTTATCTGCAAGGAGCCTAGCTGTTCATAACCAATCCTGTCCATTAGGCTGTTTTTCTAAAACAGAAGAGCAGTTCTCTCCCTTCCAGTCAACTTTGTGGCTTACTAGAATAAACATCACATTTCCTGGCTCCCTTGCACCTAGATTTGGCCATATGACTACGTTCTGGCCAGAGGAATATAAACAGATGTATCTCATGGTGGCTTCCAGGAAACTTTCAAGGAAAATGACAGGACGTATGAGCCCTTTACCCTCTTCTTTGTCCTATCTTCCTTCTTGCTGGTTAGATTATGGACATGGCTGGACATGGAATCATCATTGGGGACCAGGAGAAAACCATCCCTTGGAAATGGAGGCCATGACTTCCAAAACAAGATAGAAGGAGCCTGAATCTCTGAGACCTTTATGGAGCAGAGCCACAAAACTAGCCCTGGGCTGCTCACTTTTGGACTTCTACGTATAAGAAACAAACTTCTTTTAAAAGCTGCTGTTTCCTCCCCACCCGACCCCCTTTCACAACTCACCACAATCCTAACTGATATATTCCTTTAGCTACAATCCCACCACAAATTGAAAAATTCCTTTAGTGTTTGCTAGTTGAAATTTCCAAGAGGAAGATAGATCTGTCTCGCCCCATCTTTTAATACCTGCAGCAGAGATGGCTGGCTTCCACTAGAGATTTTGTTTTCTTTCTTTTGTGTGGAATTGTGGTTGGAAAGTAGCTTCACAGTCTGGGACTACAATTTCTAGTCTTCCTTGCATATAGGTGAAACTGTGTGTGTCACTTATGAACCAAAGCTCCCAAAGAGCCCTGTTTTCACTTCTCCGTCCTTTCTTTCCCTGTTAGCCAGTTGGAAGAGATCTCTGAGGCCATAGGGGATGGTAGAGTAATTATATGGAAGGAGACTGGGATCCTGAGTTACCACGTAGAAAGCTGCCTGCCAATTATCACACTGAATTGTAATGTGAAAGAGAAATAAGCATTCTTTGCATTAAGCACCTGAAATTTAGAGGTTTATCTGTTACAGCAGTTAGTGTTGCCCTAATACAATGCAAATCTGTATATTAGGGTCCCCCTTCCCAATTATGGATGGGCTTCCTGTGGTAGACTGTAACTGCTCAACAATATCTGGTTCCCCTCTCTGAGGAAGGACTACAGTTCCCCACCCCCTTGATTCCAGCCTTGGCCATGTGACTTGCTTTGGACAATGAAATGTGAGTAGAAGTGATACACTTAATTTCCAGATAGAAGCCTTTAGGGGCCAAAGCATGATTCATCATCAGAAAGGAAGAAGTTAGCAGCTGGCCTGCAACCTATTCGACTTCTCCCAGGGATACAAATGGGTGGTAGGCAGGATTAAAAGAAAGGAATTATTCCTGGTAAATGTGCTGAGCACACCTCCTGATGACAGCTAGTGGAGAGGCTTTGCCTATGGAATGCTTTTATCAGGAGGTACTTGATATGTCTAGATTGTTTATGGTAAACAAATCTGGAATTTATGCATTTATGGGGCATGGCCCCCTGGAAAACTGTCAATCAGCCATGTAATAATTAGAGTATAAACTGGAGATATTTCATAACTGAAAAGGCTCCCTTTCTCCAAGTGAAGCCCTTCTTAAAACCCACCATTTTAAATGTGAACCAGAATGTGTCCTAATGCAGAAAGAAAGGGAGAACTGCGTTGACATTCCCAAATGTCTCCATGTTCACTGGTACCTTGAGATTGCCTGTATCCTCTGAATTATTAATACATTTTGGTATTGGGTAAGATCTACGATCCCTGTGAGTTTGATCTGACAATCCAACCCTTTCTATTACTTCAGTCATTTTCTTTTTCCTTCTGCTGTAGTGACCAGCAATGCTCCAGTAGGTGGCTGCCCCTTCAACCTGTCCTGGATTGAGGACAATTTGGAGAGGAACCCCCAGCTGACATGTTATGGAGATGGAGTATGATCAGGAAATAAACCCATGTTCTTTTTTTCCCATCCATGTTCTTTTAATCCGCTAATATTGTGAGTGTTATTTGTTAAGGAAGCATAATCTAACCTATCCTGACTGTCCTGGTGGGGTCAAGCACCTGCTCCTGGCCAAGTGCGGAGTTAGAATAACAGGCTTAGACCCACACCTTCATCAAGATGTTCTAGGCAACACAGTCCTTTACAAGGGGATATGGGCAGGTAGGTAGAGAGATCATGTTTACTGCCTTACTGCCGCTTTCTTTCTGACCACTGGCATGCTCCATAGTCCTTAGCAATAAGACAGAGCTGCTGTACTATTTAGGATTCTTTTGATTGTAAACTCAATTCAAATGGAACTGGACCATTATCTTACATCATACACAAAAATTAACTAGAGGGGCTGGCCTGGTGGTGCAGCAGTTAAGTGTGCATGTTCCGCTTTGGTGGCCTGGGGTTCGCTGGTTCGGATCCTGGGTGTGGACACGGCACCGCTTGGCAGCCATGCTGTGGTAGGCGTCCCACCTATAAGGTAGAGGAAGATGGTTACAGACGTTAGCTCAGGGCCAGTCTTCCTCGCAAAAAGAGAAGGATTGGCAGCAGTTAGCTCAGGGCTAATCTTCCTCAAAAAAAAAAAAAAAAAACTCAAAATGGATTAAAGACTTGAATGTAAGACCTGAAACCATAAAACTCCTAGAAGAAAATATAGGCGGTAAGTTACTTGACATTGGTCTTGGTGAGGATTTTTTGGATCTGACACAAAAAGCAAAGGCAACAAAAGCAAAAATAAATAAGTGGGACTACATCAAACCAAAAATCTTCTTCACAGCAAAGGAAACCAAACCATCAAGAAAATGAAAAAACAACCTACTAAATGGGAGAAAATATTTGCAAATCATATATCTCATAAGGGGTTAATATCCAAAATATATAAAGAATTTACACAACAGCAAAAAAAAATCTGATTAAAAAATGGGCAGAATATCTAAATAGATATTTTTTCAAAGAAGACATACAGATGGCCAACAGGTACATGAAATGATGCTCAGCATCACTAATCATCAGGGAAATGCAAATCAAAACCACAATGAGATACCACCTCACACCTGTTAGAATGGCTATTATCAAAAAGACAAGAAATAACAAGTGTTGGTGAGGATGTGGAGAAAAGGGAACACGTGCACTATTGGTGAGACTGTAAACTGGTAAAACCACTATGGAAACCAGTATGGAGATTCCTCAAAAAATTAAAAATATAACTACCATATGATCTAGCAATTCCACTTCTGGGTATTTATCTGAAGAAAAGGAAAACACTAACTTGAAACATGCACCCCCTGTTCATTGCAGTGTTATTTACAACAGCCAAGACAGGGAAGCCACCTAAGTGTTGCTCAATGATGAATGGATAAAGACTGTGTGGTACATGTTGTGTGTATACACACACACACACACACACACACATATATGCAGTGGAATATTATTCAGCCACAAAAAAGGAAATCTTGTCATTTGCAACAACTTGGAAGGACTTTGAGAGCATTATGCCAAGTGAAATAAGTCAGACAGAGAAAGACAAATACCATATGATCTCACTTATATGTGGAATCTAAAAACAAACACAAAATCAAAAAAACCCAAGGTCATAGATACAAAGAACAGATTGGTGGTTGCCAGAGTTGGGGGATGGGAGGTAGGCAAAATAGATAAAGGGGGTCAAAAGGAACAAACTTCCAGTTATAACACAAATGAGTCCTGGGGATGTAATGTACAGCATGGTGACTATAGTTAATAATACTGTATTGCACATTTGAAAGTTGCTAAGAAAGTAGATCTTAAAAATTCTCATTGTAAGAAAAAGAATTTGTAACTGCATCAGGTGACAGATGTTAACTAGATTTATTGTGGTGATCATTTTGCAGTATATACAAATATTGAATCATGTTGTACGCCTGAAACTCTTATAATGTTATATGTCAATTACACCTCAATTAAAAAAAAAAACCCTAAATTCAGACTGGCTGAAATAATTCCTTTTACTTAGACTCCCACGGACCCGAGAAGTCTTTTCCAGGCCCAGAATGCACATGTGTTGGTATAAAATACAGAATGGGTCAGAGGACAGATGGTCCCTGCCTAGAATGAATCTCATCACTGTATTTCTGCTGGCTGGTGCCACTGTCTTGAATAATAATGACCTTCTAATTGGCAGACCACTATCTTGAGGACCAATGAATTCCAGCCTGCCTCACCAGGCACCCTACTTCCAGACCCTACGCTTGTTGCTGACCAAAGATAGCTCATCAGCCGCTGCCAGTCTTATGCCTCTCTGGCTCCAGACTCCTGTCTTGAGGCTGGCAGCCGCCAAGTCTCCTTTGTCTACCCCAGCTCTCGGGGCTCCCTGGCTATGCAGGGCCACTTTCCACCAGCTCGGATCAGCTGCTGCCTCTACGCCAATGTGATGGGCAGCCTTTGAAGGGCTAAAACACCATTTACACCCCTGTGATGGTCAGGTGAAGTGAGGTAAATACGAAACGTCAAACCTGGGCTGGCCAGTTGCTGCCTGAGTGTAAGCCAGTTGTTTGCCCACTAGGTGGTGTCTGTTGAGCCTGAGGAGGGAATGAGAGGCTTCCTGTTAAAAAGGCACAAAGGAAGTGTTCTTTTGCTTTGCTTTTCCATTTCTATTCCCCCAAACACCATCACCACCCCCACTACGGCCAACCCCCAAAATAACATTAAAACAAGGCAGCTTTCTATTTCTCCCTCCCGAGAGGATTCTAGCTTCTCCCAGACTCCCCTGACCAGAGTAAGGCAAGAAGGCTGTTCTTTTACCTTAAGTCTGAAAGGATTGCCCAACCAGTTTCATTTGCTTTTAGGTTGTAATTGGAGCCACTAAGCAGCAGTAACCCTCACCTCATTCCTTTCCTTCCTTTCAGCTGATCGTCTCCAAGTCCCACAACTGTAAGCCACAGGTGTCATTTTCTTCCTTCCCCTCCCCACCCCCCTCCTCTTCTCTTCTCTCCAGGTGATTTTTCCCTTCTAGGAAAGGGTAGGACAACTTGCCTATGATCAAGAGAAAATAAGATCCTTGGTGCTTATTCTGTCATTACTGTAAATTCATTGTAAACATTTTTGAACAATCCTAACTCAGTGGGGTAAAACATGAACCTATTTTATCTGTCTTCCAGTCTCTGGTCCCAATTGTTGAACCACTCTTTCTCACCATGTGGGGCACCCCTTAGCAACAGCTTAGCTTCCATAACTTCCTTTCACTTTTGATTACTAAAAGATGGTGTAGGGGAGGAAGACAAATCTACCCTCTGGGTCCTTCTGGCTGGGCTATGAATTAAATTCACATGAGACAAAATAACAGAAGAAAGTCAAACAGAGCTTTACAACATGTATACATGGGAGAGACTCAGGAAAACTGAGCAGCTCACCAAAATGGCGGAGGCTCTCATCTTAAATACCATCTTCAGCTAAAGGCAAAGGAGGATGTTGGGGGTGGGGAGAGTTGGTTATGGGAGATTACCAGAAAAGCACAGTAAACAAGAGTAAGGTTATTATGTAGATTTAAGTCCTTGCCTTGTGCATTGATAAGAGTTTCTAGAGATAAGGACATCCCCCTTCTTCCTGGTACAGAGAGGGAGGTACTTTTACAGATGGAGATTTCCCTTACAAATGTAAATGTCTTTTATAAAAGGTAACTTCTACTTTTCAGAGCTTCTCCCATGTCTGCAGTTTTTAAAAGTGACCAGCCCAAAATAATCCTCATGCCAAAGAGACACATTTTGGGGTGGCCAATTCTGATCTCCCACAATGGTCAAGCTTTTCAAAGCTGTCCACTTCCCCATTGACAAATAAAAATGGCAAGCAATAGAATATCTTGGAGTATATGAGGAAGCCATTTGGTATAAACCTAATTCGGCCTGACTTTGTTTTTTCCAAAAGGGCCTGACTGTGGCTGTTGAGCATGCATTGTATATCTGCTTAGACATTTCCTATGGCCAGAACAAAGGCCCTTGAGATAAAGGTGGAACTTCCCCCCACATTGGCATTTCCTTAGGGATAAGCATCTTTCCTTAGGCTAGGAACTGATTGCTGCACTCACCTTTGACCACCCAGCTCACCTGTGACGACTCAGCTGGAGACGACAGACTGCCACCCTGCTGTGTTCACTGAGACAGAAGACCTACCTGCTGTTTCTATCAATCGCTGTGCCGACAGAGCAGTCTCGCAACTATTGTAAAAGGGACATTTCAATCCTATGTGAAACAGCCTGTTTGGGGGTATATAACCACTCTGTGCACCCCACTTCTTTGGTGCCCTTTCTTCCTTTGGGAAGAAAGGCCCTGGGTTATGATCCTCAGATTTAAGCTCAGAATAAACTCACCCAAATTTTCATTTATAGATTGATTATGGATTATTTTCATCGACACCACCTTTCTTTTTTTTTCCTCACCATCTCTTTGATCAGGTGTTTATTCAAAATCAGCTGTCCAAAACCCCACTTCCCCATCTTGCCAGGCTTGTGACTTAAGGGACTGGAGTGGGAGGGGCAGGGCCATGAACTGCTTGTTCCTCTTCCTTCTGTCCTCACCTCAGAGTGGAGGGTCTTGTGTCTCCTCTGGAATGCCTCCTCCCCTTCAGCCTCCAGGCTCCAGCTGCTCCAGAGTGTTGGGCCCCAGCTCACAACCCTCACAAATCCCTTCTGTCCTCTCTGGGAAGGTGGTGGGGTTGGAGGCCTGGTCTGAGGCTACGGGTGGTTTTAGAAGGGCCAGTTCTACCACCTTCCAGTAACCTGCGAGCAAGGTGAGCAACCCACTGGTTGTCAGTTCTCTTTAACATGTGAGGTACTTACTGCATTTTTGTCTCCATAATTGGATCCTAAGTACTGTTGACCCAAATAATCCATAACTGATCTATAAATCAAAATTGGGGTGAGTTTATTCTGAGCCAGATCTGAAGACTAGCCTGGGGCCTCCCTTCCCCCAGGAAGGAAGGGCACCAAAGCAGTGAAGTGTACAGAGTGGTTATACACCATCAAAAAGCATGTGTTACATATGATCGGAAGGCCCATTTTACAACAGTCATGAGATTGCCTAGTGGGCTCAGTGATTCACACAGCAGGTAGCTGGTCTGTTGCCTCAAGCTGGGTGGTCACAGGGTAGGTGCAGCAATCAATTCCTAGCCTAGGAAGAGATGCCTATCCTTAAGGAAATGCCAATGTGGAGGAAGTTGCATCTTTATTTTAAGAGCATTTGTTCTTGCCTTTGGGACACAGCAGATGCTTAAAGCAGATATACAATGCATGCTCAGTGGCCATGTAAGGACTTTTTGGAAAAACAAGGTCAGGTTGAATTAGGTTTATACCAAATGGCTTCCTCATATACTCCAATATATCCTATTGCTTGCCATTTATTTATCATTACCAATTTTGGGGCAAAGAGAAAACCCCATTCAGTAACCTGTTACAGGGTACAAAACCATCCCTCATACCCTCTTCCATTTCCCCCCCACACACATTTGCTTTGAGGACCAGGAGCACAGGCAGACCCTGAAACAGCTCACTAAGCCACATCCTCCTGCCATTTGGTCTGCCTGTTGTTCCTCTATTCATGCCTGCTGGAGTGACCCGGGTAATGGCATGATGGCAAGTTGTCCTGGCACTGGAGCAGAAGCATCTGCAGCCCTGGCAGCAGGATAGCTTTGTCCTTTTCACCCTTTCCCTTCCCTTGAGGCCTTGAAATGTACTTATGGGTGGTGAAAAATACTTTCAACAGTTAACCACTTTGAAGCCATCACTTTTGGAGTCCCTGTTCTAGCCAAACTTAATCCATAACTTGAGGTCCACCTTGCCAGAGAACCATTGGACTCCACTCCCAAACACTCCCATGTGGATTCCACTCTGTTATGTGGCTACAAAGCCGTACTAGCATGTGCTCTAAATTTCTCACAGTTTGTAGTGAAATGATTTTTCTTCTTACCACCTCCTCTTCACAGATTTCTGGTACGAGTTGATGGGGCTGAGGGCAGGCCGTTCCAAGGTGTGCCACTCTGGTATGCAGACTATTTCGAGCTGAAGACAATGAAGCCTCAAAAGACTCAGAAAGAGCATCTGACCTTCCCCCAAACTGCCTAAAGAAATTTAAAATAAAGGTTGTCTCCAGGACAGGCCATCACCATAGATAACTATCCAGTACACTTGGGGGGATCCTTGCTAAGTCCACTCTTATCAAAGTCCTGCTTATCAAACTTTTGCATTCCATCTCTATGAAGATTGTCTTTCTCCCCTTTGAAGTCCCAGATCATTATGTCCTCCTTGTCTGTAGCTGAGGGTACTTAAACAGGTGGACTCAGCCAGATGGCCAAGTTACTCAGTTTACCCTAGGTTTCTCCCATGTATACATGCTATTAAATTTTGTTTGATTTTCTCTTGCTAATCCGCCTCTTTGATTACTTGACCAGCCATAAGAACCTTAAGGAAAAGCGGTGGGAGGAATTCTCCCACTTCCCCGACACAGTTCTTAAGAATAACCCAAGGTCTCCCTCTCGAAAAACTAATCTCAATAAGACATTCCTTGCTGAACTTAACAGATTCCTGTTCACACCAACTCATTGTCCTTAAACCATCAACTGTCTGTTTTCCTCAGATGATGTTTCTGTCAGGAGGTAGCTTGGTCCCTAGCATATTCTCTCAAAGGAAAATTAGAATGATATGATTGGAAAGAGAGAGAATTGATGCTGGACAGGCATAAAACACTGACGTCCATTATGGAGATGGAGGGAATGAGGAGGAGGAGTTTTGAAGTGGTTTTATTGGAATATTAAAGCAACTTGGTATTATAAATAATCCATTCTTCAGCCCCAAATATAGCGAGATCCCCCTTTTTAAATTATTTTACATCATTGGGTCAGATTAAAGAATTTTAACATTCTTTCAGGTAAATTTGATGCATGTATCTGGTTTCTTTTATCTGTAAGAGATAACAGAATCCCCATAATGTCTGGGTGCAGGGCCCTTGATGTGACTGGAACATTTCCTGTTAACAATCTGCCTTATCTAATAGTTACCATTTCCAGCTTCAAGGCAGCAAGTCACCTGGATCACTGTGCTTTCAAAGCAGCCTCACAAATGAGGCTCAGAAAGCAGACAAAGTTAGAGAACCCATCCTCAGAAAGGGACTGTTAATAGGTTTCGCTAAAGAAAAGTTCAAACGCATGTAGATCAAGGAAAAAGAAAATGACCCAAATGGAAGGTCTAAGATGTAAGAAGGAATCATGCACAAATGGAATGGTAAATACATGGGTACATCTAAGCAAAAGTCAATTGAAGAAAACTATTAATAATGTACAAATTGTAGGGTTAAAAATGAGAGACCTAAAATACTGGGTAACACTGGCATATATATTGAGAGAAGGACAATCAGAGTAAAAGTATTCTAAGGTTCTTATATGATTCATGAGGAGAGTAAAATGATTAACTTTTGAAATGGCAAAGTATTTATGCTAATATATCTAGGGTAAGCAATGAAAAACAGACATAGGGAGTATAACTTATGAGCAGTTATATTCCTATAAGTTAACACTGAAGAACAACAGAAACAAAAACAAACCTCAATTAATCCAAACCTTTTACAAGAAAGGAGAAAAAAAGAACAGAAAAGGTGGATCAAATAGCACAAAATAAGATGGTAGAATTAAATCCAAATATATCAGTAATCACAATAAATGAAATCCTTCAGTTAAAAGACAAAGATGGTCAGATGAAAGATGATAAAATACAGCTATTTATATAAGACACACTTAAAACATAAAGATACAGAAATATAATTCAAAGAGGAGAAAATATACATTGGGCAGAGACTAATGAAATGTGATGTAGCTATATTAATATCAAACAAAATAGACAAGAAGGCAAAAAAAAGGGGTCACTGCATCATGATAGAAGTTTTAAATCTCCAGAAAAATATGACAATTAGAAAAAAAGAAAAGCTCAAGATTAATGATCTAAGCATAGAACTTGAGAAGTTAGAAAAAGGAACATCAGATAAAACTAAAAAAACAAAAGTAGAAAAAAATAAATATAGAAGCAGAAATTAACGAGGCAAAAAACAAACATACAGTTGAGAATATTGGCCAAGACAAACATTTTCTGAAAAGCTTAATGAAACTGACAAACTGCTAAGATTAATCAATAAAAAAAGAAAGAAGATGCAAATTATTACTAATAGAGAAAAATAAAGAATATAGCTATAGATGCAACAGATTTAAAAAATTAAGGGGATATTATGGACAACCTGATGCCAATAAATCTGAAAACTTTAAAATATGTATAAATTCCTGGAAAAATACAATTTGCAAAAACTGACTCAAGAAGACATGGAAACTTAAACAGTTCATGAGTAGTACACATTAATGAACCACTTATTTATTATAGAAACTCTTAGCAAACTAGGAATAAAAAGAAATTTCTTTAACCCAATAGAAGGCATCTAAAGAAAAGCCTAAAGGAAACATAAAACTAAACGGTGACTGGTGAAAGCCCCCACTCGAATGCCGGGAATAAGGCAAGGGTGCCTGCTCCAAACGCTTCGTTTCTGCATGGTACTGGCTGTCCTGGTCAGTGCACTATAGCAAGGAAAAGGGGGAAAAATGTATCAGGATCAGAAAGGAGTAAATCAACTGTCAATATTCACAAATGGTGTATTTCTATATTTGGAAATCACTAAAGAACCAACATTATTTGAATTTTAGCAAGTTTTCTGGATACAAAATCATTACCCAAAAGGCAATTACATTTCTATACATCAGCAACGAGTTAGAAAACACAACTTTAAAATGATGCCATTTAAAATAACAACAATATAAAGCACCTAGGAATAAATCTATCAAAAGCTGTGCATGTCCGTTACAGAACTTGATTGAAAGATATTAAAGATGACTAGTTAAATGGGGATATATACTATGCTTATGGTTATTATATTCACTATTGAAAATATGTTAGTGTTCTTCAAACTGATCTACAGACTCAATGAAATTCCAATAAAAATTCCAACAGGATTTTTTTGTGGAACTTGATGAATTGATTCTAAAATTTATATGGAAGAGTAAAGGGCTAATTATAGCCCTTTCACTCTTGAAGAAGAACCAAATGCAAAAATCAATTCAAGGTGGATTAAAGACTTAAATATGAAAGGCATAAAACCATAAAACTTAGAAGCCAATATATATATGAGAATATCTTTATGACTTTGGGATAGGGAAGAATTTCTTAAAGAACATACACAAAAAAATCAGAAACTATAAAGAAAAATATGGATAAATTCTACTACATTAAATTTAAGAACTTATGTTTTTCAAAAAAACCATTAGTTGAATGAAAAGGCAAGGCCCAAATTAAGAGAAGATATTTGCTGAACACATAATCAAAAAGAATTAGCACTTGGAATATATAAAGAACTCCTGAAAATCATGAGAAAAAGACAAACAACTAAATTAAAAATCAGACAATGGGCATGATTTAGGCATTTCATAAAGAGAACACAAATGGTTCATAAAAATGTGAAAAGATGCTCAACCTCATTTGAGTCAGGGACAGACAAATTAAAACCACAATGAGATACTATTTCACATCCACCAGACTGGGAAAAATTTTAGGGCAAGTGATGGTGAGGTTATGGAAAATGTGCAACTTGGTTTGACCACTTTGGTTTACTTAATAAAGCTCAACAAGTACTCTGTGACCCAGCAATTTCACTTCTAAGCATAAACCTTAGAAAAGTTTTTGCATACGTGCACCAGGAAACAAGTGCAAGAATGCTCATAGCAACATTGTCCCTAAAGGCAAAAAACTGGGAAAAAAAATTCTTATATCTACTCCCGATAGAATGGATAAATGAATCGAAGTATATTCAAACAATGAAACTGCATTACAGCCATAAAAATGAATGAATTACAGCTAGAAGCATCATCACAGGTGAATCTCAAAGACACAGGCTGCCGCATAAGGCTGAGCTTGCAGGCTGTGCGAGTGGGTTCAGTAAGCAATAGAATCTATTACACGCTCCACGTGCCAAGCTGTACACACTGGCACAGGCATGACTTCCCTGAAGGAAAGGGTGCCCTCTTAATTTTTTTAACTGCACACAGGTTTCCTGTGGGTTAGCTCTGGCCCTACAAAATCATAATGTTGAATAGAAAGACAAGTCATGGAAGTATATATATTCTGTATTATTCCATTTATGTAAAGTGCAAAACCAGGTAAAACTAAACAATGATGATTCATATGTATGTGGTAGAACTATATAGAAAAGCAAGAGAGTGATTAACACAAAATTCAAAACACTGGTCATTTCTTGGGGAAGGGGGAGCATCTAATTACGAAAGAGTTCGGTAATGAGGTTTGAGAGGTCTAAGGTATTGATAATGTTCTATTTCTTTGGTTGAGTAGTGGGTACTCAAGTACTATGTTCGTCATTCTTTATCCTATACATGTATGTTTAAAAAGCCCTCCTTATATAATCTACATAATTGATTTTAAATAAAAGAGATTACACCCAGGAGTACTGCCTGGAGGAGAGGGGACCCCAGTGTAAGGTCTGGGCAGGGTAGATTGCCAGGGGCCCAGGGGTGACGGTCTGAGTCCTAAGTGGTCACAGGAGGAGAGTCCTTGACTGCCTCATGTGCGATGAGATGGGAGGACTCCAATGGAATCCTTCAAAAGTGCTTCATGAAAGAGCAAATTAAAACCACAGCAAGATACCACTATTAGAATAAAAACATATGTCTGTACAAAAATTTGTACACAAACGTTCATTGTACTAGTATTTACAATAGCCAAAAAGTGAAACAACTCCAATGTCCATTAACTGATGAATGGGTAATAAAATGTGGTATATCCATACAATGGAATATTATTCAGCAATAAAGGGAATGAAATACTGATAAATGCTATAGCATGAATGAACCTTGAAAACATGCTAAGTCACTTGTGGTCACAAAAGACCACATATGGTGTGATTCCATTTATATGAAATGTGTAAAATAGGCAAATCTACAGACAGGAAGTAGGTTAGTCTTTTTCAGGGGCTGGAGTGGATATGTGTGTGGGAATGAGGAATGACTGCTAATGGGTACGAGGTTTCTTTTTGGGGCAATGAAAATGTTGTAAAATTGACTGTGGTGATGAATATAAAGCTGTGTGAACATACTACAGGATGGGGAATTGTACACTTTAAATGGGTGAATTTTATGGTATGTGAATTATATCTCAATAAAACTGTAACCACGACAACAAAAAGAATGGCTTATATTTTTAAAAAATGACTATACCAAGTGTCAGCAAGAATACAGAGCAACTGGAAAATTTGTACATTGCTAGTGAGAATGCAAAATGGCACACAGCCACTTTCGAAAACAGTTGAGAAATTTCTTAAACATACTCCTACTATATGATCTAGCAATCCTATACCTAGCTATTTACCTAAGTTAAATGAAAACCTACGTTCACACACAAGTGTGCACACAAATGTTTATAGTGGTTTTATATTAATTGCTCCCATCTGCAAACAACACAGATTTCCCTCTAGGACGGAATGGATAAACAAACTTGTATGTCCATACAAATGGAATGCTATGTAGTAATAAACGGAAGGAGCAAGTGATACAGACATCATCACAGATGAATTTCAAATGCACTGTGTTAGGTGAAAGACGCCAGACTCAAAAGGTTACATATTATATGATTCTGTTTACATGATGAGAAAGGCAAAACTTCAGGGACAGAAAACACATCAGAAGTTTCCAGGCATTGGGGGAGGTGTTGCGTACAAAGGGATATGTGGGAATTTATCGGGGCGATGGACCTGTTCTAGATCTTGATTGTGGTGGTGGCTGCATGACCGAACGGGTTTGTCAAAACTCACAAAACACTGTACACAGCACACTATAAAGAGTGAATTTTACTGTATCTTAATTTTACCTTAATAAAAAAAAATCCCCATTTCCCCCAAACAGTTGTCCCATGAAAAAAACATCTCATGGGTCATGGGGCCCCGACGCCAGATGACAATTTAACAGCTAACTAAAATTGTGTGTTTGTTACTTTAACCCCTTCTCCCTTTAGGCCTGACCCTGGATGAGGAAATACCGCAGCTGAGGAGTACAAATGAGTTGAAAGAGTGAAAAAAGAAACGGATTTTGCCTCACCACCAGCCTTGCTCCCCCTGCCACCATAGGATTATCGCCTGAAACGGTATCAGATGGAGGGAGGGGAGCAACTCTAAATTGTTTAACAATTTGAGGTCTTGCTTATTACATTGAGCTAGACATTCAGTTGCTAAAATAAGACTGTTCGTGTGACTGAGAGGCCAGAAAAGCTATGGGATTGGCCTAAATTCAAATAGGGGCATGGAAACAGTCAGCTCACAGAGAGGATTGGAAGGAACAGTGGGAGAAAGAATAAAGCGACTTTATGATCATCTCCTTATGGAGTCCAGTTTGTTTAATACAGTAGTTACACATGCAATCAGTATGCTAATTACAACTCTTACCTAATCTCTACATGGGCTAAATAGGGAACTCCTTTTTGCTAAACGAGATAGCATTGCTACAGTTTAATAGAATATCGTAGAAAATGGGACCTATTTCCTGATGATCCAGCACCAAAACATATTTCCTGAGAAAGTGAATTGGGTTCACTGTACAAGCACAAGCAGCAGAAAGGCGCGATTCTGTGATCTTAAGGTATTCAGATCCCACAGACACCAAATGATGTAAGATCTCTCCTCGAAGCAAAATTTGTCTGCCACTCACACCACTGTAACCCTGGTACCTAGAACAGTGCTTGCTGCAGAGGAAGGAAACATTTGTTGAATGACTGAATGAATGGAACACCATGATGCAAATAGGAAAATGAGAAACAGTGATGGCTTTTCTTTCTCCAGGTTTGAACTGCAAATTTTATTTAATTGCAATTAAATGATTTTATAGATAAGGGGTTCGGGAACCTATGACAGTGGGCTGAGTCCCAGCTTAATAAGGATACTGAGCATCATTTAAAGTTGGCTAGTAGAAACTGAATGGGTGATCCAAGTCATTGTAAATTGGAACCCTCTCTTCCTGCATAAAACACAAACTGCAAGGAAAATTTTCTTCGAATTCTCCATGGAGAATATTTTTATTTATTTATATTCTTCTTGCATACTCTAAAATGCACAGTGTGAATTTCCTTTCTTCAAAAAACAGTTGTGAGCCTGGTCAATTTTTCTGAGATCTTCGGAAGGTCTTCGGAAACGTTGCCTTAGGTTTGAGCTAAGCGAGTCACAGGGATTGGTCATGAACTACTACAAAATTACAGGAAATCTAGTTATTATCCAACAGTTACTAGAAAAGCATAAGAGAACATCAGACATACAGCCAGAGAGGGTAATAGAAGAGCAGATGCTATTTAGGTAATGGGATTTCCATACATACAACTCTATGTACAGTATCAGAATTCTCTTACAGACAGTAAATTTATGCTTAAATCATTATTTTAAGGGCACTCTAATATAAATACAAGTCTCACTAATTTTAATCTTTTCTCTTTGGCTCACAAATGCATGAAAATACCATAAACAGTTTTCAGAACTTACTGCATTAATATATAAATAAGATACATTACAAATGGGAAGAAAATACAAGATGCCTCTTTAACATGGTAAATCTCTGAATATAAATAAGCAAATATTTCATTTACCTACAATTAAACAGTCATTGAAGTCATACATGTGTTCTTCCCCTCCCCCCCAAGGTCAGACAACAGAAATGGACACAATCTACACAAATTAATCTCTAAAAATACAGCAATAATACACCTGTAACAATGACTCTGCTACTAGTTTCCCCTAACAGGATACAAATAGGGAGGGCAGGACTCTTGTCATCTAGTGGTGCTTTTTCTCATCCATCATCACTTCAGGTGGAAGAAACACTGACGACAAGGTCAACTCCTGCCAACAGCATTTCCCTTGGTCCCGACAACCTGATATTTTGAAAAACATCTTTCCTGGGTTGTTGGGCAAGCTGGTTTGCAGCATGTTTGGTCCCTCAGTAACTGCTGAAGGTGTTAAAGTTAATTCTCTTGGAGTAGGAGACATGCTGTGATCTATTACTAAGCCACACTCACTATACGTACATATGTGTATATATAGAGAGAGGTATATATAACTGTACATATATACTGTGTTCCTAATGTGCAACTTTTTAAAAAGAACGTTATTTCCTGCTAACTATAACAAGCTTAAGTAAGGGTTTAACAGTATTCTTCAAGATATTATATTTTCCCTCAATGAAATGGCCTGTGTGTTTCAGTAACTTACGGAGGTTGTTCTAGAGTGTCAGAGGGGAAAGGGAATTCGCATAAACTCATGTTCTACAGAGGACAATTACAGATCCTGGCCCAGTCTTTCTATCTCCTCAATGAGGAAGTCGATATCAGACTGGGTAGCAGCTGGGTTTGAGATGACCATCCGGAAGAAGTTGGCCTTGTCCCCCTGAGGCTGGTAGCCAACCATGGTCGTGCCAGACTCCATCATCAGGGCTTTAATTTTGGGAGCCACCTTGTGATAGGAAACACAAAACAAGACTGAAGACTGATATTAACACCCCTCTCTTTTTAACAAGGCAAGCCATTTCTTGGTTGGAGAAAAGAGCAATTTGCTTTTTACTATTTATATTTACACTGACACAAACGCAAAGAAATAGTTTATGTCTAGGTTTCTTCAGTGACTAATATCTAACGACTATTAAAGACTACTCAATCATATGTTCCCTCAGAAAGTAGTGTGCGACTGAATTTTGAAAGTCAGTCATGGAACAATGGTAATAAAATAAAAAACAAAACCAAAAAACTCTCATGGGCAACAACACAAATGAGGGCTTCGGTATAATGTGGAGCCCAGGATACTGCCTGGCACATAGACTGTGCTCCACAAATTTTTGTTGAATGGTTAGATGAATGAAATATTATATAAATTAAATATAATACCAACAACTATAAATAATATGTAAACTAGATATAGAACTCAACAACTAGGATGAATCAGCATTAGAGTAGACCTGAACTTAGTAAAAGATATTTTAACACAGTTTAATATGGAATGTTCCTAGAAACATGCATATTACTCAGTTGCCCTGCATACAGCTGCTTTAATGAAGAAAACAAACCCAAGACAGGGGTACATCTTTTAGAGGCTCCCATTGTATCTGAACTACCACAAGGGGGACAATCCAGACCCAAGAAGACTACAACAAGATGGCTCCCTACCACCCCAAGTCTTTATTTTTTATTTCTCCCCTGTTAGAAAAACACATTGGAGTGAGGACATTCTGACCAGCAAGAGAAAGTGCAGAGGGTTAGACGAGACAAGGAGAGATTCCATACCCTGTGGAGTTTTTCCCGTCGCTCAGGGCTATCCGGAACGCCCCTGAGGCTTTGTGGAATATACCAGAAACAGACGTTTGTATGCTCAGGCTGCAGAGATTTTCACAAACAAGCAAACATACAAACAAAATGGAAAATTATGAGAACTTGAGAGAAAGCTTCTTCCAAACCCCTATGCACCCTTGGTGGAAGTCTCTCAGACACACACACACACAAAGCTTCACGTCCATCTTGAAGGCAATGATACTTCTATACTAGCGAGAACAAGGCCCAGTTTATCCAATCATGTCTGGCAAGAGAGCTGTTTCCCATAACCAATTTTCTAGATGACCAAAGTTACCACCTTCAAATATTGAAATGTTAAAAAATAATTTTATTTGGGTAGTTTTAGAAAAAAGGGTATTATCCATCTTGCCATTTTGCAGTGCCTCATAAATAGAACATGCTTGAAACATAGTTTATTTTATTGATACCGAATATTTTATTGAGTTTATTATATTGATGCTGAATCTTTTCTTGATGGCTCAGGATTACCATAATGAACATTAATACTGGTTCTAAACCATAAGACAGGGCTTACTGAAATGCCCAGAACTGGTTAGTGCCCTGCTCTAAAGACTCCTATGATTCTGAGTTCTTCTGTATTCTTGCTGGAGTTATTCAGCTTCCTTCCTAGTCGCTGTTTGCCATCACTGTGCCTGCCTCTAACTGGCTTGAGATATCACATTTGTTTTTAATCTCCCAGTAGGATGTTTAAAATAGTATAAATGATCAGAGTGAGGTCCTGTGGGTAAAATGCATGAATACTGTATGATTGATTTGAACTGCTCAGTGCTCTTGCTCATTTGCTAACTCTCCAGTGTGTTCTTAATAGTTTAGGTTGCCTGATAAATGTACTAAGTTGAATGTAGGTGGTGTTATATTATACGAGGTTGTGAGTGGATTTTCTTTTATTCAACACTGGCTCCTATTTCAACTTTCTTTATCCAAAGGCAAGCTCCATTAGGGCATAGACAGTATCTGTTTGGGTCATTACTGTATAAACTAGCTCTTGGCATGGGGCAAGGCACACAGCAGACATTCAGTCAATAGTGGTATGACAAGTACTTCACTGTGCGCAATGTGGATATGAACTAAGGGCAGAGACATTTTTATCTTGCTCTCCTCCTAATGAATCTATGTGAAACAGAACTTCATTTTAGAGCCAGTCTTGGGACACAAGGATGCACTCATTCTAGAAGCTTCTTGGAACTGAGAAACTCTTTATCATGGAGGTTCAACACAATAATAAGAGACACATTCTTATGATAAAGAATGATAAAGGCTTCCGACCTGCCAAAGAAAGACCTCTTGTCTGCAAAATGCTGGCCATGTGCTACACCATTTTAGAGGAGGAAAAGTCATCCCCATGCTATGGGGAGAAAAGTTCATGGACCCAGAGGGAATTCAATGAAGAGAGCATAAGAATGAAAACTCAGAAACAGCTCCTGGCAAACGTGAGAAAATTTGGCTTCAAGAGCTTCCCTTAATAGATTTTCCAGAAATTCTGTACATATAGTCTGTGATGACAACTCACCTCACCATCAAAAACCATCTCAAATTCTTCTCTGTTTTTAATCTTAGCATAGAGGTATTCAGCCAGTTCCAAGCATTTGTTGATCTGATTTTCAAATCCCACTGTCCCCTGTTTTAAAAAAAGAAGTCATGTTTGTTGGTGAGAGGTTGCATTTCCCTGAGACGGGCATTTGAAAAGGCTATGCTGCCCTTGTCTATCGGAGATATACATGGGTATTCTTGGAGATGGTTAGGAAGAACCATCTAATTGAATGTGTACAGCTTCTTCTACCTGCAATAAAAGCAAGTGTGCCAACTCTCTTTTGAAGGCACTCTAGTCTCTGGGCAGTTATTCTCAATAGGACTTTTAGCTTCCTGCTGGTTATTCATGGCCTGGACCTGAAGCCTATTTCTGGTTTGCTTTAGGACAGTGCTACTCAAAGTATTATTTATGGACCGAGGCTACTCTATAGACTGTAACTAGCTCATGACAGGATGAGTACAGAAATTGAGAGGAATCAATCAGAAACGTTTATATCAACTGACAGAGTAACTTTATGTCTACTGAATCTAATTTAAAAAATTGGTGTTTGTACTTTGTATGGTTTTTAATTTCATTTGTTTAGCAATTCATCTTTATTGTCTTGGTGTATAATAGGTTAAAAAACCCTGACTGGTTCTTCCCCACAGGTAGTCTGAGAAACACTACTTCAGAACCCACCTTCATCAGCGGTGAGTCCTGGCCAAACATGTCCCCCACACTCCCAGGCAGGCTATCTTCCACACAACTGTGTATCATCCCTTTTTGGTGACAGGCAGGCAGGAAGATGGGGAAGTCACTGGTCTCGGTACATGCCCTGAGATTGCAATAGCTCCAACTATTGACAAACTGGTTGAGCATGAGTTTCAAAAGCCAGCATGGCTGATTAATAACAGCAGCGTGGGGGTAGTTGAGTGGGTCGGTGTTAACAAGGAGAGCAGATGCACAAGGCTGGCTTGTGGATGGCGAATGGGCCTGGGCAAAGTCCAACACTGGCAAAGCAGCAGGCACTGCTAAGCACACACCCTGGCCAGTCCACTTTCTGCTTGGGAATGAAGCTCGCACCAGGATCCCACCTCAGCAACGAATTCACTATGAGCCAAACTTCTGGCAGATGGTTCAAGACGTTATGGTTAGGCAAAACCAAGACTCAAATTGCTGAGACAGACCACGTGGCTTTTATGTTTCTAAATGATAGGGCTTATTCTCTTGTTGCAATTACAGCTACTTATATGCTTAAAATACGTCCAATTACTTTGGGGTAGAGATCAAATTCAGACTATTTCTATATTAAGATAAAATGATTTAATGAGAAAAAACCTAATAATCCATCAAATTCTTCCTACAGAAGAAATATTTGACTAGATATTTCTCTGGAAAGCCTTGTCATTTTGGTATTAGGTAGGCCCAATCTTAAACACGGAAATTATTAAAATTAACTTACAGTAGTGATATTATAAAGCTATGAAATCAAAACCACCTTTACTTGATTGCATAAAAATACTTTTGAAACAAGTAGGCAAATGGTAATCCTCTTCCTCACCCATATTTTTGGGGAAATTCCAATAGTTTGCTTTTTTTCTAGACACAGAAATGCAACCTGAAAGACTGATGGATGCAGACACATCGTGCTTCAGTCGAGCAGCAGGATTTCTCAGAATAAAGTATACATTTTCCAGAATAGTGTATAAAGTACAAATAATGGCAAAGCCATTATTTTAAATAGAACTTAAAACTTTCACGTATATCCCATGATTCGTGGCTTTATAAAGGAATTCAGGGTTCTGCACAGAATAATGCAAGAATTTTATCTTTATCTCTTTCTCTACATCTGCACTAAATAATTTCAGCATCCCTAAGGATTGCTGTGGAAGTCCTTATCTTGGCATAATTTTTAGTTCTTATAAGAGAAAGTTATAAAAAAATTTCATGCTAATTCAAATGGAAGAGATTGAACGGAGGGAAGGAGAACTTGATATAAGGAACAAAGTGATTTCATTTGCAAACAAAGAAAATACAGTTAACTCAATTCTCTAGATATTGATTACAGATAGCGAATTGTCTGTGATATATCTTTGCCTCTCTTTTGCTAGGCAGCCTGTGCAAATTACATTTCTGCTCTATTTCCTGAATTTTCTCCTTCATACCTTTGCTTTCCACATCAGCCAGAACTTGAAAATGTCCACATGGCGGCCACACTGAATTGCCTTGTCCCCAGTGTCGTAGGAGACATCATACTGCTTGTCTGGCTGGAAGAGGTATCCTGCACACATCTGGTTGCATCCTTGGAGTATACCCTATCATGAAAATCAAGACAATTGTGCATCTGTATCCACAGGTCGGACATGTGGATGGCTTTGAAACAGGGCTGGCTGGACTCGGGGCATGTGCAACCTTTCTTCTAACGTCTTTAGGAAGCCTTGCACTTGCTCTGATGTCCTTCTCTAAAACCATCCCTGGAAAAACCTTTGCCCCTTTCCCTCTGTCACCTTGATTAGAAAACGATCTTTTGTCTCAGACGCCTACAACAAGGGCCCCACTGTCCCCCTCGGGACATTTGGGAATGTGTTTGGGTATCTCAGGTTGTTTCAAAGACTGAGAAGTGCTATGG
Organism: Equus caballus; assembly: GCF_041296265.1. NCBI lineage: Eukaryota > Metazoa > Chordata > Mammalia > Perissodactyla > Equidae > Equus > Equus caballus. The sequence goes on along the minus strand of NC_091701.1, from coordinate 50,968,219 downwards.
CATTTCCCCAGTGGGCAGGGGTTGTGGATACAAACTTTTCAGTGGGTGGGACAGTCTCATGCTGTCAAGAATTTTCCTCACCTAAACCTCCCCCTAAAAAGCCTTCCAGTCTTTTCCAGGGTCTCCTATGAAATAAACAGTCACTCTACTTAGAAGTGGAGTAAGGAGAGGAGTAAAGAAGTGTCTCCTACAGGCTGGAGACAGACTTTTTGGGAATGCCTCAGTGTGCAAAACTTTTACTGGAGCACAGTGCTTTCGAGGGCAGGGTCCTATTATTGGACGCTTAAAGGAGGAGATAAACCACTAATTCACTTACAGAAGCTTTTTGGTCAACATTCCTCGTTGTCCTAAGTTGACATTTGTAGTTGATGTTCCGCCTAGTTTATTTCAGCTCTTGGGACCAAAAATCATGCTAAGAACTTGAAGTATGTTCCAGTGACCACTTTGTGTCCTCACTGACGTGAGAATTGGTAGCTCACCCAATGGCTCTCACTTTTGTTTGTACTAACATGAAGGAATGGGAAATGAAGTAGTGTCCTTATCATTTCTGTCACTGAGAGGGCCTGGGCACTGAACAAGGAGGAAGGGCAGTAGAGATCAGAGGCCAAGAGGAGGCACTGGGCTAGCTGAAGGCTAACAGATAAGGCCAAGAAAGAACAGCAGTGGCAGGCTCAGTGGGCTGTCAATCTTGTGAGTTCGTCCACAAGTACTGTAAAAGACCCCACGCTTTGCTCTCCTCATGCCTTCTAAAGGATGTGCAGGCCGCCAGCTCATCTTTGGAGGGAGTACAGACCTTTTCCTTGACGAGGATGGCAGAGCACTGCAACAGCACGCCCATCATCTTGTGAGGGTTCCAGGTGACTGAGTCGGCCCTGAAAGAAGCACGTGATAGTCTGAGGAGAAGGTACACGAGTCAGCAAGAGACAACTGTCCTCTTGAGGAAAACAGCCATCACAACTCAAGTCAGTACACATTTTTGATGCTTAGTCCCCTAAATTGGCTAATTAAGTAGTAAACAAATATTTTGCAGGCAGTCTTAGGGTACTAAGTTGCAGACAGACTCTTCGAACTAACTGCTACTGATAATAGATAATATTTATGAAGAACTTATTATGTGTCCTATTGTTCTGAGAGATTTATAGGCAGTACGTCAGAATGGTGTCATGGTTAAGAACTCAGGCTTTGAAGCCAGACTGGCCAAGTCTGAATCCTAGCTCTGACATTTGCTAGCTTGGGCAAGTTACATAACTCCCCTGTGCCTCAGTTTTCCATCTGTAAATGGGGAGAATAATGTCTACTCACAGAATTGAATAAAGGATAAAAGGAATTAATAAATACAGAATGCTAATAACTCTGCCTGGATTACTTAATTCTCACAACAACCGTATGATGTAGGGACTATTATCACCTCTATTTTAGATGGAGAAACTGAGGCACAAAAGAGTTAAATACAGCACCCAAAGTCACACAGCTGGAAGTGTTGGAGCCAAGATTCAAGTCCAGGGGAACTAACTGCAAAGCCAGTGCTCAGAACCCCTCCACCAGCCTGCCTCCCTCTAGGCAACAGACTTCGGCTTCTTTCTATCTTCCTGTTCTTATGTATAAAATGGGCTGGTGATGCTGACCTACCTACTTATGAGGTAGTGTGAAGAGTGACACCTAAACGCAAGGATCAGTTGGACACTTCTAGACTTTGACTACTTAGCAGCATTGTTTACATGCTAAATGAATATGATGTTGCCAGTTTTTAGGCTGCAATGATAGCTTAACGAGATGGTCTCCTAGCAACCACATCACTCTGTCAGACACAATTAAATGGTTAAGGAGCATACTAGCTAGGATGTTACGGAAACAACTAAGTGTAATATATGATGATTAAGACTGGGGTAAGTTGCTTCAGTAGTTTACAGACTCCTTCCCAATGGCCTGGCCCACAGCTGGACTCTGCGCTTTAATACCTATGAAGGATGTTTTCCCCAGACATAGCAATTGGTTCAGAATTATGCTGCCTCTGCTCTCCCTGGAGCTAAATCCTTGCTGTGAATTTTTAACCTCTTCATCTTGCGTAGGTCCTACAGAGGGAAAATAATTTAGTGACTATAGGGTGTGCTCTGTGTTTCAACGAGAAGAGAGAAAGGCCTGAAGTGCATTTCCCCTAAGTGCCTAATAGAGAAAAGCTTTGTGAAAGAGACCTGTGAAAAGTTATAAGAAAAGTCGAACAAATGCTTATCCCATTAAAAAGCATCAGAGTCAAGACATATTTAAAAGGTAGTGGATTTAACCAATTTTCTCATAGCTTTCATCACTGGGTCTTTAAAAAGTTATATTTAGATATCATAAACTATCTTAAAGAAAATGGTTTTCTAAAGGTCGTAAAGGTCTGAAGTAAATGATTCTTTGCTGCTACAAATGGAAAATAATGAAACATACTATGGATTCAATTTCATTCAAAAGACATATGTACTTTAATATGTTAGAAAAGAAAAAGGCTAGTGCAAAATGTTTCACATTTTCCTAGACTTAAAGATGGAAAATGAAAATTGCCTGAGAAATTTCTTTGCAATTGCACTGGCTCATCTAAACTTAGTATGTTATCCTCCAAGTTATAAAGTCATATAACTGCTTCAAAGAGTCAGTCCTACTCACTTTGACACTGGCCTTTCAACACTGACCCTGAACGGAAGAAGCACAGCAGATGGAACAAAAACTCAAGCCAGAGTCCTTGATGTGAGAAGCCACTGGTGTGCTTTCCCTGATGCCTGCTTCCCGTCCACCTCTCCAACCTCAGTCTGCTCTTACCACTCACTTTGCTCCAGCCACACCGGCGCTTTGATGGTCCTCTAACTTGTCAAGAACAGTCCTGCCTCAGGGCCTTTGCACTTGCCCTTCCCACCACCTGGAATACTCTTCCTTATATCCTTGCTTCCTGTCTCCCTTTATTCCAGTATCTGCTGAAATGTCACCTTCTCAGAAAAGCCTCTGACCACCCTGTCTCAAATAGCATGCCTTGTCACTCACTGTTATCTAACCCGGTCTTATTTTTCTCTACTGTGACCAGATTAAATATCTCTTTATTTATGGACATCTAGCCCACTGGCATGTAAGCTTCAGGAGGGTAAATCTCTTGGTTGATTCATGTACTGGATACACACTTTTTAGAAAAGTGCCCTAGATGGCTGGACTGAAGGCAGGTAACTGAGTACTCACATCCATGCCTGCCTGGATCATGGTAGGTGCTCAGTAAATATTTGCTGAGTGAATAAACAAATCAATGTGAGTTCCTTTTGGACCAATATTTGGGAGTCAGGTCAAAATCCTATTTGGCTTAGAACACCCACTGAACTTGAACGATGAATAAGAAAATAAGTAAGTTAGGTGAGCTGAGGGTCCGCCCCCTTTCCCAGCAGTGAGCCGAATGAGAAAGCAGAGTGAAATGAATCACTGCCCCTTCCTACACCATTGGCAAACCCTCCTTTTACCTCCAGATCCCTGCACTGCTTAGTCTCTCTCCTCTCCCACCTGGGCACCTAGCGATAACACCTATTGTCGCGCTCATCACATTGTGTGCAACTGTTCATTTGTCTTTCTAAATTGTGAACTCATTGAGGTGAGGCCTCATTTGACTGGGAAACCATTCAGTTTTGATTTCCCAGTGTCTAGTATACAATAAGTGCTCAATAAATGCCTATTGAACTAAAATGGGCTTAATCAGATTGAAATAAGATATGTGGAATCCAGGCAGGGACATCACAGACCCCGCAGTGCAGCATGTTTGATGGCCTGAATGGAAGGAGGCCAGGAGCTCAGCCCTTACCTTTCTATGCCACTGAGCTTATGGCGGTGCTTCCTGGACATGAGTAGCCCACCGCCCCAGGCAGCCTGTGGGGCAGAGAAAGGAGAGAGAGGGGGAGCGACGACATTTAAGAATCCGAAACCAGTCACTGCACACCTCTAGTAAAACATGAGAGAGAGCGTAAACAGTGAAAAACATAAGCCTCTCCGACAAAAGGAACCCACACTGATTGTTCAACCAGTGGCAGTTGTAAATAGTCGCCATTTGTCATTTCCTCTTCAAAAGTTCCTCCAGGTTAGTGTTACAGTAGCTGTGTGAGTGATACAGGTAAATCAGGTTTGAGCCTATGGTGCTAAGACCCACGGCCCAAAGCACTCTGGAAAGCCAGACACACTCCCTGAGCTCCCCCAGGAGGCTCTGGAAGTGACATGAAGGACCGGAGCCTGCCATCTGACTCTCCCCAGGGTAGATTTCTAAGGGCTCCTGAAAAACTCAGAAAGCAGCAGCTGGGCTTGGAGGTCCCACAGCAGCTCCTGCAACAGCATGACATTTTTCTGGGTACCCTGATGCATGTCAACTGAATAGCTTGGGATGCCATGGGACACGAGAACAGCCTTTGTTAGTCATTTGTTCAACAGCAGGGCAGGTTACCCCATTTTCCCCTTGTGAGAAGTTATATCCATAAGAGAACGGAGAGAGACAAAGGAAAAACACACCACATATGTGAAACCCAGCCACACATGTGAAAATGTACCTTTTGTGTTCCTGGGAAAATTTGGCACTAAATCTTAGTTGATAACACCTTCCACATACCACCTTATTTTTCCTACATGCACCGGATACATTTTTTTTTTCTTCTCCAGAAAAGTGTCACAGATGGCTGGACTGAAGGCAGATACCTGAGTGTTCAGATTCATGGCCACTTTCTCTATGTTCGTTGTATCTTATATTTTTTTCCCCTCTGAAATCAGTTATATTTAACTCTGTAGCCATTTGTCCAGACAAAAGTTTCCTGGCAAGGTGATGGGGACCATATTCTAGCAGGAACCACAGTAGACAGCAATTGGCCAGTAAGAAATTGGATGAGTCCCAGAGCACGTACAGGCCCGAGGTGTGGCCCCGTCACGAATGGCCAGCTGGGGGCCAGAGAAGAGTGGGACTAATGTGGTGTGGAGGGAGAGCCGGTTGGGGCATTGGGAGAAGCTGGAGGCAAATCATAAAGCAGAGCTGCTTCCACTCCGCCAAGTGGACTGGTTCGCGCTGTGAGTTATAGCACTTACATCGACGTGCAGCCAGAGGTTATATTTCTCGCATATATCTGCAATCTCCTGTATCGGATCAAAAGCCCCATAAACAGTTGTGCCAGCAGTTGCATTGACATAAAGAGGAACGTATCCCTAGAAGGGAAGAGAGACAGGCTGATTAGCCTTATTAGCCTTCCTCCTTTCCACTTGAAGTAGAAGAATTGTAGTAGCATTTATTTCTAACAGACATCAGCTAAGTTGGTGTGGCATCAGATACTCTATCTGAGGACATTCTTCGTTGGTTCATTCACTCATTCATTCATTTACTCAACAACTATGTTTTGAGTGACGTTTATGTGCCAGGCCTTATAGATGCTGGAATACAGCAGTGAGCAGAACTGGCGAAGATTTACATTCTCGTGGGGAGTGACAGACAATAAACAAAATTAAATAAGCCAAATATACAGTATGTTTGACAGTGGTAAGTTCTACGGCAAATAATAAAGCAGGAAAGAGTAATAAGAAGTGTTTGGAGCGATGGGCAGGTAGCTCTGAATGTCATCTAGGTATTGTACGTTTGAGAAGCTGGGTTTTTCTAAGTGTATTGATGTAATATTTATACTGAAGCATTGTTTGGTTATTTAAAACATGTCTATATACTGTGAAAGCTGAAACATTCACTAGTAGTGGACGTGGTAAAATTTTGATGTGAACAAGAAGTAAATGAGGAAGGGCAGTAACAGGGCTAAGACAGGCTCGGGGAAATCTATGAGTCCCAGGGGTCTTTTTGATACTCAGCTCCACCTACGCTCCTTGCTCAGTCCTGGTGACATTTCCATCCATCTCCTCTACTGAGACCCCAGCAAACAACAACAGTCAGAGGAGGAGGTACAAGAATGTAACCAAAACAATGAGTTGGTAAATGGCCTGACAGCTACCTGGCAGTGTCTTGTGGATAAATCTGTTCTATGAGATTTTTTTGTTTTAATAGAATTTATTGGGGCTGGATTCACCAAGCATCATGGGCCATCTGCCAGGGCATGGAAGCACTTTGCTAAACAGAATCCTAAGCTAAAATGATATTTGTTAAAATAAGATCATACCTAACAAGTAGCAAGTGAAAACAATTAGATTGTATCTTCATGATGCTCGGTAGTGGATTTATTGAAGTACATCAAACTAATCATTTGGCACAATGAAGATAGGACAAGTGGTTTAATAACCGAATTTTCCATTTTTGAAAAAAAAAGTTGACATTGTATAGATACAGCTTTAAAGCCAAACCATCTCACAAGTTGGAAGCAAGCAAACACCTGAGAATAGAATTTTAGAAACACAATAAAATTATCTCTTATATTATCAAAGACTTTTATTGTCTAGGGCAGAAAGAAGTTATTTCTAAAAATTTGTATTCACTAGAGTCTAGATGCACCATAGAGTACATACCTTTTGCTTGGCTTCAAGAATTTTTGCCTGTAAATCAGCTGGAATTATTTTCCCCCTGTAATTATTATAAAAGGAGAGAAATTAAAATGAAGAACCAATGAAATTGCACATGAAAAAAACTTTAGCAGCAGCAAAAAAGTAATTTAATAGGATATTCTCAACAGACCATTAGCAGCTTGGCACACTGTACTGAGTCAGTCCTTAAGCACAATAAAACAAATTTAACAGATGAACACATTTAATACATCAAGAACCTAATATTCACTCTCTCCTGCCTACCTTTCATTGCACTTTATCAAAATCACATTGTCGGTTCCAAAGCCAAGTGCAGCCCCAGCTTTCTTTATGGAATAGTGACTCTGCAACAAACAGAGGCTTGAGGTTAGAAGTTAGATGGTCTCTTGGAAAACACAATCCATGAACAGGAACACCCAACTCACATGTTCTGAGGTGAAGAGGACCAGTTTGGGCACCGCCGCCATGCCCTTTGTCTTAACTTCCGGGAAGTACTTGTATCGAGCAGCCATGATGCTGTACATGTTGGATATAGCTCCCCCTATCAGCAAGCAGACACATTGGGAAGTGTTGAGGCTCCCTCATTATTGTTTCTAACAAAATATGACCTGGTGTCTCAAGAAACAAGGGAGGTCAGAGAGGGGAAGGACACTATCCTGAAAGGGTTTGCTGGCTTCCCTATTGCCAGGGCTTCCCTCTGGACCCTTTGCCCTGGGAATACAAATAATCATACTCATTACCAAAACCATCTAGGCAATTTGGCTGATTCACCTACTCCAGCGTCCATCCCACCTGAAGCCTACACAGAAATCTAAGAGGTGGCAGCAGCAGTGGCTGCAAAGAGATGGGTGAATTACAACCTTCCTGCTTCCACTTTCTGTTCAGTCTATTTACTGAACAAAGATGAATCTGTTCTCTGAGTCAGAAAGACAGAGAAAGAGAGAGAGTAATGGAGCCTACAGAAGGAAACTGTGACATTGCCTGGATACTCTCCTCAAAGAACAGCCCAACTGAGCTGACTCATTTAAGAGACCTCAAAGTTTATTAAAATAAATCCAAACTCATGTTTACTCAAATAAAGATGCAAGGAGAACTGAGGTAATTAGTTATTTCTGGCCCATACAAACTAATCACTTTTGCATCAATCACTTGGCAATTAAACAGGCAAATTCATGGTTAGCTTGTATTGCCTGGACAATTGCAATTCTTATTTCTTCTCTTCCCCTTGTACACGATCACACTGTCTCTGATGCCATCCCAAACTCCTTCCTACTTCCAAGAATATCTGTCTTTGTTTTAAAGATTCTTATTGTATCTACATCGAACTAGAGATTCAAAGTAGATATACTATTCTGATCAAATCGCTCAGTCAATTGATAATCTTGATTCACTGATCCCCAGCTTAATCAAACTACTGTTAACAGGTCAGAGTTGTTTAGCACGACTTAGGTCAAGCCTTTGTTAGTTTGTACAGATTTAGGCACAGCCTTTGTTGGTTGGGACACAGAGAATCTGGCACTCTTGCTAGCCTTCACCCTGACAAAGACAGGAAGGCAGAAGTATTGAGAAATATATTTTAAGGTCATTATTCTTCATGTTTAGTGTTCTCAGGAGTCCCAAGAATCCATACTACAAACCTTGAGGAGAGTCAGGGAAAGAGAACAGAAACCTACCAGGAGAAAATATCCCATCACCATCTTTACTTGACCATCCAACTATCTCTCTCATCTTCTTAAGTGTTATTTGCTCCATGAGAACAAACACTGGTGCAATTTCATATGTAAACCTGAAAACGTGGTGAGAAAAAGAATGAAAATAAAGAAATCAAACCACTTATTTGGGGAACACACATGATTGGTTGAGTATTTGTATTTGGGTTCTAAAAAAAATTGTTCAAAACCACTAAAACAATTCATTTCCTGGAAATGCATTAAGTTACCAATCACAAAATGTCAGAAACCAGCCTGGGTTACCGAGAGAGGTGGTGGAAGTCCCTGCCTGGTGATTCTCCACCAAAAAAATAGATTCTTATCTGAATGGAATGTCATAGGTGTCGTCCACCCAGAGAAACAGAGGGAAAGAAAATGATTTTTATGGGTCCCTTTCACCTCTAAGACTGTAGGACAATTCCAATATTAATTGAAAAAATATATTCTAAGTTCTACATAAAATTGGTTTGCAGCATTTTAAAAAAACCTGTTTTATACAATCTATAAAATCCAGAGCCAAAGTCTATCTTTTAAAAACACTGTAAACATCTGAAAGCTAACTGTGAAGGTAATTGGAAATATTGACCCAGGTTTTAAAGATCTCAATATAATTATCTACATGGTTTTTCTACTGATAATCCCCAAAGACAGCTATGTTTCTGTAATTCTCTGAAGTCAATATCTGTCAAGAATAATTATAAGTGATGATTTTCTAATTACAATTATAAATATCAAGACAATGGTCAACTGGCATACACAGCCAACGGTGGGCATCAGATATCCTGGTAGGTTAGCTTTTTCTTCTAATGAACTGATTTAAAGGTAGCAAGCCATGTTCTTCTCAAAGCAATTCAAAACAGAAGCACAGTCTGGTAGACTAGTCATTGAAACAAGATCGTAGTACCAAGGATAGGGCTTAAGAGAAATCAAAGAAGGTCCATCCATAGAAAATTAAGCCAGAAAACAAAAAGCTATTTACTGACTCTGAGGCTCTTTGCCTTTCTTCTTTTCGCTCGGTCTTCTTAAGCATTAGAGTCTGTGGGCTTGGTGCAGACCATGCTTGCTGAAGAGAGATTCCTAGATTGACTCACCTGAGTGATATGGGGAGACTTTATCATTGATTAGGGTGTTTGGGCTGAATGCCAGTGCTGAGGACAAATGGCAATTCTTGCTGCCTTGATAATTTGAAAATCTATTTGCAAGGATGAGATAACAATTGTTGTACATAAGACACAGGTGAAGCTACTAAGTTTTAATCATGGAGAAAAAAAGCAATCAAATTAATCACATAGGGGTAAAAGAGGACAAAGAGATCCTGGAGGATCCTCAGGATATATCTGTTGGTAGAAGAGTTTTGTTTCCAAAAAGAATATGTTCATTTTCCTTGGACCCTTGAAATTTAGGAGAAAGACCCTTGGAAATCATGTGTTCAGTTACCATCACCTCTGGAGGTCACAATCATGCTTTGGTTCTGCTCTGAGCCCCATCACCGTAGCAACCAACACTCCCTCATGTCTGATGGCCTGATAAAGGAAGAAGAAGAGAAGGATTCCTGGTTTAGCCTGTGCTGCTGAGTGTACCAAGAGGCAAACTCATGATGTGCTTCTAACCATTCTTGAACAAATGTGTTATCAAAAGTGTCACTGATTTTTGGAAATGTTGGAATGCCAAAAATGTTTGTGTGGTGAAGAGGAACTGGTGGCAGTGTGTGTGCTGGAATTGCACAACACCCAATGAGAAGGCTCTCTGGGTTAAGGCAAGGAACAAATGGAATCATACACCGTAATATCAAAACCTTATCAAGGATTGGATGGAAGCTGAGTTGGAGTCAAGTCAGTGTTAGATGCCAGGCAGGAACCACATGGGGAAGGGTGAAGGGATGGAACTGAAAGGCCAGGGGCTTGTTCCACATCATGATTTGAATCAATTTGGGCCCCAGGTTTGCATGAATTATTGATCCTGTCTAAGGACCAGAATATGAGCATTACTCTCAGGATTAGGAGGAAGAGTCTCGAGAGTTTGATCACGAGACTATCTGATCTCATCGATTTCAATTTCCTTATCTGTACCAGGCACCCAATTCCTAAACCTTTCTTTCAGTTCTGTTCAACAAATACTTACTGAGTGACTATTCTCTGTCAAATGGCATCTTACGTACTGAGGAGACAAAGATGTTATAAGACACCATTCTCAACCTTGAGGCGGAAGCTTACTAGGATGAATTCAGCATCTTATTCTTGACCTTGGTGCATTCTGTTTGACAGACTCTGCCTGGGTTTGAAAGACTAGTTATCTCACAGCTAATACCAAGCTTATCCCAATTCATGGTCTTAGTCCTGACAACCTCTCCTGGAAGCTGGCAGATTGGTCCATAACTGTTGATCCTCAGCCAGTTCTGACAAACGGGCTAACATGGTGTTCCCTGTTCATGACGCTTCTCTGACCCTGCCTTCCCATCCTAGAATATGTTTACAACTGAGAGTCTGCCTGCACCCAAAGTCTTATAGAAGGCCTTGAAGTTCACTCTAGAGCAGTGGTTCTTAACTTAACTGGGGTCAGAGATGCCTGTGGGAATCTTAGGAAAGCTATAGTCCCTCTCTCCAGGAAGAAAATGAGGATATGCGCATCATTTTGAATACAATTGTAGGAGATTCTCCTTTTGCAACCTGAACTCTAAGTTAGGTACCCTTTCCCTAAATGACAGAAGAAAGCAGATAAAGTCAAGCGATCAAAGGCCAAATATGGATTCAGAAGAAGCTGGTTAAATACTAAAGCCAGAGCAGAAGATGATGTTTCAAAATCAGAGAACAAGAAATGAAACCTGCAAAAAGCTCTGAGGTGAAGCATAAGAACCAAGAACGTGGGATTAGAAGTAAGGGTATAAAATAGCAGGATGGTGACACTCATGGAATGACACTAGGAGAGTTCTGAGCCTCTCTTTATGCTGAGTAGGGTAGTGAGTCAGCCCTTTGTTAGTGGTTCAACTCACCTTCCCAGTGGGATTCACTCTGAACTAAGGCAAATTAATTAAGAAGCTGTGTTTCTCTTACAGCGGAGTCTGCTGGTTGCTAACCAATATCATTTTTCCCTTGCTTCATTCAATTTTATTTAGAGTTGCAATTTACCCAGATCAAAGACTGCATTTTCCAGCTTCCCTCCCCAGGTGTGGCCATGGGACTAAGTTCTCACTAAAGGATGCTATGGAAAATGTTGTGTGGAGCTACTGAGATGGTTTCTTTAGAAGGAAAGACTGTATTCCCCTTTTGCCCACCCACCCTTCCTCCCCTCCCTTCCTTTCTTCCTTTCTTACTCCCTTTCTCTACCAATTCCTCCTCCCTCCCTCCTTCCTGAGTTCTAGAACACATAAGTGATGGTTAGAGCTCCAGCAGCTAGCCTGCACCATGAGGTGACTCTGAGGATGAAAGCCGTGTGCCACAATATGGATCAGAAAGGCACAAGGAACCTAGATCCTTGGTGACTGCCAAACTGGGAACTTCTTTAATGAGAGAAAGAAATAATTTTCGATGTTGACACTCCTTTTAGATTTCCCTGCCTTACAGATGTGGCAGGTGGTCCATCTTTGCCTTAAAAGGAACTTAGTGAACCCCTCTGGTATCCAGAGATGAGGAGAGACAGAAAAAAGAGCTGGGGGCCAAAGGGATGGGTATGAATGGCGACAGTGACCTGTTGTGTGAGGGGGAGGCTGTCTTTCCTAGGTGTGTGCATGGCACCTTGCATATATTGGGCAGTTAAGACTGGTGCCTTTTCTAGTCTTCAGAATCACTCTATAGGATGGATATTATTACTCCCCCATTTTCCTGAAGAAGAAACTGAGGTTCAGAGAAATTCCATGCTTTGTTCTAAGATCTCACAGTTAGTATGTTTCAGAGTCAGAATTCCAAGTCATTTACATCACAGCTGCTTTTCTATGACAAATGAGACCTGTTCACTGCAGGTTCCTCTCTAACAACCTGCCTAGTAGTATAAAATGACTGATAGCTCCCATATAAAATTCCTCCTGTGTAATTTCTATGAAAATAAAGCACTAGATACTTGAAATCATAACCTCAGAACAAAGGGCTGTGATAGATCTTGCCATTAAGATTATGTATTATCACTAGGAGCTTGAGGGCAGGCTATTGTTTACAGTTGGGCACTGTTCAACTTGCACAGTTGTACTTGGTGGTCCTGTTTTGGAAAAAAAAGAGCTGTACGTGCTGTGGACAACCACACATTTGTAAAGTTTTCTTTGGATCTTCACTGGGTCCTTGCTTGGACGAGCACATCTCGAAGCTATATGCACAGGCATGTATAAAAGCATGAACATAAGTGTTCTTTCTATTCTAACGGATACTCACACTTTGCCACTTGAATTAGGATATTGGATAGTTCTTTTAAAAAGACTACACTGAGGCATGTAGTTACTATTCTCTATTACCAGTGCTACCCAAACTCAATGATGGTACAGTTCAAAAAAATGAGTATATCACTAATTAGATCCACTTTGCCAGAGAAAGATCCTTTTGCCCCTCTTTCGCAGACTTATTTTGAACACTGTTCCCAGTTCGAGAAGGAACTGTCACAAGGGAGCAAATTTCTGCATAAACTCCTGACAGTGCTGCCACATTTCATGATCTTCCAGGGGAACCGGCTTAGAACAATTTCTAGATAATAGTTATTACTTCTTCAGACAATGCCTTGTCTCTAGCACTGACAGGAACTATTTCACTATTTTAAATAACCTTCTCTATCGATCTGTTGGAATCGGATCATATTTTATAAATATCCACTATTCAGTACAGCTGCAATTACTATGTGCCATTTAGTTGGACTGGCCTTGACCTCAGATGGCTGGGACATATTTTAGTGTTTCATGGCTGAGCTGAGGTAAGAGAAGAATGAAGGACTTTGATTTTATGAACATATACAAAAAAAAAAGAGAATTTGTGAGATTTCTCTGGTTGAAAAAAGACTTTTAAGAGAATATCAGGTCATAAATGATTCAAAGGGGTGAGTTCCTTTTATTCATCTGGAGATTGGGCTATATATATTAGGATATCGCAGCTGAGAGGCCTACAGAATACACACTTAAAGACAATGGGTGAATTCAGTGCCTATATTAATAGGGGTACTTGGGCCTTAATGGATATGTGCCTTTTACTCTATTTTTCTCATTTATTTTCCAAATAGTTAAGCTTTTAAAATAGCTGTACACTCTAATTAAAATAGTTCCTTGGGGTGAGATGCTTCAACTCAGCATTAGTGTCTTTTTTGAAGTTATAATGAGTATGTTATGATGTCTGTGCTTGCTATTTTTATCTCATAAATCATACTACAGTAAAGATTGCAAAGCAGAGTTTTTTGTTTGAGGAAGCCATACAGGCAATTGTATCTTTGATCCCAATTCCTCTTGGCCCTTTGCACACTTGGTGCTCCAACACGGACATGCCGTGAAGTTAACCATGACTTGCAAGCAGGGAGCATGAAAACCATTTTTGTTTTCAATCAACTGAATCCTTTATGCCTTTTAGCACTAAAGGCTTCACTTGTCACATTCCCTTTTAAAAATTTGTCATTGTTGTTTTAAATTAGCAAACAAAGCAGGAATCTTTAATTAATAGAAACTTTTCCAAATGTAGTTAAGTATTGAGAGTCACAGCACTAAATAGCTTTGGAACATCCATGAGCCAAAATATAATTTTAAAGTGTCCTTTCAGGTTTTGTGGCTGGTAGTAGTTTGTTTAAGAAAAACAGAATACCTTGAACTTCAGTGACTTACATTCTATCTTGATGTCAAATGGAATTTCTCATTTTAAACAATACCACCCTTTCCCCTAAACTCATTTTTCAAATCTACTTTACCATGAACTTAAAAAGTGAATGGTTATTTTCTAAATATTTCCACAGTGACTAAAATCCATAGAATTCTTATGTAGCCATTTGAAAATTATTGTAGAAACTTGTTTCATTATTTTCCTCTGGATGCTTTAATAGAACATGGTGCCATCATCTGGGTGTAAAACATTATCATAGTGTTGAGAGGAAAAGACAGGACTCAGTAGGCTATGACGACCCTCCATCAACTTGTGACCTGTCTTTGTCTTCAAAGAGGGCATGGCTATGCAGAAGAAACTGTGGGGTGATTGCAAGAAGACTACCCAGCTAGTACTTGCACCCACCAGGACCTTAGAGTCAGTTTCATATAAATTTACAAAAACTTAGAAACAAATGAAGTCTTTACCTATTCAAACAAGGACAGCAAAAAATGTCAAATTCAGAAAAACAATCAGTTATTTTGAAAGGAATATATAATGTATCACTGCCAGCTGAATTCTGTTTCAGAATTTTTAGCTAAGCAATAGGCTGATCAGATTGGCTTGTGGCTTTATAGAAGTTTTAACTATGAAGGAAATATGACTTAAATGATAAGGACCAACACTCTTAGATGCGAAAATGGACCAAGATCATAGTCCGAAACATGACCTCTTCAGATACATCATTAAGAGATATGGAGTCTTTTAACATGGAATTTCACACTAAATTTTGAAAGCTAGAGTTGTTATTTTTCATGACCATGATCTTATTAAATTGCATTATTCAATTAAAAATAGTTTATCGAGTATTTACTATTAAATCAGAACTGTGATAAACCCAAAAGATATTAAGAGAAAAGATGACTGGGGCAAGTGTAATAAAATGATTATAAAACCATCAGAATTGGACTTTTAAAGCAACAAGGCATAATCATACATCATGGTTGCTTATATGAAAATAATATGTGAAACTCACATATTGGTATTGGCAGTTGATGTCAGCCATTCGCCGGCTAAACCAATGATATCCAATCCAGTGGAGAGCTGATTGAAAAATCGAGGATGACCTAGAGAGACAAGTAACAGGCAAGCATTAAGGCAAAACCAGATTTTTCAAGCTATCTTCAAAGTAAAAGACTGGCCACATTGATGGGGCCTCTATCCCAATGATCTGTCTCATAGGGCTGCCCACGAATATCAGAGAAGGAATGGTAGGTTGGCCCATCCTATTCCAAACTTAATGATGTCCCCCAGTCTTATATGTTTCTAAAGCATAAGGCTTTTTTTTTTGTTTCCCAAAAATTCTTTTTTTTCTGAGGAAGAGTCACCCTGAGCTAATATCTATTGCCGATCTTCCTCTTTTTGCTGAAGAAGATTCGCCCTGTGCTAACATCTGTTGCCAATTTTCCTCTTTTTGTATGTGAGCCGCTGCGACAGCATGGCCACTGACAGATGACTGATGTAGGTCCACGCCTGGAACCGAACCCAGGCTGCCAAAGCAGAGCGTGCCGAACTTAACCACTAGGCCACCAGGACTGGCCCCATAATGCTTTTACATTGAAAAAAGAAAATCCAATATCATGAAACTAATAATTTTTCCAGTATCTTATTTGTTGATTTCCAGAAGAACTCCTCTGCTGTATTTATTTTTTTAATTAGAAATCAGGAGGTGGTGGTCCTGATTTTCCCCATAAATGTTTCAGCTTTTAATTTAACATCCCAAGGATTTAATCCACAAAGCAAGGTTTACTGACAGATTACTGACAGAGGAGAGGCTGTGGGCCTCAGAGAGGGTTCATGGCTCTGTGGACTACACCAAGCCTGGGGAAAGTGTCAGCTCTAATGCTGATGCTGAGGGCGTGCCATCACTCTCTGGGTCTCTGTGTCAGTCAAATATGATGTCAAGCATTGGTGGTGTTTTGCCCATATATAGTCAGGTGATTGTTAAACTAAATTTATTGCTGAGATGACCTGGCATCTCCTCTGTGAAACAGGGGCAGACACAGCCTCATTCACTAGTTGAGTTGTTGATAAAATAATTGTTATTACCATATAACTCTAAAGCCATTTGCAACACAAAGTGTGCTTTAACAGGCTTTGTTCTCAGCAAATTCAGGATTGTTGCCAAGTTTTGGCCAACTTGGCGTTCACAGGAAAACTCAACCCCACATCAGCAAGCTTGGCTCAGCTGTCATGGAGGCATCAATGCAATAGATTATCTAGGGTTGTGAGACACAGAACTGGTGTTAGAAAGATATGCTGACTGCTGTGTTTCCAGTGGAAATTGCTTTTGCCTCTGAAATAACTGTTAGAGAGCTAGTGTTTGAACGTTCCTGGTCTAAGCACCCTCTCTGAGAATGTCTCTTCTTCCCCAGATGTGAGGGGGACTCATTCAGGACATCCGGACTGTGACTTCCTAGATCAGAATAAAACAATCCTTGCATCTCAAGAGTCATCAAAAAATACTACTAATCTTCAGGAAAAAAATGAAAGAAGTATAAACAGTAAGCTTAGTGTACGCATGGGACCATATTCCAGAAATTTATGTAGACTACTCTAAATAGATTAAGTTAGCCCATTTTACTCTACTTTGCTCAGTGCCAATATAATCTATGAGATCTCCTGCAACATAACTGATTTTGTTGAAATCCATTAAAAAATATATGCAATACCCATTTGAAAACTTTTAACAACAAACATTACATTTTAAGACAGGACTGAATCATAAATAAATCTGATCACACCATTTGACAATGAATCAAAACTATGTAGCATAGCAGAGACAACAGATAGACAAACAGACTGACACAAATGCCCTCAAATAAAAGGGAAACAGTATCTCTTTGGCCATTAAAATATAAAGGACATGAGTTGTCCAAAACCTTACTTTTATCTTACGGCTACAGCCTTATGCCCTCCCCGCCAAATCTTATGCTGTGCCAGAATTTCTATCAAGTAACAAGACGACCTACTTTAAATTCAATTTCAACTCTCTATATGCAACGAAAATAACAGATGATAGAAGTGGTACTGAGCAGCACATGGCCTAAAGTCAGGCATGGGGAGACCGACACAGTTATTTTTCAAAGTAAAGTTTTTCAACAAATAAACTTCAAGGAAAAACAAGAGAGATGGAGGGGGAAATCTATTGATTAAGGGACATACTAAGCAATTGCAATGTGAAGGACTTATTTGGATTCTGACTTGAATTATAACAAAATAAAACAAAACATTTATGACATTCATGAGACCATTGGAAATTTGAACACTGACTGAATATCTGATACTAAAGAACTGTAAATTTTGGAGTTTTTGGATGTAACAATGATATTGTGGTTATTTATATTTTAAAGAGTTCTTGAGGATAAAGAATATTTATAGATGAAATAATATGTGGGGGATTTGCTTCCATCTAATATAGAAGAGGAAGAGGGTGGGGGTACAGGTGAAACAAAACTGGCAGGAGTCGATAACAGCTGAAGCTGGGTGTTGGGTATATAGGGTTCATTATACTATTCTACCTTTGTTTTAAGTTTAAAATTTTCCATTAAAAAAAGAAAAACCAAGAAAGTTGGCACATCTACTGTGGCTGAGGGCTGACTAGTATCTGTCTCAGTTCTTGGAGAATCTATACATACTGGTTCCTTTTTCAGAAGTCTTTTGTTAATTTGTAGATAAATTTCCAAATGCCATCATCATCCCTTCACAAGCTGTACCCAGATCAGTATGTTTTCACAATTAAAACTCAATTCATTATTTTGGCTGAGCATTAATATCCTTTTTCTAAAAACAATCTTCCACTGTGTGCAGCTACCTGCAAGGTTTACCCTATTGCTCTGGAGTCTACATCTAAATTACAGACCAGGAACCAGGAGCTGTGCCTTCACCTGGCAGCAACAGTACACTTTGCCAGGGTCCACACCCTGAGACGCAGCAGAAGGAAGATTATGAACTCCATAAATGCAAATATCTGCTCCCAGAAGCTGCTCTGAAGAACAAGGATGGATGGCTGCAGGCTATGTGTCTAAGTGGATTCATACACTGGACCAATAAGAGTCCATGCTTCTCTGATCATGTGATGCTTCAGTTGTAGGCAATATGAGTAACTATTATAACAAATCTATGTATTTTTCTAGGCTTAAATGATAAAAATATGTGGTCTCATTTCTCTGAGAAAGTGTGTGTAGAGTGACCTGACAAAATAAAAAACACTGGACCATAGCAAGTCAAGCTAAAACACACATGGAGAATTCTGACTCTTTTTTATCCAGCCAAATAACACTAATTGATCTCCATCAGGAACAGGTTAGCCGTCAGACCAAGATGTGATGTAACTAAATTGATGAGCGTGCTTTTCTCTAAAAATCAGTCTGCAATATAATTGTCTTGTCCGTTCTGCAGTTATTTAAGGAAGCTACACTTATTCCACTGGTGTTGGCAGACCTCAAAAGCTGTTTGGGATTCCTTATTTAAAAATGCCTCTTGGGCCAGCCTCATTATTTCATTACAACACTTGTTTTTGATATCCAGTAGCCTTATTCAGCTCTATTACCACCAACCTCCCCAGACTTATGGTCAAATGACTAGGAAGAGTGAGAGCGATAATAAAGCAGAGGGAGAGAGAAAGAACAAGGGGCAACCAGTTGTGGCCTCAGGGGTTTCCCTGTAGTGGCAACTATGCCATGAAATGCCAATTACTGTAGGTCTGTCTGCTCAAGAGCTCAAGAAAGCCAGGTTGCATGGGGGAAAACGAGTAGGGAGAAGAAACCACTGCTTCACTCCTAGGCTAGAAACAGCCAGCCATAGATCCAAAAAGTCCTAGACCTTGAGGCAACTGGAAAGTAACCACTTTGGTCAGGATTGCTGATTAGAGAGGGTTCCTGTAACATGAGTAGGAGGCAGGAGGGTATCCTCAAGGGCTCCCTTTTGGAGATGGGAGTTGGTGACTCAGGGTGTCTAAACTCCAGAGGTTGGAGTAGAATGTGAAGGACGTGTACTTGTGTAATTTTCAGTGTAGCCAATAGAAGGTGTTGAGGGTTGAACTGTGTCCCTCAAAAAGATATGTTCAAGTGTTAACCCCTGCTTCCTGTGAGTGACTATATTTGGAAATAGGGTCTATGCAGATGTAATCAAGTTAAGACAAGGCCATATCGGATTAGGATGGGCCCTAATCCAGACTGGTGTCTTTATAAGAAGAGAGGAACTTGGACACATACACAGGAAGAATGCCATGTGAAAGTGAAGGCAGAGATTGAGGGTTGCATCTAGCCAGGGAATGCCAAGCAATACCCTCGACCACCAAAAGTTGGAAGAGAGAATGATGGATCCTCTCCGAGAGTCTTTGGAGACAACATGGCCCTGAAGGCACCTTGATTTGGAACTTCCAGCTTCCAGAATTGTGAGAATAAATTTCTGTTGTTTCAACTCACCCAGTTTGTGGTAATTAGTTATGGCAGGCCCAGGAAACTAATACAGGAAGGGAAGGAAAGGGGCACAATTCTCTCCAGTTTCAGGGACAGGCAAGAGTAGGATTTATCAGAATGACATAGGCATGAAAATGGAAGCGAGAAAAGAAGTAGGGGATGGGTCGCTCTGCTCTTTAGGTTGTGAATAGCCTAAAACCAAGAATGAAAACTCTTTACACAAAACTTGAAATAGGACCATTTATCTATATCTTTTAAATCTGCTTTTACAACAATAAATGATGACGGGCTTTCGCCACAGTTGGAGTCTTCCACCAAATGTCGCTGCCCAAGGTCGCTCTATGGTCACTGAGCACTTTGCTGCCTTCCCTCACCAGGGTTTGTGTTTCTCCTTCTACATGAGTTTGATATCCTCCCAACTGGCAAGGGTGCGATGGAGGGCAAGGTTCCCACTCCACGTCCACCTGGCTCTCACCCTTACCTGTACGGACCCCGTACTTCAGGGTGTCTCTGCAGTCCACCAGGATCTGCTCCAAGGACTCGGGGTGGTCAGAGAGCTCCAAGTTGAAGCCCTCCATGCCTTCCAGCAGCTGGTGTGGGTGATGGAAGTCCAGCACCTTGGTGGAGCGATCGAATGTCTTGCGGACATAGTTGAGGAGTATGTCCACCACCTCCAGTAGGAACTGCACAGTTTGCTCCTCCCCGTTCTTAGCTGGAAGCAGATCTGAGGGGGGAAGGCCAATGAGTGGTTGTCACCTGACTCATGTCTGGATTTCTTCAGCCCAGAAATCCTTAATATCAGCCGTGATATCTTTACAGGCCTAATTTCATTCCAGGATATGTATCTGCATTGAGAATCTGATGTACGTTCTCCCCAGAAAAAGGCACATATGCCTTTACACAGAAGTTTTGCATATACTCTCTGGGGGTTCAAAGACTGTCTGATAGTTAGGTTGCTCATAAATGGAATGGCGTGCTTTGAGAAGCCATGAGCAGCCTGCAGCTGCAGGTGTCCTTTTGCAGGCTGGCTGGGCACCCATCAGTTATGCCGGATGGAGAGGATCTCTGCCTTGCTCCCCTGGTGCCAGGTGTGTCCCTGTACATCCAGTGCAGACACTAGGCTTTTGGTTTGGTGTTATTATGTACTTGATCTGTTGAGGGCAGAGAGCAAGGCCTCTGTGGGTAGAGGCTCAGGTCTCCCCTGAAGAAGGTGGCCCTCTGTACTGTCCTTAGACAGGAAACTAGAACTGGAACATGGGGCTCAGGAAGGTGGGAGAGGGAATTCCCACCTCTCTCTTGACCTCACCCTTTTGGGCCTGGACTTTGGGGTGCCTGGAGGTGACATTGGGTTACTGCCTCTGCTAGGCAGAGTCAGGCTTGGGGGTTAGCCAGGGAGGAAAGCTGTAGGGGGCCGCAACTGAGGTTGTCAGCCACAACTCAAGAGTAGATTGGCTGAACGTGATATTCTGTGTCTATTCCCTGGATGATCTCTGAGGTTTAGTGAAGTCTTGTTGACTGTTCTGGTCTGGCCTCTATGGCCTGTGGGGAGTGAATGGAAGGGGTTGGTGGTGGCTTTGCCTTGGAGCTGCTCGGGGGAGACTGGGAAAGCACCTCATGAGACCAGAGCTATGGGGGCAGCAGTAATTAATGAAAGATCTCCAAAAGGAAAGTGAGTTTCAGGACAGCACTTGGTCATAGGCCCAGCCACACAGCTTCCCAGAGAGTGATTTTGTTGTTGTTATTGTTGTCAACCTTGGAGGATAAATGCTACTAAAGGAATCACTGGATTTTCATACATGTGAGATTCCTTTGGAATCTGAGACTCTGTGAACCCATATTTGGCCCTGCAAGTGTCTTTAGAGTTGACTGTTTAACTGCCCTCATCTGGTTTCCAAAATGATGGAGACCTGAGCGGTAGGGAAGGAGGGATTCAAATGTTAGAAAAGCAGTTTCAAGACGGTTCAGAGAGAGTAATGACGTTTTTTGGTAAAAGAAGTAAAATTTCAGGAAAAAGTCAAGCGACTCAAGGAACCTACTGGATAGCAGTAGGGCTGGGGGGGGGGTGAGGTGGGGGGGTGAGGTGGGGGGGTGAGGTGGGAGGGTTTACCTCGAGCAAACAGGTTGGAGAAGTCGGTCTCCGTACGCCGGAAGCGGCCATCTCTGTCACTGTTTTCACAAGAAAGCAGGTTCTTGGAGGACTGCCTCTCCTTGAAGGCGCTCACAAGCCGGCTCTTCTCTTCCAGGCTGTTGGTCCTTTGCAAGAAGCCTGTAGCACAAGAAGCTGGGTCAGAGGGAGTGCACTGAACTCCCAGCCTCAGAGGGTCAGCTGGGCCAGGTCGACTCTTCAAGCAGGGTTCTCCCTTTTCCTGAGAAGAAGCTGAGTGTCTGTGTTTTATATATAAGGGCTCTGGCACTGCTCACCTTTAGGCGAGGAGGGGGCAGTGCCAAGTGTCATCAGTGGCACAGACTCAGTCAGGCAAGAGAAAAACAGTGAGCAAAGCCCATTCTCCTCTCTGAACGTGACAGTGAACTCAGAATTAAGTCAGTTGGACAGCTTCCACTCCAGTAACCAGCCCCAGGATGGAGTTTTGAGGGAAGAGACACTATTGAAGAGGATGCTGCCAGAACTGGGCTTATGGGCTGTGCAACCAGAGCGAGGAGGGGGTGAGGGCCAGAGGGGGGAGGGAGAGAGGACTAGAGGGAGGAGGGAGTGAGGACCAGCAGAAGGAAGAGGGAGTGAAGACCAGTCCTGGGCATTAGGGAAGATGCTTTCCTTGGGTACCCGGTAATGCTTACAGGGTTGAATGCAAGTGTAATTCTTCTGACCGGAACCTGAAGTGCAGTTTTCTCTGTACCACTCCCTCTCCTTGAATAAAGGTATTGGGTAAAGAGAGAACCTCTTATTGAGCACCTATTATGGAAAAGCACTTTGCTATGCATTTAGGACGGGGGACAGATAGAGATAAATGAGACAGTGAGACAGATCCCCAACCCTCCAGGAGGTTACGGTTTGGCAGGTGGTGACCAGTGCTGTAACAAAGCTGGAAAGTCACCCAAGAACTCCACAGAGATGACCTCCCAGCCCAAGGTGGGATTCAAAGTGTCTCACCTCAGCCCCTCAGAAGGAGTGGAAATCTCTACCGCCTGAGGTGAGCAGTGCAAACACCACCAGCAGCAAACAGAAGCAGGCTGAGCCAAAAGGGCTGGAGACACTGCCACCTTGGAGCAGGCTCCCTCCCTCAGTACCTCCACTCATCCCCTCAGGGCTCTGGAGCCTGCAGACCTGCTCCTTCCCCCAGCATCTCCTCTAATTCAGCCTCAATTTTAGCCTGAAATGCAACATACTGAAAAGAGGAAGAAAGTTCTAAGCTTCTTGGTGCCCCAAAAGCTGGCTTTGAAGATACCAAGATCCTTGGAGGCTCACGCCTGTCACAGACAGGCTTGGAGGAAAGTCACAGGAGGTTCAAGGAGAGGCGAGTTAATCTGGGGAATTCAGCTTTACTTCCCCAGGACTGCGATGCAGTGGTGAGAGGTGGAGGAAGCAGGGATGCAGGGGGAAGGCTGCGTGATTAGAATCCTCCCACACGCGGGAGCAGGGTCTATTTTGGGAGGGGAGAATAGGAAGGCAGAGACACCAGGCCTTATCTTTCCTGGCACCTTGTAAACATCCCTAAAGCCCTACAGGACATCAGAAGAGGGGAGTACACTATAAGAGAGCTCCGTGCTTGGGTACAAAGACTGGGGTGCAGGGGGATGTCCTTTCCTCACCTCTTCTCCTCACCTCTGAATTCCTCCTCCAAATCCTCAAAGTCCAAACCAGGAGGCAGCACTCATTTGCCAGAGGAATGCAGGATCACCTGGCTCCTGCATTCTAAGACTGCCCCCACCCCCACCCCACACCCCATTTCTGGAACAGCGAGCTGTGGAATTTGCCAGACTGAAAAAAACAAATCCACGTGGCCTAACGGAGGTGAGGTCCTGCCTAGTGACCTCCTCCTTTAGGCCTCTGGGCTCTGTTGGCTCTGACTCACTCCCTGCAAAAGCCTTAAGTCTCTCAACCTTGAATCCCCTTAGCAACTACTGCAGGACGGGGCCTCCATTTAGGCTTTGGAGATGATCTCCAAAGAAGGGCCTGACACAGGCGGTCCAGAGATGTCCTGACAGGGCTGAGAGATGACGATTATGACACAAGTTTAAATCTACATCCCATTCCTGGACCACCCTTCCTGGAGCGCCCCAGGACTCTGTGTTTTCTATAAATCCTGTAAATTATCTTATGAATAGCACACTTACATTGCATTATAATTTGTGTTAAAAATCATTAATTTGCTAATATAAATGTTTAGTGTATATTGTTATTGGAATAACAATTCTTTACAAAGTATTTGTTTTCTAAAATACCGGGAGCTTCAAAAAGGGAAATGACCCAGGCCTCCCTGGGCTCTGAGAGGTTCTGGAAAGAACCATATGCTTCTCTCAGGAGAGGAGGTGTGGATGACATTGAGGTCAGTGCTTTGACAACTTCCCTGGTTAGCAAGGGGTCCTGGAGCAGGGGTCCCTGAGACTGGAGCAGACTGTACTCCCTCTTGCTCTACACACCAGCTGTGAGGACCCAGTTTAAGCCTGTGAGTAACTGGTAACCAAGCTCAAAATTAAGAGGTAAAGAGGCAAGAGGAGAGTCAAAGGGGCTGCCGCTGGCTTTGGTCAGGTTGTGGCACTCTGGCCAGCTTCAAGGTGAGAACAGGAGGTGAGCCCTGTCACGGCTCCACCTCGGGGCAGAGGGGAGATCCTGGTGCTGGTTCCCTACCCCTACCCCTAAACTCAAAGGCCTAGGGGGCCCAGTGAGTGAGGGGAGGTGTGAGGAACTAGAGAGCACCTGGCTAGAGCTAGTTTCCAAGTTGTTTCCAAGTGGGGCTGCGAGCTATGCATAGCATAAGGGCGCATGGCCAAGGGGTTAAGTGGGGCCTGAAGCCCAATGCCCCTGCTCTCACTCGCCAAGCTCTAGCACAGAACTGCATCTACCTAGAGAAAGAGGCTCTTTTTCTGATTTTTACAGGCTAACGGTACCTGCCAGATTCCTACCCCCACCCTGCTTTTTACTTCAAGAGAGGCCAGAAATATAGAATATTTGAAGTCTATGTTTAAAAGTTGGCAACTGATGCAAAATTAAATGCACACAAACAAAAGCGTACACACACACTGCATGGGTTAAATGAGATCAGAAGCTGTAACTGGCAGCCAGTTTGGGACTTTCTGCATAGACAAGTGATGGAGAACCAAGGATCCACTAAGAAGTCAGCAGAGGTGAGCCAGAACTTAGGGCTTCCTGCGTTTCCTTCTATTTAGGTCATGCCACCGTGCCTGTATCCACCCCACTCTTGGCAAGACCCTGAGTTTCTTCTAGCTGATTACTCTCCCAGGGGATTCTGCCTCCAGAGCTAAGGGTACCACTCTTGAGACCCTGGGCCTTCCTTGCAGCTTCATTCTCTGGCTTCCAGGGAAGAGTGGTAAGGGGGGGGGGGGGAGCAGAGGGGGTGGGGGTTGAATCTTGGCAAGGCACTGAAGACGCTTATGAACGGAAATGGGAAGAGGACCATTTGTTCCTCTGTCTTAAGGGGAAAAGTCAAACCAACCTGATGTTATCAGGTCAAGAGGGCTCTGTCCAGGCCCAGGAAGGTCTGGGATGAAGGTAGTCAGGGTGTCTGTGTGAGGAGGAGGAGAGGGGGCATGGATCCCGGTCAAAACCAGACTGCAACCCGCGTCCAGTAGATGAAAATGGAAAGCCAGAGTTGTCCCAAAGTATGGAAAATAAATCCTCCTGATGTTTTGTTTCCTTTCAGAATTAAATCTAACGTGAAGCCTCTTACCCTGTGGCCTCCAAAGCATGTATTTTAGGAGAAAGCAATTTCCCCTCAACAGACTACTAGCCCTCTACTCCTGTCACACCAGTTGCAACTTCCCTGAAATTAGTGTTCTAAAGGGAGGAGAGGGGTAGAAACAGAGAAGAAAGTGTTCGAGTGCCCCAGAGCTCTCCCTCAGGGGAAGGTGACGCAAACCCTATTCCTGGACCCACAGAAGTTCAACTCTTTCTGCCCCTTTACCCTTTCGGGACACTTCGGGTGTGTCCCCCGAAGAAAAGTTTAAGTTTAGACCTTTTCTTTGCCCGGACTCCGAAGGCCTGCAGTCGGCGCAGCAGAAGGCACCACCTGGGGCCGGGGCAAGGAGGCCGGGATGGGGGTGGCTGAAGGCTGCCCCCCAGGCAGGCCCAGGACCGCAGAGAAGGCAGCCTACACCCCAAGCCTCCCTCCACCCGGTCCTGGACCGCGGCGGGCGCCCAGGGCTCACTCAGTTCTGCTTGCCCAGCTGCAAGACAATGACAGCTGCAGAAGCTGAGCGCCGGCCGCCGGCCGCCGAAAGGACCTGGCGAGAAACGGGCCATTAAGCCGGGAATGGCGGCGAGGGGAGACGGCTATTTATAGAACAAAGCTCGGCTGCAGGCAGCTGCCCCGCGCAGGGACGCGGCCCCGACCTCGCCCTGCTGGGCCTCGCATGCTGGGGAGAGGGCCAAACCCCGGGGCGCCCGCGGCCGGGCCGGGCTTGCCCTGGGAACCGGCTAGCTCCAGGAGTTGAGCAGCCCTTCCTCACCGTCCTCGCCGCTTCCGGGATCGAGCGGACGGAAGCACAGAAGCGCAGGCAGGGCGCCGCGCGGCAAAGCAGGGACGGGAAGGTGATTCCCAGAAGCTGCTAAATAACCCCTCTCCGCTCTGGCCCCGAACGGCCGCCGCCCTCAGGGCCCCGGGACGCCGCAGGCCCGGAGAGCAGCCTCTCGCCGACCCGCTGTCGGGCGCTCCCGGGGAGACGGCGGGCGGGAGGGCCCCGCGCGCGATCCACCGCTATCTCCCGCGCGCAGCAGCTGACGGATGGCTCTTTAATAAGCCCCTCGTTAATCTTCCCCCGCCTCTCCACCTCCTGCCCGGGCACGTCCGTATTTTCTGGCCCGATAAGGCTGGAGATTTTAGACGGTGAAATGTAGCAGGGAAAGCAAGCCCTCATTGTTCAGCCGGAGCCACTCAGCTGTGTCCCTTCGAACAAATCTCCTTTTTTCCGTAAAAAAAAAAAAAAAAAAAAAAAAAAAAAAAAAATTACATCCCCTGGGCGTTTTCATTTCAGACCGTCACCGGAGAGCAGTTCTCTCCAGCTCCCAGGTCTATTTACCTTCCTCTCTGGCAAATCGTGCCGGACACCCCCTTTTCTCCTCTTGCAGCCCCACGACTCCGCTGCCCCCTTTCCCTTCCCTCCTCTCCTTCGCCGGCAAGCTCGGCCAACCCTCAGAGCTGCGTCGCCCGCACCTCCCCCTGGCAGGCCACTAAGGGCTGCAGGCAATGCCTTGTCTTGGCTTCCGAGGCACCTCCAAATGAAATCTGAATGCGTTATGACATCTCGGGCAAAATCTCAAGCCAGGAGGCAACTTGCAACGCGCGATGGTGGAGAAGGAAGGGGGACGACGTGTCAACCACCGCCTTAGGCAGATACCGCGCCTTAGGCCTGCTCTCCAGGAAAGCCAGACCAGTTCACCTTTTCTACTCGATCTTCGGGCAGCGCGGGCAGAGCCCACCGGTCCAGGAGGCCCTGGCGCCAAGAGCGGGGCTGCCGCGCGGGGGCGCAGTGGTCGTGCTCTTGCGCCCAGACAGAGGGAGCCCTGCGGTCTCAGGTAGTCTGGGACTCAAGAGGAAAAGGTCCCTCCGGGCGAAGTCAGGGGAGAGCAGGGGAGGGTCAAGGCCTATAGAGGAGCGTCTCTGCCGGGCGGGAGTGCTGTAGGCACATTAGAAAACCAGACTCAAGAGCCAAGATTCCCTTTCGCGTGAGTCCCACTCTCCCAAATCCGCAAAGCCCGCGCGCCGCGAAGCCCTAATGAACCCCAGCGGGCCATTTCACTTACCGCAGATCTTGAGCCCCAGTTTTCTGGTGCATCCATGGGCCACGCCGCACCAGGTGTCATACGCTAGAAAACAAGAGAGACGCGATCAGCGAGGCTTGGACCGCGAGACCTGGTCGAGGGCAAAGGTTTTCTGGGGAGTGTGGGGGGGCACAGGTCTTCGCCACTGCTCCTCATTAAAAGCTTTCCTAAAAAGAGCGAGGAGCCACATCTGTGGGCCAGTGGGCACACTCATGCCCTCCGAGGCCCCATCACACTCCCTTCCTGCTCCCACCTTCAGGTGGAGAACAGTGTCTCCGAGAGGCCGGTACCCAGCGCCCAGCCCGGCCTCCAACAAACACCCGCGAAAAAGCCGAGGAGGCGGGGTGGGATTCAGGCAGGGCTGACCCAACGCGCAGAGGGCCAGGCCCCGCCGCACGAGTTGCCCAGCACCCACCCTCCAGGCCCTGTCCTTTGGTCTACGCCCCGCAGACTCGAAGGGCGACCACAGTAGCCTGGAAAGGGAACACAAAGGCATCTGGGACCCAAACGTCTCATAATTTCTTGGCGGGTCTCCAGCCGAGTGGCAGCTTAAAATAAACTGGCATGAAATGGGGTCGCGGAAGAGTTCAGGAATTAATTGGGTGAAAAATAGTATTTGACTAGATGATGGGGCTCGCATGGCTGCTCTCCAGTCGGACAGGGGCGGGGGTGTCGCGGGGGAGTCGGGAAGACAATGGTGCGCCTCCCGTTCTCATTCCCGGACCCTTCTTCCCAACCTGCCCCTTGTTAACCCTTCCCTGGGACCTCTCGGGTCTGGAGCAGGCGAAGGCGAAGAGAATCAGGCACCTTTCCTCTGGGTCCAAACCGCGGGCCCAGGTGCTGCCGTACTTTCCTTCTGGGTCCATCCTGCCCTTGGGGTTGAACTTCCAGCAAGGTACACAAGCGTGCCTGCGGAGCCCGTGCGCGAGCCCGCACTCGGTGTGGTGAGCCCAGTGTGACATTTCCTTCGGATCCCTCAAAGCAAAGCGCCTCCAATCACTCCCATCCCCCACCCGACCCTGGCCGGTGCCTCCCAGCCCGGCGCGAGTGTTGGCTGCGATAAGGAGAGTGACATCCATTAAACCCGAGGCACCGCAGATCCCCAGCGGGTAGAAGAAATAGCCCCACGTCAGTGACACAGTATGTCACAGATGGAGTTCCTGTGACAGACAGGAAATCGGTGCGAAAGCAAAACCCTAATAATAATACCTGGCGGGTAAAGAGCTATTTCCACCCCATAAAGTGCTTTCCTTTTAAACACCATCTCAGCTAATCCTCATAACAGCTCCATGAAACAAGAGGAGTGTTAATCTAAGACTCACTTTACAAATAAAAACATTGGGGGCTCAGAGAGGTTAAGCGAGTTTTCCAAGGTCTCTCAGCTGGGGCGTTGGGAGTTCAGACCCATTGCACTGTCTTTCAGAGTTGGGGATTACACTGAAAGAAAGGGAAAGAGAGACGGAGAGAAGTGAGAGAGCTCTAATGTACTGAGGGTCGGGAAGACAAGTGGTGGAGGGCAAGGAGGAGGGGGTCGCTGGAGAAAGAGGCCGAGTAAGGCTGTGCGCATTGAGCAAGGCCACTTCCCAGGTGACCACGGAGGGGCAGAGAAGCGGAGCCAGCTGGGCGGGCGAGGGTGTGTCTGCAAGGGAGAGCGAGAGCGGGGAGAGAGCCCGGCGTGCGCGGGCAGCCTGGGATGCTCATGCCACAGCTGAGTTGTTGGGGGCCAGCAGCAGCGTTCTCGGAGCAGGTGCCGCATGCTCTTCCCGCGCCGGCTCCTTGTCTACCTTCCCTCCGCCTCGGCGGCCCCCGGGCGCGCCAGGCCATATGCGAACTCTGGCCAGCGCCTCTAAGGGGTCTCGGACCCGGGGTCGGCAGTTAGCGCCCCATCGCCGGCTGCGGCCGGGAAGTAAGAGCCGGAGTCGGCGGTGGGGGTGCAGGAGTCAAGGGTGAGTGAACCCAGCCGCCGCCCAGCCCCGCCAGGCAGCAGAAAAGGGGCGGGAAATGTGGAGACGACTGGGAAAGAAATCCGCCAAGGCCGGAGCAAGAGACAAAGGCGCGCAGGCCTCGCGTTCCTCCCGGCCTGTTCCAGCCAGCTCGGCCGCCCGTACCGGCTCACGTGCCACCAGGGCTGGCGGCTCTCCCGAAGCCCTCTTTGTTGTGTGGGTAATTGTAGCTCGCCTGCGGGGTGGGGAGAGGGAGCTGTAAAGGGAAGTGGAACGAAGCCTAGGGACTTAAGACAAGACCTCCGGCCTGGGAGCCAGTGACAGCACCTATGGGTTGGAGAAGGGGCTTACCCATAACATCCCTCATCTTCCTTGATGGGAACAATTGACGTTTTCTCAAGCTTACAGAAAGTGCCATAAAACCGCAACAGTAAGCGCCCTCCTTCTGCCATCCTTAAGCCCCTCTTATATAGAAATTCTGGGGCCGTTACTATCTGGAGCTGATGGTTTGGGGGGGGGGGGGGGAGCATTTCAATCCAAATTGGACAAAGAAAAACCAAACAACTCTCTCATCCCTACGCCTCTACACATAGGTGGGAAGTCAATCTGAATTAAAGACAGATTCTGGAAATGAGTTACAGAGCACACTGAGCTAGGGGTGGGGAAGCATAAATCCCCTCCACCCCTTTTATCTGGTTCCCCTTTTCTTCCTCTCTCTCCAGGATGTGTCAATTGCTGACGGGTCTCCTACCCGGGAGAGAGAAGAGAGGTGCTCTCTCCTCCCGCCCTGGCAAACCTTCTTGCCATCTCCTGGTTCCCCACCTCTCCCTGCTCAGGATACTGCCCGCTCCTTTATTTTCTTTCTTCCTTTCTTTCTTTTTTCTTGCCTCTGAAATTTAATGAATTGTCTGAAATGTCGAGGCTCAGTCTCAAACGGTTTAATGCACCTTTCTCGCCCCTGGCTTCTGCCTCACTCGTCAATAGCTCGACGCAAATTTGGAGCAATTAGGGACCCCGAGTTTTCTAAAAGCTGCAATTAACGTCGAAATTTCCGCTGATTATAGACTTCTAGTACAGCGCAGGGGGAAAGGAGGAGGGGGTCAGATCTCGGCTCAACGAAAGCCAGAGACAGAACTCTCCCTTCCCGCTGGGACTCCTGGCTCCTTACACCGCCCCTGCCCTGACTCCCGTCGTCCCACCAAGCAAAGAAACCACGCACAACACGACAAAAACAACACTCTCGCCGCCCGTCCATCCCCCTCAGCGAAGCCCCTAAAGATCGCCGCTTCTCCGACTGTGCATGGTTTCCGTTCTCCAGCGCCTCGGAATAGCCTAGCGTCCCTGGCAGTCGAACGACCTCTGGCCAGTACCCGGGTCAGGGCCTCATTTCTTTCCAGCCTTCATCATCTCCGCGCTCCCCCTTCCCTTTCTGTCAGCGCAGCCTCCCCACGTCCCAGCGCCCCCATCTTATCCGCAGTTCATTTGATAGGAAACTGGGGCAGGACCTACTTGTGGGGCGCAGGTTAGTAGTATTAGGGTCTGCTCCCGCGTTCGAGGCGGTTGCGGACGAAGAAGGGGTCGAAGACGCCATCGGCTCGTCGTCCCGGGGACTCTGCTGTCCGGGGTCCTCGTCTGGTCGGGCGCAGGAACCGGCTGCAAAGAGACGCGACAGCTGTGCGAGGAGGACTTCCGGGGTCTTGCGCGCAGGAGGTGACTGAGAGGCAGGGAGCGCGGACGCTCCCCCTGAAGTCCGGACTCGGGAGAGAGAGGCCGGTGGAAGGGCAGCTAGCAGGCTGGGTCCGGGTGCGCCTGGGGGAGGGGGAGACGTGCGCGCGAGCTCGGGGACTCCGGCGCTGGCAACGTAGCCCCGGGCGGCTCTCCAGTCTGGCGGCACAGCGGGGTGACCCGGAGTAGGGGGGCCCAAGGCCAGTGCAGGACGCGAGGGCGCGGGGGATTGGGCTAGGAGGGCAACGGAGGCTGAGCGTGCGATTTTCCAGCGGAGCCGCGACAAGCCCCATTGGGCTCTCAGCAGCCGGCGGGCGGGCAGGCGGGGGGAGGGCGCACGGGGCGGGCACGTCTGGTTGGGTGTCTGGTTCCCGTTGTTGTGTCTGGCTAATTCCCTGGAAAGAAGGGGGCTAACTGCTCCGAGGCCCGGGGACTTAGATGAGACAAGGTGAGAGGAAACAAGGGTCTATATCTTTACGTTCTCTCTCAGACTTGGCCGGGGAAGAACTATAGGCACCTTGCACTACCAGACAGCTAGGAAGCAGCGGGCTGGAACCCCGCTCGTCTCCCTCTTGTCCCACCCCGCTTGGAGCCATCTCGAAGCCCAGGACGAGGCTCGGTCCGGGTTTCTGTGTTTCCCTTCGACCCAACTCTCCGAGGACCCCAGATTTCTCGCGGTACAGACCCGGAGAACGTGAAGGAGGCAAGAAAGGGGAACGTCACCGGTGAAACGAACTTGCGCTCAGTGCGCCAGAGTCGGTGGACAAGGATCCGTGCGCGGCGCCTCTGCTCGGCGCTGGCGCGGTGGCATCCAAAGGCCCCGGGACAGAGAGCGCGCGGGCGAATCTGGGTAGATCTAACACCCAGCAGAGCAGCGCCCGCCGGCCACCGCCTCCACACCTTCCATAGGACCCCGCACCTCGCCCCGCGCGCCCACTCGCACAGCAACGCAGGCAGCAGGTAGAGCGCGGCTTCTGGGGAAGTAACAGGTTACCGCTCCGAGTCGCACCTTCGGCTGCTGCTGCCCAAGGACCCTTCGGTGAGATGGGCGCTCGCAGCAGGGAAGCTCAGGGGAAAATCGCTCTCCTTCCACTTCAGGGCGAGCTTCAGCCTGTGTGCATCCCCGGGGCGTGAACCCCGTTGGTGCGGACAGGGAGGGAGAGTGCGAGGGCAGGGGTCCCTGCGCCGCGCACCAAGAGAGAGCCAGGACTGGGGCGGGAGGGATGCGCTCTGCTCAGGAAGGTAGATGGCGGTGGCTGGAGGTAGGGGTTGGCCGAGAAACCGCGGGTGAAGAGGACCCAGCTGAACCGCCGAGGCTGGGCACTGGGAAGTCCCGGCGGCCGCGCGCTTACCCACCTCGGCTTGGTGGCAGCAAGCCTGGCGCTCCCGACGCTCCTCTGCGCAGCGCCCAGCGGTGTACTCGGCTCGTCCCGGCCCTGCCACAGGCGTGATCTGTCCGGCGTCACCTCCAGCTGCTGCCTCGCTCCCACTAGCACCGTCCCGCACGCGAGCGCCGGGAGGAGAAGACAGAGATCCGGAGAGGTGGCAGCTCGGCTTCGGGGGAGGCGGGGGCGGAGTGGGGAGGCGGGGACCGGCTCGGCGGGGGAATCACGAGGCCGCTGCTCGCGGGGGCAGCTCGTCGGTAGAGCGGCGGGGCTCCTTTGCAGGTGCCTGACCGCCTCTGGAGCTTTATAGGGCGGTTATAAATCCAGATCACGGTTTTGCGCCCGGAAAAACAAAAAAGGCCCTATGAGTAATCCAGAACGTACTCAGCACACTCTATTTTTTGAAATAGGCACAGTGTCGGGTAAGACGAGGGAAAAGATAATTCCTATGAAGGCTTATGCCTCGCTGAGCGCTTCTTCCTCCTTCCCCTCCCCCTCCTATGTCTTCGAAAAGACAAGAGCAGTGGCTTTGCCTCTCTTTCTTTCCCCGCGACTCCCCAAGAACTGCGACCCCGCGACGCTTCTTTGAGCGAATGCTCCCTCTCGATCCTGTCCTCTCTGGCTCTCTGCTGAGCCAGGATTGTTGCAAAAGCAGAGGCAGAAAGGGGAGGGGGCGGCACTCAGACCCTGGAGGAATCTCCATCTGCTTTTCACTATGGTTTCCTCATCCACCTGGGGAGGTGGGGTCAAATTACCTCACCTGAGCGCAGCTACCCGGTGCCACCGTCAGGGAAAAGGGTCCCGTTTCCCACGCACTATGCGTTCCCTGCTACCTTTGGTCCCCTTGATGGTGGGGAAAGAAGTCCTCCTGATTGATCACATCTGAAGGTTAATAACACGCACGAGCGCCTCTCCACACACACAGGGAACTCGAGCACAGAGGTGGCCCCGGGCAGGGGCTCGGGGCGGGGCGGGGGTAGGGACGGATAGGCCTTCCCTGCCCAGGCCCCCTCCCCTCACTCCCCCTTCAATTTCATGCTTTAAGGATTCTCCTTTCTCAGTATTTAAGCATATTTAATGAATTGCCGCGCTCGGAAAAGCCCCTCACGATAAACAGGCGTTCCCGAAAAATTTTCCACCAGAGGGCGCCAGGCGCCCAGAGACCGAGAAGCCCGCTCCTAGCTGGGTCTTTCCTCCCGCGCCCGAGCCCACACCTGGAAGGGCCGGCCAGGCTCTGTCGCTCTCCTGCCTCTATAAGACATCACCCCAGCCAGCCACTCTCGTCGCCCATTTATGTTCTCCTCTTTCCTCTACCTCGGTTTCTTCTTCTTTAGAGCAAAACAAAGTTGATCTTTGTGTGTGTCTGGGTGACACCATGTAACCAGTGATTCCTTTACTCCTTTTCACAGTGATCTTTTTCCTCTTGTGGTGCTGCAGGCGTGGGTTATTGATGGACACGTCTGCGGCCTTGCTGGTCCACCCGAGGCCGGTCCCTTCTCTCTGAATGTCTTATCACCTTTCACCATGACACAGTGGGAATGCCAAAAATCTTACAAATCACTGAAAATTTCATAAGGGAGATTGAAG
The DNA here is from genome assembly GCF_041296265.1 of Equus caballus. Lineage (NCBI taxonomy): Eukaryota > Metazoa > Chordata > Mammalia > Perissodactyla > Equidae > Equus > Equus caballus. The sequence continues at coordinate 50,934,179 of NC_091701.1, read as the reverse complement.
ATTCTGCCCTGAGAAGATACAGTCCGATCAGTAAGAGGGATCTCGCTATGACGTTTGAAATAAATGCGTTGCCCTTGATACTAAAGAAAATACTGTCGCCCTCTCTCCACCTTACAACAAAAGCTCCGGCCCTTCTTAAGGACACAAAGGCATCCTGAACGGCGAGCGTGCAGTAACCACAACTCTGGGGCGCGAGCTCCGGGCTGGGCATGGTGTGCGTGCTTGCTCCGCGCAGCTTCTCCGCTATGCTTCAAATGAGCGGTTTATTAGGAGGTCAGGCTCGGAATTCCACCCACGCCCCCTCCTCGAGCTTCCCTGAAAGAGACGGTTGCACCAATCAGGGAGGCTGGTGCCAGGGACGCGGGACGGGATTCGGGACGCGCGCGGGGCAAGATGACAGGCGAGAGGCGGCAACAAATCCCGGCGCCCCTCGGGGTCAGCTGTCCCAGGAAGACGCCCGCTCGCTCTCTGTCTCGTCAACCTTCTCCCAAGATTCGAGATTCTCTGGAAAGGAAGATTTTTACCTTCACCTGTGGCATCAGACTGAGAAGTTTCCAACCACGCCCTCTTGTGACCCTAGTGTCCAAAAAGCTCAGCCCAAATGTTCTAGCCAAGAAAATAATCTCGTTGGAAAAAGAAATCTCCTACAAGACTAGGCATCGCAAATTAAAGCTAAGTCCGTCCAGCTGTGAGGACGTACCTCACTTTCTGCTTTATGGAGGGGAAGGGGAGGAATAAAGGCTCCTGCTCGTCTTTAATTTAAAATTGTTTAATCAAATATTAGTAATTAATTAAACGAATATTTATGAATCACCTACTATGTACCAAGCACTGTTCTTACAACCGTCCCAGCAACTTATATTATCCCTGCCCTCAAGGAGTTGACATTCCAGTTAAGCGAGGAGAGCTACAGACTTGGGGAATTCATGGCTTTGATTTATTTTCAGATTATCTCCCATTCCAATCCAGACTCGGGCGCAGCGGAGATAATAAGGAGCTGAGGGCCTAGAATCCCACACAGTTCCGGCACATCTAGTTCGGAGCAGGGCCCAGGTCTTTCAGCACCAAGGACAGCGTCCACCATTCGGTCCCTTGAGCCTCGCTTAGGTCGGCTTCAGACGTCAGCCCTTAGCCAGTCGCCCCCGCCCGCCTCCCTCCTGGTAGTAACGGCTGTGTTTGTTTTCCCTTGTTGAGAGTATTTCGCCCCCATTTCTCCTCGGTAAGAATTTGCTCGGAGAGTGGTTGTGGTTGTCTTTTGGCTCTTCAGAACACTTGGAATCTATATTTTTGTTTGTGTTTTTCACTCTTCTTTTCATCTTTTATTACTCTTGGGGGAAGATGCTTTGAATAACGGGGGGTGGAAATAAGATATCCTCCCTGGGGCCTCGAACCGGTGGTGAGGGGTGGCCCGGAAGGGAGTGGTATCCGCCCAGCTGTTTCGTTTGCATTTGATCTAAGGTTTAGTGCTTTGAAGAGACGAGAACACGACGCCCAGAGGCAGAAGGAGTGGGCGAGCGCGACCCCTCTGGACTCTCTTTCCAGGGGTTCGCGAGCCTGCAGCCCCGGCTACTCGATCCTGCCCGCCAAGGACAACCTTCCTTTAGGTCAACGATGGCTGGGACTTGGGAACACGACCCTCCACCTACAACGTCCTTTCCCCTGGAGGTTTAAAGATATTCCAACCGGATCTGGAGGCGAGCCTTTCGGCGAAGGAAAAAAGGGAGTAGGTAGGAGGAGAGTAAGGCGCAGAAGGGTCACCCAAACAGGCTGCTGGGATTTTTATGCGTAAAAATATGGTCCAAGTCTAGGTGAGTAAATAAGAAACGTCAATCTATTTTGTTTTGACGCATTTAGCATTTTTAGCCTCCAGGAAAAGTAATTTAGAGCCACAGTGTTGGTTCATTTCAGCTGGCTCTTTAAAGTCTATTTTAAGTATCTAATTTATGACCAAAAAAGAGAGAGAAAAAAATGGCACTGCTCACCGTTTAAACGTCTGTCTCCAGAGACGAGGGCTGTGGGAAGCGTTGTTAACCTTACGCTCGGCTTTTCTTAAGTCGGAGCTAATGTCTGTTCGGTGTGTTTGCGTACTTTAAAGATAGTTCCCCAAATAATTCTGGACTTTCTTTGAAGACAATAGCTAGATCGACATCTCTACCCCAACAGACCACACCACACTCGCTCCTGGGAGACAGGAAAGGGTTAAAATGGTGGCGAGGGAGGCAGAATTCCAGCCAGAACGCTGGAGAGGACTCCGGAAATTACAACGTTTTCTTCTTAAAAAAAGAGAGCCGAGTCCCTCAGATAATCGTCAAATAGTCCCTTTCCCCTTGATATTGAGAAAATGAAAATATTCTAATATTAAAGAAATTAATCAAGGCGGACAGAGTGGTTTGTATTTGGGCAAGTCTTGTGCAGATCTTAAGACGCCCAGTTCTTGCTATTCCAAACACGGTGACAGAGGGACGACCACCAGATGGCGATAGATTACAATTTCTGAAAAGAAAGGAGAGGCCCCTTCGCACTCATACCCTGCCATATTTCACAAAGCAGGGGCCTTTTTTTCATGCTGAAAGATGCTGCCAGAAGTGGCCTGAAATACCCAGAGTCTCTGTCCCTTTGGTGAAAGAGAAGAGGATGCGGAGTATCCGTTTCTTTCCCACACAGCTGCTCCTCAAAGGGAGCCTTAGGATGGGAACTCTTTGATATCAGGCAGTGTTTCACCGCAAAACTGGAGACCAAGGAAATAACAGATCTGAATTGTAATTCTAACAGTTTTTAAGATGTATCTGTTTTAAATTCTTCTCTCCACAAAAACTAAGTCTAAATCAGTCTTTCCAAAAAGAGTGGGATGAAAGAAAGATGATTTCCTACATGAGAGGCTTTGAGTGAAAGAGTATGGAATGGAAGACTAGGTATAGTAATATTTTTGTCCAATTTTTTCAGCGTAAAAGCTCTTGAACTATTTAAAATAACAGGTAGTTAGCCCTTGTTTTCAGACTTAGGTGCCTGGGACTTCTGTTTGTGAGAAGGTTCTTAGTTGTGGAGAATCTGGTAACTTAAACCTCTATTTCAAATCCGATTCCTTCCCTGATCCTACTCAGGGGAGAAAACTGGAAACTTAGGAGGGATTCATCATTGCTGCTCGAGCTCAGTCCTCTTCATGTCAAGAATTACAGGTAAGAGCTCATGGAATTCATTCACACCTGAGGTTCTCACTTGTATCATCTGCAAATCAGTGCCGTGGTTTTTCCCAAAGCAGTTAGTCACCTGGACCCCGTTCTTTCTCTCTTACCTTCAGTTGCAAGGCTGGAGTCCTGTCTTCTTTGCCTTTGGGTGAGTCAGGAATCCTTTAGATCTGCACAATCTGAAATCTCAAGCAGTCCCTAAATATGCAGATTAAATGATAATACCTTCTCACTGGGGCTATAGGCACACTGTCTCAACTTCTTAGCCAGGGACAAGTACGGACAAGCTTCGGAGCATGGGGAGACTTGAACTGGCAAAACTTTTCTCTTCCCTAGCTCAGGACTGTACATTCCACTCCACCCCACCCCACCCTCCTCTGATTCCTAGAGAAAATTTTCTGATGGAATATTTAGACTTACTTGAAAAGGGTGAAAGGAAGCCTGTTTTGTGATGAAGTTCTTACTCTGTTCTTACTCCAGTGACACTCGCCTCCTGTTTCTTGAACATTCTAGGCTTGCTCCCACCTCAGAGACTTTGCAATTACTGTTCCTCTGCTTAAAAAGCTCTTCCCCCAGGTATCTGTAGGATTTGTTACTTCTTGTTCTGGCATTTGTTCAAATGTTCAAATGTTATTTTCTCAGTGAAACTTTCCTTTATCCTTCTATTTAAAATTGCACTTCTCTCCCTGCCATGGTACTCCCCATCCTTTCCCTGTTTTTTTTCCTATAACACTTTTTACCACTTGACATACTATATATTTTACTTATTTATTGCTTTTTTCTTCCCACTAAAATGTAAGCTCCATGAGGGCAGGTATCTTTTTAAAAAAAAAAACAAAAAACAAAAAAACACCAAGATATTCCCAGAACAGAATGGTTCCCAGAACACTATAACCACTCAATGCATATTTTGCTGGTTTTTATTTTGTGCAGTTGAATAGACAATGTATTCCTAAAATCTTCAGGTGGTCATCTGGAAGGCAGCTGGCAACTGCAGAATGAGTGTGGCAGTCGTTTCTTTCTTCTCTACATCTGGATTCAGATGAGTTGAGAAAACATAAAGAAGAAATAAGTCCCAAAAAGAGCCACCGAGGAGAACTCAACTAGCCTATGAAGGAGTAGCCAGTTACACTAGTATTCAAATCATTGCTCTAATAGGTTATAAAAGATCTCACTTTAGGAAGTTTTAGTTTGAGACAAGTTTCAGACTCTTTCAACTCCATTTAGTACATATGGTTTTTAATATTTTTCCTCGTGGTTTCCTTCATTGGTGGATTGCAAACTAAGAGAAGATAGCTTTAGGATGATGATGTTATCTGCTGATTCAAGTGTTCTGCGCCATCTTTGCTTGAGTTCTGATGCCAACAGGAAGAAGCTGGATTTGGTACCCATTATGATAAGGAGGAGATTTTCCTCCTAATACACTGTCTGGTGGTAGACAGGGAACTGTGAAATTTACCATCTTTGCAGGATGCTCACCTTCAAATAATCATTTTTATGAAAACACATTTAGAATAATTTTTATTAGAGATGAATGTACTTAGGGACCTGATGGCATGAAACACCAAAAGCCTTGTTCCAGAGTAGAAGAGGAGGAAAGCTAAAGTATTAAAAAAGAGGGAAAAGAGCTCATGAAAGTTAATCAACTATTAAAAAAATATTTTTACAGTTATGCAACAATAGGAACTACATAAATTTTAAGAAAACAGGGACTTTTGAGGGGTTATTGGTGGTGGATTGCAATTATCCCTACTTAAATTTTCCAATTAGGCATAAGGGTAGGCAAGTTTGTGAGTGGACTAACTGGTTAATCTTCCATGAAGATCAGCAAGTTTCTGTCTCAGATGACATTTCTTTTCTGAACATAATGACCTATTTATTTATTAGTATTCATCCTCATTAGAAGCTTCCAGCACACCAAAAAGGGAACTAAGGCCTGCTAAAAATGCCTCACATACCACAGGCACTCCACAAATACTGTGTTTTGTTTCTTCCATTCTAAGTGTTAACTTTCCTGTACCTCAGGTCACTTTTACCTTAACTCTCAAAGTTTGCTTCTTTAAAAAATACATAACTTTTCCTTTAAAGTAATATATCATTGTTAAAGAAAGTATATGACTTTATAATAAAGAAAAATGAAATAACCTCATCATCCAAACACAACCATGGTTAACCTTTTTATTAAGTGTGAGGTATATATGGCTTATAGTCTTAGAGGACATTATTGGTATCATCATGCTTGCTATGCTGTGGCAGATACATTGGGTAGGACTTTCTCAGCTGCAAGTAATAGGAAATCTGAAACAGGCTTAAATAGTAAGAAAATTTGTTGTATTACATAGGATATTCAGAGATAGGATAGGTACTAAACCAGAGTTGGTTGAGTCAGTAAAAAACGTCAACAAAGACCAGACTCTTATTTTTCTCTCTGCTCTGCTGTCTTTAGCACTGGCTTCAGCATATGGCCTCCTCATGGTTCTAAGATGGCTGTGAGTAGCCATAAGGGCTACACACTTTCTCATCCACATCTAACTCCTGCTCATATTTTATTGGCTGAGATTGGCTGATTCTGTCTATGTCTGGTAATAACTAGTAGCAAAGGGATATTGGTCAGAGGGTACGAAGTTTCAAATATGCAAGGTGAATAAGTTCTGGAAATCAGCATGGTGATAGTTAATACTACTTACTATATACTTGAAATTTGTTAAGAGGATACATCTTAAATTAAGTCTCAACACATGCACACACACACACACACACACACTGGTAACTATGTAGAGGTGATGGATATGTTAATCAACTTGATTGTGGTGACCATTTCACAATGTATATCAAATCATCAAGCTACATGTCTTAAATATATATAAAAATATGATTTTTATATGCCAATGATATCTCAATAGAGCTGTTAAAAAAAAAAAAAAACACCACCACCTAGAGGCCAGCTGGGTGGCGTAGTGGTTAAATTTGTGGGCTACACTTCGGCAGCCCAGGATTCACAGATTCAGATCCTGGGCATGGATCTAAACACCATTCATCAAGCCATGCTGTGGTAGCGTTCCCACAGACAAAATAGAGGAAGACTGGTATAGATGTTAGCTCAGCGACAATCTTCCTCAAGCAAAAAGAGGAAGATTGGCAAGAGATGTTAGCTCAAGGCCAATCTTCCTCACCAAACAAAACCCCAAAAAACAAAAAACACCTATTAGCAAGGAGGATGGGAGTACCAAGATTAGCTTACACTTATCATCTAGGTCACAATGGGATGTAGGAAAATCAATCACAATGTCTGCTATAGGCTGTCTCCTGGTTCAAAGGTACATTTTGAATAAGGCTATGCAAGCCAACTTCATCTCCCAGTGCGTCACTTCACAAGCCTCTCCAAGCTCTGTACACTTCCCTCACCCCATTACAACTCATATCCCATGGCAGCTGGGGAGTTTATTAGGAAGGCCAATCAGACAGACCTTTGCCCTCCTTAGTCTGGCCTTGGTGGCCTCATCTTACCTGCCTCTTGTGAACTCTCAATACCTCATGATACAGGACACTTGCCCAGAAATGCTAAACATTTCCAAGAGATCTAGGCTTTCCTTCACATCTGGCATCATGAGTTCTGTTCATGTGCCTCCCCTTGTCCAACATCAATATTTCAGCCAAAAAACAAAGTTACATAGATCTTACATGTCAACCAGGGTAAAGTTAAAGGGAAAAAACACACCTCAATTAGAGAGAATGCAGGTTATCACACTGTTTAATATATAAGGAAATGTGGAATAACTGAAGACTATACTCTAAGGACTAATACTGGAGAACAAAGGAGAGGCAACACTGACTCCATACTTGGACTCCTGGGGTAGCAGTCCAAATGGAACCAACTACCACACACTAAGGTTATGTTATATACATTTTGTAAGGTTATTAGATAGACTTTACTTCACAAATTATCCCCCTTTCTTCAATCTGTTTCTCTCTACTGTTCTCTTAGAGGAGAAAGGACGTGGTGAAAGGCAGAGCGTTAGAATAAAATGACCTAGATTTGGGATACCGCACACTCTTTCTTTCCAACCTGGGCCCAGTAGAATGGCTGTTGCAAGGGGTGGCAAGAAGAAGGGCCATTCTGCCTTCAACGAGCTAGTGACCACAGAATACACCATCAATATTCACAAGCCATCCATGGAGTGGGCTTCAAGAAGTGTGCCCCTCGGGTGCTCACAGAGATTTAGAAATTTGCTATAAAGGAGATGGGAACTCTGGATGTGTGCATTGCCACCAGGCTCAACAAAGCTGCCTGGGCCAAAGGAATGAGGAATGTCTCATACAGTATCCGTATATGCTTATCAAGAAAACGTACTGAGGATGAAGACTCACCAGACAAGCGTTGGTTACTTATGTACCTGTCACCATAAAAAATCTACAGTCAATGTGGATGAGAACTGACCATAGATTATCAAGTAAAGTTATAAAACCACCACCAAAAAAAAAAAAAAAAGACCTAGATTTGAATCTGCCAATTCCCAGGTATGGGATCTTTAGAAAGTTACTCAATCTCTCTAGGCCTCAGTTTCTTCATTTGTAAACAGGGATAATAATGTCTACCCCATTATGTTATGAAAACGAAAAACATTAACATATGGAACGCTTAGTGCAGTGCCTAACACAAAATACACTATCAGCACATCTAATTATCATCCTTCCTACTAAATATGCTCATCTTAAAAAATTTTAAAATAATACTCCTTTTGCCTTGTGTCTTTCAACAATACTTCATCTTTTTTCTTTACTTCATACTCAAACTCCTTGTTCTCCTTTTCCTTACCTCCAGTGCATTCAAACTCACTGGAATATGGCTCTCCCCTACTAACTCAACAGATTCTCCTCTCCCTAATGCCACCAACTGCCTCTTTGTTGCTATCCAATCAGTCTTTTAAGTTCTTATCTTCTTGTCCTCTCTATAACTTATGATAAAGCAGATTTTTCCAGACCTACCTACCAACTGTTTTCTGAGTTTCTGCAATGTATTCAATATCGGGACACTTTTGGCAGCAGGTAAAAGAAATCTCAATCCAAACCAGTTTGCACAATAAGAAAGTTTCTCTCACAATAACACTAAGCTCAAACAGAGGGCTGGCTGGCTTCCAGAGCAGTTGATTCCATGGCTGAATATCACCAAGAACCTAGGCTCTTTTTGCTCTACCATCCACAGCATCAGCTTCATCCTAAGATTAGTTCCTCTCATGATCATAAAATGGCTGCCAGCAGTAAGCAGGGCAGCATGCTTCCTGGTTCCTAACCAGAGGAATGGAGGAACCTCTCCTCCCAATCATGAAATAAAATCCTTGGTCTGATTGGGCCAATGTAGGTCACATGTCCACATTTGGAAAAATAACAATCACCAGAGAAATGCCATGTACTGATTGGCTGTGGGTGTCTTTCCTGAGTCCCATGGCTATGCGTGGGGAGTGAATATTTGATCAGAATCAGGGCTCTCTTAGCAAAGAACCAGGGAGGGATAAACTCTGAGTAGGCAACCAATGGTATCCACTGTATTTGCTTTCCTGATTTTCCTCTTGGCTGTTCTTCTCAGTCTTGTTTGTGCCTTTTTCTTTCTTGGACTACCACTTAAATGTTCTTAAATGTATTATTTAAGATAATTCTATGTTCAGTCCTCTTCTGTTCAGACTACACTTTTTCTGTGGGCCACCACTGCTTATCTTTGATTATCTCTAATCAAAGAGATATCTCTGTTATGTGTTATCTAATTGAGTCTAAACTGATAACTCCTAATTAAGGTATGTATTTCCAGCCAAAGTGTCTCTTCATATCCATGAAGCTCCATACCATGAGTTCCAAAAACATTAACACTTACCCAATCCTTCCTGTGGTAGGCAGAATGCGTCCCCCTACTCCCAAAGATGTCTATGTCTTAATCCCCAGAACCCATAAATATATTAGGTTACATTGCAAAGGGTAATTAAGATTGCAGACGGAATTAAGGTTGTTAATCAGCTGAGTTTAAGATAGGGAAAATGATACTGGATTATCCAGATGGGCCCAAAGTCAATTACAAGTGCCTTGAAAGGTGGAAGAGGGAGGCAGGGTGTTGAGAGTTTAGCTAAACTATTCCATAATGTTGCTGCCTTGGCATCCATTTTGTGTGGCTAAGCAGCCTACAGGGGCCTTGAACTGACACTAGCCTCTCCCTCAAGTGAATGTCCTAGACAAAAGCCCACGCACCAGAGATAAGAGCCCACAGAGTCCCAAGTAAGTTCCTGATGTGACTTCCCTAATGCCCCTGATGATAAATAGTCCCTCTTGCTTCCCAGTTCCTTCCCCTTGTGTGCTCCTGAGATAAGACCCCCATGGAATTTACCAAACTCTGCTCTTTTTGGTTTGACTAATCTGGCCTCAGCCTGGGAACCCCAAAGCAATCACTCATGGACTCGAACAAAGACATGTATCCCAGGTCCTGCCGCACACTCTGCCTGCACCTTGACCTCCCCATGTGGGCCCTCCAAGGCGGGCATTGTACCTCCTCCAGGACCTGTGAGTAATAAACTTCTCCATTTTACTTTCCTTGGTGGTCTTTGTTGAACCATGGCTCACCATCTGACCATCCAAAGTTCCACTTAAGTGTTAATTTAACAAAAATCACAAACAGGGGAGAGAGAACTTGAGCGATGGCAATGTGAGGAGGTCTCAGTCAGACATTGCTGGTTTTTAAGATGGAGGAATGGAGCCACCAGCCAACGAATGCAGGCGGGCTCTAGAAGCTGGAAAAGGCAAGGAAACAGACTCTCTCCTAGAGCCTCCAGAAAGGATGCAGCCTCGCTGACACCTTGATTTGGGCCGAGTGAGACTCATTTTGGATGTCTGACCTCCAGAACTGTAAGATAGTAAATGTGTGTTGTTTTAAGCCACTAAGTTTGTTCTAACTTGTAACAGCAGTCATAGAAAACTAATATTTCCCATGCTCAATTTATATAAGTGAACTGCCATCTTCTCCAGCAAATCCGCTTTTCTTTCTGTGTTCCTTTTTTGGAGGAGAGCACCACCAAACACTCAGTTATCTAATTGGAAGTCATCCTTGACCTCTACCTCTCCCCGACATTTAACTCATCACCAATTCCTGTCCATTCTTTCTACCTCTCATCTCCTCCCTTCCATTACGTCTCCCTGCTATTACCTCTTTTCAGGCTACAATTCTGAACTGCTAGAAATAACTATGTAACAGTGGAGTTTTGTATTCCACTCTAGTCTGTCCTCTACACTTTCAGATATATATTTTTTAAATTGAGATCCATAGGAAGAAAGACGTTTCACATCAAGATCTAGGACACATACACACTCTTGAACCAAAAGTTTCACAAAACCGTAATTCCAATACTCATTTGCAATTTGCTATTTTCTATTCTATGTATTTAATTTAAAAAAACTCCAGCTATTAGTGACTCACTACAATGATTTCATAACTGACCAAAGGATCATGACCTGTAGTTTGAGACATTTTTCTACCTGGCTACTAGAATGCTCTTTCTGAAATACAATCATTATTTTCCTTAAAATCCTCCAATGGCTTCCCACTACTTTAAGGACCAAGTTCTAACGTTAACGCGGCTTATGAGATCCTCCATTACCGAGCCCTTTTATCATGGTAGTTTCATCCATCTCGTCTCTAACTGGTTCATTTTCATTTTGAATCCAACCTTACCTACTTACTTGCTGGACTTAGAATGTATTTACTGATAGAACGTTCTTCGGCACATCCTCTTCTTGTAGCTATTTCTTATTCGTTCTACCTTCTCAACTTAGACTTCCCTTCCCTCTCAAGGCTTTCCCTGGATGCCTGGCCTGGGTGAGGTGCCCCTGCTGTGTGCTCCCGTAGCACCCTGGACTTCCTCAATGGTGGTGTTTATTAGCCTGTATTTCAACTGCAACAGTGCTGTTTAAGAATAGGGACTGGGTTTTGTTCCCCATAGTATACCTAGGAGGCCTTCAGGAAATATTTCAGTATTTATTGAATAAATAAATGAAACTATTTCAGTGCGTTCCCATCTTAAATCCATTGAGTAAACATTCTCACACATTCCCATGTTGTTGGATATTTGGGTTCTTTCACACAAGTGTAACGTGTTATAAAGTTTTGAAGATGGCACACGTCTGGAACTGAACACTTTACATAGACACAACTTGCTTGCTGATTCATCACACGGTTTCTAGAGTTTAGCTACGTGTGAAGCAATGGAATGCTGAGTTCAAGATTCACTAGATCTCATACTGGGACATAACCTAGCATCTCTAAGTCTAAATTTCCTCATCTAAATTCTAATACTCCAGTTAACTTTAACCCTTGGATATCCCTAAGCATCCCAAATTCCATTCACGTAACTGACAGGGATAAGCATGCTCTTGGCACTAGTGTGAGAAGCCAGTGGGTTAAGTGATATAAAAATACTTTGCAGATTATTTCTTAGCTATTACTACTACAGACACACATGCCTATGTTAGGTTATGCCAACACTCTAAGTGTCATTGACTAAGGAGTGCAAGTAGTATGAAGAATATAGATAGAAGGGGACTGATCATCCTGCATGAGCAAACCCTGCAAATTCTTAGATTTAGGTATAACATAGCCTATGAGACCATGGCTATTTATTCAGAGAGCTTTGTCCTCAGAACTTTCCTGTTCCTTTAACAGAGAACAAAAATCTCACCAGTGTAACTTATTTAGTCTGCAATATCAGTTTTAGGTTATTTTATGGACTTCTTATGGGAAGGGGAGCTCCATAATCAGGTAAGTGTCATCAGATTGAAACATGGTGGTTTTCCTGTGGTGGGGAGGAATAACAAACCCTCAAATGAAAAGAACAAGCCATTCCTGAGGTCTGAGTCAGCCAGCCCTCCCATGCCATCTGACTATTTATGTAACTAGAGGATTTCAGTCACTCCTATGAAATGGTGCAGAATTTTTTCCTCTGAACATTAGCAGGCTACAAAATGCCCAAAGAACAAACTATGTTGCAAGCATTTTTGGGTATGACATGATACTGCGCTCATATAAGAATAAAAATTAAAAATCCCTATCCCTGGGTCCGGCCCCGTGGCTGGATGGTTGAGTTCGCACGCTCTCCTTCGGCAGTCCAGGGTTTTGCCAGTTCGGGTCCTGGGTGCGGACATGGCGCCACTCATTGGGCCATGCTGGGGCAGTGTCCCACATAAAATAGAGGAAGATTGGCACAGATGTTAGGTCAGCGACAATCTTCCTCAAGTAAAAAGAGGAAGATGGGCTCAGATGTTAGTTCAGGGCCAATCTTCCTCTCACACACACACAAAAGTAAATAAATTAAAAAACATGGGGCTGGCCTGGTGGCTCAGCAGTTAAGTTCGCACGTTCCACTTCTCGACCGCCCGGGGTTCACCGGTTTGTATCCCAGGTGCAGACATGGCACTGCTTGGCAAAAGCCGTGCTGTGGTAGGCGTCCCATGTATAAAGTAGAGGAAGATGGGAATGGATGTTGGCTCAGGGCCAGTCTTCCTCAGCAAAAAGAGGAGGATTGGCAGTAGTTAGCTCAGGGCTAATCTTCCTCAAAACAAAAACAAAAACAAAAAAAGAACATAAACATTTTCATTAACTTTCACTACATTCACTCATTCACTAGTATATATATCCTGTTACTTGTGAGGCACTTGTCCATTTCTAGGGACAGAATGGTGAAAAAGATAAAGTCCTGGGGTCAGCCGGGTAGTGTAGTGGTTAAGTTTGTGCACTCCACTTCAGCAGCCTGGGGTTCGCCAGTTCAGATCCCAGGCATGGACCTACTCACTGCTTATCAAGCCATGCTGTGGGAGGCGTCTTGGTAGAGGAAGATGGACGCAGATGTTAGCTTAGGGACAATTTTCCTCAGCAAAAAGAGGAGGATTGGCAGCGGATGTTAGTTCAGGCTAATCTTCCTCCCAAAAAAAAAGATAAAGTCCTGCTTCATGGAGGTTACATTTTCTGACAGAAAGGGAGAAGATGAAAAGAACACATAAATAAGAATTTCAGGTACTGATACATGCTATAAAGAACACAAAACCGATGACGTTAAAGTGCCTGAAGCGGTAGTCAAGGGAGGGTCTAAGAGTATGGATTCTGGAGCCATAATATCCACTAACAAATCCAGGCTCTACCAATCAATAGGTATATGATGCTGGGCAAACTACTCACCTTCTCTGTGCCTCAGTCTTATCTGTCAAATGGGAATACTACTGGTACTTAGCCCATGGGTCTGTTGGATTAAGTAAATTGATGTGTGTAGAACAGTACCTGCCACACAGTTAGTACTATGTAAGTGTTTTTAATTACTATTTTCCTCTCTGAGTAACTCATATTGAACTAAGACCTAAATATTAAGAAGGAACTCAAACAAATACAGATAAATTAAAAGAACTCTGTACCAAATAAAGAACAATTAGACTAAAATGCAGCTCCCTTCTTTATGTTTCCATCATATACAGAAATGAAAATACATGAAGATTAAACCACAGTGGCCGCTTTCGTCACTCGTCTTCACACTCGTCGGAGCTTTCTTCACTCAGATCCTCACTGCTCTCCCCTTCACTCTCACCGCTACTGTCTTCTTCACTATCTTCATCATCTTCCTCAAGAGTTTGAGTTTTCTCTACCACAGAAAGGAAGAGAATTGTTTAAAATGTTTCTTAATATTTCCTCTCTTTGAAAAATCATAATTCTCCTTGTTTCTCCCTCCACCAAGAAATAGACATTTTTGGAACGTGAGAACTGAGCTGAACTTTGCTAACTGTAAGTAGAGTCAAAATAGTAATACAAAGAAGAATATATTCTTACGGGCAGAAAGATGTTTGGGGATTTAAAATAAATTTAACACATAGGTCTATAACCATTGTGAACACAATTCTTACTTAAATAGAATAAGAGTGAGTAAGACTTAGGGTAATTTAGAGAATACTGGCTTTCCTTGGAGTTGTGGGATAATCCCTTTAATACATGGGGCAATTAGCATATTGTCTTCCCTGTGAAGACTCTGTCGGTGCCTGATTGCCTGCTGCCCAGGGAGCCTGCTCTGCTTGGGCAGTTCCACTCCACAGAGGAAAGGGAGTCATCTGGACCGTCCAGAGGACAAGCTGGTTTTATTAAACCATCCAAGACAACCATTTGGACTTTTCTTTTCTTTTTTTTTTAAATTATTTTATTGAGGTCACATTGGCTTACAACATTGTGTAAATTTCAGGTGTACACTATATTGCAGCTTCTGTATAGACTGCATCGCATTTACCATCGATAAGTCTAGTTTTTATCTGTCATTATACGGATATACCCATTTACTCCTTTTGCCCTCCCTGCACCCCCCGTCCCCTCTAGCAGCCACCAATCTGTTATCCTTATCTATGTTTGTTTATGCCTTTTCTTAACCACTTCCGGAGGATGTACTTCACCAATCTGCTGGGATAACGAGTTTTTAAATAGTGACTGCTCATAGCTCTATGAGAAAGAAGGAACTTCAATTTTTAGATTTACCCATCAGCAACATTTCTTCAATAAGTGAGAAAAACTCCTTGGCCTCAGGATTTTCTGGCTCATAGATTAGAACTGAAAATGGACAACAGGATGTGTGTTATTAATGTTCAAAGTGTTTTAGTAAACAGGCTCTTCAGAATGAGATTGAAACTGTCAATCAGAGTAAGTGAAAATGCAGAAAGCGATAAACACCAACAATTATACCACTGGTATATCTAAGTGTAAATACAGAAGAGGCTCTACTTATCTTAGGTGCTTTGTAAAAGAGATAATCCTCTTTCTATTTTCTACTTCCTGTCCAAAGAATGCAATCTCCATCACTATGAGGCTGCCTTAAGAGGCCTGTAGCCAAAGTGTTTCTTGACTATAATTATTCCCCAAACAAGGTACAAATCTTGAAAATACAGAGACTTCAGTAATGAGAGGACTGTGTGCCTAGAGGTCTACTAACCCCTCATCTCATCTCACCCACCCAATGTCTACGTGGCATCTTTTACTAAAGGCCTCATCCGAACGCAAAGGAACGGAGCTGTTTTGTTTTTGTTTTTGTTTCATGCAAGCTCTTCTATAGTAGAGATGTCATTTTTAAAAACTCATCCTTGAAATAGAGAAAACTGATGTTTCCTCTTTCTCATCATCAGGAAACTTTTACCTTAGTTCACATCCCAGTCATCACCTGCTTAACAGTGTCCTGCCGTCTTCAGCAGACCCACTATTTTTAGCACTATTTATTCCTTTTTTGCTCACCCTTTATGTGAATATGTCATCTTTCCTTTGGGCCATACCAATAGATTTTTTTTTTTTAGGCTTGTTGGGATGTTACCATTGTCCTAGAGGCCAGAAAGATTTACACCTTTTGCTTCAGAGTTTTTTAAACTATTTTATTTATTCTTTCAGATCTCACTCTACAGATTTCTCTCTGTCTTCTTCCTACCTGCCTTGAGGAGTATTCATAATCCTGCACCATCCATTTAAGATTGTGATGCCTGTGCAATATCCTGATGGCCCCTAGGGGGCACTGAAACATCAAGTGTGCTATTCACCTGGCTAAGCATGAGAGAGAGAACTTGTGGATGGTTCAACTCGGCCCTATTGGTTCACAGGACCTCACCCCATATGGCTTTCATCCTGACACACCAAACCAGTGTCTTTATTTCCTAATCTACTAATATAACAATTTACCATCAATCTGGGTTAGCATGACTGCACCTGGCTCAAAAGCTGCTTTCAAGGATCTTATAGGTATTTATACAGCTTTTAAGGTTTCTAATAAAAATAACTTTCTATACATTTTAACTTGGACTAAAATATGCTTATCATTAGCAATCTAAATCTTTCTTTGAGGCTAAGCGTCTTTCTAGAGCAGGGTTTTTCCAACTGCTCCTTGAGATACTAGTTTCTTAAGACGTTAATACATATTTGGGAAACTAGGTTAAATTAAGTTAATTAGGTAAAGCTTACAGTAAGGAGCAATTGCAGGACTTTTTACAGAACCATTAATATGCTCACAATTATTATGAATCTTATAGAGAAGAGAATGTGGTTTTCTCAATTTATTATTTCCATGGAACCTTTTTTGGTGGAAAACATATTAAGAAATCTTGAACTAATACTCCTTGGAACACAGTTTAGAAAATTTCATGTTGGAATTAGGATTATCCCATGAGATTGGAGTATGGGAACAGCTACTCTCACGGTTTAACAAAAACTGCTGGCAATTGTCAATTTTCAGAGTCGGGGTACGGTATCTGTTTTGAGACTTAGCCCAGCAATATCCATTCTAGGTGATAAATCAAAAATTCTTACTCTTTGACAGGCTAGTAGGGTTTTCAAAAAGGTAAGAGAAGCTTTTAGCACATGCAGTTGGTATCCTCGGGGTTGTTTCCCAACCTGGGCCCATACGCAGGGCCCAGTGTGGCCCGAGAAAAGCTGGTCAGATGTAAATCCTGGTTCTGCCACTGTCTAGCTGGGTCATCTGGGGAAAGTATTTACTGTCTCTGCACCTCAGTTCCCTTAACTGTAATAACACTATTGACCACATCAGGGTGTTCTGATGAATCAATGAGATAATGTAAGTAAAGTAGTTAGTCTAGTTCTCGGTGCACGGTGAGTGCTGAATAAATGTTCATTAATATCTGTTTTCCTGGAATAGTTCTGGGCCTAGAGACAGGCTTCTTCCTTCCTAAGCATTCAGTGGTTGCTCTCTTCTGGCTGAAGGGCTGAGGTGGGGAACAGAGGGGTTCTGCTGCTGGCGGGGCTCTAAGTCTCTCAGACTGGGGGCTGTTCTAGGGTAGACACAACACTGGTCTTGTGCACTGTTGCACCTCTAGGAGAGCGCCTGGCACAGAGCTGGAGCCCCAGCATAACATCTGGTACATAGCTGGTGCTCAGTATGAATTTGTTGGAAGGAAGGAAGGGACTGAGTTTTCAGACAGATATAACCACATTAAGATAGACCAGTTTGAACTTTTTCATCCCCCTTGACCTGGCACTCAATGTATGTTTACTGGTTTGAGTTAGGTCAATAAGTATACTGCACGGCTAACAGCCAAAAGTGACTAAGAGATGTGGTGATATCAGTACATATACTGCGTAAGCTTCAGCCAGAGGCTTTCCAAAATGATTGATGAATGGGGAATTTATATATAAGTTTTCCCACAATTAGGCTCCACAAGAAACTCAGAGAATAGGGAGCCAGAGCTACAGAATCACTTCCACCCTGGCCCCACAGAGAGAAAGGTGGAGTGGGAGAAGGAGGCTTGGGTTCCAGCTCTGGTTGTGTCACTATCTCCCTGGGTGGGGCTGAGCAAGCTGCTTAACCTCTCGGCTTCAGTTTCATTATTTACAAAAATAGAGAATTGGACATGGTTCTCTCTAAGGATTTCTTCTGATTGGAAATTCTATGTTTGTGTGCCACCAAAAATAATTTCGATCAAAATATTTTATTTGATGGCTTTAAAGGTCAAAAGTGCTTGAAAGGATTAAACAAGGCAAAGTATTTACCTTGGATATAAAATAGGTAGTTTTAAAGCATTCAAGGAACCCATTTTAAAACCCAGCCAATGATTCGAGAACTACTGTATCCACGGTGGAGACCCTGTACGCGGCAAGGGGCAGACCCCCACAGTCCCTACAGCATTTACGCCAAGGACTGCTAACTGAAGTCTAACACTAGTTAGTATTTTGAGTCCTATTATCAATAAAGTTTCATTGTAAAGTTGCCATTTTCTCTTTTAAAATAACTATGAGTAACGTATTAGAGAAAAACACAGGCAAAACAGTTGAAAAGACTGCGGATTTCAACAGAGAGCTGGAATCTTTCAAAATCATTAAATGGACTTTCTGAAATTGGAAAATACAATCTTTGAAATTAAGAACTCACTGGGTAGTTTTATCTACAAATTGTACACAACAGAAGATAAGTTAACTCAAAAACAGGTTGATAGAAAATATCCAAACAGGAGAGAAATAAAAAGAAATGGAAAAAACAGAGATGAGTATAAGATACATGTGGGACACCATGAAAATAAGTCTAATTTATGTCTAATTGGAGACCCAGGAAGAGAAGAGAGAATAGGGCAGAAGTGATATTTGAAAGGAAATGGTTAAGAAGTTTTCAAAGTTGATGAAAACATCAACTCACAGATTTAAGAAACTCAGCAAACCTGCCAAACCTCCCTTTGTATAAATACAAAGAAAATCACAACTAGTTTGAACATCAAGTCAAACCACTAATAACCAAAGATAAGAAGAAAATCAAAGCAGATCATATTATTCCTCTGCTCAAAAGTGTCCAGTGGCTTCCCACCTCACTCAGAGAAAAAGCCAAGGGCCTTAAATTGTGAAAAGGTGCCCTGCCACCTGCACAAGCCCCAGCCCGTAACCTCTCTGATCTCATCTACACACTTCCCCTTGCTCCTTCTGCTCCAGTTACACTGTCCTCCTTGCTGTTCCTCGTCAGGCGCACTCGCGTCTCAGCACATTTGCTGTTAGTCCTGCCTGGAACACACTTCTTCAGATATCCACATGACTGATTTCCTCAACTCCTTCAAGTCTCTGCTCAAGTCTGTCAGTGAAGCCTTCCTGCACCATCCTATCGAAACCTACTTTGCCTCCTCCCAGGACTTTCTAGTCCTTCCTCCCTACTTTATTCTTCGCCACAGCACTTATTTATGACACCATAGTTACATATGAGTTTATCATCTGTCTGAACACTAGATACAAATATGGAGTTGTTATCTGTCTTGTTGACTGCTGTATTTCCAATGCCTAGAACAGTGCCTGGCACATGTAGGCACTTAGCTATTTGGGGAATAACTGCATATCAAGTAAGGCTTGCTGCGCTACCTGACACTTCTTTGGAAGTAAAGGCATAAAGTTACTAATCCATTATTATGAAGGTAAGGATTTTGACTTATTTTCCAGTGGTGGTGATTAGTCTCTGTTAGTTTATCCCACTCAAAGTCATTCCAGAAGTCTAAATTAGTCCTTATACCAATCAACCTGATTTACTATCAAGGAATCATTGAGATACTATCAGAGCATTCACTAGACTTGCGATAATCAAACCATCTTACATATTATGGAATGTATGTAGAATTAAAGAGAAGATTGGAAAACGGAAAAGTAGTTTGTACTTACTCATCTGACATAATTTTTTTGCCAAATGGTAGTCTTGGCTCATTTCTGCTCTCAGGAACTGGAAAACATTAAGAAATTCTTCAGATAAGTAGTTTCAGAGGGAATTTAAATGTCAATTATAAACTCCCTAGAAAATATTTCGTTCATGATCAACTATTTTGCTTTTAACATTTACATGTTTTTCCAGGAGTGAGTGTGTAATCAATCAATTAATTAAGAATATTTAAGGATTTCTCATGGCAAGGCAACACAGAATAAGTATGATACGTCTGCTTTGCTGCAGCCACACTATATATGTAGTACTGAACAATTTGAGAATACATAGCTTGGTTCAACTGGTAGAGATAGTGAAGACACTAATCACCTTAATGCCCCTTTGGTTCAGATACACCTTTTATTTGTGACCTTAGGCCATAAGTACATGACAATACTTAGCAGGAAAATGTAGACTTACAATTATGTGTATTCAATATTTTCCAGTATTGTTCTTATGCCAGCCAGTCTTGCTTTTACTATTTTTATTAAATTTTTCTTGTTACAAAGTAATACACATTTTTGTATGTAGGAAATTTAAAAGCTCAATAAACCCATTCTGTCCCTAATTAAAAACCATCTATATTTCTACTATCCAGAGATGTTTATTTTTAACATCTTCAAGTATGTTTAGTGTTTTTTTCCCCATAAATGAACACATTTACCAAAACTAGGATTATTCAGTAACTTTTAGAAAATAAACCACACATCATGATGATTTTCTCCCCATGGAGTTAAACATTCTTATATATTTTTTACTTGGGCTATAATTTAATAACTAACCTTCTATTATTAAATTTAGACTGTTTCCACTAAAATAACCCTACACTTGGATGATTGTTTTTGCTTGTGTGTGACATATTCTGAGCCATATGCAGGTAGACCAGGTTTACTCTGCAAGAGATGGGGCATTGAGTGATATATAAAAGACACTTCTCACACGTTTCCAGATCTTTCATAAATACTCAGGTGCCATTTTAAGAAGCAATTCTCTACCAGTTTTCTCTGTTTCTCCCATGAGCACTGGGATTACATATATTTTTCTAATATAAATAGAACTCTTCTGGAGATTTTTCTATAAGCCATTAATTCATCACAATTCTCATTTATTCACATATTAAAATGCTTGTTGACTCATGAAATAGAATTCTCTTATATTTTAAAAATCTCTTCTTGTTTAAGGTTAAGACACGTTCATTTTCATCCCTTTTTGGGTTTTTCTTCCATTTTAATTTTGATATGTAGTGGTTTATCTATGTCATTCTCCAAATATCCAGCACTTGAATTGATATATTAATTTGGTTTTTAGTTTGAATTATTAGTTTCTTTCTTTTTCTTATTTTCCTTATGTTTATTTTGTTCTTTTTCTACCTTCTTGTATTAATATGTAGTTCATTTATTGTCATTCTTCCTGGAATCATCATCATCATCATCATCATCATCATCATCAAAGCATTTGAAACTTTATGATCTTTTCAAAAGTTTTAGTATTTACGGTTGTGGCTATCCTTGTTTTCTAAATAGTTTGTAAGTTTAGTTATGAGTTTTTCTTTTTTGGTGAGGAAGATTGGTTCTGAGCTAACACCTGTGCCAATCGTCCTCTATTTTGTATGTGGGATGCCACCACAGCACGGTTTGACAAGTGGTGTGTAGGTCCATGCCTGGGATCCGAACTGGCAAACCCAAGGCCGCTGAAGCAGAGTGCATGAACTTAACCACTACGCCACTGGGCTGGCCCCAGGATTTTTATTTTTAATTCAGATGTCATTTAGAAGAATATCTTTCAGTTTTAAGTATTTTAAATTTGTTATTATAGTTATTTTTGTTATCAATGCCTAGTTTAATTGATCACAGTCAGAGAATGTGGCCAGTATAATACGCAGTTATAGTCTATATTTTAAAAATCTTCATGGAAAATTTAAATATACACAGAATTAGAGAAAATAGTAAAAGAAATAACACGTCCCCAATTCTCACCTTCAAAAATTAACACTTTGCCAATCTGGTTTTATCAATATCACCACACACTCTTTTCCTCCCTCTGCCTAGATTATTTTAAAGCAGTTTATAGATATCATCTCAGTTCACTTTAAAAACCCAATCACAGTATTGCTATCACATCTAACAAAATTAACAAGAATTTCTTACTGTCAACTAATATCTAGTCTATTTAATAAAGCATTATATTAATACTAGCCTCAGAAAATGAAAAGGAGCATGGAATCAATTTCAAAGGCTCCTTTGCATTGACCTATTTTGTTGTTGTTTTAATGTAAAATATATTTTCCTTTAACAGTTCAAAAAGCAGTGAAATTAAGAAATTCACGCAATGAACATTTCTCTTTTGTGAGAATTACTTAAGACCGCCAAATTAAGCTGAAGACAGGTTTAAAAAAAGATCCTATATTAAATTATTTGTGACATTCAAAAAGAGAAATGCTTAACAACTAAACTCAAAACATGAATTTAGATGGAATCCTGACCAGAAAAAAATACAGTTATAAAAGCCATTTTAAAGACAGATTTGGAAATCTCAATTTGAATATAATGTATTTTATTACAAAATTATTAATTTTCTTAGATGTGACAAGGATATGATGTTACATTGAAGAATGAACTTATTCTCAGGAGACCCATGCTCGAGTATTTAGGGGTGAAGTTTTATGACGTCTGCAACTTACTTTCAAATGTTTCTGCCAAAAATATATATCTAGGTTTTATCTATAGCTTATCTATCAAAAGAGAGAGAGAAAGCAAATGTAATACAATGTTAAAAAGTGGTGAATCTAGGTAAAGTATATACATGTGTTCATTGTTATACTCTTTCAACTTTTTTATAGGTTTGAAATGTTCAAAATAAAAAGTTGGGAAAATTAAAAAGGGATGCATTCTGAAAACAAAAGATCTTATGCATAGGCACAGTACAAGATAGGAAAATAAGCAATCTCACACTGTCTGAATACTTATATGAAAAGGAATTAATGGATTACCTTTATAATTAAATGTCAAAAACAAAGAGAGAAGAAATAAAATGAGCAACTCCAGACAGTTTGGTTATGGCAAACAGGGTCTCCGAAGGCTCCACAATTCATGAACGATTTAGATGTCCAGTCAAAAGGACGTTTGTCAAGTGAAATCTTTCCAACACTTCACATCAATTTTTCCCCCTTATTAAAAGCACCTTATAATATTAAGGAAGTTTCAAATTTTCCTAAATATGTTTTATTATAGGAGGAAAACCTAATAAATATGTCTGATTTCCTTATATGATTCCATGGCTGGCATATGGGTTAAATTATCTAAGGAGGCAAGCACGTTAGCATTTTCCTTGTGCTAAAATTTGAATTGAGGCTTCTACCTATGATGGAGTTAACAGAGATCAAATTTACTCTGCTCTCCTTAAAAAAACAGAAAACACAAATAACAAACAGACAAAATAAGTGAAACAACAGTTTTCAGACACTGGACAACAGACATTACAGGACAGTGATCTCTGAGAAAAGGGAACCAAGATGGGTCCTATAATTGTCTCAGTTTACTGATTTTAGGCTGTTTCCAGGTGCTACCATGGGTAGGGAGAATCCAAGCGAGATGAGTGATCTCTCTGAGTTGAAATAACACAGTTTGGTGTTCAGAGAGGCCAATGGGGCTATAATTTTCAAAAGAGGAGTGAGCTTCACAAAGAGAGCTCCTGCAATCTGCAGAGCTGTCTCCTTGAGTCTTTGGCTGGTACTTATCTGCATATATAGAACGAAGAAACTATCTGAGGATAGAGAATGAATCACTGGAATGAGCAGGTGGAACAATCACTGGACCTCACACAGGGCTGAGATGAGCTCACATTCTCTCCAGCCAGAGTGGAAGATCCTGATCCTGCTAATACGTGGAGCATTGGGAAGAGTCCTCACAAGGTATTGCCTTAGCAGTGTCTCTATTCTAAAAAGGTTGCCCTGGACTCTCCCAACAAAGCCTAAAAGCAAGACTCAAAAAGAGAAAATTGCTTCCAAGTTACTCAACTGTGTCCCAGATCAAAGTCCCAAAACATTTTTTTTTAAAAAAACAAAAGTTTGCACCCAAGAACATAAAATTTACAATGTCTAGGATTCAGTAAAAAATTACCAAGCATGCAAAGATGCAGGAAAATATGACCCATAAGCAGGAAAACAACTTAATCAATAAAAACTGACCTAGAATTGACAAAGATGATAGCATAGCAGACAAGCTATTATAAACACATGCCATATTCTCAAAAGTAGAGAAAAATATGAACACGATGTGGAGAGAAATGATAGATATAAAAATATTTAAGTAAAACTTCTAGAGATGATAAATAGAATATTGCAAATGAGTCTACACAGAGAGAGAGAGAGAAAAAGAGAGGGAGGGAAGATGGGATTAACAGCAGATTGTAACAGCAAAGAAAAGACCATGAACTTGATGACACAGCAACAGAAATTTCTAAAGTGAAATATATAGAGAAAATAAAAAAAAAAAGAACATCAGTGATCTTTGGGACAATATTGGGTGATCTAACATACATGTTAATTGTAGCCTAGATGAAGAGAGAGAGGGCAGAGATCAGAAAAAAATATTTGAAGACTTAAAAATTGAACATTTTTCCAAACCTAGTGCAAACTATAAACTCATAGATCCAAGAATCTCAATGAACAGAAGAAATATGAAGAAAACCACATCGTGGCACATCATAACCAAATTGCCAAAAATAGTAATACAGATGAAAAATGTTTAAAAGACAGACAAAAAGACATATAAATGACGTCTAAAGATAAGACGAATAAAGATAAGATGATGAATAAATATAAGATGATGAATAAAGATAAGAATAACAGCAGACGTTTTGTCTAAAACTAAGCAAACTATTAGACAATGGAGCAATCTTTCAAAGCACAGAAAAAACCTGGTAACCTAGAATTCTTCAGGTAACGTACCCTTTAAAACTGAAGGTGAAATTAACACTTTTTCAGACAGAAAAAAGCTGAGAGAATTCAATGCCAGCAGAACTGCATTACAAGAAATACTAGAGGAAGTTTTTCAGGTAAAAGGAAATACTATCAGGTAGAAATTTGGATCTACATGAAGCTCTGAAGAACAGAAGAAACGTGTACCAAAAAAGATACTTTCCAATTTTAAAAAAATCTTTTTAAAAGAAAATTGGCCATTTAAAACAAAAA
Source organism: Equus caballus (assembly GCF_041296265.1). Taxonomy (NCBI): domain Eukaryota; kingdom Metazoa; phylum Chordata; class Mammalia; order Perissodactyla; family Equidae; genus Equus; species Equus caballus. The sequence continues at coordinate 50,909,595 of NC_091701.1, read as the reverse complement.
TAATAATGTATCCTGGGGCTTATATGCAGAAGTAAATGTATGACAACAATAATACAAAGGAAGAGAAGGGAGAAATGAAAATGTACTGTTATGAAGTTCTTACAATATACATGAAGACAAAAAGTTGTGCAATATTAATTAAAGGTAGACTGTGATACCAATACAAGTGAGGTAAAATTGCCTTGTTATTCATAGAATTATCAGTAAATGTTTATGTGCAATTTTTGCATGTGACATTTCAGGCTTCAACGCCTTTGCACTGCTATTTCCTATGCCAGGAATGCCTTCTCCCTTTGTTTACCAGATTTTTTAAATCTTCAAGGCTATACACTATTTAGTTATTTTAGTATTTTTAAGTTTCTTAAATTATCCAAGTAAAACTTACTTCTGCCATTAACTCTAATGGGGCATGAGTATCCTTATTAGAGGTACTGTCTTCGTCATTATCTTCATCATTGGTATCATCTTCACCATCATCATCTGTTGATTCGGACAACTTATCATCAATATCTTGAAGGCAATATTCACTAATTTTCTCCTGCTCTGCAATGACTGCATCTTTGCCAACCCCACCTAAAACAGAATATATGTAATTTAATCAATAAATATTGAAAAATTCAAATATTTAAAATGGTTATTCCTAAATTATAATGTAGTAAGTGTACATGTTTACTACATGGCTTCCTGTTCTGGAGTTTATTTTTTTTTCATGACTAAACAGCACTGCAATAAATTTAACCCAATTTCCATTTCCAAAAAAGGTAATAAAACTGCCAAGTGAAAGATGAAAAAGCCCAAACCAATTAATATTGAGCTGATGTCAGTGTTAATTGTTTAGTGCATGAAATTTTAATAAACGGAAAAAAGTTTTGTTTGTAGAATATAATAATTTCAAGAAAAAAGAAATTAATGCTATTCTATCTCCAGAAATATATTTCCTCAATTGTTCTAATGAGAAGGTAAATACTAAATAAAGAGCTTGGAGAGGAAAAGTAAGACTGCAGAGGCTGAGAAGCAAATAAGTTGTCTTAGGCAGATCGTGTCAATCCTTGGATATCTGAGAATAAAGTTCTCTCTCTCTCAACACACACAGACACAGATTTAGGAAGAGACACATGTGAAGTATTCTATCAATGACCAGAGGTTACATAACATTCTTAACGATTCTTCTTAATGTCAAGCCACAGTACCTACGACTAAACACAGATGACTGAAAAATAAAAAATAAGCATTACTAACTACTCGTTCAGTGCGCAGCACTATGCTGAGACCCAGGAACACAAACATGAACAGTCCTTGACCTCAGGGTGCTCGCTCACACTCCAATGGGGAGTCAGAAACATAAGGGATAATGATAAAACAGTATGAAAGTACAGTGATAAAGATGAGTACAAGGTAAATGGGAGCACAGAGGAGGGCCCCAACTTGGTCTGGAGGGCGTTCAGGAATTGCCAATCTGAGTGGATCAGTTTTTCCAAGGGGAGGGGACAGCATGAGCCAATGCAGAAATAAGAATGTGTGTGGAGCTACAAGCACTTTGATGCTGCTTAAGGGCAAAGGTTGAGGCTGAAATGGTGACAGACGCGGCTGGAGGGGCAGGCAGGGACTAGCGGGATAATGGAGGGTCTTGCTGGCCAGCAGCCTTGGAGTTAGGACTTAATCCTAAGAAAGAAGGGACTACTAACGAAAGATTTTAAGGAGGGAAATAAGTATGATCAATTCTGCATTTCTGAAGGAACACTTGGATAGCAGGGTGGAAAGTGTATTTGAATGGAGACTAAAAAAAAAAAAGAGCAAGGAGAGAGGTTAGAGGTCTCTTTAAAAAGTCCAAGTGAGAGATATGATGAATGATAGGGCACTGGTAAAACAGGAATGGAGAGGAGGGGACAGAGAAATACTTAGGTAAAATCTCCACGGCACAGTCTATTGGGACACTTTCCAAACTTCAGTAATTCCTATTCTACCTTCACCTATTTTGCCATATATGAGTATCATCTACACTATTAATAGTTTTCTTTGAACCTACTTATAAATTGTCAGATCATAAATATTATCATCTACGAAACCGATGGATATAGTAATAAAAGTAACATAATAATCATAACTAACATTATATGCCATTACTCTTCTGAACACTACATATGTTAACTCACTTAATTCTCTCAACATCCCAATGAGGTGTGTACTATTTTTATCCCATTCATAGTCGAAACTGAGGGACCGAGAGATTAAATAACCTGCCCAACTTCACACTACTAATTAAGTGGTAAATCTGGGAGTCAGTTTGTCTCCTGAGTCCATATTCTTAACTATGTCTTATATTATTTTTTTCTAACACACATTAAAATATACTACTATTAAAATAATTTTTTTAAAAACAGTACTATTTGTTTCCTAAAATTATCTCTTTGGGAAACACTACTGTGTGAGCTGAGCAGCTCCTTTGGCCCTACAGACGTCTTCCACAGTTTCAAACTGAACTTGTGCCACACCACCCCTTTCTTGTAAGATTTTGAGTGTCTGGGAAGTCTTGTGAGATGCTTTCTTTGATGGGAGTGCGGCCATGAGCTACTCTAAATAACAGAAACACTTGTGTTAGAAAGAAGAAAGTGAGGAAATCCAATACTCAAGAGGAGACAATGTTAAGAAAACACAGGCCACAAAAAAGGAAAAATTGGTAAAACTCCTGACTTTAAAGCAAACTCCTGACTCTAAACAAAAAGTGCTACCCTGAAAAGGATACCAAGTCCTTCCAAGAGGATGGCGGGGCTATTCAGGCCATCTACCTGCTTCTGTTTCATTTACAGTCTCCATCGGCTCACAACCAGCCTGATCTTCCAGTATGCACCGCCTGTTCACTGACTTATCACACTGATGTCATCAGGGAAGGTCACAATAGGGAATTAGGGACTTTATGTGATGTCACAGGAATGGTCTCATGTCAATCCACAAACACTTACTGAGCATCATGAGAGAGGTTTCCTGATCCCGAGATCTAAGGTGGTCTTCTTCCAGGTGCCATTTATTTACTTCATAGCACCCAAAACAACCTGTCATTGTCTTATTTGTGTTTTTTTTTTCATTATTTTTAACAGCTGGCTATCTCCCACTAGAATGTGAACTTCATAAGGGCAAGGATCTTGCCTATTTGCCAAGTGTTGTATCCACAGCTTCTAAGCCAGTGCCTGGCATTCAATAAACCATTGTTGAATGAATGGAACTTGTTAATGCTTTCATAGGTATTTTAATTCACTCTAAAATTTAATACTCTATCATTATCATTTTATGTAATGTATACCCATGAATTCCTTGCCTGACTGCATATCAGAATTATCCAGTACATGAATTTGAAAAATTACTGGTTCCCATGACCCACCCCAGACCTACAGAGTTGTCAATATCCCAGAGTCATGGATAAGGAAGGCTAGATTAGAAGCTACAGTTACTCAAAACAAATATTATTACCTTTGCTTTCTTTTAAGAAGGAAGATGACCATAGCTTAGACTGTAGATTTGTTTCTATGTCTTTATTCTCAATACTCTTTGAAGATACTCTATTTTCAGTATTCTTTAAAGAGACTTTATTTTCAATATTTTTTGAACAGACTTCCTTCCTAAACATTGAAGTAGAAAATGAAAACATACTTCCTTAGGTCACAATTCTGTTTAAGGCTTTATATGGATTTACACACACACATTTAATATAGATACACAATATACCAACAATAAACTAAATAGCTAAACAGCAGTATCTTCTTTGTGGAAAAGCATTAAAAATAATTTTTACTGGGGCCGGCCCGGTGGTGCAGCAGTTAAGGGCACACGTTCTGCTTCAGCGGCCCAGGGGTTTGCCGGTTTGGATCCCAGGTGCGGACATGGCACCGCTTGGCACGCCATGCTGTGGTAGATGTCCCACATATAAAGTAGAGGAAATGGGCACGGATGTTAGCTCAGGGCCAGTCTTCCTCAGAAAAAAGAGGAGGGTTGGCAGATGTTAGCTCAGGGCTAATCTTCCTCAAAAAAAAAAAAAAAAAATTTTACTGATGAAAATTCTATTTCTATTTGGCATTTATTGTTGTGTAATGATTCTAACAACCTTTTCAGAGTTCTTTAACACAGAACATGTAGGCATCAGTTACATGAATGTCCTTGGCACATCATTGTGATAGAAGGAATAAAACTATTTAAGGAATACTAGCTTTGAGGGTTTTTTTCTTTAAGTTTGTAAATCAATTCTAAACATTGCTAAATGCTACACTTATGGAGAGAGTCCAACACTGACATTAACCCTTGGTCATAATACAAAAAGCGTGCTTTTTCTTTAAGTAGCTGAAATAGAAACAGCTTAATTTTCTCTTTTAGCCTTTAAGCGTGAAACTGCATGTTAATAAATAAGGCATTGAGACAGGATTCTTGCATGGTGCACTCTGTTTACAAAGACAGGCACACACGCTGGTAGAAAAGTAACCCCAAGTCTGTTTTTCATGGTCTTAAGATTCTTTTAATATGTCTCCTTTACCAAGTTTAAAAAATTCAACTTCTAGTTTTCATGGAAAGATATAAACTATTATTTTCCCCCCCGAAGTTATGGTGGATCTCTTTTTTCCCCACTGAAATGTGAATCCAGAACATTAGTTAAGTTAGTGGTCTTGGACTGTGATTTAGCGAATAGGCTGAACAACATGTCACAGTCTTAACACTAAGACTTAATACTAGTCTTAATACTAATACTTAATACTAAGTATTAGTATTCTTAATACTAAGAATGGAATCTTCACTTCCCCAGTATATGCTGCTAAGCAAAATCCCTCTCTGGTAATGAAAAATGCACAGCAAAGATAATTTACATTTGTTCTGCCTCTGCCCTCCTCGATTTTCTAATTGTGAAATAAAGCATCCACGAAGAAACTCTACATATGAAAAGTTGAGAAGTCACTTAAATATTCAATTTCTAGCATGGTGAGATTCCTGTTATGCCAAAGGTCACCACAAGTGATTATTAGAAATTATATGCTCTAATATCTAATCTAGACAAAAGGGCTTTACTGTCTTTTTTCCCCCCACGAATTACAGCATTTTGTTGAATCTAAGATATCATCTACTTACTATAAGACATAGCACGATTTAAGAAAGAAAAAGCACTGCCAAGTTAAAGTGTGAGATGCCATCAATTGTAAGAGATGTTAAAATATGAAGAAAATATGTGTGCTTCAGAATCTATGAAACATAGTCCCCATATATTCACTAAGCTATATGTCTAAGGAGGGGAATTTATCTAGTATAATTCTGGGTATTTGAATAATTGGAAATACCTTTAAAAATCCTAATGACACAACACACAGGAAGCCACATACTCAACAGCCTGAAGATAAATGGGATATTACTATTTGGAAGCAGTGAACATGCCATAAAATAAGTATGAGAACTGAACATCATTTTAATAGGAAAATATGAATTCCTCTTCTGCTCACTCTCTGTAGTCGTTCTCATCCACACTTTCAAAGAATCAAAGGCCCAAAGTCCAACCTCCTCTTCAATTACAATCTATTGCCTCTCATTTGAAAAAGTAATGTTATTTATGGTAATAACGCCTCTAACCATTTAAGAAAAACAGATAACTAGTATACGCAAAAAAGATCTGTTTTCTTTAATTTAAATACAATTTAAATTGTAACTATCACTTCCTCAAGTTACAATTGAGGAAAGAATTCAAATTTTTACTTTATGTAATATCCTTTGTAAATGGAAGGTATTTAATTTACTATTTCCTAAGGTTAGAGGGTTAGTCCAGTTAGATATCCCACGGGAACATACTTATGCTAGGGGATAGATAACCTAGGTGTTAGGGTTGTTCCTCAGTATGTTAAGAACATTAGGCGTATTTATGAAATGTCCCCAAATTTGTATTGGAATTAATAATTTTTTCAGGAAGTTTATATTTTAAACTTTGTTTTAAAATGATTTATATTTGCCAAACATGGGCCTAAAAACAAAATTAATTAAAACTTACTTTTCTGAGAATGTCTTAGCTACATTCAGAGAGACTTGTGCTGGTGAGGCATAAAGTTTGCTTGCTAATCTTGGTCTGCGTTCAAAGAGGCATTTACTTAAAGCAGGAAAACGGAAATAAAAAATAACCTGTTATTTTAGAAACGATAATACATATGATTATGAAATAAGCTATAGATAAAATTTTTTCAACCGTGCTGCGGATGTGCTTCAGCCATTTCCCCCTCACATCTTTAAGGATGCTCGAAAGCTTGACCAAAAAACCAACAGATCCAAAGTCCAATACCTAAAAAACTTTGCCCAGCATTAAAGATATATTTTACTTTTACTGCTGAAAATAGTTAATTAAGTGCAATTTGCTGGGTAGACAAAATCTTTCACACATGGATCCACGGGGAAAAAAGGAAATGATACACGCGGGCTTTGTGTGCACAGAAGTTTGAAACTCTTGGTTTATAAAGTCCACACACTTGAGTCTCTGCCTAGAAAGAAGAATCAATTGAAAGATTAAAGCAGAGAACTGGTGCAGAAAGAAAACCTCTAGTTTTCCCTAACCCAACTTGGATAGGACCTTTTGGCAAATTCCACTTGCCAGTCAGACTATGGAGCCAGTAGGAGGGTGGAGATTAGAATGGAAGCTACAATGGCAAAATTTATCAACTGTGCAGGTCAGTTACACTGCTCCACAAGCAAAGGGCCCCCAGGATTTTCTGTTTTCTTACTTGATCATTTTTTTCCAAGACTGGCCCTGTTTACCTCCAACTCTGGGTAAGGTACCTGGGGTGACAAAGCCACTCACCCGTGAAGCTTACTGGCTACCCTAGTCATTCCTCCTTCTCTCCTATTCCAAACCACCACCAACTCAAACTCTTCTCTGCAAGTGAATCGAAGGGAACATGATCATTTAGCCCTTGCAAAAAGCAGTGTCGTAAGCAGAAACAATTATTAATGAGATCAAGAGAACACGTGATCACTTTGCTTTTCTATTTTTGCCTAGGCTGCCTTTGATTCACCCCTGGATTTAACTACCCCAGGATGTAGATTACCCCTTGCTCCAGTTTCAACACTGTTACCACAGTCTATGAACAGTGGGACTCATAGACACAATAGTAATTATCTTCATTAATGGCCTATTAACTTCCCTTATTATTACTGAAAGTTATATCATATTTCCCTCAAAGACTACCAAAATTTTCTTAGACCTTTTTATTTAAATATGTTTTCAACCATGTAATAGGATATATATATTTACATATAGATTAACAAATTCAACAGGATATTTATTTTTTCTGATTTCTATAACATTTAATCTGAAATAAACATAGATTCTCTGTCATTGATCTGGTATACATTACTTTTTCTTTAATATAAAATATGTATTTAACATATAATTTACAAGGTGGATTCTAATTTTAATTTTTAGCTTTGATAGTAGGAAAATGAAAATATGTTATATAAGTTGGAATTTTTCCCAGCCAATAATATTCAGAATAAACCAAAACAACATCAATGTGAATAGAATCCCACTAGAATGGTGCCCACCAATCTGTCAACAATTGATCTCTATGCATGTGTTTTATGATCAACTTCAAAGCATAATTTTTCATTACAGAATAATGGAAACAATAGACTATTTTTTTCAGGGGGCAGGAGATGATCATAACAGGAAGGGCTTTGATGAATTATCAGAATCAATCCCTTGAACAAAGCGAGTACTTAAGGTTTAGCTACTAAATTGAAACTGGACTGATTCTTTTTAACACCAATCTCTTCAACTAGTTGGGTGATTATTTTCCGTATTTATGAACAATTCATCTCACAGTAAATAAAGAATCTGTTTAATTTTAAAGTATATATTCATTAAAGAGATATTCTGAAAGAAATGAGCAAGTATCAAAGGGAAAAAGAAATGAGCAATGAAAATTATCTAAGTAAAATATAGACTAAGTGGTTAAGCATTTAAAAAGTAGAAGGGAATATTATCTATACCTCTACATTTTTATCAAAATTCATTTTTCAATTTAAATGTCCTTTTATCTAGGAACAATTGCTTTGACTGAAGCAAAAGCTAAAGTGCTAATCCATGCATTTCTGGCCTTTCAAAATTAATTGGGTGACAAATGATAGCATTATCTAGTTCTAATTGCTTAAAAGCCATGTGATAGATCAGCCGTGCAACCAGAGACATCATACTTTGACATTGTTTCACTTGGTTCAATCATCACTTTTTCTGAAAGAGAAGAAAAAAAAACCTCAGTATTTTATCAGTAGTGATGTTCCTAATAGAAATTCTTGATTGGCAAATATTTAGGCACTTTTTGAATGACAGACAATATAATAAAGGATTTAATTGCTAAGTCTTTTGACCACATTCAACCATTCCAGTAGACTATCTTCCTAATACTTAGGACAAAATGGCAGTCAAACATATTCTTTTTAAGTAATAAATCATTTACCCTTTGGATCCAACACAAGCAACCTGCCATTCTGTCTATATTTTGGTGCCTAAAATAGAAGCAGAAATAAAAACTAGCATTATCATTATTTTAGTTTGAGGTATTTGAAATAATTTATAGCCTTTATATAAACATTTCTATTATCTAGGCTAAAAGGTAATTTTATACTAAAGCCAATTATTCAAAAACTATATAAATTGATGATAAAATAGAACTAAAACATTTTTAAAAATAGTTTAGGTAGTCTTACCTTTATAGCATCTGTCTTGTCTAGATAATTCCTGCAAAAAACCAACATATTTACTTCATGTCTTTAAACATTTGTATACATTTAGAACATAAATAAAACAGAATGCAGAACTCAGTCTGTCTGTAGGGTATTGTGGAAGTATTTTGTTTTTGCATTTAGTAGCATTATTTCCATCCTAACTGAAAAACCTCATTCTTCTGGATTATGAAATTGGGTTAAAAAAGAGTCTAGAGAAATTAACTCTTCCCTTTCTCTGCACTTCATCCCGGAGTTCATGTAAAAAGAGCTATAGGAATAATGCTGCATGTTAGAAAGTGGTGTCTTAAATAAGCCTCTAATTCTGTTATCTTTTTGGTTGCACATAACCTGGACTCCACACGTAGATGCAGATACAATCGACAGCAGGTTAAGGACTCCCCTTTCCCGCCGAGCTGACCCGAGAAATCACAGATTCAGCTCGGCTCATGTCTACAGTACCATCTTTCTTCCCTGCTTTAACAAGACGATATGCAAACCAAACTATCTGCCACATTCCAGTTCATCCGTGTTATGAAAAATACCTTTATAGAGTGCATATAAGCCAGAACAAGAAATTTTTCCATATTTCAAGATATAGTATTTTTAATAAAATATTATTTCAATAAATACATTTAGAAATTAACATTTGATTTTATCCAAAAATATCTTTTAAAATATAATTCTTACCTTATAAGTTTCTTATTAACACTTTTTTCTGTGTTTATTAACACTTACAGATTATAATGTTTTCTCTGTGAATGTTTACCTTTCTTAAGTCACTCTATATAGACTGATTCTCCTATAAGTTGGCCCTTTATAGTTTTCGATAAATATCATTCTCATTATAAAGGGAAAAATCAACTCAAGGTTTTTTTTATGAGAGAGGCTACACGTACGTTTTTCATAAGTAACAATTCATTTGCCCTCTCCTCCCCCAACACTTGTCCCCACATCCCAAGCCAGACTTTTAAAACTAGTAGCAGTCATACATACCTAGGAATTTCTGGAATACAAAATTCAAGGCCAAAACTGTGGACAATAAAAGGGAAGCTTCATTATTTTGTGTTCAATTTTTCTCTTTTTCAATCTGTCTCCCTCACACTGATTTGCACTCCCAAATAAAGCAGCAGCATACAAACTTTTGCCTCAGGCTTTCTTTCTGGGGAACCCTGACCAAACCAGACATTATATATGTTATTAATCTGATTATCCCTCTGAGCAGTTCACAGAAAGCTAAAGTCCATCAGAAAAGCAAGGCATCTTTTTGGGAAAAACAGTTGTAGAAGACCAAACTCTAGGAGAAACGAAAGATTTTTTACTCCTAATTCTCTAGGGCTGTAGCGCTCAGAAGCTCAACCAGTGCAATAATGAACCAAATAAGGCCTGAAAGAAATCTAAGATGACCTCTCCTAGGAGCTGCTTTCACTCCACAAATTTCCACAATCCTGTGGGTATCCACATGTCTGGGTAGACATCCCCTGTATATTTAGAGCTCTCCTCTCCTTTCTAGCTCTAGGATCTTTACGGATTGCTACATTTCACCCATTATCTGGATGAAACATCAATGCATATAATTCTCTCATTTTCACTTGGTTAAAGGAAAACCTAGGGTGGGCAGATCCTAGTCCTTGATGGAACTCAGGCTCTTCTAGGATTGGCTTTATTATTACCTAGAAGTGTCTATTTAATCTTCTTTCACAAAACTGAACTCCGTGGGGCAGTACAGAGTAATACTCAAGAGTCGGAGGGGCTCTTGAGTGAAAGAGACTGGATTCACATCCCAGTTCTGCTACTTCCCATGTGAGCTTGGCCAAGCTACCTAACTTCTTTAGGCCTCAGTTCCTCCATCTGTAAAATAAGGATCACAATGGTACCAACTTCACTGGATCATCATAAAGGATGATCTCAGTAACGTGTTTAGCACAGCACCTGGCATATAGGTGGGACACTGTAGGAACAACTTGATGTTTTCTCTAAAGGAAAAATTGGGAAGATGTCCTATGGGGCTGATTAAGATTGCTTAGGGAAACAAAAAGGAGGCTTTACTGTGACTGAGACAAGCAGACTAGCTCTGAAGACTTTTAATTAATTAATTAATTAAAAAATCACATAAGCCCCAAAGTAATGATACTTGCTTAGAAAGATCACTGACTCCAGGGAAAAAGCAGAGTAACAGAACACAGGTAAAGTTAAAGCAGTGCCCAATAAGCTGGGAAGAATGAGGTACATTGTATAGGTAATATATATTTTTCAAATAACTATCAATGTGCAAAAATTATCTCTGAAAGGAAGTGCTTTCAGAAAAGAAACTGCTAATATTGGTTGACTCTGGGGAAGAAGGAATGGCTGCAGAACTAGGGTGGGAGGGAGTTTTTAACTTTCTGTCCATTTACACCTCTTGAACTTTGAACAATATAAATATATTACTATTTAAAAATAAACAAATACAATTTAAAATTTGCAAAACGATTTGTATCTCTACATTTATCCATCTCTTACAGGCATGAGAGCAGTATGGTGGCCTTGTGCTACTTCAATTCTCTTCTCCACCCAGTGGCACCTGTTCAAATTGGGGTCATGGTGTCCAAAAGAACGGTATACAGGCGCACACCTTGTATATTTATTACCATTGATTATGGTTAACATTATCACCACAACATTCATTTAATCACCCCTGCACATCTCCACCAAGTGTACCCCCTGGCTTTTGGAACGTGAGCAGACTCTCCTAATGTCTTTCAACAGTTCCAATGGTAATGGGAACAACACAGTTACAACAGTTTCTAATTTTCATGTAATATTCAATGTCTACTTAAAACAAACATGTGATAAGCACCTACTATATATTGATATGTCTGTAATAAGCTCTGGGGATACAAGAGAAGCTCAGAATTTTATAGGGGAAACAAGTACTAACTCCCTATATATATGGGACAGACTAAGCTTCAAAGTACTGTATTAAATGCTTCCCTCTAAGGGGCTCCAATGTAATTTTCCATACTGCCCAAACAGGATCAATCGAATCCCTTCCTTTGAGTTCATGAACTGGAGATACCCAAGAGTCAGTAGGCAGTGAAGGCAAAATTGAAAAGACAGAGGAAGAGCGAGTCCAGCGAATGGAGCTGTCCCTGAATAACCTTCCAGTTCCAAAATCCCATTCTGAGGCCTATTCTCTGGGTTTGCTATATTCCCCCAGGTATTATAATTTCTACAAGTGTTCTTAGAATAAGGTGTTGTCTGTCTTCCTCCTTATGTAGACAAGAGATCCAGCCCACCTGAACACAAGAGTAGCACTGTCCTAAGACAGACCAATTATAGTAATTCATAAGATAACACAGTGACTGGACCAAAGGCTGAGCCAATGATCCAAGCTAAGCTCATCACAACCTTTCTCTGAGACTTTTCCAAGTGGAATTGTCACAAAGGTAGGAGAATATGAGTGTAAAGCTCCCAGCAGCCATGGTTTTAGCCTTCAGGAAAAAAGTGGCCTGAGAACGAAGTAGAATACACAAAAGAATTAGGGATGAGAGATGAAGAGATGAGGGAGTGGTGAGGCTGGAAGGGGGCAGGGGAGGAGAGGGAGAGAGACAGACAGACAGACACAGACATACCCCTGATGATATGAGTCCCTGTTTCCTGTTCAACCTCTGCCTTTCCCTGGGCCAATTTTTCTTTTTGCCAAAAGAAGCTGGAGTTGTTTTTGTCATTTGAAACCAAAGGAGAACTTGACTAATAGGCTCCTATGCCTTGAAACCAAAAGAAGCTAACACATCTGATAACATGTAACAAGAGCTACAATACTAGAATTAACATAGCCCATGGGAGCACAGTGAGACGTGATTAATTATACCTGCTATAGGAAGCAAGACTGAGTCAGGCTCACAATGAAGGTGGCATTATTTAGCCAAGCAGTCAGTCAAATAGAAGGGGAAGAGTATTCTAGTGGTGTGTCTGAGAACGGCAATAGATGAGTCTGATATGTATGTGGGAGCAAATTTTAAAAGTAATTAATTGCTGTATGCTAAGAATTTGGGGCTCTAACCAGTGGGCAATGGATAGAAAACCAAAGACTTTGAAGAACAACCATATATAATCAGCTCTATCTTAGAAAAGAAATTCTGTGGAGGGTAAACCTGAGAGAGAATGGGAGGTGGGGAGACCAGTTAAGAGGCTACTGAAATAGTCCAGAGCAGGGGTTAGCAAACTCCAACCTATGGGCCAAATATGACTTGCTGCCTACTTTTCTAAATGAAATTTTATTGGAACAAAGACATGCTCATTTGTTCGTATGTTGGCAATGGTAGCTTTCAAGCTACAATGACAGAGTTGAATAGTTTCGACAAAGACCATATGGCCTATAAAGTCTACAATACTTATTATCTGGACTTCTACAGAAAAAAGTTTGCTAAACCCTAGTCCAGTGGAAAACTGATGATGTACAAAGCCAGGAAGGTACACTTGGAACAAAAAGAGAGGTGAAACTGAGAGTCACTGGACACACAAGTGAAAAAGAAAAGAATTTGATGGTTCTAGCTTGGATGACTAGGATGAGGATACAAGGGGAAGAGCACATAGTGAGGGATGATGAGTTTGTTTTTGGAAATTCTGAGCTAGAGATGCCTGTAGGTCATGTGAAATCAAGTGTTATTCTATTCTATTGAAAACAGAGTTAGAACTCAAGAGAAAAGATATATGAGACAGCTATGAAAAAGTGGGAATGGATGGTATGGCCCATGCAGAATAAGACAAGGCCAAGGATAGAATCCTGGGAAACACCAACATTTAAGAAGCAGATGGAAGAAAAAAAGATCAGTCAACGAAATACACATAAGTAATATGTAGACAGACAACTAGAGTGGCGGAATGACTATACCACCAGCATAGAAAGTTTTTGGAAAGCAGAAGTTTCTGGAGAGCAGTTCTTACTCATGAGTGTGGGTCTCCCACCACTTTAAAGGTACTCAGATATTGATTGAATGAATAAAACCAGTGGAATTATATAAAGTAACTTAATTGCCTTAGAATGCTCTTATAATTAAAAAGAAAGGCCCACATAATTGGAAGGGATGATTCCTAGAAAGAGTAGGGGAAACGCAGATATAGATTTATTTTTATTAAGAAAAAAATACTGAAAGACTTACATAGAAAGATGGGTAGTATTAATCAGAAGATGAATGTATCTGGCTAAATAAGTATATAAAATGTGCACAAGAAAATGATTTGTAAAGGCATAATTATGTGATTATATAAGTTTGAAAATATTCTTATGTAAATTAAAATGTACTTTGGGAGTCAGGGCACATCAGGGTGGAGGTCATCACAGGCTCATTTCTAAAAGAAAGGGCTTGGTTCTTGGCTTCTTAGCTATATTAGTCTGGACTCTCGGTTGCAGAAACAACGCTCAAGTTAGCTTAGGCAAAAAAAGAGAAGTGTTGGCTCACAGCATCCAAGAGTTGAAAACCCAAGCTGTGTGGAAGTCAGGACACAGAGGATACAGCTGTGTTCAAGGAGGTGCGTGGGGTACCCCGTCCCTTGTTCATCTCAGCTGCTTCTGCATGTGGGCCTCACTCTTCTCTCTCACTGAAGACAGATTTTCTACACATGGTGCAAAACATGGCTCCCAGTAATTCTTGAGTTTTATGTGATATAGTTCTAGGCTTTAAGGAAAAACTGACTTTCTCAATAGCCATCTAAGTTAATGGCCCAATTAGTTCAGCTAGTTGGGCTACAAAGAATAGACAAACTCATGCCACCCTAAAAAATATCTCTAGTGCCTAGTGCATAAATATTTGTTGAATGAATGGAATGGGAAGGAAAGAAACAAGAAAGCAAAGGAAAAGAATGTATTAAACTAGAGCTTCACTGTCCAATATGGTAGGCACCAGCCACAGGTGGCTATTGAGCACTTGAAATGTTATTAGTTCAATTTGAGATATGCACACCAGATTATAAAGACTTAGTACCAAAAAAAGAACATAAAACATCTCATATCTCCACTCCTTTAGCTAAGTGTTCACTAACCAGCAGCCAATAGGGCCAAATAGGTTTTATTTGGCTTCTATAGGCTTCAAAAAAACCTTTTATAAAATGAGTTACCAACATTTAAATTCAGATTTCACAAAATTCTCCTTTTTGGTTTCTCTTGTAATACTGGAAGACATATTTTTTTCTTCATCCCACTTGTGCAATTGTTTTCTGCTTTTGTACTACTTGTTTCTATAAGCCACCCTGTGTTCTAATAGGCAAGGAATGAATAAATAAACAGACAGCTACATGCTCAGGCCCTGCAACTGTGGTGGGGAGAGAGCGCTGACGAAGCACCACCCTCCATCCTAAAGGAGCTTAGTGGGGAAACATAATAGGATGCGGGGGCAATATTTCACTGCATAGCCTCAAATGTGTATAAAAATGGTTTCAATGATCATCTATCACTTACATTTATATTTAAAAATGACTACCTATAAATTTTATATATTTCCTTTACAGCATAACATAGCGCTAGGAGCCCAGACTCTGGAGTCAGAATGCCTATGTTCAAATCCCAGCAAACTGTGTGACCTTAAGTAACTCCTTAACCCTTCCATGATTCGCTTTCATCAACGGTAAAATGAGGATAAAAATACTACCCACCTCATGGAGTTATTGTGAGGGTTAATAAAGATAGCTAATAATAAATAATAGTAGCACCCATCTCCTATTACAATTATAATTACAATTCCTCCTCCTCCTATTACTATTGTTATTACTAACTACAGCCTAGCAAGGATGGTGTGAAGGTGAACTCTGACTAAGGAAGCCAGTTTTAAGTGCACAATTGAGACTGCCTGGGGCAAAGAAGGGGGTGAAAAGACTGTAGATTTAGCTCAAACGATGGGGGTAGGAAACCGGCGTTCTGAAGTGGTGCAGTGGAATTGAAATTCAACTGTGGTAAACTCTTAAGAGCAGTGCCGTCATTTTCCTGAGATTAAAAAAACAAAACAACTTCAATTAGCAAAAAAACCAAAAAATTTAACAAGATGGATTTGGGGATCCTTGCATTTGGTTTTTAGCCCAATGAAACAAAAGACATTTTTCTTTTTCAGATTTATTTTTAAAAAGCAACTTCCAGGGGTCTTTTGGGGTAACAACGGATATATCTAACTCACCCATGTCGTCAGGGAAGGCAAACGATACATTTATAATAATGACGTATTAGTTTAAATGCTACTGGGGCGCAGTGTGGAGTAGTCAAAAGACCGCAATATCTTGGTTTTGGAAACCTCAAGTCAATCTCGTCATCTCATGGAAGGCTGAAGACTGGACCTTAGAAGAGATCCGTTGTCCAAGCCCCTCATTTTACAGAAGATGCAAACAAGGCGAGGGAGGTGAAATAATTTGCCCAAATTCCACCAAAATTTTTTATGGCCGAGCAAGTTATGTCTAGCGAGTGATGTCTGAACTACAGCCAGTGAGTGCTCGCTTCTATTAGCCATTAAGCTGTTTCCAAAGAAACGTAAAAGTAAAAAAAAAAAAAAAAAGTAAGGGAAAAGGAAGTTTTAAGAAAAGGGGGGGGGGTGGGGGCGAGGACCGAGGGAGGCAGTCAGAAACTCTGAGATGGAACGTGTCTATTTTCATTGGGTTGGTTTTTTGGCTGGGGAGGGGGCGTGCGAATCCGCAGGCAGAGAACGGTGGTGTGGACGCGCCTGTCAGAACTACCCGGTTATCACTCGCACCCACGTAGAGATACACCCCTTCCTCAGTGCCCGACTACAGCCAGAGGAGGAAGCCCAGTGCGAGGCGCACGTCCAGCCTCGCGGATCCTACCTTCTCGCGCGCCGCCTCGGCAGCCGGGGGGCCGCAGAGCCCGAACCTGGAGGGGGCAGAGAAGTTCGCGGGTTCAGGCGCCGGGCCTAGGGGGATCCAACGAGAGGGCTGGGTCGGGCTGCACACGGGGATGGGGGAGAGGGCGACCCGCACGCCTCTTACCCGCTTGTGGTCCTCTCACGCCGGCCATCGAAAGGGCAGACACCCCAAGCCAGCTCTGCTGGCAGCTTGCGCGGGGTTCGGAGCAAGGAGCCGGAGCCGCCCCGTCGCCATGGAGACGAGACCAAGCGCGGCTGGATCCCCGGGAACAGTCGAGGGGAGCGGCGGAAGGGAGGGGGCGGGGGCGGGGGCGCGGGCGAGGGCGGGGCGAGCTCCGGGACGAGCGGAGCGGCAAGGAGGGGGCGGGCCGCGCCCTGGGAGCAGCGGAGGGCGCCAGACGGCGGGGGCGGGACGGGGGCAGCCCGGGGCGGGCCCGAGAGGCGGAGCCGAGGGGGCGGGACGAGCACGGGATGGGGCTGAGGGGGCGGGGCGGGACGAGCCTGAGACAGGACTGAGGGGCAGGGCGGGGGCGGGACGGAGGCCGAGCAAACTCGGGGAGTCACGGAAGGGGCGGGGCGAGACGCCGGGGACCGAGCCAGCCCCGCGGTTCTGGGGATCCCTCCGCGCCGCGAATTGGGTCCACACACCCTCGCACTCACTTGCGCACGCGTACTGGTTACTTTGAGGACGGCAGAAGGGAGGGGTCTTGGGATTTGGTTGTCCATACCTGATCCTGTTCTTAGCGGGCAGAGGGAAAATGAGGGGCCTGGTTAATGTTTAAGCTTGTAGAGTAAAAGGAGAAGTCTTGAATTGGGAAAGAGGGTTGTCCCTAGAAGTGGATGAACAAGTGTCCCCTGCAGGACTTGGTCGCCCAACCTGAGGTCGCCCCCAAAAGATTATGGTTTTCCTGGGGGGTGGCTGGACGCCGGTTTCCCCAGAAACCAGGTTGGAGTGGTTAGAACCAGGGATTCTTCTCTCCCACCAGCTGGGGCCAAGTACCGAATGAAATTGACATTGGCCAATGGGAGCTTTTACTGCTTAAATAACTGCTTTGGTCACAGAAGGGGGTGGGGGAGCGTTTCTATTAGAAAATTCTAATTGTTCCTCAAGCTTGGCGTCTAGGAAGGAATTGGTGGTTTTTCTCCACTTTGGATGTAGGGAAATCACTAGGATTGATTTGTTGCTAGGCATCGTGTTTTGAAGGAAGCCCGTTAGTTGAAATCATATCTGGATTCGAATTTCAGTAAGTTGCCACGTGATGTGAGGTATAATCGGTATTTAATCTCTGGGGTTAGGTGCCTTCTGGGAATAGGTACCTTGATAGATGGTTGTGAGCTTCAAATGATATAAAATGTATAAAGCTCTGACATGTAGAAGATACTTAATAAATAGCAATTTTTAAATTATTGTTATTATAAAAATAGAACCAGGTGGACCATTTCAGGAACCAAGAGTATACAGAGATCGTTATTTTTAACTTCTCTTAATCATCTGTCCACATTCACTCTAAATCTCCTTGGAACCCTGGATGGTAGGAAAGAGGTAAGAGGAAAAAAGCCGGAATGGAAGTTTTTTGAAGAACTCAATGAAGTCATTGACAAATACACCCTAATTTGATAAGGACACAGCAAACGGCTACCTCCTCTATTATGGGAACACCCTTAGATATGATGAAGACTTTTCGTTTAAACAAGGCAAAGGGAAATTCATTATATTTCTTGACTAATACCTTTGAAAACGTTCGTTTTTATGAATTTGCTTAGTACTGATAAATGGGTAATGTCTGACTGGCTATTCCTATGGTCCTACTCCAAGGAAAGTAAGAACACCTCAACTCTAACTGAATGAGCTTCCTCTCCTAACGCCTCTACCCGCCCCAAATAAGATCAAGACCATTTGTAGAATGCAGTGTTTTCAATATTTATTTTTTGTTCCTAAAAGACAGGGCAAAAATGATTTAATGATGTTGGAGAATAAAAATATTTCTCCGCATGGAGGAGTGGTTAGATCTGGCTTCCACCTTGGGCCTCAAGGTCTTCAAGTAGTGGAGATAATATACACTACTTGCCCCTGGCTTAAAACATGAAATGAGAGAAAATAAGCCCCTGACGCAGAGCCTGGCACATGATGATTGATCAACAAGTCCTAGCTATTGTTATTACTTCTACTATAATATTATGTATATGAATAAAAGTGCCTACTTCCAGGGTAGCTGTAAGGATTAAAGATCATTTAGGTAAAGTGCCTGGCCCAGTGCGTATTTGAATCCGTGATGGTTATTTCTCTCTGATGAAAAAACATTACATTTCATCTTTGTATAACTTGAGAAATAATTCACCTACCTCTATAACTTTTGTACACAAGTTTTTGTTGGTGTAATACTCAAAAGTAGAGAACAGTTTAGCTCTGGCTCCTGCATTCAGGCCACTGAATAAATTACCAAAAGTATCTAGTGAAGGTTTGTTATAACAAAATGAAGGGGAAAAGCCACTCTTATATGTACAAATATTGAATCTCTGCACAACTACCTTTTATTAAGTTCCATGGTTTTTAATGGATAAGTTTTTTTTTTTTTGAGGAAGATTAGCCCTGAGCTAACATCTGCTGCCAATCCCCCTCTTTTTGCTGAGGAAGACAGGCCTTGAGCTAACATTTGTGCCCATCTTCCTCTATTTTATGTGAGACTCCTGCCACAGCATGGCTTGATGAGCAGTGCATAGGTCCACACTGGATATCCAAACCGGTGAACCCCGGGGCCACCGAAGCGGAGCATGTGAACTTAGCTACTGCACCGCTGGGCCAGCCCCATCAATGGATAAATTTTTATTACAGATCTGCATGTTAGCAGAACATCATAAAAAATCATAAATAACATTTAATGTTTTTCTGATTGTAAAAATAATTCATGCTCATGATAGACAATTTGCAATGTACAGAGAAAATAGAAAGAAAAATATTAAAACCACCTCAGTCAATAATTTTATTTTTCCTTTTAGCCTTTTTGTAAGCATATACATATTTATAAAATTTGTTTTAATGTACACATTATTAGCATCCATTTTGCTTAACATTCTCTCCAATGTCTTAACATTTCCCCAATGTCTTTAAAAAGTCTTCAAAACATTTTTAATAATTATATGTAACCAAAATTATATATAATTTTCTATAATATGTATGTCACAATTTACCCATAATCATTCAACTAGTCCCCAATTTGGAAATTTCCAAATTTTCTGTTGTGATTAATTCTTTCAAGAATATTTATTGAGTGCTTACTACAAAGTAGGTGCTATGCTAGGCATAAGACTTAAGTGGTGAACAGTAACTATAAATAAAAGGTTTCGGTGAAAATCTTTGTGCAAAAATCTTTGATGGCATCCTTCATTCTTAGACTGAATTCCTAGAACTGTGAAAACATAACTTCAAAAAGCATTTTTCCTGCTTCAAAGGCAAACTTAGGAAATAAAATTCTGAACTGTAAAATATTAACTTTTTGGAAGATTCCCAGCAATAGAATTAATATTTATTTTGTGCAAAGTGTGAACTTACCCAGAAGACGTCAGTGACTGTGAAACATCAAGGGTTTTTGAAGTATATTGACTTTGGCTTTTACTTCTAATTCTTTCCAGGATTTGCAGGTTTTCTCAAAAGTGTGAGATTGTTTGAAGTCTATGCAAATTGCCCTACTTCCTCCTCTCAGGGTTAAAATGTTAACTGTTTTATTTCCAGCTTTCCTCTTGTAAACATATGGCTTTTCTACATTCCTTTCATTTACCTTCCTGTGTGAAACATTTTGTGTTTTCACACTTTTTAACCTGAAGGCAGCTTTTCCTCTTTTAAACCCAAGTTATAGTACACACATTCCTGTAAGGCACTGGGCTTAACATACCCTGTAGTTAAGTTTGGTCAAGAAACTTAATGTAAATTAACCAATGTATTTAGGGAATTTCATAATAGAGATTATTTATTAAAAGTAATAACCATTCCCCCCAACACATGTACACACATCCTACTATTCTTTGACAATTAAATGTTCATATATAAGGTTGAACCAAATGAAATTGCCATTTGTGGATTAAAAAACAGTCAAATAATGACAAATTCATGTGGTTCTGTCTATGTAAATATTTTATTAACTAATTTATAATTTTTTCAACTTTCTCCAAATATTAAACATCCTAATTATCTTACTAAGGATATCCTTTATTACTGCACAAGATGATATTTGCTTTGACTTTCATCAATGCTGGAATCTAGTCAGGAGAGCGCCATAACATGTTTGTTTATTATTTCAGAGACAGTAGAGGGAGCCTGGAGCCAAAACATTGTTATTTTAGGCCTCATGTAAATGATGATTGTATCCAATTCTTGATATGTGGATGAATTTAAGTATTAGTATATATGTGAAATAGCAACTTTCTTCAAAATGTTGGTTGTACTTAAATAACTTTAAAAAGATGGGAAAGGGACAGTTGCCTGCCAGTTCAGGCTAGACCCCATCAGGGTTAACACTGAGACCAACCTGAATCCCCCTGTTCTCTGCTTTTCTCTGAGTAATGCTGGAGACAGCACACTACCACACTCACATATTTGTACTCCACAGTTTTCCCCTTTCAACCAATAATGTAGATCACTCATTTCCATGGGTCTTACCTCATGATTCTTTAATTCATCAGAACTTCAAAAGTGTGTTATCATCTCCAATTGTGTCTTAATTTAAAGTGGATTGTAGATTAGTTGATTGCTTCCTCCAGATATGTGATGGGGTTCAGGGCAGGCCGCCCCAAGATGCGCCACTCTGGCATGCGGATTATTGCAAGTTGAAGACAATAAAGGCTCAGAAGATTCAGGAAGAGCATCTGACCTCCCCTACCCAAAATGCCTAAAAGAATGTAACATAGAAGGCCTGTTCCAGGAAGCAGCTCATACCGTATGATAGCTATAGTATGATGTAAAATAGGTATGATAAAAGTGCACCAACAAACTCATTTTTTTGGCGAAGCCACACCTGTTTAACAAATATTTGCATTCCATTCTGTGTAAATTGTCATCCCTTCTGAAATACCAAATCACTACCCCCAACATCATCCTTGTCTGTAACTAAAGATATTTAAACAGGCAGCCTCAGCTGAGTTACTCAGTTTCTCCCGGGCGTCTCCCATGTATACATGCTATTAAACTTTGATTTTCCCGTGCTAACCTACCTCTTTCATTATTTGACCAGCCATAAGAACCTTAAGGAAAAGTGGGGGGTGGGGCGGGGGGGGGGGGTAGATTCTCCCACTTCCCCAACATGGCACTTTGATCCTGTCTTCAGCTCACACCCTTCTAGGAAGGTTCATAAATTACCAATCCCTTCACGAGGGGAGAATTTTCGTTAGCTGTAATGAAAGATGTTGTCTCTTGCTGACCTCTCCTCAGCCATCTTTATCCTCAGTCCAATCTTTTGTTAATTCCCCTCGGGCCCTAGTGTTATAAAGGGTTCCCCAAGGTATTTGGTGGTGTCACTACTATTCTTCACTGTAGATTGTCTAGGGAGGGCTCCTAGTCCCCCAGGTAACTCGAATCCCTAAATCTAGAGATAAGATAGAGAAGAAACTCTCCATTGTAAAACCTAACAGAATCCACAGAACATAGGTAGAATTAATTTGCTACAGCAGGGTTTCTTAAACTGGTGTTAAGAGAGAATTCTTCTGGTTTGTTAATAACATGCAGAGAAAAAAGCATTCCACTGGCGATATTAGTTTGTTTGTTAAACTGTTAAACAGGGTTTTTTGTTGTTGTTGTTTAATGTAGGAAGTCTCAGAGCTTTAATATGCTGATGCACTTTGTCAGTCTCTCAGAGGGAGATTTTTAATGTATAGACTTTCTCAAATTTATTTGACCAGAGAATTACAATTCTTTTCTTAGCGCCCGTTTGGGAATGCTTAGAATACTAGATACTTCCTCTGTGATTTGAAGACAGCTCCAAGTGAGAAAAATGCCCTGGCCCCCAGCTGAATCGGGAATCAGCTAACCTAAATCTGTAACAGAAAAAGCAAACAAATCTAGGAATTTTAACGAACTATATACTGAGATGAAGGGTAATACTGCAAAAACAAAATTCAAATAGAAGGGTTTTTCATGAAAGCTGCAAAAGCAAATGTTGGAAAAAAATGTCCTTTTAAGAGTGTAACACTCCTTTTTTTCTTTAACTACCTTTTTCCCCTCAATTAATAAACAAGCTTAAGTCAAATAACCTTAAAACAAAACAAAACTAATCAAAAAACAAAACACTTGGCACTGAAGGTGCCCTCCTCTCTTCTCTCTGTGTGGATTCTCTGTACACATCAGCCTCCATATTCTAATTTTCAGTCCTTGCTCAACACTCGGTTGCCGGCTGCCTGCTCCATGCTGCTGAAACTACTTTGGCAAATGGTGTTGGATTCAACGGAAGGACCTTCTGGTTCTCCCGTTACTAGAGCTCTCTGCTGCATTTAACATACTTACTTCTCACCCCTTTTTGAGACTCTATTCTTTTAGCTTTGACACACCTCTTTCTCCCAGTTCTAATTCACGGGCTTTGTGGTGTTTTCTGCTGTGCCCACCCTCTAAAACCCTGGTGTGCCCCAAGATCCTTTCCCCATCCGACTTTACTTGGTCTCCCTGGTGATCTCATCCACACTAATGGCTTTATCACTGCTATGCTGACTGGCGCTTAACTTTCTGCTGAGCTTCAGGCTCATATAATCTAACTACGTGCTGGACAGATGTACTTAGATATCCCATAGGCATCTCAAACTCTACCTGTCTAAAACTGAACTTATCAATTTTCCCTCTGCTCCTGAATGTTACTGACCATACTTTCATGTCATTAAATCCAATAAGAATCTTTCGTCTCATCTTATTTGACCTGTCAGCCACATTTGACACTGTTGGTGTTCCGTCATTTTTTTTTTCTGCTTTATCTCCCCAACCCCCGCCCTGTACACAGTTGTATATCTTAGTTGCAGGTCCTTCTAGTTGTGGATGTTCCCTCGTTCTTGAAACATTCTGATTTCTGCGGGTCAGTTCCTTGTTGCTGTGACACTATACATTTCTGATTTTCTTCCTCTCTTTCTGGTTACCACTTTTTTTTTTTTGCCAGCTTTGTTTTCTCTACCTGATATTTAAATATTGGGGTTTCTCAAGACTCTTTCCTACATTCCTGCATCACTGGTCTACTGCTGCATAACAAACCACTTTAAAACTTGCTGGCTTAAAAATAGCAAATATTTTATTTGTTCATGATCCTGTGGGTTAGCAAGTTGGCTTTGGCTTGGCTGAGGGGTTCTGCCGCTCTTGCCTATGGTCACTCGTGCAGCTATAGTCATCTGATGGTAAACTGAGGGCTGGATGATCTAAAATGACTTTACTCACAGGTATCACAGTATAGTATTGGGTGTTGGCTGAGCCCCCCTCTCATTGTCACTTAGCCTCAAGAAAGCTAATCTGGACTTCTTAACATGGCAGTCTTAAGGGCAACAGCAGAAACTGCAAGCCTTCTGGATATGTAGGCTCAGATTCCCACAGCATTACTTTCACCATATTCTATTTGTTGAGGAAGTCACAAAGCTGATCCAGACTCAAGAGGTGGACAAATAAACTTCACCTCTTAATGGGAGAAAAAAAAACTCATTGTAAAGAGTCATGCAAACCAGGATGAAAGGAATATGTGACCATTTTTTACAATATACTACAACTCACTTCACTTCTTACTATGTATTCATTTCCTAACAGATTTCCTTCATTCATTTGGCTCGTTGTCCATCAATACACCATCAATAACTCCCTAATATATATGCCTTCAACTTCACCACTAAACTCATATAGCATGTGCCTCCTTGACCTCTTCACTTGAATATACACTCATGAATCGCTTAACTACAAGGATATGTTCCGAGTGTACTTACACAAACCTAGATGGTATAGCCTACTACACACCTAGGCTATATGGTACTACTCTTATGTGACCACCTTTGTATATGCAGTCTATCACTGACTGAAACATCATTATGTGGCACATGACCATATCAATGATACTTCAAGCTCAATAGCTATAAAATTACATTAATGATTTTCCACTGGAAATGTCCTCTTTCAGTGTCCCTATCTTAGTGAATATAACCATTAGCAAGAAGCCTGAACAAATATCTCTTTTTTATTGCTCACTTCCATTCTATAACCCAGTCCTGTCAATTTTACATCTTAAATAACTCTCCACAATGTGTACTTTTCTCCATTTCCACTTCTACCACTTAGACCAAGCTACTAGCACCCTTTACTTGGATTAATACAACTGTCTCCACGGTATTTGAAAAAATACTGCTAAGACCAATGTTGAAGAGCATACTGCCTATGTTTTCTTCTAGAAGTTTAATGGTTCCAGGTCTTACATTCAAGTCTTTAATCTATTTTGAATTGATTTTTGTGCATGGTGTAAGAAAATGGTCTACTTTCATTCTTTTGCATGTGGCTGTCCAGTTTTCCCAAAACCATTTACTGAAGAGACTCCCCTTTCTCCATTGTATATTTTTGGCTCCATTGTCAAAAATTAGCTGTCCATAGATGTGTGGGTTTATTTCTGGGCTCTAAATTCTGTTCCATTGATCTGTGTGTCTGTTTTTGTGCCAGTACCGTGCTGTTTTGGTTACTATAGCTTTGTAACTTAGTAGTATAGTTTGAAATCAGGGAGTGTGATACCTCCAGCTTTGTTCTTTTTCCTCAGGATTCCTTTGGCTCTTCGAGTTCTTTTGTTGTTCCATATAAATTTTAGGATTCTTTTTTCTATTTCTGTGAAAAATGTTGTAACTTTGATAGGGATTGCATTGAATCTATAGATGACTTTAGGGAGTACAGACATTTTAACTGTGTTAATTTTCCCAATCCAAGAGCATGGAATATCTTTCCATTTCCTTGTGTCTTCTTCGATTTCTTTTAACAATGTTTTATAGTTTTCAGTGTACAAATCTTTCACTTCTTTGGTTAAGTTTATTCCTAGGTATTTTATTCTTTTTGTTGCAATTGTAAATGGGATTGTACTCTTAATTTCTCTGTCTGCTACTACGTTTTTAGAGTATAGAAATGCAACTGATTTTTGTATGTTGAGTTTGTAGCCTGCAACTTGACTGTATTCATTTATTATTTCTAAAAGTTTTTTAGTGGATTCTTTAGGGTTTTCTATAGATAAAATCATGTCATCCACAAATAGTGACAGTTTCACTTCTTCTTTTCCAATTTAGATCCGTTTTATTTCTTTTTGTTGCCTGATTGCTCTGGCTAGGACTTTCAGTATTATGTTAAATAAGAGTGGTGAAAGTGGACATCCTTGTCTGGTTCTTGTCCTTAGAGGGATAGCTTTCAGTTTTTCTCCATTGAGAATGATATTAGCTGTGGGTTTGTCATATATGGCCTTTATAATGTTGAGGTATTCTCCTTTTATACCCTTTTTATTTAGAGTTTTTATCATAAATGGATGCTGTATCTTGTCAAATGCTTTCTCTGCATCTGTTGAGAGGATCATGTGATTTTTATTCTTCGTTTGTTAATGTGGTGTATCATGTTGATGGATTTGCAGATGTTGAACCATCCCTGCACCCCTGGAATAAATCCCACTTGATCATGGTGTATAATCTTTCTAATGTATTGTTGTATTCAATTTGGTAGTATTTTTTTTGTGGTTTTTTGTGTGATGTTCATCAGTGATATTGGCCTTAATTTTCTTTTTTTGTGTTGCCCTTGTCTGGTTTTGGTATCGGGATAATGTTGGATTTGTAGAATGAGTTAGGAAGCTTCCCCTCCTCTTCAATTTTTTGGAAGAGTTTCAGAAGGATAGGTGTTAAGTCTTCTTTGAATGTTTGGTAGAATTCGCTGGGGAAGCCGTCTGGCCCAAGACTTTTATTTTTTGATTAGTATTTCGCTCTCCTTACTGGTGATAGGTCTATTCAAATTCTCTACTGCTTCTTGATTCAGTTTTGGAAGGGTGTATGATTCTAAGAACTTATCCATTTCTTCTAGATTATCCAATTTTTTGGCATATAGCTTTTCACAGTATTCTCTTATGATCTTTTGTATTTCTGAGGTGTCTGTTGTAGTTTCTCCTCTTTCATTTCTGATTTTACTTACTTGAGCCTTTTCTGTTTCTTTCTTGGTGAATCTAGCCAAAGGTTTGTCGATTTTGTGTATCTTTTCAGAGAACCAGCTCTTGGTTTCATCGTTTTTTTCTATTTTTTTTAAGTCTCTATTTTGTTTATTTCTGCTCTGATTTTTATTATTTCCTTCCTTCTGATGATTTTGGGCTTTGTTTGTTCTTCTTTTTCCAGTTCCTTTAGGTGGACAGTTAGGCTGTTTATTTGGGATTTTTATTGTTTGTTAAGGTAGGCCTGTATTGCTATAAACTTCCCTTTTAGAACTGCTTTTGCTATATCCCATAGATTTTGGCATATTGTATTTTCATTTTTATTTGTCTCCAGGTATTTTTTGATTTCTCCTTTGATTTCTTTCTTAACCCAGTTATTGTTCAGTAGTATTTTGTTTAATCTCCACATATTTATGGCTTTTCTGATTTTCTTCCTGTAGTTGATTTCTATTTTCATAACTTTGTGGTCAGAAAAGATGCTTGGTATTATTTCAATCTTCTTAAATTTATTGAGACTTGTTTTGTGGCCTAATATGTGATCAATCCTGGAGAATGCTCCATGTGCATTTGAAAAGAATGTGTATTCTGTGGGTTTTGGATGGAATGTTCTAGATATATCTACTAAGTGCATCTGGTCTAATGTGTCATTTAAGGCCAATGTTTCCTTATTCATCTTCTGTTTGGTTGACCTATCTATTGGTGTAAGTGGAGCATTAAAGTCCCCTGCTATTATTGTGTTACCGTCTATTTCTCCTTTTATGTATGTTAATAATTGCTTTATATATTTAGACGCTCCTATGTTGGGTACATAGATATTTACAAGTGTTACATCCTCTTGTTGGATTGTTCCCTTTATCATTCTGTAGTGCCCTTCTTTGTCTCTTGTTACAGTTTTTGTTTTAAAGTCTGTTTTGTCTGCTATAAGTACTGCTACCCCAGCTTTCTTTTCATTGACGTTTTCATGGAGTATCTTTTCCATCCTTTCTCTTTCAGTTTGTGAGTGTCTTTAGGTCTGAAGTGTGTCTCTTGTATGCAGCATATATATGGGTCTTGTTTTTTTTTTTGTCCAATCAGCTACCTTATGCCCTTTGATTGGAGCACTTAGCCTGTTGACATTTAAAGTAGCTATTGATAAATATGTATTTATTTCCATTTTGTTGCTTTTTTCTGGGTGTTTTAAGTTCTTCCCTGTTCCTTTCTTCTTCTCTTGCTCTCTTCCCTTGTGATTTGATGGCTTTCTTTAGTAATATGTTTCATTTCTTTTCTCTAACTTATTTACTTATCATAGGTTTCTGGTTTGTGATGACCATGAGGTTCATATATTGTATTCTACACATATAGCAAACTATATTGAGTTGATAGTCTCTTTAGTTTGATCTCTGTCTAAATGCTCTACTCTTTTACTCCCCTTCTCCCACATTTTATGTTTCTGAAATCATATCTAATCTCTTATTTTGTGTGTCTATCCATTATCCTCTTATCATTGAAGCAGGTAATTTTAGCACTTTTGTCTTTTAACCTTCACATTACCTTCATAGGTGGTTGATCTAACTTTCTGTATTTTTGCCTTTACCAGTGATTTTATTGCCTGTTTTTTTTTTTTTTTGATAATTTTCTTATTCCTATTTGTGGTCTTCTCTTCCCCACTTAAATAAGTCCCTTCAGCATTTCTTGTAGAACTGGTTTCTTGGTGATAAACTCCTTTAGTTTTTGCTTGTCTCTCTTTATCTCTCTTTCCATTCTGAATGTTAACCTTGCCAGATAGAGTATTCTTGGCTGTAGGTTCTTTCCTTTCAGCACTTTAAATATGATGTGCCACTCTCTTCTAGCCTGTAGGGTTTCTACTGAGAACTCTGCTGATAGCCTTATGGGCTTTCCTTTGTATGTCACTTGTTGCCTTTCTCTTGCAGCTTTTAACATTCTCTCTTTATCTTTAATTTTGTACATTTTAATTATAATATGTCTTGGTGTGGGCCTCTTTGGGTTTGTCTTGTTTGGTGCTCTCTGTGCTTTCTGCACTTGGATGTCTGTTTCCTTCCTTAGGTTAGGAAAGTTTTCAGCTATTATTTCTTCAAACAGATTCTCTGCCCTGTTGTCTCTCTCTTCTCCTTCTGGGACACCTATAATATGAATGTTAGTGAGCTTGATATTGTCCCAGAGGTCCCTTAGACTGTTCTTGTTCTTTTTAGTTCTTTTTTATTTTTATCTGTTCAGCTTGGGTGATTTCCTCTAGTCTTTCATCCTGCTCGCTGATCCATTCTTCTGTATCATCTACTCTGCTATTGAGTTCCTCTAGTGAATTTTACATTTCCAGTATTGTATCCTTCCTTTTTGATTGTTTCTTTTTTATATTTTCCAATTCTTTGTTGACATTCTCACTGTGTTCATCAAGTCTTCTCTCAAGATCAGTGAGCATCCTTATGAGTTTTTGTTTGAACTCTTTGCTGGGTAGATTGATTATTTCTGTTTCATTTAGTTTTTTTTTTTTCTGGGGTTTTGTTCTGTTCCCTTGCTTGGAGCATATTCCTTTGCCTTGTCATTATGCCTCTTTCTCTGTGCTTATATCTATGTGTTAGGTGAGTCAGCTACACCTCCTGATCTTGGAGAAGTGGGCTTATGTAAGAAACTCCTTTTGAGGCCCAGTAGTGTGCTTCCCTCTTGTCACCAGTCCAAATGTTCCAGGAGTGACCCCTGTGTGAGCTATGTGTGTCCTGCTGCAGCAGGGTTGCCCTTATTGCAGGTACCCAGGGAGTCTAGGCTTTCCCTCCCTGGCCAGCTATTTGTAAATCAAGTTTGGGGAGCCCCAGCACCATTGGCTGCAAGATCTAATAGCAAACTCCTGTTGCAGTTTTCCTGTTGAGTAGGCACCCAGTGTGGCTGGTTGCTAGGCTCAGGGGCTTACAACTGCTGTTGGCCTCAGGCCTTCAAGGCTGTTGTCAGCTCTCTTAGCATTGCTTCTGAGTGTGGCTTGCCCAAGGCACAGGAGCACCCAATTGTTCCAGGCTTTGGAAAATGGGGCTGATCCCCTTTGTGGCTGTTTGTGAAGCACAGGTCTTCTGCCACTGATAAGCCCCACCCCCCATAAGTCCACATACACTGTCAACACAGTCCTGGCCCATGCATACTTCCCCACCCCCTGGAGTATACCCCGTCACCCACTGCAGAGGCCCCCACACTCTCCACCAATGCCCCCTACAGTTCACTTGCTCCTCACATAGGCCCTGCCATACAGAGGTGGACACACTCACCTGCCTGTAGAGGATTGAGGCACCCAGCTATGCAGGCCAACAAGTAGCCTGAGGGCTTGCTGTTGGGTGGGGCCAGTTCCTAGGATGGGCTGCCTGCACTGGCTGAACCTGATTAAATCTGCACTCTAGTGGGTGTGGCAGAATCCCTGGGCTAACAGGCTGAGGGAAGAACTCCAATGGTGTCTGCCAGCATCTGTGTCAGCACACCTGTGCTAGGTCACAAAGATGGCTGCCGCCAGTGTCTCAGTCTCCAGAGAGGTCTCACCTCTCACTGAGATGCACCCAGAGACTACCAGGTGAATCTCTTTTCACCAAAGGACTGTGCACCTTTCTTTCTGTTGATTTTAGGTTGCTCTCTGAGAAGGGTGGGTGAATTTGTATGTGGGCCCTTTAAGAGCTGGGGTTTTTTTGGCTTACATCTGATAGCTTTTCTGGGGGTATTCCCTGTTGCAGTTTGTAGCCAGCGAAGGCAGAAATTATGACTCATCTCAGCTGTGCTGAGTCTGAAGGATGCTAATAGCAGTAGCATGCCCTGGCTCAGGTCCCTGCTCCTCCAGGGGAGGCTGTGTACCTTAGAGTGGCTCCCATCAGCTGTCTGTTCAATTCCTCCGCTCACAAAGGTGGCTTTTTTCTCTCCAGAAGGAATTTCTGCCTCTTCCACCTCAGTCATGACTGTCCCTTGTTGTGGGGGCTCTTTTTATCCAGTTTTCAGTTCTCTCTCTGGGGTAATTTATCCAAGAATAGTTGTAATCTGGTTGTGTTCATGGGAGGAGGTGAGTTCAGAGTCCGCCTAAGCTGCCATCTTGACGAGATCTTGAAATTAGTTTTTTAAATCTTTACATTTCAGTTTAAAGCTTTACATTTCAGTTTCACTGAATAAATAGAAGAAAGTGATGATAGCTATGAAATTAATGGAGTTATTTCTAATTTTTATTTGAAATCCTTATTAGATTATTCTGAAAAGCAGAATGCTAGATATCAATATATGCACATAAATGTAAATGCTATTATTCAAAGAAACAATAACAGGACTAGTTAATAATGGCAATTAGAAGTAATTAATAGTAGGACTAATTAAATAAATAATATGTGTAAGAAAAATCTAAGAATATTTTAATAATTTTATCTAGTCCTTAGATATGGCAATTTATTTTATCTCTTTTTAAACTCTATATTGTATATTTAAATTTTGTAGGTTGTGTTATTTTATATTTTTAAAATATGTAAACATAAGATATTTTAAAAGGAGAACATAAATACCATAGTGCTAATTAAGCAGATATTATCTATATTTAATAAAAAATAACTACATGTTTCCTTCTGTCTTATGATGTTATTTTTAATATTTCTGTTTCCTTTTTCAATAATATTTCTCTGAACTGCCTTCAGCCTTTAAGACATCCTTCTTTTCTTTTATGTAGTGGTAAGACTGAATATAGTCAAATGTAAATTCATTTTGACCTACAGCTCTGCTATTTTCAAGTCCACATTGCAGAATTTTATAGACTGAATAGGATTTGTCAAGATTTACATAAGTACTCTCTGCTGAAAATGCAGAGAGATGAGCAAAGTCTAGTTATTATTTGAACAAGATATTAGCAATTTTTTGTTTGTGTTTTCTACGGTTTTATTAAAATATTCACAGAAATCAAGAAAAGATTTTCAAAAATGAAACTTCATTTTCCAAATTAAAACACCTAAGAGTGGGTGAAAATTTGACACATTACTTAATATATTAGAGTAAGTGTGACCACAGGTAAGATCTGATGGAATGAGCTCTACACTGCAAGAGGCTGTACTGGGTTGAATAGTGTCCCCCCATATTCACGTCCACTTGGAACGTGTGGATGTGACCTTATTTGGGAAAAGGGTCTTTGTAGATGTAATCAAGTTAAGATGAGCTCATATTGCATGAGGGTGGGCCCTAAATCCAATATGACTGGCATCCTTATAAGAAAAGGGAAGTGTGGACACAGACACACACATAGAGAGGGAAGATGGCTACGGGACGATGGAGGCAGAAATTGGAGTGATGAAGCTACAAGCCAAGGAATGCCAAGGATTGCCAGAGCCACCAGGAACTAGGAGAGAGGCATGAAACAGGTTCTTCCCTAAACCCTCAGAGGAAGCATGGCCCTGCTGGCAGCTTGATTTCAGACTTCTAATCTCCAGGACTTGGAATACATTTTTTTGTTTTAAGCCACCTGGTTTGTGGTACTTTGTTATGGCAGCCCTAGAAACCTAATACAGAGGCCAACATATCTGTTCTCAAATTTCCTCCTTAGGACAGTTTAGTGCCAACCTGTGAATCAGTAAATGTAATCTTACTCAGTTCCATAAAGCCACAAAAAAGAATGATAAAATAATGTGCATTCATTTGTGTGGTATGCCCAAATGAATTCTGTGGTCACTATTTTCAACTGAACATTGGTGTCTTTGGGAGACAAAAAAACTTTTGATTACTTTAGAAGTGTTTCCCTGCCTAATCCTAGACTGGTGAGACTCAGTCTCCATATGTGTTTTCACAATCTCCTCTGCCATGACCGGTCCAAAATTATTTCCTGCATATTGTACAGCATGCTCTATTTGGGCTATTTTCCTCCCTAATCCAGTTGTATGTGTCCTCCCTTCTATCATTAAGACAACACAGTCATTTAGCCCCTTTTTTAGTGATGATGGGGTCATGCTTGTGATATTGCAACCATTCCCATTTTCATGATCTCAACTTTCAGAAAACATCATCACACTATTTGCAACATTAAAAATTAACCTAGCACTCTCTCTATAATAGGAGGCTGACTCCATTTTTGATGTGTGACTACCAACAGCTTGAGCCTCATCCCTTCCTTCTCCCCCTCTGCCCTATATTCGGGCAAGCTGTAAGAAAGCCTGGGTGCTTTCTCCTTTGGTGCCAGCGAGAGAGTCAAACAACACAAGCCCCTACCCACACTAGGAACTCTCACCAACCCCCTTCCCTTTGCCACAATAAAAGCTCCAAATCGGTCTCCTTCCCCAGCTGCTGGAGAGGTCTGTCCTGTTCTCCCTGGAGACCTCAATCATGTAAATAACAAAACTTTCTATGACCTCTTAGTGGGTGCTTGGCGTCATCTGTCTCAACATCTGAACCAAACTTTGGGAGAGATTCCATCCTGGTTTTTCAGAGTGGCAACAATAACCTTAATACAAAGCACAAGTGTTGATCCATAGGCCAAGTCAAAGACGGACTGTTAGCGCCATGATCACACGCAGTTAAGTTGCAGACTTGACTCACATCACTTGAAGGGGTGGTCCATTATGGTAAACCACGAATCATGGCTGCCTCCATCAGTGGTTGGGGGAAAACCAGTGACAGTGACTCCTAAGGGCAGACAGTCTGCTGGATCCATTCGACACTCAAAATTGCACTGCTTTCAGTCCTGCTTTTTTTGGCCTCTGTATAGGTTTTATACTCCCCCACACACAAAAATTCTGCATCCATCACTGAAACCCAGAACTTTTCACATTCTTGGGAGTGGTTTCTCAGGACACGGAAATTTCAATGCTAAAATGCGGACAGTGCTGATGAGAGACCTTAAACAAGAACTGCTCAGCTGAACCCTATCTAATTTCTGACTAATAGAAACCATGAGTGATGATAACTAATTACTGTTGTTTTCAGCCGCTAAGTTTTGGGGTGATTTGTTATGCAGTAATAGATAACTAAAACAGCAACTCAAACCAGCTAAAGTTGGGTCCATCATCTTTTCCCTTAAAACCTGCTCTTCTCACAGGCTTTCCCACCTCTTTATGTAACAGCTCCATTCTTCCAGTTGCTCAGGTCAAAAATCTTATAGTTATTCTTGACTTTATTTTTTTCTCTCACAACCAACCGTTCACCAATCTTGTTGGTTCTCCCTTTGAAATATGTCCAGATTCTGACCACTTCTCTTGTCCTTCACTGATACCTCCCTACTCCAAGCGCCATCATCTGTTGCTTAGATTATTTCAATCATCTTCTAACTAGTTTTCCTCCTTCCTCCTTTGTCCCCCGTCAGTCTCTTCTGAACACAATATCCAGAGTGATCCTGGTAAAATGTACATTAGATCTTGTCGCTCCACTGCTCAAAACCCTCTCGAGGTTTCCCATCTCTCCTATAGTAAAAGCCAGAATCCTTACTATGACTTACATGGCCCTACATGATCTGCTCTCCATTACTTCCCTTTCTTTATTCCCCTCCATATCCCCGGCTTGGTCAATCTCATTCAGCCTACAAGCTTTCTTGCTCTTCTTGAACACAATAGCGATATTCCTGTCTTAGGGACATTGTACTTGCTGTTCCCTTTGCCTAGAATGCTGTTCCCTTTGCCCAGAAGGCTGTTCCCTTTGCCCAGAAGCCTGTTTGGCCTGCTCCCTCACTTCCTTAAGGTTATCTTCCCAGTGAAGCCTTCCCTGCCCAGCCTACCTAAAATTTCAACCCCTCAGCCTGACTATTCTCCTTTCTTGATTTATTTTCTTCTTAATACTTTTCACCATCCATCATACTATACATTTTACATATTTATCTTGTTTATTGCTTGTCTACCCGCTGAAATGAAAGCTCTGTGAGGACAAGGATTTCTGTTTTGTCCGTTGTGTTATCCCTAGAGCCTAGAGAACAGTACCTGAAACACAGCAAACTCTCAATTCACATTTATTGTTCACTGGATAGTCATCACAGTACTGTACATGCACCGCATATTCATTTGCAAGTTTAGAATCAGCAGTTAGGGAAATAACAGAAGATAATGACGATGCCAGAGCAGAATGTAAATGCTATCAGCCTTAAGGATGTGAAAGTATGGTGCAGAGGTTTGGAGGTGAAAGGGGAGGAGAGGTGAAAAGAAGGGAAGGAATACTGGTAACTTCATCCTGCAAAATATCAGAGACAAGAGATACTCTCTCTGGTGGTTGGAAAAAGAAGTAAAGTTGTAAGCACAGACTTGAAAGTTATAAGTATAAGTATAACTAACAGAAATAAGAACAGTGAGTTAACTACAGGAACATGGGAGGAGCATGAGAGTGATGATGTTAAGTCGCTGCTGTAAGTCAATACTGTGGTGCCCCCTTATCCGTGGGGGATACATTCTAAGATCCCCAGAGGAAGCCTGAAACCCCAGGTAGTACTGAACCCTAGATATACTATGTTTTTTCCTGTACATGCATAGTTGAGGTGTGACAGCAAAACTAGCACAAATTTCTTTTCCCTTCTTCACAATCTCCCAGATAGCAGAGTCGCTCTTACCATAGATCTCAGCAACCTCAGCATAGGATTGTTTTTCTTTCCTTATTAAGTGGAGAACTTTCACCTTTTCCCTTAAAGGAAGCACTTTCTGCCTTCTCTTTGGCATATCCATATTGCCAGCATCACTACTCTTGCGCTTCGGGGCCATTGTTAAGTAAAATAAGAGTTACTTGAACACAAGCACTGTGATACTGAGACAGTGACAGTCGATCTGACAGCGGAGAAGGCTATTAAGTGACTAATGGGCAGGTAGCATATACAGCGTGGATACGCTGGACAAAGGTATGATTCATGTCCTGGACAGGACAGAGCAGGATGGTGCGAAACTTCATCAGGCTACTCAGAATGGCTGGTAATTTAAAACTTATGCATTGTTTATTTCTGGAATTTTCCATTTAATATTTTTGGACCACACTTGACTTTAGGTAATTGAAACTGCAGAAAACGAAACCATGGACAAGGGGGGACTACTGTAGATAATATTGGCAATATCTGTCAGCCTGATTTCCCTAGAAAACAGAGCCTGAAGCAAAGCTTAAGGGCTAATGCTTTATCAGGAGGTAAAATCCCAGCTCGGCAAGAGTTAGGGAAAAGGGAAGAGTGGCAGGAGAGGACCAGTAGCAAATACAAAGTGCCGTGAATAAACATAGCTGCTTCCTCAGCAGGTGACCGCTCAGTCATAGAGGACCTCTGTGGACAGGCTGTAGGAAAATATTGTGCCTGGAACAATCTATCAGAGAGAGAAAGGCAGAGAAAATGTATGTGCAATCTCCCTTTGCCTTCCATTCTCCAATGGTCAAAATCTGCCACCTGGAGATTTAACTCTCCTACACATGCAGGTTGTGTCACCTGGCCCCTTTGGAAGCCACTGGGGAACCCAGATCTATGAATGTGGCCTGATGGCCTCCTGCAATGAAACCAGAGGCTCAGACTTGGTTGGTCACCATTGGGATGGCCTGGGCAGGGCAAGCTAACGGACTGGGAGAAAGGTGAGCCTGAAGACATCTAAGGAAGCACATAGGATGTGTCAAGTACAATGTCCATACTTGATAAATCAGATATAATCAAATTTTTTTTGGAAGTAAGAAGGAAAATATCAGAAGAATAAAATTAGAAAAGAGTTACAGTGGTTACCTCTGGGAGTGGGAACGAGGTTGGAGAGCAGAATGTTGCTGCTGCTTCTTATCTTCTTCTTCTGAGCTCTTCTGTACAATTTTTTTAAATGTATGAATTATATTGATAAAAATTATTTTTTAAAACTGCACAAAGTAGGTTTTATCACTTTTTTCCCCCAAATTCTTCAATGATGTCTCACTGCTTTTAGGATAATTAAAACATGTGGAATAACACTATTTCCAACGGGAATATTAGCTCTCAGATACTGCAAGTTAATATTGTCGCTGTGTCTATAGTCTGAATTTGTTCTGTTACAAAGGTACTATTCAAATGCCAGTGATTTCCTACTAACCTGCCACAGGTACATTATTTAACGGAAAAAAAGAGCACTTTCTCATTTTGATTTCTGGAGGTTTCAGTTCTGAACTAAAGTCCCTAAATATCAGGCCCCCGGCCCCTCCTGACTCACTGCAAGGTACTCCCTCTCCCTTTCTGCTCAAGCTGCGCTGCCTACATTCCTGTTTCTTGGACACCCCACTCTTCCGCATCATGGCTTTTGCACCAGCATGCTCCTTCTACTGCTCTTGACTCTGCTTCCCACCCCATCCCCCAACGCACCAAATCCAGTATCCACTATGCTGGAGGTATCAACATATCACCTACATGACATTTGCCTTTTTTGTGTAATGTCTACCTTATTATTTTATTTACTACCTTTCTTTTAAATTGACAGCTTTGTTAAACATAGCAACATTTATTCTACACGGAAACTTATCTGCTAACAAAAACAGAAAACCAATATCACTTATCATGAATTGCACAAAACTATAAAATAAATACATAATAAAGACGGTAATAATACACCTCTGTACCACCAGTGGTTTGTGTTTATGCTTTGTAACACCCTAGTTTAGTTACTTGACTTTCTTTTCATCTTTGAGTTATTAGCTTAAATGGTGCTTTTTTTAGGGAAATCTTCTCTAATTCCCCAGACAGGCCCAAGCTCCTGTGTTACACACTTGGGGCTCCTGGACCATTGCTGTGTAACACTTATGAGATTAGAGCACTTGTAGTTATATATTTGTGGGATTATTTTAAAATGTCTGCCTCCCGTGAAAAGATGTTCATCATCGCTGATCACCAGGAAAATGCAAATCAAAACTACACTAAGATATCACCTTACACCCATTAGAATGACAAAAATAACTAAAACTAATAGTAACGAATGTTGGAGAGGTTGTAGAGAAAAAGGAACCCTCATACACTGCTGGTGGGAATGCAAACTGGTGCAGCCACTATGGAAAACAGTGTGGAGATTCCTCAAAAAATTAAAAATAGAACTACCATACGATCCAGCTATTCCACTACTGGAATTCCACTATCTATCCAAAGAGCTTGAAGTCAGCAATTCCAAAAGTCCCATGTACCCCAATGTTCATTGCAGCATTATTTACAATAGCCAAGACGTGGAAGCAACCTAAGTGCCCATCAACTGATGATTGGATAAAGAAGATGTGGTATATATATACAATGGAATACTACTTAGCTGTAACAAAGAACAAAATCGTCCCATTTGCAACAACATGGATGGACCTTGAGGGAATTATGTTAAGTGAAATAAGCCAGATAGAGAAGGACAATCTCTGTATGACTCCACTCATATGAGGAATTTAAAAATGTAGACAAAGAGAACAGATTAGTGGCTACCAAGGGAAAGGTGGGGTGGGGGGTGGGCACAAAGGGTGAAGGGGTGCACCTACAACACGACTGACAAACAATAATGTACAACTGAAATTTCACAAGATTGTAACCTATCATTAACTCAATAAAAATTAAAAAAAAAAAAGTCTGCCTCTCCAACTGGGTTTAAGCTTCATGAGAACAGTACCTTTGTTAATTTTGCTCACCTCACATCTCCTGAGCTGATCACAGTGCGTGACCCATTTGTTAATGCTTAAAAAATACTTATGGAATGAATAAGTGAATTATCTCCTGAGATCAACCAGCTTCCTTGTTTTGTTTCCATGCCCACCAATCCGTCTTCTAACTACAACTGAGTGTCCTCAAATTTTTTTTTGAAAGAAAGCAGGGGAAAAATGAGTAATGTAGGAATGAATGAGGAGATGGATGTCAGGAAGAGAGTGGTCTGGAGTGGCAAATCATAGTTACTCAAAATGACTGCCACAGTATCTCCCATCCCATGTGTACCTGTGCAGAGGGACTTTATCACTCTCCCATTAAGAGGTGAGTCAAATTGAATCTAGGTTAGCCTTAGTGACTCACTTAAACTAACAAATATGACTTCCAAGACTAGGTCAGAAAAGGCTGTGCAGCTTGCGCCTTTTTCTCTTAGAACACTCACTGTCTGGCGGCACCTCTCAGGACACCCCCCACAGGGCCCAGTGACCATACTGGGAGGAGCTCAAGCCAACGGTATGAAGAGCCCAACTCCAGCTGAGCCGTCTTCCAGAATCACCACAGCCAAGGTATCAGACATGTGAGCGAGGCAGCCTTCAGGTGAGTCCTGCCCCCAGCCATTCAAGTTTTCCCAGCTGAGGCCTCAGACATTGTGGAGCACAGACAAGCCGTCCTTGTTTGCCCTTTCTTATACCACTAAGTTTTATGGTAGTTTTTCTGCGGCAATAGATAACAGGAAAAGAATTTGGAATCTGGAAGTGGGATTCTTCCATAACAAAACCCAGAAACCTAAGCCATTGGCTTTTGACTGGGCAGCAGGAAGAGGATTGTGGAAATCAAGGAAAACCAATTAAATGAGAACAAACAAAGGCTATTTATTCAGAACTTGCTACAGCAAGGGAGTTAGCCACCATCAGTTCTGTTTTGCCAGAAACTCAAAGGCTGACACAGAAATGGGACAGTTTTATAGCAGAAAAAGGGAAGGCTTCAGGTGTGCCCAGGTTGGAAGCTGTTGGCAAGGGGATGCTGTAGGGCTCACCAGAAGCAGGAAATCCTATGTGATTGGTTAGGGTGCATATTTGGCTTTCTCTGGTTGGTCCTAAGGTGAAAGCAGGGACAAAAATTAGGGAAGCTGTCAGTTATTAATCAAGTGTTGGTCATTTGGGGCTGATTGTTACAGGGGCTATGTTTGGTTTCTTGGTTTGTTGCCAGAGATAGCAATCTGACTTCCTGCAAGTCTGACTTATGGCAGGCTGGCTGCCTGGGCTGCTTTCCTACGCTGGTTGCTGCAGATGCTGGGTCAGAGTTCTACTTTTATATGTTGTCTGGCCATTATTGGTTTGTGTATTCAGTCTCTCAAGCTCAAATGTCTTTGAGAAGTTTGTTAGTGAAATATGGATGGACATTGAGAAGACTGTCAGTGGAGACTGGAAGGACAGGAGGAAATTATTATTGGTGGGTGGTAAAAATGTGACCTTGCTAAACTGCAGCAGCAAGTTTAGCAATGCTGTCACCTGCAATAACTTGAAAAAGAAAATACACCTAGTGAGCTAGTGGAGATTTCCCAGCAGAAAGCTGAAAGTGCCAACTGGTTTCCTTTAGCTACTGATGATAAAATATGTTTGGAGAAAGAGAAAATGTTCAATTTTTCAACAAAATTATATAGAGGGCTTAAGTCAGTCTTTCCAGTTAGCAAACCACTCTCAAAGTAAGAAAGGTCTTCAGTGCAAAGGTCAAATCCAAGGTGCTATGAGGAAGACACAGTCTTAGAGCAAAGACGAAGCCAACAATGGGACTTTACAAACTTTTTTAAAATCTCAGAAAGAGTTAAGATGGTGCCCCATGAACCTTTTCATATGGATAATAGGGCACTTTAAGGATCTTAGCATACCACTTGTCTCTTTGGTTCATAGATCTTTAATTGCAAGGAAGTGTACTAACAGGGCTGTACCTGAGAAAGGCACCTGAGAAGCCTCATCAGCCCCAGAACCTAACTAAGTAGCACGATCTTGGACTTTGAATTGATGCTGACTTTAAGGATCTTGAGGATGAGACTTTGGGGATCTTGAGGGAAGAGTGAGGATGCTTTTCATGCGGGAGCAATGTGAACTGTTGTTGCCAGAGCGTGGACTGTGGCAAATTGTACTTTTTCAAAGATGGCAGCAACGATGGCTGTTTTGCAATGTGAACTTGCTAATCTCCCAACAAGATCTAGAGTCTTCTTCCCCTTCCTTTGAATCTAGGCTAGCCTTAGTAATGAAATACGGCAGAAGTGTCACTAAGCGACTTCCATGACTTGGTCTGAAAAGGCCATGTAGCTTCTGCCTGTTTTGGAATGTTCTCTATCTGGATGCTCAATCTCAAGACATTCCCTCTGGGAATCCAAGTGCCATGTTTTGTGAAGCGCAAGTCACATGGGGAGGCCATGAAT
The DNA here is from genome assembly GCF_041296265.1 of Equus caballus. NCBI lineage: Eukaryota > Metazoa > Chordata > Mammalia > Perissodactyla > Equidae > Equus > Equus caballus. Next base: position 50,868,891 of record NC_091701.1, on the reverse strand, counting down.
AGGCGCTTTGGGTGACAGACTCTACTGAATTCAGACTTCAAGTCATTCTAGCTCAGGCACCAGACATGTCAGTGAGGCAGTCTCCAGATGATTCCAGCTCCTAGGCATCTGTGTCACCCCCAAATGAATCATTCCCCACTGAGACCCCAGACACTGTGGGACACAAGCCACCCCCGCTGTGTCCTGTGTGAGTTCCTGTCCCACAGAATATGAGAGCATAATACAATGGTTGTTATTTTATGGCATTAAGTGTTGAAGCGATTCTATTTAGCAATAGATAAACCAGAGTGCCTGGCTATATACACAGTTGTTCATAAGAATAACGCCATTTTCATGCAGGAAGGGGGCTCAAGAGATCATCCAGTCCTACTCCCTCAGCTCTCAGATAAAGAAACTGACCCTCATATGGTTATGTGACTTGCCTAAAGTCTTGCCTTTAGTTGATAGCAGACCAAGAATCTGGACTCCTTTTCCATGACAGTACAGAGGTGTCCATAAGGCAGTGCAATCTTCTATGAACTGGAACAGCATCAGCTACTCTGCCAGAGACGGGATCTTCACTAAATTTCCAGCTCTCTGGAGGGATAAGGCCTTGACTTTGGGCAAATTTTTAAGCTGAAGGTCCCCTTGGGGCCTGTCTAAAGAGTTAGCCCTCTGCATGGGTCATATTACTGGGCTGACCAACTTGTTTCTTCCTTTCTCAATCTTCCCTGGTCTCTCTCCCTGTCCTCCCTGTGGTTTCTTCCACTCCACTATTTTCTTCCATTTTCCTTTTTTAACAGTCTGTATTGAAACCTTGAATATCAACCAATGGCCATGAGAGGCATAGATTATGCTTGTGGTTCATGGGGTAGAGATAACAGAAGTGAAAGAGATCATCCAGCTGGCTGGTGGTTATCAAAGGAGCTCAGGATATGGAACAGACAGAAGCAGAATACCCCGTCTACAAGGAGCCTCCTAAGGCAGCTCATTAGTCAGCAGGGTTCTAAGGAATTACATTTGGAAACCCCTTAATGTCCCTCCCATTTATAGATGGGGAAACTCTCAGAGAAGTGCAGTGCTTTCCCTATAATCATACACGGTCTTTGTGCCTCTGTGTGGATCTCAGAACTGAAATCCCCCAAAATCAAAATGGGCAGCTGTATTTTTCCCCTTAAAAATCTTATCTGTATAGCTTAATATTAAAATCACTAGTATTCAAAGAGTACATTTTTCAAATCACATTTTAGACTGTATAGATAGCGGCATTAAATAGTAGGGTTGAGAGCACACTTAAACTGTGCCCTGGACGTGTTTAATGGAGCATATGTATCTTCTCAAGGGTGGTGCTTTAGAATGAGTATAAAGGGAGGAAAATCTAAATGAGGACACACTCTACAGAGAAAAAGAAATAGGCCTTATGAAGAAACAGTACAGAAACTCAGATTTTTAAAGCCTGGTGGGAAGGTACCTTGGGGTTAAGTAACCTCAAATGTAGTAGTTGGCAATTAGTCCTACTGCACTGAGGAGCAGGATGTAAAATGGAACCATTAAGTTTAAACCTAGTAATGCTGTTGATTTTGGTTCTATGTTTCTGATTTTGTCTGTGTTTTCTAGAAAGCTTTCACATTTCTAGGAAAGAGATGAGCAATTTAACCAAACACACAGGTGGAGAGACTGGAGCGCAAAAAGGTGAAATTCAAGGTCAAGGATTTGTCCATTTAAATCACTGTTCTCCTTTTGGATTATGAATCCTTTCAGAATCCTTTCAGAATTTATGAATCCTTTCAGAACTAAATTTTGGATCTACTCTTCAGAAAAATGAGTACATTAAGAAATTTGCATACAATGCCCATTCATGGACTGTATGTCCATAAATCTCTGGGCTAAATATATTAGGATAAATACAGAGAATAGAATACCATAAAGCAGTTATAATGACGAACTTCATCTTCACTGTTTTGAAATGAAAAAATGAACATTACTGAAAGGGTTCAAGAAGTAGACCATAGAATAATTGCATATAAGTAGTATAATACTATTTACACAAAAGCAAATATTTGTATTGTGCACATAGCAATAGTAATTGACTTTTTATTGAGTCCATGTTCTAAGTTATTTAACCTTATTATCTAATTTAATTCCCACAATAATTCTATATACTAGGTACTATTATTATACTCATTTTGCAAGTGAGAAAACTGAGTCTTCAGAATTTAATAGTTTGCCTGAAATCACATAGCTATGGGTGATAGACACAGTTTACAAACCCAGGATGAGACACACACACACTCAAACTGGAAGCCACGTGAGGTTAGGAACCATATCCAGCATATTCAGCTTTTAGGACAGGGCCAGGCACAGTGCAGATCAGTAAAGATGTGTTGATTGAAGGAATGAACTAAAATGTTAACAATAGTTATTTATGGGAGGTGAGGATAAAGTAGCCCTTATATTTTCTACTTTACCTGTTTTTTATTTATTTGGATTTTTATAATTAGTATGTTAGCAGAACACTGTTAGTGTTCAACAAATATCCATGTGCTTCTCTCTATTTCCCATCTCCTAGGCATATGGGTGTGTCATGAGACTGATTCTCCCCAAAGGAATGTGGGTGGAAATAATGTGCCTTCTTCAGTCTGAGGCAGTTAAGAGACAAGGATTCTTGGGGGCCATCTTTGAGGCTGGTTACCATGGAGACCATGAGATGTCCCACAGTGTGGCTGAGACTCAATTTGCCTGTGTGATCTTGCAGAGTAAATGAATATAAATTTCAGGTTGTTGTTTTATTTCCTAATTCCTTGAAATTATCTTGATGGTTTATTTGTTTATATTGTTTTTACTGCCCTACTAGAATGTGAGCCTCCTGAGAGCAAAGAGCTTGTCTGTCCTGTTCACTGCTATATCCCTGGGGCCTAAAACAGTGACTACCACATAAGAAGAGCCCCATAAATAGGGAAATAAATGAATAACTGAGTGAATGAAGACCTCTGGGTACCTTAGCTGGGCAAAGCTGGAAAGCAGTGATGGAATTTTCCATAGCAGCATCCTAGAAGGGTACTTTTTTGAGGGTGGGAACTCGTTTTGAAAACTCCAGCAGACACAGCCTAGGAGGAGCTGGAAAGGTGACACCATGTGATATCTTATAAAGGGATGCAATTCACAGCTGCCACAGGAAGACTCAGTAGGAACACTGCTAATACCTGCCTCTGGAAGCACTGTGTGATCTATCAGTTAGGATATTGGTTTAGTTACTGTAACAGACACCAAATAACAATGGCGTAAACAAGATGGCTTATTTCTCTCTTATAGAAAAGTCCAGCTGGTAGGCAGCCCAGGAAAGTTGGGCTGCTCTACTTCAAGTGATGGTCTTGGGACCCTGATTCCTTCTGTTTTGTTTTTCTGCCATCTTCTAGGGTGTTGTCCTCATTCACATGGTTGAACTGGATGCCCATCACCATGTTGGCACTCCAGCCTCAGAAAGGAGGTGGAGAGAAAGGGGAGGGCATGCAACTTTCTTTTAAGGATGTTACCCAGAATTGGCACATATCATTAGGCTCACATCCCATTGGTGGGACCTTAGTCTTACAGCCACACCTGACTACAAGGAAGGCTGGGATATGTAGGCTCAAATGGACAGCCATATGCCTCCCTGAAACCTGGAGATTACTGTTACTAAAAGGAAGAAAGGAAAGATGGATACTGGTGGACATTTGGAAATCTCTTATGAGTGAGGAAGCATTATGGCTGATGCTGAGAAACAATTTGTCCAAACCTTTGGGTCCATATATGTGACTCCATTATTATTATTGACAAGTTGTATATCAGGGTGTGATAGGCAGCCTCTAAAATGGCTCCCAATGAGTCCCACCTCCTGGTATTAAAATCCTGTGTAATTCTCTTCTCTTGAGTAACTTTTGTCAAGTGAAGAGAACGTTGATAGGCTGTCACTTTCATGGGTAGATTAAAAAAGATGTACCTCCACCTTGCCAGCAGACTCTATTGCCTTCCTGGCTCATACGTTTTGATGAAGCAAGCAGCCCTGTTGGAGAGGCCCATGTATCAAGAAACCGAAGGCATCTCCAGGCAACAGCTAGCAAAGACCCAAGGCCCTCAGTCCAACAGCCCAGAGAGAATTGAATCCCGCCAACAACTGCTGAAGTTTGGAAGCAGATCCTTCATCAGTCAAGCCTTCAGATGAGACGCCAGCCCTGGCTGACACTTTGCATGCAGCCTTATGAAAGACTCTGAAGCAGAGGCTGCAACTAAGCTCTGCCTAGACTCCTGGTGCACAGAATCTGTGAGATAATAAATGTGTGTTGTTTTAAGCCTCTGGGTTTGTAGCAATTTGTTATGTAACAAAATATAACTAATACATAGGAGTCCTTGCCAAAATGTCAAGTGCTCTGGATCTAGCCTTTTTAGGAGCTACCTAGCTGTCCTGTCTGAGGTATGGTCATTCCATATCCCCAGATCCATCAATCCTCCACATGATACACACCTACCACTACCACCCCCTTCCCAATCTGAGAGACTCTCCTTCTCTCCTCAGCTCTGGCTTCTTCCACTTCCTGCTCTTGTGGTTTTTGCTTTTATTTTTCTGCCTTTGAACAGTGGCTTAACAATAATCTCCTAAATAAATTTAGATTTTGATAATGATAGCCAGGAAGGGTGTGGTAGGGGAGGTCTTTAAAAGCTGGAGTAATGAGACTCGGGGAATGCAAGAGAATAACTGCTAAGACGCTGGAAAGTTGAGATTGCCTCAGGGAAGCCAGCAGACCCAGGAAACTGGGAGAAGTAGAGGGAGCCAGTAAGCAGCTTCCTAGGACCACCACCCAACCCCCACCCAAACAGGTAAAGGCAGAAAGAGTCCCTGGTCATTATCCCTGAGACATTTATAGATGTTGACGGAAAGGGATGATACTAGTTAAACCCATGGCATCCTGATTATACTGACCATACTTATCATATTACATCATATTCAACAACAAAAATATTTATTGAGTGTATACTCCACGCCAGGCACTATATTAGGCTCTGGTAAGCAGTAGTGAATTTAGCCACTGCTCTCCTGGTGCCTCTAGACACTGCCTGTCGACTTTCTGTGTCCCCTACTAGACGGTAGGCTCCATGAGGGAAAGGATCTTGTATGAATTTTTCCTGATGGATACTGATAGTCTTTGCCATCTGTAAACATTTAATAAATATTTGTGGGATAAATGAACCTGAAAGTGACTGAGATGACAAAGAGGTAAGACATCAGAGAAGAGGCTCAGAATTATAACACTGATTTCACTCGAATGCAAGCTCTATGAGGGCTAGAATTGTGTTCACTAGACATCCTCCACATCCAAAACCGTGCCTGGCACACAGGAGGTGCTCCATACATTTTTGTTGTGGGAGAAATAACTTTCAAAGAGTGTCTGCATTTCTAAAAGTGATCTGAGATGTTTATATTACTTTTTCCTTTAAGAGCCCCATGCTGTTATTTAAAACAAAAACCCCTGAAAACATTTAATTTATTCACTAGATATTCTCCCATGGACCTTACGGTAGAAAAGTACTCCGATCTTGTACATAAGGCAACCTTGTTGTAAGTTGTCATAGGCCACGAGCCCAATGGGATTACAGAGATGGGAGGTATCGCGGGGAGCTGTGGGCTGCTGACTCCAAGGCTTGGAGCATTTCTCTTCCTTTGGTGGCTCGGTTGCCTCATCTGTACAATGCAAGGCTTTGAACTGGTGAACTCTGAGATCATTTCAGTTATAAAACTTAATAACTCTTTGATTCTGAAATGTCACAGAAACATATGAGCCAGAATGAGAGATCTCGAACACACCTGTTTAATTCAATTTTTCTGATGTCAGTCCAGAATTTAACCAGTGTTACTTGAGAATTTAGCAAACCCAAGTGACCATTTAGTGTCTTTATTCTTACATTTTGACAAGGAAAGGATCATGACTTCCACAGCATTTGGCACAGACCTGGGTAAATAAGATAAGCTTCCAAGTCACCCCTCCTCTTTAAGATCTAGGAATGTATTATGTCTCAGGCTCAGCACAGGAGCTATCAACTTTAAAAAAAAAAAGAAGATTAGATATGGATATATTATCTGAGTACTTGCCATTGTCAAAATGCTCAGAACCTTCCCCATCCACTAAATTTTTTCTTGTTAGAAAGTGTTTCTCTAATGGTGGTCTTCCAACCACCTGTCTTAGAGTCACTGGGGTGATGGTTATATGAAGCTTCCTGGGCCTCACCCCTAGACCTAATGAATCAGCAGGTGTAGGAATGGAGCCCTGGAGTTTGCATTTAATAAGCATCCCAGGTAATTTTCATGCACATGAGAAGTTGAGAGCCAGTCCTTTGGTGACTTGGGGCCAAAGTTTCTCTCTTTTTTTTTTTCTCCCAGTAATTTTATTGAGATCATAATGGTTTATAACATTGTATAATTTCAGGTGTACATTATTGTTTATCACTTTCTGAATAGACTTCATCGTGCCTACCACCAGTAGTCTAATTTTTGTCCATCACCATACATACGTGCCCCTTTACCTGTTTTGCCCAGCCTCCAACCCCCTTCCCCTCTGGTAACCACTATTCTGTTCTCATTATCCATGTGTTTGTTATCTTCCACATATGAGTAAAATCATGCAGTATTTGTCTTTCCCTGTCTGGCTTCTTTCACTTGATGCCATTTCCCTGAGTCTTCTCCCACTCTTCATGATCCTCAACCATCTCTCCCTTTTCTAGGCTGCTGGTTCTATTGTGTCTTAGTCTTTATTGCATCATGGATAATGATTGCTTCATTGACCAAGCATGCCCCCAGTTTTCTCCTCTGTTAAATGAGAGGGTTGGACGGTGTGATTTTTAAGGTCTCCTCTAACTCCAATGTGTTAAATTCTATTTCTATAAATTCTGGTTGGGGAGATTTATCTGGTCATAGGAAGCCTCCTTGGTCTTTCAGGGTTCTGGGGAACTCCTTGGGAACATGCCACAGTCAGCGTCAACCTATCTCCATGTTGCCACTCACTAAGGGTCTTCCCAAAGTATCCCAAGTGATGATGGATAGTTTAGTCTTAGAGGCAGAAGAAGAGGCCCATTCATTGGAAAAAATTATGGAGCTATTCTCACTTATGTTACAAGCTTCCCTGGTACTGGAAATTCTCAGAAGCTTTCTATAATTCCAAACATCAGAAATAAACTGTTTTTCAAAGAAGCTTTGCAAAACTGTATTCCAGTTTGAGAAAAGCCCTAAGTCGGACCTTGAGCAAGAAAGATTTGGTGGAGGAAAAGAGGGGTGGGCTGAAGAGGACGGCAGTGAAACTAGAGGAAGCGCAGACTCTGGGTTTAGATAAATATCTACAACCTCCTATGTTTTGGCCTCTACGGAGAAGCCCTAGTGCTCTGCACTTCCCTGTCCATAGTGTTAAAAAGGTATTTTAGCAAAACAAAGGCTTGAAGCAACTGTGCTTGTGTTTTGGAAGTGCCATCATTGCATTTCTGCGGCATGGAGCAGACACACAGTTTTCACTCTTAGTGGTGGAGTTGATACATTCCCTAAGATAATTAGTTATTAACCATCTGATGACACTAAAAACCCAAACTGCTCAGTTAACTGAGTATTCCTTTTAAGAAAGCAGATGTCGCTAAAAGTCACTGTTCCATTTTATGGGGAAAATTCCACTAACATAAAATACGTGATTATGATTCAAAAACATAAATCTTCTATTTGTATTAAGTACTATAAAAGGACAATTGCCTACATAATAGTATAACATGCATGTAAGAATCTCTCTTTAATTAAGACTATTGCTGTCTTCTCAGGGGGAGTTGTTAGATTCTCATTGGGTTTCCCAGTTGGGTGAGGGATTTCCTCCAAGTGGCCTATCAGCCTCCATTTCTCCAGAGTGACTTGTGAGAAATGTTTTAGGCTAGACGTTGCTTATTTTTTCCATGGGTTGATCTTACACATTATTAAATATGCAACTTTGTAAACCAGTGGGTCTCAAACTTTAGTGTGCATCAGAATCACTGGAGGCCTTATTAAAACACAGATTACTGGGCCGCATTCTCAGAGTTTCTCATTTAGTAACTTGGAATTGAACCCAAGGATTTGCATTTTTAACAAGTTTCCAAGTGATGCTAATGCTGCTGGTGTGGGGACCACACTGTCTTGAATTCTTAGCTCCACGTAAAATCCTAGCTGGATTCTGAATGCTGCAGATGCCATTTGTGGATTGTTTTTGAAAGCAGAATAGCCATTCGTGGCAAAAAATAGTTTATCACCATTTTACCTGAAGTCATTTCTCTTTCTTTTGTGTTTTACTAAGAATTTCATTGGTTGCTTTTCCGTTAGGCCTTGTATTACCTTCATTTGTGCATATATCTTATTTCCTTTACGACCACGAGTTCTTTGAAGGATTGTGCTCATCTTTGAATGCTCACTGAATTTAGTTACGTGTACATGTTTTGAATTTGTTTTGTACCCAGTTTTCTACATCTAATAATTATAAATAACAAATGCTGAATTAGGTATGCAGCTCACATAGTCTTAAGTGTACATATCAACTTGACTGCCTTTGAGGGTGTGGGGAAAGACTGGTTTCCTTAAACTCAACTTGGCCAAAGATTGTAAATCTAAATAATTCTATCTACTTAATTATTGAAAAGTTACCTACAGTTTTCAATCCTGTAATTTTACTACGAAATTTCCATACATAGCAACGGGACTTGGGGATGTACAGAATAGTAGAGCACTTACAAAGACTGACACACCTAGAAGTGTTATCTTCAGAAGCCAATATTAAGATCATGTGACTAAATTCTGATATTACCTGCGTAGAGGCTGACTGATTTATCCAAAATTACCTTTGCTCCCCTTTACTATCGAACAAACTATATTTTCAAAAACTGGATTTCTGAAATCAGATGCCAGGAATATTCACATTACTGTTGCATTTTTAGTAGCCCTGATAAAATGTATTTGAATCTTTTGATCTTTAGATTTTAGATTTGAAGCATTTCAGCTCTGGAAGAGTCCTTAAAGATCACTCTGTCCAAAAGTCCCCAGTGAAGACCCACATCTCCCCTCCACCCTCCTCATACTCTCCTTTGCTTTAAAACAAAGACAAACTGCTCAAACCTTTCCCTTCAGCTTCTACCCAATGGTCCCATTTCAACCCCTTGAGGAACATCCTATTTTCCCCACGGTCATATTATTCCCCATGATCTGTTTCCCTTTCCCCTACTTCTGGATCTCCCTGCTACAGAAGCAAGGGGCACCCACAGCCCCATAGCTTCCAGCTACCAGCTGCTCAGGGCACATCAGCTTGCCTGCTGTTGACAAGCCTGAGTCATGACTGATGAAGAGACTGCTTTCTCCTTAGAAAGCAACTTAGCAACCTTCTACTCCAAATCCAGGCTTAGTGCAAAATTTGTTACCTCAACGACTTTCTTGGCAGTTGTCTGTGGTACTATGAAGAGATGACATGGACCTCATCAAGGATGAAACAGAGGAGAATAAAGGCTATGAGAGAAAAAAGTCTCCATCAAATATAATAACCTCAGTAAGAAATATAAATAGCTAAATGCTTGTAGTCTTAGTTCACGTCCCCTTCATGAAAACTTTAGCTCAATAAATAAAGGGTGATGTTTACAGATTTAGGTAATCTACATCTTTTGTATGCTTCTTACTAATTAAAGTCTATCCAAACTGGGATCACCTCAAACCATAATCCTCTATCATATTTTACAATTTTACTTTCAATTGCGGTGCAAATATTTTTCCCACTGATGTTCACAAATCCACAGTAAATATCAGCATACTCTACACAAATAAAACATGACTTGAATCTATAAATAGAACTATAAATTTAATTCAATTGCTTGTAAAATTTAGACCAAGGAATATAAATGTCCATTAAAAATACAACAGATTTAAAATAACTACAGTTTAGAATACTGTCAGGTTCTGAATTATAGGAAGTAAAATTAAAAAATGGGGATAAATGCTTCAAGAACAGGGAGAGACACAAAATGAGTTTCCACGTTAGAGATGAACATGGATATATGGAAGACAGGTGACATTCACAAATAAAGACATATGGAATGGAAAATGAGGACAGTATACAGAATATAAGAATAAAACTTGCAAAGAGAAATAAGAGAAATAAGCTTTCTCATGGCACCTTATATATATTTTTAGGAAATTGCCACCAAATACTTTTCAAATGAGGACACATTTTCCAACCATAAGCATAAATGAGGATTTAGCTTTGACATTTGCCTTGTGAATCGGATGAAATTAAGCTGAGGGCAGATGTTTTCCATCCATATGTTAGATTACACTAGACATAAAATCATTGGGAAGCACTCACGACTGAATGGTTTCGCTTTCTATTAAAAAATCAGATGATATCTAGACACTGCCTTAGACTTTAGAAAATTTTAGAACTTTAGAAATTTTTGATGTTAGAATTTTGACAAGTAATAAAAAAATTAGATGAGCAGTTTTGCTATAACACAAACTTCCATTTTGTGATAGGTAGACTGAATCTTCATAAGTCCGAAAGAACCTTTTGAAAAGTGTAAGCTGCAGATTTTCCATATATGAAACTAGGAACTTGATTTATTTCCCCTGAACTGAATTTTGGTATTAGGTAGACAATCAAAATATATTAGTTAACACAGTTTATTATGTGTTGTGCCGAAATTACTGCAGTTCACATGCACGGACTGAATGATGTCAAATACCCCATTGGAGATTACGCTTCAGCGTAATCACTAAAGATATGGAGAGAAAGTACATAAGGTCTAGAAAGGGAAGTCATCAAAATGTATATGCTATCAATCATCATGTGCAAATCTTCAATTGGTTGTAAGTTGTAACAGTAAAACAACTGTGAAACTATCAAAAAAGGTTGTGATGGTCCATAGTCGTTTGATTACATCTTTGATTGGACAATGTCACTTATTTGTTATAGTAAGGAACATTAGGTGAGTTATTTTCAATGTCCATAAATTAATTTAAACATTACAGATTCTTTAAAAACAATCAAGGGAGGAGCAATTGATACAAATATTTTTACTCAAAAATGTGTTGAGTCTGAACGTCACCAGAGAAAAATTTGCTGTTCACATATACTGAATACCACATCAATCAGGTCACCATTATAGTGGCCCAATAATGAAACATGTCCTTCTGGTGTATTGATCTAAATCTCGTTCTCATTACCAACATACATTTTTCTACGTAGATGTTTTTCCTAGTTTATCAAACTATGTTGGCACATATCATTTCAAAGCTGTCCTCAGTCTCATACTCTTTTAAAGTTTCCCTCTATCATGCACACCAGAGGAAGGTAATGATATTTAACAGAACATTAATATGACTTGTTTTGAGTGGCCCTCAATTTGGGATGTTAGCAAACCGTAATTACATTTACTATAAAACAAAGCTTAAGGGTTGAATCTAATTTCACCACAGAGTATTTCCCAGTGAGATGTTGTTAATTTACTTCAACTTGTCAATATGTAATGTGATGAGCCAATGCAAGTAACAGTGGTTTGCAATTTTAGAGCCCTAAACAACTTACTAAGGGTGTACATGAATTTGAAGTCACAGCTACGGCTATCATAACATTCTGTGAAACTCTCACAGCAGAACCAAAATAAATGGGAAACACTGAAGATAGAGTTTTAAACTGATTACTTAAAAAACCCCAGTACCAGAATAGAAACAGTGCAAACTCGGGTGAAAAACTGCCTTTTCTACAAATATCATTCTTTCAAACAGGTTTCCGAAAGAAGCATGCTCATCAAGATTAATTTTTAAACTGGTATGTCTCGTTTGACTGACTTAAGGCAAAATAATTTAAAACAATATATGTAATATAGTTAAATAAGGTTTAAACTCTAACTGAAACTAGAAAAGACTAACACAGAGGTGAGTAATACAGTCATATTTTCTTTATCATAATTTGCTTTTGTTTATTTCAAGAGCTACTACAAACTAGTGGTCAGCTAGATGCAAATTTGCACAATTTTCCCTTGAGAAAAGCAGAAAACTATGGAATGTTGTTAATAAGTTCAGAAACATACAATTCCAAATTACCTAAATTTCTGATAACCTGATTTATCCATGTCTCTAAATTCTTGGTCAAAATGGTTCATTTATCAATTGAGTGTTAAATTTAAAATAATCACTTCACACCAATTTTAGAATTTTCTAAAATATGACATTTTATATTTGCAAACTACTAAAACAGTTGCTTAAAAAATGTAAAATGTCTATTGAAATTTGAGGCAATCATTAACGTATTTTCTTCAATTAATTTTTAAAACTTAATTGAATTGGGGGCTGGGGTCTTTAAGTAAAGACTTGTGTCCAGTTGGTGGACTAGACTTTCTTTTCGATGTTGAGAAATCTCCAAATAAGAAGTAAATTTTAGTTTACATTTAATAGCAATTTGCTTCTGAACTTTTAATTTGAATTTCATTAAATTTTCTGCTAAATATGCTTAATTACACATCATTTATGCATATTATTTTTGCATATTAATGTATTTTAAAATAAGTGTTAAAGTCCTAAATAGTACTCTGGTTGCAGTTTTATGAAAGAAGGCATGCAGCAGCGGTTCAAATTTTAACAGCTTATAAAATCTATTACATTTCTGGACTGTCAAACTTGTATTGCTCAGCATTTGTTGGCTTATTTTTCAGTATAAACATGGAATACTTTCCTATACTTGGATAATAATATCATATTATTGTAGCTTCCTGGCTTCCACTTGGATAATGGCATAAACATTTTTTTCTAAAGTAATTGGAACAGATTTGCAGTGGTACAAAAAAAGACTTTCAGCTGTACCAAGTTAGTTTAGAGACAGTATTTTTATCGTACTTGTTAAATTTGCAGGTTCAGTTAAGTGAAAACGTAAGAGAGCTATTTTGTCAAATGACTTTGTTCTGCTTTTTATATACCGTACTTTTAGATAAATTCCATATATTTTATCTAGTTTTTCTCAACCACAAAGTTACAGCTATAAGGAAACTATCTTCCACACCTCATCTGTTTAGATACTAAGTTTCATACATTTTACCTATTTTTTCTCTTAACAACCACAAAGTTAAGGTGATAAGGAAACTTTATCTTCAACACTCCATCTGTTTGGACACTAAATGCTCATAGATATCAATAACAGTAGACTCACTTCAAAATTGCCATCTTTCTTTCTCTGCCAAGCGCATTCTCTTTTGTGTGAGAGAATCACTTAAATTTTCTGAGTCCAAAGCCCTTGGTCTTCTCACTCTCTAACAAGGATTCCTCTTTCCATATCATCTGCCAAAAACCTTTTCTGGCTCTGAAGCCCGTCCCAGGGCTTGGTTCAGAGGTGAGAGTTTCCATAACTCTCCAGAGAAACGATTCTCAAGAATCTTGACTTAGATTAAGATTACACATTTAGATGGAGATTAATGTTACTGTGTAGCAACTTTCTTATTACCATTGCTTGCAAAACTGCCACACCCTTGAAAATTTAGCTAATCAAAACTACCCTTTCCAGGTAAAGAACTCTGAAAACTCATATTCTAATTTCTCATTAAATAGTTCCAAAATCTCTAATGAGAGTAACTGGTTCTAAGGCATATTTCCACAATGATTCTAATATTCATTTACTACTTTGTCCCAAGTTACAAAGTAAAAACGCTATTTCTTAGAAGTATAAAAGTAATTTTTTATCTGAGTTATGTTGATGTTTGTGTTTTACTTAATACAGTGTCTCAAGCACAACCCTCCTAGCTTTTAAGAACTTACCCTTCAGTTTGAATTCAAACAAAAGGCACGGCAACAACAATTTGTAAACTGTGAAATCCTATCAATTTACATACCCTTCTACTACCATGAAAAGATTATTCAGTTCCATTGAAATTTGGCATTAATGATGCTAGCTTATTAACAAAATTTAGAACATTTTCCATTCTTTGCTAATTCTAAATCAGGTTAGTTTGAGTTTCAGGTTTAAAAACTCGAATATTAGAAACCATCAAGGAACCAGTTGAGGAGACACTTGAAAAAACACTTGTAAACTTTAAAACTTCAAATTTTAGAGAGGCAAGAAACCTAGATATGAGTATTCCTCACTCTCCTGTGAGAAAATCTTACTCTACTTCAATGATTAAAAAGATAAAATCTCAAGATACAAAATGGAAGTAAACTTCCAGGCCTAGCCAGAAATCCATCCCTAAGTGGCTATTGTGAAGCAAGACCGTTAAGATTTCCACAGCAAAATGATTAAAAAAGCAAGCAAGACAACGCCGCATAATCGCGACGGGGCTGAAATACAGGGGGGACGTTTCTTCACCAGGCAAAGAGCAGCTTGAACAAGGGCCTCCCCTTTCTCTGCAACTCTCCAAAATCTCATCTCTGAACGGATCCTTGAGTCTCTAGCACCCCTCCAGACACCAGCACAGCCGGCTGCCAGGAGGAAGCGCAGCTCGAGCGTGACCTCTGTGCTGAGAGCACCAACAAATGGAAAGCCACAGGGAATTCACAGAACTGTACTGTACATGCAGCAGGAAGCCGGACAGTCTCTGGTCAAGCCTAAGGCCGCAGGAGAAACGAACGAGTGATCGGAAAATCTTGCCCTATCCTCTTTACCACAAAACTGACCCTGCCCTGCTGCCTTTATCACGCACCCAACACACTTGCCCAGAACCTTCCAAACCAAAGAAGCCTCCGACACAGGCAGCACAGGAACCTTCAAATTCCCAGTGAAACCTGACCGCTTTGTAAAGTCTCCCGGAGGAAGAAAACATCAAATGAGACCGGCTCAGCGGGGTCCTCACGAGGTGACCCCGGAGTTAACGTATTTATTTTCACGCTGCAACTGCTGATTGCTTTACAGAGACATTTCATGCTGTAGCTCTGCATGGAGCTGAGGACAGAAGTTAACATTTTTATTAATGTTATAATTATTATAATTATTCTTTAACAAAGCTATTAAATAACCTGTACAAAGCCCGGCCCGGTCCTAGCAAAAAACCCCAGCACTATTTCAAATCTGCCAAGGGCCTTCCGCTTTGATTCAGCAGCGTTTCCTATATACAAGGTCAGCCCAGGGTGGTCCCCGAAAACTGTAGGTCTCCCCGACGAAGGGAATGGTCCAGAGCTTGAAACTGCCCTTGCGTGACTGACGCAGAGCTCCCAGCCCGGCCTCCCCTGCCCCTCCCGGGCACAGGGCCCCTGTCCGCGGGCCGGGCCAGGGAAGCCGGGAGCCTGGCGTCACTTTGGGAATCGGGCAGCAGGAAGAGGCAAGTGCCTCTGTTGGGTCTCCCCTCGGCCACCTGCCCACAGGCCCCCGGAGCCTCCCCGAAGAGGTGCTGAGAAGGGAGTCCGAGGCGGGAGAGGCCTCAAGCGGCCCCCGGGGAGGCTCACAGGTCCCGCGGGTCCTCCCGCTTGACCCCGGCCTCCGCAACTTTGAGCTTCTTATTCTGGTGCGTCTTGACGTGCTTGGCGAGGTGGTCGCTGCGCATGAAGCGCTTGCCGCACTCGGGACACGCGAAGCGCTTCTCGCCCGTGTGAGTCCGCAGGTGCCGCTGCAGCTCGTCCGAGCGCGTGAAGCTCTTGCCGCAGAAGAGCCAGTTGCACACGAAGGGCCGCTCGCCCGTGTGCCAGCGCAGGTGCGCCTTCAGGTGCGACGTCTTGCCGTACACCTTGCCGCAGCCCGGCACGTGGCACACGTGCTGCTTCTTCTTGCCCGGCTCTGCCTCCGGGGCGCCGCCCGCCGCCTGGCAGTTGGGGCAGCGGCAGCGGCGGCACCTCCTGGCCGTGGCCGCCAGGGGGGCCTTGGTCTGCAGCAGCGCGGCGATCTGGCTCTGGTACTGCGCGAAGTCCGACGGGCCCAGCACCAGGCCACGCTGCAGGGCGGCGGCGGCGGCGGCAGCAGCGGCCGCTGAGGCCGGGAAGCGCGGCGCGTGGGGGCCCCCGGCACAGGCGCCGGATAAGCTGCTCCCCGGAACCCCAGACGGCCCCGGACCCGTGCCGGCCTGCGGGATACTCCACCACGGGAGGTCGTCGGGGGCTGAGTTGGGGGACAGCTGGCGGCACGTGGGCGGCGGGGGCGGGGGCGGGGGTGGCGGGGGCAGCAAGTTGGAGTAGCCGGGCGGCAGCGCCGCCTGTGCCGCGTAGGGCACGTATGCAGGCGCGCAGCTGGCGGGCAGCGCCGCCATGCTCGAGGGCAGCATCTTGACGGGTGAGAACTCGTAGGGGTACGAGGGGTCGGCGGGGGGCGTGAGCGGCAGTTCGTGCGCCGCCCCGAAGGACGGCTGCAGGTGCGTTTTCTGCGGCGTCAGCCCCAGGCTGGGGTGCGGGGGCGGCAGCGCGCCGGGCGAGTGCGCAGGCATGTCGGCGGTCCACGGGTGAAAGAGCCTGGAGGGCGAGCCCAGCGCGGGGTCGTAGGGCACCTGCAGGAAGTCCGGGGGCGCCGTGGCGCCCGGCTGGCCGATACGGCTACAGGTCGCGGCCAGCAGCGCCAGGGGCGAGTGCTTGCCCAGGTCCGGGGAGGCGCTGGGGGTGCGGTCCTGCATGGGCGGCAGCAGGGGAGGGCGGAGAAGAGACAAAAGGTTAGCGCTCCAAGCGCGGTTTCCGGGCTGGCCCGCCACCCCCAGGCCAGCTGTTATACCGCCGCCCCTCCCCCGTGCCGGCTGTCCCCCCCTGCCACCGCACCACTCGCACCCACCCACCGGTCCCAGGAAACTTTTGGTGCCTGTACTACCTGAACGCGGAGCGCGCGAGCGCTTCCTGTTAAACTACTTGGTGCAAAGAGACGCCAGCCAGCCTCAGAGGAAGCCGGCACAAAGTGGGAGGAGAGAGGGATCCGACGGGCCGCTCCCGGCTCCGCGATCAAAAAGGGTCTGGAAACACCCACAGCCAGGCTGCCCATCTGCCCTCCCTCGCATCTTTTAAGCTCTCGTTTCCGCGCTCCTCTCGCGCTCCTCCCCCGCCCACCCCGGGCTGAAATCAGCGGGATGGCCCAGCAGGGTGAGCTCGGGCCCTATTCTCAGCCAGACGCACAACTCCGAACCACCCCCGGACCCGCGCGTCCCTCCCCCAAAGGCCACACTCTTGACACCAAGGCTAGGTGTGAAGTTGGCGTAGGCACTCCGAGGTCTGACTCCAGCGGCATCCACTAGGCGGGGTTCCCTTTGAGATTCAGGGTGCACAGAGTACCAGAAGAGGTCTGGACGCTACCCTTCCCATCTTTCCCTCGCCCCCTCCGAGCCCAGCCCCGACCTGGAGGAAGGCCTGCAGCGAGTCGTTCCGGAGGACGGCCACGGCGGCCATGGCTACAGCTTGCGGGATGTTGGCTGCGGAGCAGGGCGCCGCCGAGGCATGGAGACTCGAGGGCGAGGACGAGCGGCCGCCCAGCGTTCCTCCCAGCGCCGGCTCTGCGGGCCGGGGCCCTCCCCGCTCGTCGCCCCGCGCGCGGTCTGAGCGCTTCAGGATCACCTCCAAGAATTTGATAAGGACTTTGCTGGGCCGCCAGCCAGTCAGAGGGAAGATTTATGGCTTTGAAGTTTGCCGCTACCCAATCATCAAAGAATAGCGGCTCTTTCAGAAGCGAAAGCAAATCCTTTGAATCCACAAAGCTCCTATGGTGTGTTTGTTGGTCTGGATAAAAGAACTGATTATTAAGGGGGATGGGAAGGGAGGAGATAAAGGCGGGACAATTAATGAAGTAATCACTATGTGGGAAATGTATATACACAAATAATTGGATTTTCCTGATCAAAGGGGGCCTTGCCGCCTGGAGACCCGCGCTTGGGTTGCTTGAGACACTCGATCCCCCTCCCCCCCCCAACCCACACACACTCCCTTGCAATTAAAGATTTGCACCGAGGCAGTGCACGAAGTGACAAAGTGTCTTTGTTATCTCCAGAGAAATCTGCCTCTGGCTTCCAGGCGCGGGACTCTGAGACAGAGATGAGGGTAATTCTCCCCTCCCCCCGCACTTACACACCCTGCACCCGAGCAGCACGCGCACCAGCCCGCGCACCCCGCGGACCCGAGGGAATTCCCGGGGCGGGGCGTGGGACACACCGCGCCCCGCCGGCAGCGTGCCCACCCGCCTGGCGCGGTGGAGCGGCGGGCAGGGCTGTGACCCGGGGCGGGGCCGGGCGGCCGCCCAGGGCGGCGGTGGGTGGCGCACACGCTCCGGGGCTGCCCGACTGATAAGCGACGGGGGCCCTCTTGTGACGTTCCTGCTGGCGACCTGGAAGTTTTCTCGCGCCACAACTTTTGCTAATAGTGAGCCCAGGAAAAACACCAGTGCCACGCTTACCCCCAGTGCTAAGCTTGGCAAGAAACCCAGGCAACCCATAATATACACCAGAGGGAAGATTTTTTGCCGTCTCGCTCTTCTCGCTCCAGGCGGGCAGCCCTGCGCTCCGGTGGAGGGCCGGGACGGCGGCTGAGCGCGATCGGGCCCCGCCGAAGGCCGCCAGCGATGCGAGCACCGTGTCCCCTAAGCCCCGCCAAGAGAGCGCGCGCTCCTGCAAGCCGCGCAGACCTACCAGGGAACTAGCTGCTCGAGAAAAGAAAGGCGCGGTCGAGGAAGCCTTTTGTTGAACCAACCACGAATAATGTGAGACCCTCTGACCGGAAAGAAAAGTCAAAAACTGTTCTTCCCATCACCTTTAGAAAGAAAAGAAAGTTCTTCAGGCGCAGGGCGTGCTTCGCCCGGGTCAGGGAAACGCGCAGCAGAGTGTGTTCCCCCAAACCCTCGGTGGCCCGCCGCGGCTGGCCGAGGAGGGACCTTGGGCCACCTGCCTGCATCCTGTCGGGGTGGTGAGGACCCCGGGATTTCCTCCCCGGGAGCGCGGAGGGGAAACAGGAAGAGGCACGCGGGGCGCCGCTGGTCCTCCCGGCGCTGGAGGGATTAGGGGGACTGGAACCGTCAGAGGCCGCCGGCCGGCGGCCCGGCTCAGGTGACCGCGCAACCGAATGGACGGCCTGGGCTCGGTCGCCCCGGCCCCGCAGCCGGCCTCCAGTGGACACCGGCTCCTCTCGCCGAGGCCGCGGACCGTGCAGGGGATCCATTCCGAGCCATCTCGCGCCCGGCCTTCCCGCTCATGGTCCTCCAAGGGACCGCACTGCGGCCAGGAGTAACAAGAGAGGATGGACCCGGGGGCCAACTCGCCTTTCGGCGCCAGCCATCAGCCCAACTCCAAAAGACTTCTGATTCGGAGTCTGGGCTGTATATTGGTGCCTTCTGCATTCCCATTAGGGGTCAGGACACTCCGCCACCAGGCCCTCATTTCCCCATGTCCAGGGCCCGCCAACGAAATAAAAGCATCTTGCTGAAAACGACCGGGCCGCAAGGAGCCCAGATACTATGAGCACTTCGCACGCCCCTCTTCTCTCCAGCAAGGTGCACCCCGAGAACCACGAGCAGTGACCGCACAGCTTGGCCACCGCGGTCTGGCTCCTGAAGATGAGGTCCGGATGCTCTGGGACCGGGCAAGGGAGGGGACTCAGTGTTTTGCTCCGAGGCCCGGCAGACCTACTCCTTTCCACCGGGTCGAGGCCCCGCGCAGCCTGGGACCCGAAGGAACCCTTTCCCGGTTGCAAGTCAGAGGCAGGGAGTCCGGTGGCGCATACCCGCACAGGCACACGTCGGCACTGTCGAAGCGGGTCTAGCGTGTCTCCTCTCACGCTCCTTTGAGCTCTTCGAACCCGCCAGTCCCCAGGAGGCGGGCCGGGCTGGGCCAAGCGGGCTGGAAGGCATTCTCATTTGCCGAATCAGTTTGCTGTTTTAACAAAAAGGCAAGGAAAGCCAACGTATCTACATAGTTGTTACAGGAGAGAACTTTTTCTCCAAGATGCCCACATTATCCAATTAAACCACAAGCAGGGCGAGAGTAGTGGCTTGGTGGTTAAAAGCTCGGACTGAAAAATCTGAAGCCAGATTTCTGGTTACCACTTTCTAGTTGGTGACCTTGGCGAGCAAGTTACTCAACCTCTGTGCCTCAGTTTCCCAATTTGTAAAATGGCGGCTTTAGTATTGCTCACCTTGTAGAATGCTTGTAGGCTTAAAAGAGGAAATGCATGCAAAGTCTTTAGGACAGTGCGGGGCCCACAGCAGGCCCTGTCTTGAGTGTTCTAAGTCCTTGCTCTCGGCCTCACCTCTATTTGTGAAGCCCCGCCAGGATTCCCGCCCTCCCAGGCGAGAGCTGAAGTTTGGAGAGAGACTTTTACCAACTGCTGTGTAGCCTCCCTCCCTTTGCACTCGGGGCTCCCAAAAAACTTATTCTTAATGAAGTGATGTTCGGAGCGTCCATTAAAAATGCAATGCCGGGAGATCAAAGTACAATATTTATTTTAGAAATTTGTTGCAATCACCAAGAGATACAGGTATCAAGGCCAAATGTCAGTTCCGTTACACAAAGCCCCGCGCCCGGGAAGAGCGTGTGGCTGTTCTGCCATAATGTAAAGAGACATCAAAGACCAAGCGCGCTGCAAAAGTGTGCAGCCAAGAGGGAGGGAGGGAGCCCAGGAGGGCCGGGCGAGCCCCAGACAGCGCAGGGGCTGCGGGGGCTGCGGGGGCGGGGGTCAGTTCAAAGAGGTATCCGCTGGGGCGCGAGTTCAGAGGAGGGAAGATTTAATGGGCTTTCTTTTGTTGGTAGGCGTGTTTGTGCACGGAGGACCCAGGAACTCCTCTGTGGTCCTCCAGCCCGAGGGCGGAGGTGGGGGGAGATCGGCGAATAGGGAGCAAACTTTAGCCGCGGCGGGGGGCGGGGAGGTTGAATACCAGCCTCCGGCAGCGGCTGGCGCGGCGGGGCCGCTCTCCAAACAGCAGGGTTCCAAGGCTGGCAAGTTTGCGTCGCCGTTTCTTCGCTGGCGGGCGGCGAGCGCTAAGCCGGTGCCACCTGCGAGAAGAGGCGAGCGGGTGGACCCACAGAGGCCCTCGCGCGGTGGGCGGACCTTCGCTGCGCACTTGGGGATCCACTCCAGAAAGAGTGCTGAGAACTCTGGGGTGGCTGCTTCGTGCCCGAGTCTGGTACCTCACTTCCTGCATTTTCTTGCAGCAACCTGCGACTCACGCCTCTGGAATCAATCCGACCAGTCATCCATCTCCAATTGATTTTTTTTTTTAAAAAACCTATACATTATTTAGGTCATTACTACAAATTCTTAGTTCTCTACAGCAGGGTGTTGCTTATCCGCCCAGATCTCGCCCCCTCTGTGAAAGGTTCAACCTTCCAGTTGCCCGCATCTGCCTGGTTAACACAGTACCAGTCGTTGCTTTATTAAGGTGCTGGGAGAGGAAGGAACTTCCCTGGTGCTAGTGGGGCACCGAGTCGCAGGAGGAAGCCTGTGCATTTCTTCAGTCATCTCCAACCAAGTATTCTTAGAGCGGTCGCTTGGCAGTCTTTTGAAGTCGAGCTAGAGCAGAAAGCTGCATTGTTCTCGGCTCCCAACATGGACAGGATCAAACTTTGCCTCTTCAATTTGAAAGATTTCTTTTAAATGGTGGTGACGGGGAGGAGTTGCAATCTAATACTCTCAAAGCTGGCTTTGAGGATTTGGAGTGGTCTCCCAGTTTAAGCAGCAGATGCCCTAACGCTTGTGTCTGAAACAGGGGCTCCATCATTGATACAGCTGACCAAGGGCGTTTCAGTCTCAAGAAATAATAATACTGGGAATCTTTGGAAAACGCTAGCCTGGAAAGTTTCCTCAACTGGAAACCCTGAGTTAACTTGAAGCTTAAACTTCAGAATTAGGTCAGTTTACGATGGATGGAGGAGTGGAATTCTAGATCTAGGGGGGTCCTTTATCCCATTGGATTCGATTCCTCCATATGATGGCAAGAGGGAACAGCATTTGCATGATACGCGTCATGCCTGCACAGTGCTGGGAACTTGCGCAGCTGTTCAATAAATGTTCATTGGTGTTGGGTGGTAGAGTGGAATTGTGTCTACCAGTGTCATCTGCATAGTGATTGTTTGGTGTTACAGAACACACAAACGCAGTAGGGATTCAGAGGAGAGCGTTCGTGAGGGCTGGAGTGGTTCAGAGAGGCTTATCCAGGAGCAGGGGTTTGGAGGAGACTTTAAGGCCTATAGGATTTTAATGGGATGCAAAGAAAGGAACACAATGGAGGAGGAAAGGACAGCAAGGAGAGAACTCCCCTTTCAGTGAGAAGCTGAATGACCATGGAAAATGAAGTTTTGCGTCTTTGATTTGCTGGTGGAGACAGGGTAAGGCCAGATTAGAGAAGTCAAGGAGAGGAGTTTGGCCCCCGACGCTATATATATAGGAGTTTATTGTAGGCTCCTGAGCAGGTGAATTACATGAATTCAATTCCATTTCTTAAATTTCCTTCCCTGGGAGGGTTGCCTTGCTGAGAGCTTGGAAGGATAGACGTAGATGAAATTATCTAGGTGTGAGATGCTGAAGGCCTCCACTGGGAACTGGTAGTGGTAGTGAAAGAGATACAGACAGTTTAAAGGGAAAAAGGAAAACTTGATGACAGGTTGGAATAAGAGATAAAATGAAGGGAAAAATGAAGAAGATCCTTTTTTTGACAAGTGGTGCTGAGACAACTGGATATCTACATGTAAAAGAATGATGTTGGACATCTTCCTGACACCAGATGTAAAAACTAACTCTAAATGGATCATAGACCTAAATGTAAGAGTTGAACTATAAAACTCATAGAAGAAAACACAGGAGTAAGGCTTCAGGACCTTGGGGTAGGCTGAGCCTTCTTAGATACACCAACAGCACAAGCGACAAAAGATAAAATAGACTTCATCAAAATTTAAAACTTTGTGCTTCAAAGGATATTGTCAAGAAAGTGAAAAGACAACCCACAGAATGGGAGAAAAATATTTGTGAATTATGTCTCTAATAGAGACTTGTGTCTATAATGTATAAAGAGCTCTTGTAACTCAACAATAAAAAGACAACTAACCCAATTAAAAATTAGGAAAAAGATTTGAATAGACATGTCTCCAAAATAGATATACAAAAGGCAAGTAAGCACATGAAAAAATGCTCCACATATTAGCCACCACTGAAACACAAATCAAAACCAAGTGAGAAAACCAATTAAGAAATGGAATTGAATTCATGTAATTCGCCTGCTCAGGAGCCTACAATAAACTCCTATATATATAGCGTCGGGGGCCAAACTCCTCTCCTTGACTTCTCTAATCTGGCCTTACCCTGTCTCCACCAGCAAATCAAAGACGCAAAACTTCATCTTCCATGGTCATTCAGCTTCTCACTGAAAGGGGAGTTCTCTCCTTGCTGTCCTTTCCTCCTCCATTGTGTTCCTTTCTTTGCATCCCATTAAAATCCTATAGGCCTTAAAGTCTCCTCCAAACCCCTGCTCCTGGATAAGCCTCTCTGAACCACTCCAGCCCATCCACTACTAGGATGGCTGTGGCGAGAAAGATAATAACAAGTGTTGGCAGCGATGTGGTGAAACTGGAACACTCGCACACTGCTGGCAGGAATGTCAAATGGTACAGCCACTTTGAAAAACAATTTGAGTTCCCCAAGTGTTAAACATGGAGTGAAAATTCTACTCCTAAGTCTGTATCAGAGATAATTGAAAATCTAATGTCCACACAAAAGCTCCTACATGAATA
Organism: Equus caballus; assembly: GCF_041296265.1. Taxonomy (NCBI): domain Eukaryota; kingdom Metazoa; phylum Chordata; class Mammalia; order Perissodactyla; family Equidae; genus Equus; species Equus caballus. The sequence continues at coordinate 50,845,254 of NC_091701.1, read as the reverse complement.
TCATAGCAGCATTATTCTCAATGGCCAAAAGGTAGAAACCACCCAAATGTCCATGAACTGATGAACAGATAAATAAAATGTGTTACATTTTTACAATGGAATATTATTCAGCTGTAAAAAGGAATGAAATACTGATACACGTTATGACATGGATGAATTTTGAAAACATCATGCCAAGTGAAAGAAACCAGTCACAAAAGATCACGTATAGTATGTTTCCGTTTGCATGAAAGGTCTGGAATAGACAAATTCACAGACAGAAGGAAGAATAGTGGTGGCCAGGGACTGGAGGGAGGGGAGAATAGGGAATGATTGCTTTTTTCCTTTGGTGGGGGTAAAATATTCTAAAATTGATTGTGGTGATGGTTGCACAACTCTGTGACTATGCTAAAAACCATTGCACTTTAGATGGGTGAATTGTATGGTGCATGATTATGTCTCAATAAAGCTGTTAAAAAAAACCTAAAAGGATCCCAAGGTTTCAGCCTGTGAAGCAACAAGAATGGTTCAGTTGCTGACAAAAGTGGGAGAATAAGGATGGGAGACAGTTTGGAGTTAAGTAGAAGTAGTGAATTCATTTTGGGGCTGTTGAGTCTGAGATCTGGGCTGGATGTTCACGGGGAAAAGCTTGCAGAAAGCTGGAAGTGCGGCGAGTGGCAGCACAGCGACAGGGCGGCGAGGGGTCAGGACTCGGGAACGTTTGGTGAGTGGTGATGGCTGAATAAGTGAGCTCCTTGGGCTGAGGGGAGATCGAGCAGGTAGAGAAAAGCTACAGCAGAATTTTGAGGGAAACCACAATTAAAAGATGAACAGGGGCCGGCCGGTGGCGCAGAGGTTAAGTGTGAACGTTCCACTTCACGGACACTGTTCGCCGGTTTGGATCCCAGGTGCGGGCATGGCACCACTTGGCACGCCACGCTGTGGTAGGAGTCCCACATACAAAGTAGAGGAAGATGGGCACGGATGTTAGCTCAGGGCCAGTCTTCCTCAGCAAAAAGAGGAGGATTGGCAGCAGTTAGCTCAGGGCTAATCTTCCTGAAAAAAAAAAAAAAAGATGAACAGAGGGAGAAGAACCATCAAAGCAGCCAAAGGAAAAAGAGAGAGGCAAGAGGAAACAACCCGGTGGAGGTGGGAGAATGAGCAAGACCCCAGGGCTGTCCAAGGGCATTGGGGGCAGTGGTGACCGGGTAGAGGAAAGGGGAATAAGAAACATGGTCTGTTTGCTTCGAGAGGAAGCTTTGAGGACCCACTTTCAGAACTGAGGTGGGGACAGGAAGTGGATTATGAGTTTCAGAAGCAGCTAGCTCAGATAGCAAGGTCAGGGCAAAAGTGTTGAGTCTGTGTTTTAGGATGTGGTAAAAAGGAAATGCTAGAAAGAGGGGGCAGTTGGAGGTGGGGAGCCTAGAAAGTGGGGCTTTGCAGCAGAGGTGGGAGGGCTTCCTCCAACGAGGAGAGGAATCTCTTCCCCCGCAGAGAGAAGCAACCAAGTTAACCGCAGGAGAGAACTTCCACCCGGCAATGGGCAATGCCGAGGCCACTCAGGAGGGAAGCTGCTTCTTTATTTACTTGAAAATAGAAGATAAAGTCACTGCTGAGGGGGAAGCGGGGGGCCCACATTAAAAGTGCAGTGGGAAGTTGGTGGCAGATCAGGATGCTCACACCTGATTGTGCCAGGCCTTCTCCCTGGGTCACATTCGAGCCTCCCACACTCAAGCCCCGCCTCCTCGTCCACTCTGCCGGCGCTTGGATTTCCTCAGACAAGCATGAGGCTCCTCTCCTTCCCTTCTTATCTTGTAAGGAGGGGGCAGTGCTAATGTCCTGCTGGGGGACTGTCATGCGGGGCAGGGGCAGGAGCCTTGGGGGGCCATCTGCCGCCCATGGGAGGGGGGGTCCCCAAACAAACATGCTTTTTTGGGGCATATAAAATTTTCAATAGCACTGCCATGGATATGCGTGCCCTTTAGGCACAGACAAGGCCCCCTTACAAAAGACGTATCTTAGGAAAAGACAGTAGCAAACTTCCTTCATTAAGCATATTCTTTCCTATTTAGTTTAGTTATTAATATTCATGTTTTAAAATAACCCCATGTGCCATGTTTTGATTTGTGATGAGAACCACTTGATGTCAGAAGAAACAAAGGCACAGAAAAGTCTAAGGACTGAAGGCCACGGCAGGAGCCTGCAGAAGCCGTGGCACCATTCTGTGGTTTCATCTTCCGTCTTTGCTGCTGGACGCGAAGGACTAAATCTTTACTGAGCGCGGAGGACGCACGCCCAGGGGGGCGCAGGCGCGGTGGAGGAGCCCAGCGATGAGGCAGACGCGCTCTGCCCTTGGAGAATTTGGAATCCAGTTCTGAGAAAAAGAGAGGTCATAAAGGAGCCGCAGTTGGGTCACAGGACCAAGGGGAGGATTTTGAGGGCTGATAAAGGAAGGAAGGCCCAAAAGAGTGAGGTGGCTTCCTGAGATCGCACATCACAGTGAAAGAGCTGAGTCGTGCATACGTTATTTCTCTAATGTCGATAGGGAACATGAGGGTTGAAAGGAAAGATGCTCCATGTCCTAATACCCATTTGTGGTGGCACTTAGTCTCTTAAAAGAGATGAAAGTAGTAAATCTTTCTTTTAAGCTAAACAATACTTATACAGAATTTACATATAAATTTATACATAAATTTCTGGAAATTTGATCTGGATATAGCATTAAAATAAAAGCATGCATTAATATATGGGAAAATTACTTTAGATGCAAGCCTATTAAAGCTTCTGTCTGCATATCAAGAAATGCAAATAAACTCTGGACCCCCTGTTTCCAACCTTCTAAATCCAGCACCCAGGATGGAGGGGGTAGGGTTGGCTAACAGGCTGGAGAAAGGAGTGCTGGTGAGGTCACGGGTTTGCATCCTGGGTCTGCTCTGGTTTGCTGAGAGCAGTCTGCTGGGTGGCCACAGGTGCCCTGTCTGTGCGCACACAGGCACTTTTGCTCACAGTGTGCTTATATGACCGTGTGGCGGGAGGGCCATGATGCTGCTGCCCATGGCAACAGTGTGGGATCTCACCGAATTTCCCACCAACTCTATTTTATAGTTGGGGAGATTGTAGCAGAGGGGTTAAGTTATTTGCCCAAGATCCTACATCTTGTTGCCAGAATTGACTCCAGGTAACATTACTCCAGAGGGCAACCTTTTAACCCTCACAGCAGAGTGCCTCCCGAGTGAAAGCAAATCTCTGTCTATTATTTAAAAAACAATTAAATGTGCATGTGGGTCTGCAGGGATATTATTAAATAACAAATCGGACATAATTTTTGGGCACATTACAAGTTGTCTGTTATTTGCCTCGTGGTGAAAATGTTAGTCCCATATGAAATCTTTGCTGTCTGGTTTTACCCAAGGAGAAATATGAGCTTTTGCCTCAAGGATTATAGCCCAGATTCCTGACTTTTCTCTCACTTCTAGACTCTTCTTTTCTCCCCCCTTACCCTCAACCCAAGCCAGCAGGGGGCACAAACTATCAGCTATTTACCTTGGAAGTTTTAAGGCTCCAGTTTTGGGGATATAAGTAAATATTAGTCCAATATCTTTAGGGGTCCAGCTAGGGGTAGACTAACACAAATATGAGGTCTCTGCGTGTCCTCAGTTCCGTTTCACAGGTCAGCTCTACTTCCTCTAGTTCTGGCAAGAGTCTCACCCATGGGCCTTTTGGTCTTGAGAAACAGTTCCCTTTCTATTTGGGTTCTAGGATCAGGGGTTAGTTTCAGTAGGAACTGTTGTCTTCACCCTGTACCTTCCCCTGCAGAATCACTCAGACGTAGATGCTCCCTTTCAGGGAACTAGCATTGATTCCCCTCTCCACTTGCTCTCTTCTCTCTTCGCAGCCTCTTCATGGCTGCTCCCTGAAATCCCTCTCATTTGTTATTTTTCTGAAGGTCTCCTAGGTGGATGCTACAGGATGCTCCAAGACCTCCACCAGGATCACCATTGTCTCTGTTTACTGTATCAGTGAGGGTTAGTAACAGTGAACAGTGTCCATTTTACTTAGTTTAAGCAGAAAGGGACTTATTACAAGGTGTTCAATGTCTTGCAGATCAACTGGAGGGCGGAAGAAACTAAGTCCCAGCTGAGCTTTCGGTAATGACCCCCAAAGCCACACCACAGACCTGGGTTGACAAGGGAACCACCGCTGCTGCCAGAATCAGGAGGCTGTGGAATTAGAAAGCCACCTGCCTACTGGGAAGCCACAGTGACAGCTGCTCAGCTTTAGAATCATGCCACCTCTGTCGTGATCTGTACCTTGCCTCTTGACAACTATGTATATAGGGCTGTGACCTGAGGACCTCTGTTACAACTGTCATAGAAAAAAACAAATGTATCACAACTGCTCTTACTGGTAGGGGCAGCAGAAGCACGGTTCCTGCCTCACAATTGTTTACTTCTGTCTTCCAAATTTGGTATGCTGCATCTGATCGGCACAATCTGAGTCATATATCTGGAACCCTAGCTGAAAGAGAGCCTGGGAAATAGAGTTTTTAGCTTTCTGGTGTAGGAAGAGATTGGAATAGCTACTTTTTTCTTTTTCTTTCTTTTTTTTTTTTTGGTAATTTAATTATTTTGTTGAGGTCATATTGGCTGGAATAGCTACTAAATGAGCCAAGCCAAATATCTGCTACATTTGCTGAGTCTGAAGTTGCTTCACTTTAACTCCTGCTCTCTGTTCCTGGACCCTCACTTCTCCTTCAGGTAATGGCCCAAGGACTGATGTGTTCTGTCTTCTCATTATAAACCCTAATTTCGGTCCAGTCACTCTGGTCCCAGCTACAGTTGGGTTATGCCATTCAATCAGTATTTACCGTGTTCTCCCATGCGCACTCCCTTGACCATCTCCTTCACTCATGACTCCCAAGTCTGTCTCCAGCTTTAACCTTGACCTTTCTCTAAGCTCCAGGCCTGTATTACTATTCTCCTCCTCAAGAATGTCCCACCAGATCTCCAAAATAAATATATCCCCAGGAAACAGCCCCTCATCCCACTTTCCAAAACAACTCATCTTCTAAGATTTCTGATTGACAATTTTCAAATTGGTTCATGTTCAAATTCATCTGAGTTCCCTCCTTCTTTACTCCCCAATTCCATCACTGCTAGTTCCATTTCCGTGCTGTCAGCCAGTTTTTACTCTTACTTCTCCTTTCTTTTCCCACTTTCGTCTTTCTGGTTGAAGCCTTCATTATCTCTCAACTCCCATTTCATGGTCTTTGTGGCAGACTGTATTTTCCAGAGATGAGCCCAACAATATCTCTCATCCCACAATCTGGCTGGCCTTAGTGACTTGCTTATAACCAAAAGAATGCAGCAGAAGTGACTTCCAAGGCTAGGTCAGTAAAAGCCAAGTGGCCCTACCTGCTTCTCTTGGAATGCTCACTCTCAAGAGTGTTGCCTTTGGACCTCTCCCTCTTGTAACCCGGCTGTGAGAAGCCCAAGCCACGTAAGAGGCTGCCTAGATGTGCTCTGGCCAACAGTCCCAGTGAAGATAGCCTTTGAGTCATCCCAGCCAGGAGCCAACATGTGAGTGAAGAAGCCTGTGGGTGACTCCAGCCCCAGCTGTTTGAGTCACTCTAGCTGAGGCGCCAGACGTCAGGAAGGAGGGATGAGCCATCCTCTCGGTGCTCTGTACAAATTCTTGACCCAGAAAATCCATGAGCACGATGAAATGGCTGTTGTTTTACTCCACTCAGTGTAGGGTGGTTTCTTATACAGCAATAGGTAATCAAAACAGCCCTCAAATCCATGTTGCACATTATCTGATGATTACCTTTCTAACACATGGAGCACCTCAAATTTTTAAACTTGCTCAGAAACCTTAAATGCCTACTCACTGACTATGGAATTAACTGTATGTTTTCTGGGCTTGCATTCAAGATGGTGCATAGTTTTGAATCTTCCTACCTTATCTTCCATTTCATTCTACCTTTCATTCCAGTCTTACCAGATAGTAAATCTTCACTTGGCCAAGCCTGAAGCTTTCCTACCTCCGTGAACTTTCACAAGCACTGGCCTTTGCTTGGAATTTTCATTTTCTGTATCTATCAAACTGCTACCTCTCCTCGCTAAAGCCCAGCTCAAATCTCACATCTTCTAAGACTCTGCTGTCCAATATGGTAGCCAATGGCCACACGTGACTATTTACATTTAAAGTTAAAATGATTAAATTGAAAATTCAGTTCATTTCAGTGCTCAGGAGCCACGTCCTGCTGGACAGCACCGCTCTAAGAAGCCTTCTTAGCTTTCCCTTTTCCAATTAATCTCTCCCACAGAACCTTAAACTGCAATTTTAGCAATTTTGATCTGGCTGATATTTTGAAGGTCATGTAATCCAATACCGTAAAATGACAGATGCATCTTGGCTTTCCGCTATTCTAGTGCACTGCTCTGTGGGTGGTAGGTGGGCTCAAACATTTATTGAGTTGCAAGGAGGCACAGATGAATCTATCCGTACTAAGGGGTTTGGGTTAAATGACCTCTTAGGGCCTTTTCCAGTAAAATATTCAACAAATAACCAATTGTATGTCTTCAACAATAAATAACCTCCCGGGGGAGCTATTTCTCAAGTCACAAGTGACTTGGGAGGAAAGTCTCCAGAGGGGCGTCCAGCCTTTTTTCCTTCTCTCCAGCAGCTCACCGTTCTAGGGATTTAATTATTTTGGAGTGTGCGTGTGCGTTTTCTCCCAAAGTATGCCAATTTTTGCCCAGTCCTCATGACATCTTAATCTACATGCCAACTCTACATACCATCGAACCAAGGAGGAGTGTTCTTTGCACTGTCCCTTCACTGACCAAGGAGGACATGGAACAGCCAATTTCCAGACCGGTGAAATTCCATTCAGTTTAAGAAAAGGTTATCATCAGTCCTCAAATTATTAAGTTCACACAAATGAAGCACATAAAACTAAATTCTAAAATCAAAGTTAATCATCTGAATTTTCACTTGTACATAAAGGGCAGTCAGGCACGTGGTGGGGTCGTCATGTGGTGGCCAGCCTTCTACAAGCCCCATAAAAGAGATGAGGTCTGATGCTGTTTCTGTGTGGCGCTGCCTGTGCATGTTCACAGTTGATTGTTATCATTTCCCTTCACTCCTAACCACAGAGTGAAACTCCGATTAAACCTGCAACATTTTTGAGGTTAATATTTACTTAGCCTAAACATTCTATTTTAAATATAAAACCTGGATTCTGTACCAGAAGCACTTTTTCAGTTACTCAGTACCTTTTCTTCTATCTGACACTAATAAATGGGAAATTTATTTACCTGTTTCTGGAATAGATGCTGAAAATTGGGGCATTGCTGCCTGGTTTTGGATTCACTGACTTTTGAATACCTTTGGGGCACTCTCCTAACTTAGCTGACCCTTTAGAACAATTATTATTTCATCCATAATGGCAATATGTTATGCTTATTTCGTTAGGATGGGTGTGATTTTTTTTTTCTCTTTTTGGTGAGGAAGATTGGCCCTCAGCTAACATCTGTAGCCAATCTTCCTCTTTTTGCTTGAGGAAGATTGTTGCTGAGCTAATTGTCTTCCTCTATTTTGTATGTGGGATGCCACCACAGCATGGCTTGAGCGGTATGTAGGTCCATGGCCGGGATCTGAACCGCTGAACCCCAGGCCACCAAAGCGGAGACTGAGAACTTAACCACTACACCACCAGCCAGCTCCAGGATGGATTTTTAAGCTGCAGAAAGCATTAATTTTGCTTGATAGTTTAGAAAGGTGCCCTCAGGTCCCAGCATCATTATGAAGTGCTTTAGATAGATGCCTGAAACCCCAGCCCTGAGAGGCCCCAGGGTTGGTAGGTCACCCTCCCACTCCCATGGGCCTCCTGAGGCAACGGCATCTTTGTCTGTGTTTACCAGGGAGTGTCTGCCAAGTGGGCAGCGCCCTGGACTCCCACCCTGGCCCCAGGAGAGGGTTTTATAACTTTCCAGTCATTTGCCTTAACGGAGATGCTATTCTTCAGACTTCAACAACTTAAGAAAACAATGGCTTAAATTTAAGTCTGAAAGCAAGAACTATATAGAATACCCGTGTGTGTTTTGTTCTCCACAAACCTAATTAACATTGACGAAACTACATATTGCTCTGCTCCCTTGGCATAATGTGAAGAGGTAACACCATTTTCTTCGGAAGGCAATATAGGGAGACACGGAGTTCTTTAACTTTCCTATTTTGATTGCAAAATAGTAAGAAGTCCAGCCCCCTGTGTGTGCAAATGGCATAGCTGTGTGACACTGAGCAAAGCTCTTGACCACTCTGGGCCTCATTTTCTTCACCTGTGTAATAAGGGATGTGTTCTTTTTGCTTCTGCTTTTCTTTCTTTCTGGTTTCCAATGCACAGGAATAACCCTTCTTTTTGGATATATTAAATTTGAGAAGCTTTTTAAAAAAAGTTTTAATTGTGACAAAAAACACAACATAAAATTTACCATCTTAATTATTTTAAATGTACAGTTTAGTAGTGGTAAGTATATTCACATTGTTGTGCAGCCAATCTCCAGAACTTTTTTATCTTGCAAAACTGAAGCTCTGTGGCCATTGAACAACAATACCCCATCTCCCCAGCCTTTGGCACCCACCACTCCACTTTCTCTTTCTGAGTTTGACTGCTCTAGGTACCTCATTTAAGTGGAATCATACAGTATTTGTCTTTCTGTGACTGGCTTGTTTCACTCAGCATAATGTCCTCCAGGTTCATCCGTGTTGTAGCGTGTGTCAAGATTCTCTTCCTTTTAAAGTCTGAAGTGATGACACTTTTCTTTTTTAAAGAAACGTTGTTTCTGAAGGTAGTTAGGATCATAAACTTTCAGAGTAGAGACAGGCCTGGAAATTCAGTCTATTCTTCTACAGATGTGGACCCTGAGGCCCAGAGAAGGTGAGTGACTCACGCAAGGTCACCCAGCAGTTGGTGTGGGAGTCTGGGCCAGAACTCAGGCTCTCTGGACTGACAGCACAAGAACTCTTTCTACCACAGGAGACGAGGGGCTGCATTTCAGGACATTCGAAAAGTAGGCTTACGGGGTTTAAGATAGCATTAGGCAGAAGGGAAAATAGCATCAGCTGTGCTGGGAAACAAAATGTGCACCTGGGAATGCGGGGTGGAGCTGGGAAGAAGTTAGGGTACGAGGAAGGGACAGGAGAGAAGGGGGAGCGGGAAGACTGATATGGGGAGGGGGCAGTGAATGGGGGAAGGGGACTAGTGGGGGCAGAGAGCCAAGAGGGAGAGGAGAGGGAGGGAGAGGAGCCAGCCGGATGGGAGCTCAGTGATGGTGTAAGACCCAGGTCCTAAGAGGGGCGAGTGAATAAAAACTGTACATCCCCCTGCCCTGGAGCCACTAAGTCAAGCTGACTTCAGGTCAGCTGAGTTTAGCGAAAAATCACGGAGTCCTCTATTGTCTCCCAGCCCCACCTGTCCTCTTGGAATACCTGAAAATAGGACAAAGGCTTTAAGTCTTTTTTTTTTTTTTGAGGAAGATTAGCCCTGAGCTAACTGCTGCCAATCCTCCTCTTTTTGCTGAGAAAGACTGGCCCTGAGCTAACACCCATGCCCATCTTCCTCTACTTTATATGTGGGACGCCTACCACAGCATGGCTTGACAAGCGGTGCCCTGTCCACACCCGGGATCCGAACCAGCGAACCCCAGGCCCCCTGAAGCGGAATTTGTGGACTTAACCGCTGTGCCCCGCCCCCGCCCCCAAAGGCTTTAAATCTTAAATTGCAAACACCTAGTTAGGGTAATGCATTGATGGACCCTCTGCCCATTCACGTATAATCAACCCACCCTTCAACAAACGTAAGTGATTTTATCAGAAACCCTCCTGGGGGCAGGGAGTGAGCAGAACAGGTTGGTTTCAGGAATTGCTAAAAAGGGCGCTATTCCTGCAGGAGAGAGCAGAAGGGGGAAGCCCAGAGCAGGGACGCCATGCGCTCGCCCTGGACTCGCCTCACTTGCCTGCGGTTGCCAGGGCCCTGGGTGTTTGAAGGCAGACCTGCCTTGACTAGGACAATGAATGCGGACCCAGAGGTTCACCTGATTTATGAAGATTTTACTTTTTCCTCTTAGTTAATTCCTTTCACAAGGGAACTTTGTCCCAGATGACTCATCAACATCGGTATCAGGCAACATGTGTTACATAATACGTATGTTTTGTAAATACCCAGAATGTATTTGCACCCCCCTGGGAACTCTAATTTGATGTTCATTTATTTTGGGAGTCTTTGTTTTCCAAGAACTAATTCTTCAAAGACTTGCAGAAGAGAGCTGAAGCCATCTTGAAGGTGGACACAATTTTTTTTCTCTCCCCTGCTCTAACTCCTGGCTGGCTATAAAGCTGCAAGGCTCATTACCATATCAAACAAAGAGAAGGCAGGAAAATACTCCCCTGATCGACATAAAAAGACACATTACTGGAGATTTTCTAAGAACTTGTTTTTATGGCCAAAATTAGCAAATTATTCACAGTAATAGGTGAGTCGGATGACAATAGTGTTTAAGAGAACAAAGCTGCTCGTCAGGACTCCGACCCCAAATCCGCCCTGGGGCGGCTCCCCAGCTGCCAGAACATCTCTGTGCACAGACAGCCAAGAGGCCATAAAAAAGAAAAAGAGGCAGCCAGCAAGTCTGCCACGTACCCAGATGCAGCTACCAGAAAATGCATTCCAGGGCTCACTCCTGCAGCTGCCCAGAAGGCTCTGTGGGTGGCCACAGTGTAACGTGGGGGCACACGTGGTTCCCATCTCAATAGCGGTCCCAGGGAACCTGGGACCTGGGGAGCTTCTGACGCCCAATATCTATTTCCTTTCTTGATTGGAAACTCTTGGAGGTTTTGGAGATGTTCAGCGGAAATCTGAGCTGCCAGCTGCCAAGCATAAGTGCTTGATTTTTTGACCTGCACTGAATCAATACCAATTTAATAACCCCTTTGGAAATGTTAACGTACATGGGGTTGCAAGGTGGTGAAAACACACTTGGCACCTTTCTGCGTGAGATCTGTCCTAGAGACAGTTTATCACATGGTAAACGAGCGTTGGCTCTGGGACTCAGTGACACTTCCTACGTGGCTGTGGTAAAAAGACTACAACACAGACAAGACCTTGGAACTGGACCTGCTAACTGGGGCCTCCAGAAGGGGAAGAAAGCCTTAACACAACACCTGGAATCCATCTGTGGGCATCTGGGCTCAGACTTGCAGAGGTAACGTCAGCAAGGAGCCTGGCTGAACGAGCAAATTGGGAATTTAATGCTGCTGCTTGCTGATCATTCTCTCTGCTTTAGGACACCCTCCTCCTCCTCATAATTAACGAGGATCTGTCGTGTCCTGGCCTCTCAGGGATATGGACATGTCCTCTGCCAGGTGACAGCTGGGGAATCTCCTAACGTCTTACATTCTATTAGGGGCACTTGAAGACAGTATCTCAACTCAAAAGAGTGCCTCCCACCATAGGATTCCAGGCACTGGCTCAGAGGGACTCAACTCTGGCTGCAGGTGAGAATCATTTAGGGAACTTTTCAAACTTACTGATATTCAGACCCCACCCAGACTCATTAAATCAGAATCTGTGAGGCCCAGGCACTGACATTTAAAAAAACTTTTTATTTAGAAATAATTACAGCTTCACAGGAACCTGCAAAAATAGTGCAGAGATGCCCCCTGTACCCTTCCCCCAATGCTTACATAAGCATAGTACATACAACCAGAAAAGCGACACTGGTACAGTGTGTGTGTATAGTTCTATGTGTGGGTTTCCGCCACCACAATCAAGATACCGAACTATTTCATCATTGTGAGGCCCCTTCATGCGACCCTTTAGAGTCACACCCAGCCCCCACACCTCACCACTCCCAACCCCTGGCAACCACTAATCTGCTCTTCACCTCTCTAATTTTGTCATTATGAGAATGTTATATAAATGGAGTCATACAGTATGTGGCCTCCTGGGACTGACTTTTCTCACTCAGCATCATGCCCTTGAGATCCATTCAAGTTGCTGCATTTACCAATAGTCTGTTCCTTGTTATTGCTCAATAGTATTCCACTGTGTGGACATAACACAGTTCATCCATCCACTTCTTGAAGGACATATAGGTTGTTTCCAGTTTTTGGTTATTACAGATAAGGCTGCTATGAGGACATAAGCTTTCATTTTTCTGAGATAATTTTTTAAAAATCCTTCCAGGTCATTCCAATAGGCAACAGGGCTAAGAACTCGTGTACTAGGGGAAGGTGAAAAAATGGCTACCAAGCGTCTCAAACATTTATTAAATACTCTGTGTGACACTGTGCTGTGTGGTAGGGAGTCTAGCAGAGTAAGAGTGAGCGTGGGTGCTGGTCAGACTAACCTGGGCTCAAATTCTGGCTCTCCTACTTTATGGCTTGACCTCTCTATGCCTCAGTGGCTCATCTATGAAATGGAACAGTAACACCAGCCTCATAGCTCATTACTGTGAGCGTGCCATGACTATTGCTATGGACTGAGCATTTGTGTACCCCCAAATCCCTATGTGGAAGCCCTAATGCCCGATGTGATGGTATTTGGAGGCGAGGTCTTTAGGAGGTAATTAGGTTTGGATGAGGTTGTGAGGGTGGAGCCCCCATGATGGAATTACTGCTCCTATAAGAAGAGACCAGAGAACTTGCTCTCTCCTTCTCTCGGCCGTGTGAGGGTACAGCCAGACAGCGACCCTCAGCAAACCAGGAAGAGAGCTCTCCAGGAACAGAATCGGCGAGCATCTTGATCTTAGATGTGGCCACTCTCCAGAGCTGTGAGAAATACATTTCTGATGTTTAAGCCTCTCAGTCTATGGTATTCTGTTATAGCCGCCGGAGCTGACTAAGATAAATGTAATTCAAGTATAATTCGCGTAGAAGCTTAGCACATATTAATAGCTCAATAAATGTTAGTACTTATGTTTGTGCTGGGAACTGAACCTAGGTCACATCAGTTCCTGCTTAGATCTTCTCAGTGGCTATTACAACGTCTCCCCTCAGATCCTACCCACGAGCCTTAGTGATCTTACACAGTGATTTCCTGCTGTGGACCTTTGGCTTGTGCTGAGTGCCGAGGTGACGGCGGGTGGCACTATCTCCTGAGAGCCTTCCACTGGTTTCTGCTCCTCCTCTGAGTTCCACAACATCCTAGCTTACCCATCTCTCTTATGACACTTTCTGCTGGATATTGGAATTGCCTCTCAATGTGGCTGCCTCTATTGTATGTACCCTTTGGGCTCATCACGGTTCCTTGGCGTCTCCTGCTCATCATTGAGTCTCCAGTACCCAGCATGGTGCTTGTCAGTAGAGCCTCATAAAACATACGTTGAATGAAAGAACAAATGAGTGACCCAAGGATCCTGTTATTGTGTGTGGCAGGAAAGGACTTAGCCCCAGTTAGTTCCCTGAGAGGGTCCTGATGGTCTCTTCATTCAGGGTGGTCGAGGCTTGGGGAGCCTGGGCAGAAAGCAGAGCCTTGAGTTAGCCACAAACTCACCGTTGGGAGTTTCAAGGTTATGTGGGTCATACATCATATGATGAGCCCTCGGAGTAAACATGACAGGCTGGGGGGACACAAACAAGGGCACCAACACAAGCATCACGAAAGCTGTCAGAGCGGAAAGAGCCAGGACTTAAAATTAGAAGAGGCAAGTTCAAGCTGTGTGACTTGGAGTAAATCAAGCAACCTCTCAGTGCCTGGGTTTATTTATCTGTAAAATGAGGAAAACAAGTGGTGTTATACCTTAGTCAAGGATTCTGGAGCCAGACTGCCTCGGTGTGAATCCAAACTCTGCCACTTACTACTTTGTGACCTTGGATGCTTTACTTAACCTCTCTGTGCCTCATTTTCTCATCTGTAATGTGGGGATAATAATAGTGCATACCTTATAGTGTTATGATGATTAAAACAGTTCATAAATGTAAAGAGCTTGGAACAATGCCCAAAATTAATGTTAATCAAAAATTTAAAACTACCTAAATAAATACAAGGAGAATAAAAGCTTGTTGTGAGAATCAAACAAAAGGAAACCAAAGCCATGTCGCCTATGATTCTGGCAGGGCTTCCTGATAAAGATTTTGCTTGCTATTTTAGCCTGTGTTCAAAATTCCACACTCTGATCAGTATCTGGAAAATAGTGAGGCTGTAACAGGGAGCCGCTGGACACCATGCAATCGATCCGCTCAGGAGGGACCAGAAGTTGCTACCATCTGATGTCTGTCTTGTGGCCGCATGAAAGGAGCTGGGGGTATAAGCCTAGTTCCTAGTGGACAGGTGTTTGAAACCCAGAGCCATCCTTACGATTGGCACCCTTGGTGAGGTCTCTGCAGACAGGCAAGGATTAAGTCAAGGGGAGACCAAATTGCTCTTCCACCCGGAGCTGGTGGCCCCAGCAGGGCAGGGCTGAGGCTCAGTGACAGAAACTGGGCAACCAGAGTTAAAACCTTCATTGTTGTCTACGCTCTGCTTTGCAGAGAAATCTCAAGTTCTGGTCCCCAGGGCAGTCAATCCAACAACTTTCATAGATACTGTCATATGCACATTTTACTTCCATCTGGCCACAACTGTTTCAAAGAATTGGATGCATCGCTTTTATTATCAAAAGGATAATATAATTAATGCAAAGTTTTAGGCTCTGAATTATGCTGTCAGAAATGAAATAAAAAAGCAGTGCCCTGAACATTACCTTTTCTTTAGAAGTTTAAATTTCAGTCAAAGAAAAAATGCTGGGAAGGAAAGGAGTTTTGAAGTATCTTATTCTTGTTTTCTATTAAGAGTTCAGCTTTAGAGTATTGATTTTTATTGTATATACAGATTTTCAGAACCCAAGTAGAGTGTATAGCCAAAATTAACAACATAATAAGAAAATATCTTCCTCTGCAATTGGAAAAACATAAGCATGTTTATGCTTATGAGATGATTGCATCTGTGGAACAATCTCTCAGACTACCAAGAAATTATTTGCAAATGTGGCTGATGAAACTGATGTTTCTGGCAACTCTCATCTGGATGTATGACTAACAGGATGCGCAGTATTCTAATTATTCGTGTTTTGCTCGCCCTGAGACAATGTCCTAAGGTCAGAGGATCATGGTGACTGAGGCAGAAACTTTGAAGGAGACAGTATTTGTCAGTTATGAGAAGATGGTGCTCAGGCAGCCTGATGCAAGCAGTCCTGCCTTTTAGGAAAACATCCCCCTGGGCAGGGGGCATTGATGCATCTGGTGCACCAGGCCATCCTAACTCCACACCCTCTCCCTTGTGACAGACTCTCTTTGGAGAGTGTGACTCAGCACAACTCCTGGGCCCCACCCTCAGAGACTCTGCTCAGTAAGCTTGGAATAGAGTAAGTGTGGGGCTCTGCAAGGACTATGCCTGGCCTGCCACAGTCATACTGTGGGTGCTTCTCAGCCAGCACTTTGAGAAATGTGTTCACCGCTCATCTAACTCATTGACTTCATCCTCCCCAGTCATCTTAACTTAATCTTCTTCAAGTTTGCTTATTAGATTTCCTTACTGACAATGAATTGGTATCCTGTTTTATAAATCTGTCTTCTGTAAGATTAGGTAGACAGAGGTTTCAACTTGCTTTAAGGCCTAGGAGTTCAGCAGAGGTGCGTTAGGGTGTATGGGGTTGGAGAGCGAGAACAGGAAGAGCTAGGGCCCTCCCTCTGTGTTTCATAGACTTTGGTGACTTCAAAGGAAAGGCTCTTGAGTTAAAACATTGTGAAAACTGACATACTTCTCAGTCTTCCAGAGGCCGACCATCCCTTGATGGATTGACTAAACTGAGTTGAACTTGTGAAGCTGAGGCTGTACCCCTTGACAGGTGGTGACCCGACAAAGGTGCAGGCTCCAATGAAGCTTGGTCTGAATCATCTAAGTTTTCTTTCACAATAGTAATCCACTTCCTGCTCTCACACAGTCCCTTTTCCTTATTTGTTGAAAATTCAAATGAAAACATAAAAGTAAACTTAAACCTGATCATCTGTAATCTCACCCTCCCAGTACATCTCTAGTCATCTTCATACCTATTACCTCTCATGTTCCCATATATTTTATTACATTGTTGAAACTATAATCTACATCATATATATTTATCCTGCCATTCTTGCTTAATATTTTACCATAAACGTTTTCCCACCTTTCGCCATAATTAAGGATTTTAATTTCTAATAGTGGCATAATAGTTCATTATAATGATATGCCATAATTTTTAAATTATCTTAATAAAGAAGTTTATAAGACCTTTCCTCTGGATGACTGATGGAGAGTCCATTCCTAGAACCTTTTAACAGGAAACAGAATGATTTAAAACAAGATTGGACAATGTTAAAAAGATTACACAGAAAAGCATTTTGCATTCGAGAATGAATTAAACTATAATTAGGTTTCTTCAAATATAAATAATACAAATTCCTAGTGAAGTGAAAAGAGCCAGTTACTTTCTTCCCTTAAACATTTCCTTGCTTTAATAACAACTATTAAATGTTCAGCACAGAAAGACAACCATTGCCAAACTTCTAGTATATTTCTTTCTAATATTTTTCATGGCTACATAGACTTATTTTAAAATTGAAAGTAGTGTTGTTTTATACTTTTTTACAGCCAGGCTTCCTTTTCTATCTTTTTGAGCCATTTTAAAGACCATACTATACTATTTCATTGTATGGCTAGACCATAATATACCTAATTAATGCCCTACTACTGAACATTTAAATTATTTCCAGTTTTGTGTTATTATATACAAGGCTGCAAAAAACACTTTGCACATATCTCAGACTATTCTCTCAGGACACATTCCTGTAGGGGTATAGCTATTCCTATGAGGCGTGAGGAGTAAGCACTGTTTTAAGCCTTTTGATGTAGATATTCAGGTTGCAGGCCAAGAAGCCCATGCTGATTTTTACTCCTACTGGCAGAGTTTGAGAGGACACATTTCCCTGTATTCTTACTAACACTGAGCACTTTATTTAAGAAAAAAATTGCCATTCTGAAAGTAAAAATGGTATTTTGTTTGTAATCTGTTTTATTAACAGTGAGTTTGACCACTTCGTATCAATTTGTATTCTTGTATGAATTGCCTGTGCATGCCTCTTCTCTTCGTTTCTTTTTTGGGATGCTTTTCTTTTTCTTAGTAGCTTGTGGGAGCTCATTCTAGTTTTTGAAGGCAAGACTACAATGTCTTGATATCTACTGTACTCAGTGCATCAGAGCAGTCAATACATATTTGTTGAATGAAAAAATAGGAAGGATATTAGCCTTTATATATGCAACAGACATTATTTCTAGCTTATACCTGCAATTTAATATTTTTTTGCAAATTATGCACAATGCAAAACTTACCATTTTAACCATTTTCAAGTGTACAGTTCAGTGTATTCATATTGTTGTGCAAACATCACCACCATCCATCTCCAGAACTTTTTCATCTTCCCAAACTGAAACCTTTTACCCATTAAACAATGACTTCTCATTTTCCCAGTGCAATTTAATTTTATTTCATGGAGTCTTTGACATGGAGAGCCTTTAAATTTGTATGTAGTTAAATGCATTATTCTTTTTCCTCTAGGTTGCGTTTGAAATTATGTTTAGGAAAGTCCCCCTATCTGAAAAGTACGGAAACATTCATAAGTATTTTCTCCTAGTTTTTTTATGGGTTCTTTCTTTTTTTTTTTTTTTTTACTTTGAACTCTTTGTTTAATCTATCTAGAATTCTTTTAAAATAAAGCACTAGTTAACGACTGTTGGGAGACAATTCTCCATGTATCTCTTGTGCTGCACATCTCATGAGCAGAGGCACTGACTGCCTTTGTTCTAAACTATCTTTTCAAGGATGTTTGCATAGTGAACAGCCTTGGAAATAGGGACAGTGTCCCCTTAGGAGCAGAGGGCAGGTTGGTAGGTTGTCCAATACAATAAAGATAATGCCTCCGTCCAGGGCAGAGGTCAGGTAGGCTTACCGCCAATTACAAAAGAATGAAGTTCCTTAAGTTTAGGGTTCCTCTCCATAGTACACCCCACTGCATGTGCAAGTATCCTCTGGCCCTCTTTGGATCTTGTGGGAATTGGGGCTCAGGGAACTGGTACAAATGCTGATCTTCTGGCTACTGCTATTGCAGTTTGTGTCTGACCCAGGAGTCTTGTGTCTTGTGCTAACATTCCTGAAACTATGCAGGCTAACTTGTGGATTTACAAGTGAGTAAAACTGTTGACACTCTCACAGTTCTTGACAAAGACTGAACTTTATTTTTTCCAAAAATTTAGCAAATCATCTCAGCATGATTAATTGAATTATTTCCCTACTAATTTGAAATTTCACCTTTATCATAAGAAATACTTAGATATACTTGTGCTTATTTTATATTTTTCTTTTCTGTTCCATTTCCCTACTTGTCTATTCTGGTACCAGTAAAATTCTGTGAGGTTTTTTTGGTTTGATTTTTGTAATTTTATAGCATATTTTAATATCTATGGTAAATATTCTCTTTTCTTCATTTCTCCTCCTTCTTGTTTTCCTTTTTTCCCCCTCCCTGTCACCATCAGCATCTTTTTAGCTCTTCATACCAGATGAATGGTATCTGTTTTGTCCACAATCTATCTATAGTACAGTATCTGTACACAGCAAGTGCTTAATCAATACCTTTTGAATGCTGTTAGTGACATTGAGAACTATTTTGTCAAGTGTTCCATCCCTTATGAATGTTTGTGATGTGAAAATTAAATAGAAACCTCATTTAAAATGTAGCTGGAAGGCCAGAAAACAGAACTGTCACACACGTGCCACTCAGTGCACACTAGAGACCCCGACAGGAAGAGATGTAACTTGCATTTTGACAGGAAGTGATACTACATACTTACTACTCCCACAGAAGGAAGAAATTCCCCCTTGCCCAGCAACAGCTTAGCCAACGGGAGACTGCCGTAGCTCAGCCAATGAAAAGCCACTACACTTTGAACTCCCAGTCTCCTCTAGCCGACTCTTCAGTTTACAACAGCCTCACCCCACTTCATAAAAGAACATTTCTCTCCTTTGTTTCTCCGGACTTGCTGCATGGTTCTCCATAGATTGCATGTCCCAAATTGCAATTCTTTGCTGTTCCTGAATAAACTCATTCTGTTGGTAAAATAACTGGCTGTTTATTTGTTTTAGGTCAACAGTAATAAAGTTAATTATAGCAATTAAACTGGAAATAATAGAATTTTTGCATGCACCTCCAATTTGTTAACTAATTTGTTAAACTATTCATTTAAATGTTAAGAATTTAACTGTTATTCATCATTCAATTTAAGAAGTGAATTTATCCTATTAGAAAATGCCTAATATAAGCATAAAGGGTTCTTGCACCATTTTTTAAAAAAATTCCAGCATTTCCTGGATATTTGGAGAATTCCGAAATTAATGACATTTCCTGACAATCCTAAGGAAATTTAGAGGTCAATATTTACTTATTTATTACCTTTTAATGGCCTTCATTATTTCATCATTCCTAGCTTTTCATTAGAATACAACTTTGCTTTTGTCATTGCTAGGAATGTTACAGTTCACTATTTCAGGAGAGACTTTTTAGTAAAAAAAAAAAAAGATGTCAAATATAGCATTTATTTATAGGCGAGCATTAGGGAAGCAGCATACACATGTAGACTTAGTTTATCGGCAGAACTGCTACTTGGGGGTCGCTGAGATTATTCCTGGGGTCTCGGCTTTGGTCCTTCCTCTTCCACGGGCTACTCTGCTGGTCACTGCTTGGGCTGTGGCCACTGCTGGGGATCTGCCTGGCAGCTGTGAAGGTGAGATGGCCAGACATGGTCGAGGCAGCAACTCTGGATATTTATGTCACTGACAGACAGGGACCCTAACTTTGTTAACCTGAAGACATTTAAAACCCAACTAGTCCCAAATCCCATGTTGTTTACTAATCCCATATGACCTTGGAGTTATTTTTCTTTCAGTAGCATGAAAGTATAATACTCTATAGAGAAACAAATGAATTTTCCAGTATAGCTAAAATCCAAGAATTTTCTCATTCTTCTCTTGTAGTCATGGTGAACTACATTTCTGCATTCTGGAAAATCTGATGAACTGGTGTCAGTATTTAAACTGATTTCCATACCTGTAAGTGGCTCGTAAGACAGAAATAAAGGTAATGAAATCTTGGAGATAGGCACTGGAATTAGTTGACAGGATCTGTTTTCCAGCCATGAGATCAACCTAGTTTTCAGATACAGTGTTAATACTTCTGTTTCTATAAGGTAAAGCTCCATTTCTTTATTTTTTCCCCACTTGAAACTGTTTAGTCCCAATAATTTAGAAAAGCACTCTATAATGTATAATACATATGATTTCTGGAATGATGACACTAGTGAGGGGCTCATGACACCTGTGTGAAGCCAGTGACTGGAAAACAAAAATGATACCATGAAAAGCCAGGGGCTTTGCTAAGGGTGGCCAGGAAGAACTTGCAATTGCTTCTACCTCTTTTCCTTAATGGCTTTCTACGGGAAGCAGAGGGCAAGTCCCTCCTCCCCACATTTAATTGTCACACTCATCTGCAACATTTAGATATTGTTCTAGTTGGATAGACTAAGCCTCAACATTCTGGGGTGGAAGGCCTTATGTTTATAGCATTTCTCTCATTCTTTCCACAGTGAAGAAGTTACGAGGCTATACAAGCTTTAAGAATGCAGGAGTCTTGCCCATCTCGTTCACCGCAGTATCTCCAGCTCCTGGCACGGAGGCTGGCCCATAGTAGGTGCTCATTAAAAATGTGCTGACTGAAGGGTGGTCTGATGTCACAGACTGCAGAAAGTTCCCCCAAAGGAAGAACTTAATTTATCTAAGGCATTTCACAAATCGTGGTAATTGGGGAATTAGAAATGGCATTTTATTAATTTTGGTGACTAGCTCAATAACTGAACTAATTTATTCTAGATGACTGAGCTAACTTATCCCAGGTAGAATTATTCATTATTCCTCTCGCCGTCACCTACCCTTTGCTAACTGTTTAGAAGCCACGCATCACTAGCAGTCCGAGAGGAGGCAAGCTGGAAGCTAAGCAAAAGAGATTTACTAAATACAATGAAAGTTGCATATGCTTTAGGCATCTAAAAAGGTGTGTCTAATTTCTCCTAATTTAAAAAGGGGTTATATTTTATTGTTGCAATTTATTTGAGACAAACACACTAGGATCTGTAATAGGTCTGTGGACAGGACAAAGCTTTGTCAAATGGAAGTAGCTCTTGCTCAACCAGGAATCATGGAAATTTGCAAAAAGGGTTGTGTTTACAGCCAATCAGGGGAGAAGCTTTGTAAATAAACTCTCTTTTCCATAATTGAGAGTTGCCATTTAACTGGTAAAAAAAAAAAAAAAGGCCAATTTTACAAAATATTTTAGGCATATAAGCAAAATCTCTTAGGTCCTGTCCTGAAAATAACTTGACATGAACATTTTTCCTATTCCCTGAGGTCTGGAGCTGGGTTCTGTAATTTACACGACATGATCAGGAGGATTCTGTGCCATTTTAGACTAATTACATAAGTTGGAGGGAATTCACTCCTTCATTCATTTTGACAAAGTATTTACTGTCTATGAGTACTAATTACTAATAAACGTGTAGTTTGCTTCTTTTTGTGATGCTGTGGATAGCTGCCTCACAGTGTGGTTAATTCGTCAATGAGCATTAAACACGGCGTCTCTTTCTGAAAGACCAAAATTAAAATCCCAGCTAAGGACACAATTCCAGAGAAAGACACTGACACAAAATACATTTTGCCAGTAGTTAGTCATCTAATTTGGCAGAGAGGGATTTGTTTTTGTTGCTGCTCCCTTACAAGATACAATGACGATAATATAGTTGATGAGATTTTTTCCCCTTTAACTTTTCCTAATGTTTCCAGGCTTTACTACTTGGCAAAGACAATTCGGGACAGATTTCTTTATTTTCTCCTCTGGCCTAAAACGAAAAACCCCCACTTTCCAAACTGTTACCACCGAAGAGTTTATTAAATGGCTGAAAAAGACAGCTGGTCCCACCATCTGTTAAAATTTTTCAGGGGCCAAATAAAACAGGTTACACCTTTAGCCATGCCAAGTCTTGCAATACCCCCTTCCTCTCACAGCCTGGGGAGGGCTAATCTGAATTTCACGCTCTGATTTTGCTAGTGCTAATGCCTGAGCTGCTTATGTGCGCTTCTCCATGTTGCTTCTATTACCTCTCTTTTTTAGTTACAAAGCTATTTTCACGTTTCAACCAAGCATATTTGCAACTCATTACCTTACACCTCTACAGTCTCTATAGCTACACCGGGTAACTAGAAGGAAATCCACAGATACCTAACTAATTTCTGACTTTTCAAGCAAAAGGGGAGAGCCAAAAGTATGTTTCTGTTGTTTTGCAACCATTTTTCTATAAATGCTAATGGAGGTAATTCAGATTTTGGAACAAAGGCTTAGCTTACCACATACTGCAGGTGTGAAAGGGCTGAAACAAAAGAGATGCTAACCCTAATGGTATTTCTTGTCATTAACAATTCTTTGATGTTCACACTGGAGCCTCCCTTTTATCTTTAGTTTTTCAGCCATCTTTGTTAACACGCAGCTCAATTGAATCTTTTTTTTCACCTCCCCCTGGCCTTTAAAGACATCTGCAAAATGTTTATGTTAAGTTAGCTTCCACTGCATCTTTTAGTACCAAGGCAAAGTAAAATGAGATAAAGCTTGTGAGGTTATTATTAAAACATCAGTAAGTTTCTATCATTAAGCTGAAGGGGAAGATCAATAAAAAAGGAGCACTTAATGTTACTTTAATAAGGATGAGTTTCCTGTAACAGGACTTGGGATTAACTTTGGTATCACTGAAGTGGGCTTTACAATAAGGATGTTGCTGTGAGGAGAAGAGTTTGACTTGCTTTTACCCAAATAAATACTTCACAAATACTTTGAATGTACTTGATCTATTATTTCCTGTTTTATTGAAAGCTTTCGTGATACAGCATATTTTAAGAATATTTGACTGTAGCTTTTTCTTCCCTGTAGATCAGTTCCTGGCAGGCTGCCAAAGCCTTTCTAAGACAAGTTGCCTCTGTCTGTCCATCTGTCCATTTAGGATTGGGGAAGGAGGAGGTGAGATGACAGGGAGTAGAGCTGCAGCTTCAAGAAAAGTTGAACTCTCCTTGATGACAGCAAAATGTAGGGGAACAGTCAACACTACATAATACACCGTCCTAAGCTATTTAGCAGCAGGATCTGCAGCTAGACAGTGGGTGCAAAGTAGAATCATATGTTTCACACCAAAATGGTTCAGCTGATCTTACTATTCGTTAATGTATTTTGCATTGTTTTGAATAAAGCAGAAATGCTTATTAATTGCTTCTGAATTTATACACCTTTCCTTTTAACTGTTGGAGGGGAAGAACTGTTTAGTTAACTGTTTACCCAGTGTTAAATAACAAAAACTCAACGCAGTAGATTTTAAAGATCTGATTGACTTTACTGAACAATTCATGAATTGAGCAGCATCCCATCTAGCAAGTAGAGAGAAGCTCCAACGAGCTGTACAAAATGGAAGGTTTTTAAAGGCAGAGTGGGTGGGACAAGGAAAGAGCAGATTACCTCATCTTTCTTTAGAGGATAGAAACAGACTATGTGGGAGATTACGTCGATGGTGCTGACCAGAAAATTCCAGACTGACTGGTTAAGACCACATTCCTGGGGAAGTTTGTAATTGCAATTAGGTTACGTATTAAGTCTTGGTTTGCTGACGTGGGGCTTAGCACAAGTGACTTCATTTTGGGCCTGTTGTCTCTTTTTTAACAACAGTATAAGTGGGGATCTTTTCTGGCAAGTATTAATTTGGAGCTAGTTTAATACTAGCTTCACAGTACTCCCACAATACTATAGTTCACAGCTATAATAAATGTGGCAACTTCCTCTGCCTTTATATATAGTTCAGCCCCAAATGTCAAATGCTAGGGAGCAGATACTAAGAAAAGATAAAATACAAATTAATGTTAACAATGTATCTATTTTATGATTTTCCTCTCATATTATTTAATAATTCTTAGCATTTATATGATGGTTTTCATCTTCAAAGCACTTTACAAATGTTAGCTAATTAACCACGAGGTAATGAGGCCTGGATAATAATGCTGTAGTAAATTTTCTCTAGCTCAGATTATAAAGTAAAAATGGAAATGTATGTATTCATACTTTTTTTTTTAAATAGCATTAGGTGGTCTTAGAGATTTTGTGAGTCTGAGACTCATGCAATTTATCTCCTATCGATAACTTCCGTCTCTCTGTAAAATATCCTGGGCAATTTAGATGCTCACGGACCGTAAGGATTTTCCCAACTGGCAGGTGGTTGGCAAACTTTCATCTTAGCCTTGTCTGTTCTTATTCTGTTATTTTCACCTTACTCTCTCTCCTCTTGTCCAATAACAGAGAAAGGTCCAAAAGAAAGGACGCTCACTATTAAGAATTAGGGACACATGCGCTGTTTTTCCCCAGATTCTTTCATTTGGCTTTCCCCCCAGTTTTTCTCAAGTCGTTTTGGTTTGTGAATTCACTCACGCTATTTTATACTGCTTCGTATAATGGTGCTAGTGCAGGTAAATTTCATTACTTTAGAATTGGTGTGTATGTGCACTAAGGACAGTTGGTCTGACTTTGTGTAAGGCCTAAGTTATATGATTTTTCAAAAGAAAAGCATACTTTATTCAATATAAAATATTATCATTTGATATAAATGGACTCTAGTAAGGAAAATTAAGTCACTAATAAAAGCATTGTAGTTCATAGCAGACTTACTTTACAAATTAACAAGCACACTGCCTTATGAGAATGAATTACTGCACTCAGGCTCTGCGGGCCGGTCTTATTTTCCTGAACCCTTAATTTGGAAAAGCTACTAATGTTAATCAGACTCTTCTTATTCATGAATAAGATCCTGAAAATTAAGAGAGAATTTTATTTGAAATACTTACAGTCCTATAGACTCTATGTTAGGGCAATTTAATGTAACCAGGACTTATCCGATTCATTAGGTCTTTCTCCTCTTCCTTCCAGGAGTTACAATATTGGGCGACGTCTACATACCCTAAACACAAGCCTGACAAGTAGAGGTTTCAGTCTGGGTCCTCTGTCCTCCTGAGACTTGGGGAACATGTTGATACTATTTAGAAAAATCCACAGGATGGCTGGTGTACAATAGGCTACAATGTCCAGATGATGGATTGAATTTTTTCACTTTTCAGTCTGATATTTTTGACGTCCTGAACACCCAGTTTCACCCTGTCTGCCTTCACAATAATAAATCACCAAAGAGAGGAATCAATTACTAAGATATACTGAACCTGATTCTATAAACGTCTTAGTGATAGGGCCTCTTTACCAAACCAGTGCCTGCTGACAGAGTGTACATAAAATGTACTGTTGTCGTAGGTCTAATTTCTCCCAAAGAAATAAATTATATATTTAACTTGCTATGATATAACTCAATCAACTGGAGCTTACAATATGCTGGTCAGGGAGAAGTGTTTCTATTATAAACCATGACCTCATCCCCAGTCTTTTATTCCTAAGGACACCCTTAGCTTGGTGTGTCATCATGATGGCTCCCGTCTTCAGGTGGGGTGGGGGAGGGGGGTCAGCAAGGAGGAGAAACAAAATCAAAACCAATCCTTAATGTCAGCGACACCTACTCTCCCCTTTCCTGTTTGCAGGGGGAAAGGAGTGAACCCCAGTGAGGAAGGGGAGTGAACCAAGTGCTTTCATAGTATTCCAATGAAATCTCTCAAACTCTTCTTCACTTACTGATTTTGCTTCTGTTGAGATGATCACCACCACATATAACAAGTAACCAACCTGATCCAAAATGCATAGGTTAGTCTGCAGTTAGTTAAAAATATACTGCCAGAGGGGCTGGCCCTGTGGTGTAGCAGTTAAGTTTTCGCGTTCCACTTCAGTGGCCTGAGGTTCACTGGTTTGGATCCTGGGCATGGACCTATGCACCACTTATCAAGCCATGTTGTGGCAGGTGTCCCATATATAAAGTAGAGGAAGATCGGCATGGATGTTAGCTCACGGCCAATCTTCCTCAGCAAAAAAAAAAAAAAAAAAAAGAGGTGGATTGGTGGCAAATGTTAGTTCAGGGCTAATCTTCCTCAGGAAAAAAAAGTACTACCAGAAATATACTGTGAGGCTTTACAAAACTTTGGAATCTTGTAGTTATGAGATGAGAATAGTTTCTTACTATATTTAGCTGGCATGTATAAATATTGGGGAAAGGTGTAAATTTGCTAATAATTAAAAGAAAAGTTGTTAAGTCACCCAGGCATATTATACATATGGAAACTAAAGATGTTAGAATACAGGGTCGGCCCCATGGCCAAGTGGTTGAGTTCATGCACTCTGCTTCGGCAGCCCAGGGCTTCACTGGTTCAGACCCTGGGCGTGGACATGGCGCTGCTCATCAGACCATGCTGAGGTGGCATCCCACATGCCACAACTAGAAGCACCCACAACTGAAAGTACACAACTATGTACCGGAGGGCTTTGGGGAGAAAAAGGAAAAAATAAAATCTTTAAAAAACCCCCAAAAAACCTCACATCCAAATCTGGGAGTGAATGTAGGATGCTGGATTTCAGGACATAAAGTTTCAGGATTTCAAGCTGGTTCAGGAAAAGTCAAGGAACTAGTGATTGAGGGTCCTTGGACACCCAGGCCTAGGCCACGTGGAGAAGCCCAAAGCCCTCAGTCCAGAGATGAGGAAACCACGGTTTTGCAGGGATTCCTGCCCTGCTCTTCCCTCTCCAGCCCCTTCAGTCATGTTTCCTCTCCTCTTTTTTGAAGGGTGCTTGGAGAGCTGTTAAACATTCCCTACTATCTTCCTTCTTCCCACAGTTACTGATCAATACACGGTTCACTAGATAGGATTACTTCACTGGCTCATATTCCATCGTTCCACTTATATATTATAGTATTAATCACACAACTTAAAAAAGAAAGGCAACAGAACCATATTACTAGGCTTCTGATCTAACGATGTTTCACCAGGCCAAACCTATTTGGTGTCCCCCCAAAATGGGTGGAAAGTGGTTAAAAAAAGTTTTCCCTCCTTTTCTCTGAGTAACAGTCTAGAGCATAGGTTGGCAAACTTTTTCAGTAAAGGGTTAGATAGTAAATATTTTAGACTTTGTGGGCCATAAGGTTTTTATCATAACTACGTAATGCTACATGTAGATGAACGGGTGTGGCTGTGTACCAATAAAATTTTCTCTATAAAAGGAAGCTGTGGGGGGCTGGCCCCGTGGCCGAGTGGTTAAGTTCACGCGCTCTGCTGCAGGTGGCCCAGTGTTTTGTTGGTTCGGATCCTGGGCGCGGACATGGCACTGCTCATCAAACCACGCTGAGGCGGCATCCCACATGCCACAACTAGAAGGACCCACAATGAAGAATATACAACTATGTACTGGGGGGCTTTGGGAAGAAAAAGGAAAAAAATAAAAAATCTTTAAAAAAATAAAGTAGATAGTATTTAAAAAAAAAAAAAAAAAAGGAAGCTGTGGGCCAGATGTGGCCCATACGCTGTCGTGTGTCAACTGTCAGCCTCCTTCCCAGCTCTCTGACCGTGGTCAGGTAATGGAACCTCCCTCAGCTTCCTATTTATGCTTTCTACCTACTTAACATAGCTGGTGTAAAGATTACATAGAAAAATGTTAGTAAAATTTCATTAAATAAATGCATTAAACATTTTTTATTTCAATCATGGCTTTAGATGTCCTCTGATTATATCTATAAGTATCTGCAGAGTCCTTGCAAGGCACTAGGCCTGTGTCAGCATCTTACATATTGGGAGAATTAGTTAGAGAAATATTTTTGCAAAGAAGAACATCTCCTTTCTAAGTAAGTTGTCTGTTCTGTGTGCAAATGAGGCTGGTCCTACATAATATGACATCACTGGGAAGCCTGACAGTTTGGTATAGAAAGCCCAGAATGTAGACTAAACTCACCTAGATTCTTGTCTTTACTCTGTCACTGACTCACTGTGGGACCCCTGGGCAAGCCCCTGGACCTTTGTTCTGTGATCTATAAAAAGAGTGGATGGGCCTAGGTATTTTCTAAGTCTTCTTACTGTTCCAAAATAGAACCTTTGTGTGTACAGCACAGTAATATGTTATTTTTATGTCCCTAAGACTAGCCAGTGACATCCAACCATTTAATATTGTCAAGGGAATGTTACTTGGTAGAAATACTTTTTTTGTTTTTAACATTGTAGGGTAAGTGGCAGTAAGCTACTGTTGTTTTATTCTTGTTCCTCTCATTTTGTTTTGAACCATACGCGGCCCAGGAAAACCACAAGAGTGTGTGAAAGAAGAAAACATTCTATGAGACTCAAAAGACTAGCATTCTTTCCCGTCATTGATCAAGGGACTGGTTTGGAGAACAGTGAATACCAGAAGTTTACATAAGTGGGAAGCATTACCAAACTAAATAAATAAGCATGGGCTCTCCCCCAACACCCATTTTATTTGCAGGTTGTCACTGGTTCATGTATGAATGTGTAAACGCACAAAATCCTTCTTTACCTTTAATGTAAGTTGAGTGTACCGAAAACCTGATTTGGCTAGGCACTTCAGTAAAAACAGTCAAATTGGTGTTTACAAATGGACACAGTCTGAACTGATGGCCAGGTCAGTCATTCAACCAATTAACCTGATCAATAACCAGTCTGTGACCTTATTGAGAGCTCCTCAATGGATCAAATGATTCAAATAACTGGGTGAGATTGGATATAGTATTATGAGTGAGCCAGGAATACAAATAAGAAAATGTGTAAAAGGAAATATCTCAACATCACTTTAAAATTTCTACCTCACACAAATTTGACTGAGGATAAAGACTAATATAATTCAATAATTCAAGTCTCTTTCTCTTGAAGGTTAAGCTAACTGTAACCAGGAAAGTGGCAGCAAACACATTATGAAATCCCACAAATCGACATTAGCAGTGTGAAAAACCAACAAACACAGCCCTGGACAAAGCACCTTTCAATGACTGCTTTAATGATTAACAAGTATCTGAAGTCCAGTTACTACACTGATTTTTCACTTTTGAACCTTACCTACTTCATTAACATAAAAAACCTTAATCTCTCCCATCTTCAGTCTAAACCTGATTCCTAATCCTTCTCTTGCCTCTGATTGTTCCCATCCTGAAAATCTGGCCAATCCCACAACCCCCTTGAATTACCTCTCCACCTTTTTCCTTCCTTTTACTATTAAGTTTCTGGAGAAGCAGTCTGCTGCCACAGGAAACTAAAGTGACCGTCCCAGTCATCCATTAGTAAGTCACAGATAAGTTCCAGATCTTAACCCGTTTCTTCTGCACAGGATCATCTTTAATTTATCCTTCTACCCCTTCCTTCTCCAGCCCCTACCATCCAATATGTAAATGATATTTTTGCAGGAGGCTTTAGGTTCACTCTCCTTTCTTTTCTCCTTCCATTACTCTAGCTTAGTCTTCATTACCTCTCGCTGAACTACCACATAAGTCTTCCAAGTGATCTCCTCGCCTCTCACTTCTCCCCTTCACATTACTGCCGACAAGCTCTTTCTAAATCCCAGCTTTCATGGCATTCCTCTGAACAAGATCCCCAGTGGTTTCTTTTTGCCCAGTAAATAGAGAACAAACTCCTCAGCACAGCATTCAAAGTCTTCCACAATCAACTTCTCCACTTTTACTGTTTATATTCTTTGCTTCAGTCAAACCAGAACAGGACCTGAATTTTCCTGCTACTTCAATCTGATTGGGCTCTTCTAGGATATTTTTGGTTGTTCTAGTTGCACAAGGGTGCTTGGAATGGATAGCAGAAGATACTTGCTTCCAGTAATAAAGGACTCAGTAATTCAAACTGCCCTTTCCATGAGGCCAAATAGTAAGTTAGGACAAAAAATCAAGTGTTTAAAATATACCTGATTGAAGGCATTGGAAAACTAGCAAGAGAGTGAAGAAATACTGAACCAAGGCCTAGGAAAAGACAGAAATTCTAAGAGGACAGCTTAGCATTTTGGGCAACTTTTCTTCTGGGAGACATTTGCCAGTTCCAGAAGAGACAACTAAGAAGCTATTAGGCTGAGCAGTGTGGGGCCAAGGAGACAAAAGTGGGAGTCTTGAACACCTACTCCACCAACACACACACACTTTGATTCGGGATCGCAAAGAGCTTTACTCTAGGAGATACTAAACCAGATGTAGATTGCTCTTACAGGGATTGCTGGTCAGTTTCAAACCATCCCAGGCTATGAAGTTGGATTAAAGTGGTCCAAATTTATTCATGCCCCCAGCAAATATTACTGTTTTATGGAGGAAGGGAATATTATCCTGGGCCTCAAATTTTCTTTGCAAATAATTTTGAAAATATAATTTCCAGCATGCAATAAATAATTCCCAATATGAATGAGAACCACCCATAGGAAAACAGCTGGAAACCAAAGAAAGAAGAACTCTACAATTCTAATATTCTAAAATATTATGAAATTAACATATACCACAATTGTGGGAATATAGTCAAGGAGGCATATATAATAGATAGATAGATAGATAGATAGATAGATAGATAGGATATAGATAGTGTTTTAAGGTCCTTGAATTCTTGAATTGTCTAAGAAGAGGGTAAAAGTACCAAGTAATATTAGCTTTTGATCAGTCAGGGGTTCATATTGTAATTTATTGGGTAGCCACAGAGAATGATGAAAGCGTGTATGTACCAAATAATATAGCATTAAAATGTATAAAGAAAAGACATTGACAAAACTAAAAGGAGAAACAGACAAATTCATAATCATAGTGGGAGATTTTAACATCCTTCTCTTAACAACTGATAGAAAAAGCAGGCAAAAAAATCAGTAAGCAGAGAGAAGGTGACAATTAACAAACTTGACCTATTGTGCATATAGAGAAGACTGCAGAATACACTTAATTTTTAAGTATATATAGAATATTTACAACAGTTTTATCCAAAAAATCAGATGCTGGGCCAAAAAGTCTGAACAAATGTCAAAGTCTTGAAATTATACTGAATTTGTTCTCTGGCCATAACACAATTAAACTAGAACTCAACAACAAACAGATAAGGGAAAATCCCTGCACACTTAGAAATTAAAAAGTAAACTTCTGAGAATCTCATGAGTCAAAAAAGGAATCATAATGGATATGTGCAAACATTTTGAACTGAATGATAATAAGAATACTTGTGTGTTGCTGCTAATTCCGTACTTACAGGGAAAATTATAGCTTAAATGAATATATTAGAAAGAAAGTCTTAAATCCCAAGAAATTAGAAAAAATACAGCAAATTATACCAAAGAAAACACATAATAAGCATAAGAGCAAAAGTCAGTGACATAGGAAGCAAATAGGTAAGGAAAAAGATGAACAAATCAAAAGTTGTTGCCCTTAAAACACTCATAAAATTGACAAACCTCACAAGACTGGTCAAGGAAAAAGAGAGAGAACACAAATTATCACTATCACAAAAATGAAAAAGAAGGGGGAAGGCCTGGTGGCGTAGGGGTTAAGTTCATGTGCTCAGCTTCAGTGGCCTGGGGTTCACCTGTTCTGATCCCAGGCATGGACCTATGCACCACTTATCAAGCCATGCTGTGGCAGGTGTCTTACATATAAAATAGAGGAAGATGGGCACAGATGTTAGCTCAGTGACAATCTTCCTCAAGCAAAAAGCGGAAGATTGGCAATAGATGTTAGCTCAGGGCTAATCTTCCTTAACAAAAAAAGAAAAGAAAAGAAAAAGGGGACCTTACTATAGATTCTGCAAAATTAAAAATATCTTAAGAGATATTTTGAAAAATTCTAACCAAATTGGAAAATGTAGAAAAAAATGAACAAATTTCTAGAAAAACAAAACCTACCAAAACTGACACAGGAAGAAATAGAAAACATGAAGACTCATAAGTTAAAAAAAACCTTAATACATAATTAAAGCTTTCTTTGATAATAAAACTGCAGGCACAAATAGCTCCCCTAGTGAACTGAAAAATTTTAAGAAAGAATTAATGTCATTCTTACACAAACTCTTCCAGAGAAAGACAAATTAGATATTATAAGAATTAAAATTTTACATGTTATTTCATCATGAGCATAAATATAAAAAAAATCAAATACAGCAATATGTAAAAGGATAACACAACATGATAGAGTTAAAAGGATAACACAACATGATAGAGTTGTATGTATTGCAAGAACGCAAGGTTGGTTTCACATAAGAAAAACAGCATAACTTATTGTAAATGAGCTTAACATTAACAAAATAAAGCAGAAAAATCATAGGTTATTTAAATAGATAAAAACTAAGCATTTGATAAAATCAAACATCCACTTATAAGGGAAAAAACCCTCTTAGGAGTAGAAAGGAATGGTAGATATCTTAATTAGTGGTAAAATACTGAAAGTTCTCCTTTGAGATTGGGAAAAAGGCAAGAGTCCTAATATTAGCCCTCCTAATCAACTTTGCACTGGAAATCTTAGGTCAGTATGGCAGATTGATTAAAAAAATGACTCCTATTGGGGCTGGCCCCGTGGCCGAGTGGTTAAGTCTGTGCGCTCCGCTGCAGGCGGCCCAGTGTTTCGTTGGTTCGAATCCTGGGCACGGACATGGCACTGCTCATCAAACCACGCTGAGGCAGCGTCCCACATGCTACAACTAGAAGGACCCACAACGAAGAATATACAACTATGTACTGGGGGGCTTTGGGGAGAAAAGGGAAAAAATAAAATCTTAAAAAAAAAAAAAATGACTCCTATTGATTCTCTATGTATCCCTGTATCCATGCCCTTTGTAAAGTAACTGACTTTGCAGT
This sequence comes from Equus caballus, assembly GCF_041296265.1. Classification (NCBI taxonomy): domain Eukaryota; kingdom Metazoa; phylum Chordata; class Mammalia; order Perissodactyla; family Equidae; genus Equus; species Equus caballus. Next base: position 50,812,338 of record NC_091701.1, on the reverse strand, counting down.
ACGTCCCCTCAAGAGATGGATTCTGTTTACTCACCTCTTGAATCTGGGCTGGACTTGTATTTTGCTTTGGTTAAAAGAGTGTGGTGGGATTGACAATGTGCCATTTGTGAGCCTCAAGAGAACTCTCTCTCTTCTCTTTCTTTTTCAGAGACTCTGCCACTGCCATTGGGGATAACAGCAAGTTAGAGGATGAGACCATGTTAAATAGAACTAAGTAGCCCAGCTGCCCCTGCTGTGGCCCTAGATATTTGAGGAACCTAGCCAACTTCAGCAAAGTTGCTTACCTGACCCAAAGCTAATTGCAGAGGCACAAGTGAGCCCTGGCCAGACTAGCACAGATCAGCAGAATAGTCAGCCAATCCACAGACTTGTGAGAAATACGTGGTTGATTTGGGGTGGTTATAATGCAGCAATAGCTAAGTGATATAGGCAGTAAGTCAAGAAAAAACAAAATATAAATGTCTAAAAGGAAGAAAAAATGTGTATTTATTTGCAGAGGGTATAATTGGGTATGTAGAAAATCCAAAAATAGCTACAGATATATTATTGGAATTAATGAGTAACTTTAGCAAAGTTGATGGATCTCAAATGCAAATATCAATTGCATTACCACATAATGGCAATGTCTTAGTCTGTTTGGGCTGCTATAACAGAATACCATAGACTGGGTGCCTTAGACAACAGAAATTTCTCTCTCAAAGTACTAGAGCCTGAGAAGTCCAAGATCAAGGTGCTGGTAGATTCTATGTCTTGTGAGATCCTGCTTCCTGGTTTACAGACAGCTGTCTTTTCAGTGAGTCCTCACATGGCAGAGGAGGCAAGCAAGATCTCTGGGGTCTCTTTTACAAGGGCTTTAATACCATTCATGAGGGCTCCACCCTCATGACCTAATCATATCCCAAAGGCCCCACCACCAAATACCACCACATTGGGGATTAGCTCTCAGCATATGAATTTTTGGGGGATGCAAACATTTAGTCTATAGAAGGCAACACATGGTTAGAAAATAAAAATTAAAAAATGAATTTCAAATAACATCAAGTTATATGTGGTACATAAGAATAAAACCAACAAAATATGCATAAGATTTCTCACACAAAATTATAAATCATTACTGAAAGAAGAAAAGGAATAACTAAATAAAGAGAAGGATACACCATGTTCATGGAGTGAAAAATTCAATAATGTAAACATGACAATTCCTTCCAAATTGACTTATAGACTCAAGATAATTCCAAAGAAATCCCAACAGTTTTTTTCAGAAGTTGATTATTTGATTCTATAATACGTAAAGCACCTAGTGTAGTCACGGGTCTCTTGGAGAAGGAAAACAATGTTGGAAGACTTGCTCTGCCATATACCAAGGCCTGTTACAAAGGTAAAGTATTTGAGACAAGGATAACACATACTTCAATGGAACAGAATAGAGAATCTGGAAACCAACCCATGAACACTTGATTTATGTAAATGGTAGTATTTTCGTGCTATTATTTTTATTATTATCATTATTTATTAGTATTTAGTAGGAAAAGGATAGCCTTTGCATTAAATGGGGCTGAGACAGTTAAATATCCACTACAGAAAAGATGAAAATTGATCCTTACTGCACATAATTCACAAAATCAGTTCTGGGTGGGTTGGAGATCTAAATGTGAAAGGTGAAAAAATAATGCATCCAGAAGATACTAAAGGCAGCTGTCTTTATGACCTTGGGGCACAAGATTTCTCATAAAAAAGTACTAATCAGGGGAGGAAGATCCAAGATGGCGCCGTGAGTAGTCCTCTTTGTCTCTCCCCCTTCGAGTCTACAATTATTTGGACACTTATCGCTTGACAAAGGATATCCAGACAGCATCTCAGGACGTCTGAGATACCCACGCGACTAAACATCAGAAGGCGGACGGACTTTCCTCCGGGAGGATGTGGAAATAGGTGAAAACTCTCCGACCCCGACCGAGCAGCCTAGTACCTGCAAGCGGCTTTCTTCCAACGGACGCCCCCAGAGGATCTACACACATCTAGGGCAGAAGCGAGCACACAACAGAGGAGCGACGGTGGAAACAGGTGACCAGAACCCTACCTAAACCCCCCCGCAATTACTCCTAAACGCAGAGGGAAACTTTGGAGTTGCACACCTGAGCCCGCAGGGAGAGTCTCTCCCCGCCATTGGCAGGGAGACCCCACCTGGTGTTCACGGCGCCCAGAGGGTCCCAGAGAGAGTCGCTGAGGGTACGGAAGTCTCCCAGCTGCCATTGCCCGCCCTGTGGGAGTAGGGACTGCCGGAGATCTCGGAGAGGACTGGGGCTGGGGGAAGTTTCAAAGGCCGGCTCTGCGACCCGGAGGGGAAGCCTCGGAGTTCCGCCCGGGCAGCAGACAAAACTCTCTGTCTGCCATTAGCAGAGGGGCCACGCCCAGCATTCACGGCTCCGGGAGAGGCCCGGAGAGAATCCCAGAGGGTGGGGCGACCCCCAGCTGCCGTTGCCCGCCCTGTGGGACTAGGGATAGCCGGAGATCTCGGAGAGGACTGGGGCTGGGGTGAGTTCCAGAGTCCCAGCTTCGTAGCCTAGGGGAAAACCCTACAGGCTCACAGAAGCCTTAGGGAAAGCCTCTGCACAGCACCAGTAGAAGGCACCCAGCTGCCAGCCACAAGGCTGGAAGACCCCAGGGCAAAAGCAGCATAGCTAGGTGAACTAACCACAGACTGTAGAAGATGCCAATAGCTCTCCTGCGACCCATAGAGGACAAGTGAGATTTTGTGGGTGCCGACAGCAACGGAGCGACAAATATAAGTGATCCCACCCCTGGCAGCTGGAAAAGCCCATAACACCGTTGCAGACCCTAAGGAGAGAGCACATCTAGGTGGGCTGCAACAGTAGGCACCAGCAGCCTGAAGCCCCCCTGTGACGGCCCCCACGGCAGAGGAGGGAATCCAAAGGGCCACTGTGGCTACGAGGAGGGGCCCAGGCCCAGTTAGCAACTGCAGACAGGGTTCCTGTTTGGTGCAGTATAAACAGCTGCTCCCCCACCGCAGCAGCTGAAACAAGTGAAAGGAGCAACTAAACTCTATCTCCATGCAGAGGCACAAATCAACAACATCAAGCAATATGAAAAAATACATTAAATCTCCAGAACAGAAAGAAAGAAATACACAGAAAACAATCCCAAAGAAAATGAGATATATAACCTAAATGATGATGACTTCAAAACAGCCATTATTAAAATTCTCAATGAGTTAAGAGAAAATTCTGACCGACAACTCAACGAGTTCAGGAGCTATGTCACAAAAGAGTTTGATACGATAAAGAAGAACCAAACAGAAATATTGGAAATGAAGAACACAATACAGGAGATTAAGAAAAATCTAGATGCTCTGAACAGTAGGGCCGATAATATGGAGGAAAGAATTAGCAATTTGGAAGATGGCAATATAGAATTGCTGCAGGCAGAGGAGGAGAGAGAAGCAAGACTAAAAAGAAATGAAGAAACTCTCCGAGAATTATCAGACACAATTAGGAGATGCAACGTAAGGATTATAGGTATACCAGAGGGAGAAGAGAAGGAGAAAGGGGCAGAAAGCCTATTCAAAGAAATAATGGCTGAGAACTTCCCAAATCTGGTGAGAGAGATGGATCTTCAGGTGACAGAAGCCAATAGATCTCCAAACTTTATCAATGCAAGAAGACCAACTCCACGGCATATAGTAGTGAAGCTAGCAAAAGTCAACGACAAGGAGAAAATACTAAGGACAGCCAGGCAAAAGAAACTAACCTACAAAGGAACCCCCATCAGGCTATCAGCAGATTTCTCAGCAGAAACTTTACAGGCTAGAAGAGAGTGGAATGATATATTCAGAATCTGAAGGACAAAAATCTACAGCCGAGAATTCTCTACCCAGTGAAAATATCCTTCAAATACGATGGAGAAATAAAAACTTTCCCAGATAAACAAAAATTAAGGGAGTTCATTGCCACAAAACCTCCTCTTCAGGAAATCCTCAGGAAAACCCTCATTCCTGAAAAATCCAAAAAAGGAAAGGGGCTACAAAACCAAGAGCAGAGGAGATAAGTAGAAGGACAACAACAGAGAGTAGCAGCTCTACATCAGAACAGATTAAACCATGGGACAAGAAACAAAGGACACTGAAGAAAAGCGGAAAACAAGACACAAAATGGTAGTGGTAGGCCCCCACATCTCAATAATCACTCTAAATGTAAATGGATTGAACTCCCCAATCAAAAGACACAGAGTGGCAGGATGGATCAAAGAACAAGATCCAACAATATGCTGCCTCCAGGAAACACACCTCAGCCCCAAAGACAAACACAGACTCAGAGTGAAGGGATGGAGAACAATACTCCAAGCTAATAATGAACAAAAGAAAGCAGGTGTCGCTATACTAATATCAGACAAGGTAGATTTCAAAGCAAAACAGATAAAGAAAGATAAAGAGGGACAGTATATAATGATAAAAGGGACTCTCCACCAAGAAGACATAACGCTTATAAATATATACGCACCCAACACAGGAGCACCAAAATTTGTAAAGCAACTCTTAATAGAACTAAAAGAAGACATCAACAACAATACAATAATAGTAGGGGACCTCAACACACCATTAACACCAATGGACAGATCATCCAGACAGAAAATCAACAAGGAAATAATAGAATTAAATGAAAAATTAGACCAGATGGACTTAATAGATATATATAGAACACTTCATCCAAAAACAGCAGGTTACACATTCTTCTCAAGTGCACATGGAACATTCTCAAGGATTGACCATATTTTGGGAACCAAAGCAAACATCAATAAATACAAGAGAGTTGAAATAATATCAAGCATCTTTTCTGATCACAATGCTATTAAACTAGAAATCAACTACAAGAAAAAAGCAGAGAAAGGTGCAAAAATGTGGAGACTAAACAACACGCTTCTCAACAAACAATGGATCATTGAAGAAATTAAAGAAGAAATCAAATTTTATCTGGAGACTAATGAAAATGAGAACACGACATACCAAACCATTTGGGATGCAGCAAAAGCAGTCCTAAGAGGGAAATTCATCACAATACAGGCTCACCTCACTAAACAAGAAAAAGCTCACATAAGCAACCTCAAACGACACCTAACAGAACTAGAAAAAGAAGAACAAACAAAGCCCAGAGTCAGTAGAAGGAGGGAAATAATAAAAATAAGAGCAGAAATAAACGATATTGAAACAAAAAAGACAAGAGAAAGGATCAATGAAACAAAGAGTTGGTTCTTCGAAAGAATTAACAAAATTGACAAACCCCTAGCCAGACTCACCAAGAAAAGAAGAGAGAAATCGCAAATTAATAAAATTAGGAATGACAGAGGAGAAATCACAACAGATACCAATGAAATACAAGAGATCATAAGAGAATACTATGAAAAACTATATGCCAACAAATTGAACAACCTGGAAGAAATGGACAAATTCCTAGACTCCTACAATCTCCCCAAACTGAATCAGGAAGAAATGGAGAATCTGAATAGGCCAATCACAAGTAAGGAAATAGAAACGGTAATCAAAAACCTCCCCAAAAATAAGAGTCCAGGACCAGACGGCTTCTCTGGAGAATTCTACCAAACATTCAAAGAAGACTTAATACCTATTCTCCTCAAACTGTTCCAGAAAATTGAGAAAGATGGAGAACTTCCTAACACATTCTATGAAGCCAACATCACTCTGATCCCCAAACCTGACAAGGACAACACAAAGAAGGAGAACTACAGGCCGATATCACTGATGAACATAGATGCAAAAATTCTCAACAAAATTTTGGCAAACTGAATACAGCAATACATCAAAAAGATTATACACCATGATCAAGTGGGATTTATACCAGGGACACAGAGATGGTTCAACATCCGCAAGTCAATCAACGTGATACACTACATCAACAAAATGAAAAACAAAAACCACATGATCATCTCAATAGATGCAGAGAAAGCATTCGACAAGATCCAACACCCATTTATGATAAAAACCCTCAGTAAAATGGGTATAGAAGGAAAGTACCTCAACATAATAAAGGCCATATATGATAGACCCACAGCCAACATCATACTCAATGGACAAAAACTGAAAGCCATCCCTCTGAGGACAGGAACAAGACAAGGGTGCCCACTTTCACCACTCCTATTCAACATAGTACTGGAGGTGCTGGCCAGAGCAATTCGGCAGGAAAAAGAAATAAAAGGAATCCAAATAGGTAACGAAGAAGTAAAACTCTCGTTGTTTGCAGACGACATGATCTTATATATAGAAAACCCCAAAGAATCCACAGAAAAACTATTAGAAATAATCAACAACTACAGCAAAGTAGCAGGGTATAAAATTAACGTGCATAAATCAGTAGCATTTCTATACACTAACAATGAACTAACAGAAAAAGAACTCAAGAACTCAATCCCATTCACAATCGCAACGAAAAGAATAAAATACCTTGGGATAAACTTAACCAAGGAAGTGAAGGATCTATACAATGAAAACTACAAGACTTTCTTGAAAGAAATTGACGATGACATAAAGAGATGGAAAGACATTCCTTGCACATGGATTGGAAGAATAAACATAGTTAAAATGTCCATACTACCTAAAGCAATATACAGATTCAATGCTATCCCAATCAGAATCCCAAGAACATTCTTCACAGAAATTGAACAAACAATCCTAAAATTTATATGGGGCAACAAAAGACCGCGAATTGCTAAAGCAATCCTGAGCAAGAAAAACAAAGCCGGTGGAATCACAATCCCCGATTTCAAAACATACTACAAAGCTACAGTGATCAAAACAGCATGGTACTGGTACAAAAACAGGTCCACAGATCAATGGAACAGAATTGAAAGCCCAGAGATAAAACCACACATCTATGGACAGCTAATCTTCGACAAAGGAGCAGAGGGCCTACAATGGAGAAAAGAAAGTCTCTTCAACAAATGGTGCTGGGAAAACTGGACAGCTACATGCAAAAGATTGAAAATTAACCATTCTTTTTCACCACACACCAAAATAAACTCAAAATGGATCAAAGACCTAAAGATTAGGCCTGAGACAATAAGTCTTTTGGAAGAGAATATAGGCAGTACACTCTTTGACATCAGTTTCAAAAGAATCTTTTCGGACACTGTAACTCCTCAGTTGAGGGAAACAATAGAAAGAATAAACAAATGGGACTTCATCAGACTAAAGAGCTTCTTCAAGGCAAGGGAAAACAGGATTGAAACAAAAAAACAGCTCACTAATTGGGAAAAAATATTTACAAGCCACTTATCCGACAAAGGGTTAATCTCCATAATATACAAAGAACTCACACTGCTTAACAACAAAAAAACAAACAACCCGATCAAAAAATGGGCAGAGGACAAGAACAGACATTTCTCAAAAGAAGATATGAATATGGCCAATAGACACATGAAAAGATGTTCATCATCGCTAATCATCAGGGAAATGCAAATCAAAACTACACTAAGATATCACCTTACACCCGTTAGATTGGCAAAAACATCCAAAACCAAGACCGACAAATGTTGGAGAGGTTGTGGAGAAAAAGGAACCCTCATACACTGTTGGTGGGAATGCAAACTGGTACAGCCACTATGGAAAACAGTATGGAGATTTCTCAAAAAGTTAAAAATAGAAATACCCTATGACCCAGCCATCCCATTACTGGGTATCTATCCTAAGAACCTGATATCAGAAATCTCAAGAGTCCGTTGCACCCCTATGTTCATCACAGCATTATTTACAATAGCCAAGACGTGGAACCAGCCTACATGCCCAGAAACTGATGATTGGATAAAGAAGATGTGGTATATATACACAATGGAATACTACTCAGCCATAAAAAAAGACAAAATCGGCCCATTCACAACAACGTGGATGGACCTCGAGGGTATTATGTTAAGCGAAATAAGCCAGTCAGAGAAAGACGAACTCTATATGACTCCACTCATAGGTGGAAATTAGCATATTGATAAGGAGATCTGATCGGTGGTTACCAGGGAAAAGGGGGGGTGGGGGGAGGGCACAGAGGGGGAAGTGGTGTACCCACAACATGACTAACAAAAATGTACAACTGAAATCTCACAAGGTTGTAATCTATCATAACATTAATAAAAAAAAAAAAAAAAAAAGTACTAATCAGGGGCAAGCCCTGTGGCCAAGTGGTTAAGTTTGCGCGCTCCGCTGCAGGCGGCCCAGTGTTTCGTTGGTTTGAATCCTGGGCGCGGACATGGTACTGCTCATCAAGCCACGCTGAGGCGGCGTCCCACATGCCACAACTAAGAATATACAACTATGTACTGGGGGGTTTGGGGAGAAAAAGGAAAAAAATAAAATCTAAAAAAAAAAGTACTAATCAAAAAGGAAAAGATTGATAAGTTGTACCATGTTAAAATTATAAACTTTTTTTCATCAAAAGGTGCTTTAAGAGAATGAAAGGGCAAGTCACCTAGTGGAGAAAATATTTGCAACACATGTAACTCACAATCTGTAATAATTTCTTCAAATTAAAAGAAAAAAAAAGTTAACCAGTTAAAAATGCTCATGTCACAAAAGAATAAATCTAAAATGGCCACTCAACACATAAAAATGTGATCCATATCATTATTATTGAGCAATATGTGAGCTATAATCACAGTGAGATTCTACTATACACCCATTAGAGTGCCCATACGAAGAAGACTGATAATAGCAAGAGTTGGTGAGAATGCAGAACAATGGGAGCTCTCTTAGACCATGCTGTGACACAATCACTTAGGAAAACAGTTTGGCATTGTCTACTGAAGTGACAATATGTGTACCTTAGGACTCTGAAATTCTAATCCTCGGAATGCAGTTGACAGAAATGCATGCAAATATACACTAAGGCATATACAACAATGTTCACAGTAGCAATTTCCAAAATACTGCCCAACTGGAAAGAATTCATACTTGTCTACTAGAAGTAGAATGGCTAAATCAATTACGGCATATTCATATATAAGCATATCTGCAGAGAGATTGCAGGTTTGGTTCCAGGCCACTGCAATAAAGTGAATATTGAATAAAGTGAGTCACACGAATTTTTTGGTTTCCTAGTGCATATAAAAGTTATGTTTACACTATACTGTAGTCTATTAAGTGTGCAATATTATGTCTAAAAAATGTACATACCTTAATTAAAAAATATTGCTAAAACATGCTAACCATCATGGGAGCCTTCAATGAGTTGTAATTTTTTTGCCGTGGAGGGTCTTGTGAAAAACACAGTATATGTGAATTGCAAGAAAGCTAAGAGTAATAAAAGGAGGTATGCCTGTACTGGAATACTACACAGCCATGAAAATGAATGGACTACATTTACATTCCACAACATAGATGAATCTCACAAATATAACATTGACTAAAAGAAACAAGATCCCTGAAATTACACACTACATGGTTCTATTTACATAAAGTTCTCCAAACCTATCTATAAGAGGTGAAATCTAACTATAGTGTTTAGGGATGCATGTAAGTGGTAAAACTATAAAGAAAATCAAGGAAGTGTTTACCATAGAAGTTATGAGGATGCTTATCTTTGGGGAGGAGAGTGGGGATAGTAGCGACTGGGAAAGAACATGAGGAGGCTTCTAGGGTGCTGACAATGTTCTGTTCTTATCTGTAGGGGTGGTTACAAAGATAGTCATTTTCTGATAACTTATTGAGCTGAGTCTACTGATTTGTATCCTTTTCTGTATATGTATTATATTTAAAAGTAAAGAAAGTTAAAAAAAGTGAAAGGAGGCATATCTGCAGATGAATCAAAATGGAAGAAACAGCAGCTCAGAACCTGAATACCAAGAGTTCACAGGGAAGTTTTTAAAAATTGTTCTGTTCCCAGAATCATCTCTATTTTGTCCAGGGTCAGTCACTGTTTGTCTTGGCATTATCTTTCAGCCTGTTGGTTTTCTTCATGTCAGGCATCCTCAGAGAGATACTATCTAAAGTCAATGGCACAAAAATGTGTTTAATTATATAAAGTTTAAAAGGTAATTGATAAAAAGTTAAACATAAAATTGAAAGCATTTGAAGAAGTAAGGGAGAGGGGAGGGGAAATTGACATAATGCACATCCTTTCATAGAGGGGCAGAGTAGATATTGTCTAAAATGATAAACCAAGAAGGGAGAAGCAAATTATTCAGAGATGTGAGAGAAACCATTAAAAGAATTAGAATTATAAAAACTGAAAAAAAGGTGGTTTCTGGGGGGAGAGACTAAGGTAGGGACATGGAGAAGAAGATTGCTTTCCACTATAAACCCTCTGGACTGTTTGATTTTATTTTGTTTTTACCATACGCATATTACTTTGATAGATTTAATGATACATTTATGAGATTCCAGGTTGCATCATTCTCATTTACTTGATTTAAGAATTGTTTTTTAAGTTTGTGGCATTATGACTACCCCAAGAATAATATCCATACTGTCTTACCTACGCTGTAGCTGATAGTGAAAACCATTTGTAAAGTACTGTTAGGAGATACAGCTGTGACAATATTGCAAAGCTTCTGAATCATGAATTTTATAATTACCTTTATTTCCTTTTAAATTTTATTTATGGATACATTTTAATTAGAAACAAGGCAGGTATACAATTACACTACACAAGGACAAGTGGGAAGTTATGAGCATTTCTACTCAACAGTTTGAAAAGCAGCTAATATCAAATGAAAAGTAGATGAATCAACGATAAAAGGGAAATTTCTAAAAACACTTACATTAGTAATAATATTAAAAATCTGTATATTCTAGACATTATTTTTTAAACAATAAAATAAAGTCCATTTGTGCTTCTTCTGCTCTACCTGCATACATCATAAACGTTACCTTTGGGGAGAAGATCTGGGCAACATCAAGACGTTTTAACAATGTAAAGCTTAACTATTGAATAATTGGCTCTATCTATTTCTTGTAAAATTACAATTTTTGAGGTCCTTAAAAACCTCACTTCATTATTTATGTTTGTAAAATGCTTATTAGAACTCTCCCCTTAAAAACTCTAACAATTTTTTTTCTATTTCCTCAAGCTTATTTTTCTTGAAACCTGGGTACTCCCATGTGTATTATCTGCCAAGTATTTTAAAGTAATAAAAATGTTCAGAACATTTGTTCTAGAGAAAGGGTTGTGTATGGTTTTGTATATCAGACGGCGATTTCATATATTGTTTTACATATTGTTTTTTTAGCTGTTCAAAAGAAGTTTGTTGTACTGAATTATATCGAGTATTATAAGATATGGTAGAACATCATTCGAACAGGACTAGCTCAACCTTGAGTGAAAAATCAGAGCTTATGGTATAAGAAAAGTGATTAATCATGTAAACATTTCATTGAAAGTAACTTCTATGTCAGCTATGTTTGTGTAACTAAGTGAAGTCTCTCCATTCGCTCAAAAGTAGGCATTTACTGGACGTCCACTCGGTGCCAGGCACGTGTTCTGCTCTGCACACAAGGTGGACGAGACACCATCCTTCCCCGCGGCTATTCACAGCCTGCTAGAGACGGTGACCAGAGAATGGAAAGTTACAATACGATGTGACAGGGACTTTGACAGGTCCAAATTTTCTTTCCCTCTCACTCCTTTCTTTTTACTGCTAAGGTGATGGGGGTGTCTTGGCAAGGTGGCATAAAGAGGCAAAGGCTTTATCAGCATAATAATTAGCAAGAGAGGGTTTCATTTGTCTTGCAGAAAGAATCTGAAAGACTTAGGCCTCTCTGCCTAAACACAAAAAATTATCCTCGTCTATGATACCTTGGGTACACTCCTCCAGGATGTGGGTACTCAGCAATGGAGCCCTGGCCCTGAGGAGAGGTGGGCAGGATAGAGACGAGCGAAAGGGAAGGGGATGCAGTGGAGAGGCTAGGAGGAAAGGGACTCTTGGATTTTCACAGGGGTAGATTCTGCACGAATTGACTTGGTGGGAGAAATAAAGAAATATTGTCAGCATTTGCGATTGGCTTATGGTGAGATTGTTTGTTATCCTCTTAAATGTTAGGGGCATGAATGACAAGTTATTACCGTAGTGGAAGTGTGCTCAGTGTCCCACAGGGACCCATGGGATGAGAAAAGGAAGAATTGTCCAGCTCAGGCTGCACAGCAGATGTGGGGTGGGGGTGGGGTGATGGAGGCATGAGAAAATGATTAGGAATCTGAACATTGTTCGGCAAGGCGCGGGCACAGACCACGCGTCCAAAGAAGCTAACTCTGCTGCAGTGCTTTCTTTATATGACAATCAGTCAATTACCATGATTGTTCTTACCCTCAACAGACTTGGGGGGCAGGAAGTACAGCTCAGTGGTGAGCAAAAGATGCTCCTTTTGAGGATGAGGAAAAAAAGAAAGAGTGGGCTGAGTTGTCTTCCTCAGGGATCGAGTCCACTGGTGACAGAGATTTGTAATATTCATCTTCCCCATCAAGCACTTTGATTTGGCTGCAACAAAGAAAAGAGTTTTCAGCAGAAAAAGAAAAAAAATGCCATAGTCATCATGGGGGAAACTAAAGTTGTGTACTTAGAACAGGATTGGGTCCCAACACTGCAGGGAAGGACAGCTTAGAGTAGCTTAGGGCCTCCCAGCACAGAGGAACTGGGGTCTGACCCCCAAAGCCTTTCACCTCTGGGTCACACACTGATAACGGGCTCAGTTTAGTGGTGTGTGGAAGTTGTGATCATATTGCAAGTTGATTTATGTGAATTAACTTCTCTGGTTCCCTCTAGATGAGAAAGTCTCCATTCTGACCTCCTCCAGTTCTCAAACCAGTACCAATTACCTACCTCATTGCTGTTCTCAATTGAGATGCTAACAATCAAATGAGCCACAAACTTCTTAGTGTCCTTTATCTTAGCATTGGGGGAAATTTTCCTTTGTGTACCTTTAAGGCCCAGGGGTCAGATAATATGGGGAAGTGACCTATTTGCACCGTGTGGAGTGCTCTTGTTTGTGGGAGAGTTTACTTCAACCTACTACATGCCTCCAATTATGAGCAAAGTACAATTCCTCGGGACAATTATGAGAAATAACATTTGCCTTTAGGTGACAATATCAGCCTTTGTGGACAGAATAGATTCAAGCTTTGTACACCTTCTACTGTGAAAAGTGGTTTCCAATGTCAATAATAGCGGCAATAGCCCCATTGCATATTTTCAGAAGCCTCTCTGGAAAGTTTTGCATTTTCTGTGATATCACAAAGGACCCCTTCTGTTTACAGTTGCTTAGAACTAAGAAGATAGATATTTACCCAAGTTTTCTTGGCTTCCTCTTGCTCCCTTGATATTCTAGAGTTCCCTGTGGAGAGGGCCAAGAACACACAGTCAAAGCAAAGCAGCAAGTCGTTAATTTTTAATTCAAAGTGATTTTGTGTTGAATGCAAGCAGATGCTGATAATATCAGAAGTCACAGCATAATTTTTTTGATCAAAGGGCTCAAGTGAGCCTGATGAAGCATGCATCTTGCTCGTCTTTGATAAACCACATCAATTATTCACCGTGAAGGCAGACATCCTGACATGAAAGCAACAGATAAAGAGCCTAAGCACATGTTCAAGACGAGAGTATAAGAGAGAGGGGGTGGGGCTGGAGGGGCTGGAACAGGTATTAATAACAGAATTATTAACTGGAAACAAAGCCAGTGAAACAGCTTTATGGCCACTTTGAACTCACATTTAACTGGTTATAGTACATGGTGTCCTCAGGGCTACTCAACATTTTGGGCTGCTGACATCTTCTGTGAGGTGTTCGCTGCTTCTGTGCAAGACCATTTTCTGAACCTGCAACAAGATAGCAAAAGTTTACTGTAAATCATCTGAGGTCTTGAGAAAAGTAAGTGAAAAACTGCTCTTCATATAAATGCACTTAGTAGAAATTATGTCCCATTTTAATGGGCATGTTAGAGCCTTGCAAATATTAGAAATATCATCCTGAAAAACCAAACACATAGGGATTGCTAAGTGTAAACAAGGGCTACTGCCTGTAATTTTGCCTTCATCTTTCTTATCTGAATCAGCAGTCAAGAGCGACAGCAAGCAAACTGGTTTGTCCATGCTGATGAAGTAGAGGTTGGTGATCAGCCTTTGTAGCGTAGAGACCGCCCTCTTAGTGAGATAACTCAGTTAGGACAATAAAGGCAATCTGGGATAGTTGGCACCACATCCCACAGCGAGAGTTCAAAAACATCTGGAGCACACACACTGTTGGGTAGCTGAGAAGCAAACCTTTTGGTGGGATACATTTTGGAGGGAAAATGGCTTGAGCTAGTATACATTGAAATGCTTTGAACAATGCCATTGATCCATGCAATCTCTGGAGGAAGTGTAAAGGAGAAGGGGAAAGGATGATTGCAGGGTTTCATGGAGCAGCCTCTTCATGTTAGTCCTGATTTCAGAACTCTGGACCAAGAGTACACTGGAGATTAAGAAACCACGTGTCCAACGAAGTCATGATTTATTTCCCTTCCAAGCAGATAATTTTCATGGAATCTGCTGTCCTTTTGGTACTACATCTGAATCATGATTCAGTAATTCTAACTTCTTGCCAACACACACACACACACACACTTATACATATACAAAGCTGCCATAGACCATTGTTCATGAATGTCACTGTTTATGAATGTCATAGTCTAGAGAAGAGATACCACTTTCCTGGACCAAGTATACATCATAAAGTAATTATTTAAAAAAAGAGTTGGAAATTTGTACTTGGAATCAGTTTCACTTCACTAGAGATTCCTACTATTTAAGAAAATTCTGGGGAAATTTTCTAAGTGAAGAATGACTCAGCAAGGACCATTATAAATAGCTAATTATCAGTTTCCTAAGTATGAAGTTTTGCATCTTTACTTTTCTTGAATTGGAACATATTTACATTTAAACAAGACTATTAGAACCATATAGGACTTTAGGAACTGTCCATTCTAAATACTCATTTTTTCAGAAAAGGAGACGTAGGCCCACAAATGTTGAATGACTCACCCCAGATCAAGTGGCAGAGTGGAGGCCCACCCCTAGATCTTTTACCCCCTGTTCTAGCAGTTTTTTCTTTTTAAACTACAGCATGTCTTTCTTAACGAGAAACTTCTTTTAAAGTCAAAGGTCTAAGTAAAAATAAGCTCCATGAAAAAATATTAATTAGCATAGCAAAACGATGCTGCTTGCAGAGGGTTCCAGTAGCCTTAGCAGACATCCCTGTCCACATCTTCAGGAACTCGGTGCAGAGCACAGGACTCCAGCCTCTTGTGCTGGCACCATCCTCAGAGCACAAGGAACCCAAAATTGAAATGGGTTCCTTCTGATAGTTCCAACATACCCACCTCCTGTTTACTTTGCGAAGTTCATATTCTGTAATATGTTAGGTTGTGGGGCCCTTTTGTGTTATCTCTTCTGATTTATAGACTAATGAGCAGAAGACTCTAGAGTTAAAGTTGCTGGTGTGAACATGCACTGGAGATCTGACATCTACTCTCCCTTAGACTTTCTACTATTAGAGGAATTCCAACCTTGGCAACTCAAAAGACTGATCTTAAATAGTTTTGGGGTTCAGCTGGAATTCAGCCGAGTTCAGCCGGACTTTATGGAGTATTTACAATTGATCAGAAGCTTTTATCTATATTCTCAACTGGGAACGCTTAACATAAGATGTGGTTCCTCAACTTTTGCTCTTGATGAACTTGCTGTTCCGTGGGTGGGTGTTCTTCTCCTGATTCTCAGAAGGATTTAAGTTATTGGATAGAGTTTTCTCAATTTGAAAATTTCTCCCATAAATTAAAAAAAACCCAAACAACTGTTGGTATCTGATGGCATTTATACTATGCTAGAATCCAGAGTAAGGTGATGTCTGATTTAGCATCGAATTTTAATTTGCATTATTTTAACTTTAATATTTCCATATTTCATGATGTTTTGCAAAGAGTGCCACAACTTCCAGGTGCTTTGTCATTGGAACAAATCTGAGTATCATTAATATATCATCACTCATAAGCAACTAAATAAATAATTGGGAAATAAATCATTATTGAATAAATGCTGTTGGAACAATTTGATAGCAATATGCAAAAAATATAACTTAAATACAGACCTTATAACATTTATCCTATATGTGACATACTTTGCTAGATATTGTGGGGAACACAAAGAGAAATAAGACAAGGTCCCTGCCTTCAGTCTTGTAGTGGACACTGAGTCTTAAGGCCATAAGCTAGTGCTGCTGGACTCAAATTAGTTTTTAAAAAAATTCTAAATCTTTTACTTTTCTCAATATACTTTTTGATTCTTATAGGCTACAACAAATTCCAGATGAACTATATAGTTAAGCAGTTTAAACAGTCCCATAAAAACCTCAGAAGGAAATGAAAATAGACTATCTTAACTATGGAAGAAGATATTAGTGACAAGGATGGGTTCAATTATATCACAGTAAAATATTCTATACGATGGACAGTAACAAAACTAAGATGCTAACAAAACTAAATGCAACAGAAAGGTTAAAAATAAATTAAAAAAATACACACACAGAAGTCTACTATCCATAATGTGGAAAGGCTGAGGCAAGAGAGAGACGGAAAAATATTCATATATGTTGAAATACAATTATGAAATATTGAAAAATGTTCAGCTACCCTGACAAAGCTTCAATTAAAACAACTACTACTGCCTTTCTATTAATTAGGATAAATCAAAAGGTCAAAAGACAATGTGGGAGTGGCCCCAGGTACACAGATGAGTCCATAGGCTCTACCTCTCCTGAAGCACAACTTGACAATAAATAACAAAAGCTAAGCAACTTGTTCCAAGGAACATGTCTCAGTGAAGTAAACCAAGAGAAAAAAAAAGCCAACTTGTATGAAGATAGATATGATAACACTTCTGTAGTAGAAAAAAGCTAGAAAGATGATAAATATTTAATAATTGGAGAGATGTTAACGCTGAGATATAAATATGATGTCATACCAGGAAGATACCAATAAGGATAAATATAGGTATAGCATTGATGGATGAAAATTCAAAATTCAGAAAAAGCAGCAAAATACAAAACAGCACACAGCACATTGATTAAATCTAAATATGTATGTGATGCGGGCTTGGCAAGCTGTGGAGTGGAAAGAAAGATTTCTTGGACTCTCAAGGTCTGGTAGTAGTGCTCCTTTTATTCAGAGAATAGCATGGGGACAGGGCCCTGGGCAGTGAAGGGCTGCAGGCATGGGGACAGGACCCATGGTCAGTGAAAAGCTGCAGGCATGGGGACAGGATCCATGGTCAGTGAAAAGCTGCAGGCATGGGGACAGGATCCATGGTCAGTGAAAAGCTGCAGCATGGGGACAGGACCCATGGGCAGCGAAGAGCTGCAATGTGTTGAGGGCAGGGCTAAATTTATAAGGTATGGGTATGTGACTTATTTCTACTAGACAAAGGAAGGATGATGTAAAAAGTCATCAAACTGGTATCAGTGTAGGTGGGGTTTGGTTATTGTGTGGTTGTATAACTTTAGATATGAATTGGGTCATATAGATCAGCATGTAGGCCAGGACGCCTTGGGCTTCTCTCCCTGGAGCAGCCCTGATCCACATCATACGTACAATGAGAAGTTTATCATGATTTTCTCCTAAAAATTTAAAAATAAAAAAATTCAATGAGGCATATAGGACAAAAATTATTTTTTCTTTCAATAGATGAAGAAACCATAGCTAAGACAGGCTAAACCTGTAAGCAGCAGAGTAGAAGCTTGAGCATCTATCTTTTGGCTTTTGAGCCAATCAATTTCCTCATAAGATGCAAAACAGTGGGGTTATCTGGCAATTACCTAGTTCATTTGACTAGTTTATGTAGATAAACTAGGCAATTTAAGTTTGAAGACATACATTAGAATATGAATTATTTACTTTGAAGACAGTGATGTTCATATTCTGAATGTGGCCGATTTCCACTTCACATAAATGTTTGTAAGCCAAGCCAAAGTCTCCAGTTTGTAATACTCTGGGGGCTCCCTCCCTAGAGTGCTTTTAAAAAGTGTATTATGTCGTGAATACCAGTTTGCCTTTAACATAGGTGTCTTTCCTTTTCAAGAATCCCTGCACTTTTTCTTTTGGCCCCTGCACCTTTTGATTTCATATTTGAGATCTTGAACACATCCTTCTCTTTCAAGTTGTCACAGAGCTTTATAATAAACTGGAGATAAATCTGTCAGAAAACAGAAGAAATGTGGGGGAAGTCTCAGGAACACCAGGAAATGCACACACCTTACTCTCAAAGCCCAAATCACCACATGGTGTGACTACACGACTGGCTAAGCCCTTGGTGAGAGTCAAAAAATTGACTTCAGTTGATGGCTTCAATACGTGACTTCAAACAATTGGTTTGGAAATTTAATATTTCAATTCTCTTTATTGAACATGCAGGTATATCCAAACTAGAGTTGCCAGATCAAATACAGGCCACCCAGTTAAATTTGAGTTTCAGATAAGCAACCAATACTTTTTTAGTTAAGTATATCTTGTGCAATATTCAGGTCATACTTATATTAAAAAGTGATTGGTTGTTTATCTGAAATTCAAATCTAGTCAGGTGTCCTTTTTTTTTTTTTGCTAAATCTGGCAATCCTGATTCAAGCGCAATTTTACATCACAAATGAAGCTTTTTGTTCTCTCCCAGGGTCTCAGAGATGAAGAGGAAAATGACTTCCTCTATTCTATTTGAGTTGCTGAGTTATAGTTATTTTGGCCACAAGTGCTCTTTCCTAATACTGTCTCCTAAAACCTAGTGCTTCACTTTTCATCACCCCCTACAGATGTCTCAGTTCTGGTAAATCTAGCAGGATTGCAGTTAAGGAAGGACAACCATGAGGGAGGGCAGGATGGGGCATACAGCCTAAATATTCCCCAGCCTGGTGGGACGATATGGATTCCAGACCCCTGAGGAATGGATAGGCATTGAGCAGGGTTCCTGGGAGTGAGCACACTGGGAGAGCCAGAGTCCTTTGCACCCTCCCTGTGGGCCTTGGCAGGCATGGATACTTTCTGAGCAGTATGGCTGCTGATCTGATTGTCATTTTGTGGGTGAAGTATTCCTAGGGTCACTTGCCAAGTAAAACATCCCTTTGAAGCAAAGAGAGTGTTCAGTGTTCTAGATTTACAGATGGCAAATCCCATATTGGGTTACGAGATACAGCCCTGGGGCATTTAAATAGAATTAGAGTTATGCAATTAATTTACAGAGCTCCGTCAACTCTGTGCATAAGGAAAGGTACATCATCTCTCTGACCAAAGTTCTCAGGGCATTTGGAGGTGACAGTAGCCCAGCTATCAGCTGGACAATCTTTTTCCTCAATGAGGAGAGGTCAATGGTTGACCATGCTGCATTGTACTCCAGTTGACACTTATGTGAAATAGCTTCTAGCGAGATGACTTGTCTTTTCTGGCTCTGTGCTTCTTCCTCTTACCATTTCATCTTTATGTAACAAATCTTTTTTTGCAAATTATCTTTTTCTTTATTTCCTCTCATTTTGGGAAGGACAAATAAACCCAAAGAGATAACAGAGGCATAGGAGATTAAGAGATCACACAGCAAGTTAGAGGCAAAGTCCAACTGAGAATTCAGGTTTCCCAATGTCTTACCAAGGGTCATTTTCTTTATACTGCACCAGTTGCTCAGCTTTTAAAATACCAATGACAAGATCAGGACCTAAACACTGATATTTAAAAAAATAAAATCTCCTTAGATGGTTCTAATACGCAGCCAGGGTTCAGAGCCACTGTAGTAGACCATATGAAATCTTTCCTTCCCAATAAGAATCACATTGGCAGAAAGTCTGCAACAACCTGCACTACCTTAAAAATGCAGTCTATGGAAAAATCTTCCCAATGTGCTGTAAACCACCTGCTCCTGATGTGCCCTGAGGCATGGGCTATTTCAGGGATGCTCAGAGCCTTGACATGGAGTAGGAGGGGAGAAATTAAGCCCTGGGAGTTCAGATTTTCAAGTTTAAGTCATGACATGAAAGATGATAAACCTCTGTGGTTCAGCCTTTT
This sequence comes from Equus caballus, assembly GCF_041296265.1. Taxonomy (NCBI): domain Eukaryota; kingdom Metazoa; phylum Chordata; class Mammalia; order Perissodactyla; family Equidae; genus Equus; species Equus caballus. The sequence continues at coordinate 50,792,267 of NC_091701.1, read as the reverse complement.
GCTTTTATATCTAAGGGGACTGAAGCCCAGGGAGCTTAGGCCCCTCTGCCTAGCCTGGGCTCCCCTCAGAGCTCAGGCTAGAACTCAGGTCTTTTGATTCAAAATCCCAAGGCCTGGGCCATGGCCTCTATTATGATGCTTGTTTTTTCACTGAGATGCTCTTATAAGTTTTCACCTCACCACATCTAACTTCAGGTGGGACCTAAGGAATTCAATGGGCTTTTGTAAAACACACACACACAACCAGAGAGAGAGGTTTTCTCCTGGGGTGCATGTAATTCAGATTTTCCTTTCTAAGATGAAAGGAAAGCTACAAATTTTCCCAGTTGCCATGTTAAGTCATGAACAATCTTCTTCAAAATTGAAAATTGCTACAAAGAAAACATCCCTGAGTTAAATTACTGCCTGTGGAAGATGGTAGTTATAAAGCATCTTTGTGGAATTTTCTCCATATTAGTTAGGGAAGCAGTAATAACTTACCCTGAAACTTTCTCATAGCTCAGGGCTTGGCACACACTCAGAAAAGAAAGAAAGAAAGAAAGAATGAATGGCGACTATTCACTATTCTTATTAAGATCTGTCGCATCTATGTGGCCCACTCTTTGGTTCTGACTGTCAATTGGGATATTATTGTCAAGGCCTTTCCTATTCCGGGATACCTCTGGGGAACCTTAGTCTATCAAGGAGGGAGATGAAATCAGTCCCTTAAAAACAAGGCTGATTAGTTTTTCTAAAGTATCCTTTCAATATTTTTCTAGGAATATGTATTTACTTTTTTTAACCAAAAAAAATAAAATTCAGTCATTCATGGAATTTTTTTTCTTTTAAAGATTTTATTTTTTTCCTTTTTCTCCCCAAAGTCCCCCCCATACATGGTTGTATATTCTCTTCGTTGTGGGTCCTTCTAGTTGTGGCATGTGGGACGCTGCCTCCACGTGGTTTGATGAGCGGTACCATGTCCGCACCCAGGATTCGAACCAACAAAACACTGGGCCGCCTGCAGTGGAGCGCGAGAACTTAACCACTTGGTCACGGGGCCAGCCCCCATTCATGGAATTTTTTACCGTTTTTCTCCACATTTAACAACAGAGTCATAAATATTTTTCAGTGCTATTAACCTACTTTAAAAATAGCATCATTCTCTTAGAGCTACACTTTTTAAAGAAATAAATGAACATGATGTTCAAACAAGTTAAACAGTGAAAAGTCTATCTTTATTCCTACTCCTGATCCCATTCCCATAATAGTAGTAAATGGTGGAACAAGTCTCTTATCTGTCTTCCAGATTAGTCTAAATGGCATCATTTCTAATAGTTGTATGGTATTTCATTTTACGGATGAACCATGATTAACTTATATAATTTCTTATTTGGGGCATGGAAGTTGTTTCCAATGCTTTTCCGTAATAAGTAATGGTTTGAGAAACATACTCATAGTTCGGTCTTTGATAATCCACATTATTTTCTTAGGACAAATTTCTAGAAGTGGAAGTTTTGGCCAAAGAGTATACATATTTTAAAAACATATGATTTGTATTTCCAATTGCCTTCCAGAAAGTGCATAGCAAAACATACTTCTACCACCTGTACCCGAGATTACCCATTTCTAAAGGCCTTCACTAGCAGGGACATCTTTAAGGATGTTGTCTGACAATTCAGAGGGTGAAAAAGTGACTTATCTTTTGTGTTTTGATTTGCATTTCATTGAGTACTTGGAGGGTGACCGTCTGCCCTCCTCTCCTCCCCATGTTTATCAGACATTTGTGTTTTAGGATTCCTCTTGAGCTGGAAGCAGCAACAAAGTTCATAGGTCCCAGCTGGACCTAAAACGGATGGAACAAGTTGTCGCCCGTCCAGTGTGATGGGATGGTAGAAGAGAAGTCTCATTGGCTAACAGGTGTGTAGATGCCTATTTTTAAAATTAGTATGTTGTAGGAAAGTGTTTCTCAAACTTCTGTCATTCGTCTACCACTTAAACTTTTTTGCTACATTCAAGACACCTGTACTATTCTTTATTTAATATTTTTTAAATCAACTAATTTCTTTTTTACTTAAATACATTTCTTTAAAAATGAAACTTTACTCACTATAGTAAATGCAAAACCAGTGTCATTGGCCATAAATAGAAGTAAATCATAAAGTAAACACAGTGAAAACAAAACAATATTATGACATCTGAGCTAGATTCTGTTTCCCACAGTATCTTAAAAGGCTTCTTAAAAGGTTTGTTAAAAAGAGAGGTGAGTAGATGTGAGAGGAATTTAAGATAAACTAATACACTATGACTTCCTCCTTAATCTGAAGAATTTAAACTAAGAATTAAAAAGGAGTAACTTTCATTTACACAATTCAGTGTTATTTAAGGTCACATCCACACACCAGCTAAAATCACCTTGCAGACCACTAGAGGCTCACATCCCATCCTTGAGAAACATAAATGTTATGGAGGAAATAAAAGCAGTGGAAGGCCAGCCCCATAGCCTAGTGGTTAAGTTCAGGAGGCTGTGCTTTGAAGGCCCAAGTTCTTGGGTTTGGATTCTGGGTACAGACCTACACCAATGATCAGCCATACTGTGGTGGCAGCCCATATACGAAAAACAGAGGAAGATTGGCACAGATGTTAGCTCAGGATGAATCTTCCTCAAGCAGAAAAGTGGAGGATTGGCAACAGATGTTAGCTCAGGGCCCATCTTCCTCAGCCAAAAAAAAAAAAAAAAAACAGAGTCAAAAAAGCCTGAGTACGAATCCCATCTCTAGGACTTGTTAGAGGTCTGAACTTGGTGATTATGATCACCAAGTGAGGATGACAGATACTGTATGAAAAGAAAAAGTATAGCATCTGAGGCAGTGCAGGTGCTCCTAGGGGATTGTTGTAATTCTTGTTATCTGAGAGTGGCTCTCCACCCTAGTTCTATATTAGAATCACCCAAAGAACTTGTTAAAAATATAGATGGCCTTGGCCTAACCCTTGGAGATCCTAATTCAGTAAGTCAGGGGTAGGATTCTGGCATTGTTATTGTTTTAAAAAAGTCCCTCCCCCTTCCAGATGATTTTAATTTGTAGCCAGGGTTGGAAAAATCAGGGATTTAACCCTTTCCTAAGAGTTCAGGTTGATTTTGCAGATTAGCTAGCTGCCATCTTGAAAAGTTGGTATAGAGTCAGAGAAGTTTTGATGGGGCAGAAGGAATTCTGGGAAGGGGAAGCATCTCCAATTGGGCTCCCAGTGCTGTTAGGCATTTGCTTTGCACTGGAATCTGCATCAAACGGCCTGAACCCAAAGCAGACACTAACTTCCCTGGACAGTGGGGAAGTCCTTTCTCTTATTCCAAGAGAACAATTTTGCTGACCATGGAAACATTATCTCTGGTTTCCAGAGGTACGACACTGCTCAGTGCCCTTTTGGAAGTTTTGGTATGAATGAATGACAAAGCTGAAAACCCATGCTGACCTAGTGAGACTCTCTTTAAAGCTAAACACAAATGCAGGGCAAAAACTCTGGGTGTCAGGAGAGTTGGAACTAGTCAAAAATGTTTAAAAGGCGAAGCTTAGAATCAATTATGCCTATTCAGCAATGGGTTGCTGTTGAGTTTTCTTTTTGTTTTACTTTGCATAGTACTCAAATGTTTGCATCATGTCCCATCTTTCTGCTTTTAGGAGTTTTTTAACTGCTTATTCTGAGGCCTCACAATATTCCCTTCCACTCAGGTGTCTTCAGGTGGGGATGACTGACTTCATCTGTACCCTCCCCGACAATGGCTGCTCCCTAACTTTGGCCCTGTAAGGGCAGACAGGAATTAAGGCCAAAAGGACCACCCAAACTGTGCCCAGTGAGAAAACAGCATTAATTCAGCTTTTTCAAGAAGTCGACATGAAAAAAATCTAAGACCTGGATCTGATGCTTAGTGGACCCACAACGCCAGGCAGCAGGCTGGGAGATGTCATTTCTGGAGCTCCTAATGAGATGCAAATCACCTAGTGAACTACTCAGGAGCTGGGAAACAATGTCCTGGGTAAAAGAAGATAAAAATGGAAAGAAAGAATGTCTTTGAAGATTGGAATAACATTTTAAATGCTTGAAGATATGGGGCACCAGATAGCACTGGTTTTACTAAACTAATTGTGACCAGGTCTTTGATTCCTTGTGGCAGAAGATCCTGGGGCGTTCATTCTCAGCTCTGCCTTGCTCTCTAAGTTGGGGACCTGGTTCCAGTTCCTGCTATTAGTGTGTAAAGGGCTAGTCAGCTATAGTGAAACTAGCATGGGAGGTGGGGGCAGAAGGCCTGGGCATAGTTCAAGTTCTGAAACTTATTGGTATGTGATCTTGGGGGAATTGTTTACTCCTCTGGGCTGCCACATTTTACCTGTAAAACAAGCGGGGTTGGGGGTGGACCGATATAGCGACTTTTCAACAGAGGATGGTGCTGCGGCACATTACACATGTTCTTGCCTGGAGATTCTGAGCTGTGCTCCTTGGAGTCACGCTCTTTCGCAATGTGTGAGCATCTGTGTGGAGTGAGAGATGTGCCTGCTGAGAGTTTGTTGCATGAAACCAGTGTGAAACCAGAAAAAGGGTGAGAACCATCAGCTGAGAGGATCTTTAAGGTCCCTTCCAACTTTAAGATGCTATGACTACAGAGTTCCAGCCACCTATCCTCTCAGGGCCTCATCTGCAAAATGGACATAAACGCTGTTGACTGTACTGATGACTTGGAATTTAAAGACGACGAATCAAAATGCACTCAGGCTTCAGGGGGAAAAGTTCTCCATAACTACACTAGAACTTCATTCTAACATGATTCATTCATTTAAAGAACAATGCTGCACAAGGTGGTTTCATCCAAACCCATTTCTGGATTATTTGGTTATTGATGGACTAAAAGACTGCATTTTAAACTCATGCAGCTTTCTCCCAGCTGTGACCAAAACTGCAATATATGGGTAACATTGTACAGCTGGACAACTACCACCCAGGTTCATAAATTCTAAAATATTTAGAGCTGTCATTAGTATGAATGACTTGGTTTTGAGGAGATTATCCACACAAATGATGGGCAGAGGGGGTGCGTGTGTGTGAGAAACAGTAAAGAATGTGAGTAACAGACCAAATGAAATCACAGGTATGATTTTTGTTTATATTAAACTAATGAGACGCAAAAGTGAAATCAATGTAGTATTAGGGGTGAAAAATTAGACGACTCTGGTTCTTTCAGTTTTAATCTCCAAAAAGTCAATAAAATAGGAAGTATCTGGGGGAAACAAAGTTAATTAGAAAATAATTACATTTGGGTTACTTTCTTATCTTACACTTCATTTTGGAAAAAAATTCCTTAGTACACTGTAAATTAAATTTATTTCAACTATCCAGTAAACATTTAAAGATTTATAAAAATAGTGATACACAAAGCTCTTAGTTCTTTGCTCAGATCAAGAGTTTAGACTTCAGTTCCTCAGGGTCAAACTGAACTATTAAATTTCTTTGCCTTGTTTTCTTACAATCTGATACGAGGTTAATGAAAATCCATTATGGAAATAACGCACAGAATAATGACCTCTCATGCCCTCCCCTTCCCTTTATTCTCACAGAAGGTTATTATCCTGAAGGGGTCATAAGAGACCTGAATCTCTCCACTGGACTCAAGATCTCTCAACAAATTAAAGTCATGTACTTTTTTTTAAAGAATCCCATTTCTGTGAGTCACCTGACCAGTATGGCACATTCCAGTATGTCACAAAATACAAGCTCAGCTTAACTAAAGTAAATACTTACAGCTGTTATCAGCGTATCTGACAATGGGTATCTCCTGTGTTATTTAGTGATTTAGGTCTTGACAAGGAAATTATCATTTTCACTCAGTCTCCTTTGCAGTGACTTTGCATACTGACACATATGAGCTGCCCTGAGCACTAAGTGTGATCAGACCAAAAGACAGTTCTAGTGCAATTTAATTTCAAGTTTCCAAACTAACATATTTCAAGGGATTCATGTCAGTAGTCCGCAACCCTTGCACTCTAAAGGAAACACCCTTTCAGGGACTCTCTTATCTAGGCTTAGTCAAATAAACAATCAGAAATCTGGTAGGTTTATCTGACAACATAGAGAAAATCATATTAACAGGAGCTCTCCACTGCAGAGATCTTGGACATCCGTGATGGTGTCGGGAAATGTGCCACTAGCTTCGAAAGGGCAGGAGGTCCTGGCTGACTTGGCACCTTCCCACTTCCAGCTATCACTGCCTCTCACCCTGCATGAGATGGAGACCCAGCAGAGAGGGGTTAAATGGGTTGGGGAGCTAGTCCAGCTGGGGGTCATTAGCAATCAAGGACCAGTATTAAAAGGCAGCAGGAGACTAAGGGTCTCTGACAGGTTTGGCTCCATGCACCATCTGGAAGGAAAGAGACCGTGGAAGCTGGATTAAAAAAAAAAAGACTTCATGGAGACCCCTTTAAGGACAAACATGAACAGTGATGTTATTTTCAAAGCGGATCCTTCCTTTTGGAGAGTAGGGCCAGGTAGCCACATTTCCAGGTCAATCTTTGGCCATGATGGACCATTCATTGGCGCCTGGGGCGGGGCCAGCTCAGAAAACTAACAGTTTGATAGTGGCTAGTGAATAGAACATCCATGCTGGATAATGAGGTAATGGGCATGTGAGAGGCCTGAAATGTAGCGCAGGGCTCATACCAAATAACACATTTAACTATATTCCACGCATTACAATATGATCTGTGACTCAAAAGAGAAAACCAGACAGCTTTACTTGGGATATGCCCAAGTTGATCATTTAAGTTGTAATTTTTTTTTCTTAAAGATTGGCACCTGAGCTAACAACTGTTGCCAATCTTTTTTTTTTTTTTTTTTGCTTTTTCTTCCCAAATCCCCCCAGTTCATAGCTGTATATTTTAGTTGTGGGTCCTTGTAGTTGTGGCATGTGGGACACTGCCTCAGCGTGGCCTGACAAACGGTGCCATGTCCGCGCCCAGGATCCGAACCAGCGAAACCCCAGGCTGCTGAAGCAGAGCACACGAACTTAACCACTCGGCCACGGGCCAGGCCCTAAGTTGTAATTTCTGACAGAATGAAAATTTAAAAACAAGCCAGGCTCACTTTCTAATGTCATTCTAAGGCAATTTGTATGAAGAGGTGTCAATCACAGATGTCACATATTGTATATACCTGGACATTGACTTGGTTTATATTATTCATTAAGTTGCTTTTCTCTCTTTTATCCCTTTTAGATTTTTGGGTCCCCCTCCCTCTCCCCCTTATCTATATGTAAGAAAGAAAAAAAATGTTTAAAATAGCAAACTTTTTCTTTTGATCATAGATTATTAGACTTACAGAATAAAGAAGCCTTATAATGAGATCTTTAAGATATATTACAATACTAATTTAGAATGAGCTGCTAATCTCATTATAAGAATCATTAATATTACAGTTGAATTCATAAGAGGAATTTGCATTCCAGCTTGTTATTGTGTGGTTCTACCATTAGTCTTCAGAATACCTTTAGTTCTGATAAAGCAGCCAGTGCAAGGAAAAGGACTCAGGGTTGTATTTGTTTTGAGACGGTGAATGTACTTTTCTGACATTGTTAAGAAGGAATAGTCGCTAAAATTATCCTCATGACGCTTTTGGAAAGTTTCTAGATGCCTGGGATGGGGAAAAGTAACAGGGAAGATCTAGGACGCTGTAGTCTCTCAGATTTAGGGTCACCAGAATGGGGATGTCAGGTGACATTGGCTGCTGATCCAGGCAGTGGACATGATTTGGAGAAGTAATCAAGGTGGTCGGCAGACCAGCAGAAACGCAAGATTCTGAGAGTTGAATCTGGATCATTTTTAATCATCCTATCCTAAACTTTGGATAAATTTACATCAATTATTGGGCAGCCTGTCAGAGATAGTTTTTTAATAAAAGGTTCAGGCACACAGAACAGAGCTTGTTTAAAAGAGACATGCAAATCCCCAGAGACAGAACATTGTGGACATAAGGCATGGACGAATCCTTTCCTTAAAGTTCTGTAGTTGGGCTTATGCTGATTTTGACATTTCTTGTAAAAAGTTTTCTTAGGTATATAAGTGTGACTATATGAATGTGACTTTTAAATAATGGAAACCTAGCACTGATTAGAGTTATGGGTTCCTGGGAATAAATATGAGAGGTTTCTTTTAAATAAATTGCTTGGTAAAAATATCCAAACTTGATGCCTACTGCCCAATCTCATACTAAAACTTCACAAAAGATTTTTCTACTGACTTAGTATGGAAGATTGCTGGTGCTAACTTACTCAGGTTAGCCAACTAAGAAGCAGAGAGTACAACCCAGGATTCATTTGGCACCAAATGGCTCCTTTTATTATGCCCTATTGCTCCCCGTAAACTATACTGGTGGGAGAGGTGGAAGAGTAAGGAGATTGAAGAGAGTGGAGAAAGCTTGAAATGGTTGCAGAAGGGAAGGGGAGTGGGTCCTGGTCTAGGACTAGTATTGGGGGAGCACAATAGGCCCAGGTAGGATTGGAAATGATTATTTTGTGAGTGGCATCAAACCACATGGTATGCTTTACGGCAATAACTCTTAGGAGCTCTGGTGTACTGGCAGAGGAGGAAGGATTAATCTGGAGCTTGATTGTTCTGGGTAGTGAGTGGAAGGACTTGAGCGTTTGTTGGAGTAACTGAACTCTAGTCTAGGCTGAAGATAGGTGGAAGGGAAGCCAGCAGAGCTTGGAAGACAGTGGAAGAACAGCCGTGCTGGGAGTAAGAGAGGTGGAAGGACAGGAGGCTGTGCTCCTACAGGAGAAGCTCTTAATGGGTTATGTATAGCCATGGAAGTAGATGCCTGAGTGGAAGAGATGAAGGTCATTGGCATGAAGGGTTAGGGAACAGCCAAGTTTAGAAGCTGGCTAGATTGGATGGCTGTGAAAATCCCTCTAGTTCGTGGTGAGTTTTGGGAATGAAGATGATGATTAATTAAATACCCAAACATTCATTGAATCTGAAGTGACCAGGATGAGGTCAGGAGATGACAGGAACAGATGGTGATCAAGGAAAGGAGAGCATAGCAATGGCAAGTTAGCAGGATGTGGATTCTACCCCCATTTCCTCCTCCATCCCCAGGTCCTGCTGGATGGGACTTCACTCAATAATACTTCAAGGGAAATGGTGGCCAGTAGAAAGGATGGGTCAGAGGAGAGGAAATCCAGAAAACAGTGGATAAGCAATGAGACCACGGGGTGACCTGAGTTTTGGGCAGTGGCCAGTGGTGACCAGCATGCAAGGCAGGCTGGAGAAAGTCAGCTTAAGGTATCAAATGGAACAACCTCTATTGGGAAGTCCGTCCCATCAGTGCCAATGTGAAAGCAGATCCCTGGCAGGCGTGGAAGCTAAGTGCCAGCAGGCTGGATTATTCAGCAGTCCAAACCAAAAGTTGGTGAGAGGTTGTTTTCATGCTTCTGAAAAGTAATTACTGAGTATGGGAGTAAGATTAGTAAAGATTAATCTAGCGTTCATACATAGACTAGTTTATGACAGTTTAAAAATACTGGAGGTGAGAGTAGGTGGTAGGCTACTGAAGAAGTCCAAGTGGATGGGGAACGAGGCTGGACTATGGCCCTTTCTCTCCCATTACAATTCATCTGCTCTGGCTGCCCTGGGTTGTCACCCCTGGTCCCATCTGCCCTGCATGTGCCTCTGCCCTTACCAAGAATGGATACCTTCTCATGCACCCAGCCTGTAGGAGCTTTCAGTCCTTAAAAAGACAGTGTTTGAGTCTTTTGTAAAGTGAGAAGGGAGACATCAGGTGCTTGTGTCATGCTCTGCTAAGAAAGGGTTGTTGGTGTCCTGAAATATTATGGAATTTAACAACATCTCTCGCTCATTTCACAAACATGGTGTCTTCCTCCCCCATAGGACCTGCCAGCAGGCTCAACGTGGTGGGATAAGTTCAAATATCAGTTGTCATGCTGTACCCAGAATCACGACTCCCTTCTAACCCTGGCTCCATTGCTACGTGTGGGTCATCTGTCCTTTTCTCCCTGATGGTGAAATCTGTCCTTCATAGCTCAGTGATTTTATTCAGGGCTTATTCTGTGCCAGGCCTTGTTCTAGGCACTGGGGCTAAGGCAGTGAGCAAAGATCTCTGCCCTCAGCAGCTGGTGGGGAGAGACATAATAAACAACAGGCATGGTATATAATATGTTAGAAAGTGATGAAGATTATTAAAAACAAAGAAATAGTAGGGCAGGGCACAATGACTAGCTCACTGTCCCTAAAGTCCTGAGCACTGGCCCTGCTGGACTTCCTTTCTCAAGGTCCAATGACACTTCTCACAAACCCATTGATGCAAATACACACCAGTGGTGGCCCTTGCTCAACCAGGCTTTGCCTGGTTAGTCATAAGTTCCTCTCTGTAAAATTTTTGGGTTCATGGGGGCTGGACCAATGGGTGGACCAGGTGACAGACAAGATGATGCACTGGTGTCTATGCTAACTGGTGGAAGTGCATCTTTGTAAGGCGGAGGTGGTTTAGTCTAGGTGTTCTTATCCTGCCCAGGTGTCAAGGGAAGGTGTCACCCAGCAGCCTGCTTCTGCTACACGGGTGGGACTCAGTGTCCATGAGGGCCAGCCTAGAGACCCACTAAGATGCTAAAGACAACATATTTTTCTACTCTTCAAGAAGAATTTTTGGGCCCACAAGGAAATGGGATTCAAAAACTGATTCACGATATTTGAAATGTGTATATTTGGATGTCTGCAGGTCCACAGAGGAGGCAAAACCTCTGATTCAGTCTGTACGCTCTCTGTAGCAAGGCAAAATAAATCCATAAGCCCCTTGTTGAAGCTACAGGAAGGGAGAATCTGACAAGTTTGCTATGAACAAGGGAAGGTATATGGAAATTAATTGTGCAATATCCATGGATACTGTTTTCAAAGATTTATAAAATTTTATCATTAGTCTCTTCAGCACGCCATCTTTTATTTATTTTATTGAATGCAATAGTAGGAGGCTTTTGAGTTCTTTTGCCTTGTCCTCTCCAGAAAGTGGTTTTAAAAAGTCTATGCTCAAACTTTCAAAATTCCTTATGAAAAATTTTAAACGTATAAAAGTGGAAAGAACAGTATGATGAATCTCTAATCCCCAGGAATGGAGCCCTTGAAGAGGAAATACTGGGCTGCTCCTGATTCCATTTCCAATCTGTAGAATCCCCTTAGGTGCCCCGTCCTCGACATTCCCATTTGTGCAAGTGGTAAAGTTTTGCTGCAATAAATGTTATTCAAGGAGCTGGTTGTTTGGGATTCCATTTTGCTAAATGACTCTGGCCCTTGCCCTTTAAAAAGATAAACCAAAAAGCATAATCATTTAAGACATAGCACTTGATGACAGAACCTTTATCTAAACAAGGTTCGCCAATCAGGGGTTAACTGTACTTCCTGTGTGTGACACTATATAAGTTATTCTGGGGCAGAGTGTTTTTAATCAGTCAAATCTCTGCTACACAAGGATCGAGGTGGTGCCTCATCTAACTGCCAACAGGGCTGACCTGCTAATTCTATGCATTTCAGATCATGATCTGTTTGTAGCCTTGATGCATTTGCCATGCTGTTAGCTGGGGTTAATCCGTGAGTCCTACATGAAGGTTAGAAAGAGCAAACTATGCTTATCCTGCCTCTCAAAGAGGCTAACAGATTCAGTACTCTTTCTGGCCTCCCAGATCCGCAACTACTTGCTTCAGAGACTTGAGTCTCTTTTCCATGATAATATAGCTTTGAAAAGTGTATTTCCCACTCTGTCTCCATGCTCTGAGAATTATATAAACTAGTTTCACAATATATAAGTTGCTCAATAATTAGAATGGGCATCTCACATCAAAATATGCAATTCAGATTTTATCTACTACCCAAATGCAAAATCCTCCACAGTGCTGAGTTATGAAACTATTCAAACATAGAAACTAGCATTTTAAAAGTTCTCAACTGATAAAAAGTACTGTACCCTGTTTCTTTTTCGTTGGTATGATTTAGTAATAGTAAATAATAGGATATTTAGAGCAAATATGTTCCATGGACTAGAATAATACTTAAACATGTAGTGGGAAGTAAAATTAAAAAAAAATAGTTTACTTGAGAGAGCTACTAGACCTGGAAAAAGGAATGCACGCAGATGCCTTCTGCTATTCGAGACCCACAGGGGCTTTCTGCTTGGAACTTGACAGAAAATGACTGACCACCTGACGGAGGGTAATTGATTTTGTCAACAGAGCTCAGGCTTGCTGTAGAATCATAGAGATCTTTGCCTCGGCCACCTCTTCTGAAAATTAGCTAGATTCAGCAATTGATCATGATGAATGTGATGGAAACAAAATTCCCCAGGTGCACACTGGTTGTTTTGCCCTGACATCTCTTCCCCTCTGCTGTGGTAAGAGAGCCTCTTCCTTCCCGTGGGGAACACCTTCCAGGTATTTGGATGTGGCTGATTTCCCCTCCTCCCCAAATCAGGCTGAACATATGGCCCAGGCCTGGCCCAGGAGAGTTCCTCTTTCCCGCCCACAGTGGTTACTTCAGGGGTGGGCACACAAGCCAGGCGGGCTGGAATTCCTCTAGGAGAGCTGAGATATGGACACCAGAAAGAAGGAGCCCTTTGTCTTTTGGGATCTTGATTTCTACCATGTAGATAGAGAGTCAGGGCTGGCAGTGGCCATTTTACCAACACTGAAAATGACAGCCTGAAAGAGTTGAGCAGCACTAAGAGATGGAGAGAGAGAGAGAGCGGCCTAACGACATTGTTTGAACCCCAGTAAACTACATTTTGGCCTAAGCTAGTTTGGGATGGGTTTCCAGTTCTTCTATCTAAATGGGTCCTTGCATAGTCCTTACAAACAATAACTTACATAGTCATCGCCCTTTCTCCTAACCATCGGTACCGACATCCACACCTGCGCCCACTGTGAAGCAAACCAGCGTCCTTTGTCAGAACCACCTGAGCCTCTGGGCTGGATTTAGTCTATTATGGAGTAGGTCATCAGTCCTTTTGAGCCACTAAAAAGTTAATATGCAGAGGTTCCTAAGAAATACCTGCTTGTATTGTGTGTGCCTGTATGTAGGTATAGCATTTCGTTATTTTAATAATAGCTAGAGGTGAAACAAGCTAAGTGTGTCAGTGTAATTTGTGAGACATCCATTTCTTATTAATGAAGTAAACAGAGGTATTTGCGAGGAAGCATGAGCAAGGAACTCAGCAAGCACGTGGGCAATTTCCCACCTACATCAGACAAAACATGAAAGAGCAACTCTTAATTACAACCAAATATTAGCTCTGGCTCCTGGGAACTCATCATCCCATCTCAAGGTCTATATTTATGAAAATTTAAGCAATGTCTTAAAACATGTTAATTTGTTCTTTGTTTATTTCTTTCCCTGACAGATTAATTTATTCCAAGGGACTTTGGTTCTCAAGCGCTAATATATCGATCTGGCCCATGTACGACACAGCTAACAGCCTGGGGAGGAGATTTTGGTGGAAAACAAAAGTCTTTCTTGTAGTTTTCCTTAGGTAATTAACTTTTTATTCATGGGCCCTGGAATGCTTCCAGTTTTCTCTGCAGTTGCATCTCTGACTTTCAGATCAATGGTTAATTTCATGAGGGAGAGACTGGGAGTGCTGAAAAAAAATACACTTCAGGCTTGAATGAGCCAGTCAGAGCACATTGAGGCCATAAGAAAAGTTACGTGTTTTTTTCCTACCGGGCAATGTCTTTCCAAGAGCTTCTATGTAAAGGATATTTTAGACAGTGGTGAGAACCTAAAGTACTGGCTCTGGAGAAGGAAAGGTCAGGGGGTGGGAAATGCTGTCTCTCATTTATGGAAACTTCGCTCAGTGAGTTTTGGATCCTTCAATCTTGTATAATCCCACCGGGAAGTCAAAGCAACGCCTACAAAGTGCCATTCTTTAATGTCTATTGATTGATTATCAGCTATTTTGTAGCCCAAGAACTGTACTGAGAAGTCTGTGGAATTTACACACTATAAATATCTATATCTTGTAGAAAGAGAAAGTGCACATCAAGCAAGAAATGAAATTAGCCCAGAAGCTGTATGTTCCTGCACCAACCTAATGCCTATAACTATTTATATCATGAGAGTAACTCAGTAGAATAGAAAGACTCCAGAAATACACCTGTCCCCAAATTTCAGGCAACTTCTTAAACATCCATGGGTTTTATCTATAGGTTGTTTCAAAGGTATACAAGTTTTAAAAAGTACATCAAAAGTCAGTGGTCCCAGGGGGAGGGGCCCAGTGGTGTAGTGGTTAAGTTTGTGTGGTCCACTTTGGTGGCCCACAGCTCACAGGTTTGGATCCTGGGTGCAGACCTATACACTGCTCATCAAGCCATGCTGTGGTGGTATCCCACATACAAAATAGAGGAAGACTGGTACAGACGTTAGCTCAGCGACAATCTTTCTCAAGAAAAAAGAGGAAGATTGGCAACAGATGTTAGCTCAGGGCCAATCTTCCTCACCAAAAGAAAAGAAAAGAAAAAAAGTCAGTGATCCCTAATAACATTATTTCCTCTTCACAAAAAAAATCTTTCAAGTCAGCCAAGTAGACAGATTTCTGTCACTCTTTAGAATTCCTGATTTCAGCAGGTTTTGTGCCTTCACCTAGAGCTTCTCATTAAATACAACAAACCTACATTATTACTTATAAAATGCTAAATACAAGTCAGAACACTAATGTACATATTTTTACTATATAATATTGCTTTTATATATAGGCTAAATGGAGTAGACCTAGTCCTCTTTACTACTGTCACAGCTACCTGAAATTTAGGTACCTACTATCAGGTGAAAGCAGTAGCTGCTAGGGATTACTGTAGTAGACTGTATTACTTTTATATCAAATGTTCCTATTGCTAACCCTAAAGTGCCTCTCCCAGCAGAAAGATTCACATCCCCATCTAGTTGAAATCAGGGGTGGTCATGTGACTTCCTTTGGCCAGTGAAATACATGAAAGGATGTGTGTATTTCTAGGTAGAAGGTAGAATGTGGTTGACCAAATCTCTGCCACAACTACCAGCAATGATCTAGACGAAAACTGCTACATCAGCCTGGGTCTTGAAATGAAGACGACATAGAGCAGAGCCATAGCCGACCCACAGTGGTGTGGCATGAGTGAGAAGTAAGCTCAGTAAGTCACTAAGATGTGGGGGTTGTTTGTTTCTGCAGCATAATCGAATCTAGCCTGACACAATAGCTTAAACTAAATACGTACACTTTATTTAAGTATTAGTTTGTACCTTATGAAATTGCCATTGGTAGTAAGAAACGATCTAATAACAGCAATCTCATATAATTCAACTTACTTTAATTGAGAAAAATTGGAATATAAATTTCTACTCATGGATGCTTGTCCTTCCAAAGTGTAATTTCTTATTAGGAGAAGAGCATAATTATTACTTTTATTTCCATTTTGTAAAGAACATCATAGCAGAGTTAGAAAAATGGCTGCAACAAAATACACCTTTCTAAATCCACAGCAATATCAATAATCAATGGAGGGTCTTTCTTGTGTCATTCCTAGGGACGCTCTGGTGAACAGGACAGACACAATCCCTACCTTCATGGAGATTTCATTAATTCTACTGATGGAGTTTAATTAAACAGGTAAATTATTACAAATTGTCATAAGTGCAAACAAAGAAACAGATGAGTTATTTTAAGTCAGAACTACATAGGAAAGGATACTAAAGGATAGGGTGGTGGCAGATGGCCCCTCTGAAGAGGTGACAGTTAAGTTGAGGCCTATAGAAGGACAAGAGCCAGCCATGTAAAGAGAGGTAAAAGTAGGGCTGGGGGACCATTCCAGGCTGAGGGAACAGTATATGCAAATAACATATTCATGTCCTCCAGGCAGATCAGACCTGACCAATGGGCTGGACCATAGTGAGAAAAGGGATCATAAGGAGAGAGAAAGTTGGAGAAAAGGCTGTGGACAGGTGATGCAGGGCTTTGATGGCCATGGAAGGGATTTGAATTTTATTTTAAGTCAGTGGGCAGCTACTAAAGGAGAATGGGAAGAAAAAAAGACATCAGACAGTTTATTTCTTTAACAAAGATCATTATCTCTGGTGGGAGTCCCTCCGTGGAGGTACAAGAATGGAAGACCAGTGAGGAGGTGACTGCAGGTCAGAGGTGATGGTTGTCTGGACCAGGTTGTGGTGGTGAAGAGGAAGAGAGGTGGACAAAAATCAAGATATGTGTAGGAAGTAAAAAACAGAACTTGCTGATGGATTGGATGTGGAAGGTGAGGGAAAGGGAACGACCAAGAATGACTTCTAGACTTCTGGCTTGGGTCCTTGGGCGGGTGGTATGTCAATTATTGAAATAGGGAACACTAAGGGAAGATTAAGGTTTCCGAGGCTGTGAGGAAATCAAGAGTTCAGCTTTGGACATGTTAAGCATGGGATGCCTGTGAAACATCTGAGTGGAGATGTCAAGTGGGAAGCACGTCTGGAATCCATAGAAACTGTGGGGGCCTGGAATTGGCCACCCCAAGATATGTCTCTTTGGCATGAGGATAGTTTGGGGCTGGTTACTTTTAATAAAATGCAGACAGGAAAGCAACTGAGAAGTAGAATTTACTTACCCTTTGTTAAAATACATTTACATTTGTAAGGGAAATCTCCATCTGTAAAGGTGTCTCCCTCTCTGTACCAGGAAGTAGGGGGATGACCTTATCTCTAGAAACTCTTATCAATGCAGAAGGCAAGGACTTAAATCTGCATAATAATCTTATTCCTGTTTACTGTGCTTGTCTGGTAACCTCCTGTAACTCACTCCCCCCACCCCCAACATCCTCCTTTGTCTTTAGCTGAATATGATATTTAAGGTGGTGGCTTCAGCCATTTTGGCGAGTTGCTTAGCTTGCCTGAGCCTCTCCCATGTATACATGTTATAAAGCTTTGTTTAATTTTCTCCTGTTATTCTGTTTCACGTGAATTTAATTCGTTCTCCAGCCAGAAGAACCCACAGTGGGTAGAGGAAATGTCTTCCTTCCCTACAAAACAATCTGGGCTGGACATACGAACTAGAGAGTCATCAACACATTAATAGAACTTCAAGTTTGTGGAATAAATATAGAGGGAGAAAAAAAAGGTTCTCAAATGCCTGAGTAACTCTAGCATTTAGAGGTCTTAGTAGGAAACAAAGACCAGCCATGAGGCTGGAGAAAAGCCAAGAGGGTGAGTCTTCACAGACGCTGAGAAAAGGGAATGGTTTACGAAGGCCCTGAGAGGTGGAATAAGAAAAGGACAGAGAAGCTCCTCTGGACCTGACAGCCCGGCGGTGTCTGGAGACCCTGACAAGTGTGTTTCAGGACAGTGATGAGTCCCAGGGGTTCTTCAGGGGAGGAAATACAGGCAACAGGTATAGTCAAAAATGTTTTAAAACTTGGCTAAGAGGAAAAGAGAAGAAGGCTGAGGGAGGAGAGCCCAGAATTAACAGTCTTTATTAAAGAGACACTATGAAAAATTCCGGAAGTGATTGGGTTTACCTGGAAGCTACCAGACTGTTTTCTACCATTAGCAAAAACATAGGCTAACCAGTTATAATCTTGTACATCTGTATTATGTGGCCTCTTTCTGAAATACCATGTTCCTCAAGTATCGTCTCCTCCTCCACTTTCTTTTGCTATATTTCTGGAAGAAGTCTGTTTGGGTTACTTTAGTTAATATAGCTTTTCTATCCTTGCTTTATCATATTTTGTCTCAAGTTCTGAAAAACATGCAGTGATTGAAGAATGTTCTTCTGTTTTAAGAGGTTTTTATTTTTTCCCTCTAACTGTAAAAATGCTGACCTAGTCAGTTTCTGTATCTCTTGGTACAGTTCACTTCCCTTTTAGCTTAAGGGTTATTAAATGAGAGTAAAATTTCATTACAAATTATAGTCAAAACAATGTTTAATATTTTTAATTGAAAAATTCACACACTTTAGGCATATTAAAAAAAGATAAATACCACAAAAGATAATAGAATGAATAATAAGTCCTCCCCAGACCCTAGTCCTTGCTCCAGAGGAAACTATTGGCATTCCTGTACTGTGTGAAATAGTCTATGTAGCTACAACTCTAAGGCTACAGCTCATGTCCTTAATGCAAACCCAAAACCCAAAACCCCAAACCAACCTCAAATGTGAGCATATTTCCATATTCTGTGCCTTGCTTTTTTCACATTTCAATATAACATGGAGGCTGTTCCATAGGAATACGTATGGATATAACACACTTTTTTCAGCTTCATAGTATTACATTTTTATGGCTGTGCCACCCTTTAACAATTTCTATTGATGAACATGTAGGTTCTTCTTAGCATTTGAAAACCACAAAATAAGAAATGCTCTTAAGTGACTACACAAAACCGTTGCCCAAGACTACACAAAACCTTTACCCAATATTACACAATTGTTATCCCAAATCCCAAAGAAAATTAGATTGGGAATAACTGCTATTTTCATAGTTTGTGATAAGAAAGATGGCTAGTGTTTTTGTGACTCTTTCCTCTACAACGTCTGGGGATATCAGCGACCCCAGTCTTTAGGAATAATAAGCGTAAGCAGTAGGAATACTAAGGAGAGAATGAATGTGAAAGTTTTAAGAAACTAAGAAAAACAATCCTTTAGAATAAAGAAATATTGTAAGGGCTGTCAAAGGTTTATATAGCAAGTACATGATTTGTTTTTTCTTGAATAATATGCTACAGAATTTTCAAAATGGCAGTTTTCTAAAGTTGCTTTCTTTGACACTTTATATTACACGGACCGTTAGCATTTTCAATGTCAAACAGTAACACGGCTTTCATTTGGGGGAGGTTGTTCATGGACCTAATCACTCTGTTGTGGAAGCCAAGTGCTCACAGGCTTTCCCCGAGGATCGCTGCGAACTAGGGAGCTGTGCCCCAGGGGAAGGGGGTTAGAGGTTTGTTTGGAAACACATAAAATAAAGTTTGGCAGTGAAGGTTTGGAAGTCAATCTTAAAGATTTTGTCTTTTATCCTGTGAGCCCTGGGGAGCATTGAGGCTTCTAATCAGGAGAATGACACATAATAATTGGTAGTGGCATGGAGAAGGCATTAGAGGAGGGACAAAAGGGAGAATCAAAAAGGCATTGCAGTAGTCCAAGCTGAGGTGACAAAAGCCTTGGCTAGAGTGACAGCAGCAGAAACAAAAAGTGAAAAGGACCTAAGAGTGAATCTTTTTTTTTTCTTTTTCTTAAGATTGGCACCTGAGCTAACGTCTGTTGCCAATCTTCTTCTTCTCCCCAAAGTCCCCCAGTACATAGCTATATATTGTAGTTGTGGGTCCTTCTAGTTGTGGCATGTGGGATGCTGCCTCAGCATGGCCTGATGAGCGGTGCCATGTCTGCACCCAGGATCCGAACAGGCGAAACCCTGGGCCATGGAAGCGGAGTGTGCAAACTTAACCACTCGGCCACAGGGCCAGCCCCTAAGAGTGAATCGTAACCCTTTTTCTCTGCCCCAGCACCCTTGAGAAGTAAGACAAATGCCATTAATTCACAGTGATTCACTCTGTATTCAAACTTTTGTTATAAATGCAGCAGAAAACCCAATTAAAAGGCTAAACCATTGAAGTGTCACAACACATCATTAAACTATATATAAACAAGGGAGTGATTGTCTTCAGAGTTTTCTGTTGCTCTGAATAGGCTGTCCTTGCATTCTTTGATTGGTGCCTCCATGAGCCATCACCGTTATAAGGTAGCAAGCCAAGACCTCCAAGAAGGAAAAGAATTGACAATGATGTCTGATTCATAAAGTTAATCATTTGTGCTAGGTAAATTCTAGAAAGTCTAAGGATGAACATCTTAAGGATGTTTATATTAAATCTAAATATTAAAAATAGTTTTTAAAATAATAAAAGAAATGGGTGAATATATAACTGGGGGTAGGAAAGACTTCTCTAGGTGTGAGACCAAAGGCAGATATTCTGAAAGAAAATATTGAGTTGACTACATTAAAATGAGAAAAACCTCCTCCAAAACCTTTTAACAATAAAAAAGCAAACAAAAACAGCAAAAAAAAAAAAAAAAAAAAAAACCCAAACAAAATTAAACGGCAAACAATAAAGTGGAAAAATATTTGTAACATCTATTAACAAGAGATCACTATGCCTAATGTATAAAATGCTATTACAAATCTTTGAGAAGAAGAGATTTCCTACTCAGAGCTCTCTTCGGAAAATAAAGCTGGTTGGGTGGACACATCCTCTGAAATGCCTCTCCTTTGATGTAAAAGCAGCCATAACTACCTGGAGTATGGCCAAATGGGTACTCCCAGTACTAACAGAATTATATGGCTTAGCTTGATACAGTCCTTTCTACTGGGTAGTAAGGAGACAGAGGATGACTAAGAACGTGACATGGTGGTAGGGGAGAAGGTCTCATAGAGTGAAAGGAAGACAGGATGGGTGGAAACACTGAGGAAAATAGTAGAGAAATGCTAAATCTATTTTTCAGGCAACACAATACACTGAGAAGAATGTAAAAGCATCTAAAACATAGGACCCAGCCTGCAGTAGGCACTTTATTAAATGTGTATTGAATTTAAGCAAAAGCATGACATGACTAGAGGCCAAGAGGCAGAGATGAAATAAGTCCTGCCTTTAATAATAATTACAATAATAGCTAATTATATTATTACGGCTTACTAGGTACCAGATTCTTAGCTTAGCTCTGACATGGGTGATTTCATTTAATTCTCATAACAACCCTGTAAGATTAGTACTATTATCTCCATTTTACAGATTTGGAAACTGAAACTCAGGAAACTGAAACGCTTTGCTCAAGCTCACATGACTAGAAAATGACCATGTGACTCAAATTTGACTCCAAAGCCCATGTTCTTACCACTATGTTCTACTTTTTCACTGGCCACTCCTCACCAGCATGGAGACTTGTGGTCTCAGAGGACCCAGGTCCTCAGCGACAAACATGGTTCTTGGTAGAAGGGCGGCAGTTTTGAATTTCCACATAGGATGGCTGGATTCCCGCAGTGCCGTAAAGCATCAGGCTAGGCTAGGAGGCTGAGGCTAAAAAAGGGAAGAGGTGCCAAAAATAAACGGTCTTTCTGTGCCTTGTACTTTCCAGTGACCAAACTGCTCTCTGTTTATTCAGATGGAGGTGGGCCCTGGTGCCAAGCACTGTACGTTGCAAGGGAATTCATTTGTGAGGCGCTTTGATGTCACATGCATCCCAGGAACACCCAGCTAAAACAGGGAGAGCTGCTTTGTGTTTATGCCTCTAAACAGAACCATTTGAGTACACAGACCAAAAGACCTGGTCTGGGAGCACTGCGTTTTCTCCAATAGAGTGATTCATTACTAATGTCTTCATTTTGGACACTGCAGTTGAATTTGAAGCCATATGCTTTAAATTAAAAGCACGCTAAGCAAATCACAAGTTTCTCAAGATGAAGCTTAAAGTCTGTTTTGGCATCTGTTGGTTGCCAAAAGACCATATGATCCTGTAATTAAACAACAAATATTTTCAGCAAAATCAATCATTTTAGCTGTCCCCAAATGCTATGATTATGATGTTTAGATGCTATGTTGAGCAATAAGTTGCACAACTAGACCTTTTTAGAATTGTTTGTTCCCTACTCCAATATTGTACTAATCTTTCTCTAGCCATCTTATTCCAATTCATTGTATTAGAATGCAAAACTTTTTAGTTACATGAGCAACAAACAGCAGAGCCACAGAGCCAGAAATGTCGGCAGCAGAACCACCACTATAGAGACTATTATATCTCCTCACAAGATTCATTCACCACGAGGTTGGTACCAGAATCAGCTAGGCCTCTTGGTTGTAGCCATCAGAAACCAACTGAGATAATCTTAAACGAAAAGGGAATTCACCGGAATGAAGTCAGGGACTTCATTTGATGGGGAGGTAGAGAACACAGCCTGGAAAACAGGCAAGATCCAGGGCACTCTGGAGGACCAGCGAGCGGAAAAAGGCCTGGCCACTGCTGCGCTCATGATTTCACGTCCCTGTGTCCTGGGTGGCTCAAGAGTCTGAGGGGCACCAGTCTGGCAGGGCCTCTTTTAAGGGCTGCTCCATGGATGCTCTATAGTGGAAGAGAGATGGGTGGCCCCTACGTCCCACCTAGATGGTGAGGAGATTCTCCAGGGAAGATGGAGGTGCTGTGAGAAGACAAGGTCAATGCTAGACAGCCAAAAATTCTGGTACCACTCTCCTAAAATGGAGACCATTTTATAATTTCCAGCCATGTTTTCCTCCTAAGCAGGAAAATCTGTGGACAGAAAACCAACTCTGTGAGGTCACAGAAGAGGCAAAGGTAGGACGCAGCACCTCATGAGCCAGGGGTGGCAAGCACAAGAGACTCCTTTCTGAAGGAATCTAAGCTTATTTCACAGGCTTGTGGCTGAAAAATGCTGGCTAAGAACGACAGCTTTTTAGGCTTCCTTCTGCTTGGAGGTTGCCTTCTACAAAATGCATCATTTCTTATCCCCTTAAAAGGTCTTCTCTACCTGGGAGGGCAGTGAGGTGCACGGGGTAGTGGTGGTTGAGGGGCAGAGGAGGGAAAAAAACAGAGGGTGAGACGCTTACTTAAAATGAGTCGTTCCTCCCCCTATGAATCTTAAAAGTGGGAGAAAAGATATAGTCAGAATTAAGGAATTTCATGGCTAAATCAAGTCCAGTTAGGAATGTGAGGGAATGCTTAGGTAGGCGGAACAGCTAGACACAGTGTTCTGCGTGATTTACACTCTGGGGCCCAGGTGAACTTAGGTAAAAGCAAGCTCAGATGAGGAGAAGGCACAGGGGAGCCCCAGGGGCTGTAATAGTCAACAGAGGGACCACCTAGGAGGTGAAATGTGAGGGGCTCAAGGGCCAGCCCTCTCCAGGGCCAGCTTTTTTAGGGGGTGGAGGTTAAGGTAGGCATGCTCCTCAGAATGGTTGTGATGGGGCTTCTTGGATTATTTTCAGTGTTCCAACAAATCCAGTGAGAACCATAAACATGCTAATTAGAACTTCAAATTTCTTTCCTTTTGGCCTGAAACAAACTCATTCACTGTAGTGCCATTCACTGTTTCATGCGGGTGGGTTAAGTCCTAATGGCAACCACTCCTATAATTAATAAAGTGGGAAAGTTAATTTTACTAAATAAATTATACCCTAAGGAAAAGATACAAATTTCAAAATATATTATCCACAAGAGAGAATAATAGAAGGTGTTATAAGTGGCAAAAATGTTGGAAACACCTGGATTTGGGCATTTTTTACTACACAAGGTCCCCACTAAGATGCAAACATATTTGGAGAAAGTGGATTCATTAGCAATAGCGACCACAGAAGTCTCATTCATTCATTAGATCAGCTGAGAGAGCAGCAAGGATTGGTTGGGGAAGGGGTGAGAAGGGAGGCCTAGGAAGGCCCAGATGTGATGTTCTTTGGAGCTGGGAGACCCCAGAATACCCTTAAAGCACTCAGAGTGTAATAGTAAATAAGGAGAAGGGGGCAAAATTAGGGGGTGGCAGAGATATAAGGTTAATAATGGCTTCTACCTCCTCATAAATAAATTTAGGCTTGCCTGTTCAAGCTGTACTAGACAACTCATCTCCCTAGTGGCCATGAGATTCCCATCAACCATCTGGCCATCTTTAGTTAAGGCAGTAGTGCAAGAACTACCACCATTTTTTGAACACCTCCGGCATGCTAGGGGCTGGACTGCCTGATTGGCATATATTATCTTTTCTTCTCTCCACAACTCTGTCAGATGGTGGTTATTGTTCCTGTTTTACAGATGAAACTTAGGTTCTGGGAGAGAAGTGACTTGCCCAAGATCCCATGGCTAGTGCATGCTGGAGCCAGCTGTGAATGTTAGGTTTCAGAGTCTGTATCACTCTCTTGCACAGGTACCCTGGAGCCTGGGGCACAACCCTGTCCTTAGGTCCTCTCCACACTACTCCACTCAGCTGAGTCAAGTGCAGCCAATCAGGGTTTAATAGTCCCCTTCTGTGCCCAGTACTGGGCTGCCTTCAGTACAATAGATAGAAAAGTGACAGATGAAGGTGTGTAACTCCAGTTCAGCAATGAAGTGTGTGTGTGCTGGGAGAGAGTGCATACACACAGAGCAGCCATGAGCAACAGAGAAAAGCAAGTGTGAAAGGCTGCAAGGAGGAGGCAGAGACTGAAACATGGGTGGGACTGGGGCTGGCACCGAGAGGCTGGTCTTAGCTTGAGGCATAGGTTACCTCAATACCCTGTCCCTGGGTGGGTATCAGGGAGCTGCTCAGGACCTGCCATTCTCAGGGCCATGATTTCCTAGCACAAAGTTAGCCATTTTGCTGTTTACTCCCCCAACACCTGAGGTAAAATTCCCATTTGCTATTAGATAATGTGTTAGATGTGTGGTAGCTCAAGTGATAGAAACCATTTCAAATTTGTTTACCTAACAGGAAACATTGGTTTACTTGACAAAATAGTCTGGGAGGAAGAGCTGCCTTCAGGTGTTCCAGGGGCTTAAATCATATAACCTGGATTTTCTCTTTCCTATGGTCCCTTGTCTGCCTACAGTCTTCCTTCCCTCCATCTCTAAACCCTGCTCCTCCCTCTGCATGGACCACACTCTATTTCACTTCATGCAGCCTTTCTCTACTTGGCAGTGGTGGTGGTGGCAGAAGTGGCAGGGCAGGAGGATGTGATTTGGGGGTGGGAGGTAGCCATATATAAAATCTCAGATAGGCCTAACCTGAGGCACTGGTCCAGGTCCTACCCCAGACCAGTCACAGTGGCCAGGGGGATAAGTGATTCTGATAGACTAGGCCTGGGTCATGTACCCAAAGATTTGACCAGGAGTTACAGAAATCACCTGAGAGCCTCATCAGAACCACATGAAGTGTGGGTGCTGGAGGACAATTTGCCAAAGGAAGGAAGGTGACATGATCAGAAGAAGCGGAGGAGAAGGAATGCTGGGCTGACAACACTAACAGTTGTTGGTTACAGTGTCATTATGAATATCACAATGTGCAAAGTCACTGAGCTCCATGAAATAATGTATTCTCTATGAAAAACAGCCAGACATCTCATGACATAGGAAAATCTTACAGATGCTCCTGACTAATGACTACCAGGGTGCACATCAGAGACAGCTGGAAACAAAACAGTGGAAAGCCAAGGCTGCATCATGTTCAAGTGTATGGAGCTTGTTTATTTTAAGATGTGCAGTTCTCTTTTAACAGTTCCCTCACTCCGGTCTCTGTTCTCCAGCTTTTGCTAAGAGGTGGGAGACAGACAGTGAAAATTGATATTCAGGTCTGTTTATCTGCTTGGAGATGTATCTCTTCTATGCTGATGTGTGCAAGGGGCTGCGGGTTCTGGAGTCAGTGGACTTGGGGAAACTCTGTGAATGTGGGTGAGCTATGTTGGGTCACTGAACCTCAGTTGTCTCATTTGTACAACGGAGATGGTAAGACTCTCCTTAAGTTGGTGAGGGATTCATTCATTAATGAATTCACAGTTGGTAATATTTATTGATATATCTACCATGGCTGTACATTGGGCACCAAGGGTATATCACTAAACAGGACAGACAGGATCGCTGCCCTCAGTGAAGGAGACAGATGAAAGGAAATGATATCAAAAAAGCACCTGGTATAAAATAAATAAGCCCTGGGGATGTAATGTACGGCATGGTGACTATAGTTAACAATACTGTATTGTATATTTGAAAGTTGCTAAGAGAGACCTTAAAAGTTCGCATCACAAGAAAAAAAGTTTGTAACTATGTGTGGTGATGGATGTTAATTAGACTTATTGTGACGATCATTTCACAATATATACATGTATTGAATCATTATGTTGTACATCTGAAACTAATACTATAATGTTATATGCCAATTATATCTCAATAAATTTTTTTTAAGAAGCACCTGGCACAGAGCCAGTGCTCAATAAATAGGAATTGCCTTCCCTTCCCCTGCCAATCCATTCACTCACCTTGTCTTAACCTAAAAATGGTGGCAAGTCTCTTAATTTCTGTGAGCCTCAGTTTTCTCACAGGCTTACTGAAGGGTTTGGAGAGACTTCTGATGTTTCTTCTTCCTTTAAATTCTGCAGATCTCTGGGGCTGGCCCCGTGGCCGAGTGGTTTAGTCCGCGCGCTCCGCTGCCAGCGACCCAGTGTTTCGTTGGTTCGAATCCTGGGCGCGGACATGGCACTGCTCATCAAACCACGCTGAGGCAGCGTCCCACATGCCACAACTAGAAGGACCCACAACGAAGAATATACAACTATGTACCGGGGGGCTTTGGGGAGAAAAAGGAAAAAAATAAAATCTTTAAAAAAAAAAAAATTCTGCAGATCTCTACTTCCCTTTCTTCTTCACCCAGGGCACAGAAAATGGGCTTAAAAGGAATCTTTGGGGACTATCACTTGAATCCTTTCTTTTGAAGGGCAGCTTCATTCTTGTTGCCAAGCTGGCCTTGCACCATCAGCCTGACCCCCAAATAAAGCTTAGTAGGGATATTTCTACCCCACCCAAAACATCCTGAAAAAGCACCTCTATCAATAGAAATGAGATATAAGAGTGATTTTACAATCCACTTAAGAGGCAGTGTGGTTTCACATATAAGAGAGATTTCACATATAGGAGTGGCTTTACAACACACATAAGAGGTAGTGTGGTTATGATAAGGGCTTTCATTCAGATAGATCTGGCTGCAATCTCAGCACTAGCTATGGAATTTCAGACACATGATTTAGCCTCTTCATGCCTCATTATCCACATGTATAAATGGGAATAAAAAATCTACTTCAATAGGGATATTGTGAGGATTGAATAGGACAATGTATGTGGGCGTGCCTGGTGCAGAGTAGGTATTTATAAATGGAATATACTATTGTGAGTTGAGAAATGACTGCACGTTAACTGCAGAATGGTAGATGTAAGGAACTTCTGCTGGGAAGTAAAGCACCTATAGTTGGTTCCAGATTTCTACTATCAAGCTTAATACATTTTAAATGAGTTTAATACATGATATTTGTGCATTTGGTATATACATTATTCTTTTAGCAGAAGGCTGGAGGGAGAGACATTAAGAAAGCTAGCCAGGAACTGTGATACTTACCTGTGAACCAAAGGTGTTGGACTAGATGACCTCTAAGATCCTTCTTAATTCTAAAGTTCTATCATTCCAGGCTTTGCTGAAAATCTCTGGGGGAATTTTCCAAAAAAGAAAAAAACGTGTCTTTTGTCCTACTCTGTTTCACTCTCTCTTCCCATGCTGGACCTGCCAACTGATGACTGTTAGCCATCCTTTGTTATCACTGAACTCTGTTGTTATTAACCTCACGTTTTCATAGAAAATCTCTTTTGTCCACTGAAATGTGAAAAGATGTGGTTTACAATCCCAATAGCTCTTTGATTTTTTTATTTTTGATCTCAGAGAAAGTGGTTTGAACTCATTTAGCATGATCATGAGAAATAATAGAGGCCCTATGTACCTTTAACACAGAGACCCAAGAGTTTTAGGCCTCCTGGGAATGAGATTAGTGCTTGTGAAGGTCTAACATTGGAGGCACATATTGACACTGTGCAAGCTCTTAAATCCACAGGAATCTGCTAATGCTCAAAGGAGAGCAATCAAAAACCTCAATTAATAATTATGTCAATAGACTTCGCGAAGGAAAGAAAAAATTATCATGCCTGAGGCTACTGGAAAAAAATAAAGTTCCAAATAGGGAGGGAGAAGTAATAAAGTATCCAAAGGCCCAGTTTGATGATGTTCACTTTTAAATGTTGAGAGCAAATGTGGCATTATGACCTTTTTCTTCTACCAGCCTACTGTAGCAGGAGCCTGTGGCCTCTGAGTATTGGGACACATTCTCTCAAGTTAGGTGACTCAAAGATCCTGTTGCAGAGTCAAAAGTCTGAGGGACTGCGAGTGTGAAGAGAGCAGTTTAGCCAATGTCTTTTCCAGCAGCATCCTAGAGGTCCTGAGGGAGAGAAGCGATTTGGAATACCACAGCCCACATTCCAGAAAATTCTAAATTTGGTATCAAAGTGTAACAGGTCCTCCCACCCTCCCTTCTTGGGTTTAAAAGAGACCAGCAGACCACATCGTTTTTCTCCAAATTCAGCTAGATTTTCTTCGTTCAGTTGCATGCCCTGTCCTTCAAGGAGGAAAACGTACAGATGAAGAAAGATCTTTCAGGTAATTGGATTTGTAGATTCAGAGAGTTTTGAGGCAAAAAAAAATTATATATGGCACACTCCGTCTGGTAACAGAAAGGGAAATGTTTGAAAAAAAGTCTGAAGAAAGCAGGCTTAGCTGGTGTGAGGAGGGGAGCATTTGGTTGGCTCCCGGTCTGCTTTGTGCCTGGCTCCCTCATTACAGGTGGATTAAAAATGAAATATGTTAATGTGGGGAGGGAGCCATAATCAGGAATTTCATTAGATGTAAACCCCAAATATGAAAGAGTATTTCCACTTGTTTCCAAACAGCTTAGAGTGTCAACTCTTAAAGGAGACAGTTAGGATAGAACTTTTGAGGAAAATCCCTCAATTTTTGAATTTTTGTCCTTTTATTCAAGCAAAAATTCACTCTCCTGTGCCTTTTGGTTGTTTTCAGATAAAGTAACTCTACCAACACTTTTGTCCTGGAAACTAACTTCCAATTTTCTTTATATATAAAATATATATGTTTATATATATATGTTTATATATAAACATATATAAACATACATATACATATGTAAAGGAAATATATATTTATATCTATAAAGGAAATAATATATACACATATATGTGTATATACGTATGTATACATATGAGTATGTGGTACCTCTGAGTTCACCATAATTTGGACAGTGGTTGTGATAAAGAGAATTAACTACAGAAAGTGACAAGTTCAAAGAATATTTTGACCAAGCCAATTCAGACATAAATCCTCTATGGTTTTGTGTTTTGGAGTAGTTATTTTCTTTCTCTACCTGTGTTAGTATGAATTCAACAGAACAATTAAAAAAACCCACAACATGCCCCGCTGCAAAGGCAGGTGTGAAAAGCTAAGCCCTTTCTGTTACAGTCAGTTGACGTTACTTTTCTCTATCACCAAGTGCTCCTTTGGCAAACATGCTGAAATTCTCACTTTGTTGGCAGTGGGCAGACTTGGTGAGACAGAAAACCAATATACCCATTCATTTAAAAAAAAAATCCAAATTGAGTTTCAAAGTTTTTACTTAAGTGTTGTTTATACAAACTGTTAAATATTTGGATAATCAACTGTCAAAGTAGCAGTTCCTGGAAGAATTACTTTCCATGAAGCTGCCAAAGTATCTGATTTTGACATCAAATTAATTTCACAAAATTTTTGATTTAGTTTAAATCAAATTTAGACTTGATTCAGAGCCATCAATAATTAAATTTTATGAGCACACAGCAGAATCTCTGGTGCCTGGCAGTCCTCAGGACCCCTGAAACCCAAACTTCCACCATGTGACCTTTATTCAGGGGCAGATTTGCTTTTAAATTAAGGACTTTTCATCTCACAGAAAAGGAAAAATAATGAGCAATTTCTTGGGTCACGTATCTCTGCTGCCAGAAAAATAAAAGACATCGAATTTTTCAGTAACATACATAACAAGCACCATTTTTACTTTTATGTAAAGTATCAACTCCACATGTAATTGCTGAATATTTTCTAAATTAAGAGCCCATGTGGTGAGCGGGTGCACACAAAAAGATAATCAGAAAAATCTCGGCATTAAAATATAGTCTCCAAGTAAAAACACATAAATCACTTTGTAAGGCTCAGCCTGCTGTGAGAATTACTGCTCTCAGCCTCGTATTTCTGTTGAGTCTAGTGCAGAGGAACTAAAAATCGACTGGGCCTGTGAACTTTAGGTCACAAGGTAAAGGTAAGGAAAACAAATGGCTACATACCACAAAGCCAAAGACCAAACACAAAGCAACACAGAGATCTACTCTTGGGTTTTACTAGAAGACTTGTATTCTCGTGCCTACTTTTCATTTCACCGCTTAGTAAATTCACTGCATCAAAGGCGCCACTTTCCTAAGGGAGGAATAACAATTTCTCTCCTTGAGCAAACCTCGTGCGCTTTCTTGAAGTGATTTCCAACTCCAAGAGATGTGACTCTAACTATTTCCTTACTCAGTTGCTTGTTCAGAGCCTGTTGCTGATGAGACCACAGGTAGAGATTTTTCCACTGCCTGCAAATGGTATCCCTAACACTGGTTGGTCATCTCAAAAGTATCACAAAAGGGCGAGCCTGAGAGTGTGTCCGTGCCCAATATGACCCCGAGCCCACTCCTGGAAAACCATGAAAGAGTATGCAAAAGTGGGGGTGGCTCTGCAAAAGCTCAAGGCACTAAAATGCGGGCAGGTGGTAAAGGTGAGCACACTGCTCAGTCATGCTGCTGCTTTCTGTTCTGAGCTTTCAGAGGTGAGCTAGGTATAAAAACAGATATTTTTTGGGTCCTCCATAAAGAAAGACATGCCCAGTGACTCCTGAAACTCTTCTTGGCGCAGGACACAAAGAATCACTAGGAGTATACATTATTCACCTGGGATGCATTATTCAGGCTAGTAGAAACATTTGCAACCTGAGGACATGCTGGAATTTATGTGTAAGACTTATTTATCAGGTTTCCTCTTTGTGCATGTCCCTAGAGCTGTGGTTTTCAAACTCGGCTACACATTAGTGCCATCTGGGGAACTTTAAAATAATCTTGACGGCCAGGCCACACCCCAGAACAATTAAATCAGAATCTCTGGAGATGAGACCCAGGCAGGCCCATATTTTTTAAAGCTCTCCTGGCAATTCCAATGTGCAGCCAAGGGTGAGAAGCAGTGTACTAGAAGAATAACAGGCAGTTGCACGGACCTGGGACTCAGGAGCTGAGAAAGGTGGGAAGGTTCTCGGTTATGCTGACTTGTTGCAAGTGTCCCAGATTTCTAGGGTAACTACCTAGTGTTTACTGAAAACTTATTTCAGTTTTTTTCCTAAGGGTCAGAATCAAAGGCAGACAGCCTAAAAATAACTCATCAGCAGCTTGTTTGGCTGATGGCAATGTTGGAAATTCCAAATTGCCTTTTAACTTAAGCTTATTGCCTTCTCCCTTTGAAATACTGTAAGTATTAAGAATCAAGTTACAGATCAATAAAAGGTCTTGTTAACCGTGTTAACGAGTGTGAAAGGTCCAAGCCAACAGCCAATCCCTACGAATATTCCCTGGCACTTACGTAACCCTCTACCTAAAATTCAAGAAACACTTAGAGGGGAAAAACGGCAAAGATAGTCGAAGAGAACTGTATTTCCTTAAAGGAATGACAAGTGATACATTTTCCACATTAATTTATATCCACCCTTCCTCTCCACAGGCTCAATTAATAAAAGTTATGCATAAATCATAGGGGAGATCATTAAATCAACCAGTTCACGGTGCCAATTAATTGGTAAATAAATACTTGATGAAAATGGTGACGGGTGTACAGATTCTGTTTTTCTTTGAAAAAAACATAGGAAAAAAACAGGAAAAAAAGCTTTATCTATAGCTTTGGTAGAGATATTCACACCTCATCCACTTCAATTTTATAATATTCGCTGTTTGTTGGAGGGTGATAAACCACAAAAATAGAGCCCCACAGGGGGACGATAATCCTGGATGAAAAGTTTAAAATCAAATAAAAAATTCAGATTCATTTAATTAGCCAGATGCCTGGTAGTATGTACATAAGTCATCTGAAATCTGGGTGTTACCACACTTTTGTTTTGTTCCAGTTGTTTGTCATTGTGTGAACATAACTACAGACAGAGGAAAAGAAAGCAAGATAGGCACAGGAGAAGATGAAAATAGCTCTTTGCCAGGATATATTGAAAACAAAAAAAAGATGTTTTGTAAATTAGCTTGCTTTCTGAAGTTTAACTTTTTTCTTTTTAAAAGGTTACTGCTGTATATGAAAAATAACATTTTCAGATAGAAAAACTTTTTTCCC
The DNA here is from genome assembly GCF_041296265.1 of Equus caballus. NCBI lineage: Eukaryota > Metazoa > Chordata > Mammalia > Perissodactyla > Equidae > Equus > Equus caballus. The sequence continues at coordinate 50,760,223 of NC_091701.1, read as the reverse complement.
CTCACCATGTGACCTGATTTTGAGGTCAGGCGGTACTGCTTGCCAGCTCTGAGACCTTGGGCAAGATACTAAACCTCTTTCCTCATCAGGGAAGAATAATGGTACCTACTTATAAAGATGTTGTCTTATTTAAGATATTGTGTGAGAAACATTTAACCCAGGTGCAGGCACAGAGTAAAATGCTCACAAAATATTTGTTATTGTTGATGTTATTTACTATGGGTAGATAAGCCTAGTACCCGTCTTGATTTTTCCGCAAAGAAATGCAATTCTTACAGAAATGGATCCCTCAGAGCAAGGACCTGGGTTTAGATGTGAATCGAGACTAGTGGCCCTAAGTAAAATGAAAATTCAGAAAAATGATGCCTCCAGCCTTGACCTGTCATTCCCGTTTCTCAAGGAGACCCTGGATGTGGCCAAGGGAACAATGAAGGCAAACTTAGAAATGACACAGTGTTCCTAGGGCCTGTGGGAGAAGGCTCAGTGAGAAAGGACCCAATCCTAGTTTGGCAGCTATGGAGAGGGGGTTATATCTCCTAGCCAAGCTGAGACTTTCATACCCTTTGAAGCAAGCTGTTGCTGAAAAGAGTCTGTAGACCTCCAGAGAGTAAGCTCAGGAGGGCATTCTGTGGGAAAGTAAAAGAGAAAGTCCTATTGTTTCTTTCCTCTAGGCCCCAAGAGAGAAAAGCCACAATGACAATTGTTTTTCTTAACAAAATGTTTAAATATTGAATGCCTTTTGCTCAGCAGTTATGTCACTCTTCTGGGGGACCTAGATGTCACAACTCTTGCTGGGTTTTTTATTTTTCAAAGAGCAAGATGAGAGAGGAGGAAAGAAGTAGAGGAAGAAAAGGTGGGCAAAATGAGGGAAGGGGAATTGTGAGGAAAAGCAAGAGACTGAGGGAAACTGGAGAGTTCTCACTGGGTGCCTGTGAATTGCAGCTGCCCTTTCTGAGCAGCCGTCTCAGGAGTCGTTTAGAGCAGGTCTAACCAAGGATGTGTGATTAAATACAGGGACTCCAGCAATGAGCCCAGAATTGGAGAGAAGGGCAGCAAGGTCGTCTTCCCTTGAAAACAATGCTCTTCCCCCATGGCTTGACTCCATCCCACACACATTTGCCCCAAAGCCTATATTATTCTGCTTTTTTTCTGGAGTCTAAGAAAGGAAGCAGTAGTTGGACACTAGACTTCATATCTCCAATCGTAACCCTTCCCAAACTACTTCTCTGAGTGACATCAAACTCCAGAAACTCCTGTCCCTTGGCTTATTGGGAATTTTCCAGACCTAGTGGTAGTACAACTTTAGTCATTACCAATTTGAATCTGATTACAGTCCTAGAACTTCTCCACAAAGTTGTGTTCATGAAACAGCCTTTGCCCTGGCAAAGATTTTTTTTCTTCCTGAAAAGTGGATAGAAGGTAATTTATAAATCAATAGGCTGCCTTATAACTGTTGGCCCATCCAACCTTCGAGTATATCTTACATTAGATTAAGATGATCCTCAGTTTTTTTGGGTTGATTTTACTTGTTAATAATGACACACACTTTTCAGCTTCTTTCCACTACATATTTTTTTATAGCTTTGTTAAAATTGCCACAAATGATTCTTGCCTGAAAAGATAGTTCATTAACATATACCATCATCATCAAAAGCATGATGTTATTATTGTATGTAAAGTAAATATTAGCTTTGGTAATAAATCAGATAGAGGTTAAGTTGCTTAATTAAAATTCTGATGATTGAGCAAGATCCAAATTTGCAAAGGAGGCTGCAGCCAATTACAGAGCCGAATGATAGTTTGACATGGCTTTGGGGCCCCTTCCCATAAAGTGCACCAGCACCCCTTCCACAACCACCTCAGTAAACACACAATCTCAGTAGAAACAGCAGGCTATGCAAACACAGCTTCAAGTCTAGTCTTTCTAGCAACTCTCCAACTAGGTTGCAGTTCCTGACATCTGCCTGTGTGGGGATTTGGGAGCCAGCACTGGCTATAGCTATTTGAGAAGCAATGTTTTGGGTGTTCTGTTTACTGAGGAGATGTATAGAGAGAAGAAAATCTGACCAACTTTTGTATTAAATCCTTTAACAAACATTAATTAATATCTACCAGTGAGCAAGGAGCCCTATTAAGGTGTGACAGAAAAGATTCCAAATCTTTAGCCTGATTACAAGACCTGTCCCTTGCCTCTCTCTCCAAACTTATGGTACATTATGCACCAGGTAGACCAGACTTCTTCCAGTCCTTCCAGATTCTTGTATGTTCTCTGCTTTCTTTTTCTCCCAGCTTTTGCATCATTCCCTCTGCCTGGAACACACTTCCTGCTATATTGTACATGACTAATTTCTATTCATCCTCTAAGTCTAAGCTTAGTTATAATTTTCCTAGGAAAGTCTTCTCTGATCGCTTGGACTAGGCTATGTCCCTTTTCTATATACTCCATAGCCTCCTGAACTTCTCCTTTCAAATAATCCCTTTCATGTTTATCATTTTTAAATGTCTTTCTTCCCTTCCACAAATTTCACGAGGCAGGGACTATCTCTGTCTTGTTTACAACTATGTCCCCATAGCCTAATACCTCATGCCTCGCTAGAATAGTTGCTTCCTGTTTATTAGTTTATTTAATTGAATAGAATGATCCCTTCCTACAGGGGCTCCTATAATAGGAGAGGGGAAAAAATTAGACAAGTGCCAGAGTGTATGTGTGTACATATTTAAGCACCAAAAATTAAAACCTAACAATAGCAACACTATGAAAAACATTCCAAGCCAAGCCTTACCAGTTTCTGGTTCTCCTAATATTGAGTAATATCATACGGGTTTAAATTTCTACCTATGGTCATTGCTACTGTTGCAGATGTTTAGCTGCTGTTTATGAGAATTAGCAAAAAGAACTCAATCTCTGAGTACTAAATCTTGTGTCCCTATATAGTTCAAACTTACATTTTTTTCCCCCAGGGACATAGCATTCAGGCTTGACTTAGCTTTTCCTGCATAGGCAAGTTGTCTGGAGTATTATGACTAATGGTGAGCTGATGGCACATGGGCTCTGGCAGATCAAACCACCACAGTGAGAGAGCACCCAAGAGCTCTGTCAGCCAAGGTTCTGCATGAAAACCTCTGAAAAACATTTTCTTAAGTCACTGATTTCACAGAATTGTGCTAAGCTCTGAGGAGAAACTAAAAAATTACAAAACTATACTAAACAAAACTATAGCTAATGTTATAAAGTACTAGCAAGTAAAATTTAGTAGTGTATAAAAATACATTATGATCAGTAGAATTCAAGAATTTCAAGGATGGTTCAACATTTAAAAAGTCTATTAATGTATAATACCAATACACCACACTAACTAGAAAGTTAAAGTAGACTATAGATTCTAAAATAGAACTTTAGTTCTGTGGTTCATCTGAATAGATAAAGAAATAGCTTTTGACAAAACATAACACTCTTAAATATTATCAAACTAGAAATACAAGATAATGTACTTAATTTCATAAAATTAATTTATTAAAAATTTACAGCAAAAATCACAGTTGGTGAAACTTTAGAGGCATTCTCATTAAGGTCAGGAATTAGATAGTCATGCTCATTAATTCTGCTTATAGTCAATATTACATTGACGCTTCTAGACAATGTGATAAGGCAAGAAAAAAGAGTATAATTGGAAATGAAGAGATAAATTTTTCTTATTTCTAACAATATGATAGGCTATATAGGAAACCTGAGACAAGCTACAAACTATTGAAACTAACAAGTTTAACAAGTCGATGTTTAAAATCAACATACAAAAATCAAGTGTTTCCATATCCTAATAATGACCAACTCAAAAATATAATGCAAAAAAGTCTCATTTACAATAGCAACAGAAAATATAAGTGTGGTAGCCCGCCTCCAAGATGGCCTCCAATGGTGCCCCCGACTCCCTGCCTTCCTGGTATGGCTGTGTAATCAATAGGATACCACAGAAACAACAGTATGTGACTTCCTAGGTTGGATCATATAAGGTACTGTTGCCTGAACCTTTCTCTCTTGGATCCCTTGTGGGTAGAAGCCAGTCACCAAGTCATAAGGATACTAAGCAGCCCTAAAGAAAGGCCCATGTGGTGAGGAACTGAAGCCTCTTGCCAAAAGCCAGTAAGGAACCAAGGCTTCTTTCAAACAGCCACCTTAAAGGCAGATCCTCCAGCCCCAGTCAAGCCTTCAGATGACTGTGGCCCTGGTTGGCACGTTGACTTAAATCTCATGAAAGATCTTGAGCCAGAATCACACTAAGCTAAGCTAAGTGTGCTTCTGAATTCCTGGCTCTCAGAAACTGTGAAATAATAAATATTTGATATATCCACTAAGTTTTGGGGTGATTAGGCAGCAATAGATAAATAATTTTAACAAAAATTAATAAATAAATTTAAGAAAAGCTATGAAAGGTTTTTATGGGAAAATATTTTTAAAACTTTACTGAATGACATAAAAGACAAATTGAATACATTGAATAAAATCATTATTCTCTACTTATAATGATTGAAATTCTTTCCAATTTAAACTACATATTCAGGGTAAAATCTCAACTCACTTCCTACGGAACTTGATGAGCTAATCCTGAAATTCATGTGGAAGATCATAAGGGCAAAAATATTCAAGAAAAATCTGAAGAACAATGCCAGATGTGTGGAGGGGGATGGTGCTTGTCTCCCAGATATCAAAACTTATTATAAAGCTGTTGTAACTAAGACAGTGTGGTATTGGCACAGGGATAGACAAATAAATCAATGGAACAGAATAGACAGTGCAGAAACAAACGTGGAACCCTGATCTACGTGGTAGGCAGAATAATGCTCCTCTTCCACCCAAGATGTCCACATTCTAGTCCTCAGAATTTGGGAAATATGTTAGGTTACCTGGTAAAGGGGAATTAAGATTGCTAATCAGCTGACCTGACTTTAGAATAGGAGATTATCCTGGATTATCTGGGTGGGCCCAATGTAATCACAAGAGTTTTTAAAGGTGGAAGCAGGAGGCAGAAGAGGAGTCAGTGCCACATAGATGGCATTATGGGAAGGATTGGCCTGGCATTGCTGGTTTTGAAGATGAAGTAATGGGCCACAAGCCAAGGAATGCAGAAGGCATCCAGAAGCTGGAAAAAGCAAGGAAACGAATTCTCCCCTAGGACCTCTAGAAGGAATGTAGCCTGGCCAAAACCTTGATTTTAGCACAGCAGGACCCATTTGGACTTTTGACTTCAAGAACTGTAAGATAATAAATTTGTGTTGTTTTAAGCCACTAAATTAGTGGCACTTTGTCACAGGAGTAATAGAAAACAAATACAATCTATGTTACAAATCAGTACAGAAAAGACACACTAGTCAACAAATGGAATGGGACAAATTGGTTATCTACATAGAAAAAAAGAAAACTTTTCCTCTCTCATGTCATATATAAAAGTAAATCTTTGGGGGCCAGCCCGGTGGTCGAGTGGTTAAGTCCACGCGCTCTGCTTGTGTGGCCCAGGGTTTCACCAGTTCAAAGCCTGGGCGCGGACATGGCAGTGCTCATCAAGCCCTGCTGAGGTGGCATCCCACATGCTACAACTAGAAGGATGCACAACTAAAAATACACAACTATGTACCAGGGGAATTTGGGAGAAAAAGGAAAAATAAAATCTTAAAAAAAAAAAGCAAATCTTTGGGGCTGGCCCCATGGTCGAGTGGTTAAGTTCACACGCTCAGTTTCAGTGGCCTGGGGTTTTGCCAGTTTGGATCCTGGGCGTGGACATGGCACCGCTCATCAGGCCATGCTGAGGCAGCGTCCCACATCACACAACCAGAGGGAGCTACAGGTGGAATATGCAAATGTGTACTGAGGGGCTTTGAGGAGAAGAAGAAGAAGGAAAAAGATTGGTAACAGATGTTAGCTCAGGTGCCAATCTTTAAAAAAAAAAAATCTGAGATGGAGTGTGTACCTATATGTGAAAAACAAAATATTAAAACTTTCAAAAGATATAAAGTTTAATATCTTTTTGAGCTTGAAAAGGGAAGATTTCTTAAACAAGGCACAAGAAGTACAAGCCATCAAGAGAAGACATTGATAAAACGATGTTAAAATTAAAATCACTTGTTCAACAAAAGGTACTAAATAAATATAGAAGACAAGACGCAGACTAGGAGAATATATTTGCAATGCATCTAACCTGCAAAAGATTAACATTCACAATACAGAAATAATTCTTAAAAACTAACAAAAGAAAGCCAACTCAGTAAAAAATGGATAAAGGACACAAATAGGCAGTTTCCAAAAAAGAAATTCTAATGCCCATTAACATAGGAGAACGTACTTTTCTTTATTATTAGCCAGAGACAAGCAAGGAGAGTGATACACCATTATGTTTCTGACTGGAAAAAATATTTTAAATTTGAAAATTCTAAGGGTTGGTGAGGATATAGAAAATAGGAAGGCTCATAGTCTTCTGGTGTGAGCGCAGATTTGTAATTTATTTTTGGAGAGCAATTTGGCAATATTCTGAATAGAAGAAGATATGCATCTTGTGTGACCCAGTAATTCCTTTGTCAGGAGGTATGTACCCTTGTACTTGTACCTCAGGAGACATGCACAAGAACATCCATCACAGCATCATTTGTAACAGTGAAAACTCAAGAACAACCTAAATATCAACGAAAAGGAGAATAGATACTGTGTTGTATTCATAAAAAATTAATTAAATAGTGCTACATGTATCAACATGGATAAATATTGGAAACATTTTAGGGAAAAAACTTGCAGAGTGATGAATATAGTCTACATTTATATAAAGTTTTAAAACATGCACTATTTATACTTTCACATATCTAAGCTTTTGTGGGAAGCTTCTGTAATTTGGGGAGGGTCCTCTTTAAGAAAAAGAATATAAAATCATAAATATGAAATTAGGTACAAAGTTGAATATGAATTTTGAATGATAAAAAAACTGCAATAAATTATAAATTCTTAAATACCATAAATAAAATCCAGAAAAACAATGTGATATTATTACTAATTAACTATTCAAGAAACCTTTACAATACCATTTTTTTCTTACATTTGTTAGCTTCATTCTGACTCTAATTTTGTAATAAATTTTTCCATAGAGAGTGTAAAAAGATAATTCTATCTTTTCTCTATCACAGCCGATCAACAAATTTAAGAAAAAATACTTCAGAAAAGATTCTTTAAGCATCACAACTCTGTAACTTCTGTCCTTCTTGCAGAGCTAAGACGTCATTTGACCTCTCTGGTCAGGGTTCCCAGGGCAGCCTGGACCACGGTACCTGAGCAAAGAGCAGATTCTTCTCTCAGGGCTGCATATGGGAATCAGAGGCACAGGGAGATCCACCAGGGGCAGAAGATCTCTGGCTGCTGGGAGCTGGGAGGCTATGGAGGTAGTCCTGGCAGCCCCAGGGGCACCTACTCTAGGCCAAGAGACGCCCCCCAAGGCTTGGGTAATGCTCCCGGCTTCCAGCTGTGGGTGGGGCTGCTTCCCTGACAACTGCCCTGACAACTTTGGAGCCTTGGAGGAAGCATGAGAGTGAGCGTCCCTGAGCCTAAGATTCTCTAGCTGCAGGATAAACTGGCTTCTGACAACTGTAGGAGAGGAAAAAGTTTTCCCTGACCTTCTTACGGTCCTGGGCTGGGTCTGAAAATTAAACTGACACAGACAGATTAACAGGAGAAAAGCAAGCAATTTATTTAGTATAAATTTTACATGACACGGGAGCCTTCGCAAGGCAATGAAGATCTGAAGAAATGGTTAAACCTGAAGGTTTTTATGCTCGGTTTGAGGAAGAGTGGAGAGCTGTGATAGGACAAGGGTGAGCTAAGTATAGTAAACTGGGGGAAACAGCAAGGAGCGTTCCTTCAGATTCCTCTCTGTGCCCCTTCTCTTTGGAGATAAGAACGCTCTTTTCCTCCAGGTACAGGGAGGGCATCTCTCACAAGAGGGTTTTATGACCTCCTTCAGGGGAAGGTCAGAAAGTCCTTTCTGCAAAGCCATTTCTCAAATTCCTTCAGCTTGAAATACTCAATATGCCAAGGTCCCATGTGTTGCAGTAGTGTGTCCTGAGCCTCGTCCCTATACATTTAGTAAAAAGTTAGAAACATGCAGGGAATGAAACGAAAATTCAGGATACTGATTGCTACAGAGATAAGAGAGGAAGGACAGGATTGGGATAGGTAATGGGGAGTTCCAACAGTATTTCAAATTAAAAAAAATGAAGCAAATAGGATAAGATACTAAGACCTACTGGGGGGTGTTTTAAAATTATTTTTCCTCTTTTATGGGTGTTTGAAATATCTTACTATATATTTTATACATACACACAATATACAGTAAACATATATTTATATATAACAAAATAAATAATATATAAAATAAAATATAAAATATATAATAAAGTACAAATATATATATATAAATGCAAATATATATCAAAGCACTGACTATTGCAGTTGTAACTGGCAGTGCCCCCACCGTGCTCAAATAACTTGAAAAAGTTTTGCACAAAGAAAGAGTACTGGTTACAAATCACAAATCTTGAAATTTGTTGATGATTCTCCAGTTCTTTGTTAGTGCAGTTTCTCCATTTTATTAGTTATACAACCAAGAAGTCTATTTTCTTGCCTTTATATAAATAGTTGCTTCTATAGTAACAAGCTCTACAAACATGCTGAGTAATTAAATTCAACCCATAAACTTTTAGTTTGCCCAGGACTTACAGACTAATTTGAATATTCATTTCTTAAAAACAATAACTTGTTCCCCGTACTATATACAATTTCTGAAACAAAGTCATTTCTCTAACAAAGTGCTAAGCTCTTTGGAGCTACTGCTAAAGATCCAAGCCTTTAGCAAGCTTTTCAGGCCCTCCATGTAATGCCACCGCCAGATGGGGACAGCACAATTCCCGGGGCTTCTTTCTGTTCACTTAGACCATAATACCGACTCTTTTTCTTTTTAAGATTTTATTTTTCCTTTTTCTCCCCAAAGCCCCCTGGTACACGGCTGTATATTTTTAGTTGTGGGTCCTTTTGGTTGTGCTATGTGGGATGCCACCTCAGCATGGCCTGATGAGCAGTGCCATGTCCCGCCAAGGATCTGAACCGGTAGAACCCCGGGCCGCCGAAGTGGAGCACGTGAACTTAACCACTCGGCCACTGGGCTGGCCCCCATAATACCTACTCTTGAAAGCAAGTTTCACGTGTGAACAACATCAATATTTTAGCAATTAGTTCAGAGAAATGAGTGCAAACTGTGGATAAAACAGCCAATACATTAACAGCCTAGGACATTTAATACATGTTTTTACACAGTATAAATGATGTAAAATGCAAATTTTACCAGTAATTAAGAGTGTTCACTGTATTTACCTTAGGATGCTTTTGAAATCCTTCAACAGAAAATGTTCACTAAGTTTCCAATACCTCTCACAGGGAACTACTTTTGCTACTATTGATTTAAAACAAAGCACGTACCTCCTAGCAGTTCAGGAGAGGGCGAGACTTCAAATACAGAACAGCTGCTCTGTTTTTAAGTCCATGCCAGCCCTTAAAATTGTGCTTTAGTAAAACAGATCTAATTAAAACGAATCTGCCTGGTCACTCTTTTGTGCCTTTTCTCTTGCCTCCTGCCCCCAAACAACCCACTTTAGGCTTCCAGCTAGAGTGCCCAGACATTAGAGCCCTACGCACACAGGGCGACCTTATGTCTGTGAGAACCCGCTTTGTCTCAGGCTGACAGCGTGTCTGTATTTTGAGGAGAGCACATACCCCTCCTACTTCTTCCTAATGAACCCTTGAGAATACCCCAAACAGGTATTGTTTACACAACCTTGTTTAGAGAGGGTTTGGCATAATATTAAATTTAATCTCAGAAGTATTAAACAGGAAAAACATACACGCATGTGCATGCCCGCACGCGCGCGCACACACACACACACATTTTCAGTTACCCTGCAGTTGTAGAACACTTTGCAGTTAAAGCAAAATCTTTCCTCTTCACATTTAATATTTGGAAATGCTTGAGGTTTGAGGAAAACATTTTCATTAAGCGTTTGATGTTGTGAAGGAGCTCCAGGCAGTGGAAGATGGCTTTGGTTCATATTTCAGAAGCTCCTCAGGACTTGGGAAGAGGAGCTAATGAAAAGTTTCCCTGTTTAAAAGTCACTTACAGGAAAATGAATCTTCTAAAATTTAAGATATTCCATTTTATAGTGCACAGTAATATTAAACACTACCCAAAAGCCATAATACTCTGAAGGGGAGTAGGGACCCATAATCTCCTCTGAGGAACTCACGTACTAGTAATCTTCAACCCAATACTGATAAATGCAGTTGCTGACTCACAGATTACTAGAATATATTCATAAATCCAGAGAACTGAAGAAACTTAGCTTTCAGATGTGAGCTAGTAATATTAAAAAGAAAATGAAAAATTTTTTAGTCTTCTGAAACTGACCAGTTAGCCCATATCTAGCTATCTAGCTATCCATTTGACCAGCACTTATTGACTGCCTATCAGATTACAGATATTATAATAGGCCATACAGGGCATACAAACATGAACCAGTTATGGACTTTGCCCTCCAGGAGATTAAAGCCTAAGATAAAAATCTATTTTCAGGGGAGTAATAAATCAGAGATAATGAGTTCACTCTGGAATTTTTATCACTTCCTAAATAATTAAAATAGTTTTATATATAATTTTTGCGTCTTGTCCCTACAATTTTGAGTTTCTTGGTTTGAAGCTCTTGGTACCCAAGAAAGAAATGCTTCCATCAAGGGATGCAGAATGGTTTCATTGAATCAGAAGATGAAACTGCCTCTTGGTGTTTTGGGCTCCTTGTGCCACTGAACCAGCAGGTAAAAAAAAGAGATTACTCTGCTGGATGGTTTCATCCTGATTATCTGGGAATTGGGGCTACACAGTGGGAGCAAAGACGACTCTGTCTGGAACCTAGGACATTCTTTGGGTGGCTCTCAGTACTTCCATGAAACTATAGCAAGCAGAAATATGCAGAACCAGTGAAGATTCAGACCGTTCAGGAATGAGGTTTGGGTTACGCCTTGTCAGGTAAAGAATCTTAACAAGCTGAGGTCTTACCTAAGAGATCACAGATGGAGTAAGGAAATTACGACATCTACTGTGGCTTTATGACCACTTCATTTACAGTAACAAGGACTTTAGCAGCCATACATATTTTCTTGCTTTTTTTAATGCACAAGTGTGTATACACAAGCACACTATTCTGTTCTCTTTCTTTTCCTAATACAATTACTCTTAGCGCCACACTCTTTGTGGTGGTAGATGGGACCCTAAAAACCATATTTCTCCTTTGCCATATGACCCCTCTATTAGACTGTGTCAACAGCGGGTGCTAGAGGGAGACTGCAAAGCTGGAGAGGGAAGGTGGAACTTGCTTCTTCCTGTTTGCTCCTTGCTCCTATCAGCATCACTGCAACAACAGATCTTCACACTGGCAGCAATAGTTGATTCCTGCAGTCACAGTCAATTCCAGCTTGCAGTGTATCCAACCTACCAGAATCAGCCTCATTGCATCCCTTGAGATACCAGCATCAGCTGGATAGTGACCCTAGTTGGAGGTTTGGGTTTCAGTTCTATGAGGCCCCTCATCCAAGCCCAGGTTCTAACAATCACAACATCTTCCCTTTGTTCCTCAAGCTTTAGAAGTGGTAGCTGCTTCCTAAAGTTAATATCTCCTGGATACTGCAGAGTCTCCCTTTCATCTTTTCAGTTCTCTAATATCTGTTAACAACCAAACAGTTGTTAAATTCTCTCTGTAAAATAACTGGTGTGATTTCTTTCTCTTAACTGGACCTTGACTGATAAAATGAATCCTGTTGTCTACTCAATATCTATTCCACTCCTTCTACAATGCATAATAGTTACGTATTTGGGAGAGATGGGTCTAAATCAGGGCACTTCCATTCCCTTCCTTATAGAGATTGGTGCATACAACCCAGGCACCAGCCAATTAGCCTATGGCTACAGGGATTGGTTAGGGGTCATTCGATGAAATTCTGGGATATGGAAGCTCCATCTCCATGTGAACAGGGTTTTGTTTAGATCTAAAGTCTACAACTGCTGCAGCCATTTTGCCATCTTAAGAGGAACCAAAGTGACGGTGAAGCTAAACCATGCAGGATGACAGAGTTAAGGGAATTGCGAAAACACAGCCTTAAGTTCTGATCAAGTCATGCCTCATGTATTCAGGACATTTCAATTAAGTGAGCCAATAAATCCTCTTTATTGTTTCAGCTAGTTTGAGTTAGGTGTGCAATTACTTGCCAGCAAAAGCCTCACAGGGAAGTCATCTTGTAATTAAACATATGTGTGGTGATAAAGGACCATGCAGGCTCATATTAAGATGCAGTTTTATATACACACATTAGCACTGATAGGGTATGTAATCCATATGAGATAAATACAGTAAATATTAAAGAATGGTTAAGTCCTTTACGTTGCTTGGGATCTTAAACTAGAATTATCCTTTATAACCTGTCTCCCTTCTGCATCTTAAAAATACCAAAAATTGGGTTGGCCTAGTGGCACAGCAGTTAAGTGTGCACGTTCTGCTTTCGCAGCCCGGGGTTTGCTGGTTTGGATCCTGGGTGCGGACATGGCACCACTTGGCACACCATGCTGTGGTAGGCATCCCACATACAAAGTAGAGGAAGATGGGCACGGATGTCAGCTCAAGGCCAGTCTCCTCAGCGAAAAGAGGAGGATTGGCAGCAGATATTAGCTCAGGGCTAATCTTCCTTAAAAAAAAAATACCAAAAATTTTTATCTGAATAGGAAAAGTTTTTCTAAATTTGTTTTATGTGGTCATAAGGACATAGGAACCTATTTATTTTTTAATTTTTTGGCTGGTATTTCTAACATCCTGGGGATATGAATTCAGAGCCATTAGAGCATCTGCAAGCTCAAATTAATCAAAACCTAGTAATGACTTAACTTCCATCAGCTTCGCCTTCAGCTCCTTATGTTAGCATGCTGATAGGCCAAGCAGGAAGAAAGGACCTGTGGACAGTCTGTTGTTATTTCTAGAAACCTGAGGTCTTGAAACTCTCTCGGGGCCTCCCTCTGCCCTTCTTTTCTGGTTAACCATTATGAAAGCTTTAGCCTCCTGCCTTTGACTCTTTAGTGAGGAACAAAGACACCAATAAAAGTCACCTGTCACATTTGCATGGTGCTTAAGTTTTCAAAATACTTCACAGAGAAGATTTAATTTGGATACCCAACTCCCCAGGAAGAGGGCAGGGGAGATACTTCCACTTTACTGACACTGCAGGCTGTGACTGACTTATCCTTCTGTCCCCAGGCCTTCCTAGCAAAGTGACCTCGAAAAAATTATAGGTGATGAGTAAATAGGTAGTGGATGAAAATGAAAGACAAGAGGGCTTAAGCAAAGCAACCTTCCTTAAACATTCTCAGGACAGTAAAGATAAGTGGCAGAACTAGGGCTGAAACCCAGGACTTTTGGCTTTAGTTCTTTTTTTTTTGTGGTGAGGAAGATCAGCCCTGAGCTAACATCTGTTGCCAATCTTCCTCTTTTTGCTTGAGGAAGACTGTCCCTGAACTAACATCTATGCCAATCTTCTTCTATTTTTTGTATGTGGGATGCCGCCACAGCATGGCTTGATGAACCGGTGAGTAGGTCTGTGCCTGGAATCCAACCCACGAGCCCCGGGCCACTGAAGCTGAGCCCTCGAACTTAACCACTATACCATCAGACCAGCCCCTCAGATCTATTTCTTGTGTCCTTTCCCTAGATAAGGCTGTAGTCAGGGAGCAGGCCAACCACGAGAGGAGGCTCTAAAGGCCTGGAAAGTAGCTGGGGAGGCAGAGACGCTCTCCTGGCAGGGGGTTGTCAGGGACATGTTCTCACAGAGGAGGGCCGACAGAGAATCACCTAACTGAGCTTTCAGAAATGGACCCTTTTTCTGACAAAGCTGACTATACAAAGATTTCTTCTTCCAGCTACTCATTCCATATGTGAGATTCTCTCATAAAGGATTATTAGGACACCAGGCCTCTGATTTTTGCACACATTAGTCTACAGAATTGGTTGTGGGTATTTAAAGAAAGGAAACACAAAGGAAAGGGAATATATAAAATAAAAGTGATTGATTTGGAGATTAAAAAAAAAAAGATGGTCCCCACTGATCCGATGGTGTCTAGGGAGGAAGTGGAAAGAGCACTGTACAGGGAGCGTGGGGACCTGAGGCCAGCTGGGACTCTGCCGCGGACTGCTGTGTATCTTGAGCAAGCTGTTAAGTTTTTGTAGTTAAGTTTTCCTTTTGTAAAACAAAGCTTTGAATTATTCATAGATCTCCAAAGACTCTTCCAGCTATGAGATTCTATGAGGTAAAGGGCATGGTAGAAAGGAGTTTTCTGTTCAAGACCTGCCCCTGCCACTTACCATTTATTAAACTTGGACAAATTCTTTTAAAAAGCAAGCCTTATTCTTTTCTTCCTATTATTAAAGTATAATCCGTGTACTCTGGAAAATGTAGAACATACAGGGAAGTATATTAAGGAAGAAAATAAGGAGTTCTCATAATCCTGTTACCCAGAGGCAACCGACTGTTTTAGGGTATTTCTTTCCATAATGTAATTCAGGGGTTGACTACGGCAAACTACGACCCTCAGGTCAAATCTGGCCCGTTGCTACTTTTGTACAGCTAGCGAGTTAAGAATGGTTTTTACATTTTTAAATGGTTGAAAAAAAATCAAAAGAGAAATAATATTTTGTGGCGCACAAAAATTATATGAAATTCAAATTTTAGCGTCCATAAATAAAGTTTTATTGGACCACAGCCATGCTGATTTGTTTGCGTACTATCTATGCTGCTTTCATGCTACAACAACAGAATTGGGTAATGGTAACAGAGACCTTATGGCCCGCAAAGCCTAAAACATTTACTATCTGGTGCTTTAAAGAAAATGTTTGCTGACTCCTGATACAGATAAAATAAATATAAATATGTGAGTGTATGTAAATATATATGAAAAATTACATTCTATATCTTATATTCTTTTTTCTCAACATTTAAATACAAACACTTGCTTGTAACTGTAAATATTCCTTGTAAACATGATTTTAATAGCACCCTAATATTACATCATTTAAGATATACGATAATCTAAACATTCTTCTTTTGTTGGACATTTGGTTTATTAAAATTTTTCACTTATAATTACCACAAACATCCTTAGGCATAACTACTTGACTATATCTCTGATTATTTCCTAAAGTTAGATTCTGTGAGATGACTAGCATAAACTCTAAGGACAGTTAGAGATACTCTAAAAATGTGCCAATTTACACACCCTTTATTCTCAGTGAATGAGTGTTTATCTCCCTGTATCCTTCTAAGTAACCATTATTAAAGGAGAGAGAGGGAGAAGGTGCGGGGAAGGGAGAGCAGGAAGGGGAGAGAGGGAGAGGGGGTTTAAGATTGAGATTGAGATTAGGTTTGGGTTCATTTGCCTCTATGAGCATTATTTCCTCTTCAGTGAAATGGGGGTGAGCGTTCTAGGAACTAAAAGGTTTGCTTTGAGGATCAAAAAAGATGTGAAAGCACTTTGTAAACTGTTAAAGCAGAATCACTGTCTCATAATTATCATGATTCTCTGAAAGCTATATATATGAACCAGCCAGCAGTTCACCCTGAGGGGGAAAAACAACTCACCACAACTGTCCTTTTTACGAGAGAATCAGGTCTTAACTTTACAAAGAGTATTTCATCCCTGCATTACATTCTTAAAATTAGATCCATGTGTTTCTTTTAATTAGTATTTGATACAGTATTAATATTCTTATTTATCTTCTGCATGCCATATGGATTAAATTCTCATTACCTTTGATCTTAATACTTTTAAAATATGTAAATCAGCAGACACCCTCTTTAAAGCAGTGTTTGCATCCCTGTCTATTATTGCCTTGGGCAAAAGGAAAATATCTGCATTGCAAAAAATCCCCAAATTGGGTTGAAACCCTGAAAACCATATATTACACTGGTCAATCTCAATAAATTAAATAATGGCCAACTTAAGATGAAACCAATTAGAATTAAGTATTGCTTAAACCTGATGAAGGTTAATGAGAACCCACCATGCATGCATATCATCAAGATGGTCATATTTCAGGGCAAAACTAGTTAAGGTTTTATGATTTACTTAAATCCAGTAAAGAGAACATAATCAAGCCTTTCTGATTAACAAATATATCCACGCTATGTTAAGTGCTTCAGTGTTCTGAACCAGCACAGGGTGAAAGTCTTTTTGTGTGTTTGCTTTGAGCTGTAGCAAGTCCTATCACTTTCTTGGTCCTTAGTTTCTTCTACTATAAAATGGGGTGATTAGGCTGGTGAACCTAAGGCATACTCCAGCTCTAAGCACTAATAAGAAACAATAACCAGGCAGTTATTGAACACATTTTAAAAGAACTTTCAACTTAACTGGGACTACAGTCACTAATTAACTCAAGAAGATCTGGAGAGGGAAAGGGGCACCTATGGTTGATTGACAGAAATTAATCTTAAACAGGCCTATTTATATATCCTATTTATGACCATGTTTCATCTTTTAGAAGCATTTTCTTCCTTTTCTTAAAAAAATGTATCGTGAAACATATATTGGCATTATCTTTTCACCCCTTAACTTGCAATATTCTTCTAGCTTATGCTGGGACAGTCATTCCCTCCCTTCGAGATTATCCAATTAATGGTACAAAATATTTTTAGGAGAATTTTGTGTCAATCAAAAGCCCAGAACCTGCACGCCACTAAATGCCACAAGTTATTCCTACTATTATAAAGTTAATTGTCTTTCGTCAGCTGTTAATTTTACTTTGGAAAATAAACAGTTTCGTAGACTTATAATGGACTTGATAGCCCTCTTTGGACTGTAAGAGGGCTTGTGTTCTTAAGCCCACGTGTAGTTCTTTCTGTAGTTCTTCCTGTAGTTCTTATTGGAGCACAGGCAATCGTGTGTTCATTTTGAATTAGTCACCTAGGTAGCCACTCTATAGTTTCTTGTACTTTGACTTACAGGAATCCTACATCCTACCAGTAATTAGATAATGCAGTTTGATTCTCAACTCAGTCAAACTTTGCTGGGACAACATAGTCTACATACACATAGTATCTCCTAGAAGCAGTCCAGTCTCCAGAATAACAGAGTGGTTTTGCCTTAGAGAGTTTACAACCTAGCTTAACAATATATATACCTTTTACTTGAGTCCTATCCCTGACTAGAAAAACACATAAAGACCAACCAAGGCCAAGATGTCAAGTATGGAAGATTGGAGTTTATATGATGAATTACTGAAGGGACAAGAGGTTCAGGAATATCGAGAGGGAAACCAGTTGTGGTACAAATTATTTCTCATAATAGATTGGCCTGGAAAAATGAAAAACAGGCATAGATTCACAACATATTACATTGTGTATTTGTTTCCCCAATCAAGCCAAATATGTCTAGAGATATTTATGCTTGTTGAAATTACTTCAAGAAGTATATAGCCCAGGGAACACCTGCTATGTTGCACCAGGGGTGCATCACATAAGCAAGGGCCACCTTGGCCATGAAGATGGGGCCTGTGCTGTTAGTGGGTGGAGGAAATGCCAATCTTTGACTGCCTCTTCCACCTCTCTACCACCTGACCACCAATGTTTCAATCGCATATTGAAAGACTCACCTTTGTTTTCACACTTCTTTCTCTAGCATCATTTCATCATAATCTTAGCAGATGTCATTGAGACTCATTGCCTTAAAAAGTTATTGAAAAGGCATCACTTTTCTACAATGTGTTCAGGAAGAGCACAAGTCAGAAACAAAGGCATCTCATTCCCGATTCCTCCCTCCACTACTCTCCACCATACATCAGTCACCAGGCCCTGTGCACTCTACTTCTACCCTCCCTGCAAGAATCATTCCATCTATCTCACTGCTTTAATTCAGGCCCTCATGAAGTCTTGCCTGGACCACAGCGACTGCCTCTCTGCTAGTGTCATCTCTAGTTTTGCCCTCATCCAATCTATACTGTATATGGTAGCTAGAGATAATTCTCTGGAGGAGCGTATCGTTTCTCTGCTTAATATCTTCAGTGGTTCTCCATAACTTTCAGAACAAGGATGGCACTCTTCAGCTCTGTACACAAGGCCCTTCCTGATCCGACACTTACTTATCTCTTTAGCTCATCTCCAACTGTTCCTCAGAGCTCAGCCTATGCTCCAACACAACAAACTCCATTTGCTAGTCCTATAAGAACCATCTCAGGCTCACCTTTCCTTGGGCCTTCCCTAACTCCCAAGTTAAATCCCTGTTTAATACTGGGCTCCCATTTCATCCTGTACACAACATAATAACAATTATCCCATCTGAGAGCAGGTACAGAATCATATTCATCTTTCTATTTCTGTGGCCTGGATCACAGCAAATGACAAATGAATGTATATTTAAGGAATAAACAAATCTTTCACTTGCTCTTGCTCAAAAACATCCACCAACATCTCCAATTCCTTTAGAAATTATTGCTAGGTGAAAGCCAGCTAAGTCTGATAAACTAAATCTATCTGCTATTTATCTTGAGAAACATAAGGTTATATTAGTAGCAGGCTTTTAGGAGATAATCCTAAATCAGCAAGAGAGAGGTTACTGGTGAGTCTTTCAGGATGATGGGATAGGCTCATTTATTTCACAAAGACTGAGTCCCCACTATGTTCCTAGCACCACCTTAGGGAGCAATGATAGCCAGAGGCTTAAGGATAAGGCTGTGGGAACTTCCAATTCCTGCCTATCATTTACAGGTGGGTTGCAGGGAGCTGCTAATTTGTAGAATAAATGTTTATACTGATATCTGTGCAATAGTTGAGAACTGTCTGGGGATCTGCAAAAATGCTAAGAAAATTTGCAAATAAAAAAATCCAAAAACTAGGCCAGAATAATATACAAATGGTTGTTTCTTGAAGGGCAAATAATCAGAACAGTCATTTGCTAAATAAAATAAGCCCTAGCAGGCAATTGACAATGATTAAGGAAAATCACCAAAAAGTAGGGTTAGGTGTCTACAATACTGAAAGTTTGTGTTCCCCTAAAATTCATATGTTAAAATCCTGATCCTTAGTGTGACAGCATTTGGAGGTGGGCCTTTGGAGGTGATCAGGAGCCCTCATGAATGGGATTAATGTCATTATAAAAAAGACTCAGGAGCTCCCTCACCACTTCTACCATGTGAGGACGCAGCAAAAAGATCCTGTCCAGGAACCAGGAAGGGGGCCCCCACCAGACACTGAATCTATTGGCACCTTGATCATGGACTTTTTAGCCTCCAGAACTGTGAGAAATAAATGTTTGTTTGAGAAGAGGAAACAAAGCCGGCACTCCAATGTTCCCTGGAACAATATTCAGGCCCAGAAACAGAAAAGTACAGCCATAATGATTAATAAACAAAAAAGTGACATTCATAATTTTATGAATTTCTAGTATTTTAAAGTTTTGTTTCTGTTTTTTTTCTCTCTCTACTCCTATCCACCCTCACCTCCAAGGTTGGAAGAGAAAAATGACAGACTGGATATCTAAAAATATCTTTGGATATTAAAGGCTAACTTATCTAATAGGACACAGATGTCACTAACTTCCTTTTTGTAGACCTTGTCCCTGGACATCCAATCTTTCAAGGAAATAGTTGGCTTCATCAACTCCAGTATGATGGCCAGATTCCTGCTACAGTAACTGCACTCTGGAATCTAAATATCTAAATATTTAAATCCATGGTCCATGGAATTGTCACAGCCTCCTTTTATGCCTTAACCCTAATATTCCAAGATCCAGCTGAAACCACTGTTGAAAGTCACTGTAATCTCCCTGACAAGTGAAGGTATTTTAGGGACAGAAGTCTGTACGTCTGTGAATGCGGTGAGACAAACTAAGGAACACAAACCAAGGAGCTGGACGTTTCAAAGAGCTATGGTTCTCATCTCTTTTTTCAGCAAAAGAAGATCCAAACAAAGTCACACAACAGCTAAACCAATGCCATCTGTGTGGAAACCATATTTTAAACACAAACAAAATCAAACGCTCCATATGCCCTCACTCCCGAACATTTGCTAGAACATTTCTGAGTATTTATTGTTAGAATCAGTGTGGTCAAACAAAGGAAGCAAAAAAGCCCAATGAGAACTCCTTGGCCTTCCTCCATGGCCTTCTTCCCCACTCTGCCCCCTTTTATCACCAAGCACATTGTGCATTCTATTTGGGAACCTACGCTACACTCTTTCTGCCTCCGTTTATTTACTCATAAAATAATTGCACATGCCCTTTCTTTTGGAATTCAGGGATTTTCCAAAGCATTTCTGTAAAGCAGGTTTTTCAACCTCTGCCATGTCATGACACACACAGAAAATGATACTATTTGTATGGCCCAACCAGGTAAATGGGTGCTCCAGTTGCCCAGTTCTGCCTGACTGCCTCAATATCTTGCCACAAACATAACCCATTCACCACCCACTAGTGTACTGCAGCAGATCACTTGAAGATCTATTGTAAACTGTATTTGTTTCTAAGTGATGTTAGTACTATTACTTCTTTAAAAAGTGACTAAATGGAATATGCAATTTTTATTTGAAAGCACATAAAAATGTACATGACACTTCATCATTTCACACCTAAATCTCATTAAGCTTTTCACAGTTTGCGTCTGTGTTAAAACTACTTAAGACCCTACTTCTCAAACACTCACAGTCATTTCTGTTCCCTATAAGAAGCAATAAAAAGCATGGCTTTCTTCACAGTGACATTCCATTTGTGACTCTCAGCTGTGTGTTATTTTTTTCCATTGGACTTTCTGCCTGGAGGCCTTTCAGCATTAAGAGAGGAGCCATTCAGCAGATCATTCTCTTCTAACCTCAGCCAAAGGCTCCACACAAAACATCTTAGACAGCTCAGAAGCGAAAGCTCAGTGATTTGTTCTTTGCTGCTTCGATTGGAGCTGTACCTTGTTAACTTTCTTAAACATTTCATTATGTGATTTTTTTTTATATGAGCAAAGGAATGTCATACTTTCAGGTCCAAAGAGAACTTCAAACAATTCTGTAAGTCCTTTTCTTTGAATCTTCTACAATCTTCACTAGCATCACCTAAAATCCACCAGTAGGCGAGAAAATTTACATTTTCAGTTGAGAAACAAAGAAATTCACAAAGATCTTATTGAAATTCTTATTGATTTCATTAACTCATTTAGTTATGATTTTTGTATTAGAATGACAGTTTCAGTAGAATATATTATCACAATTTATTATTACAAATATATTATTATAACATAACAATAAAGTTTATAAGTAAACATCAAGTTTATTACTAAAACCATTCCCTCTTTTTCCTCTATTGTATTATTTTATTTTTGCTCTTAGGAAATGGACTCTGGAAAGACAAGAAGACAATCTCTTCATGACAATAAATGCAATAAATACAGCTCAAATTGTTGCTTTAACTGAAGGTTGCTTGGAAAAATTCTACAGCTTATTTCCCACATGCCACTGGGCTAAGTGTCTCATTTAAAAATATGACACTATTAAAGGTTAGAGGGTTGACAAACGCCCATGTTAAAGTTCTGAGGATCTGAGTCTGTGACTCAGGCATGGAATGCTGCCATTCTTCAGCAGGGATACTGCCCTGCTCTCAAACCTGGATCCAATCATGCCGAGATATGAGGAACTCATGCACTCTACTAATCTTACTGCCTTCCAGGAGGTACCAATAAGACAGCAGGACACTAATCAGAAACATTTGAACTTCAGAATTATACAGAGAAGATTTACTTACTGCGAGTGAGACCCTCTTCAAGATACCAAACCCATTCACACTTGGTACATAATTTCTTAAAAACTGAGCTTTCTTTTACCAGTATGATCTGATAACTCCATAGATTTTGATACTTTAATAAGTTTGGTGCAGATAACTGTAACAAATTAGTAAAACATGCTGTTGGGGAAATTAGAATTTTCTCACTGGCCACTCATAATTCCTTTCATAAAATGAATAACAACATTTAGTTGCCAGGGTAAGCAGAACTTAAGAAAACTCAAGTGACAGAATTCTAGCTGTAATGCATATTCAAAATGAGACAAAAATATAAGCTTTATTTTAACATTATTACCCACACAATTCACATGGTAAAAATTTTCAGGCATTATAATTGACAAGATAATAATGCCATAGCCATATTTTAAGACATTGTTTTTTGCAGTCACCATGTTACGTACCTAAACTGCATTTTCTATCCAGGGTCCTTCTCACTGAGCAATATTACTTCATCTTTCCCTTTGTAACACAAGCAGTTAAGAATAACTCTCCTAACCTCCTATTTTAGACGCTTTCTTACATTAAGCGATTGAAACACATGTTGTTAGAAACTGCTGAGAAAATAACAATGAAACTTGCAGAAGTTTCTAATTCAACACGTTTGAGTCATTAAAATCCAAGCATATTTTAATATGCTACAACCTGCTGATAGGAAGACCAATATTTCAAGTTGTCTTCACTGATCACTGTAGCCAAATTCTTTTGCAACAAAGGTTTGGGGATTTTTCAGGTGTGTTATGGGAAAATTGTTTGAGCAGAGGAGGAGAAAAGACTTTAAAGCAAGCTACATCCTCCTTTCAGCAAGGCCTGAGACCATCTCTCCAGACCATGCAAATTTATCTAAAACGATTATGCTTATCAATCAGATGACCCAGTTTAGTTTTCTCTCATCCAAAGCATTGCACATAGTTAAGTAAATCACAGAGCAACCTGATTCAGTCTACCTTGCTCCCTACAGATTTTTCCAAGGCCCACTACTAATCCCTTTCTCCAGTCTTGCTTAGAGACTGCATTCATTTTCATAATACATTTGATGGAACAAAAAAATTAAAATCAAAATTAGAAAAAGACAAACAGAAAGCCCATCCCTTAAAGTGTCCCACTGTTCTAGACAGATGGCTGTGCCCCATCTTCTAAGCTCTAGTCCCATGGCTACAACTGTTGACCAGAAATATTTATGACATGCACTAAAATGCAAGATGCTTTTTCAAACAAAACCAATTTCCCCCAAAGAGACTACCTATCTGAATTAATTTATTATTTGATAAACACTAAGCACCTACTCTGTGCTAGGTACCATGTCAAGCACATTCCTGTTTCTCTTCACCTACCATCATTCTCAGAGTGACTGAGAATTAACACCATTGAGTTCTTTTTATACTTCCCTGCAACCAGTCACAGAATAGTATGCATAGCTCCCAATGTTCTCATCCAACTATGAACAGAGGAGATGTTTATGGAGCAGGGATTGCTCAGCCAACTGATATACTGGCAGACTGCCCACCAAAAAGGATGTTGTTCTGCCACAAACAATGTTATGAATGCTCTTGTTTCCTCATATTCCCGATACCCTGTGTGTTATCTTTTTTTTTTTCATCCTAGCCTGTTTGATAGGTAAAAAAGAAATTTTCATTTCTCATATTAAATTTTGAGGTTGAACATTTTTGCATACAGTCATAGGTCATTTGCATTTTTTCCTTTTAGGAATTGCCCTTTAAAGTTTTTTGTCAATTTCTTTCTAAAGGGGTGTTTATTTTTTTCCTGCAGTTTGAGGTGATAACAGGTAGCTATGGAGTAGAGAGTATAAATCCTACCACTAATACCAAGATGGGGTTGGATATTAAAGGAAATATCCTCTTCGGTAGGATATTAAAGGAAAGGGAGACCTAAAGGATTGGAATATTTAGGCAAAACTGCGGCAGAACTTAATTATGATAATAAAAGCAATTGTCCCACACTATCTTAAACACTTCATAAATATAATTTTTAGCAGTTATATATTATTCCACAATATAGTTGTATCAAATGTATTTAATTGTTCTCAAGTTTTTCTAGACTTTAAAAAAAGGCAGATTCTAAGTGAATTATTGGGAGAAAAGATTTGAACATTTTTAAAAAACCCTCAATATACATTGCAAAATATTTTTGCACAACAATTGTGTCCTTTATACTTCTACCAGCATGCGAACAAAGTGCTTCTTTTCCATTTCTCCTATTCTAGACTCTCCTAGAAACAGCTTCATTTTGTTTGCACAAACAGTTTCCACAAGACACATTTGAATATTTGCCTTGGAATTTTATAATCATCTCTTGTAAGCGACCTTTCTTGTGCCTGCAGGTCTTGATATTCCATGAGGAAGGATCTGAGGCTAAATCTGAACATTCAGGAGGAAATATCTGATTCATATGACTTGAAAATTCCCATGTTCAGAAACCAGCATGAAACAATGCCCTTGGATATATGTGCCTCAAATGATTAAAATCTATCTCATGAAGCCAGTACTAGTTGTCTATTCAACATCCATTCTTCCCAACAGAACCTTTATATCATAGGGGGCACAATATGATCAACTCAAATATATTCTCTAGCTTCTCCTGCTGACAAAAGAGGCCCATGTGACATAAACAGAAGTCACTGGGTAGGACTCCCAGGAAAACCCTTTTTGCCCTTTCACAAAGAATGCAGCCATGAGGGCCAGAGCTCCAACAGCCGTCTTGGGACCATGAAGGAAAAGCCAAGAGATCTGCAGAGGCTTGAACTTCTCTAACATTCTTCGTCTTCTGAACCAATGCCAGAAACTGCCTACTTCCCTGGACTTCTAGTGACACCAAGAAAATAAATATTTATCTATTGAAGTCACTGTATTCCAGTGTCTGTTTATTGAAGCAGAGAACAATTCCTAACTGATGCACTATTTTAAAAAATATCTTCCAGCGGCTGGCCTGGTGACGTAGTGATTGAGTTCACATTGCTCTGCTTTGGCAGCTCAGGGTTCACCAGTTCAGATCCCAGGTGCAGACCTACACATCGCTCATCAAGCCACGCTGTGGAGGCATTCCACATACAAAACAGAGGAAGACTGGCACAGATATTAGCTCAGGGACAATCTTTCTCACTACAAAACAAAACCAAAACCATCTAGAATTAATTTAAAAACAAAATCTTCCAGAGAAGTGTTTTTCATCTTTGTGGGAGAGGGTGTGAACTTCCTATTATGAATTGAAGTTATATTGGGACCCTTAAAATTCTGCAGCATTGCTTCCCTCCAAATCCATTCTCCATTCATTTCCACCATGTTTTCTGCCCCAGATGTATGGATTACTTTGGCTTCCCAATGGTTGGCCAATAGAGAGCCCTAGCAGGAAACCAGGGAGGGAACAAAGTGAGGAAAGAGAGAAAATACTCTCTTTTATTCCCCAGGTCCCTTCCTGTGGGGTTGTCTTGTGTTGACTGTGCCCCTGACTGCAGGTCATCTCTCTTCTCAAGACCCCTCTACCGACACGGCTCTCTCCTTGTGTGTTCTAGGCACTACACTCTTTCCTTGCCCCTTTAGGTGTACGTGGTAACGGTTCCACTCTCATTAGCCCCCGGGTAATACACTATCCTTTATGGTTTCCCTATATCTGCCCATAACCTTTTAAAATAATCCTTTTATTAAACAGTACCCAATTTCTCATAATTTGAGTGTGTAATATACTTCCTGCTGGGATTCTGTCTGATATGTTCCGTGTTTTATATATACATGTTCTTTCTAGGATGTGAGGAAAGGCCACAGGCCCATACCTTCAGGTCTCCTGTACAGTTTCTGTATCAAGGGAAAGACTGTTAATTTTAACAGGACAGGCAGGAAAACACTTTTAGGGGGTGAGTCAACTCAAAGGAAGCATGTAAAATGTTAATAATGGGAATGACAATCAATTTTTGTAAAATACTTCCTCAAATGCAGAGACCGCAATCATTTTACCATGGCAGGGAGGATGAAAAGTATCGGTCAATGCACAGAACTTCATCACCGATCCTTGACATCTTGTTATAGAACCATGTAACTTGAGGGAATTCACTTCCCAGTGAGGGCTACCTGCTTAAAACCAAGTCTAAATCCCTCATCTCTAGACGTTCAGTCAGGCTTTTCGTTGTGGTTATTATCTGGGAGTCCGGGGAGTACTTTGGAGTTTGTTTTTTTCTATATCTTGATTCTTCTCCAAATTCTACATAATTACAAATCAGCTTTTAGTAAAAGAAAAACCAAAGACAATTTTAAAACCCCAAAGCACAATATATGAGATTTCTGGGACCATTATTACTTTTATAAAATTAGTGGCCTAAGAAGTCAAAATAGGGTAACATTTACGTTCAGATTGATGTTGAGATTCAGCAAAAAAACTGCTTTCAAGGAGAGCAGCAATACTAATATGTATGGTGCATAAATTATCTGAGCATATACAAGTGGCTCAGAAAACACTGCCCACTTTGTAGGGAGTTCAAAGTAAAATGTAAAATGATTTTATCTCAATCTTTATGTTCCAACTTTCATTCTAGAATTTAGTATCTTCAAGCATTCTAAGTTTTGCGCTTTTTTTAACTTTTTTTTTTTTTTTTAAACGAGGAAGGAAAAGACTGTAGCAACTTGCCTTGGCATCTTTGAGAAGCCATGGCTCTCTCCTTTTTGATTGCATACATGTCTTCTAGTCCAAAGGCTTTAGATCCTGGCACAGAATTTTCCTGAAGGCAGCCAAAGCTTTTAAGGGTCATTTGATGAATTACAGAGTCAAAGCCCCCAAAGAGAAGTCTGACTGAGAAAGTCGTAGCAATCCACAAATATCAGAAGAACTCACATGGAAAAAGCAGCAGCCATTTTTCTTATTCAGTTATTGGGAAGCAAGAAGAAAAATCCTTCTAACAAGCTTTCTAACCACGAAATTGATAGTCTTCAAAATTAGTTAATTCCTTCCCATAGTATAGGGATTCTTAACCTGGGATGTAGACCATGATGGGACCATGAAGGTGTTGAGTCCTTGACATTATGTGGAAAATGTTGCAGGTGTGCATTTGCCCATTTTTTAGGGTTAGGGAGCATGGATTCCATTAGTTTCTCAGAGGGGCTCAGGATGTAGAAATGTCTGCCCAAGAATATGTAAAATCAGCCTGAATGACCATTTGTTAGGAGTGCTGAAGAGAAGATAATTACTCTGAAGTCAAAGTTTATAATTCCCTGGTTACAGATAACGTAAGCAAAACCTTCATGCAGTGTGTGTTCAATCCTCTAATCACTCAGCAGTTATTCATAGGTTGTCCTCTATGCTCATATGGGTTAATCTGCTCAGAGTGGTGGGTTAGAGGGAGCATCCATTCTAACTCCTTTAAGGGGAGGGACAATGTGATGTACTTTTCCCAGTGCCTTCCCACAGTGTTAAATAAAAACTGCCTCATGAAATAGAGGTTCCACTAATGGAATGAATAAGAGGACACAGTCGAGAGGAAAGAATGAGCAGCCCACAAGAGATGAGAAGAGCCTTGGTCCCCAGACGGCAGCCCAAGTTGAAAATCAGAAGGCAGAGCACAAGTGTGATGCTGTGAGCTGAACTGCTCTGGGCGTGGGTAAATATAGCAGTGAAGGACAAGCGGAAGGGACACTTTGTAATTTGACCCTTGGAGATTTGCAGTGGATCTTTGGATGTTCCATCCCCCACCCATACCCTAAACATTCAGACCTTGTGTAATGAGTTAGCATGTGAACTGTCCTTTGGAGGACAAATCAGTTAAGAGCAGAAACAAGCCTAGAGCTCATTGCACTTATCTGATTTCTGCACAAATGCACAGTTTGATATTTAAAGTTGGTGTGTGCCCACAGGGAGAGCCCCGTCATTGTGTCCTGGCATAAAAATGTCTCCCCTGAAATCAGGACAGTCTGTAAACTCATCCCTTAAGAGCTTTGTAGATCTCTTGCATTTGTTTCTTGGGCCTGGTTGAATTTGTTCTTTTAAATAGGCTGCTGAGAGAAAATACCTGGCACCAATTCAGTGAAAAGGGATATCATTAATTTCTTCCTTTCAAAAGGATGGGTCCCTTTGGGAACACTGAGTCTTCATGTATATTAGGTCAGACAAACCCAGCCTAATGTCTGGGTAGACTGGCTGCTCTAATTGCTCACTGCTAAGCAGCCAAACAGACCCTTTTGGATAGTGGAGAAAGAAAATGGGGATCTGAGTCAGTGAGAGCTCTCAATATTCCTTATACCATTTAGGTGGATTAATGAAACATAACTCCCTCCCATTACACAAACTGCCAGACACAGAGAATACCAACAAATTAGTCCCACCCCTCTCAAATGCAGTAAATGTTCAAGTTGATAAACTCTTGAGATTTGTGGTGACATAGAAAAAAATGAGGTGCAGTTTATAGAAATCTTAGCACACTCCGTAAGACTTGACAATTTGAATGGAAAGAAGGAAGGAGTAGTTAACTTGGAAATGAGGTACTTTCAGAAGTGATTCTCATTTGAGGAGTGAGATATCGCAGCAGCAGCAGCAGCTACACATTTATTAGGTGCCTACCACGTGCAGGCTCTAGTCTCATGCATTAATCCAGTGATCTGGAGTCTTATTTTCAAAGTACAAGTCCTGACCCAGAGTCCCCTCAAAGTTGCCAGAGCATCTCACACACCTCTCTCTCTCTCTCTCTCTCTCTCTCACACACACACACACACACACAAATTCTTAGGAACCTAGGAACACAAATCACAGTGCAGGGAAGTTCAGTGTAATAAAAGGCCAGGAAAGCACTGGAAAGATGGGCAAAATGCGGAAGTGGAGGGGTTTGAGGGGGGTGGTGGGCAGAGCTCAGGGAAGCTCTGATTGAGGACAGAGTGCAGTGATTTGTAGGGGATCAGGAAGTCACTGTGAATTGTTCTTAGTTGGGAGAAAAACTGAGGAATCCTTTAAACAACTTCATATTCACAGTTTTATAAGAAATGTATCTGTTCCCTTATTTTTTTTTAATGTCACAAGTAATTTTAACCCAAATCCAACAGCAGTCTGAGCTAAACAAAGCACCTATATCTAATGCCAATAATCCCCAGGGAGGGCTTTATGGCCTTGATTTTGTCTTCTTGCCTTTAAGCCTCATCAGGAGAGAGAGCCTGTGAAATCCTAAACTCTGACCAACAAACAGTCAATCAAATAACTTGGCTATAATGTAATATACTTTACAGTCTACAGCTGAACATAGAGCCAACTTTTCAATCCCTTGAGGTTTCTATTTTCTCCTCTTTCTTTGTAGAGCAAGGAGGAAAATACAGGGAAGAAGCTAAAATGGCTATCCAAAGAATCATCAAGAAGAGTTTGGGCCCTGAGAGCTGGTCCAGAGGCATCACTTCCTCAATTTCTCCCTAGAACCCAGCTCTGGGTTGGGTTGTAGCCCTGGGTTGACCAACTGGGACTCAGTTTCCTCATCTGTAAAATGAGAGGGTTGAGCAAAAGGATCTCAAAGGCTTCTAGAATCCTACATGCAGATAGTCAGGCCATATGAACTTGGTAGAGAACTTACTCAAAGAAAAATGAAACATTCCCATGAGTAAGAAGCATAACCCAAGGCAGCAGCAAACTTTTGCTGAATGCTTACTATATGCCAAGTACTGTGATAAGCACTTTACATGTGTACCTTGCGATACAGGTACTTTTATTATTCCTATTTTACAGAGGAGGAAAGAGAGGCACAGAGAAATCAAGTACCTTTCCCAAAGTCACAAATCTGTTAGAGTGGCAGAGCTGGGATATAAGTTAAGTCTGTTTGACTCCAAAGACTGCTATGCCACACTGCCAACGGTGTGGGACCATCATCTAAGGACATCTCTTCTTTGTAAGAGCTCCAAACTGGAAACAGTCCAGATGTCCAGCAACAGAAGAACGAATTCATAAAGTAGGATACTCTACAGCAATGAAAATAAACAAGTTAATCTTAAAAATATAATGTTAAGGAAAATAGAAGAAGAAAAAGTTAGAAACCAAAGAATACATGCTATGTGATTCCAGTTACACAAAGTTGAAAAACAAGCAAAATGAAACTATGATATTTGGGATGCATACTTAGGTGGTTACTTCTAAGGAGGA
The DNA here is from genome assembly GCF_041296265.1 of Equus caballus. Taxonomy (NCBI): domain Eukaryota; kingdom Metazoa; phylum Chordata; class Mammalia; order Perissodactyla; family Equidae; genus Equus; species Equus caballus. The sequence goes on along the minus strand of NC_091701.1, from coordinate 50,730,194 downwards.
GAAACAGTCATAATCAGGAAAGGTATGTAGAAGGCTTCCGAGGTGCTGCCAAGTTCTGTTTTGTGTTCTCAGTTGTGGTTATGTGTGGGCTTTCTTTATAATAATTCATTACACTATCCATCTCGGTTTTAAACATTATTTTTCTGTAAGCATATTTCAGAATTTTAAAAAAGGTAAAACCCAAAACAACCACAATCTCATATCTCTTACATGTGAACTTTTCCCATTGTGGAAAGGGAACAGCAGAGGGCTGGAAACATCTTTCCCTACTCTTTATCTGGACAGTTCCTGATCCCCCTGCAGTTCTCAGCTTTGGTGTAAGACCCAGTATCCCGTTCACAGCTCCTACACTCCTGTGCTCACTCCTATCATTGCCCTGTCAAACGGATCTGATTTCAGATTTACTTGTCCATTTCTCCCCTGGAATGTCAACTTCACAAGGACACGCCTGGGTCTTGCTTCCTTGTATATCACCAGCACCCAACACAGTGCCTGCCACTTAGTAGATGCACAATAAACATCTGCTGAATGAAGGTCTGACTGAATGAATAAGAAAGGCACATTTCACCCACTCCCAGCCTTCTCTGAAAAAAGCAACAATTTCTCTCCTGCGAAATAAGTTTTTACTGGAAGCAGAAAACCTCAGAGTTTTCCTGGTCATTCTAAGAGTTCTAAGTTACTTAAGGAGTATAAGTGGTGAGGAAACAAGAAAGTCAAATAAAAACGGAAACAGAGAAAAATCTTACTATGGTTCTGCACAAGGTCATATAACCAAGTTTTTCCCTCAACTTATTTACTTTTAGACTATGTCTATCTTGCCTCACTAAAGCACTTAAAATTGATTACATTTATTTTAGAGAACATGCTTGTGTCACGGTTCTCACATGTTCAACTACCAAAAAACCAATTACCTTGTTCCTTTCAGGCTGTTCTTACTTTCTTGGCTAGGGAGTGAGTACTAAGCCAAGACAGGAGTCATGTTTATTTAAAAAACATTTTTCTCCCTGATTATATCCATAAAAAATTCACTACTGCTCTACAAAAGACACTATTAAGAGAATGAAAAGACAAGCCACAAACTGGGAGAAATATTTGCAAAACACATATCTGACAAATAACTGGTATCCAAAATATACATAGAACTCTTAACCCCCGCCCCCCAAAATAAGAACACAAACAAGACAATTTAGAAGTGTTCAAAAGAGCTGAACAGATCTTCACCAAAGAAGATATAGAGATGGCAAACAAGCATATGAAAAGATGCTCCACACTGTATGTCATTAGGGAAATGCAAATTAAAACAATAAGATACTACTACACACCTATTAAAATGGCAAAAATACAAAACACTGACAACACCAAATGCAGGTGAGGATGAGGAACAACAGGAACTCTCATTCATTGCTGGTGGGAATGCAAAATGGTACAGTCACTTTGGAAGATAGTTTGGCAATTTCTTACAAAACTAAATATACTCTTACCATATAATCTAGCAATCATACTCTTTGGTATTTACCCAAAGGAGTTGAAAACTTATGTCCACACAAAAACCTGCACAAAAATGTTCATAGCAGCTTTATTCATAAGTGTCAAAACTTGGAAGCAATCAAGATGTCCTTTAATAGGTGAATGGATAAACAAACTGTGGTACATCCGGACAATGGAATATTTTCAGTAATAAAAAGAAATGAACTATCAAGCCGTGCAAAGATATGAAGGAACCTTAAATGCATATTGTTAACAGAAAGAAGCCAATCTGAAAACGCTATATACCGTCCGATTCCAACTATATGACATTCTGGAAAAGGCAAAATTATGAAGACAGAAAGAAAAATCAGTGGTTGCCAAGAGCTTACGAGGAGGGAGGAGGGGATGAATAGGTGGAACACAGAGGATTTTTAAGCAAATGAAACTACTCTGTTTAATACTGCAATGGTGGATACACACCACTATATATTTGTAAAAACTCCTAGACTATACAACACAAAGAGTAAGCCCTACTGTGATTTATGGACTTTAGTTAATAACAATATATCAATCTTGGCTCATCATTGTAACAAATGAGCCACTCTAATGCAATACTTTAATAATAGAAGAAATGGGGAAGGGAAGAGAGAACTCTATACTTTCTGCTCAATTTTTCTGAAAACCCAAAACTACTAAAAAAAAGTCTATTAAAGAAACTCAAAAAAATTTATTACTTCCAATCTTGGAAAACAAACAAAAGTAAAAAGAAGAAAAATCACTTCACTCCTACCACCATACTAGCCTATGTTTAATTTTAAAGTTGAAAAGAATCCTTTAAAATGAAACTAACTAGGCAGCCAAGGTCAACAGGGTAGTTTACGTGCTGTTTCAAATACATCAAGTAAGAAAAGAATTTAAAATAAAATTCCTCCCGGCATGTTTTACAGCCATGCCGTCAACATCCAATTCTGGAAGCCAAGTACCCTAACCTGACTCGCACACCCCCACCTTGCATTGCTTGGCAGCTGCACTCCCGATGTTCTGGGTCAACGCCAGAACCTAACTTGGCATCAGCAAAAACAGCATCCTGACCTGACACCCTCAGGAAAGCACCAGAAAAGTTCCTGCTGAACTCTCTTTAGATATGTTGGCAGTAACAATCTAAGCAGAAATAATGTCCAAAAACGGTCCAACTTTATAACGTGCTTTAACGAGTTGCAGGAATGAAAACAGGCTCTCACAAGGCTTTCCCTGAGATATGTGGCCTCGGGAATTGTGGCTGACAAATGACCCCCATGGCTTCTAACTATCAGCTCTCATAACGGCAGCCACTTTCCCCTTCAGCCTCAACTCCTCCAACACAGAATCTCACTGACTCAGCTGGCTGAGGAGTGGATGTGGTGCTGACCTATGTGGACCACACCCCTTCCTCCTTATCATCCATATCCCCAAATTTCAGGGGAAGCGGGTGTCAAAATGAAACTTTTCCTCTTAATAGAGATGCTACAGAATTCCTTTAGAAAGCTACAATTTTGACAGAGGCCTCAGTTGGGGTAAACTGCCACAACTGCAACTGATGTTCCAAGCACTCGCTTTGCATTCTCCAAAATTACAAAATAAAGCAAAACAAAAACAAACTCAAAACCCAGATCTAGTAAAAATGAGAAAAGTCTTTTAAGCCAAATAGAGAAGGTGTATGATTAATATAAATGGGGCTAAATTAGAAATTAAATTTGGGATTTTAGGAGAACTCTAATCTCCTCTCCTCCTTTTCCTTCCATCCCTCTGCCCTCATGCCCACAAGCCTCAAACAAGCCTCCTTATGCTGGCTTTGCCTAAATTCTTTTGCAAAAAGCCAGGACAGACACATGAGAGATATGTGCAAGTATTCAGTCCTGGTGGGTGTTAGAGAAATTTTGCCTTGCAGTGGCTGGCAGAGGCAGTAGAGTTTATAAAATAGAAATATCCTTTAAAGGCAATAATTCCTAATAATTTTAGAAATTGAGATACTTTACAAAAGTCTGGAACAGTTCCCTCCTCCTCCTCTACATGAAAGTTATAAGTAAATGTAACTTTGTTCTTGACAACTTCCTGAGAATTTAATGAGACCACTTGAGATAAATATGGATACTCAGTATGTTACCAAACCTGCCTTGGAAAATAACAGCTGCAAAGACCAAGATATTAGAATTACATTAGTCTTCTAAGTGTCTTATTTCACTTCCTGGCCTATGGGTGACATATAGTAGGTGCTCAAGAAGTGTTTGTTGAATGAATAGAAAGTCATATATATAGTTCATTTTTTCTGATTCAGTATAGTATCATAGAGATAGGAGATGTCTGGAGCAGTCTTCCGCAAAAGGTAGTCCCCAGATCAGCAGGATCATATCCCCTGGGAACACGATAAAAATGCAAATCCACCCTCTCTTACACCCCACACAAAATCGGAAACAATGGAGTAGGCCAGCAATCTATGTTCTAACAAGGGGTCCAGGTGAATCTGATGCCCACTGAAGTTTGAGAAACGCCGGTCTAAAAAAGATCCTTTAACAAGGAGGTGTTTTTTCTACCTCCCATGCTAAAGGTAAGAATTATATGCCTGTAATTCCTTTACCCTCTCATTGAGAAAAGTCCCGAGACTGGGGCTTTATCGGTCTCATTGATGGGGGTTTATGGCGAATCCTATGGCACCCAGGCAAGAAGAAAAGATGGCTCAGCTCAACAGGAGCTGAAAAGAGCAGGGATTCAGAGCACCAGAGACTACCCCTCCAGGAAGGCACAGAGGCGGCCTCCAAGTCTTGTGTGTGGTGTTCCGTAATAGCATTGGGTGTGGGGCAGAGAGGCGCAGTAGCCTTCCCTCCATGTAGGGTCTGGTTTCCATGTGCCTTCCTGAAAGGGATTATGTTGCCTTTGAGATTCCGTTGTAAGAACACGCTCTCCCTGTCAAATGGGCGACATCTGAGCCCTTTATGATCACAATGGTTGCTATTTGGCCAGCTGCTTGCATCCCCTTCCAAGCCCAGGCGGCCAGTGTGAGGCGATTCTGTGTCACAGATCTAAGGCTTAGTCTTGCCTGATATGTGATCTAATTTGAAAAAAAAAAATGTTCTGGCTCAAATCAAGTTCAACTTCCAGTATTAATATAGGGTGACCGACTTTGTCCCAGTTTGCCTAGGGCAGTTCTGGTGTTAGCATTAAAAATCCACATCCTGGAAAACTTTCAGTTCCAGGAGTATTGAGATGTTTGGCCACCCTAAGGATTAAGAGTACCAAGGATAAAATACAGCCCAAGTTCGCTTTCTGATAGCTGAACTGCTGCCAAGATCAATAAAATGTAGTAATGAATGACAAGAAAGGTAAAAAATAATGAAGTAGATAGGATCAGAGAAACAACTAGGTGAAAGAAAATGTGTGTGATTTGCTCAGCAAATCTGAAGAAAGCTGTGAAATCAGATCACTGAAGCTCAACATTAGACTCCCTCTGGGGGCTCTACTGCACCCCGACACTGTGTACTGCCAAGTGTGACTCCCTCGGAAGGCTGATACAATACTGCTTGCTCCTCAGCTCCCTAAAAATGTACCACTCTTCAAGACGCGATGTAAAGTTACTCTTAGCAAGTGCAATGGCTTTTTGACCTTCAAAAAGAAATATGAATAATTTATACTACCTGTAGATGAGAAGATAACCAAGGGCAGGACTGCCTGACTTAGGTGAGGTATCGCAGGAAACCCAGGGGCAGGTAATGACAGGCCCCAAACAAGCAGGTCACAAAGTTAAACTAAAGCGCATGTACTTTACACTAAGGAAATACAGGTAAAGCACAAGCATGTGCCCAAAGTAGATACTTCCTCCATATGTGGCTGCTCCCTTTCTTTTATTCATAGAGGATTTCCTCAGATCTCCCATGTAGATCCATTTTTTTTAGTGTAGTAAAAATGCTTAAAATCTATTTTTTAGATCACAATAAAGGAGAAAAGAGAGAAGGGGGAAGGAAAGTATGTTACAATAAGTGTCATTAACAATAGCAAGACACATCAGCTTTGTGTTGAGAGAGGGGAAAGTAAGAATAATTAGGCACATTAAGTAAAAATCATAATGGTCGAGGGTGAATGCAAGGGTAGACGGTTTCATTTCACAATGGTCTCTGAGGATCTCTCTGCACTACAGCCCAGTGTGATAATTGTTAATAATCATGTCCCGAGACACTAAGAATAAGGAGAATTGTGTTGAGTACGCTCAGTATGAAAGGGAGTCGTGGGTTTTAGAGTTTCAGCTGTCTGGAAAACATAACTTACGTAGAATAGCTCGTCCATTGGTGATGTCTACAGTCTATCCTGAACCCAGTAGCTGGAGTAAGCATGCCACTCTGCTGAAAATGCTCAGTGGCTCTCCACATCACTGAGTTTACACCCTCACTCCTCAAAATGTGGACCTCAGATCAACAACATCAGCACCATGCGGAAGCTCAGCAGTGTTACACAATCTCAGGAGCCACCCAGACCTGCTGACTCACAATCTTCATTTTAACCAGATCATCAGGGTGTTAGTTACGACTTTAAGAGGTACTGACCTGCATCATTTGGCCCCTGCACCTCCTACGATTCTCTTCCTAGCTCTCTCAGCTCCAATCACATGGGCTTCTTTCTACTCCTTACGTATTACATGCATGCTTTCTCCTCAGGGCCTTTGCCATAGCTGTTCCCTCTGCCTGTAATGCTCTTCTCCTAGATAGCCACATGGCTAACTAGCTCACTACCTTCAAGACGTCTCAATGAAGCTCACCCTGACCACCCGATTTAAAAGTACACCATCCTCCAAATCCATCCTCCACACTTTGGCCACTCCTGATCTCTGCTGCTGTATTTTCTCCCCCATAACACTTTGCCCTTCTAAGATCCCATACAACTGACTGATGTGTTATGCTTATTGTTTATTGCTGTCTCCTTCTGCTAGAACGTAGCATCATGAGGATAGGAATTTTTGACTATGTTGTTCCCTGATGTGTCACATGAGCCTAGAACAGTGCCAGTGACGTGTGGTCTGCAGGCTGATTCTTGTTACTGGTCCCAACAAGATTAGTAAAGAAATTTAGAGCAGTTTAATTTAGAGTAAGAAATTTAGAAAAGTTTAGATCAATTTGTTATTGACACACACATGAACGTGTGATTGTTTATATTGTAATTCATTTTTACTGTATTTCACGAAAGTATCAGACTGCGCAAACTGGAAGTTAAAACAACCAACCCAGAACTGGTCTTTCAAAATAGTTTGAGAAGTACTGGCCCAGGACAGTTCCCAGTACTAAGTAAGTGTTAATAATTGTTTATTGAATAAATAAAGAACAAATGCCTAAAGAATAAATTTTTACATAGTAAAATCAGATCAGGTTTATATATATGCCTGTCAGTCCAATTAAATAATTTCGCTGCTTGGACTAGTGGCAAAGTGATTCGTTTTATGCACTTCCTGGGTATACTGTACTTTCTTCTTCTATGTGAGGAATGAGTCAGGCTCAAATGGACCAAATCAAGACCTTCTGAGACTCTCTGACTAAAGAGTTGAAGACAGCCTTTGTCCAAGCCCTACATCTGCACACTTCTTTATCTGCCTGCTCTGAGCAGAGCTGGCCTGATCAGGTAACTTTATTCTACGCCTCCGTCCACCTCCCATCCCACCAGACCCCTTTACAGAACAATGAAGTAAGCACTCACTGCAAGTTAGAAGGCAAATTTTGCTGGCTGTTAGCGGGTTTTTTAAACAGAAAAGGTCACAATATTCTCATTCAGCCTTTCACAGAAAGATGGGTTGAAATAACGGGTCATTTAAGGCAAAGAATTAAACACAAAGGTATAACTTGCTAAAATGTCTCTTACAGAATGTACTCTTGTTTTTGCAGCTGAGAACCTTGAAAACATAAACAAAACTGGAAAACTATTGTACTTCAGTCCATCTTTGCTGCTTTCTAAGGTCAAGGGGAATTTGATTTTCCTAATGCTTTTTCCTGCCTAAACCTTCTTTCCCTCTCTTCCTGTCCAAAACAACAACAGCCACAAAATAAACAGCTTGGCTCATTTTAACTTGTTCTACTGGTACGTTATACTTATTTAGGGGTGACTAAGAGACATTTATTTTGTTCCAGGATTATTAGAAATACAGTTTAAAACTTCTCTCTTTTCTCTGACTCACTCAAAAGTTTCATTTCATTTTGGCTTCCAATTTATTTCATCATGGCTTTGGATACTCAAGAATTCAATTTGAGGACCTAGGCTACGTTGCAAGGAGAGAATTCAGAAATGAAAAGAGATGATCCCAGAGAGTATAAAATCTAGTAGATGCATGAAAATAATTATAATAAAAGGCGGGATGTGATAAATACTGTAAGAATAAAGGGCACAGAGGGAGCCACTGTGAATCCTGAAGAATGGAGAGGACTCAGAGTAAAAGGGAAAACAAACGGGGGGCGGGGCACACGGCAAGGTGCCGGGGCAGGGCAGATGGAGCAGCATGAACAAAGTCACATACAAGGGCAAGAATGCACCAGGCATGCTTGGAGAATAGAGAATAGTTTTGTTTGTTTGTTTGCTTGTTTTCCTTTTTTTGTAAGATTGGCACCTGAGCTAACAACTGTTGCCAATCTTTTTTTTCTTTTTTCCGCTTTATCTCCCCAAATCCCCCCGGCACATAGTTGTATATCTTAGTTGCAGGTCCTTCTAGTTGTGGCATGTGGGACACCGCCTCAATGTGGCCTGACGAGCAGTGCCATGTCCGCGCCCAGGATCCAAACTTGCAAAACCCTGGGCTGCCACAGTGGAGCGCAAGAACTTAACCACTTGGCCATGGGGCCGGCCCCGAGAATAGTTTTGATATTCTGAAGCACAGATGAGGGAGAGAGATCAGTGGAAGACAGAGCTGGAAAGGAAGATTAGGACCAGAACAGAGGCAGCCGTGAATGTCATGCCAAGCAGCTTAGAGTTGATGCTGGAGCAATGGGGAGCCACTGAAGAATATGGAGGAAGGGAATTTCATGATCATGGTATGCTTTTAAACAGCTCCTCAGGCATGTGTGCATAAGAGAAGTTGAAGGAGAAAAAGAATGGAAGCAGGAGGTCCACTTAGAATGCTGTTTACAAGAGTATAAGGAGGAGTGATGGTCATCGTGGCAGACCCAATAGAGAACTGTCTAGACTAGAAGGAATAATTTGACAGGAAAGTGCACATGAGCCATTTACAGCAGGTCAGATGTAAAGTTATGACTAAGTTTGACTTTCTGGGATACTTTCCTAAAGACTGGTAAAGATGGTTGTAATCTAACAAGTCTCTTTAATAGTTAATTCAAAATGCCATATATTTTTACTCCCGCTGAACTATCCCATCAAAACTTAATGCCTTACAATAAACTTTATTTCCCTACTTCATACTTATAATATAAATGCAAAGTTCATCTATATCAATAACAATAACTACCATAGCAGCAGCTGACATAATAAGGTACCCTTACTATGAACCAGAAAGTGTGTTATACCCTTTACCTACACTAGCTCATTTAATCCTCAGTATAACTCCTCAGCTATGAACTACTCATTTTCTTTATTTTATATGCGTAAGTCCTGAGGTAAGGAGTAATTACATAACTTTATTAACACTACACAGGAAAGCAGAGATTTGAATCCAGGCAGGTCTGATCCCAGAACTTGTACCTTTGGCTACTCAACCATACTTAAAATTTTTCTTTTTACATGTATTTTAAAGTTACATCTATTTTAAAGAATGCTAAAAGAGAACAAATAGAAGACGAGATAAGTAGAAAACAAATAGCAAGATGCCAGTATTAAACCGAAACATATTCCATAACCGCATTAAATGTAAATGGTCTAAGCACCTGATTAAAAGGTAGAGGTTATCTGTTTGGATAGAGAAAAATGCCAACTAAATTCTTGCATAATGGATTCTGCTCCACTACACTGTCTTTTCCCTAAATTTTCCTCTTTTCTGTACTACTCCTACCCCTACCTCATTGTGGCCGTATTCCTGAACACTATCTGGCTGTGGGGACAATATTCCCTTTGACAAGCTTATCATTTCTTCATATCCATTTAAAAGGTTCTGCTATAATATACTCATCCTCTCTTGTCTTTCTCCAAGAGCTTAAGTTCCATATGGACTGGAGGTCCGAACATATTTATTATGCATTTTCCACTTCATATAATACTACTTTGTCACTGAAAAACAGGCTAAAAAGAGAGTCCTGAGAAAAATATTTCAGAAAAATAGATGAGGTCGATAGTAAGCGTAAAGGTGGTATTTTACATTAAAAGGTTTCTTTCTTTGGAATGGTCCACATTGTCCTTTGTATTTTGTGGTTCATAAATATTTCTTGTGATCACGCTTCTATTTTATCTTCTAGAAGTACTGATTATAGCCACTCATAAGCCTGAAAACTGACTTTTAAGATGTTCTGTGGAAAAGAATTTAGAAAAGGGGCCAGAAATAGCTATTTCCCAAAGGAGTATGGCAAGATGTCTGTATTCCTGCTGAAAGAGTGGCCATGTTGCCAAAAGGGTAGAACTACTTACTAAATCCACATTCTTTCTTTTTTTTTTTTTTAAAGATTGGCACCTGCGCTAACATCTGTTGCCAATCTTTTTTTTTCTTCTTTCTCTCCAAAGCCCCATGGTATATAGTTGTGTACTTTCTTTGTGGGTCCTTATAGTTGTGGCATGTGGGACACCACCTCAACGTGGCCTGACGAGTGGTGCCACTTCTGCGCCCAGGATCTGAACCAGTGAAACCCCAGGCCGCAGAAGCGGAGCTCGTGAACTTAACCATTCAGCCACGGGGCGGGCCCCTAAATTTACATTCTTTACCAAGCCCTGGATTTGGATCCTGAATGATCTGCTCCACTGAAAGCTGGTCAGCTGTTTATCTTTTCTTTAACAAAATGAAGTTTGAAGCAGTTTCCTAATTTGAGGTTCTTATAACCGAAGGGAAAAGTATTTTCTTCCCTCAGAAAAGTAAACTTAAGTGGCATAGGTAGGCAGTAAAATGCTACCTTTAATACAAGTTTTGCTTCCAGCCTTTATGGCTTCCCAAACCTGCACTTTTTGCTAACATTAAGTCATATTACTATCTGAGTCCTGTCTTCTAGACAGTCCTGCCCAAACAACTCATTAAAAAGTACACAAGCACATGAATGGTAGAAGCAGCGTGCAATCAAAAATGTTCTTCTTACCAGGTTTTGCAGGGGCTCCCCTTGAGGGACTTAGTCCTGGGTGATCTGGAGCAGCATGGCATGTCCGAGAAGACAGTGAGTCAGTTCCAGATACTGAGTGCTTCAGAAAGACCCGGTAAGAGAAACATTATTTTTATCCTCTGATGAAGCAGCTTTAAGGACATGGCTTCCATTTAATGAAGGGACCCCGAACCCCAACTGTATGAGGAAGAAACTAAGTATATTGGGGTCATGCTGTAAGTTGCCCCTGTCTTGCATTAAAATTGAATGGAGATCCTCTCCTTGGGGCAATTAGTAGTAAAGGTTCAACACCTTGTGCTCCATTCACGTCTTCCTTTGAACAAGTCAATCTAGCCCCTTCTTAAATTAATTATAGTCCAGAATATAAAAGCAGATATGTGCTGATTTTCTTCTATACTTAATTTTTATCCCTAAGAAAGAAAAAAGAAAACCTATAGGAAGGTATTAATCTACTTAACATTTCTAAGTACATCATCCAAAGGATTTTGTTTTTTTAATCTTACATATGCTCAGCAGAGTTACTGGCAAAAACTGTACATTTTCTTCATTTCATCCTTTCAACATCAAATAGTAGGCAGCAAAAATTGGATCAGACTTCAAAGCCTGCTGTGGGCTCCAAGTCACAGAGAGACGCCTCCATTTCACATATTGAATTCGAGCAGGATATCAAAGTGCTACCAAAGAACCTCGGGTCCTTACTCAAAAAGAGGCTCTAACATCTGTAGAGAGTGGAGTGCACAGACAAATCACCTCAGGGAGCAGCTAGCATTTATTCTCAGCAGCAAATTTCCAGGCTTTTGATTCTCTCTTCGCTGTACCTCCCTGTCTCTCTGCTGAACCAAAGTTCTTTAGCAAGCTAGGCTTTTGTCTCAAAGACTTCAAAATATCACTAACAGTCTCATGTTTGGATGGCCTGACCAAGTAGCCACAGACAGGCTTCACATCCACAGACTTGGACGAGTCTGAAATAAGGATACACAGTTACCTCAGAAGCAAGATGTTCAGCTACCTTATTTGGATGTCCTGTGAAGACACCACACCCTTTTGGAGAACTCTGGGCTTGTGAATACCTAAAAATAAAAATAATAATTTTTAAAATGCTTGAAAATGATAATTAAAACACTTAGAGTTGTTTTCCTCCAAAGATATATCAAAACATACTCTTAAATTAAACTTTCATTGTTTCCCATTCCAGTCCTTGGTTAAAAGGACATGGTCACTTTAAGGAAATGCATCCTATGAGGTGTAGCTCCTACACCCACAGTCAGCCTGAGATCCTAAGACCCAAGACACTGCCTTTTTAAAGGTGTGTAGTCCAACTTGGTCTACTTTTGAGCTTTCACAAACTTTACCAAGAAGGCAACCACACTGATGCTAAGGCTGCACTTTCCAGCACATTAATCACATTTTTAAATAATTCAAAACAGAGTCCTTAGTCAAACAAGTTTGGGAAACGCTGAGTTGTCCAGAGTTGAAGAGGTTTCCTTACTGCAGGAACGATCTTTTACAATCACAATACGCATTTATGGATTTCTAAAGGGGGGGGGGGGGATGCAGGGTTTCCTAAGCCAATTTGACCGAGAAACTTAAAAAGTGATAACCTAACATCTATTAAAATATTAATGTCTCATGGACCAAACGTTGGAAAAATCAATTGTGCTTCATCCCCAATTTCTTATAATTGGAACACACTGTACCAAAGTGTGATCATCATAACACACTGTTAAAATAGAATCTGTTTCTTACAATCCCTTTCAGATGGAATCCAGCAGAGTGGAAAGCACTGCCTACGGGAAGGGAAATCTAGGTTCTAACCCTGGCCTCAAGATCCCTAATTTCTCTTTCTCTCTCACACACACACACACACACACAAATATGTGACTGAGTAAATTTCTGTAGTACTCAGAGTTCTGGTTTTCCTCATCTATAAAACGAGGGGATTGAGATAAATTATTCCTAAGGTCTCTTCTAGTTCTACATTAATAATCTTATTCTTTATTTAAACTGACAAATTCATTTTCTGATTTTTTTGTGAACAGTTCATGCATATTACCTTCAAATGCATCTATTTATAGTAGTTTATAGCAATATACCGAATTTTTAAATATCACATCAGTACCTGAGGAGAGGTGGTTTCAATGATAAATTTATTTTTGTGTATATTTATGGAATGTAAGCTCCATGAAGGCAGGAACTAGATCTGCTTTACTCTATATTTTATATTGGCACCTAACCCAGTGTTTGGTACACTGTAAGTGGCTCAATAAATATTAGATAAGTTGAATGAGTAAAAGAATGACTAGTGGACCCCCAAAATATGAGCCATGAAGATCAGTAAGAATACCCTTAACATTAAAAGTAAATTAATAAAAAGTAAATAAATTAGGAAATTTTAATATTTTAAAAAATGCTTTTATGTATCTAATGAGAGTTTCACAACCATTTGAGCTAAGTGCTTTAACAGTCACTATTATATAGATGAAGAAACTGAAGTTCAGAGAGGGTAAGGGATTTGCCCAGGGATCACGGTGAATGCCTGGTAGAGCTATGACACCGACCCCTGTTCGTCTGACTCCAAATCTTCTGCTCTTTCTCGGAACCGTGACACCCTCTATGTGGTTTGGTCTCTGTGCATTGGCCCCAGGGACTCATTCCTATCAGCCTAGGCAATCCCGGTGGTGGTGGGACACCTACACGACAGGTGGACTCGGAGATCCTCTAGGAGTCCTGATAAGCTCTGGAGAAAATCTAAGGAAAAGAGTTTGGCTGTTTCAACAATCAATTTCTGCTTTTTCTGCCCCAAGAAAGAAATGAACCTCTTAAGAACTCCTCTAGCTTGCACAGCTTTTCAGGATCCAAAGGCCAGTGGCAGACACCTTCCAACTCTCTACTGGGGGTTGGCTCATCAGTTCGACTCCCTCCTCACTCAAGCCTTTGGACGATTCTAAGGCAGCTCAATGTACTGTTTATATGTATTACTTGGTTTTAAAAAGGCAGAGGCAGGGTGGTAGTGTCCACAGGCAAACAGGTGAGAAAATATTTGATTAAGCAAAGTTAAGCAGGTTTCTTTCCTGAGAGGCTTTCTAGAACTTTTAACTTAATAATATGCACAATGAAACCCTAAGAGAGGAAAAGAATGGGCAGGATTTTCCAGAGGTTATTTTAACAATAGAACCCTTCTCCTATGGAGCGTGTCGGGGGTCTACTAGTTCCTATAACACGCCTTAGGAAACACTGATCCAAGCAGCACTTATTTCAAACAAATTCCCATTTGCCTTTAGAAAATGGTCTACAAGTCAATATTCTTCAAAAGTCTAACTGTCACAACCCCTTTGCAGCAATTTCATCAGATATGTTGTCATTTGCCTCAGGGACTTGAGACTGGCAGTAAGTGGATAATGCTCTGTGAGCTGTCACCACCAAAATAAGGAAAAGCACAGTAATAACAAATAGCCAATGCTTATTGCATGCATACATGCCACTAGGCACCTGGCAAAGCATGGATACATGGTTATCTCAACTAATACTTCCAAAAGCTATATGGATTGGTTTTATTTTTATTTTTATTTTTTTTGGTGAGGAAGATTGGCCCTGAGTTAACATCTGTTGCCAGTCTTCCCCTTTTTCCTTGAGGAAGATTGTCCTTGAGCTAACATCTGTGCCAATCTTCCTCTATTTTGTATGTGGGATGCTGCCACAGCATGGCTTGACAAGCAATGTGTAGGTCTGCACCCAGGATCCAAACCTGAGAACCCCAGGCTGCTGAAGTAGAGCACGTGAACTTAACCATTAGGCCACTGGACTGGCCTCTGGATTGGTTTTATTTTTATACCTATTTTATAGGTGAGGGAAGTAAGAGTCAAGAAGCTAATGACTTGCTTTATGTCATAACTAGTAAACAGTGCAGCATAAGACCGGCTGCCACAGAAAAGGAAACTCCAAAGGGAAATTATTGATTCAGGCAAAGATTATCAATTGCTGATAAAACCTTTAGACAAATGGTTGATGGGGAACAGGACATTCATATGGTACCAAAGGACCACTGGACAGATTCCTTTTTCCTGGTCACAAGAGGAGCAGGTAACTAAATGTTGGAGAAATCAGAAGGACACCATCTTAATCCAGTACCAACCTTAGCACCACTAATGCCCAGGCAATACTGTCTTGTGAGGTGAGGCAATATGAAGTACTTGACATCACGTAGGATATTTATATTTTTTCTTTTGCTTAAAAACATTTAGCTTGAATCTAATCAAAGCTTTAGATCTAACTTATAGTTTATCCAAAACACATGGCATAAAGGAACAAGCTAAGACCACAAAGAATGAAGCAGACAGATATGGAAGGTGAGCTATTTTATGGGATAATTGGCTCAATCTCTTAAAAAGTCAGTGCCATGAAAAAAGGGAGTATTGTATACTAAAAGAAATTTACAGACATAACAACTTGATGCAATGTCATGTCCTGGATTGCATCCCGGCTCGGACAAACACAGGTGTAAAAGACATTCTCGGAACAACTGGAGAAATGTGACCACAGATTGCTATTAGATGATATTAAGGAATTATTTTTAAAGCATGATGTGATTTTGAATCTATAGGAAAGTTTTTAAAAAACAACACTGTCCTCAGCCTCTATCAGGTACTACATGCTAAGCAGCACAAGCTGTGAATCTGGTTATCAAAGAGTGGTGACTAGGAGGTAGCTGTCTCTCTCTATATGATTCACCTGCATATTTATTTCTAGGGCTTCTCTAGCCTCAGAAGCCACAACTAAAGTCTCAAGCAGATTGTCTCCAGAGCTCGGCCACTTGGCTGCTTCACCGCACTCAGTTCATTGAACTGTGGGTTCTAGGGGAGACAGAAACTCTCAGTCACTGTTGAGAACCCTTCTGCTGGGCATCTGTCCTGCAAAAGCCCCAAAATAAACTCATGTCTAATTCCCTCTTCTTAAACTCTGATCCCAGTGTGACTGAATGAGAGGCAAGGTGAAGGCTGGCTCACCAGTCTGTGGCTGCTGAGAACGCCCACCATCTCTCTTCTCGTGCAGCAAAGATCCATGAGGCCAGCTGGCTTTGTCATGCTGGGCTGGCTGAAGTCACCATGTTCTAAGGACTGGGTCTCAGCTTTGCAGGCTCCAAAATTCAGTTTGCTAGTTCATTGAGGGGTGATGATTTTCTTGGGAGGTGAGCTGCACTAACCAAACTCAGAAGAGTCATATTTGAAAAGTAGAATGCTAGTGTGTGATTTCACAGTGAGTCGTACGACCGAGACCATCCTTTGCCCCTCACTAGTTGACTGATAGACTCTGGACTGAATTATGCACCAGAAGTCGAGCAGAGGAAGCAGGGTGCTCTTTGAGGATTGGATCAACCAAGCTAGTCTTGCAATTAGCCTTTTTACTTTAGGGTTAGAATCAGTACCTTTTTTCTTGGACAGGAATAGAGACACACTAGTTACTCTCTGACTCTCCATTTTCTAAACTTCATTTAAATTTCTTTGTGCAGTTTTTCTTAACTTTCATAAAATTTGCAAGATTTTGTCTTATCTTTTATGAATTATAATTTAGAATGGCTTCTAGACAAACTGAGAAACCCATAGTCGTTCACACTTAAAAGCATATTCTAATTTTAAAACAGGATAGGTTGCATCTAATTCATTGTGGGTTGATTTTTGGTCAGCTTCCTAGTGTCTCTAGATTTGGGAGTAGTTCTCATTGTAAACTCATGTCTTACCCGGGAGCCCTGGGAGAATGGCTAACTAGGAGAACCAAGCAAATATGTTCCCGCTTCTTTCATAGCTCTGAAAAAAATCTTTTGTACATGGAGCTCTGAATAAGAGGTCGATTTCTTGTTCCCAAAAAAAGGCAGTCAATCATGCTGCAAAAGATATGCTCAGACCAAGATATTTTAACATAGTTGGAGCCCTGTGAATCTTGAGGGAGGCAAGTTTCAGAGAAATAAGTCATATAACTTTCCTTATGGAAGTTATTACCATGAAAAATAATAGAAAATGTAAACTTCAGAAATGGTTTTAATAAGTTCAAGTTCTGAAGGTAAATTAAGACATTTAAGGAAGGACAGCAGAGAAGACACTGTCCTTGAGAAAGATCCCTTGCTGACCTGAGTGCTAACAGGATTTCCATGTGAACTGGCCACAGGTTGAACTCCATTTGGCAACTCTAGCATTCTTATTTAGTTCTTATATGGAATTTGAACATTCTAAGGGCTGAGGGTATAAATGAGGAAGAGTACCCAGATCTGAATCTCCCCACATTGTCACTACGCATCTACTCTTCCCTGATTTGCATGAGCTAGGTGTCACTGCATACACTTCTTACTGCTTATATTTATTTAAATAGTTTTGAAGGCACAGAGGATTAAAAGGTAACAAAATGTTTTAAGAAAAACACAAGTTATCGTGTTAAGTTCAAAAGCACCCAAAATGCATAATTTAATGCATGTTTTATTACAAAGACTGGAAAGCTAGGATTTCTAGAATACTTTTGTGTGTTCCATTTACTACCACCACCACAACCAATAAGTATTTGCCAAGCACCCACTAAATCTCCCCAGCGTTGCATTCATACTTGCATGCTTTTACCTGGAATACCATCTCCCTCTTGCCCACCTGGTCATTGCATCCCTAGCCTGTAGCTCAGGTATCAGCATCTCTAAAGAGTCTTTCTTGTTCTGACCCCAACCCAGCCACCTCTCTCACTCTGGGCAGAGGTGGAGGCTCCCTGGTGTATTCGCACAATCTATTGAGCAGAACCACACTGAAAACCTGGTTCTGTAACTGACTCATCTGGTGCCACATACTGACCAATTAAAAGAGTTCGCAAATCACCTAGTGAAGGTGAGCTTTATTAGATTTTGTTCAAGGGAGGGAGAGCGAAGAAGAGTACGTACCATAAGCCACTTAGCTTTTGAGATATCAGAGTTGTTCCCATTGCTGTGCTTGTCAATTTTGTCTTTTCTTCTTTGCTTTTTAGTTGATAAAAATGTTCCAAATTTCCAAATGGCCTGAATATTCACCAATCACTGATCAATGAAAGTATAGTAACAACTGAATTTCTCCTCAAAGTAAGTGACTAAAACAACTAATAACTGAATTTCTCCTCAAAGTAAGTAAAACTAGTGGCAAAATGTTTCCCTTTTTTTCTTATCATCAAAAAATAATTTTTTGGATTAAAAAATAATATATATTCACTGTTGTACTGTATAAAATACAGATATTCAGGGCTGGCCGGTGGCATAGTGGTTAAGTTCATGCATTATGCTTTGGTGGCCCAGGGTTTGCAGGTTCTGATCCCGGGCGTGGACCTAGCACTGCTTGTCAAGCCACACTCTGGCAGCATCCCACATAAAATAGAAGAGGATTGGCACAGGTGTTAGCTCAGCAACAATCTTCCTCAAGCAAAAAAAGAGGAAGATTGGCAACAGGTGTTAGCTCAGGGCCAATCTTCCTGACAAAATAAATAAATAAATAAATAAATAAATAAATAAAATACAGATATTCAAGAAAAAAGATCAGGGATAATCTCCATACTCAGATACAATTACTGTTAATATCCTGGTGTATGTCTTTTCAGATGCTTTTCTATGCATATAATATACATTTTTAAAGATAACAGTTCATGACATACTATCATAACCTACTTTTTGTAGTTATAAGCATCTTTCCATATATTTGTGTGAAATACACATATATGCAAGTGTGCATGTAGGTCATATTTATGACTGTATAGTACTTCATCAGGTGATTATTATAAGTGATTTAACTAATCTCTTATTTTTGGATAAGTTGTTTTCAGTTTTATCATAAGTGGATCATTACATATTCTGTACATATAGTTATGAGTACTTGTCCAAATATTTCCTTAGGATAAATCTTAATGTGAGGCTCTTGGGTCAAAGTGTGACAAATTTTTTGCTTATTTAAATGCTTTTGAGTTATGTCATCAAATGCTCTTCTAAAAAGTAACAAAAATTAACACTGACATCCATAGAAGTATGAAAGGACCCATTTCCCATCATATTACCAACATTAGGTACTATTGGTCTTTTTAATCTTTGCTTACCTCTTTGGGAAAAAACCAAAACAAACCAGTGTTACCTCATTATTATTTTAATTGGCACTTCTTTTCTTTCTTTTTTTTTTCTGAGGAAGATTAGCCCTGAGCTAACATCTGTGCCCATCTTCTTCTTTGTATATGGGACTCCTGCCACAGCATGGCTTGACAAGCAGTGTGTAGGTCCACACCCAGGATTCGAACCAGTGAACCTCGGGCCGCCAAAGCAGAGCACACGAATTTAACTGCTACACCACAGGGCAGGCCCCTTAATTGGCATTTCCTGACTTCTAAAGAGGGAAAATATTATTCCTGGGCTTTAATATATGATGCGACAGAAATACAAAGAGTATAGGAGAAGTGGAAACAAACAATAACAGTGCAAAACAAGATCACCATTACTGCAGGAAGAAAAAGGAAAGAAGAAGGAATGATCATGACTTTTGTATTTTTTTCTCATTAGGTTTGGCTACTTGGTAATTTTTCTAATGATTCTGAATGCATACCTTGTATCTCACTCCCAATCAGTATCACTGTTGAATGAGTGGAATGTGCAAATTACACTTAAATACATGGATATTTGCTTGCTCTTGGACACAATTATTTTAAGTTTTAGAACATGGCTCAAGGACAAATTCATCAAAAGGGCTCAAAAAGGCTGAGAAATGTTCCATAATGCCATTGCTCTAAGTTAGCACTAGTTGGATTTATGTACTTATGCTAATATCCCAAATCCCACTGAGCTCTTTAAATTTGATATTGTTTGCCTCATTGCGGTTCCCAACCGTGAGCCCATCCAGTCTTAACCTGCCAGTCTTTGCATTCTCATTTCTTTTTTTTTCCTCCTTTACTTCTTTTTTGCAGGCAGTTGTCATTGTGTAAAGTCTAAGGTAGGAGCAGAAGGCTTTTCTTCATTCTGCTTAGAATGTTTGCCTCATTGGTAAAAAAGACAGTCAGCCAAGAGCCACCCATAAAGTCTACTTCAGTTCTCTGTCAGCAACCAAAGGAACCAAGAGAAAACTTGGCCTCAGGCTGAGAGATGGAATTAAGATGCAGTAGTGAAGAAGAGCACTGTGACCTGAAATCATGCATGGCCCTGGGCTGAGGGCCACAGCACAGCCAGAACAGCTGAACGATGCATTACTGTGCAGAGGACTTGACTGGATCATCTAATTTAATCCTCATATCAGTGCTAGCAGTGATCTCTAAATACTTCAGTGCATGTTTCTTAAAAGCAAGAGCATTCTCTTATATGACTATAGTACAATGAGCAAAATCAGGAAATTAATACAATATTATTATCCAATGTACAGACTATATTCAGATTTTGTTAATTGTCCCAATGATGTCTGCCATAACAAAAGAAAATCCTGGATCCTATATTTTTTCAGTTGTCATGTTCGTTTACTTTTCTTTCATCTGAAATAGTTTCTCAGTCTTCCTTTATGTTTACTTTTGAAGCCTACAGGTCAATCATTTTGGAAAAGTTCCTCTGTTTGGTTTGTCTGTGACTTCTTCATAATTAAATTCAGGTTATGCACATTTGGCAAGAAATTCACAGAAGTGATGTTGTGTTCTTCTCAGTGCATCCCATCAGGAGGTAGAGGCTGTCAATTTGTCTGATTACTGGTGATGCTAACTTTCATCACTTGGTTTAGGTGGTGTCTGCCAGGTTTCCCCACCGTCCTTTGGTAATTAATGAGTATCTTATGGAGATCTCTGAGACTATGCAAATAGCTTATTACTCCTTAAATGTTCACCTACTAGTTTTAGCATCCATTGATGATTCTTACCTGAAACAATGATTATTTTGGTAGTTGCCAAATGGTAATTTTCTGTTTTTATAATTTCTTCTACATTTATTATTTTACATCTTATTGCAAGGAAAAGCTTACCCTGTTTCTTCTTCCCTCCCTCCCTTCTTTCCTCTTTTCTTTCTGTTAATCTGAATGCCTGAATTCTTATTTTATGCAATACACTAAGTTCTTTTATTATCATTACTTTGATATGCCAAATGTCCTAAATTTGGCACTGGCTTAATTTTATGGGGTTGGGAGTAACAGACTTCAAAATGAGTCCTTTAGAAAAGACTGCTTAATACTGAAGATTACATAAAGAAAGGTCGATTCTTCAGCGATAACAACAATAATTCCTCCTATTACTACTATTTATGAGGGCTTTTTATGTTCAAATGAGATGCTGTGTACTTTGTATATGTTATCTCATTTAACATTCATGACCTGGTGAGGTAGACATCATGCCATTTTATCTTCCATTTAGATGAGGAGATGAATGCTTTGAGAAAATACGTAAGCTTATCAAGATTTTACCCTTAGTTGTAGCAGGTCTAGTAGGCTCTAGGGCCTTTGCTCTCTACCACCAAGGCAACCCTACAAATAGGTGTGGAAGACTTCAGGAAAGGATAAAGGTCTTAGAAGCAAGGCTGAACTGTTCCTTTAGGTAGCTGGACCTTTTTTTCCAGAAACCAAAGAGTCATCTGAACTTTTTGCATTTTTATAAGTGGAGCAATTGGAAACTGTCTACAAGTCGGTTATCACTCTAGGAACTTCCCTAACCTGCTTTGTGGAAACCATCCAACTCTGCCTGAAATCCAGTAAGGAAAGTATTAAGAAAGAGCTCATTTGTCCTAATGTCAGGTGACAGATCAAGAGAGACACGACTTGGCCAAGTAACCTGGGGAAGCATTCCCATGGGTCAAGACAAGTGAAAGCCAAATTCAAGAAGAGAAGAAAAAATGAAGAGAACAGTATATCAGGAATTCTTAAGAAACTGAGTATCTATTCTATTTTTAGATCCCAGGTGAAGACAGGGCTGTAGCTTTGCTCTCCCTGCAGGATAATATACTATATCCTTCTTCCTGCAATGACACCACTGCGTCCACCACCACCACATGCCACTTTTAATACCAAATTTCAGATTCTATGAGAATGAGCTTAGGTGAAAGAAGTATGTTGCATGCTAGTGAAACTAATGCAAACAACTGCCCTGCCTTAGAGGGAAAAGCACAGTTGGATCTGAGAATAACATCCTTACCCTCTCAGTAGGAACAAACTAAAAATAAAAGACAACAAGGTGTTTCCTGCCAGTCAGTAAATCCAATAAGCAAAGAAGATGCCTCAACCTGGCGCTGGGTAGTTGTCAGCCTGACTCCCTCCATCTGAGAGCAGCCATGTGGTTCTCAGAGCTAACAGCTGCCAAGCAGAACCCCTCAGATTAACCCATAGGTGGTGTTGAACCACTTCCCATTAAGATATTTGCAAAGCAAACAAAAGTGATAGCCCCACTCTGAGTGCTGGGAGCTGGCCAGGAATGCTGGCTGTTCTTGTTGACACAAAGAGCTCTCTGGGGAGGGTCTGGGCTAGAGCTTGGAAGGCCAGACTGTGTTGATATAAGGCCATTAGAATCTTGGTATCAGGGACTGTTTATTATCTAATATCCCAATGACAGCAGTCGCTAGAGCTCTGTTTCACCAAGGCTCTCTATTCCTCTCTGTTTTCCCAACCTATAGCATTCAGATGAAAAGAAAACATTCAACCCTCCTCCTGTTTTGTCTACTCATCAAGGAGACAAGTCTGAGAAGTTACTAATATGCACACAGAGAGAGTGTGGCATTACTACTGTCAACAGCTTCTGTGGCGAATACTTGGTCAGGTTCCTCCTTAATCTGAAGAGATTAGGGCAATGCTAATGGAAAATATGCTGGCATATTTGTGTCCTACAGGTAGGCACCAACTGCCATTTAATTCACAAAATACACTTAGAACTGAAACACTAATATTTTTTCCTTCTAACCAAAGAAAATGAAATAAAGTTAATAAGGCTGTGGAAATGTACAAAGTTAATCTTTCAATCTGTAGGATTATAGTCTCAGTTTCTTTAAATGTTGATAATGAAACACTTTTACATAGAATTCATTTTTACACAAATTTTATTTCCTGAAATATTTTCAACGTGAACAAGTTTTCTTTTCTTTCAAAATAGGCTGGATATGCAAAGGCATTTTTGTCAAAAATGCATTCTGAGACTGAATACAGCAAAGGTCTGGATGAGGATATAAGCAAAGCAGATATCAGAGATGTGCTGAGTTTCTAGAATTTCCTACACTCACAAAATGAGTAATGTAGGAAGGGGGTAAGGGATGGCAAAACGGCCAGAAGAATTTGCCAGATTTTGCCATTTCCTGAAACTGTCATTTAGATTAGAAACCAGAACTTTAGAGATGTAGGTATTGATTGTATAAGGAGAAGGACAAAGACAGAAAAAGAGAGAGAAGGAAGGAAAGAAGATAGGAAGGGAGGGAGGAAGGAAAAAGAGAGTGAGAGAAGGACAGAAAGGAAAGGGGTAAAAAGGGAAGGAAAGGAAAGAAAAGTAAGGAAGGAAGGTGGGGGAGGGAGGAAGAAATGAAGGAAGGAAAGAAGGAAGAAAGAAAGAAAGAAGAAAAGCAAGCAAACGGATTGAGATTTCTTTAGAAAAAGTAGAGGCATCATCATACTAAAAAATTGATTTTTTATAAAAAAGAAGAGAGCCATCTGACATTTAAAGTACAAAGTTAGAGAACTTTTTAGAATCTTGAATATACCATTCAGTTTTAGGTGATGTTTATACAAATAAGATTGTCACTGGACCCATGTTCTCTGTAAATGTACAAGATTTCCAGAAAGAAAGTGAATTCAACCTTGCAGGTCAACTTTGCAGAGCTCATGCCATCATTTGCTGATGGTTTAATTTGCTGATGACCAATGTGTTTAGGGAAGATTAACATAAGCACAAAAGTTCATGTCCACAGGAGATCACATTAAAGGCCTTAGTGGGGTGTTGTCATAACTTCAGATGTATATGATATGTTGGACATACTGGAAATTAGTTCTCAGTCTGACTGTCCAAATCATTTCTGGAGATACTCCATCTTTGTCTGAGGCACCAGGCACAAAAACATTGCCTTGAAGTGTGAATTTCAGGTGGGGTTGGGTGTGGTCATAGAACCCAAGTCAAACATACGTTCTAACATCCTTTCTGCCTAAGTTCATTAGGTGCTGGTTCCTAGCAACTCACCCTTAAATTAAGATATTAACCATAGACAGCTACCTGTCAATAACTGAGCTTCTAAAGAAAACATAACTAAGCATTTTCTCATACTTGGGGCTTATTTTTGAATTAGGAAGGTAGATCCATTACAGAAAAACAACACAGTGTTAACAGCACCTCCTTTTACTTATTTTGCTAGTACTGTTGGCTTTTGAAGAAAACCAGGTTCCTACTTTATCAAAAATTAATTATTACATTTGAGTCAGACTCAAGATAAATAGGAAGCATTTCTAGAGCACAAAGTGATTAAGTTTAGCTTTGGACCAAACAGAAATAAAAATTAAGGAGCACATATTCATTCATCCATTACTTTTATTTTATGCCTATAATGGCCAAAGATTCTAGATTCGGTGAGTTACACAGAAATGAGTGACAGATAGTTTTAGCCCTGGAGTTTATTATCTTATGTAGAATATAGTAATAACAGCTAGCATTTTTGTGCACTTACTACATGCTAGGTAGTCTTTTAGATATTTCCTATAGTTTATTCTCACAATAGCCATTTGAGGTAGGTACCATTATTAGAAATATGCTTAACTTGCCCAAGGGCATTGAGCTTATTGGACATAGACCTGGGCCTTGAAGAGACACAGTCTACCTCCAGAGTTTGAACCCAAACCGTTCCCTCTATCTGCATGGTGCCCCTGCACATGGTGGGCTGGAGTCAAACTCAGATGCTCAAGGGGCCAGGCCATGAATTAATAAGCAGCCCAATGAGTTGGTATCAATGGAAACAGCCTCTACTCAGTTCTAGCAGATTGCTGCTAGATACTCCAATTTTTCAAGAGCCATCAGAAATCTGAATTGTTATATGAAATCTTTCTATTTTTATATGTTGGAAACTAATTTAGAATTTCAAAACATTGTGCAGGCCAAACAAAATATGTCTACAGACCATATTGTATCCAATGACTTGGGTGTGCATCTTTTGGCTTATAGAATAAGGTCCAAAATATTTTGCGCAGCTTTTAAGACCTCCCACATTCTGGTTCCCACCTGCCTTATTCTCTGTAACAGTTCTCTCTGCATCACTCCACTCCCACCACACCCTCAGCCTTCATCCCGCTGGACATCCCATCCTCCCCAGAGTGCCCCTCACATATCCTGCCTCTGGGCCATGGCCCACTCTATTTCTCCCACCTTGGCTGCTCTTTTCCTAGTTCTGCTCTCCTTCAAGGGGCTACAGGAGGTGCCACATGGGTGACACCTTGAAGGATAAGTAAAACATCAACAGGTAAAGACAGAACTGGCAAGAGAATTCTATTCAGAAGGAACAGCATGAACAGATATACAGAAATAGGAAAACAAAAGACACGTTGAAAACCACCAAAAAGCTCCAAATATTTTAAAAGAGGCCTCTGGTCCTTGGAATCTGGTCCTATAAAGAAGACTCTGATTGCCGACATTCTTGACATGCACAATTGTTCTAAAAGGATCCTTTGCATAAGGATCACTGGTGATTTAAGGTTTGCTGAGATAGTGCAGATAAATATTTATGTACAGCTATAAGCAAATCCACAAGAAAAAATATAACTCAAAACAGATTTTTCCTTGAAACTCCGGTCAGCTGGTGATACGGTTTCTGGCTTCAAAAAGGTTTTGAAAATAAATGTGACCGATTAATATTTTAAAAATCTAGAAACTCTAAGAAAACCCTAACAATCAAGTAAGGTCTGAAAGTTATAATTTGAGGGTATGCCAGTGGAATCCTGGCCATATTGGCAAGGGTGAGTCTTGGGCCCAAAGTCAACCTCAGAGTTATCCATGAGATAAGAGCCACGAACACAAGAAAATAAAATTTGGCTCTCAAGTTAAAGCAGAGAGTGAGTACTGTTAAGTTTCTAAAATACTGGAATCCTCAATGTTTATTTTTGTCTATCACTCTGGAGCTAAGCCAGAGGGGTCCTGACCCTTCATATTAGGTTAGCTTTACAGGAACCTTTCAAATACCACTATTACTACTGTGGGGACCTGGAATTGGCCACCCCAAGATATATCTGTTTGGCATCAGGATTATTTGAGGCTCATTGCTTTTGATAAACTGGGACAGGGAAGGAGGCTCTGAGGAATGGAATTTGCCCTTTGTTGGGACACATTTGCATTTGTAGGGTAAATCTCTATCTGTAGGGGGTGCCTCCCTCTCTGTACCAGGAAGAAGAAAGGAGATGACCTTCTCTCCAAAAACTCTTAATCAATACCAAAGGCAAGGACTTAAATCTGCATTTTATTGTGCCTGTCTGGTAACCTCCTATAACTGACTTCCCTCCCCCTCCCAATGTTGGCATTTCTTAAGGATTAAGCATCTTTCCTTAGGCTAGGAACTGATTGCTGCGCTCACCTGTGACCGCCCAGCTCCAGACGATAGACTTGCCTCCTGCTACGCCCTCTGAGATAGCAGACCACTACCTGCTGCGTCCATCAAGCACTGTGTGACAGGGCAATCTGGTGACTATTGTGGGAGGGACATTTCAATCACATGTGAAACACCCTGTTTGGGGGTATATAACCACTATGTGCACCCCACTTCTTCGGTGCCCTTTCTTCCTTCGGGAGGAGAGGCCCCGGGCCATGGTTCCTCATAAAGCTTTGTTTAATTTTCTCTTGCTATTCTGTCTCATGTGAATTTAACTCGTTCTCCAGCCAGATGAACCCCCATTTGGGGAGAGGAAATGTCCTCCTCCCCTACACTACTATTATGGCTACTACTTCTATCACTGTGACCAACAGCAGCTTGCCATCATCCCTTATTAAGCATTTATTATGTGTCTAGAACTATGTTAGTTCCTCTCCATAGATTATCTCTAATCCTCAAAATTATTCCCTTTTTGCAGCCTAGGATATTAAAGTTCAGAAAGATTAAGGAGCTTGCCCAAAGTCTCATAGTTTGTAAGTGGTTGAAGTAAGATTCAAACCCAGTTC
This sequence comes from Equus caballus, assembly GCF_041296265.1. NCBI lineage: Eukaryota > Metazoa > Chordata > Mammalia > Perissodactyla > Equidae > Equus > Equus caballus. The sequence goes on along the minus strand of NC_091701.1, from coordinate 50,703,378 downwards.
TGTCACCAAAGCCCATTCTCTTTCTACCCGAATAAGATGACACATAGAGCATCTACTACACCATAAGCACTTCATAAAAGAAGGCCACCATCCCTACCACTGCTATTGTACCTGCTGCCTTTTCCCCTCTGGTTCCATAGGAGGTCCTGCAATGCTTTAGTGCACTAACTCAGCCACAGTGGTAGAAAATTTGCTGGAGGGCACTAGCCTACTGAGGGAGTGAAATGAAAGTGGAAGGAAAAATGAGCACGGAATTGAAGGGTGGGAGAGGAAAGGTCCTCCTGCTGTGTAAAGAAAAGTTTTGTTTTGTTTAATCTTCTTAGCATTGCCACGTATTTCTGCAACAACTCCTCACACAGTGTTTGTCAAGATACGTGGCGATGTGTACTTCACAGCCCACATGAAAATCTGGCCCACAGTCGGCCCTCACTGGGAGACTGTTTCTCTGGCTCATCAACTCTGAGGTCAGCCCAATTGGCTTCAAGTCCCAGAGCTGCAAGGATGACAAACGGGAGAAATATGTGCTGGTTTTCCCCTCTTGTGAGGTGCCAGCTCCCCTTGAGCTGTTTAAGTCATGAAGGTTCCCATCACTCTGAGTCTGAATCCTCGCTGAAGTGGCCCAGGATGAAGCCGCTTCTCTGGGGGTGTGTTACAAGCTGTCGGGCAAAAAGATCTGCACTAGCATTATCAATCTGCCTCCCTCATATGGACTTCTTGTTACACAACGACAGGCTAGCTGGGCTAAAGAATGTCAAATAAAAGACTTGCGAGAGCTCTGCCATATGCAGGCCAAATTAAATTAAGGGGCATAATCCTCACTATTGTACTTATCAGCATTAAAATGGAGGATTACTATCACGGGAACAAAGCCTCATGACATAAAAGACTATTTCCACTCTGTCATTCCCTGTACACGGTTACAGGCTCATGTAGGAAGGGGAGCACAGAAGCGCCACTCCAACTACTGACTTCTACTTTCAACCTGAGGTTTCCTTCTCCCTAGCCAAGTTAACTCCATCCCATCATGCACAGATGGGAGCACCTTCTCCCATGAGGCCATAGGCTTTCTCTCAACAATTCGGTGCTGGAATTTTCTCCACCAATCACAGGGTGACAGTTTTATGCCAATCAGAGTTTATTCCTTAGCTGATTGTGTTTTAAGATTTAGGGCAATGACAGTTACAGAGAACAGAGAGTAGAAAATGCCATGGGCTAAGCATTTGGAGCCTGGAATCTAGAGAGGCAGTAGAAGGCACCAGTTAAAAGTGTGGGCTCTGGAGTCAGAAAGCCTGCGTCCAAATCCTGACTGTCACTTTACTAAGTAACATTGGCAAGTCACTTGTAATCTCTAAATGTTAGAAATTACAAAATGTGTACCTCTCCCTTAGGGTTGTTATGAGAATTAAACAGGATAATGCATGTAAAACACTTAGCACACTGCCCAGGAAGTTGTTAATGAATACCAAATGTGAGCTGTTGTTATTATTGTTGGAGACAGGAGATCTGGATTCAAGCCACAGACCTGCCATTTATTCTCTGTGTGACAGTGGGTGACCTCGGACTAGCTGAATGAAAGCAGGATTAGGTAAATCTGATACATCCAACCCAACACTGATCTCTGGGCCAGCATTTGGGACCTACCTGATTAGCTTCCCCAGGTTCAGTTTACTCGTTGCTAACACAAACCCAAAAGGCTGGTGTGAGAATTACATGAGAAAATTGTGGGAAAAGACTTGGCATGGCAATAAATGTTGGGTGAACCTGAATGAAGACTTCAACATGTCCTGTCGTTCTTATTCTCAGCAATATTTCTTGTTGTATCTGGGTCTTCCTTATGATCTCTTCCCTCTGATTTTGCCATCCTTTCATCCTTCCCTGGTATATATCTGCACCCATCACTACCCCTTCGGGACTCTTCTAGCACACAGTGCCCTTTCTTCTTTGCCTACTCTCTCCTGTGGAAGCTGAAAATGCCAGTGCTTACTTTCTCAGCCTCCCTTGCAGCTGCCCTGAAGAGCTGTAAATTCTGGCCAATGAGATTCAAGGGCAGTGTCTGGAAACTTCTGGGAGAGGGTTCCCTTCTGACACACAGAGACAGACTTGTGAGGTGAACCCCCTTTCCATCCACCTCTTCCTTCCTGCTGTGGATATTGCCACGTGAGGAAATGATGCTTAGCGCTGCTTCAACCACCTTGTGACCATAAGTGGAGGCATTGCTGACTTGCTGAAGTAGCAGAGCACAGAAACGGAAAGGGCCTATGTCCTTGATGACATCCCTGAGGGGCTGATCCAGCACTGGAACTTCTGTCTTCGGACCGCTTGTCCTGAGGGAGCCTTGAGTCTATTGGTTGGAGGTTCTGTTACTTGTGGCTGAGAGCATCATCACTGGCACAATTCTGCTCTGTTCTCATTCTGCCCATCTTCCACTTGCCCCCAAGACTTCCTTCCTGTCAACCCTTGGGTTGATCCACAGGGCACTGAGGTGACCATCACACATTGAGGGAAAAATGGGACCCCAGGCCCCCGGGACAAGAATGTCCTGACACACCATCTGAGGAATTATTCTGTATGTTGTTGTTGTTGCCACCATCCAAAGATTGAGCAGGAAGAAAATTTCTCTCATAAAAATCTGTGTCTTGAAGAGTGGCTTGATAAACTTATTGAGTACCTACTGCATGTATTGGCAACAGGGAGGAACAAGACTCAGCCCTCGTCTTTGAGAAGCTGACCTGCTAGCACACAGTCAACCACATCACCAAGCAAAATGTGAAGAGCCACAGAGAGCGACAAACCACAGTGTGGTCTTAGGACTCTGTCTGTGAACCATTACCACTCACAATGTCATAAGCTTCTGCCGAAATGTCAATCAATTCATCACCAAGAATACTGTTTAGTTCAGTTAATATTTCTTTCATAACAAGCCTTTCTTGATAAAGAAAGCAGTGGGTTGATTTATAGTCAGACACAAGTTCATTATTTTGTCACAAACCAAGACTTTGAGTAGTACGGTTATAAATGGGTTATGAAAGTTCAAGGAGTGTTAAAGAGAATTAAGGTCTTCATGGAGGAAAGGGATATGACAATATATCTTCACAAAATGGGTAAGAGTTGAGCAGAAAGGAATGGGCAGAGAGAACAGAGGAAGGTGCATTGGTAGAACAATGAGAAGTGTGACTCTAGGTGAGTCTGGAGGACAAATTGGAGCAAGATAGAGAGAGGCTTGGAAAATAGCAGACTGACATGTCTGAACATATTTTGGTCTAAAATGGGAAGCCATTAAAGTTCTTTGAAAGGTCAGAGTACGCGTTAGGACGATTGATCAGGTGTCAGAAATGAAAGCTCATCTGTAAAGAGGAGAGAATGGAGACAGAGAAAGAGATAATGACAGGCCTGGACCAGGGAAGGATGCTTAGAAAATGACTGGAGATGGGGTTAAGTGAGAGGTAGGGATCAAAAATGACTGCCATGTTTCAAGGCCAGGTGACAAGAGAGCGTTTGTGCCACTCGCAGAAGTGGGAAGTTCAGGCAGAGGAGGTGCTTTGGTAGCAGCTTTCATAGGTGCTTTTCTGCTGAGGTCCTGATGTGTCCATCAGGAATATGTGTCCAGCAGGAACGGGCACAGGAGTGTGGAGCTCGGAACAGAGATCTGAGAATCGTGCTCACACAGCTGAGAGGTGATACTAGAACACACCAGTGAGAGAGGCTATCACCCAGGTGAGAAGTAGAGAAAGATGAGAATCGAGGACATGGAGAACTGCCTACATATCAGCAATGGGTGGAAGTTGGATCCAGAAAAGGACCTCTTGGAGGAAGAACCTGAAGGCTGCAGTACTGCAGACACCCAGGAAGAGAGTGATTCAAGGACAGTAGGGCCCATGGAACTGAATGCTGCTGAGTCTGATGATGATGAGACTCTAGTGATGAGAGCTGAGCGGAAGGACAGTTTTAGGGATGCGGGGAGGGCACAGATCAGATTTCAGGATTAAGGAGAGAAAGGTTGGTGAGGGAATGAGGCAGATGACCTGGATGTCAGTCTGATGGCAAAAAGTAAGAAGTGGGGAGACAGGGCTAAGAATCGGCTTTTGTTACAATGGGAAGAGGCAAAGGGAAAAGAGGCAGCAGGGGGAGGAAGATATGAAAGCAAGGGGTGGGCTAACTGATGGTGGCAGGGCCTGGTGGGCAGGGACATGATGGGAGGTTAGCTTGTGCAAGGAAGAGGACCTGTGGCCTTTTGAGATCGGAGCAAAGGAAGAAAGGGTAGCTAAAGATCAGGGGAGATTCTAAGGTGGAGGGAAGTGGAAGTTGCTCACAGCACTTTCCTGAGATTCTGAGTAAAGTTAGTAATCAGCTGAGGTTGAGGGGAGTCAGGCTGGGGCTGGAGCCATTTACCAAACTGGTTTACTGACTTGTCCAAGGACAAACAGCTAGAAAATGTCAGCAATAGGACAAGAACCCAAGTCTTCCACCTGCTAAGTTCAGTGGTCTTTCTGTTGCATCAGAAATTCTAAACTTTGTTATTCTAATATGAGATGATAGGTTTATAATATTCCCTTAAGTACCTTACATGAGCTAGTCCGACTATTAAGAAAGTTGCCTACTTTAAAACCAGTCCAACAACAATTAGAGACCAATTTGTCAAGTCTCAAAAATATTAATAAGACATCTAAAAAAATCAATTATTTTTAAAAATTATATATCACGACTGCCTTTTTTTCCAGGTGAAAAGATGCAAAGAACTTTCTAATGATCTGCTTCTTTCTCCAAATCCTGGAGTAAAATTTCAATGAAAATTCCCACAATCAATTTGGAGGAAAAGAAGAAAAGCAAGCTTTATTCTAGTTAGACTTTCCCTTTGCCATGGTCCACTCCTTCCTATAGTTGTGTCCTCCTCCTGGTGACATGTATGACAGGCCTGAAAACCTATTCTGGGAGAAGGCAGGTTACGAAAGTTTCCTTGAGGAATAGGAGGCCTATGAGGTCCTTGAGTCTCCAGTGCTTGATGTCATGGCTTGGCCTGACTTAAACGACCTGAGCCTACATTTAGCCAGGGTCATTTTCCTCTGCAGACCTGACCATCCCAGATGTACGTTGAAATTAGTGCACTATGGCCCTGGGCAATATGCTCCATTCGTTTTGAATTATATTTAACTAAAACCTGTAAGTAAACAGGAAATGATACTCCCTTTTTGCTTTAGCTTAATCCAAGGGTTTTTCAATCTCAGGACTATTGTCATTTTGGGCTGGACAATTTGTTGTGAGGGATCATGCTGTGCATTGTAGGAATTTTAGCAGCATCCCTGGCATCTATCCACTAGATGCCATCAGCACAACTCCTCCCCCTAAAGTTGTAACAACCAAAAATGTCTCCCACATTGCCAAATATCCCAGAGGAGAAGAGCAAAATTGCCCCCGTTGAGAACCATTGCTTTAACCTAATGAGGCCAAGTACAGGCTTTACCATGAAGAGAACCAAAAAAGCAGGATTGCTGTCAGGTTGTCCTATACAATGAAGACTTTTGCTCATAGATTAATGACCTCTAACATGGGAGAATCTGATGGGAAACACTTTGTGGCTCCACTTTTTCCAACTTACCAAAATAACAGTGTTAGAAATACTTCTGTTTCATTGTCCATTGGAACAGAGCCCCTGAGTTTAAGACTGGGAACATTTATAGATAAGACTCACCGAATTTTCTCAGTGATAGCAGGAGAGTTGCTTGAAGTCTGTGCATGGCCACTGTTGGATTCTGCTTGTTGACTGCTTTTATGATCTACAGAGCCCCTCAGAACTGCAAGAAAACAAACAAGTACTTAAAGATTTAAGGATAAATTCAGAAACAGGCAGGGGTAGATTTTAGCACCCATCTGCGCTCTCTGCAGCACCTCTCTCCCTGCCCTCATGCTGCTCCCTGACTTTCTGCAGCCTTTGTCTAGGACACATCATCAAAACTCACCTGTTCTGTGATCGCAGGCCTTGCTTGGTGCTAGGTCCCAGCCAGCAAATTGGATAAAATAACTCACGCTTATAGGGAAAACAAGCTACCTCTCTGGCAATACACACAAATCCTGGACAGAGATTAGAGGCCCCCAGGTGAGGCAGTAGCCCCCAGACAGCAGCAGCAGGCAGTAGCTGGAACAGCTGTGCCAGACAGAATTAGTAGATCAGCTTCTAGTCCCAGCTGGGCAGGGCAGGGATTCCTGCTGATGTGGACATTAGGTCAAGGAATGAAATGTCACAATGTGGGTAGAATTAACTGTAAGTAGGGAATCAGCTGAGGTTGAGGGACAGTTTACTGATGAGTTTCTCAAGAGTGGAAGTGACAAATACAATTCCTCCTTCCTGTGCCCATGGCAGCCATGACTAATCAATCATGGCTCCCTTTTCTTCTGAACCTTAATTCAGCTTCAAGTTCCTTCTTAGCACAATGCTTCACATCAGTGGTTCTTTTTTTTTTTTTTCTGTTCTATTTCATAAACTATTCTTTTTTTTTTTATTGAGTTATTGATAGGTTACAATCTTGTGAAATTTCAGTTGTACATTAATGTTTGTCAGTCATGTTGCAGGTGCACCACTTCACCCTTCATGCCCACCCGCCACCCCACCTCTCCCCTGGCATCCACTAAACTGTTCTTAGTCCATAATTTTAAATTCCTCATATGAGTGGAGTCATACACAGATTATCCTTCTCTCGCTGGCTTATTTCACTCAACATAATTCTCTCAAGGTCCATCCATGTTATTGCAAATGGAATGATTTTGTTCTGTTTTGCAGCTGAGTAGTATTCCATTGTATATATGTACCACATCTTCTTTATCCATTCGTCTGTTGCTGGACACTTAGGTTGCTTCCACATCTTGGCTATTGTAAACAGTGCTGCAATAAACATTGGGGTGCATAAGACTTTTGGGATTGCTGACTTCAAGCTCTTTGGATAAATACCCAGTAGTGGGATGGCTGGATCGTATGGTAGTTCTATTTTTAGTTTTTTGAGGAATCTCCATACTGTTTTCCATAGTGGCTGCACCAGTTTGCATTCCCACCAGCAGTGTATGAGGGTTCCTTTTTCTCCGCAACCTCTCCAACATTTGTTGCTATTAGTTTTAGATATTTTTGTCATTCTAACGGGTGTAAGGTGATATCTTAGTGTAGTTTTGATTTGCATTTCCCTGATGATCAGCGGTGATGAACATCTTTTCATGTGCCTATTGGCCATCAGTATATCTTCTTTGGAGAAATATCTGTTCATGTCTCCAGCCCATTTTTTGATTGGGTTGTTTGATGTTTTGTGGTTGAGTTGCGAGAGGTCTTTATATATTATGGATATTAAGCCTTTGTCAGATATATGACTTGCAAATATTTTTTCCCAGTTAGTGGGTTGTTTTTTTGTTTCAATCCTGTTTTCATTTGCCTTGAAGAAGCTCTTTAATCTGATGAAGTCCCATTTGTTTATTCTTTCTATTGTTTCCCTTCTCTGAGAAGGCATGGTGTCCGAAAAGATCCTTTTAATACTGATGTCAAAGAGTGTACTGCCTACGTTTTCTTCTAGAAGCCTTATGGTTTCAGGTCTCACCTTTAGGTCTTTGATCCATTTTGAGTTTATTTTGGTGAGTGGTAAAAAAGAATGGTCAATTTTCATTCTTTTACATGTGGCTTTCCAGTTTTCCCAGCACCATTTGTTGAAAAGACTTTCTTTTCTCCATTGTATGTCCTCAGCTCCTTTGTCAAAGATAAGCTGTCCATAGATGTGTGGTTTTATTTCTGGGCTTTCAGTTCTGTTCCATTGATCTGTGCACCTGTTTTTGTACCAGTACCATGCTGTTTTGATTACTGTAGCTTTGTAGTATGTTTTGAAGTCAGGGATTGTGATGCCTCCCGTTTTGTTCTTTTTTCTCAGGATTGCTTTAGAAATTCGGGGTCTTTTGTTGCCCCGTATGAATTTTAGGATTCTTTGTTCTAATTCTGTAAAGAATGTCATTGGGATTCTGATTGGGATGGTGTTGAATCTGTAGATTGCTTTAGGTAGAACGGACATTTTAACTATGTTTATTCTTCCAATCCATGTACATGGAATGTCTTTCCATCTCCTTATGTCGTCATCCAATTCTCTCAGAAAGGCCTTGTAATTTTCATTATATAGGTCCTTCACTTCCTTAGTTAAATTTACCCCAAGGTATTTTATTCTTTTTGTTGCAATTTCCACATCAGTGGTTCTTAAAGTGTGGACCCCACATCACCACAGCTTCACGAGAACACATCCTATAAAGCATCAATATCACCTTGACACTTGATTGAAATGCAAATTTTGGGGTGCCACCCCAGACCTAGTGAATCAGAAGCCCCGGGGGATGGGGGCTAGCAATCTGTGTTTTTAAGGCTTCCAGGTGATCCGGATCTGTGCTAAAGTTTGAGAGACACTCTAGATCAATGATTCTTAATCCTGGCTGTACATTAGAATCACCTAGGAAGATTTTAAAAATGCGTGAGCCCAGCCCCCAGAGATTCTGAAATTGACCTGTGGTGGGGTTGGCGTCAATTTTTAAAAGCTCCCCAGATGATTTTAATGTGGGGCCAGGGCTGGGAACTACAGTTCCACAGCATAGTCATACCAATTAATTGGGGTGGGAAAGAGACTCTGTACCTATTTGCTATCTTTATTTTAGATTATCTAGAAGCATCTAAACCAAGAAAGACAATCTATAAACTTGGTGATTGTGACATATTGTGGAAGATGTGTAAATTATAAAAGGTTAATGTTATAATGATAGAACACACAACATGACAAAGATAGAGTGCAGAAAAAAACACGGAAATCAATTGCTTTTGTGTTGTCTATTCTGGGAAAAGTATGCTCTGATTCTATATTATTAGTTTGGTTCCTTAGACATAAAATTCTCCTGTGTAGAAGAAATGTAATTCTTTGAGCTATCAGGGGCAGATATGACCATCTGTTGTTGTTGTTATTATTATTGCTATAAACACCGAAAGGACAAAGAGAAAATTTTAAATGGAACATTATTACATTTTTATTATTACACACAAAAATATTATGACCAAACAATGAAACAACAATATCAAAAGAAGCAAAAGCAAAGGGCAGAAATCAAGAAAAGTAGCTGCAGCCTTTTGCAATTTCATTAACTGATTCTCCCCACCCCTCCCTGCCATCTCTTGATTGATGAATTCCTCCAGTGAAAGGACCAGGTAGGTTTCCCCCTCCTGGAGATTCTAAAACACTGTTTGGCACAAGCTTAGTCATAATACTGTGATAAGCAACATAAAAGCAAGAGTTGACATAAAAAGCAAAAAGAGGACACCACTTCAGGGATACAAATATCCCTGTTTCCTTAAGAAGAAGGAAAATCGACACAAATAATTTTTAACCTTGTTCTCTGGCCCAATCCAGCAGCACCAAGAACTACCACTCCTTGATCAAAGCCCAAATGGTACTGCCCATGTGGAAAGTTGAGCTTGCTTTTGTCTGCACCTATTTTGAGATCCTTAATATAAAAAGGAGTACTAGCTTTTTAACAGCAATTCAGAGAGGAAAAAGCACAAGCAAAGCCAGAAAAGACCACCAAGCCCCTCTTGGTTTGGGACTCTCCTGAGGAAAGGGCCATGTGTACCAACAGAAAGAGAGGAAGTATCAACCTCTTTACCTGAAGCTTAACAATTGCCCCCAGTTACTTTGCCTGGGTTTCCAATAGAAACCCATAGAATTTCTGTTCATGTAATTGAAGGGAAAACTTATTCCATGTTTCTTATTCATTTACACTTCAGTCATCAAAATATTGATTTTTAAGAGTTATTTGAAGTATAAAAACCAAACAGAAACTTACAGAATATTCTTAATAAAGCTTAGATGAAGTCTGCTCCTCCATCCCCCAGCTTTGCCTGAAGAGCAGCAAGAAGGATTTGGCTCAGAGTTAAGAGATCAGCTTAAATAAGAAGCAGGTAACCATTATGTTGTACACCTGAAACTAATATAATGTTACATGTCAATTATACCTCAATAAAACAAGTTAAAAAAATAAATAAAAAACAGGAAGAAGAGGCTGGCCCCATGGCATAGTGGTTAAGTTTGGCATGCTCCGCTTTGGCAGCCCAGGTTCACAGGTTTGGATCCTGGGCATAGACCTACACCACTCGTCAGCCAAGCTGTGGTGGTGACCCACATATAAAGTGGAGGAAGATTGGCACAGATGTTAGCTCAGCATGACTTCCTCAGCAAAAAAAAAAAAAAAAAACCACAAAAAACAAATAGGAAGGAAGCTATCAAACCATTGGGTTCAAAGCAAAATCCAAAATTGTTGAGTATTTCTAGGTACATCCCGGTAATAGCTGGTATCACCCGACATCTCTCCGGCAAATTAATTGCTGAACAAGGAGATTGGAGATATGGAGAAAAACAGAAAGGTAAAATAGAATGATTCATTCTAAGTGAATAGATCAAGTTAAAGGAATTAGAACAGAAACTTGCCTGAAAAAAATTACATGATGAGCTTGAAAAGCAGAAATGTTCACAAAACACCAGACTTGAGGTATGTGCAGGTGTGACAATAGAGGATTCTCCAGAGACAGGTCATCTCTCCTGAGGGAAGCATCCCTAAGTGTTCCGATTTAATGAAATAAAACGATACTGGGAGGGACTCCTCTGGAGGAGTAGAGTCCTTCCAAAGTCGAACTGAGCTCCATGAGCCATTCATATTTCCCAAGGAAACTGAGCCAGTTCTTTGCTGGACCATTTTGAAACAAGATGGAAAAGCATTTGACTATCAGGAGAAAAAAAAAACCCCATCGTAGCAGGCGTTGCAAAGTTAAATGTCTTTAGGGCTCCCCAGTAACATAGATGTGTGCAGTGTTAGGCAGAGAGGGTGGGGAGTGGTGCGATTTGTGGTGAACCGAGAAGGTACACCCCACCTAAAGACATTCGGGTTAAAAGTTTTTTGAAAAACACTGTGTCCGGCCACACAAAACACATCTGCATGCTGCTTATAACCAGAGGACCTCCTATTTGTGAGAAGGGAGAATTTGAGAGAAAGGGTCTAAATTGTATGTGAGTAAGAGCTAGACATCCTTCTTTTGGAAATGAAAAGTGTCTCACTATCTCCACTCCCAAGGGTCCTCAAGTTTAAGAAACACTACTGCTTCCTGGGTTCCCCCCTTCTTCTCTTTTTCCCCCACTCCTTAACCTCCTTGCCCCAGGGTAAAGCTCCAGTTCTGTATTTCCTTGAAACACAGACTGGGTGACAGATTCCAAGGAAGCCAGAAGTACCCAGATCCTCATTGCTGGGCCTGGTGGATAAACTGCAACTGCAAACTCAACTGTCCAATCCAGGGCAACCCAGCCTCACTTCTCATAAAATGCTGGCATTAGCATTAAAGGTCATATTAAAAAAACATAGCCTCTTCTTCAAACAGAAGTCCAGGGACCTTCAAACTGCACAAAAGGGATATTCCAATATTTTTTATATGTTTGAAAATCACTGATTTAGTCCAATTCTCTCATTTTACAATGATGTTAATCAATGGAGCGTTTAGACCAGAAACCCAAGTTTTAATTTCTTGTCCACAGTGCTCCCCCCTTCTCGATAAATGTTCTCAGTCAGTTTGAGGTCTATGCACCAATGTCAGGATCATAGAAAGATCTTCCTGAGAAGCTAAGTTTTCCTAAGTCTTAAGGTGAATCAGAGACGGGTTGAGGAGAGCTGCAACTAGACTAGTTTCCCCAGAGAACAGGTAAGTGAGCAAAGGGGGCAGCCGCAGAGGAGCTCAGCTTATCTCTGTCTACTCTCTCCCCTTCTGTGAAATTACCTTTCAGAGTCCCCTGCAAGGCTGCCCCTGAATTTAATCAGCTGTCATCTGTAGAAAAAAGAAGTCAGAGTAGTAGACAGAGGGTCCCTATCAGGTGATCACTTCCAACTCTGGAATGTCCCTGAGTGCAGGACACCCAACCCAAACCTCTAATGACCCCACCTTTCTGTTCATCAGTCTTAAACCTGGGCACTCCCCCTGGTGTCCCCTGTGATAGTGGGAGTGGATCACTGCTTTGGTCTGAAGGGCACCCTATGGAATGAAACAAAGGAGGAACTTCTCGAAGTTATGCTCCCACACCTGGATGAATTACCAAAATGGATACTATAACTTAGCTAGGGAAACCCACACTTGTATTATGGTTTGAGGCTCCAAGGTGATGAATCTCACCAACAGATTTGGTGCTTACTTTTAAGATTTAATACAGTGTGGTTGGAAAGGGCATAAATATAGGGAACAGGAGAATGAATAACTGTTCTGTTTAAACTCCCTACTAGTTTCATAACGTTGAGTAATTTGGGGAACCTTTGTCTCACTGATCACATTAGTCACATAAACAGCAGAGTGACAAACAGAGGCCATGAGTACACCAGGCCAGGGCTCCTGGTTTGACAACTGGATGGCTTTCCTAATGCCTTTTCAAATGCTACCACCAGTAAAAAGAGGGGCAAGATCTCCTCTTCCCTCCACATCTCCGCCCCTCAGGCACACTCTTCCCTTCCTTTCATCTTGCAGCCCTGGCTACTGACGGTTGTGGTCAACAACCAATAATGCTGTCATGGAAAAGACAGGCTAAACATTCGGTTGAGGAATATCACAATTGCAGTTTTTCATCCTCTAGTCAACTTAGTTCATGTTGATAAACACCTAAATACTTCTCTACTAAAATGGCTGATGGCTTGGGTGGAAAAACACTGAAGGCTGTCACATCTTTTCTTCCATTCTCCATGACCCTCAAGGTCATGATGGGGTGAAGATGTTCCAATCTCTCAGACTACCTCAGTTGTCTGGAGAGCGCAGATTCTTTCCAACTGGATCCTCTGGCTTTAGAATATTCTTCAGGCTCTGTCCTGAGGCAGCCAACCCTAACTAATTCTGTTGCATCTCCTTTCTCCCTGGCCTGTGATCTAGACCTTGCTCTCTCTCATCCTTCATCACCCTTCTGACTCTAGCTGTTTCTAATTCTGCCATCAGTACTTCCAGATGTACCGTATTAGAATATTTGGGATCTCTGACCTTTCTTCATTTTTATACCCTCGGATGGGATTTTTTTCATCCCGTCCCTCTCCCTCCTTCTGGGTGACTCTCCTGCTGCAGGCATCACATTCCCACACTCAGCCTGGTGGCACCAGGTGTCTCCATTCTTTTAAGGTGGCCCAGTAAACATTCTCATGTTAAGTAATGCTGGCTGCCTCAGACCTCATTTAAAGAGAGCCACAGTCCCTACCCTCATGGAGCCTACATTCTAATACACAGAGTAAGAATAAAAAAGAGATAAAAGATGTGAAAGCATCCTGAAACTTAAGGGGTATACTGGGCAGACTGGGTGCTCCTTCAAAATTCATTTCTATCTAGAACCTCAAAATGTGACCTTATTTGGAAACAGGGTCTTTGCAGATGAAATTAGTTCAAGATGAGGTTACGTTGGATTAAGGTGGGTCTTAAATAATTAGTGTCCTTATAAGAAGGCCATGTGAAGACACACAGAAATACAGGGGAATGCATGTGACAACAGCAGCTGAGAGTGGAGTGATGGTTCTACAAGCCAAGGAACACCAAGGACTGCCAGGAACCCCCAGAAGCTAGGAGAGACATATGGAAGGAATTCTCCCTCAGAGCCTCCAGTAGAAACCAATCTTGCTGACACCTTGATTTTGGACTTCTAGTCTCCTGAACTGTGAGAGAATAAATTTCTGTTGTTTTAAGCTACAAAGTCTGGGGTAATTTGTTACAGCAGCCGTAGGAAACTAATATGAGAACAGGAAACTGACAGATGTTAAGGATTAAAATAGAAGAGAAGAAAAAGATGAGGTATGTGCATTTAGCTTGATTTGGCTAGGGGTTAGGGAGAATTAGGAACAGGAGCTAAGGAAATGTCCATTATTTTTATTTAACAAACACAAATGTATGGATTACTATGTTCTATGCATTGTTTTAGGCCCTTTACAAAAATTAACTCATTTAATCCTCATAGTAACTCTAAGAGGCAGAGACCACTATTATTCACACTTTACAGCTGAGGAAACTGAGGCAGAGGGAGGTTAAAGGACTTGCCCAAGAGTCACTCATAGCTGAAGAGTGGCAGAGCTAGGGTTCAAACCCAATTGGTTTTGCCCTAACGTCTGAATTCCTAAATATTACAGTGTGCAGCCCCATTTACTTAAACATTTAAAAATCATTAACCCCTACTGACATTTTTTCCTTTATAAATGGAAGTAAAACTTCAGACTTTATTACTTTCACATACCTGCAGCTTCAAGGGTCCCACAGATCAGCTGCTGCAGGAAGCGGCTCTGGCTTGGCTTGGAGTTTGATGGCCTAGCCAGAGGGCAGACCCAGGCCTTGTTTCCAGCAGGGATACTGTCTGGGTAGACGTCCTGGTTGGTGATCTAGGCTGGGTAAGCTTTCCTGCCTTCCTAACGGACCTGGCAAAGGGTGGCCACTGTCTCTGGCAAAGAAAGTGCATACAGATGAGGCACAAAAGCCCAGCCCTGCCCTCCTAACTGCTGCTGGCCGATGGCACAAGGAGCCAGTGTGGTTCCTGCTGGAGTGACAGCTGGTCAACAGCCATCTTATCAGAACATAAAGAGGCCAATTTGTGGGAGGTCCAACAGGCAAATGCCACCAAAAGCAGCAGCAAGAAAGTAAAATTCTTTTATTAAAGAATAGAATCTCATTGACATATATATTTTTTTCTACAGCCACATTAGAAACCCTGGCCTCCACACAAAACAAATCTAGTAATTTCAGGCCTATTAAGAGCATTTTCCACTTTGATTCTTTAGTACTTAATTCCAGTCATTATCCCAGTCAAACTTTTTAGTTCAAAGAAAGTCTTGCCTAGTAATTGCTTTCTCTAACTTAGAAGCTAAGGAGGAAGGTTTTTCCCTTATCCTAGAGATCAGTTTCTTGCCTGCCCTGGAACATCACTGTCTGGGGATTTCCCCATCCCTTGAAGCATCTAGGGACCATTGCTTTCTTCTCCTCTGACTCTCAGCAGCCTCAGGTTGTACTTATTTCTTATAATTGATGCCCTGCCTGCTTCCAAAAAAGACTGGCAATAGCTTCATAGATGTTTGTTTCTTGTGGCTGTGTTAGTTGGCTCTGGCTTAGTACTGCTCTCAAGCCTGCGGCAGCTGTGTCCATTCTAGTTCTATTTGAGATTGTTCCCCTTTTTTTAAGACTTTACTTTTTTAGATTAGTTTTAGGTTCACAGAAAAATTGAAGGGAAGGTATAGAGATTTCCCATATACTCCCTGCCCCCACACACGCACAGCCTCCCCCATTATCAACACCCCCCACCAGAGTGGTACATTTGTTACAATTGATGAACCTACACTGACACATCATTATCAGCCAAAGTCCATAGTTTACATTATGGTTCACTCTTGGTGTTGTACATTCTACGGGTTTGGACAAATGTATAATGACATGTATCCATCATAATGGTATCAGTATTCTCACTGCTGTAAAAATTCTCTGTGCTCCGCCTATTCATTCCTCCTTGTGCCACCTCCCCCAACTCCTGGCAATCACTGATCTTTTTACTGTCTCCATAGTTTTGCTTTTATCAGAATATCAAATAGTTGGAATTATATAGTATGTAGCTTTTCAGATCGGCTTCTTTCACTTTGTAATATGCATTTAAGGTCTCTTCTTGTCTTTTCATGGCTTGATAGCTCATTTCTTTTTTAGCACTGAATCATATTCCGTTGTGTGAATGCACTACAGTGTATTGACCCATTCACCTACTGAAGGACATCTTGGTTGCCTCCAACTTTTGGCAATTATGAATAAAGCTGCCTCAAACATCTGTGTGCAGGTTTTTGTGTAGACATAAGTTTTCAACTCCTTTGGGTAAATACTAAGCAGTGTGATCACTGGATCATATGGAAGAGTATCTGTACTTTTATAAGAAATTGCCATGCTGTCTTCCAAAGTGACTGCACCATTTTGTATTCCCACTAGCAATGAATAAGAGTTCCTGTTGCTTCATATCCTCACCAGCATTTGATGTTGTCAGTGTTCCAGATTTTGGCTATTCTAACAGATGTGTAATGGTATCTCGTTGTTTTAATTTGCATTTCTCTGATTACATATGATGTGGGGCATCAGACTGTCCCCTCCCGATATGAAAAAAAATTTTTTTTATATTGTTTTTGTGACCACCCAAAAGCATCAGCAGAGTGTTCTGCACAGACAGGATGTTCAGAAAATGTTTTGGGAGAAGGAGAGCAGATTAGGAGTTAGGCAGTCTGGACTGCAGGGAGATTTCTTAGCCACCACCTGTAAAGTGGGGTAAGATTCCTAGCCTACTTCTTAGGGTTATTATGATATTTACAGGAATAAGGTGAGTGAAAGTACTTTGATTAAACTGTAAATTGCTGTGCAGAAGTATAAGATGTTAGGAAAATAAGTATTTCTCTTGGTTAATCAAGAAGGAAATAACTCCCACCTCTAGGACCATTCCAGCTTATACAGCTCAGGTTTCCTATAAAACAAAGTTATTTACTTTCCTATAAATTTTTCTTAAAAAGATAAAGTTCTGTTTATAGCAGCTTTATTCATAACCACCAAGAACTAGAAACAAATGTCCTTTAGCTGGTAAATGGACAACATTGTGGTACATCCATACACTGGAATTCTGCTCAGCAATGAAAAAGAACAAACTACTGATAAACACAACAACGATGAATCTCAAAAGCATTACACTAAGTGAAAGAAGCCAGACTCAAAAGTCCACATACTGTATGACTCCATTTATATGACATTTCGGAAAAGGCAAAATTATAGGAACAGAAAACCCATTAGTGGTCACCCAGAGTTGAGGATGCAGGAGGGATGGACAACAAAAGGAGTAGGAGGAACTTTCTGGAAATGTTCTTTTTCTTGATTGTGGAGGGGGTTACCTGACTGTATGTGTTCATCCAATTTTATCAAATTGTTTGAGTTTTACTGTATGTAACTTATACCTCAATAAATCCGACTTTTAAAAAGTTATCAGAATTTAAAATAAAAGTATAAAGCCTTCTTTTCCTCAAAATGGATTGTTCCTGGAAAGCAGGATCCAATTGCTTCTAACCCGCTAGGAGGAGAGTCTCGTGTGGAGAGCCTTGCTGTTGATGAGAGACCCTTCACAAACATTTGCATCATTGACCATAGCTGGTTTTGACACTAAGCACTTGGCTCAAAGTCTATGAAATTAGCAGACTCTGGTTGCTTGTATATCTCAACCGTCACAACTTTATTGATGAGAATGGCTACCAGCTGTCACCTCTGCCTCCGCCTCCATGTTTGGTGATTCAGACTTCATGGCCATAGCAAATCAAGCGGTGATCCTGCTATGGCTCTTCGTGTTGGGGTTTGAACTCCTGGCCAAATGGCTGTCGCTCAGCTGTTATGCTGCCAATCACCCGTCACTGTGGGTTAAACATGATACGCACACCGAGATCTTCCAACTCCTCAGACATCTAAAAGGCGACTTGCTTTCCATACCAACAGGCAGCAAATCTGGGTGATATTTAACTCCTGGATTTTAGATTTCTGACTTCGTGGAAGCGGGTGAGGAGGGGACTTGCTATTCTACAGAACAAGTTGCAAAAGGGCCTCAAACCAGTGAGGGAGAAAAATGATGTCAGTAGAACACCACCTAAGTCTTAACAATTTTTAGGTCACTGAAAAATTTATCTACACAAATGAATCAAGTTCTCAGCAAGTTGGAGCACAACTCTTTACAAAAACAAAAATAAAAATACCTGAATTCTTTCGTATGCAATTATTGTATTGTAATTTTTCCTGGTCAGAAAGCAAGACATAAGTTGAGATTTGGAAAATTCTCTCTTTTATAAAGGTTTTATTGTACTTGTATTTGAGATTTGACAGGCACTATTTTTTCTCTGAAAGTGAGAGAAATAGTTTCATCTTTTTGAAGTTATAACATTAATATGCTCACCATAGAAAAGTATTTCACAGATTGATTTTTTTTTCCCAGTGAAGTTCATATTTAGGAAGGAGGTACAGAGAGGGAACTAACACTTACTGAATAACTACGATGTGCTGGTAAGGTGCAAGATGCTTTGCATATATTATCTGCTATTATCTTTACAACAGTCCTGAGAACTAGGCCCTAACGAGTCCCATTTTAAAGCTGAGGAAACTAAGGCTAAGAACTTAAGTGATTTTCCCCAAACTATATGACAAATGGTAGCACAGCCAGGATTTAAGGTCAATTGTTTTGACTCCAAAGTCCCCACACTTAGGATGGCATATAAAACTCTTCCCAATGCTTTGACTGGTACTCTATGTCCATGTGCCATATCCAAAATGGAAAGCAATAGTAGAGCATGGTCTACAAAAGAGCATTGAATGAAGACTCAGAAGAGAACTCTGATATCAACTCTTAAACTCACGTAACACATAAAGGGAGACAACTTATTTGAACTCTCTGAGCTTCTGTTTCATCTCTTAAGGGGAAAAACAAAATCTGCCTTTCTACACACAGGAGTTTTTTTTGTTGTTTTTTTTTAAGATTTTATTTTTTCCTTTTTCTCCCCAAAGCCCCCCAGTACATAGTTGTATATTCTTCGTTGTGGGTCCTTCTAGTTGTGGCATGTGGGATGCTGCCTCAGCGTGGCTTGATGAGCAGTGCCATGTCTGCGCCCAGGATTCGAACCAACAAAACACTGGGCCGCCTGCAGCGGAGCACGCGAACTTAACCACTTGGCCACAGGGCCAGCCCTGTACACACAGGAGTTTTTAAGGAAAAAACGTCTGATCATTCTTGCCATAGCACAGTTCATTCTTTCCCTAAATGTTTCTTTACTATTATGGGGATACAGCCTAAATAACTAATAAAGGCTATAAAATATGATATACTTTATGATTCTACACGAAAAAAACTTGAAAAAAGTGTAGACATACAATAAAGGCAACTTGAGTGTGTTGTTGGCCATAATAATGTTGCCCAACTCAATGCTGAGGTGGTGAAGGTACCATTTCAGATACTACCTCTTTCCAGCCAGATTCTGGAGCTCTACATGAGGTCCATAATGGCGAAATTGATTCCAAACTGAAGAGGCTAGGAAATTTTAATCTTGAGTCCTGGGGGTGCCAACTGTTGTACCTGAGTTTCATCTTAAGCACATTTCCATGCCATTCAATATGACATCAGGCACAAGCAGACCCCAAGCCCATGTTGGCTTTGCAGCTTCCTCTTTGTGCATTAGGTGAATAGTATCTTGCCCTCTGCGTGTTTAATTCTAACATGGGCGATAATTGATTTCATAGCAAAGAACATTCCTCTGCATTCCAAGTTATTTCATGGCAAGAATTCTATTGTTTGCGTCCAACCAAGGTTTGGCAGTGCCCATTTCTTGACAGAAATCTTGAAACCACAGGCCAGACCTTCTCTCTGCTATAAACCATTTCCTCTAAGCCATACTTCAGGGGCTCTCTGTATGTCCTGAGGCCACTCACAGACAAAGAACATTTTCCCAAAGTAAATCACAATGCTTGTCCCCCCAGACATTTTCCCCCTCCAAAATGTTAAGCCTATAGCTGTCAGAAATCAGCCTCAGCTTTTTACTTACAGAGAGTTAAAGAAACCCAGACAGCATATGAGTAGGCTTAGCAGGACCCCTTGCATAACCCTGGACAAGTCCCATTTTATAGCTAGGGCACCCTGTCTGAAGGGTACTCTATCTTCTGTTAAAAGTTTAGAAGACAGTGGAGCTAGTATGCAGTTCACAATTCATCTCAAGCCCTGATGCACCAGTTAATTCTTTCCTCTGTATGTTTCTTTACTCTTGTGTGGATATGGCCTGAAACACCAGGAAAGGGCAGGCAGCTGGCTCCTGCCTGATGTCCAAGAAGAATTTGGAACTTGTCTTCTCTCACATTTTGAGGAATTAAGCTTTTGTGAGAAATGACCAGGAATCTTTCTAAGACATAGAAACGAAGTTAATGAAGAAATAGTGGAATGGAGCTAGAATGACAAATAGAGATGTGGAAAGGAATGAGAGAGGACAGACTTCTTTTCCTTCTGTTTGTTCAAAGTGGACCTTTTCCCCAATGGTACATCCACTTGACCTCCCTCTACTGTTTGGCTTGTGATTAGCAATTTGCTTATGAACAGAATGAATTCTTCATTCATTATCAGAATGAAAAATATTTACTGTAATCATTTCTACCTTCAAGAAGCGTAAAGTCGGGGGCTGGCCCCGTGGCCAAGTGGTTAAGTTCGCGCGCTCCGCTGCAGGCGGCCCAGTGTTTCGTTGGTTCAAATCCTGGGCGTGGACATGGCACTGCTCATCAGACCACGCTGAGGCAGTGTCCCACATGCCACAACTAGAAGAACCCACAACGAAGAATACACAACTATGTACCGGGGGGCGTTGGGGAGAAAAAGGAAAAAATAAAATCTTTAAAAAAAAAAAAAAAAAAAGAAGCGTAAAGTCATTTCAATGTACATCCTCAGCTATATTTTATAATGATTTTTACTCTTTGTATTGCATTGGAGTTTTATAGAACTCCCTTCCAATGAGTGGTGACATAATATAGAGTCCCTGATGTATACAAACAGCAACCTTTGAGGAGAAGCATGTTTTATAGCTCTCTGTACTGGACATGGAAAATTTAAGCCCAAAATTGTCCACCATGGTAGCCCAGCACAAAGTAGACGCTTAACAAATAGTAGCTGAATAAATGGATGAAAGAAAGAAATTTCCTAATTTAAAATATAGTTGTCCTACACACCTAGGGATATTTCTGGAAACCTAACTCCAGGAAATTGTTGCAACCACCTAGTCACTGCCAACAAACTGTAGGGGAGGAAGACATTTCCTCTCCCCAAATGGGGGTTCGTCTAGCTGGAGAACTAATTAAATTCACATGAGACAGAATAGCAAGAGAAAATTAAACAAAGCTTTATGAGGAACCATGGTTCGGGGCCTTTCTTCCCGAAGGAAGAAAGGGCACCGAAGAAGTGGGGTGCACATAGTGGTTATATACCCCCAAACAGGGTGTTTCACATGTGATTGAAATGTCCCTCCCACAACAGTCACAAGATTGCCCCGTCAGCACAGGGCTTGATGGACACAGCAGGTAGTGGTCGGCTATCTCGGTGGGCGTAGCAGGAGGCAAGTCGATTGTCTGGAGCTGGGTGGTCACAGGTGAGCTCGGCAATCAGTTCCTAGCCTAAGGAAAGATGCTTAATCCTTAAGAAACGTCAGCGTTGGGAGGGGGAGGGAAGTTAGTTACAGGAGGTTACCAGACTAGCACAATAAAATGCAGATTTTAAGTCCTTGTCTTTGGTATTGATTAAGAGTTTTTAGAGAGAAGGTCATCTCCTTTCTTCTTCCTGGTACAGAGAGGGAGGCAGCTTTTACAGATAGAGATTTACCTTACAAATGTTCCATTTCTCAGAGCCTCCTTCCCTGTCCCAGTTTATCAAAAGTAATCAGCCTCAAATAATCCTGATGCCAAAGAGACATATCTTGGGGTGGCCAACCTCAGGTCCCCACACCACCAACAATGCTAAAGGAACCAGCCTTTTAAAGTTAGGAAAGGCTAGGAGGAGGCCTTACCCCGAGAGAAGTTTAAAAGTTCAGGAAGTTTTAAACACTAAAAACTTGGTTCCGTTATGATATTGAGTCAGGCTTCTAAAAGAAGTTAAATAGCCTCTGTCAAGTTGCTACCAGGAATTGGGTCTGGGTGTGCTAGAGCCTGTCTGGACGTAATGTTTGCTTTCCCCTCTGGATGCAGCATTTAAACTCTCCACTGGCATCACAGATTTGCTCATCGGTTCTAGCTGCAGCTGGTTGAAAATGCCTGTACACAGGCTCAAGGAAGGCACCCCCTTCCTTGGCAGAATCATGGCTGACGCGCCAAAAAGCACTTTCCACAAAGGGCATCAGAAGGAGAAATGGCCACCGTTTTTAGCACTATTGTTATCTCCTGATAACATCTGTGTTTTGGAAGGGCCAAGGAGTGACTAAGTAGGAAGCTGATCAGAAGACAGGGAAAAAGAGAAAACAACAATTTCCACAGCAGTGAAGCAATTAGATGACAATTTGCTGTAAACCAATGGGCTCTTCCTTCTCCCAGGGGTCGGGGGAGAGGAATAGAAGGGAGGCTGAAGGAGCTGCTCCTCCTGGGAGACACTCTTTGAAATTCCATTCCCATCCCCTGGGGCTCCACTGTCACCTACCTGAGGCATTTCCCCTCTGAGACAGGAGGTCCACCACTTTCCTCTCATTTAAAAACCAGATCTTGAATTAGAGAGACAATTCTAAAGCCAATGCTTTCAAAAACTTAAAGAACGAGCCATTGTAGGTCTTTAAAAAATTCCCTGCAGGTTGTTTGTTTTGATATTATTTACTGAGGACAATGTGCATTTTTAGTTGAATAAATCCAGTTATATCCACTTTCTGAAACTTGAGTTCATTTAAAAAAATAATAGATTAATAATGGAACGACATATAACTGTTAGTTTTTACTCAGAATACCCCATCTATCTGAACAGTAATAAGTGCAATCTTATTTTTCTGATTACATATTTTTAACTCTTTGGTATTTAAAGGAGTGTATTTTCCTACGGCAAGAACCTATTATCAGCATTAACCAATAATAAAACACACAACAAAATATGCCATTTCTCACCAACGTGACAAGTTGTTTTTCCCCCCAAAACAGAAACTGATAAGCTATACTTTTGCTCAGGATCCCTGGCGCTCTCTCCCCGAGCTCCCCACGTCTTACAGAGGCCCTTTATTGCCAGCGCAATGTTATACACGTAGGAAATATATGCAAGTGTACCTAGGGTATTTTTTTCCGTTTGTTTTCTCTTCCAGCATTTGATCACTGGTTGGTGAACTGTTTGGGCCCGCAGAGATCTCTAGACCACCAGCTCATGTATTTGAAAGGCATCTGTTTATTTTGAAAATGCAAATGCAGCCTACCTCAAAGACTGACAGGCAAGAAATGACCCACTGAGCAAGGGAAGAGGTTTCCAGTCTGGAGCCCTGTCCCTCCCTCTATCACACGGAGATCACTCGCTGTCAGAACCACTTAAACAAGCTCCAGGAATCTGAGCGAAGAGCCCACAATTAAAACAAGCAGTCTCATCTCTCTCTCTCAAGAATTAGCCAGGCAGATCATTTCTCACCTTGTTTAAAGTAATGATGAGGTCATTTACAAAAGGACTTCAGGCCTTTGAAATGGTGGCTCCTAGACCGAGGGCTGCCTGGAGGAGGGCCCCAGAACAAGGACACTGCCCTCCTAACAGCGGCAGGCTGGTCCTGGAGACGGATTCCCGGAGAAAGCCCAGGAAGGTTAATACCCCCACTTTGATCTCTGTCAAGGCATACCAGCAAGAATTAATTTACATTTCAGATGAAAAAGGTTGACAGCATGAAAAGGCATCTTGTTTCTGGTATGTGAATGTGCCGTAATAGATCGGGAATTCTGAAAGGAAGTTCTGAGGAAGCTAAAGGGATAAGCCGCGCGGCTGCTTTTATTGGGAAGGAGATGAAAGGAAAACAAATTTCAATATGCGCTGCTCTGTAGCAACATGTAGGCCAAATGCTTCCTAAATTTCAAGGACTGCTCTTTTAAAAATATATAACATATCTTAGCAACACCATAAAAAAAAAGATGATGGGTCAGAACTTGAAATCTAAACAAACGCATTCCACAGAATCTAAATTTCAAATGAAATAATTTGTTGAAAAAATAATCAATTAGAGAATAACTCAGAAAATAAGCAGAAATGGTTGTGCTACGACAACTTCCCTAGGCCACTTCCTGCAGGCTTCGAAAGCAAGGGAACCACTATGCCCGGGGCTTGTTCTACTCAGAAATGTCCCAATTGCACAAAGGGGAGCCTGAAATGAGAGGATTATGCTTTAGGAAGAGCACATCCCAAAACAGAGAAGTTGGAATGAGTTGCTTTGCTTTCTAGATAAACACAATCATGCCTTCAAATCTAAAAATAAGGAAAACCTCAAATAAAAGTAAACTGCCCATACAATTGCAAATTACCCTATCCATGCATCTTTACTGATAACACAAAATGAACACTTCAATTCCTGTCCACAGTGTTGGCTGAAGGGCAGACACTCTGCCTGTTTTTGCTCTGGTTGCCACACTGAACTTCCAGAAGGGAGAGGTGGCCTTAGTACCACCTCAGTGTCTTCATGCTTGCTCAAGCCCCTGGAGATTCAGTTAACGGAAGCTCCAGATGCCACCTGATAAGTGGGAACACTGGCTGCCAGGCTAACGAAGGTGGGTGCTTCCAAAAAAAAAAAAAAAAAACGGAAGTGCTTAAAGAAATGTGTTTTCTCTGGTTCCACTAAATAAAATTACCCTTCTATGGCACCATCACATAGATCCTGCACTGAAAAGATGCAGTCACCACTGTCCTGATATCATGATGACAAAGCTGCCCTGTTTCTGCTTTTATGCAGGCTTCACAGAGTGCAAACAGGGAGCCCTCTAAAGATGATTTTCAGACAGGGAAAATTTGATTTATGATCTTACATACTGAACTCAGTGGACCAACAATATATAAGCTCAAAGTTTATATTTTAAAACATATGTTGAGTTTTGGGCCAAACTACAAGATCAGAAATCAGCCCAGTCTTTTTTTCTTAATGGGGGACCCAGTGTGTGTGTTGGGAAGTGCGCAAGTAGGAAACAAATGCACTTTGAGTGGTCTTTCTTAGGTTGCAACTAGAATTGCATGCTTCCTCCTGACTCTTTGAAGTTGTAGAGCTTAAAATTCCTAGAGGATGGTGTTAAAAGTTAACATTTGCATTTAAATGACACCCCTTCCTCCCAAATATTTTGGTTTTGAATGAAGCTATCAGGCCTCTACAGTGACCTAAGAGAGTTCTGAGAAGTGTCCCTGGAGCCCAGTTCTGGGCAGGGACCTCCTTGAAAAGGTTGCAGCTGTTTTATTTAAGAGTTCACTTCAAGCGCAGCAGTATCTGAAACCCTATCCTTCTCCCTGCTGCTGAGTCCACCGGACTGGCCATTTCTCTCTCATTCTGTCTGCAACTTCTTGCACTCTTGACGCTCCTGGCATGCTCTGAAGCCTGTCTCTTCCAGAGCCTCAATTAGGCACATGCAGCTTCAAATGATGAGGGAGGCCAGCCCAGCAGCTACTGTGAAAACCGCCATTTGCAGAAGAGTGGAGTGACCCAGGAGCCAGGGAGGGGATGGATGAGCCAGGAACCAGAGTTCACAGCCCTCAGGCAGCCAAGGCCAAGCTGAGCCACAACAGCCACCTGGTGCTCACCCTGCGGGGCCCAAAGGACCACATTAGCCACATACAGGCCTGGGTGTGGGAAACTCAGTTTGCTGGGAAAGTCCCTGAGCTATTCCTAATCTCTGTGATGCTAAGAGAGGGGTCTTGCATAGATTCCAAGAATTCTAAGGAGAATTCCAATGTTAGAAGGCACCTTCTAGACCTTTTTATCCAATGCTTTCATTTCACAGATGAGGGATGTGTGACTCTAAGAGGGAAAGGGATTTGTTTAGTCGGCAATATGTGAAGTTAACTGTATCCAAACTGCCAGCATGCAAGTGCCGGCTCTGCCACTGACGAGCTGTGTGATCACAAACAAGTTACTTCACTACTCTGTGCCTTGGTTTCTCCCTCTACAAAATTGGGAATATAAGAGTACCTACTGAGAGCATCATTAACCAAGTATGGCAAGCAGCAAATGCTGTTAGCCTCATCATCATCACACAAGGTGTGTCAGAACAAGTACTAGAACCTCCACTAGAGCTCTTGATTCCTATTCCAGTGCTCCCGAATTATTAACCTTCCAGTTTTTTGAAACTCATATGAAGTTAATCACAGAATATTTCTAAGTGGATGCTAAGAAAATGATGTTTTAATTACCTGCTCGAATATGAACAGCAGACTCACTCCTTCTGTTGCTTATTTTCTTAAATTTCCTCCGAGCATCATATCCTCTCCAGGCTAAAAATATAAAACCATGTGCTAGGAATGACATTAATTTAAGAACGTGCCAGAGAATTGATATAAGCTGTTTTCCCTCCAATCTACTACCCCTCTCCTCCTCCCTCCCGCTTTCTCACTGAACAAAATAAGCAGAGATACGTGAGTGATGATGGGGAAGAAGGGCCTCTCTGTACTCTCAGCTTGGCTTCCAAGATGTTTCTGAGAAGGAGTTATTTTTGTTCAGGCAGTGAGTTTCCAGAACACTCTGGATTCCACTTATGAATCACTTGGGATCCCGATTCTAGATGAGGTGGTTCCCTGTGATGGGGTTCAGGCAGGCCACCCCAAGATGCGCCACTCTGATATGCAGATTATTTCGAGCTGAAGACAATAAAAGCTCAGACTCAGCAAGAACATTCAACCTTTCCCCTCTAACTGCCTAAAAGAAATTTAAAATAGATAACTTTGGGTTCCGGTAGACTGGGAGGATCCTTGCTAAGCCCACTCTTATCAAAGTTCTATTTACCAAACATTTGCTTTTCCATTTCCCTGTGGGTTGCCTTCCTCCCCTTTGAAGACCCAAACCACTACCCCAAATGTCCTCCTTTTCTATAGCTGGAGATACTCAAACAGGTAGCCTCCACCAGTTGGCTGAGCTGTTCAGTTTGGCTGAGCCTCTCCCATGTATACATGTTAAAAAGCTTTGTTTAATTTTCTCCTGTTATTCTGTCTCATGTGAGTTTAATTTGTTGTCTGGCCAGAAGGACCCAAAGCAGATAGAGGAAATGTCTTCCTCCCCTACACCTGTCACTCCAATCCAATGAGGAAGCTCTATCTTCAGGACATGGGTGGGAAGGAACTGAAATATCCTGTCCCATTCGATATCTTTCATTTGGTAGGAAGGTGTAAACATGAAGGTCGAAGGAGAGAAAAATAAAGAGGGAAGTCAAGGGAATCATTAGTAGCACAACATTTGCATTTGGTGAGGGTGAACCATGTGCCAAGAACTGTGCTAAGGGAGGAAAGAGGAGAATTTGCGATGGGAAGGAAACGCAAGGGAAACAGATGAAGAGAAGAAGAGAAAGAGGGAATCTCTGGGTGTGTTAAATCCTTTAGACACAGAATGGGAGCCTTAAGCCTCCCACAGGAGCATGACCACCTCTCCTTTTTGCTCCTCCAACAAGCATCACAACTCTTTATGATGCTGAGTGAGGTCATAAAGTTCAGAAGGGACATGATGATTCTGGATTATGGGAACACGAAATCATCTGCTATGTTCAAGATCTGGTGCTTTCACAACCACTCATCAATAGCACAGGAGCTCAAATGCTGTTTGTGACACAAACAACACGTACGCAAAGAGGCACTGACTGGGCTGGGTATATGAGAGCGTAGTGATTTGTTCCCTTGGTTTACAAGCTCTATCTGGGCTAGGAAAGCCTTCTGGAAGCGGCATTAGTAATTCTGATGCTGAAAACCTGGTGATGGACCTGAAGCACATATTGTCAGTCACCTGGGAGCTGGGGCACACATCTGTGGATCTGGGTTTTACAGCCGTCCACTTCATACTGCCTCTATCTCGCCACTCACCACAGTGTGTTGTGATGGCTTGTTTGCTTATCTGGAGGTCAGTGACCATGGTGGTCTTGCTCACGGCTACATCCCCAGTGCCTAGCACAGGGCCTGGCCTGCAGTAGGCACTTGATAAATATTTGCTGTATCAAGGAAGAAAGGAAGGAAGGAGGGAAGGAACAGAGGGAGGGAGGGAGGGAGGAGAGAAGAAACCACTGAGAAAAGCAACAGGTGAGTGGCCCCTGGTACCTAGTGAAATGCCACGATTCAGGGCCATTTACCTGACTGGATGACAACAGCCCCCTTCTCTCTCTTCTCCCTGACTCTTCTGTATCTCCTGGCTCCAAGCCATCCCTTGGTATACGCCTGCAGCACAACCACTCTGCCTATGACTTCCCGCAGCAGCAAATTTAACTGCTCGACATGGTAATATTTGAGAAAAACCTGAAACGAGACATTAGTTTTAGCATTACATCTGGGATCCCAAACAGAAATTCATTCTACTCCAGTATATTCTTAATGTAAATATTAAAACAATTATCTAAATAAAGTTTACAGTGGCTTGTTTATGCTAATATTACTGACTTCTTAGAAGCAAATACAATTCCCCTTCTAAGGTCGAGCTAGTCTGTGATTATTGCTATAAAGAGCTGATAAGGTTAACAGAGTTTTAAGAGATCCCAAATGTTCTGCAAGGCTACCTCATTTCTACCACGAGCTCTATTTTCTCAGCTTGACCTCTACTGTCTTTCCCCACAGCTTCTAAGGGAGGTGATAACCAACAGAACTGATCCATGACCACAGTAGAAGTTCAGAAAGACAGGGACCTGGATGACCCACAGTGGTCTAATTTTTGCCGAGGAACAGCAGTGTTGTCATCAACACTCAGGCTAAGGCTGGCTTTGTAGGACGATCAGAAAGAACCATAAAAACCTGGCATCTTGCAGGGACGTGATGTTCCCCCAAATGAAAAGCTACACATGATGAGATTAGTAATCAGGGTATGCAATAAATAACACTACAAAAGTCTAATGAAAAATGTACAAGATTATAAAAGATACTCATTATTGTCATTAATATGATTTGTGTATTTGCTTATGCTACTGGCATAAGTAGCACTGAAAAAAGGGACATTTTAAAATAAGGTCAAAGATCTCATTCTAGAAATGCTAAGTGGCTCTGAAAGTACATAACAGGGGGCAAACCGTCTTTCTCTGGTGCCTGAGGTCCCGGGACTCCTGATCCAAGACGAGCAAAGATCATGGTTAGGTTGGGGTCTCGTCTGCTAAGCTACATGACTTACAGAGCCATTAACATCACTGACAAGAGACAAAAGTATGCAGTGGAGCATCATGGGTGACAATGTGAACAATAAAGAAAGAACTACCTTTGTTTTTCCCAGCACCCAGTCATCTAATCTGGACTTTTCCAAGATAGCGACACAGCTTTCCTTGCTAGCAAGAGGTGTTTGATGTGCTCTGAATGCCAAGTAATAATACCTGTAGAATAAAGAGTAAAATAAAGCATTTTTAGTCATCGTTTGATTGAGTATAATAGAATCGCTCTGGGCCCACTGACATGCTTTGTTTTTTAATAGTAATATTAAAAATATTTCTTGATCACCAATAATAGTGTACTAGGCAGTAAAAGATACACAATTTATGCTTATTGGCTCTTACCTACTTTCATATTTTCTGCTATGTACATTTTCCTTTTAATATTGCTTTTTAATTCATATTCACTGCATACTTGGCATGTTTTGCATGCAAAATCAAACTATCTAATCCTTTCAGAAAGCTGAAATTTAGATAGCTCTCCTAGTCAAAGTTATCATTTTAAATGTTAATATTACTATTATAAAAATAATTTATAATCCCGTTATATACATTTTGACTCTGCTTTGAAAAGTTCCATCTGAAGCAACCTGAGATAGCAAAAGTGATCATAGCCTAACACAACTGACTCTGTCTGCTGAGCCACACATCTGCCTCAAGGTGAGGAGGAGGATGTTTTCTTAATACAATCACCAAAACCACATTTGTCTTCTTAAAGTACTCATTTTAATGAACTTCCATACTGTCAGATGAAAGAGTTTCTGAATACATTCAAAGAACACTACCAAAAGGGCTTTTTCCTCTTATTTTCTTTCTTCTCTCCATTAAAAAAACATATAACTTGTTGAATCTATTATCCTTTTAGGAAACTTTACCTTAGTTTTTCTTTGCAAAACTTTCAAGGATATTTCTCTGCTCTTTGCTGCCATCTATAATCAAATCCAACCCCTTGGAAGCTTAAAAATAAACAATTTCCTTGTCAAAGGATTTTCCTGCCATTCCTCAGACAAGACTAATCTGTTATTTTGGAATTACTCTTATTTATTTATATTTATAGAGCTGTTTTTACACTATAAAAAATCACCAAAATATAAAATATGTCCGTTCCTCCTGCTAAATAGTCCCCTAACTTTCTGTTTATGGAAAAATAAACACACCCAATTAGTACTTGAATCATTTAACTTTATCTCTGTGCTACAACATATTTTTATAAGTAAGGATATAATGCTGAATTTGCTGGAAACATTTGCATTCAAGATCCTGAGAATGTTTCCAAGGCTCTGAGTCTGTCTCCACCTTTGAAGAGGAGGGGCAGTGCTCTCTCAGAACCCCTAAATAGTGGCCAGGACCATGCTCGGTCATTTGTTCAAGCCCAGGAACCTGCTCCCAGCAGATGTTTCCTGGAGCTAAGTGGGGGCAGGGACCGCCTGGAGTCGAGTTAGGCCTGCATGGGCAGTTCATGGTCAGCACAGATTCTTTAGCCCCAGTTTCTCCAGAACTGTAGTTTTAGTCATGGCTTCTCTGATTTGGCTTTGGCCAAAGTGAAAAGATTGTGTCCTAGAGTAGACGGGGATGGTGGGAATAAATGCAAATCTATATGGGGTGACTGTCTTGGGAATGCTGAAGTACAGACAGCTTAAGGTGTAAAAGTCAGTGGTTAAAACCAGGACTTCCTACATTTTTTCCATTAGGCCTGGCCATTTAAAACATGGGTTCCCCTGACTTTAATCAGCCCAGGCTTGCTCAGGATGACTCCTCAAAAAGATTGGCATTAAGACAAAACCCAACAAATGCTGGAGAGGGTGTGGAGAAAAGGGAACACTCATACACTGCTGGTGGGAATGCAAACTGGTGCAGCCACTATAGAAAACAGTATGGAGATTCCTCAAAAAACTAAAAATACGATACAATCCAACTATCCCACTACTGGCTATTTATCCAAAGAACTTGAAATCAATGATCCAAAGAGATTTAAGCACCTCTATGTTCCTTACAGCATTATTCACAACAGCCAAGATGTGGAAGCAATCCAAGTGCCCCTCTATAGATGAATGGCTAAAGGAGATGAGGTATATATATACAATGGAATATTACTCAGCCATAAAAAAGACAAAATTGTCCCATTTGCAACAACATGGATGGACTTGGAGGGTATGATGTTAAGCAAAATAAGCCAGACAGAGAAAGACAAATACTGCATGACTTCACTCATATGTGGAGGATAACAAACACATGGATAAAGAGAACAGACCAGTGGTTACCAGAGGGGAAGGGGGTTGCGGGGTGGGCGAAAGGGATGAAGGGGCACATATGTACGGTGATGGATAAAAATTAGACTACTGGGGGTGAGCATAATGAAGTGTGTTTAGGAACTGATAAACAATAATGTACACCCCAAATTACACAATGTTATAAACCATTACAATCCCAGTAAAATTACTTGGAAAAAAAACAAAACCAAAACCAAAAAACAAAAAAGCCTTCAGGAAAAAGAAAATATTTTCATATCAGAAGTCATAAAGTTAATAAAGATTATGTGTATACATATATAAAAAAAAACTGGTGTTGAAGTATTTAAAGAGAACCCTAATGAATGACCAGCACTGTGCAGGATATAAGAAGAATGAAAGATATATTCTACCTCTCCAATTAAGGATTTATACTTGTTTTTCAGCATGTAAGGATAGTTCTTAGCAATTTCTAATTTCTAGATACACAGAATATATCCTGAACTAACATAAATACTAGAACGTAACTTTGATTTTTAGTTCTTCAACCCAAATCTCTTAATTTATTCTGATGATAATATTTGTATCTGGCTTAGCTCAGAAAGAGATGGGTAACAGTACTGCAAAAAGATGAAGGTTTCAAAAAGTACCAAAGAAACATATAAGTGACATGTCTATAGTAATCAGGTCAGAGAAGTATGATGTGTTTCCTCCACAGATTAATTTTGGATTCCAGCAGGTACCATGGTAAAAAAGCACTTTGGCTGAACTCCTATGTACTTCAATGTAAGGATGAAATTGAAAGGAACCAACATAAAAGATCTGTCAGCAAGGGAGTCTTTTGGGGGAGATACATTCTGCCTGCTTCCTGAGACAGCTTGATGAGTTAAATGAACAGGAGATATGCAACGGCAAAATAAGAAGTGTAAAGGTTTGTCTTGAGGGTCTGGGCACTTGAGAGAGTTGCAAAGATCTGTTCTGCCCTGAGCTGCCTCTTGCAGGTAAAATTTATCTCACAGATTGGAGTCTCAGCACTGAGTTAACAGCGAGATGTCGTCGCTAACCGTGGGTAAGTCACTTACCTCTCTGTACCTAAATTCCCACAGGTGGGAGAGAGAACCAGATATGTGGTTCTTAACTCTTTTTTTTGGGCTGGGGGGTGGAGGAGGGGAAGAGGGGGGTTATCAAGACTCTACGAAAATCTGGTAAAAGCTACACACATTCTTTCTTTAAAAAATGCTCTTAACACAACACACTGCATACAAAGTCAAGAGGTCCACATAGCTCCTGATGGCCCTCCAAGGACCTAAGAGCCCTTTCCTGCTTCAGAACTCTATGGAAGGTGATAAATTTCCCAAGATTTCATCTTATTAAAGCATATAAGGTATTCATAAACATACAAAATAGTAAATATCCAGTTGAAAACTATCTCTATTTAAAAATGTTATTTAGTTTTCTGCCTAAAATGTTTTATTGTATGGAATGCAGCCTCTTCAAGGAAGAGTTTTAAAATATAACAGGCAAAGCAGTTTGTCAAGTATTAGTAAAAGCAACAGGCAACTAGAGATACATCGTCCTGCATTTAAATTGTAGAACTATAAACTGAGAGGTCTGTAAGCTTCTAGGATATATTAGTCTTCTATCGCTGCTAATGAATTACTCCAAAATTTAACGGCTTAAAAAACAGACATTTATCATCTCACAGTTTCTTCTTTTTCTTTTTCTTCTTCTCCCCAAAGTCCGCCAGGACATAGTTGTATATTCTAGCTGTAGGTTCTACTAGTTGTGGCATGTGCGAAGCCGCCTCAGCATGGCTTGATGAGCGGTGCCATTTCAGTGCCAAGGATCCAAACTGGTGAAACCCTGGGCCACTGAAGTGGAGCACGGGAACTTAACCACTCGGCCACAGGCCGGCCCCATCTCATAGCATCTGAGGCTCAAGAATTCAGGAGCAGCTTATCTGGGCAATTCTGACTCAGGGTCTCTCATGAGATTACAGTCAAGATGTCAGCCAGGGCTGCAGTCATCTGGAGGCTTGACTGGGGCTGGAGGATCTATGTTCAAGATGGCTGATGCTAGAAAGCCTCAGTTCCTCATTGGCTGTTGGCAGGAAGCCTCAGTTCCTTGACAAATGGGCCCCTGCAGATGATTGCTTGACTATCTTAGAAGACAGCTCTCCTCAAAACAAGGGATCTCAGAGACTGAGCCAGGAGGAATCTACAATGCCTTTTATGACTGAGGCTTGGGAGTGACACACCCACTTGTTTCAAATCTTCTATTCATTAGAAGTAAGTCGCTAAGTCCAGATCATATTTAATGAGAGAGAAATTAAGTTCTACCTCTTGAAGGGAGAAGTATCAAGTAATTTGGGGATATATTTTTAAACTACCACAAAGAATCTCTCTATATCATCATGTCTTCTTTTTACTGAAGAAAACTGTTCTTAGTGAAATGTAATTACTTGTCCAAGATGACAAGTAAATGACAAAGATTAAGATTACTATTGAAGTCTCCTGACTTCCAGGTCATTGATTTTTTAAAGAACTGATATGAATCGAATTAATGAAATTTAATTTTTATTTTTTTAGGAGGATTAGCCCTGAGCTAACATCTGCCACCAATCCTCTTCTTTTTGCTGAGGAAGACTGGCCCTGAGCTAACATCCGTGCCCATTTTCCTCCACTTTATATGCGGAATGCCAAAGTGGAATGTGCAAACTTAACGGCTGTGCCACTGGGCCAGCCCCATGAAGTTTAAGTTTTGACGCAAGGGAGAGAAACAAAAAAGAGTAAAGTCAAATATTACTCACTAGAAGAGAAACGATTGATAAATATGCCTATGTAAAAATAAAAATTTTTCCACATTAAAAATATTCTTGAAAATTTGAGAAGAATTGGTCTCTTTTAATTTCATTGTCTGTTTAGATACAATGTGTTTTTTTTTTTTTAAATATTACAGTTCATTCTCTATAGAGTCCCCAACAAACGCTATTGTTTGGAATGCAGGTGTATCCCCCACCAAATCAATTCTGGAGAATTTCTCAGGCTGACCTTCAAAGCCTATTTAACCTATTTAATTTGAAGAATAGTACCTTTGAGGCAGAAGGTGACTTTTATCTTTCCTCACTTCTTCCTTGCACTCTTCAGTGCAGGGTGAGAAAGTCTTTGGTAAGACAGAGTAAAGAAACAGAGACTTTATTAAATACACTAAAGTTGTCCTATTAGACCTGGTCCGTCTCAACAAGAGCAAGGCTTTTTGGTCTTCGTGTTCCACTCAGAAGAGTGTGAGGGATGTATGTCTAAGAAATTATAATGACCAAACGTTGTCCTGCCAGAATAGTGTCAGGAACAAAGCCTATCAGGTCCCCAAGAACTTCCAGGCTTCCCCTAGAAGGAGTAGGACCCTAAAGAGAGGGCAGAGAGGTAGAAAAGAATGGACAAGGAATGAAGAGAGAAGGTGTCCCTGGACTTTATTCAAGATGGGCTCTGTGTCTACTGAAACGAAACTTAATTGCAAAAGAGAAGAAACATTTATAAATTTTGGAATCTTTGTGTGTTCCTGATCAGCTGTCAGTGAGGTTATTTTCTTTCTTGTAAAGAGCTAGACTTGAACTCTTCCAGACATAATATAGGTGGAACTGAGGGGTTACACTTGACCAATCAGACTTCAGAACCTTCCACCACATGTTGGGAGACAATGCAACCAAGGCAGCTAGAGTAAGTAGGACAGAGTACTAGGAGAGAGCTACACAGAGAGAGAACCCTGGAGGTCTGTGGAGGGTTTCCTCAGCTATTCAGCAGAGTACTGATTGCCATACATATGAGAGGAAACTACCCAAGACTAGGGAAAAAACCATCCGAGAAGATTAGAAAGAACAGTGCCTGACGCTCATACAGGGATGGAAATAGTGCCTGTTTCTACCAGCCAGACTGGTTAATCTCATATTCATAGAATAATGGATAGAGTATTCAGAAGGGTCTTGCTTCAGTAGTGATGAAATAGTACTCTTAAACGTGGCTTTCCTTCTACCTAACAGATCTTTACAGCAAGATCCAAAAGGATAAACTATTTCCAAATAATTTAACTTCATCCCAGAACAAAGCACAAAGATATTAAAAGGGATACAAAAATATCCAGCACCCAAAAAGATAGGTTTGACAATGTTTGGATCCAGTCAAGATTACCAAGCATGCAGGAAAATATGATCCATAATGAGGAGAAAAATCAACGAATCAAAATGGATCCAGAAGTGACACAGATGTTAAAATTAGTACAGAAAAACATTAAAACAGTTATTTTAACTGTATTCCATATGTTCAAAAAGAGACACAAAAGATATAAAAAAGACCCAAATAGAAGTTTCAGAAATGCAAACTACAACATCTGAGGTGAAAAATATACAGAATAGAATTAGCAACAGTTGAGACATTGCAGAAAACATGATTAGTGTACTTGAAGACATGACAATAGAAACTATACAAAATGAAACCCACAGTGAAAAAATTTTTTTTAAATAAAAGGGGCATCATTGAACTGTGGAACAACATCAAGTGGCCTCAATACATGTAACTGGAGTCCCTGAAGAGAAGGAAAAAGAAGGGGACAGAGAAAATATCTGAAGAAACAGTGGCTAAACATTTTCCAAATTTGATGAAAATGATAAACTAACAGATCTAAAAAGCTCAATAAAGTCCACGCATACACACAAAAAAACCTTGAAGAAAACTATACTAAAGGACATCATAATCAAATTGCTCAAAACCAGTCATAAAGAGAAAATCTCAAAAATAACCTGAGAAAAAAGACAAGTTACATACAGAGGAACAAAGATAAATACAACAGTAGAGTTCTCAACAGAAATAACGCAAATGAGAAGACAATGGAGCAAAATCTTTAAAGTACCGAAAGAAAAAGAATTCTATACCCAGTGAAAATATCTTTCAAAAACAAAGAGTTTTTCAGACATACAAAAGCTGAAAGAATTCACCTCCAGATGACCTGCATTATACGAAATGTTAAATGAAGTCCTTCATAAAGAAGGAAAACACCACCAGATGGAAGTATGGATCTACAGAAAGGAATAAAGAGTATTATGTTACTAAGTATATAAGATGTTTTTCTTATTATTTAAACCTCTTTTAAAATATACTTGACTATTTAAACGAAAATAATAACATATTGCAGAGTTTATCACATACAGATAAATGAAATGAATGACAACATAACATCAATAGCGTAAATGCCAGGAAAAGAGAAATTGAAGTAAACTATTGTAAGATTCTTATACTATTTGTGAAGTGATATAATATCGCTTGAAGGTAGACCAGGATAAGTTAAAGATGTATACTGTAAATCATAAAGCAACCCTTTAAATAATAAAACAAAGAGCTACAGCTAATAGGTAAAAAAATGATAAATAAAATCATGCAAAATACTTAATAAATCCAAAAGAATTAGAAGAAGAAAGAGAAAAAGAGAACAAAGAACAGTTAAGACAAATAGGAAACAAACAGCAAAATGATAAGATTGAACCCAGCCATATGAACAATAACATTAAATGTAAATGATCAAAACATTCCAATTTAAAGTCAGAAATTTTCAGATTGGATGAAAAAGCAAAGTACAACCTTATGCTGCTTACAAAAAATACACAAATACAAAGATAAAACAAGTTAAAAGAAAAGAGAAAGATATACCATACTAACACTAGTCAAATTAAAACTGGATTGGCTATATTAATGTCAGACAAAGTAGACTTCAGAGTAAAAAAATATTGCCAGGGATAAAGAAGTTTATTTCATAGTGATAAAGAAGCCAATTCATCAAAAGAATCTAAAAATCCTAAGCATTTTGCACCTGATAACAAAGCCTAAAAATATATGAAGCTAAAACTGATAGTACTACAAGGAGAAATACACAAATCCACAATTATTGTCAGAGATTCCAATACCCTCTCCCAATAATTGATAGAACAAGTAGGCAAAAAAAGAAAAAAAAATCATCAAGATGTAGAATGTTTCAGGGGCCGGCCCTGTGGCTCAGTGGTTAAGTTCACGCGCTCCACTTCGGTGGCCAGGAGTTTCACCAGTTCGGATCCTGGGCACAGACATGCACTGCTCGTCAGGCCACACTGAGACTGTGTCCCACATAGCACAACCTGAAGGACATACAACTAGAATATACAACTATGTACTCGAGGGCTTTGGGGAGAAGAATTAAAAAAAAAAAAAAAGATTGGCAACAGATGTTAGCTCAGGTGCCAATCTTTAACAAAAAAATAAAAAAGATGTAGAACACTTAAACAATCAACTTGACTGAATGGACATTTATAGAACACTCTTGCCAACAATAACAGAAGGCATATTCTTTTAAATTGCATACAAAACATTTACCACAACAGACCATATTCTGGGCCATAAAACATGACAATAAATTAAAAATACTCAAGTCACACCAAGTATGTTCTCTGATCACAGTGGAATTAAATTAGAAATCAACAAGAAGAAGATATGTGGAAAATGCCGAAATGTTTATGAAAAGACTTTTAAATAACCTGAAGGTCAAAGAAGAAATCAAAAGAGAGGTTAAAAAGTACTTTTGATCAAATGAAGAGGAAAACACAACTTATCAAAATTTGTGGGGTACTGCTAAAGTAGTACTTAGAAATTTATACCATTAAACACCTATAATGGAAAAGAAGAATGATCTTAAATGCATGACCTCAGCCTCCACCATAAATTAGAAAAAGAGCAAATTAAACCCAAAGGAAGCAGAGGAAAGGAAATAATAAAGATCAGAGTGAAAAATCATTCAAACAGAAAATGGACAAACAATGAATGAAATTAAAAACTGGTTCTTTGAGAAGGTTAATAAAATTGGTAAACTAGCCACACAGATTAGGCAAAAAAAGAAAATAAGACACAAATTATCAATATTAGGTATGATATTGGTGATATTCTATAGATGTTACAGATATTAAAAGGATAATAAGGGAATTTTATGTACAACTTTATGCCACGTTAACAAGCTAAAAGAGAAAAAGCATAAAATCCAACATCCAATCCTATTTAAAAAACAAAAGAAAACTTTTCAATAGGCTCATACTACAAGCGAATTTCCTCAACTTGATAAAAAAAAGTATCTATGAAAAACCTACAGCTAACATCATATTTAACGGTGAAAGACTGAATGCTATCCCCCTAAGACTAAGAACAAGTCAAGAACACCCACTATCACCATGTCTATTCAACATTGTACCAGAAGCTCTAGCCACTGCAATAAGACAAGAGAAACAAATAAAGGCATCTATATAAGAAAAGAATAAGTAGAATTGTCTTGATTTGAAGATGACACAATTTTCTATGTAGAAAATTCAATGGAATCTGCAAAAAAGCTACCAGAACTAGTGAGTTTAGCAAGGTTGAAGGATATACATAAATTATTGTACTTCTATATACTAGCAACGAACAAGTGAAATTGAAAAGACAATATCATTATAATAACATTTAAAATGTGAAATGCACATTGTGAAATCTGACGATAAATGTGCAAAACCTGTACACTAAAAACTACAAAACATCGGCTAAGAAAAATTAAAGATCTAAATAAATGGAGAAGGATGTTACATTTATGGCTCAGAAAAACATTGTTAATATTTGAGTAAAGTAGATTACCCTCCATAATGTGAGTGGGCCTTATCCAATCAGTTGAAAGCTTTAAGAGAAAAGACTGTGGTCCCCTGAGGGGGTAGAAATTCTATCTCCAGACTGCCTTTGGGTACAAGACTATATCAACTCCTGCCAGCCTGCTCTGCAGATTTCTGACTTGCCAGTGCCCACAATCACATGATCCAATTCCTTAAAATAAATCTGTCTGTCTGTCTCTCTCTCTGTATATATATGTCTATACACACACACACACACACACACACACATACACATCCTATTGGTCCGTTTCTCAGGAGAACCCTAACATAGTTCCAGTTCCCTTTTGCTGTCATTTAGACACACTGAGTAGAGACAGAGCCAACTTTGATGATAAACTTCCTATAATTTTGCTAAATGTAGAGTCACATCCTGTGCAAAAACCATGAGTTGGTAGAAGGTTGTTTTCCATGATTTCCTTTCCTCTCTATCACTTCTCCCTTTGTCACTGAACTTTCCAAGCTTCCCAAAGATGTTGGACTTCCGTACTGCACACTTGGGGTCTAGGACATCCAAATCCAGCTGTTCCTCCTCATGTTCACAAACAGATCTTCCTTGTCCTATGTCAAAACTCTCTGTGCCTAGGAATTGCTGCAGGGCCATCTGTGCAAGGGATTGGCTGGCTCCTCTAATGAACATTTAGATCCTGAAGGGAACTTAGAGTCATCGGTAAAAATTCTTACTTGGTAGAGGAGAAAACTAGAGAGCAAGCAACTGGCTCAAGGTCACAAACTGAATAGATGGAAGACGCGAGGCATACCCAGATTTGAAGTTTAGGCTCCTTTACACTCATCTAACCTGCATGTACTCTTAGCTCTTGTTGTATACATCTGGTAGTATCTTTGACCCTCTAAGAGGGACCTTTGATCCTCCAGTACTTTCCAGCTCATCGGAACTTGTGTCTATAGCGATCTGGAATATTGGGCTTTTGACTTAGGAAAAGTGTTGGTTTCCTATATCTGAACACCAGCTGTCAGGCACTCCTTGACACATGTGTGAGGGATCCATAGAATATTCTATTTGGACTAGTGTATCAGTAAGGCATTGTTATTTCAATGGAAAACTATGTACATTGTCTTTAGCATAGCCTTCTGGGATATTAGATTCTAGCTCTGTTCATCTTCTTTGAGCTATTTTGCAACTCTTTCTAAATTGCAGGTAACTGATAGATAGATAAATTCTGTACATTCTGGTGATGATTTTAATTGACTTCCTCCTTCCTGTGGAAAAACCAGTTTTCACTCCATTTTTAATTCATCTCAACCTTCTTTTACTTCTACATGAAGTGACTTTTCCTTTGAACAGATTATAACATCTGCCTGGTTCCCTCATATCATATGAATAAAATAAATCCTTTAAACAGATTTATCTTTATATCTGTATGAGAATCATGATTTTGCCGTCTTCTGGAAATTATCTGTTAATAATAAGAAGAAAAATACAAAAATTCAGGCTGTAGGGTTTGACACAAAGAGGCAAAAACACATGGGCTGGTTGAGGCAGGAAGTCCTCACACGTAGGTAGACCCAATGCTACCAAGCAATCCAAAGAGTCTAGTGGGCTCAGAAATACTGCTAATTTTCTACTTATAACCTTTGAAGTGGAAATATTTATTAGTGCAATATGTTCATGTTGGAGTTTACAAAAAACGTCCAACTGTTTTCCAAAGTGATCACACCGATTAATACCCTCACCAGTAGAACATGAGAGACTTGTTGCTGTCTCTCCCTGCCAATCCAAGGAATTGTCAGATTTACTGATTATTGACAAAATAGGCGTAAAATGGTATTTAACTGTGCTTTAATTAGCATTTCCTTAATTACTGAGACTGAACTTTTCCTTTTGTTTTCAATGAAGTCCTCTAACAATGATATCCTCTGACAATAGACAATACATACAATGAATTTAATTTCTCTATTTTTTCCTAATGATTACCCATACCCCTGAAAGAGGAGAGAAAAGAGGAGAGAGCTAAGAGTCATCCATTTCAGATAAAAATTGTATTAGCATCGGAGATTGCTTACATTTTTGTAACCCTCGACATTTTTAATCAGCACCTCTCATTTTGGTCATTCTGCTCCTGCATTTTTACTTGTTTGGGAAGGATCTGCATCTTTTAAAGATGCTTTAGAAATCCCAGCCTATAATGAATGCACTCTGCTTTGATTCACCCCTCCAGGTTGAGTTTTGCACTCAAAGGCATGCAAAACATTTGTACTGCTAAATGGAGATTTGCACAGCCCTAAGTCAACAGTGAGATCTTTTAAAAGTTTAATTATACAGATAAACATTTTTGTTTTCCTTTTTTAAAAAAACCTTAAGCAAATATCTTCCTTTAGGATGGATCCTTCATTCTGTATAGCTTTAGGGCTTGGGTATAACCATGTTGTTCCCATTCATCACTTTCTAAATTAAATTGGCTTTTCATCCCCATTCTACTCACTTGTTCATTAAATAAAAGTTTATGTAGGACCTATTGATGTGCCAGGTATTAATGGAAGTGCTGGAATGACGTGAGTGAGCAAGACAGACAGTATCCCTGCGCTCATAAAGCTTATAGCTTAGTGGGGAAGACAAACATTAAATAAGTACATAAAGGACACCATTTTGGATAAGGATAAGTGCTAGGAAGAGTAATAAATATGCCTCAAAATATACTCATTGGTGGGGGGGGAGGAACGGCTTAATAAGTATATTTTGGCAGGAAGCCTTTAGCAACCAGGATAGTGAGGCAACTCAAGCCATGTCATATGTGGAACTGCTGAAGATGTTGAGGGTACTGAGCCAAGAAAGAGGGGGAGGAAAAAGTTTTACTTGACCTCTTAGGGTCCCTGGCTGGGTCTAAAAATTAGAACGACAAAGACAGATTTACAGGAGAAAAGCATACACATTTATTCAACATAGGTTTTATGTGACACAGGAGCCTTCGTAGGGAAATGAAAACCTAAAAAAATGATTAAACCTGAGTATTTTTATGCTAGGTTTGATGAAGAGTGGAGATTTGGAGAAAGAAGTGCTAGGACAAGGGGTATGAGCTAAGTGTAGTAAACTGGGGGGAACTTAGCAAGGCCTGTTCATTCGGATTCCTTTCTGTGTCCCTTTGTTTTTGGAGATAAGGATGCTTCTTTCCTCTGGGTACAGGAGGGTGTAGGGACCTGGAAATGGCCACCCCAAGATATGTCTCTTTGGCATCAGGATTATTTGAGGCTGATTGCTTTTGATAAACTGGGAAAGGGAAGGAGGCTCTGAGGAATGGAACTTGCCCTTTGTTAGGACACATTTACATTTGTAAGGTAAATCTCTATCTGTAAAAGGTGCCTCCCTCTCTGTACCAGGAAGAAGAAAGGAGATGACCTTCTCTCTAGAAACTCTTAATCAATGCCAAAGGCAAGGACTTAAATCTGCATTTT
Organism: Equus caballus; assembly: GCF_041296265.1. Classification (NCBI taxonomy): domain Eukaryota; kingdom Metazoa; phylum Chordata; class Mammalia; order Perissodactyla; family Equidae; genus Equus; species Equus caballus. Next base: position 50,661,131 of record NC_091701.1, on the reverse strand, counting down.
ATTGTGCTTCTCTGGTAACCTCCTGTAACTGACTTCCCTCCCCCTCCCAACGTTGGCATCTCCTTAAAGATTAAGCATCTTTCTTTAGGCTGGGAACTGAGTGCAGCGCTCATCTGTGAGCCCCGCCCCCCCCAGCCCGAGGCAACACACCTGCCACCCCACGGCGTTCACTGGGACAGCAGACCTATCTGCCTCCATCAAGCGCTGTGCTGACAGAGCAGCCTCATGACTATTGTAAAAGGGACATTTCAATCACATGTGAAACACCCTGTTTGGGGGTATATAACCACTCTGTGTACCCCACTTCTTCAGTGCCCTTTCTTCCTTCGGGAAGAAAGGCCCCGGGCCATGGTTCCTCATAAAGCTTTGTTTAATTTTCTCTTGCTATTCTGTCTCATGTGAATTTAATTCGTTCTCCGGCCAGCCGAACCCACATTTGGGAAAAGGAAATGTCTTCCTCCCCTACAAGGGCATCTCTCACGAAGGGGTTTTTTTGACCTGCTTCAGGGGAAGGTCAGAAAGCCCTTCCTGCACAAGCTATTTCTCAAATTCTTTCAGCTTGAAATATTCAATATGCCAAGCTGTCATATTTTGGGGTAGCATGTCCTGAACGCTGTCTCTTAAACTGTCATGTGCAGACCACCTGCATCACATCCACCTGGAGATTTCATAAAACATGTGGATTCCTGGGCCACACTCCAGACACAGAATCAGAATCTCTGTTGGGGCTCAGAAATCTATATTTTAATGAGTTCCTATGGTGATTTTGAAGCACTGTAAAGTTTGAAAGCCAATGACTCAGGGGAACATGATAATTGACTGCCATCAAGTGAAGGGAGCCAATTTATTCTCTAAAGCCCAGAGGGTAGAACTGAGGTGGATGCACAGAAGTTTCTGAAGGATGGTTTTGGTCAAGGTTAGGAAGGACATGGTTGTGATCAGATGTCTAAGAACATGAAATGGGCTACCTCAGGAACCAGAGAGTAAATTCCTAGACCCTGGAACTGTTCAATGGGAAGCAAACTGACAAGGTCAAGAATGTTTTTGAAGAAATTTTAGTTTTAGCTCAGTAGTTGAACTGGATGGCCCTTTAAGATTCCTTCCAACAAAGATGCTATGGTGACTTGTCCCTTGGCCTGAAGAATTGCTTCTGTGATTTTAAAACTTATGTCTATCAGGGGCTGGCCCCATGGCCGAGTGGTTAAGTTCGCGTGCTCCGCTGCAGGCGGCCCAGTGTTTCGTTAGTTCAAATCCTGGGCGCGGACATGGCACTGCTCATCAGACCACGCTGAGGCAGCGTCCCACATGCAACAACTAGAAGAACCCACAACGAAGGATACACAACTATGTACTGGGGGGCTTTGGGGAGAAAAAGGAAAAAATAAAATCTTTAAAAAAAAAAAAAAAAAAAAAACTTATGTCTATCATTCAGCCACTACTGTTACTGTAAGAAATCTTGGGTTACTGTCATTATATTTGGGCAAATTGGAAGACTTTTAAAATTTCCCTAGTCTGTTTGGGGCTCTCAGAATTTCAACTCTGATCTATTTCCCAGGATATTCTCCTCAACCTACACCTAGAACACTGGCTCTCAGAGTAGTCTCCTCATCAGCTGTATCAGCATGACCTGGAAACTTGCACACATACCCCGCTACTGACTCAGAAATTTGGGGGCTGGGGCCCAGCAATCTGTGTTTTAAACAAGCCCTCCAGGAGATTCTCATGTGTGAGAAAGTTGAAGAACCACTAACTTAGATAAACAGAATCCAGGGAAGTGAAGTGACTTGCCTACAGTGACACAGTCTATCTGAAGAAAGAAACTGGCTCCCATGTCTGTCATCTTTTCTCTTTGTTAGGCCCAAATGACTTTTCTGGAACATATCATTTTCCCTTTAAAGGTCAATTGCTCAAAATCTACTCTAAAGAAATTCTCTCATGTTTAATATTTAGGATTGTTTATGGAGCATTGCTGGCAAACAATTGGATGCAGCGTCAATATCTATCAGGAATATCTAGAGGAACGGCTGAATGAACATCCCTGATTTCAATGAGGCAGTTAAAACCAATGTGTTAGAGCTATGGAACTACATGGGTTTATCTCTAATACATACTGTTAAGTAGAAAAGCAAGTTGCCAAATGGTATAAAATGTGTGAATCAAGTTAAGCTAAATATGCAGGGTTTTTGCCCTCTCTCAATCTCTTTCTTTCCCCCCACTGTGTGTGTGTGTGTGTGTGTATTCTGAAAGGATAAAATTACCAAAAGAATAACAGTGGCTACTCTAGAGAGGGGCCATGAGGGGGGCACGATGCTGGGGAATGGAATTAGGGATATGGAAAGAAAGATTTATCTTATATGTAATATTTTGAAAATTTAGAGGAAAAGTTATTCACACATAATTTTTGCAATTAAAAATTAATTTCAAACATTAAGTAAAAATTGTTATGATTTAATTACAATGGGCCAAAATGCTGGTCAAGGAATCATGTATCTACTAATTTGACTAATATCAGTGACATGTAAATAGAAATGTCCCAATCACATGGCAAAGGGCATCAGCTCTTTTCCTATTTTAAAATATTTCTTGAGGGACCCTGAATCTATATCATTGACCACCCAGATTGTCTACTCAGATACTCAAAGTACAGGACAATTATCCGAACAATTCAATCCATATAAATAATTTTCTCTTATGTAGATAATGGAGGGAACTGAGCTATTTTGGCCTGGATAATTTGATAATTACCCTCAATTGCCCATTTCCCATTAGTGCATATAAAAATCCAGATTTAGTTTATTAAATTCTTTCCCATATTTACCATAAGCCCCTTATTTTAATTTTTTCCCTTCATGTTTGGCCTTCAGTAAAGACAGAACAGCTGGCCACCATCTGCTACTAGAAAAAATAAATAAAAATAAAGCCATTATATTTTTAGGAAGACTCCTAAATTTGGGCCTTGGGATAAGAAGTCACATTGATCTGTGCTATTAGATTGTGGAAGTCCTGAGATTGTAAATTCCTTCTAATTCAGTATTACTCCTACAGCACTCAGCACACACAATAGGTGCTTAACAAATGTTACTGATGCTACTGCTGCCTACTCATAAGCCTTAAATGGGAGGCCTTCTAAAGAAAAAAAGACACTAGGACTTAGAGATTGAGGCTGAGTTTATTTATAAATTAATTTGCAATAGAAAGTTAAACTTTAAATTGATTATTCTATTTTACAACTAGTACAATTATTCATGTATTGTTTTCTGGTTGAATTCTATAGATTGATTTCACAATGAATATTTGGATGTGTTCAACTATCTTATTTACATATTTTGAGGATGGGCTTTGAAATCAGATAGACTCTCATTTTATATCCTGACTCTACCACACACTATCTGTGTGACTTTGAGCTAGTTTCCTCTTTTGTAAAACTGGAATAATTTCATCCGTTTAGGGGGCTATCACCAGTGTTAGGTGAGATAATATATGTAAAGCACTAGCATGAAGCCAGCCATAAGCAGGTGGTCAATAAATGCCCCTCTCTCTCTTCTTCCCTTTTTTCTTTGACAAGAATCTATTTATTCTCTTCCCCAACCCAAATGTAAATGAAAAAGTAACTAGCAGTTTTTCCTCTGAGTCATCCTTAAACCATGGTGCTCAGCAGTGGGCAGATATCTACTGTAAAGCGAATAGAACATGTTAGAACAGGAATGGCTAAGAAGTCAACTGTGTATCAGCTGATGGACTGGGCAGTGGTTTCTTAGAGTACCGTGTTGGGGGAATTCCAAAGCTACATCTGGGCTCTGAAGGAAATGTGCCTTGATTGAGGAGCCAGGTCTGCAGCTGGGGCTGGAGAGTGAAGTGGCACTCATTTGCCACCTCTGTGCCAGGAGGTTTCCTTGCATTCTCCTCTTCCTCATCCTCTTCCACCTTTTTTGCTTTTTGTTAATTATTTTCTTCATTCTTTTTTCTTTTTGCTTCTTCATTGTTATCATTATCTAATGTAAGTTAGTCCCACTGATATTTATTCAAAGGAATCTCCAGGCAGGGACACAGAGTTTTAATTCAGCCACTGATTTTCATAGAGTAAGCTGGGCAGCCAATCCAAAGGTCCAGTGTGGCAGTCTTCTCAACTGCATTGATACTGTCTATACCTTCATAACATTTCTTCTTGTTTTCCTTTGTTATTTACTCTTGTACTATTTCCATAGTGTGGCCATTGCTCCCTGTGTTTCTACCTCTACATGGGTCCTTCCCTATAACTGAACTAGCTCACGAGGCAGCCCACAGTGCAGACATGAGGGAAATCAGGAAAGACAGCCCAGACTTATTATTGCTGCCACTACTCAGTATCTTTAAGAACAGTGTGATTGATGTTACCTCTTGTACCCACTTTGTGAATCACCACTACAAATTTCAGGCTGAATTTGCAAAACTACCAAGTACAGAAATGACTTTTCTGATACTTGAATAGGTGAAATATAGCTGTCAGCAGTGTGGGCTCCATGAGAAAGGCAGGACCTTAAAAGAAAGAGTTTTGGGATTTTGAATCATCTATAGTTATAGGCAAACTGGAAAGGATCCTCAGCCCAGGCAAGACCAATTTGAACTCATCATGCCCCCCAAGAATGGAGGAAGGTGGTCACAGACGTTCTCTTCAGTCTAGAGCAATATGCAGAGACCGATACTGCCACGTCCTAGAGATGGGACTTTGGGAAAGCTATTTCACCTCTCTGGCCTCAGGTGCCTCATTTTTGAAATGGGAAAGTTGGACCAGGCCATCCCTTAGAGTCTTTCAATGATATTATAAAAGGCACTTTTAAAATATTTCTTGTTTATTTCACTAATCAAAGTTCCAACAGTGGTAATGCAAGAGTTAAGAAAAAAAGAATTCATCCAAGGTCCCACCTACATAAAAGGCATCAACACACATACACAGTGGGAAAGGCAAGCAACTCACTCTCTCGATTAAACAAAGAAAAATGGGTGGGAATGACAGTATACAAGGACAGCAGTTGTTAGAGGTCCATCTCAGAGAAAGCCACCCCTCAACTGCTCCCTCTAGAGGTAAATGCAGAGACTGTTCACATAAGCATGCAATATATTTTACACTCAACATTGAAGCTGTCTATTATCCTCCTTAAGTACTATCTCTTAAACACGCCCCTCACTACTGTATAAATCAATTTGCAGGGAATTGAGGATCCTGTTCACTTTGCTGCAGATATCCTAGCTTATCTGAATGGCACATTAAGATCTATTTCATGTCAGGTTCTTACCTATGTGGTTACAGGTGAAAAAAAAAAAAAGGAAATCTAGGGATGTCCTGTGAGAGATAAGGCATGGTCTCTCCATCATAGCTCCTGGAGGATTGGTGTTTCCTTATTCACTGCTGACTACCCAGAGAAAAAAGTAGAAGCTTCATTCTTTGAAAATTAAAATTTGAATTTCAGCCTTTCTTGAGATGTCTGGATTCTTCTGTGATGCTGGTTTTTCTCTCAACTCCTGTCCTATGAGCCAGTACTAATCTTGGGGCTCTGTAAGGGACTGTCAGGGATCCTGTCCTCATAGGTGAAGTATTCAGTGATTACTGATGATATTCAGTTCACTCTGTAAGAGCTAAAACAATTTGTGGCAGGCTTAAAACTACAAACATACCTTTCCACAGCAATGGAATTAAAGGGTTCTCAGTATCTTGCCTGCTTCAACTCAGGCACTTCTATACTTGCTAATTCTTAAACTACAATCTTGAAGAAGCAGCTAGCTATCAAGGAGTAATAAATGAGTGGGTTGTGAGGAACTGGAAGTATTTATTCAAACTTACTCAGCCCCTTAGTCATTCACTTCCTTGTTCAATTAATAAAGATTAGATTTCTTTTCTGTGATTAGCATGATTGCTCAGTACCTCTCCCATTTCCGTTCCCATTTCTTTCTGGCTAACTGAACACCAGTTTTTCTTTGGGTGACAATGTGCCCAGCCCCAGTCCTATTCCCCATTTTCTAAGCCCCTCTCTGTAGCTAGGAATGATCATTTGACTTAGTTCAGGCCAATGAGAGGTATGCAAAATGGCTTCCGGAAAAGTGTTTTCTTTCCTAATAAAAATGGGGCAAATGTAGCTGGCATAGCTAATCATTCTGCCCCTTTCTTCCTGCCTTGATTGGAGACATGACGCTTGGAGAGGCAGCAACCATCTTGTGACCATGAGACTGTTGGGGAGGAAGAAATTTTCCTCTACCTTTCTACGTTCCTCTAGCTGGTCTAAGAATTAAATTGGCATCAGATAGATTAACACAAGAAAATTAAGAGGCTCCAGTATGTACAAAATTAAATTTGATTTTCTCCTGTTAATTTGTCTCATGTCAATTTAATTCCTAGACCAGCCAGAAGAACCTAGAAGGGTAGAGGAAAATTTCTTCCTCTCCAACAGTGGCATAGTCAGCAGGATAAACTTTTCCAGCTGGGCTCTGCTCCCTCTGAGGCTGCTGTAGCTGAGAGATCCTGGGACACCTGACAAGTGCCAGCAGAAGCTAAGAGTTCTTGCCCCATCAGTCTCCCAGATCTCTGCCTGCTGGAGGGTCTATTGGAAGTGAGAGTGACAGGAGTCTTTTTTCTCATCCCTAAATTTAGATTAGCAGCAGCAAATATTTGTGGAAGTAGTTACTTGGGCTTAAGTGACTCACATAAAAGTGGCCCACATATAAAACAGAAGAAGAACAGCATAGATGTTAGCTCAGGAATAATCTTTCTCAAACAAAAAACAGAGGAAGATTGGTGACAGATGTTAGCTCAGGGTGAGTCTTTCCTCAGCAAAAATGAATGAATGAATGAATGAATGAATAAATTGAAAAAAAATCCAATGTAGAACCCCCTTCTTACAGTCCAGCACAATCTACCTGTTTTAGCTTCCCTTTTCCTAAAAGATTTAGAGAGAGCACTCCAGCCTAATCTCTAAGAGTATAAAGATTACTCACGTAAATACTGAAAGCCAGGAAATGAATTTAGCGGAAGTACCTGGGACAGGCAGTAGGGCTTGCTTTGCTCTATAATCAGGCTCCGCCAGTTTCAGGCTTTCCTGTGCAATATCTTGTGTGGATATATCCTAGAAGCCACTTCTAGTGAATCTGTGTCCCCTGGACAACAGCCAATCTTCTGAATTACAAAGCCCTTTTACCTCCACTCAATGATCATTCTGTAATGCCCAGTCAAGAGAGGACAATGAAATTTCGTATTGTCCCTTCCTTTCCAAATCCAGACCCATTGGTTATTGACCCTTTGTCTTCCAGGGATAGACACTACCTTCTTTCTTATTTTGTTTTGCATCTTAAAGGCTTGGCTTTCTGCATGCCTGGGACAGGCAGGCTGTTGGTTCTTTCTTTTGGCTATCTTTGGGAGTGACTCTGGATGTTGGGAAGGTAATAATCTTTGAGAACACCTCTTAGGTCAATGGATTTTTTAATACTGCCAGAAATATCTGCTGTTTGTCCCAATTGGAAACTGTGAAGATATTTAAAGGATTTTTTAATAGTTCTATAGTCAAATGTTGGTCAGAAATTGGAAGTTGATATTCAGAGCCTGCTAAGAATTTTTTTTAGGCCTTCTCCTCTAAGTTAAAATACAACTATATACTCAGAGGGAAAGAAGCAAATTGAGGATAATGTATTTGGATGGGTGGATGACCCTATGTTGTCATTTAAATTACATCTTACAAATCTTTGCAAAACTAGAAAGGCAGCTCTAGAGGCAGTTCAATTTCCACCCATTCCTTTTCACCAATCCCAAAACCTCCCCTATTTATCTCAAAAAGTTTGTAACCTCTCCAGGAACTCTTATCTAGACCATCTCAAATTCTTAAGACTGAAGAAAAAAAAAAAAAGGGAAAAAAAGACCTTTTAAAATACAAACAGCTATAGAAGCACCCTTGCCCAAAATCCAGCCCACAGCTTCCATAACATTACTTAGCAAGGACAAATACAAAGTCTTAAGCGTCTTCTTAAACTATAAGGTCTCTGTTTGTATCTGTCTATATGTTGTGTGTGTGTCTGTATATGTATGTTGAAAATGTGTGATATTTTTCTATCTTCAGATGGTAATGCTAAAACTAAATTGTAAAAAGAGCTCTATTTAATTGGCTTAAAATCAAGAATTTATAAATTAAGTATTTGTAAACCTCAGAAATACAACAGAAACTAACCTAAATGTTTTTCAGATTCACACGATCTGGGATAATCTTTGGTAGATAAAACAAGTTTAAGGTTATGGGTTTAAATAAAACAGGCATGTCTTTAGAGTTATCAGCATTAAAATTAAAACCTTATTCTACCTAGGGTTCCTAAAAGTCAAATAAGTTCATGTTATGTCTTACAAAATTTGTCAACAAGAAAAATAACTTGGTATGATAAAATTTTCATAAGTAATCTAAAACCTTTTAAAGAACAAATGATTTAAATAGATGTAAATAAGATAAAAGTTTTTAGATGAATCTTTAACAATAATTATGTGTTATGGTATATGTAGGTAAAAATAACTTCAAAATCTTTCTGGTAACTTGAAAGCTTACAGTTTTGCTAAAGTAAGTTAAACAATGAAAATTTGTGGGTCATTTCCAAATGAGATAAAACATGGAGCATTCGTTAATAAAATTGGCTTATCTACTTCTGTCTTATTACAGAGAAACTAAAGATGTTTGGGTCCATAAGTAGCATGTCTGGTGCCACACTGAAAGACTGTATTATTAAAAAGGGTCACACGCCTCTAGAAATTAAGGTTTCTAAGGGTTAAGAATTCTAACTAATATATGTAATTAAAACTATTCGAAATAATAGGGGAAACATCCCCATATGCAAAAAAGATGACATGTGCGTTTTCAGTAAAAAGGAAGTATGAGGAGCAGAAATTCATTTTTTGTTGAGGGAAAAAGAAATTATAGAAGGTTTGCGGAAAAGGAACCCTGAGAAAAGAGTTTTATGCATGGTCAGGACTGGCTAAGATTAGAAAGAATTTAATTGAGTGAATGAATTTTAGTTTCAAAAGAAAGTTGGCACAAAACTAGAATTTGGTTTTCTCTCTCTGTTAAGAGGACAAAGTTTTCTTGGACTATTTTGATCTGCTTTCAATAACAGATTATAAAAGTTTCTTATCTTTTAAGTAATATGTCATAACTTTCTGTAGTTGCCTTTGAAATATTTTACTGTCACTTTGGTTAAGTGGACAATTAAGCATTGTTTCATAAGTGTTTTAAATCTTTTGATATTTTTAACAAACTTCCAAAAATCAAATTCTAAAAGAAGTCTTTTGACCTCTAGCTAACTTTGGGAGTTTTCAGAGGATCCCTGAAACATCTCAAAAGATTTGTTCTCTCTCCTTATAAAAAGAGCGATATTAAACTAATTAAGCTTATTTGATATGTTAAGTTACATGAGAAGCAGTGTCAAATAAGAAGTAACATTAAGCTTTTTTATGTTGTGTCTGTATAGGCATATGTTACAAGTGTTCCAGAAATTGCGTGAAATTCCTGGAAATATGATATGTCCTGGCATAAAATCTTGTCTGTAATCAAAATTGAGGTTCATAACAAAAGAACTGACCTGAGTATCAGGAAAATGACCCAGCTGACTTTTATGCAAGGGCAACAACAACAACAGCATCTATAAAGATTGTGACACATGTAGATGAAGTTCATTCTGCTTCTGCAAAAATTGACCCCTTATTGCCAGAATTTTGCCATCCTGATATCCTTGTAACATTGCAACAGTCTGCTCCTGAATTAGAGAAATTAAGATGAGTAAGCAATGACCGTAAATTAAACAAGCCATTGAGGCTATGGCAAACCCAAGATGGCTGCTCCCTGGAAAACCCCATTTTTTGGTTGTTGCATTTCTTTACCTACCACAGTACATTTAAGATGACTCAAATTATAAATAGACATCAATGGGGAGATTTCTATAAAATGCAGTCTACCAGCAACATCTGACCTGTCAGGTCCATACCATGGAAAAACTATTTTTGTCCCCACAGGCCTCAGACCTCCTCCCTCTGGCCCCTGGAACACCTGCAGCTGGACTTCATTCAGCCACCTTAGCACAGGTTATCAATATGTTCTTGTTATTACATCTATCTTTTCTGGATGGGTTGAAGCCTTCCCCTGTTGCAAGGCTGATGCTCTCATAGTGGCAAAGAAGCTGTTTAAAAAAATGTATTTCCCACTTAGGATAAACCTTCCACAATATCCCCAGTGACCAAGGCACCCACTTCACTGGGCAAATCATATGAAACTTAACAAAAACCTTGCAAACTTCTAGAAATTATCACTGTCCTGATGCCTCTTAATCATCAAGCAAGGTCAACAGAAATAAACGAAAAACTGGACTTGAGCAGAAAAAGAATTAACTACATAGGGCTGGATGAACTGATGAATATGACTATAATTTTTATCACTTTTGTCTGAAATATTACTGGTTTTTTAATCTTTGTTTTCCAGATATAAGGAACCTTTTCCTCTTATACTAACTATGACTACAGCAACTTGATAAATTATACCTTTGTAAGCAGAATTAGAACATTTATCTTTTTCTCCCTATCTGATCCCTCCAGAACTCAGAAAATCTTAGTAAGTATTCTTATTTTCCTGGCAATATAGTTATTTGCATAAGTTCAATGAGAATCTATTCTCCTTGTAACAGGGTACAATTGGAAACATTGGTTATATTACCAAGGCTTTGACAGGAATGCCATATTTTAGAGAGTGCATAAACTCATATAACCAGACAGCTTTAAGGAACTTAGATTGACTTTACAGAGCCAAAAAGCTTCTTAGAAAAATTGGCCTGGCAGCTTGCTTACAAAGGTCCCAGCAGCCTTACCAGGTGAGTAAGGAAGGTCACTTCCTAGCAGGTACAGGAACCTCAGGATATTTTGGGAACCTTGAGAAGAGAGGAATTCACCCAAATCTATAGGTATTGTAGGCACATCTGATAGCAAGTCCTTGGCTTGGTTTCCTGGCCTCCAAAGGCCTTCCAAAAGTTCAAAATGAGATTCCTTATGAAAAGTTCCAGGAAAGTAGATTTAATAAGCCTATATGATCAATCACTATTCTTACTGTATTCACGTAAATGACTAGACTAAGTTTATTGAAACTAGACTTATTTTTCAAACAAACAAGTCTTAATTTGGCTAGCTTTGGTAAAAATGGGGTCATTTTTAGAGAGAAAAATTATGTTCCAATAATACACCTTTGTGGATATTAGATTCTAGTGCTGTTCATTGTCTTTCAAGGTTTTGTTTTCCACCTGTAAACTGGACTGCATCCTGAAATCTTCTAGTTTCCTCCAATATCTGGCTATAACTACTCAAACTAATGTTTCTAGTTTTTTCCGACAATTCTGACTTGGAATCATTAAGTACTAAAACTTCTCTTTTTTTCTGATGTCATGCAAATACTACAATGGCTTGTGTATGGACAATCCTTTTACCTGTTGCTGTATAGGCTACTCAGAAAGATCAACAGAGACGTTCAAATTGTAAACTAGGAAAATCTGTCAGATTGCCACTGCCTGTCCTCATTCCATCTGAAAATGCTTTGAGCTGGACATCCAGAAATTTCCTTGACTGGCTGCCTTCAGAACTCAGAAACTGGGATTATAGTCTACTCCACTCATTAACCATTGTTTTTTTCTTTTGTTTTCATAGAAATGCCTCTTATTAAATACCTGATTGCTTGCACAACAGGCCTAGCTTTTGGAACCCACCTTTATCACCACCTCCTGAAATGAGATACAAGTGTTTAACTGAACTGACCTGTTCTCAGAAGTAAGAGACTAGTTCAACGAGATGGAGCAATCTACCAACCCAACTTTTAGAATGTGAAAACTTCTCAGGAAGTTTCAAAGGTGGCACTGAGGGGTTCAGAACAGGCCTCCCCAAGATGTGCCACTTTGGCATGTGGATTGTTTTGGGCTGAAAGCAACTGAGACCCTGTGAGCTCAAGAGAAACTCAGACCTCTCTCTTAAAGAATTAAAGCAGGGGCTTTGCCCATAATAAGTTAGTACCAAAAATAACTTTTCATGACCTATCTATACAGGAGGGCAAACCTCTAATTACTAAATATCTGTTCTTCTTATTGTCCTGTAAATTACTCTCCTTTCTTCTGAAGTCTCAGGCCTCTATCCCATTCCTTGATTCAAAATGGCAGATGTACCTCATTTTACCTTTCTGTCTTTGAACCTCTCATGTATGCGTGGTTCTCATATACACAAAATTAAATTTTATTTTCTCCTTTTATTCTGTCTCATGTCAATTTATTTCTTACATCAGCCAGAAGAACCTAGAAGCATAGAGAAACTTCTTTCTCCCCAACAAGACTATAAGCCAGTCCACACACAGAAGATGGTAAAAAGGAATGAAAAGAGGTCAGAAAGTATTTAGGATCCTGATGATATCATCGAACAGCTAAACCAATATTGAAAATAGCTTACCTCTCAATTTTTTTCTGAGAAATAAATAAATGTATTTGCCAATGATTCTCAATTGGGGTGATTTTGCCCCCTAGGGGAATTTGGCAGTATCTGGAGACATGTTTTATTGTCACAACTTGGGGAAGAGGGGCTACCAGTATCTTAATAGGTAGAAGCCAGGGATGCTGCTATACATCTTACAATGCACAGGGATAGCCTTCCACAGTAAAGAATTATCTGGATCAAAATGTCAGCAGGGCTGGGATTAAGAAACCCTGGCTTAAGCCACTAAAAATGCTTATTTGTTTGCTATTCACAGTCAAACACATTCCTGACTGATATATTCCCTCATTCGGGAAACATTAAACACACACCATAGGTCAGACACCATACTATGTGAGATGCTAGGGATACAAAAATGAGTAAGGTCCACTCCAGCACCTTAGAAATTCACAGTATGGTTGGGTAGACAGACATGTTAGGATAAAAATAAAACTATACACTCTAATACAGAGATATCAAAATCTAGTTGTGGGAACACAGAGGATGGAGCAACTACCAGCTTGAGGGAGTCCAGGCAGCCTTCAGAGGGAAGGTGCTGGGCTGGAGATAGAAAGGTGGGAAGGAGACCACCAGGTAAAGACTTTCCGCTAGAGAAAAGAGGAGGCACAAAGACCAACCACTGTGCCTGAGCCTGGAGGGTCCAAGGTCAGGCTGACAGCAGTCCAGGTGTATGAGGGAGAATGATGGGGAAAACATGAGAATAGTCAGTTGGTGCCAATTACAGAAAGTCTTGCCTGCTGAGCTAAAGGCTTTGGATTCTATCCCCTAGGCAATGAGGAGCAGGCACAGATTTTTATTCATGAAAGTGACATGATCATCTTTATATTTTTAGAGCCATAACTCTGGTAGCAGAGCAAGGAATCACATGGAGCAAACAGGCTGGAGTTGGGCGGATACTTTCAGAGGCTAGACAAAAATTCAGCTGAGAGACAACCACGAACATTCTGACAAGTATTGCAAGGAGTAGACAAAAGGAGAGAATAAATGTTTAGGATTTTCTGTGTCGTATGTTCCTTTGTCATGCCTCGAATACGTATTTTCTACTAATCCAATGATGCTGAAGGCAAGAATGTGCTTTCTCCATCTCTGTGTTCTCAGCACCTTGTATAGAGCTTGCCATATCAGTAGGTTCTCATTACACATTTTCTCTTGACAACATTTGAGTAAGTGGCCATACAATCCTATGTTTGAGCTGCTGCAGCTGTCACGGGAACGCCATGGAGTCCATAATTCTGCGGGTTCACCAAAACCTTCAGAGGCTTTCTTTTATTGCCCTGAAGAAGCACAAAGCACCAAGTTGACTCAGAACCCAAAGGCAACTGGCCAATGACCAAATACAGAGATTGTACAGGAAGAAGGAAAAACTGCAGACCCATAAAAATGGAAAGACACCTTTCTCGAGGGAATAATAAATTATGGTGAGAATTTTACAGTATGAATGAGTAATTGCTAAAGACTATGCCTAAATTAAAAATAGAGGATGGGAGAGAGATTCTGACAAAGGAAAGTGACATCCAACACAGTCCTATGTGGGACAAGAACATCATGACCCATACTGATGAAGATCAGAGAAAAGTGTCAAATGCAAGAAGGTGAATTCAAACTGGGCCAGAATAGACTGAGTTTTCTCTAATCCCTTAGTGAAGTAGAGCTGGAAACTCTTTTCAGAAACCTACTAGATGATACAGCTGTGGTTCAAAAAACAAAAAGCCAACTATGCCTAGGTTAACTCTATAGTAAACTGTAGATAGTTCTTTTTCCAAAGTTAACATTGCTATTGTCAAGAAAACTTTTATTCTTCTTACAAAGTTCTAAATTAATGACCTCCTCTAGGTAAATAGCTACCTGGGTTGGGGCGGAACTTTCCGCACTGTTACAACTGATTACAGGGTACGGAACCATCACGACAAGTGGTAACGGATGCCTATCGTTTTAGCCTATCCATTCTCCCCATCTCCTTCCTTAATAAAGCCCCTCAGACCACGGTTCAAGTGCGGCTTACTCCATCCCCTGGAACTTGATCAAAGACCCTGCCAATCATTCCCCTAAGGCAGCTATTGGTTTAAGCACGAGCACTGTGACCCAAGCTGGGACAACCAGAAAGTTCCTTGTGTGGGAACTCTCAGGAACTTGCTTGCTGCTAATGTTGCTAAGCCAATAGTATGCTGCCTACAGGAGCTTCCAGGGACCATCTTTGTCAACACATGAGGAAGAACTGCCTAATTGACAAGAAACTCAAAAGAGGGAAAACTAACCCGATAAAAGGAGAAAGACAATGGCTTGGTAAAACTGCTTGATGCCCCAGATCCAGACATATCTTTGAACTTCTTAGTTACGTAAGCCAACATACCACCCCTTTTAAATTTTGCTTCAACTTGTTTGAGTTGTTTCAGAGACTTGTTACTGAAATATTTCTGACTAACACACCAAGTAAGCAGCCTCCTTTAACAGGATATTGTCTTAATAAGGCACATTTTGTGCTGTGTTAGGGAGCTCTAAGTGATTCCCCTTTTTCTGGAGTGTGAGCTGAGAGGTAGAAAGACAAAAAAGAAGACGCTGGAAACACAGCCAGGAGCCAGAGCAGAGAATCTCCCTTGTCCTATTAAGCTTGTCTCTTGGGGGGGAAAAATGAATGTTTATTGTAGAGAGAAGGAAGGCAAATTTTTTTCAATGTCAGCTTTTTAATGTAGTAAGCTCTAATAAGAGCATTTGCAAGCTGGGTTAGAGCCTTTTTATCAACTTATTTATGGTTTTTTACCTTTTCTTGATAAAGAACTACTTATGACTTACCTGAAATCTTATCCTCTAACAATGTAAGTTTTACCTTACAATGCAAGTTAAACTTAACCTTAACAAAGCCAGCTCCATATACCTGTCATGCACTTCTAAAACAGCAAGGACCAAAGAATCGGTCAGATAGTGATGAAGGAAAAGGAGTAAGAGTTTGATTCAATTCAACAAATGTTTATTAAACACCTAATTTGTGTCAGGCACCGTGCTGTACAGTACAGATATGAAGTTGGCTGAAAAATATCCCTGCCTCCCAGGTGGTTCATGTCAAGATAAAAGATAGGCAGTAAGTTTTCACTACAATGTAGTAAGTTCTACCAATGAAGCTCACTGGAGGGGCTCCTAAAGCTGGGGAAGTCAAGGAGGGTGTTACAGAGAAGATAATGCCTGTTCAAAGTCCTAAGGAATGAGCAGAGGTTAGCCTGGTTAAGTCAGCTGACTGAGGGCTTGGAGAAGGGGGATTGAGGCAACATAGCATGAGTAAAGACAGAGAAGCATGGAATGGAATGGGATATTTATGGGACTCTAAATGGTTCAGTTTTGGCTGGATAGTGAGCTGAGAGGGGACATGGGGAAATAAGAGAAAGGAGACTACAAAGGCAGTCAGGGGCCAGAGCAGGGAGACTCCCCGCTATCAAGCAGAGGGACTAAAGTTCACCAGGTGGAGTTCTGGATGGTCATTTCAATTAAGGATTTTAATAAAGGAAGCAACATGCTCAGATACAAATTTTAGTTGAATCATATTTTGGTGGCTCTTTGGAGAACAGAATAGGCAGGAAGTCCACTGAGGAAGCCATGTCAAAAGGGTGGGCAAAAGAGCTTTAAAAGGCCTGGAGTACATATAGATCAATGGAATAGAATTGAGAATTCAGAAATAAACCCTTACATTTATGATTAACTGGCTTTTAACAAGGATGCCAAGACAAACAGGGGGAAGAAAAGCCTTTCCAACAAATGGTGCTGGGAACGCTGGATATCTATGTACAAAAGAATTAACACAGACCCCTACCTCACACCATATATAAAAATTAACTCAAAATAGACCAGAGATCTAAATATAAGAGCTAAAACTATAAAAACTCTTGAAGAAAACATAGGAATAGTCTTCATGACACTGGATTACGCAATGGTTTCTTAGATACAACACCAAAAGCATGACCAAAGACAAAAAACAGAAAAATTGGACTTTATCAAAATTAAAAACTTTCGTGTTTCCGGACACCATCAAGAAATTGAAAAGACAACTCACAGAATGGGAGAAAATATTTGCAAATCATATATCTGATAAGGGATTAGTACAGTAGGTGAGCAGAATTTGCCACTCCAAAATGTGTCTCTTCAAATTGAGGATTATTTTGGGCTGATTATTTTTCAGAACAAAAGACTTAGGAAGAAACTTTGACCTTTCCCCTAACTGCCTACAAGAATTTTAGAAGTCCTGTTCCAGAAAGGAAATATCACGATAGATAACTATAGGATAATATGGTGTGGTAGACAAGGAGGAATCTAGCAAGGCCCATTTGATCAAAGTCCTCTCCATGTCCCATTGTCTCTGCAAAGCATGACAAAAATTTGTTTACCAAACATTAGCTTTCCCATCTCCATGTGAACTGCCTTCCTCCCCTTCGAAGTCTCAAACCACCACCTGCTACATCTTCTTTTGTCTTTAGCTGAGGATGGTATCTAAGGTGAGGGCTTCAGCCATTTTGGTGAGTAACTCAGTCTTCCTGGGTTTCTCCCATGTATACATGTTATTAAACTTTGTTTGATTTTCTCCTGTTATTCTATCTCATGTCAATTTAATTCTTGGACCAGCCAGAAGAACTAGAAGGGAAGAGGAAAGTTTCTTCCTCCCCTACAGTATCCAGAATATATAAAAATCAACAATTAAATGGGCAAAGGACTTGGAAAAACATTTCTCCAAAGGAGGCATACAAATAATCAATAAGCACATGAAAAGATTCTCAGATTAGATAGTGGTGATGGTGGGAAAACTTTATGACTATACTAAAACCATTGAATTATATGCTTTAAAAGGGTGATTTTTATCATATATGAATTATCTCAATTAAGCTGTTGCTCTTTTTATTATTACTATTATTAATAAAAGGCGTTGGGAGAAGGGATGGAAGATTAATAAAGCTTTGGAAGAAGGGATGGGAGATTCCCAGGAGGAATTTGTTGAGAAACTTTAGCAGGTAAAGTTAGCAGGACCTGGTGACGGACTGTTCGAAGAAAGTGAGGAGAAGTCAAAAGTGACAGATTTCTGGAGGAGAGGTAGTGGAGGAATAGAAGGGAGAATGAGATGAAAGACGTATCAGAGCACCATGGCTCTCATGCCACCATAGGAAGAAATGGAAATTAGTGATGGAAAAATAGAGGGGGGGCCAGCCCAGTAGTGTAGTGGTTAAGTTCATGTGCTCCTGGCTTTGGTGGCCTGGGGTTCGCAGGTTTGGATCCCAGGTGTGGACCTAGCACCACTCATCAAGCCAAGCTGTGGCAGTGTCCCACATACAAAAAAATAGAGGAAGATATGGCACAGATGTTAGCTCAGTGACAATCCTCCTCAAGCAAAAAGAAGGAGATTGGCAACAGATGTTAGCTCAGGGCCAATCTTCCTCACAAAAAAAAGAAAGAAAGAAAGAAAGAAAGAAAAAAAGAAGAGGGAAGGGTTTCATTCTGTTCAACAGACATTGACTTAACAACTGTTATGAATCAGGTCCTGGGAGATACAGTTTTCCCTTCAGTGAGCTTCACTGGGAAAGATGGGCCTTGTTGGAAGGCTTAGAGGCTAAGTAAGGCCCAGGAATCTGCATGCAACTCTTGAAAATCTTCAGGATGTTGGCTCTGTGTATTTCTGTTTTCTTGTCATGCAGATAAGGAAACATATTTTACAGAAATGCTAGGGTACTTGCCAAATGTTATGTCGAAAAGGAGACTAGAACTCAGATCTCCTCACTAAATTGCACTATTTACTACAATAGTTTAATAAAAAAACTATTAGACTTTGAACTGAATGTGCTGCTCTATCCTTTAGACACTTGCCAGAACACAACACAACACAGGCAGTCATATGTGTTTGGCCCAGTGAAGACCTCCTGCTGGACCATGCTTCAGAGCCCAATGACCGTGAAGACAATGAGTGTTCATAGTCATTTTCTATGATGTCCCTCAACAGTATGACTTGCAGGAAGTTTCAGCTGCCTGCCCAGCACAGCCAGGTGTCCTCTTCCATGCTTAGCTGAGAACAGATAAATACTTCCAACCCACCTGGCCCCATTGATGAGGTGTTGCAAACAACCCTCTCCTCAAAGGAAATAGATAGAAAATAGGAAAGGTAATTCTGAGTCATTTTGCTGGAAAATTCAAGGATGATGGGCCAAAAAAACCATTTTAGGTTTGGCAGAGTCTGCAGACTTGGGTGACTTGGGTGACTTGAGGAAGTCCATCCCCATTCTGGAACCTGACAACCTAATCCCCAAAACACTACCTTTCAGGTGTGTGCTTCAGGATTTCAGTCCTGAATGCCAGAAAATACAAAAAGGTAAAGAGTAACATTAAACAGGTCTTTATCTTTTATTTACCTCCACCTGATAAACCTTGAATGGCTCTGTTCCCTGCCTTTGATTGTTTTGTCTGCGTATTTCCTGCTAGAGTTTACAAAACAGCACTCCTGAACAGAAAGATAAGAGGCGCATCTATTTGTTGAATAACATCAAGGGGCAAAACTGCTAACTCATCCATTTTGTTGTTAAGTTGCTCAAAAGGATCAAAATACCAATTAACTTGCTGGCTCAGAAATCTTTGATACCGTCAGACTTACTGACATTTTGAAAGTCTTGCTCATACTTGCCTAACGGCTTTCTGATTACGAACAAAGAGGTGCCAATCTGTTTAGCATTTGACCTGTTTTCTTAAATATTTTTATGTATTCAACACTTAGTGGCTAAAAATACTTGACTAGTCACATTCATGAGCTAAAATAATCTTTTTTTTTTTCTTGCTCCACCTCCAAAGTTAAGAAGAAAAAAGAAGTTCAAAGACACTTCTTTTTAAAAAGCCATTTCATTATTATTTTTAATTTAAAAGCTCTTATTGCAAGGAACTTTTTTTACTCTTTCTTCTCCGTGGATTTTGGTGGCATTTGGAAGACTTGATGAAGCAAGCTACATTTAGGATCCATTCTTTTCTAACAGAAAGTTGGAGAAACGACCTTGGACATAAATTTCAGAATGGTGGTAAAAAGAAACTAGAGATGGCTGATGGGGTACAGCAGATTTTATACTGGATTTTACTTTTCCTCTCTGGATACCCTCAGACAGCAGTGCTTGTCAGAGGTGTTTTTTTTGTTATTGTTGTTCCTTATTTCTTTGCAGAAAGTTTTGTGAAAAGTCTACCCATAATCATATGCATATGTGAGGCATGCCTGTGGCAGTTGTTCAAAAAAGAGCAGCATTTCTTTCTTAGGTAAAGGCAGTTTCTGGGTTTAGAAAGCTCCACAGCAATTTATTTCAATAAACACTGATTGAATGCAGTGGATTGAGGAGATTAAAAGTGTGGATGCTGAAGCCAGACTGCCTGGGTTCAAATTTGGCTCTACCAATTACTAGCATGGGGCTTTGGGGAAGTCACTTAACTTCCTTCTGTGCTTCAACTTCCTCATCCGTGGAATAGGGATAATAATAGAGCCTAGCTCACAGGGTTGTTCTATGGACCAAATGAGGGTATACATTTGGGACATTTTAGGTGCTTTGTAAATGTTAGCTATCATATTATATCATGCCAGATCCCAGGACAGAAGTGGGTGCCTGGGTGCATTTACATCTGCCAGAATCTTGATTCACTTATGGAGAGAGACTTTCATCACACCAATTAAATATCTGGAGATTTTAAAACATAAGGATATGTAACATATAAATATCCATGGACATTTTTATTTTTTAAATGTGATCAGAAGGGAGCTTAATCTGTCCTCTAGATCACTGCAATTAGTTGGAGCACAATAAAAATGCGACATTTAAGGAAGTAAATGGTAGCTGGGAACTAGCCAATACCTGTTTGGAGGCAAGTGGGCAGGAGGAAGAAGTCTAGGGGACAGGGACAGCCTTGGCAGAGCTATATTTAATCATGTATTTCCCAAGATGCAGGCCTCACCTTTTCACAAACTCTTCAAAGAGGATGCGGTGGGAATAGCCCTGCTGGCGGATGCTGACCGTCTCCAGGATCCCCGTGGAGCGGAGCTGGGCCAGTACTCTTTCTCGGGAGAACTTAAGAGCCTCTCGGTCATCGTTGGGTTTGATGCAGCGCACAAAGTGGGGCTGTCCAACCACCATTTTGGAGAGTAGATCCATCAAAGAATACTACCAGGGGAAAAAAATGCACATGGAATAAGTTACCACAAACGCAGCAGATAATTACAACACGGGACTGCAGGGGCCTCCAGAGCAGTTTGTTCATAAGTGCTTAAACAACTCAAGGACCTTTTTGAGGTCAGAAAAGAAACCAACAACAGAGGATAATAACATAAGTTCTGACAAGTACTTATAGCTGACTGCAGATTCAAAAGCATTCTTTAAACATCACCTAGTGCCAAGCAATATCCCCATGTGGCAGAAACTTAGCTGTCTAAGAACATGCTTAGGTCACTCCATAACTTCATCACCAGAACTAGCTTGTCTCTGGTATTCCAAGGTGATACTCCAGAAATTGTGTCTGTCATTTAAAATTTCAAGCTTTTAGAGAGGGAATCAGTTGCTTCTTGAAACTAAGAACTACCAGAAAGTCTAAGCAGATCCTACTGATACCACTGGTAAGAAGGCAGAGGAAAAAAAAACATTGAAAGAGGGCAAAGAAAATAAGAAAACTGGAGGAAAAGAAGAAGATTATAATGAAGATGAGCTAACATACATTGAGTGGCTGGCACAGGGCTCTCAAAGAGAGCAAGCGTGGAAAAGCAGAGGGGTGCTTGGGCAGGGGTGACCTCAGGTGCTCCTCAGGGGCATTCACTTTTGGAGCTCCTCTTTTGGACAGGCCTTCAGGGGTAGTTACAAGCCACCCAGGAAATCAGTCCCATTATTTCATAATTATACCTCCTACTGATCCAAAATGGTGTTACCTAGCTTGCCTGTGTACCTATTTCTCAGATTTTGCATTTGGGGACCAGTATTTCGAGGACACTAGGTTGTCATGGATATTTTTCTGAAAAACTATATGCTGGAGGCTTCTTTTACTGAAAGAGGGACTCTAGGATCTTGAGGATGACTTCACAGAGTCCATCAGAGCCTCCAAATCCCATGGGACACACACACAAACACACACACACACACACCCCTACTCATTAGGAGGATACAGCCACTAAAGGGGACAGGACGAGAATGGATCTCAAGATAAGAAGTAAATGGCAATTAGAAATGTCAACCACAGAAGTGACGAAGCAGGGGCTGAATATCCACCTGCCAGAGAAGCTGTAGCAGGAATCACTGCATGGATGGAGTGCTGCACTTGAAGGCCTCTGGACCTCTGCAATTCATACCCTCTGAGCCCAAGTCTAGCCTGCCTCTGAAGCACGGTTGGCTAGGTCAGACTTCTTGGCTTTCCATGGAGCCTTCTATCCATGATGCTGGCTCTCAGGTCCTGCCCTTTAGCCTGCCTGGCAATTCTAGCTCACAATCCACCTGACCTCCCATCCCTACCAAGCCCCTTCTCACGGCGACCTCGCCTTACAACTTTACTTTGTTGTCCCTGAGATCAGTAGTTCCATCTTTGGCCTAACAGCATCTCCAACGTGAAGCTGCCTGGACCTTAGTTCCCAGTGGTACAGGATCTCTAAGGGGTTTCCAACCCCAATGCTTTATAGCCTGAAGATAAACAAATCTGTGTAAATTGGTACAAAGCATTTGTGTCTTATCTTTCCTAATAATGTGCATTTAACAGAACCATTCCACAGACAATGTTTTTACTCAAAGGAGTCATTTTACCAAATGAAATATCAGAAATTGCGGCAGTAGAGATGGGAAATAATTAGGGTCAGGAAAATGTGTCTTGCAATGGGTCAATTTGATCTTCAAAATAAAGTCAAAGCTAAGACAGATTGTCTCAGGACCTGAACTTGATAATCCACCTTCTGGAATTTTACTAACTACTTTATTTTTCAGTAAATATGCAGGAAAAGTAGCTGACTCCGGTAGCTTTAAGGCCAAGAAGCAGCTCAAACTCTAACAGAATCAGCACATTCAATGGACAGGGCTGTGCACCAGTGGCAGAGAGGGCCCTCTGTAGACACTTGGGATTTCATCTGATCTTTCTGAGATCAGAGAACATTGTACTCAGAGACAGGTTCCCTACTATAACGTTTCTCTCCCCACACCTCCACGCTTTCTTAACTGACTCTTGTGCTTTGCTCTTGTTTCAATGACTTTATTATATCTGGACTTCTCCTAGGAAGAGCTGGCAAGTCCTTTCTGGAAGTAGGCAGAATAGAGATCAAGAAGACTCCATACCCGGAAGTAAGAAGCCATGGTCTGCCTCTTCATGTTGGTCGTTTCTTCTGGATGCCGTATCACCTCCAGAGTGTCCACCTGGAGCATGGGCAGAGGGAAGTGGTTTGAAGATATAAGCAATTCATTTTCCGGCTTTTCCAGAATTTGAAAGGCTATTTGGTCAAATATCTGAGGGACCTTGATATTTAGGACACAATTGTGCATACTATGGGCAGAAGTTGTAAAGACATATAAACTGTGGGGAGAAATTTTTAAAACACATAAAAGAAAAAGAAAATTTGTACCATTCTACTCACTTGACAATAACCACACTCTGCAAAGTACCATATGGTCTTAGTATAAACCTTCATCAGTATTATTTCTATACTTCTCCATATTCTAATGAGCCCCTACTAAGTTCTCCAATAATGTCACATGAGACCAAAGTATTTCTTAAAAGAAAACTGGGCAATGACCCAAGAGGCTAGGTGATTATAAAGACATGGGCCCAAAGGCCAGGTTGAACCACACGGAATTAGATGAGCTCCGGTCACTTTCCTGCCATCAGACCCTGATGCTGCCCCACCCCTCCTGTTCCCTACAGTTCCCACATGGTCACTGGAGACAGGAACTTGGGATACACCCGTTCCCAATCATCTGTCTGAACCACCTGGGCTGACTGGAAGGAATTTATGAATGAAAACAATTGTAGGAATCAATTACAAGCAACCTGTGTTTTGTTATTGCACCTCAACAACAAAAACCCTGTTCCTGTACACACGAATCTATTTGGTTTGCCGAGTGCATGAGTGGCACTTCAGCACTGGCCTCCACCATAGCAGCCTCCCATCTGCTCTGAACAGGTGGCATGGGTATGGAGCAGGAATGTTTGAACTGGAAGATGCTGCTGTCAGCACGTGTGTTCCGCTTGGTGGACTGCTATCTAGGCAGCCACCTCCCCGTGGCGTGAGGATGTCTGCAGCCTTGTTCAACAAAAGTGGGTGCTAGAAGGGACAGGGGCATAGGGAGGGGGACAAATAATGAGACTTTCCTCGAGGGGTAGTTAGGAGGCTGTGTGCAAAATGGAAGCAAATGCTTCAATTTGCTTGGATTAAAAAAACAGGTTTATTTAAAAAGCGGAATAAACGGAGAGTTAAGTTTTCAAAAACCAGAAAAGCAACCTAAATAGTAAGTAGGAATATGAGGATATCTCTGAGGGAAGCGATGTCAGGGGCAGCACAGTCTTCTTCTGGGCTGCAGACTGGATGCATTCCCAAAGCCATCAATTCATTTGTATGCAGCGGAAGCAGTGGTCCAACTGCATGTAGGTTTTATTTTTTTATTTTTTTAATGAGAAAGGAGGAAATCAAAGCTCTATGTTTAAAAGGAAGGCTGCTCTAATAAAGAAAAGAGAAAAACAAACACAACATCCCTTCCCCTCCTGCAGAGATCGCACTGCACTCTCCCCACCGTCAATCTGCCAGGACCACACTGAAGGTTTCTTTCCCCATCGTAGCCCTGCTTGGAGGACAGAGCCCAGAGCTGGTGAAGTTTGGGGCAAGCTAATCAGGACCAAAGGAAAGATTTTGGCTAGGGTGTGCCTTTAGCCGGACTGCAAATTCTGAGTTTGCTTAAACTTTTTTTCTCCTTATTCCCCCACACATACTTGAATTTCACACACACACACACACACACACACACACACACACACCCCTTTTAGGAATTTCCCCACAACTTCCTTTCCTTCAGAGATCCTCCCTGAAGAACCACATCTTGCTTTGAACCTTGCTTTTCCTCCTTAATTTCCCTCCCTTTTTATTCAAATTAGCCAGTGAGTACCAGTCCCTCAGGCTCACACTGTGAAAGGGCAGGTGAAAAGCTCATCGTCTTTTTCTTAGTAGTAGAATTTACCTGTTAGTTTCCCTCAAAACATACAATGAACTCTTGCATTTGAGAATGTAACAGTTTAGTAATCAGAAAATCCTTGATGTATATCAATTCTGCTGAGACACAACTTAAATAATATGTATTATTTTCAAGATCAGTACCCGTCTCCTGCAGCAAACTAGAAAAATATAGAATTTGCACTCTAAAAGTTATAAGGCTGGTGGGCTCCCCTGTCTAACCACCCAGCATGACTTTTAAGTTCTGTCTTTGTACTCACATGCAGAGCAACTATAGGAAGTAAGTAAAAACCTGTTCTGTATTATATACAACATGGAAATGTTAATACTTGTCTGCAGCCATCACCTACACAGATTTGGTGCTGTATTTTAAAGAATAAATAATACACTATCAGGGTATTTTCTAATTTAAGAATTTGGAAAGGTCTTGGGTTGGTCAAGGGTCTCTTGTATTTTTGTTTAGTCACAAGGTTCTTCTGAATACAGAGTGGATCTAAAACAGATCCAGAAGTTGACTCTCTTGGCCCGTCAAACTAGGAGACCTCTGCACCAGGCCTACCATGAACTCCAAAGAACTCCAAAAAATCAAAACCAGAAGAGATGAGAAGGTTGTTGTCTAACCTAAGAGTTTGTCTTGCAGGGCTAATTTAGTTAATAGTAGCCTCATTTAATTAAAAAAAAAAAAAGTCTCAGAAACAATCCAGAAAGTAGATTCTATTAGGGGCATCATCTAGCAAACACCTCTTCCCAAAGGTATGGATTTCACAAGAAAAAAAACAGTCTTCTCCAAAGTATCTTTCAAGTTTTTACATTAGATAGGAGGAAACAAGACTAGAAAAGAAGACCACGGAGTTTTAGAATCAGACACACCTGGTTCAAATTCTGGAGATCCCACGTACCAGCTGTGGTCTTGTACTTGTTATTTTCTATTTATTTTTTTGGTGAGGAAGTTTCACCCTTAGCTAATATCCATTACGAAGCTTCTATTTTGTAAGTGGGATGCCTCCACAGCACGGCCGATGAGTGGAGAAGGTTGGCACACAGGATCTAAAGCTGTGAATCCGGGCCGCCAAAGTAGAGCATTCGGAATGTTAACCACTCAGCCACAGGGCCAGCCTCCCTTGGACTTCTTATTTAACTTTTCAAAGCCTCTGCTTTCCTCATTAGTAAAAGTGGTTAACAAAAACTAGTGCCTTGCACACATGCAGGAAGTAATGTCAGTTCCCCTTTCATCATTACTGTGCTGGATTTAGTTTTAGTTTAATGATTGATATCAAGGATGAAGAGCTATCTTCAACAGCAGAAGGTGAGTACTAGCACCCAGGGAACACATCAAGGAGATCTTTTTATTTATTGGCAGAGAAAATACTCCCAATGAATCTAATTTCAAAATGATCAGTAGAACAGATATTCTGGATAAAACCACTGTCTGTCTAACCCAGTATACCTTCCTCCTACAACACCAATTTATGCAACAATATACGTCAACTGGAGCTGAGCAAGCTTGCTTTCTGCCTACATGCCAAATGTCTGTGTGATTCCTTGTAAGAGGTACTGGTTAGCCTTCAAAGTAGTCATGAGTAAGCTTTACAAATTGTGGTACAGACCCCAAGGAAATGAGCAAGCTTCTGTACACACATGGACTCCACACATGGCATTTTAGATGGTTATCAAAATGTTAGTAATAAAACATTATTTACAATGTGAAATCACTGTGTTAAACACTTTGCCTACATTATGTCATTGAATTCTCAAAACAACCCTATGAGGTAAGTACTATTATTCCCATTCTACATATGAGGAAATTACAGCTCAGAGGTTTTAAGTATATTTCCCAGAGTCTTGCAGCTAATAATTGGCCGTGCCCAGATCTGAACTCAGTTCTGTCTGATTCCAAAAGCTTCCCTGATAAAAATTATATACTGCTTTTCTGTGCAGTTTGATACAACTTATAAAATCAGTCTGAAAGCATGATATTATTAAAAAGATTTGCCTCATCTGTCAACTAAATTTACTCTAGGATAAAGACATAGACTCCAAAAAGTCTCATAAACCAGCTAGAGTTCAGCAATAAAAGAAAAAAGTGAAAGATTTTTTCCTGGTCTCAGTAAGTGCCCACTATTTGCATCCTGAAACATCAGAAGTGCTTATATTTATCTTCTTGACAAGGCCTTTTGTCAAAAATTTTTACTGCTATCAAGTGATCCATCCATACCTTAAGGAAAAAATCCCTACAGCGTCACTCCTCTCAAAAGCCTCCATGGGAAAGCAAGACTCGCACTGACACCCGGCCAGGTGAGCAGTGCTGAATGTGTTGGGTGCCAGCTTCCTATAAGGCCACCTCTGTTATTTTATCTTAGATAAGGCAGAGAGGAACTGGTGGAGGATTTTTTTATTGCTGTTGCTACCCTTCATATTCTTCAATGCCTTAATTATAACTTTTAACTCACCTCCCTTCCAAGTGAAAACAAATCTCTAGTCATTTTCGTCTCACCTATATACATTATTATTATAGTTATGCACCTCATAATGATGCTTTGGTCAGCAACAGGCTGCATATACAACAGTGTTCCCATAAGATTAGTACCTTATAGCCTAGGTGTGTAGTGGGTTATACCATCTAGGTTTATGTAAGTACACTTTATGATGTTCACATAACTATGAAATTGTCTCATGATGCATTTTTCAGAATGCATCTCCATCAAGCAACGCATGACTGTACACTGATGGAAATACACACCATACACTAGAGGGCACACTTTTCACATAGGCAGGACCTGAACAATTGCAGACAGTGCAGGAAAGGAAGTAACACTGCACTGGTGTTCTGAGTGTGGAAAGCAGGGGAACTACTCCTGGCAGAGTCCAGTAGTCAAAAAATCTAATTGAGGAAAGGAGGGGAATATGGATGACAGAGAATATTAACAGAGTCTTTCATCTTTTTGCATCATGATCCCTTTTAGAATCTGGTGGAAACCAATGACTCCAAAACACATATATACAGTTGATCCTCATTATTTGTGGATTCTATATTTGTGAATTTGCCTGCTAGCTAAAATTTATTTGTAACCTCAAAATCAATACTTGCAGTGCTTTCACATTTGCAGACATGCAGAATGGTGAAACATTTGAGTCACCTGATGCACGTATTTCCAGCTGAGGTTGAACAAGGTGACAGTCTGCCTTCTCGTTTCACCTCTCATGCTGTAAACAAATGTTTATTTCGAGGTCTATTTAAGCGCCACATTTTTTGCACTTTTGTGCTTTTGGCTGGTGATTTCACTGTTTAAAATAGCCCACAAGCATAGTGTTGAAGTCTGTCTAGTGTTCCTAAGTGCAAGAAGGCTATGATGTGCCTATTGGAGAACATACATTTGTTAGATAAGCTTTGTTCAGGTATGAGTTATAGTGCTGTGGACCAGTTGGATGACATAAATACTGTAATTGAAATGTTGTTTTATATAAAGAAATACTGCACATAATTAATTATTTGTAAGAAATACAAGTTAAATAAGGTGTCTTTAAATAGGAACACATATAAAACAAGGTTATATATTAATCAGTTGACAAAAATGTTGTGACCAGAAGATTGCAGGAACCTAACCATGCGTTTCCACTAGGAGCATGCTTCAGTACCTGCTCATTCAGTGTTCATAGTGACTTTATAGAACATAACGTTCATGAATAATGAAAATCAACTGTATTTAACACAAACAAAAGTTACATGTAATATCAAAAGGCACTCAGAACCACTGAAACTCCTATGCAAATCTCTTCTAGGGGCCCATGTAACCCATGTTAAATAGTTCTGCTAGCTTGCCACAAACTTAGAACGTTGAAAAGTAGAGGATTACACCAGATTGAAATATCAATTTGGGTGTAAAAATTATTGATAACAAAAACCATCTGAGTCACTGTTATGTGAAAGTAAGTCTTTTATTCTCAGAGGAAATAAGTATAGATATGTACATCTGTATCAATTTTTGGATAATATTCAATAGTATTATGTGTGGCAGAACTGCTTATTCTTTACTAAATAAATTATTTAATATTCAATGTAAACAAAACGATAAGAAAATTCAGAGATGTGACCTGTTTATTTTATTACTCCATCACCTTCAAGATAATTGTTTTTTGTGTTAGTATATGTGATGGACATTAACCATCTAGTCCTTGAGATCCTTGCTAAACATTAGCTGGAAGGATGGAACAGTTAAAAATATTTTCAGCAGGATATTTATTAACCCTCCTAACAACCCCTTGCACAGACAAGCGCACCGCTCATTTTCCAGAGGGTAAAGTGGAATGACAGGAAAGGGTTTGGTTTCTGTCCTCCCTGCTGACTCCATTTGGTTCCTGCTATTGTCCTCTGTAGGACAGTGACAGCCTCAATGAAAAATGCTCTATTTCTTCCTAGATGGACTTTATTTTCAAGTGTCATTGTTTTGTATCTTAAGCAGTCTTTCTGAGAATCAGGTGAAGGGGTCCAAAATATGCCACAGTGGCATAGGAATTATTTTGAGCTGAAGACATTTGAGAATCAACAGTTGCAAGAAGTAGCTTTTTCTGAACTCCTCTTAGGTGCCTAAAAACAGAGCTTCCCAAAAGAATTCAATTGTCATAAATGCCCTCCCTAGCAGTTTCACAACCAGGGAAGACTGACTCCTATCACCAGAGACAAGAAGTCAGCACTGGGATAAGGAATTACCAAAACAGACATTATCACAAAACTATACTACTTCCCATCTATTCTCCTACAGGACCACTTATTTTTCCCAAAGGCCATTTGTTCTCCTGGAAGTATCCTTCTCCTCCTCTTTATCCTCTACTAAGATGGTAGATAAGCCCCATGTTCTAGTGGCCCCTTTGAAGGACTTTTTTTGTGAACTCTTGTACATATATGATTCAAATCTGTTTTTTCTCTTGCTAATCTGTCAGTTTGAGTTTAATTCATAGGACTCCAACTACGGAACTTAAGAGGGCAGAGGAAAAGTTTTTCCTCCCCAACACAGGATTTACAAGGATTCCATGATGTTCTTTCAAATTTCCTAATCCCTGATTCCTAAATGCCTTGAATCTCTTTTCCAGATTGCCCAGGTAGTGGGCCAGATAAAGGGAACTAATGTTGCCCATGCCAGGATTATCCCCAAGGCAGGAGTACCCAGTAGACCACATTATTTTCAGCACAAACCTGCTACTCACCTTGGCTCTCCCAGCACTGAAATGTGGAGGCAAAGATCTTGAGGCTGCTGTTATCCTGGCTCTTGTTTGGGCCAAGTTACCTGAGCAAAAAAGACAAAACAGTTAAATTGAAGGAAATGTTAAAGAATAGGATCATGAGTAATTTTTCCCTTGTGCCCTTGTATTTTTCTGAATTTTCCAAATGATCTGATCTGAATTTGAAAAATTTGGAAAATTTTGAAACTTCCATGATATAAATTATTTAAAATAATAATAATTATTTATAAATTATTTGCAAATAATTTCTCATATAATAGAATTTATATTAGTATCATAAGCAAAATAAAAACAAAAAAAATTCACTCAATAAACTAGAAATAGAAGGAAATTACCACAACATAAAAATGCCATATATATGAAAACTTCACAACTAACATGCTCAATGGTGAAAAACTGAAAGTTTTTCCTCTAAGATCAGGAACAAGGCAAGGATTCTTACTCTCACCACTTCTATTCAACATAGTACTGGCAGTCCTAGTTAGAGCAATTAGGCAAGAAAAAGAAATAAAAGGCATCTAAATCTGAAAGGAAAAAGTAAAATTATCTGTCCACAGGTCCCATGATCTTACATGTGGAAAATTCTAAGGATCTCACAAAAAAACCTCTTAGAACTAATAAATGATTTTAGCAAAGTAGCTGGTATAAAATCAACAGACAAAAATCAGTTATATTTCTATACACTAACAACGAAAATTTAAAAAGGAAATTAAGAAAACAATCCCATTTACAATAGCACCAAAAAGAATAAAATACTCAGAAATAAAGTTAATGGAGGCAAAAGACTTGTACACTGAAAACTACAAAACATTCCTGAAAGAAATTAAAGAGGACACAAATAAATGGAAAGACATCCTGTTGTAGGGGAGGAAATAAATATTTTTCCTTTATCCATCTTAGGTTCACTGGCTGGAGCCCTTCAAATTGAACTGAGAAAAGAAAGATTAACAAGTGAAAAACAAATGCAAGTTTATTAACCTATGCATCACAGATACACATGGGAGTACTCAGTGGTGAGTAACTCAAAGGGGCAGTTAGAACCTGGGCTTATATAGCATCTTAACAAAAGAAGAACAATACAATTGTAAAGAAGTGACAAGACCAAGGAAAAGAACTTTGAATTTCTACGGGCAGTAAATTGTAGGAAGGTAATCATACACGGAAGCTAACGTTAAGTTAAAGGTTAGTTAGTAAAGTTTGTTATATAGATTCCTCTGGAGCTGTCTCTGGGTGATAAGGGTCTAGAGTTATCTCTGGTTAACTTCTGTCCTTCCCAGTAGAGAAGAGAGGGGGGACATCTTTACAAATTTATATCCTGCTTTTAGGCAAATAGGGGAAGGGTAATGAGCTTTTCTTGTATCTGCTTCTTCTCAATTGCATTCAGCTCAAAATAATCCTTATGCCAAAGTGGCAGATTTGGGGGTAGTATATTCTGCTACTCTTCACCTTATTCATGAATTGGAAGGCTTAATATTTTTAAAATGTCCATACTACCCAAAGAGAACTACAGATTCAATGCAATCTCCATCAAAATCCCAATGGTATCTTTTGCAAAAATAGAAAAAAAATCCTAAAATTCATATGAAACCTCAAAGGACCCCAAAGTGCCAAAACAATCTTGAGAAGGAAGACAAAAGCTGAAGGTGTCACACTTCCTGATTTCAAAATATATTATAAAGCTACAGTAATCAAAACAGTGTGGTACTGGCAGAGGGACAGACATACAGACCAATGGAACAGAATTGAGAGCTCAAAAATGAACCCACATATATACGGTCAAATGATCTTTGACATGGGTGCCAAGACTACACAATGGGGAAAGGACAAATGGTGTTGGGAAACTAGATATCCACATGCAAAAGAATGAAAATAGACCTTTATCTTATACAATATACAAAAACCAATTCAAATGGATTAAAGACTTTACTTGTAAGACCAGAAACTATAAAACTCCTAGAAAACATAGAAGGAAAGCTTCATAACATCTTTCTTGGCAATGATTTCTTGGACAGGACACGAAAAGCGCAAACAACAAAAGCAAAAATAGAGAAGTGGGACTACATCAAACTAACAACTTCTGTGCAGCAAAGGAAACCATCAACAGAGGGAAAAGGCAACCTACCAAATGTGAGAAAATACTTGCAAACCATATGTCTAATAAGAGGTTAAAATACATAGGGAACCCCTACAACTCAACAGCAAAATATAAAATAAAATAACCTGATTAAAAAAATGGGCCAAGACTTGAATAGACATTTCTCCAAAGATTACATACAAATTGCCAACAGGTATGGAAAAAGATGCTCACCATCACTAACAATGAGGGAAATGCAAATCAAAACTACAATGAGATATCTCCTCATGCCTGCTAGGGTGGTCATTATAAAAAGCAACAACAATAACAACAACAATAGAAAATAACAAGCGTTGGTGAGGATTTGGAGAAAAGGGAACCCTTGTGCACTGCGGGTAGAAAACAGTGTGGAAGTTCTTTAAAAAATTAAAAATAGAACTAGATATGATCTAGCAATCCCACTTCTGGGTTTTATCCAAAAAAATTGAAAACAGAATCTTGAAGAGATATTTGCATGCCCATGTTCATTGCAGCATTATTCACAATAGCCAAACAGTGGAAACAAACTATTCATCAAAGGACGAATGGGTAAAGAAAATGTGGTATACACATACAATGGAATATTTATTCAGCCTTAAAAAAGAAGGAAATCCTGCCATTTGGGACAACATGGATGAACCTGCAGGACATTATGATAAGTGAAATAAGCCAGTCACAGAAGGACAAATGCTGCATGATTTCACTTACATGTGGTATCTAAAGTAGTCAAATTCACAAAAGCAGAGAGCAGAATGTTGGTTGCTGGGGGTTGGGGGACACAGGGAAGCGGGGAGGTGCTTTCAATGGGTACAGGGTTTCAGTTATGCAAGACGAAAAAGTTCTAGAGATCCGCTGTACAATAATGTGCATATAGTGAACAATACTGTACTGTACACTTAAAAATTTGTTAGGAGGGTAGATTTCAGGTTATATGTGTTTATCGATTTTAAAAAGAAGTCTCCTACTAGGGCAGTGCTAGTCATTGAAAAAGATGGACATAGAAGAAAAAAGATGTTGGCAGTTTCCCTGAAAGAGAGGTTGGGCAAGAAGTTGTGAAGGCTTAATACATAGACATGGATGAGGAGATCTGGCTGTACGGGTCTCTCAGCATGCAGGGAGGAACCAGCCACTCACAGGGACCAGAGGATAAAAAGAGCTTGGCAGCAGCCTCGGAATCCTGGGAGCTGACCAGTCTTTTCATTTGTCAGGGGCATGACCTTGAACAAGTTAATTAACATCTCAGAAGCTCAGTTTCCTTGTCTATAACATGAAGATAATATTACCTAATTCTCAGAGTTGTTACGGGCAATCAACAGGATAATTCATGAAAAGCTCTGTCAGTATGGACTGGTACAAGGTAAGTGCGCACTTCATCTTAGCTAGCATTGATGAAGATGATGGTGGTGGTGATGGTGGTTGTTATAATTATCGTTATTATTATTTGCTGAGAACAGTTCACATAGGTCTCAAAGCAGAGTGGAAGGCAAGAGAAGACCAGGGAATCTCACTAATTTGCTGCTGTGAGCTCTGTATGGTCAAAAACCAAATGAAAGATGAGAAAAAAATGATAAGGCAACTCCCCTTTGAACCTCGATCTCTTGGCCACTCTGATTCCTCTGCTTTTTATCTTCGAAGGGTTTGAACGGCCTGCTCAAACTCTTCTCTCCTCACCACTCATCCACCCTTCACCTCCTCTCTGACATCTCCCCTCCCAAACCAAGTGCATTAAGAGAACTGTTTGCATTTTTACCTACAATGTCATTCGATTCTGTAGCAAAATAAAAAGTTGTCAATGAAAGGAAGTGCTGCAATTTGTGCTTATGCGAGACACTCAAGATTTCAAAGTTTTTAGCAAGTCTAGCAGAAAGATGTCCAAATGTTTTCTCTGGCGATATCTTCAGAGGCTAAACTGTGATTAATAGCCCAGAAAGAACCCTTTGAAGCAGGATTGGTGACATCAAAGTCGTAATCCAGGGGTGGCAGGAGCTTTATAATGAGTGGGAAGCATTTTAACACATTTCAAAGGATTTACAGCATGAATAAACAATAGACCTCAGCAGATGCACCACACACACCTTGCAGAAACATAATGCATAAGAAGTTTCCATTTTAATTTAAATGTAAATACAGTGTTCATACTTCTTTCAAATGTTAACCATCCTCAGTCCTTCACCCCTAGATGGCCTCTTCAGCTAAGGATGTCTCATTGCCCCAGAGCACCCTCCTGTGCTTCCTGAAACTGTGACTACCCACATGTGTCGGAGAGAAAACAGAAGCCAGAGGCTTCTGATGGAATTTATATCCTATGTGGGAACTGGGTTAAGAAAGAATCTGAAATGGAGCTTCCAGTGATCCCACACAATTTCCCTGCTTCCAACTTAAAGGGAAGGAGACAAACGATCTGAAGACAGAGCAGCAACTTTTAAAAGATGGCAATTTCCTGCTTGCTTCAGAGGATTTTCAACTCTTGGAAAGTACCCAGCACCCATGATTTCATCAGTCGCCTCTTAAGAACTGCCCAGAATGATGGGTTGCTGTTTTAAATAATCAAGCATAGAATTCGGCTTCCCTCTGCTGCCCGCTCCGGGTTTACAGGATTTGTTGCAGGGTTCCCATGGTGACTGCTGGTGGGTATCTGTCTGGAAAATTTTCCTGTTTTAATTTTCCCTAACACGAGAAATAGGCTAATAAGCTAATAAAGATTGCAAAGTAATGCTGAAACGTAAAAGGCTTGTGTCAAAATGCTACAAAGAAAAGAGAGCTGCAAACAAAAACTCAAATGCTTCAGTTCATCTGTTATCTGAGTAGACGGGAGAACTGAAACCATGTACCCTATAGTCAGCTTGGATACTGAGAACTGAAATCACACCTTACTGTCCACATGAAAATGCCCTTGTGCTATTCCTGTCTCCGTTAGCATGAATTCCTTTTTCCGGGAGGCTCCTGTCCAGGTAAATAGTTTGATTATTCATTACAGGAACTTCTCAAAAGACCAAAGACTCATCAGCTCTTCAATGGAAATATCAACAGACAGTTTATGCCCTATAATTCTATGAATCCCTCACTTCAAAATCCTCACTTCGCTGTTTCCACCAATCCTGGACTGTTGTATTGTGATCCTAACCCAATCCTAACCAAGCTCCCTCACTTTGAAAGACCCAGCTTAAATCAAACTTGATTCTCAATAAATTCTGACCCTGCCTTTCCTTCTCCAACCCACTGCCAAAGCTTTGAGAAGTGGTGCTTTCCCTTACTGCAGTAAGCAATGAACTCTGCTTTGTCTTATCAATAGGTTGGGTGGGTAATGTGTAGGGAATCAGCTTGGGACTGACTTGCTGGTGTGATACATGCAATGATTGAAATGTTCTGATTTCAGCTAATAACACTGTAGCTAATGAAAATATGAGTTAAATTCAGTAGTTGCATAGAACATACCACAGCATTTTTTATGTTAAAAAAAGAAACTTAGTTTGTCTTTACATAACTATTTATCCTAAATCTATAGCAAGGACTTGCTTTAGATTTGTCACATTGAGGTAATTTAAAATAGTGACAAAAGATATGACACAGTTGTAGGAGGCCAAGAAAGTATGTTAGATTTTGTTGTGCAGTTCTTACTTTCTCCCCTGGATTTTATTTACAGCTTTGAGAGTTGATATCAATAAATGGGCAGGGTGGGAGGTGGCAGAGTTCCCAGCCCACTCAATCTCTCCAGCAAAGAACATAGATAATTTATATATTTATGGAAAAGGCAATAGTTTTGTGGAGGGAAGGAATCAAGAGTAAATAAGAGACCAGCCTGTCCTCCCAGCTGTTTTACTGAAGACAGATGCACTGATAACAGATTCACTCTCTTTTCTGAATACACAGCCTTGCCTTTATCATGCATGTGGGAAATTCAAAGCCCAAAAGAAATTCTTTCTCCATTTTTGTATCGATTTTTAATGGGCAGCTGCCTGCCATCTTAAGAAATTTCTGCATAATTAACACTTCCAGACTATCTGTTTGAAGGAAGCCAAACCAATGTTTTCGCTGATTTCTTTCTTTTTCATTTAGAATGTGAACTACAGCTTCAAAGATTAGTGACCCAGAGAATTCAAAATTGTAGAGCTGAGGAAAAATAACTCCTTTCCTCCTTAAGCTTTAAAACTCACAAACGGGATGTCAGTCCAGCAAACAACTGTACGAATCACCAGACTGTTTCAAGGAGGTAACTAGGCTTCCCTGTCCTAACATGGTCAATAGTGGAGCTGAGGCTCTCTGTTTCCCGCATTTTATTGCCACATTAGTGGAAGTTGCCAGTTCAGTCTATCTTAATGACAAGAATCTGCCCTTGGATAGAGCCAGGTTAAAAAAGCTCTGGATATTGTCTACCTTTTCCACATTTTTTGGTGGATTTTGCTTGGAAATAACATGGCTACCAAATGACATGATATATGTTCACAAAAGTACTGGGGCCTAGATGGTTGATATTTATCCAAGAATACTTTATCAATTCTGAAAAAAATGAAATCCACACACACATAACTGCCAGCACTCAGTTGTCACTGACATGTGAGAATCGCTTATTCTAATCTCAGAGCAACATTCAGATGCAGCAGAGCAGTTTTTAGTGCAACCAAGGCTAGACCTGGACAAAACTGTAATTTAGGCAAAGGACACATTCAAGTTCTTTCACACCCCTTTTCACATTCCTCTCTCCACTTCTGAAGGTGCAACGTGGCTTTAATGCTGTGTCTCCTCCCTACCCGGACAACCAACTCCCCCTCCTTCCTTGTCCCATCCTTGAACTTTCCCAGGCAGTACAGACCTCCTCCATATTCCCATCAAACCTCCCCTATGTTCCAAACCTTCAGGTTACTGTTCTCCTCTGACAACTAATCCAGGTCTAATTTATTAATGGATGGATAAATATATTACTTCACTCAAGTGAAATGTCTACATGGTATGGAAAGCTTTCTAGAAACAAAACATCTATGAAATGATTCTATTGATGGAAATGTTGGGTACCGGTAGACCATCTAGTGTCTGGGTATGAGGGAGAGTTTTGAAATAGATGTCCAAGTTATTTGTACTTTGAAATAATACATTAAACACCCTCAATCGTTCTCACAAAGATAAATAAACTACACTTCTTTGTCTCAAAGAGAGGACAGCAAAGAGAAGCTCTTGGGGAAAGGAAAAAGATTGATATATAAACAATTAACTACATTTACAGTGAAAGCATTATAATATACCTAACTAAAGTGACATGAGAGGACAGAAGACTGAGGTTTCTTGGGAGAATGGGAAAAAAATGGAAGAGTAGGCAACAAATGAGCTAGGCCTCGAAGAATGAATAGGAGTTTGACAGGAAAGGGAGAGGATTCTATCTGGAAGATGTAGACTATTAAGCTAGAAGAGAAATCTTAAAGAATTCCAGAGAGCTTATAAGGCAAACTCCCAAGAGGCTTCTCACTTTTAAATTAGATATTAATAATAGCATAAAAATATTTATTATTTTATCCTTACAAGCATAAAAACAAGTTACCTTCCATTGCCTATCAATGAAAATACTTACTAACTATGAAAAAAATCTTTGCAGGGAGAAAATATGGAGAAAGTAGGCCTTATTAAGGTATCATAAGTCACTGGTGGGACCATGGACAAAAGCTTTGCTATTTTGCTCTTTCAGATACTTCAGACAGAGTAGTCATCGCATGTGTGACCAAAGATGGATAGTTTGGATACAAGCGACTACATACCCATTAGTACAAGTGCTAATAAAGCCGAAGTCTTGAGTAAAATCTCGTATGGGTCAGATAGTTGCACACAGAAAAATGACATTTCATGATTTAAGACTAGAATCCTAAATAAAATGCCCAGGCAGGAGAGAATAAATTGACTACTGCAGATAAAAAGTGCCTCCCTAGAAGCTCTGCTCAACACAGTTTATCTATTGATTGTGGGTCAGTTAAATGATTTCCCTGTGTGAAGCACAATATTATGTTTCCTTGTGTTTTCAATTAAGACTGAGAAAACCACACAGGGCTTCAGAAAACAAGATACTATTAACTTTCCATTGTGCAGAATGATGACTGAGTGCTTGGCACTGTGAATGCTTCTTTGGTTATTCTTCTTGAGCATGGAAGCAATGAAAAGGATGCTAGACTCGAAACTGAGAAACTGGATTCTTATCCCAGGCCTGCCATTGACTTTAGATCACTTTTGCTCTCTATGACTCACTTGTATTATAGCATTCTGCCATGGCACCCATGGCACCCTTTGTGATTATACAGCTTCATCTAGATTAATACCAGGCAATGTTGTGGAAGAGGGGTGGAATCCTTTGTGAGAGGGAACTACAAAGAACAGTGTAACGTCCAGCTGGTGCCAAAAAAAGATTGTGTGACATCTGTGGCCGGGACATGTGAAAACTTTACCTAGGCTGTAAATTAGAGAGCTGGTCAGGGCAGTAAACAATATTGTTCACAAGGCAACATCAGAGAAAATATTTGCAAAAGGTACAACTGATAAAGGATTGATCCAAAATACAAAAACTCAACAATAAGAAAACAAACAACCCAATTAAAAAATGGGCCAAAGACCTTAACAGACACCTCACCAAAGAAGATACACAGATTGCAAGTAAGCATATGAAAAGATGCTCCACATCAACAGGGAAATACAAATTAAAACAATGAGATACCATTATACATCTATTAGAATGGCCAAAATCCAGAATATTGACATCAAATGATGGTGAAGATGTGGGGCAACAGGAACTCTCACTCATTGACAGTGGGAATGCAAAATAGTGCAGCCACTTTGGAAGACAGTTTGGTGGTTTCTTATAAAATTAAACATACTCTTACCATACAACCCAGCTATCCCGCTCCTTGGTATTTTCTCAAAGGACTTGAAAATTTATGCCCACACAAAAAACTATTGCCAAAAATTGGAAGCAACCAAGATGTCTTTCAGTGGGTAAATGGATAAATAAACCAAGGTGTGTCAGACAACAGAATATTATTCAGTGCTAAAAAGAAATGAGCTATCAAGTCATAAAAAGACATGGAAGAACCTCAGTTCTTCCAAGTGAAAGAAGCCAATCTGAAAAGGCTACATACTGTATAATTTCAGTTATATGACATTCTGAAAAGGCAAAACTATGGAGACAATAAAAAAATCAAGGGTGGTGTGGGGAGACGAATAGGCAGAGAACAAAGGATGTTTAGGGCAGTGAAAATACTGTGTGATACCATAATGATCGTACATATGTCCAAACCCACAGAATGTACAACACCAAGAGTGAACTCTCAGGTAAACTATATGGACTTCAGGTGATAATGATGTATCAATGTAGGTTCATCAGTTGTAACAAATGTACCACTCTGGTTGGGGATATTAATGATGAGGGAGTCTATGCATGTGTCGGGGAGGCTAATACATGGGAAATCTCTGTACTTTCCTGTCAATTTTGTTGTGAACCTAGAACTGCTCGAAAAAAATTCTTTTTTTTTTTTTAAAGCAATATCATGTTGAACAACAAGCAAGTAAGAGTAACAGTGGATCAGTAGATGCAAATTGGAGTCAAAAAGGTTGAGCAGTGTTGGGCTTCCATCCAGCTCTGTAATTCTATCTATAGTTATAAAATACATCTTAAGAGACCCCTTAGGTAGTGGGAAATAAGAAAGAACATCATAAAGAACATAAAACTAACGTCTGCACGATGTACTTTTTCTGAGCAGTTTGGTAGGCAACAGAAGCGGGAGGGAGTGTGGCTTAGATAAATGGAGGAAGCTGAAATAATGGTTACCCAGGTCTGGATATTTAATTTGCCAATGCTCTCTTCACCACTGATCACCATGAGCAACTAGCAATGACTCTCTTTCTGTGGTCTCTTTTCAGTTACTCCTTCTTCACTTTACTATTGTGGCTAAAGTGAGCTTATTTAGATCTCTAATTTTTCTGTCACTCTTATTCCTTAGCACATGAGAGAGGGGAAAAAGGTATAGTTTTTCCTTTCTCCCTGCAATGTTTTTAAGATTAAGGAATTCAAGGTGCTTGTCTTCAACATCTTCATAATATATATTCTCCTAGTAAAAAATTATGCTTCTTTCAGTTTGCATATTAACAAATACCAGCCATTTCAAAAAATTGGGTGCTAATATGAATGTAATCAACACTTATATAAATCTTTTTTCTACTGAGTCTCTGAAAGCATTCAAGGTTAACCTTTGATCTTTAGGTATCCAAGTCTAATTTTCACATTTACCAATTATTTCACTTTATTTCAAGAAATGACTATTAAAGGAGCTAGATCACCTAGCTCCCTTACTAAAGGACCTAGTCTGAACATTGATGTGTGTCTTTGAGAAAAACTTAGAGCAGCTTAAGAAACTAGAAAATAAGGAGAGCATACTGAGAAAGGAACGCTCTATAGGAAACAAAACTTGCAACATGCCTAATCAACCAGCATTATCCATATCTAAGCTACACTGCCACAGGCTTTCTGGACGCCCACACACCCACATTTCTCTCTCCCTCACATACACACACACATATGTGATTTTTGTTTGTTTGTTTTTAGCAATTCATAAAATAGCAGTGCCCAGAAA
This sequence comes from Equus caballus, assembly GCF_041296265.1. Taxonomy (NCBI): domain Eukaryota; kingdom Metazoa; phylum Chordata; class Mammalia; order Perissodactyla; family Equidae; genus Equus; species Equus caballus. The sequence continues at coordinate 50,620,500 of NC_091701.1, read as the reverse complement.
GCCTCTTCCAGTGAACATTATGTGTATCATGGTATTGAAGAATGACGTTAAAGTAAGTTTTATTTCTTAAGTACAGGCATTGATTTTTGAGACCCTGGTTTTATGGAGCTGATACAGCATGCAGAATAACCATTTGATATCAAAAAATTTCTAAATTAAAGTCTCATGCTACAGACTTGGGATGCAACTAATTACAGATTTTTTATGTGTGTGAGGAAGATAGACCCTGAGCTAACATCTGTTGCCAATCTTCCTCTTTTCACTTGATGAAGATTCGCCCTGAGCTAACATCTGTGCCCATCTTCCTCTATTTTGTCTGTGGGATGCCGTCAGAGCGTGGCTTGATAAGCGGTGTGTATACGTCTGCGCCCAGGATCCGAACCTGTGAACCCTGGGCCACGGAAGCAGAGTGCACAAACTTAACCACTATGCCACCAGGCCAGCCCCCTGATTTTTTTCTTAAAGAATAGAACCTACTGAGAATAAAGGGCAACAAAAAAAGATTATTTCTCTGAAGAAGGAACTCTAAAAGCAATACAACTCTATGCTAATTCTAGAGGCTGGAGCTAGTCAGTGCACTTGTGTTTGAGTCTCTTCAAGTCAATGTAAATATTCTCTCTTATATTGGTATTTATCTTTAGAAATGACTTGATTCCTCATAAGGGTTACAAGCTCTTTGAAGTAGCACTAATTATTTCCACTCTCAATCATTAATTCAAAAATATTCCTTCACTACCTGCTATATAAGACTTCTAAAGTGTCCCACACATAGTAACTGCTAAAAAAAAAAAAAAGTTTATTGAAGATGTTCCAATGTATCAGAACATTTTAGATGTTTAGATCCTTGCCTTCTAGAGATGGATCTCTTGGCAAATATCAATATCACAGATTCTTCTTTCAGTTATCCAAGAACACTATGGCTCATTATCCCAAGGAGATAAGCAATTGACTGTGAACCATTTGCAGAATCAGTGTAGCACCATGGATGAGTAATAAACCTGAATGAAACAGACTTATGGTTTAAATGTTCCTAGAGAATGTCTCATCAAAGCCAAAGATATTCCTTGATGGAACACTGAAAGCTACCCATGAATCTAATTAACACTTTGTCCTGTGACTCCTCATTGGAGTCTAAACTCCATGAGGGCAGGCACCGAATCTATTCTATTTAGTATTCTATACCTAGTGCTTAGCACAATATGCCTAGCACAGAGTAAGCACTCAATAAATATACGTGAATGAATGAGTCAATAAATATATTGTGTAGCATTAAAATTTATTTAACATGACATGCAACACCCTCCAGGAACAGGCCTCAGCTCATCTCACTTCCTTCCACTTACCCTGAACTTTTTGCTGGTCTCTGGCCATGCAATTCTCTCTTAATATTTCAGACTCTTTGCTCAAACTATTTGAGGCCTGCATTGCAGAGGCGAAGTGGTTAAGACTGTGAGTTCTGGGGTCAAACCACCTAGGTGTTGTCCTTAGCTCTGTCACTTACTTGTTAGGAGGGCTTGAACGAGTTCCTCGCCTTCTTAGTATCTGGGTTTCATCATCCAGAGGGCTGGATGAATGTTTACTGAGCTTTGGGAACAAAGGCTTCCTGTTAAATTTATAGTTAACAGAGTTTCAGTGGTGAGTGGAGATGCAGATGTTGCTGGTATAGGGGATTTGACTGGAGCCACATGGAACCCTTAGAGGTCCTAGCTGGCCAAAGAATTTTAGTTTAAGTTAAATCACTTGACTCAGCATAGTAACAATCTCTTGAGCATATATAGAGAGATTTACAAAAATATTATTAATTAAGGGATCCAGTTAATCAGAGTTTTACAGAATATCCAATTTTCTATTTTCTAGAGCCTCATTAAATGTTGGGTTGGATAACCAGAAAATAAAGTAAATAAACTGAGGATTTAAGGTTTGGGAGTTTATTTTATTCTTTCCTATTTATCTTCTTAAGGTATTATTTTAAAACACAGAAATCACAAACTCTCAATAGAAAGAAAGAGAAAAAGAGAGAATCTATAGTACTGTATAATATTATCTACTGTCTTTCAAAAAAATCATCAATGATAAGGAAATAAATGTAGAAAAATTCACTTATTTTGCCCTATATTTGTCACTCTGCTTCAGATCAGAAAAGAGTTAATAATACTTAAATACTAACATTTATTGAATATTTACAATGTAGTAGATACTGTACTAAGTGTGTGAAATGAGTTATTTAATATGAAAACCCTGTGAGCTGTGTCCCCAATCCACAAAAAAAGGAAACTGAGGCAAAGAGTATTCAAGTCTCTCGTCCAAGGTCAGAAATCAGCAGTGCAGAGTACTGAGCAGAAATGCTGAGAGAGCCTATCAACTGGGATGGCCTGATTAAAGATTTTGTGGTCCTTTCAGCATTTTTGATCATATTCAAGGTAGACCACTGAGTAACTGATGAGATTGCTGTCTGGCCAAACTGACTGAACCCAACTGATTTTAGATGATGTGTGGATTTCTTCGTCATCTACACTCCAAACCAGGTCAACCACATGGTGATCCCACTGATTACCCAGAAACCACTATTGTGGCTAAGGCAAACCTAATAACCTGGAAAACAGTTGATTTGGTTTTTGTGTAACTTGAACTGCCCTCGTGAAATGCAAAGAATGGAACCACTCTACTAAATTCGAACCTTTATAAAATCTTAGCGGTCTTCTCTCCCACTTTCAACTCTCAAGTTCAGTTGAGTGGCATTTTATTCAGTTTCCTGATATCTCACATGTGCAAGCCAGTAAAGTTCACAATTGTTACTCCCCACAGCTGTGGTTTACAGCGTCTCTTCACACACAACATGCTGGCACCAGAGCAAAATTATTAACTTTTATATGCTTCTAACATATGGACCAGACTGTCAGAAGCTGGTCTTGTGTTCTAAAGAGAAAAATACAGTTTCTATTAACATGACCCAAATTCCTAAAAGAAAATTTTAAGTTGTGATCCATCTCTAAGTAGGGAGATTATAATTATAATTATAATTATAATGGCTTTGTTTCTAATTCATTTGATTTGAAGCGCCTGGAGTTATCTTTTACTAAGGGGAGTGGGGGAAATGACCTGAAAGCCCCAATATAAAGAGATTGTATAGTGGGATGAATTAATAAACTGTAAATGGCCTTGAGACTTTTTCTCCAATATGAGCTACGAAATAAAAGCAAAGAATCTTTCATCTTAAATGGGAACATATTTCTTTCCCATGAATGAGTATGATGCTGTCTGAGAGAAGCAGAATTTATTTTTCTTGCATTTCTGACCATTCAAAAAATCAAAGTTGTCATATTTTCCATACTTGACATGATCATTAAATAAATAAAACTAAATGGCTCTAAATTGAACTGCCACTTAAAAACAAAATGTACATTCACTGTCACATTTAGGAGCCATGAAAGACTAAACTGTGTTGGGGAAAGACGATCTGATTTGCAAAAGATATTAACTATCCCAATATTAGAGTCATCATCAAACTCATCATTGAAGCTTATTTTAGTTTTTCTTTTTCAAGGACATAGCAACAATAGGGTCCCTAGAGCTGGGAAATCATGAGGGACTATTGGAAATGAATTTAAGATCCACACTGAAAGGTTGCCCTGGAAACAAAGACTTGGGGAAAAAGTTCTCTGATCAGCACTGCCTCAGTGGGTCCCACCTGACTCTTGACTCTCAAGATGCTTTTTGTGAAAGCATCTTACTGGTTTCAGAAGCCCTAAACATAAGAGCAATCTCTTGGTATTTCTGCAGTAAAGATACCCACTAGATTTTCATAATCAGTTTTCCCCATACTTTTTGACCCTAGAACTCTCTTATTCACCTCATACCTCTTCACATCCCACAAACCTAGTATTTCATGAAACACACTCTGGAAAACACTACTCTTGATACTGATAATATGGGACCTTTCTATCTCTGCAAAGAGAGTCAGAAGAACTTTTAAAAAGCTTGTGCTAGAACTCTGCAAATCCAGAACAGTGACTTCTCTCACACACTGGGTAAAAGTCTGAAGTCAAGTCTACATGCAATAAAATACTATTTTATGAAGAAACAAGAATTTATTTTCTTTAGGAGGACCAGCAAGAAGAGCTCTTTCACATTTCTGCACTTCTCTTTGAGAGCAGGAATGAGGCCCTTCTGTGGCCAGGGCAGTGATTCTCTATAGCCATGCTATTCAATATGGTGCCTCCTGAGCACATGAAATGTTACCTAGTCCAAATTAAGACATGCCATAAGTATAAAATATACACCAGATTTTGGAGACTTAGTACAAGAAAAAGTTAAAATAAGTAAAATGAGATAAAAATTATCTCATTAATGATTTTATAGTGATTATATGTTGAATAATATTTTTGATATATTGAGTAAAGATATATTATTAAAATTAATTTCACCTATACTATAGACAAAATGTTACCCAGCCCCTCAAATTCATATGTTAAATCCTAACCCCCAATGTAATGGTATTTGGTGGTGGGGCCTTTGGGAGGTGATTTGGAGCCCTCACTAACGGGGTCAGTGCCCTTACAAAACAGGCACCGGAGAGCTCCCTTGTCCTTTCCACCATGTGAAGACAGTGAAAAGATGACCATCTGTGAAATAGGAACTGGGCTCTCACCAGACACCAAATCTGCCAGTGCCTTGAGCTTGGACTTTCCAGCCTCCAGAACTGTGAGAAATAAATTTCTGTTGTTTATAAGCCACTCAGTCTGTGGTATTTTGTTATAGCAGTCTGAATGGACTAAGACAGCCTGCTTCTTTTTATTTTTTTAAATGTGGCTAATAGAACATTTTGCATCACACTGGACAGCATGGTTCTATAGACCAATGGACAAAAGAGAGCCCAGCGAAGCCTGTCAAACCACAGCACTCTAGACCAAAGGTTTGGGCTAGAGATTATTAGGGGTTGGTCTGTTTGACCTTAAGGTTCCTTCTAACCCAGGGGCTCTTCTCCATGCAAATCCCTCACTTAGAAGATTGGAAACTGGTTCAGAGAATTGAATTAAACTTGCCAGTTGCAAAGTACCAATCCAGGTCCATCTCAGCCTGTCTCCTGAATTACAGTCCAGGGCTCTTTATTCCACTGCAGCTGATGGAGTAGAAGAAATTGCAGGTAGAACTTTAAAAAGGAAAGAAAAATATAAGCTGCTTACATTTGAACAAGAAGAAAACAGCACTTGGAGAATAAAAATTCAAAACCTAAGGTATTCAGGGATAGGAAAAAAAAACAAATAAGAATGTCAAGAGATGTTCCCTTACCCCCACAACTGCATCACACACACACATTTTGTCCTCAACAAGCCTAACAAAGAAAATCAAAGATTCTTCTAGACAAGGGCTGAAAAACATTCACAAAGGGAGAGGCAGGAAGGTAGGAAGTTTCTCCTGGGGCTGTGCAGCTGTTGTCAGGACCCTCAACCCCCTCCTCCAGCCTGTCAAAGGGCAGAAGAGGATGCCATCCCTCAGGGAACCTCAAAGAGGCAGAGAGGCCTCTCAACTGGTCCTCCTGACCAGCTGTGGCAGTAACGCAAGACAGCATGGCCACACATGCACCCGGAGCCCCCAGGGTGGCCACAGTTGTGAGCAAGTGCGTGGATCTTGTGCTTCCTGGCACAGTCTGTACTTTAATCATATGTGTGCTATTTGCTTCTGGGAAAGCCCCAACCCTGCCCACTACACCCCAGGAAGGGGTCTGACAATCAATTTCAGATGACACATGTAACTGCAATTACATCTGTGCTTCTCTGGCACCTGAGTCCTAATAGGGCTTCACCGTTGTTCCTCTAGATTCAGAATATTGAGTTCTAAACGGAGCTTCTTCTCTCTGAATTTCACAACTTGTTAAAATAATCTCAGACCCTGACGGGCTTCCACTTAGCACCGTAAATCATAGGATGATCCACATTTCTGATGTGCTTCAAGTGCTTTCAGGACTGCCAGGAAATTCCCTTCACAGATCGCACTCTCTGCCTGGACAGACTCTACTGAACACCTATGTGCCAGTACCTAGGTCTCTAGGAGCTGGAAAGAAAAGCCAACTAAATGGACAAAATCATATCCTCATGGAACTTACAATCTAATGGTGCCACCCAACCAGACTGAAAACTTCCTGGAGGAGGTGATGCTAGGGCTGAGTTCTGGAGGGAAAAAATGGATTAAAAGGCAAAGGAGGGGCCGGCCCGGTGGTGCAGTGGTTAAGTGCGCACGTTCCACTTCGGCGGCCCAGGGTTCGCCCCGTGCGATCCCGGGTGTAGACATGGCACTGCTTGGCAAGCTATGCTGTGGAAGGCGTCCCACATATAAAGTAGAGGAAGATGGGCATGGATGTTGGCTCAGGGCCAGTCTTCCTCAGCAAAAAGAGGAGGATTGATGCAGATGTCAGCTCAGGGCTGATCTTCCTCAAAAAAAAAAAAAGGCAGAGGAGAGGAGAGGCAGGGATGGAGGATGTGGTGATGAGGGTAGGGGACAGTAGTAACTCCAGAAAGCAGAATTAGCATGGATAATGGAATGGAGCTGTAAAGTATTACAAACAGTCCTAACTGGATGTTCTGTATATAAATGAAAAATAAGACATGGTCCCTGTTCTCATGGAGTTTACAATCTTGTCAGGTAGACAAGATGGTTGCATGAGACAGAACTGCACAGCTGGGTAGAAAAAAGTACTCAACTGCACAGCTCTGATTGTTGGAGATGAGGAACCCATGTAATTAACATTTCCTATTTCCATTATTCATGAGTGAAGTCATTTGCCCTATTCCGGAGACAAGACTCTGTTTCTCCCCTACTCCAGGCAGTGCTGAGGGGAATCACCAGCTAGTGATGGAAACTGCCAGCTTCCCAGGGTCACAATTGCAGAAAAGTTTGTAGTTCTTTGCTTGTGCATGAAATCAGCATATTGAGGTATCTTAGTTCATGGGGGATAAGCAAGAATCAGTTCCACTTTTTCCTGTAACATCTCCTACTCATGCTGATCTATCTTTCAGTGAGGATGGCAGCTCCCTTAACCATATTTTCACCCCATTTCATAGATTTTCAGATAATTTTGTTATTAAAGATTGCGTTGGTTTTAAAGGTTCACTCGTATTTATTTATTTATTTATTTATTTTAAGATTTTATTTTTTCCTTTTTATCCCCAAAGCCCCCCGGTACATAGTTGTATATTCTTCGTTGTGGGTTCTTCTAGTTGTGGCATGTGGGACGCTGCCTCAGCGTGGTCTGATGAGCAGTGCCATGTCCGTGCCCAGGATTCGAACTAACGAAACACTGGGCCGCCTGCAGCAGAGCGCGCAAACTTAACCACTCGGCCACGGGGCCAGCCCCAATTCGTATTTATTTTTAACCTTCAATATCATGTCAATTCAAAGCTCTTTTTTCCCTTCTCCCTTTCCCTCCAGGCTGAATTAATGACTTCCATGGCTTGGCGGAGTCTTCTTTTACATACCTCCTCTCTAGGCTAGCTCCTCTGGTGTAGGAGGAAGGAAGAAGGAAAGGAGACAGGGCAGAGCCCTCTTTTCCTCACTGGGTAAGGCGGCAAACTCTCTTTGGCTGGTAACAATGGTCTCTGGGCTTTATGGGGAAAGGTGATAGCCCACATCTGCCCCATAGGTAAGGGGACTCATATTGAAAAGCTCCCTCAGCTCTTAGTGATCTGTTATAGACTCAGTAGTACCTGCTAAAAATTAACATGTTTAAGTTCTAACCCCCAGTACCTCAGAATGTGACTGAATTTGGAGATATGACCCTTAAAAGGTGATTATGGTCAAATGAGGTCATACGAGTGGGCCCTAATCCAATATGACTGGTGTCCCTATAAGAAGAGGTGATCAGGATACAGATAATATACACACAGACCAAAGGGCAACCATGTGAGGAAACTGAGAAGGTAGCCATCTGGAAGCCAAGGAGAGAGGCCTCAGAAGAAATCAAACCTGCTAATACCTTGATCTTGGACGACTAGCCTCCAGAAGTGTGAGAAAATAAATTTCTCTTGTTTAAGCCACTTGTTATGGCAGCCCTAGCAAACTAATACAGAGCCTTAGATTGGGAATCAAGACTTGGAATTTAGCTTTAGTTTATACACTGCAAGCGTTACTGAGTTATTTAACAAATATTTATTGAGGACTTACTATGCACTGGGCACTGCTCTGGGTCCCAGAAATACTGTCATAAGTAAACAGGAACAATTAGGGCTCTGCTCTCAAGGAGCTTACAGGCTAGCATGTGAGGTAGGGGGAGGGGAGAAGGAATGGAGATAGACAGGATAATGTCAGCTCCTGATGGAGCGAGTTAAACAGGGTGATGTAATACAGTGAGTGGTGAAGTGTGGGGCTACTTTCTATTGGGGGGACAGAGAAGGACTCTCTTTGGAGGTGACATTTAAACTGGATTCTGGATCACAAGATGGAGACAGCCCTGTAAAGATATGGGGAAAGAATGCTTCAGGCAGAGTGAGCAGCTGGTGCAGAGTCAGAAAAAGGCTTGGAATATCTGAGGAACAGAATAAAGACAGAAAGTGAAGGGTAAAGTTTAAGAAGATGGGGACAGAGGCAGTCAGGGACAGGTCATGCAAGACTTTGTAGAAAAAGAAAGGAGTTTAGATTTTATTCTAGGTGTGATGAATGGCCATTGGAGGCTTTAAGCAGGGGTGTGACATGATCGGATTTACATTTTTACAACGACTGCAGTTTAGGTGTTAGGCTGTGTGAGGAAAGAGTAGAAACAGTCTACTTAGGATGTCAGGTGAGAGATGCTGTAGATGCATCACCCTGCTCTCTGCCTTCATCTTCACATGGCGTTCTCACTGTCTGTGTCTTTGTGTCCAAATTTCCCTCTTTTATAAGCACACCAGTCGTACTGGATTACTTGATGACTTCATTTTACCTTGATTACCTCTGTAAAGAACTATTTCCAAATAAGGTCACATTTTGAGAAACTGGAGGTTAGGACTTCAACGTATCTTTTTTGGGGGGTGACACAATTCAACACATAAGAAGGAGTCAAAAAGATGGAAGATGCTATGTTGATATGAATGATCACATTAAGAGGAATAAACAGATGTTGCAGAAGAGAGGAGGAATAACTGCAGGATCAAAGACCTCATGAAGGTGGGAGGGGAAGGAATGAAGGAGATAAGTGGAGAGCTGGCCTTTCCTAAGAGGAGGAATAGTATAGTAATTTAGATTAGAAGGAAGACAGAAAATGGGAACAGATGCAGGTGGATGGGTAGATTTGGTTCATCCATCTATTTATTTATTCAGGAAATATATATTGAGTGCCTACTATATGCCAGGTATTATTGAAGGCTTTGAGGATACAGGAATAGACAAACCACAAAAATCCCTGATGTCTTGGAACTTACATTATAGTCGAGGGAGACAGACAATAAACAAAAATATAAGTAAAGAGTACACAGAATGTAAGGTCATGATAAGTACTAAGGAGAAAAATAAAACAGGAAATGGGAATATCAAATATTGAGCAGGTTGAAATTTTAACTAGAATAGCCAGGAAAAGTAGATTTTGAGAAAAGACCTGAAGAAAGTGAAGAAGCTAGCCACGGGTATGTCTTGGGGAAAAATGTTCCAGATAGAGGGAATAGTAAGTGCAAGGACACCTACATAAAACCTATAGCTAACATCATACTTAATGGTGAAAGACTAAATGCTTTTCCCCCAAGAGCAGGAACAAAGCAAGAATGTCTCCTCTCACCACTTCTATTCAACATTATACTGGAAGTCCGAGCCAGTGCAATAAGGTAAGAAAAAGAAATAAATGGCATAAGATTGGAAAGAAAAACAAAAGGATTATTTACAGATGACATGCCTGTCTATGTAGAAAATCCCTAAAAATCTACAAAAACTAAAACAACCCAAAACTCCTAGAATTAACAAGTGAGTTTAGCAATGTTGTGAGAGACAAGGTCAATTCACAAAAATCAATAGTATTTCTATATACTAGTATTGAATAATTGAAAACCAACATAAAAAAATTTATATTAGTTCCAAAAATTGAAACACTTAGGTTTAAATCCAACACAACATGTACAGGCTCTGTATGCTAAAATCAAAATACTGATTAAAGAAATAGAAGAAGATCCAAATAAGCAGGCATACTGTGTTAGTGGTTTGAAAGATTCAACATAGTAAAGATATCAATTCTTCCCAAATTGATCTATAGATATCATGCAATTCCAATCAAAATCCCAGCAGGATTTTTTATAGATATAGCCAAGCTGCTTTTAAAATTTATATGGAAAGGCAAAGGAACTGAAATAGCCACAACAATTGTGAAAAAGAAGAATTAAGTTGGGGGAATCACACTACTTGATTTTAAAACTTACTATAAAGCTACAATAGTCAAGGCAGTGTGGTATTGGGGAAGAGTTAAATACACAGATCAATGAAACAGACCAATACAAATATCACCAATTGATTTTTGAAAAATGCTAAAGCAATTCAATGGAGAAGGGACAGTCTTTTTAATAAATGATTTAGGAACAACTGGACATACTCATGAAAAAAAACTGAACCTCACACCTTACACAAAAATTAACTCAAAATGGATGCTAGATCTGAATGTAGAATGTAAAAGTATTTATTGACCATCTATTCACACAGCTCCACAGACTCTTTGGGTGCATGCTGGTTCTCCCTAGTCAGTCTTCAACACCCTTGCTCAAGTTTTCCTTTCTCACTCTGAAGCTGTTCTCCAGGAGCCCACCCTGACCACCCACAGTGTTTCAGATCGGCATCAGGAGCCCACCCTCAGCTCAGCAGCCAGCCATCATTTATCCATCTTGTCCCCTGCCCCGTTTGCCCAGGGTCCTTTCATCAAGTCCTATTCACTTAATCATCCCACTTCCACCTCCCTCTCCTTTCCAGTGCTGTAGACACTGGCTTAGAACTGGCCCCATTACTCCTAGACTGCTCAATTTTCTCCAGTCTCGTATTTAAAAAAAAAAAAATCTCGACCAAGAGGACTTGCTTAGTTAAAAGAAGTCTTCCCCTATGTTGGCCCATGATCTGTCCATGACTTTTCCTTCTATTTTTACTGGTATAGACATAGTGCTTATATTGCTGCCAATTATTGATTTACATGCCTGTTCAGAATTTACATTTCTTGTGCATCCTTTTTATTTTTACAAGTTGGCACTATCTGTCCTTGACTATTCTGGCTGGATTTTCTTTTATTCCGTCTAGAAAGCATCTATGCATAGCACTATATCTAGACAGATGCTGAATATAGAATTATCTATTGACTGAAATATACTCTCAAAGTACATAGAAAGCAGCAGGCCTGTGTGTGAGGAAGAACTCACTCCCCAGGGCTCCCTGATGGGGTTGGCTCGTTAGACCCTCCATTTTAGGAGGAACTGAGCACTGTCCCTGTCTGTGACCCTGGAACTTTGTCACTTAGAGGCAGTTCATGCTACCAGACCCATTTGCTGAACTGCCAGGATGGAGAGGCAGCCTTAAGTAGAAAATGAAAACTCTTGAGAGATGGTTACCTAAAGGTATCCTCTTAAGAGCTTAATGCTGAACTCGAGAGGTCCAGAATCAGGAACAGACAATTAACAGCAAATATTTTAGCAGTGAAGGCATTATAGTGCTTTTCAGATATAATGTGGGGGCTCCTCTTGGCCCCCTCCCCATCCAAATAAAAAGAGGAGCCAGTGGAAGTCAAGATAGAGAGACTTGACTGTTGGTTTTCACTCCACTTCAAATTCCAAGGGAGAGACCTGAGACTTCTCGGACAGAAGGCAACAATGGAGACAAAACTCAGTTCTAGATTCTGAAGCAAATCCAGACTTAGGGGCTCAGAGAACGTTCTCTCTGGTGCTACTCTTGTTTTTTCTAGTTTCTCCCAAGTTCCTAACTCCTTTAAAACCCCAAACTACTATTTGGAAATCAGAATTCATATTTAAAGACAGAAATGGATTTTTCAAGTTTCTTTTGAAACCTCCTCTTCTCTTTCCTCCCCTGAGTCTTTTGAACTTTTCTCTAGTTTACTGGTAGCAAGTAGAACATTCCCCAAACAGGAAAACATGCAATGAAACCTTGTTGTAACGTCCATCCTTTTAATATTTTTCTACCTAGATCATTCAGTTTGACAAGTCCCAGCTGAAGGGTTAGAATGTAGTGTTGCTGCCACATCAAATTTTCACACAAAAAATCTTCAGAGAACTTATCAACAGGCAGGATTACAAAGAAAAGAAAAGAGATGTCTAAAGTGGCCCATCTACAGGCAAAGGAGTGGTACCATAAGCATGAAAGGGGAACAGAGAGAATGTGCATTGACTGCGGCTGCCTCTGTTTACCCGATTGTCACTGACTATCTTGGAATGAGTGTGTGCCCCTCAGGCCTAGGCATCTCTACCACCAGATGCAGCTGTGTACCAGCAGAAGGTAAGGGGGCTGCAGAAACCTGGGAGGAACCCTATCACCTGATGACCCTGGGCCTCATGATTCCAATCCCTAGGTTTTTTAACATTTTCAGTATTTTGGGATGTACAACATGAACAGGAAGGTGGGTACAAGAAACAGGAAAACGTCAACTGGATTACTCTAATTTTATATTATGGTTTTATACAAACACACATACAGGTTAATTTTCTCAACCCTGCTAAGAGATTAAACCAAGGGCCAATAGTTCTGTTTGCTATCTGCTAGTGAAGGGATTGTTACCTGCCCAGCAGCCCAGAGAGGAGGCTGACTTAAAAGGACAGGAATGTCAGCTGGAAGCTCTCTGACGCCTGCTTTTGAAAGCAAAGGACAGCAGCAGTCTAGCTACAAGGAAACTTCAACTTAATGGACAGAAAATCTTAGATAAAGAAATTAAAGTTTTTCTTTGCATTTTAAGACATCTCTCTTTTTTGGAAAATAAAAGTATTATTGTGAAATAGAATGCACGTACAGAAATGTGTACAAAACATGAATGTAGAGCATAATAAATATTATAAAGCAAACATCCATGTACCACCACCAAGACCAGAAGCCAGAGCACTGCCAACATCCCATAGGGGTCTCTCTTCTCAAAAGTGAGGAGTCCAACACTGGACTTCTTTTTTAAATTTGGGGCTAACAGCCTCGTAGACTTACCAACTTTGACCTTTTTCTTTCCTCCCTGTAGTTCATCCTCCAAAAGAGGTTTGTAAAGTAATTGCTCACAATATCTATGCTCACTGAACTAGTGCTCGATTTAATTTTAATAAAACAATTATTTAAGGATTTGATGCAGGACAAAATAAAAATAAAAATGACAAAAAAAAAAAAAAGGGTTTCTCACACACTGAAAATATCAGCATATCCTTTTCCAAAACGCTAGGATGTGTGAGACGTTGCTTCCAGCCAGAATGCTGAGATGCACAGGCACATCTCCCTTTGTCAGGGGCACATGCCTGAAACAAGCATTTGCAGTTTCAGCAAAAACAGCACCACCTACTTCTATTCAGTAAGGTTTTCCCACCTTCAAAGGCTGTAACATAATAAAACCTAACATATAGAATGTGAAGTTTTTAAAATTTAGAAGCTTAATTAATATTCTGCACTTCAGCATAGGATGTACAATCTCTTTAGAATTGAGGTTTGAGGGCAAATATTGTCATAAGGAGATAAATTAGCGCCAATTCTAGACAGAAAGTGAAAGTAAAAGGAAGTTCCACTTGCTTTAGGGCAAAGGCATATTATCCTTATCTTTATATCCCCTCTGCTGCGTAACCAGTGCCTTATTATTAGAAGCTATTTATAGATGTTTATTGATTAAAGGCATTTTTACATGAATAATTTCAGAAAAAGAAAATAGAATCATGCTTATTAGTTTTGATGTGTGTTCGTGGCTTCTTAATTATACTCAAAATGTGGAGAAAATTAAGCTTAGGATTTCAAAAACTATTATTCATAATAGACTCAGGAATGCAAGGAAGCTGTGAGAAAAACACATTTTTTTCTAGTCTTATTTTTCACTTTTGTTTCCTCCAGGTAGTGTGGAGCCCAGTTTCAGGGCAAGAATCAGAAAGAGTTACAAGACAGGAGAAAACTCAAAAAAAAAAAAAAAAAAGAAGCGAGGCTGTCTCTTTGTTCCCGTTCCTCCCTAGATTAGGCGATCAAGGGCAAACAGAAGGCTGGCTGCAGAGCCTGACTTCTTGCACAGTGCCACCTAGTGGCCCAGGATCTGAAATGGTTTTTATTTTGCCAAAGGTTGAAAAATTGGAAATTCCAAAGTTGTGAACAGATTTGATAAGTCGTTACTCATATTTATGGGAGAGTGTAAATACCAGCTGACAAGCCATTTGGATAGATTTCATTTCAAAGAGTGTGTCTCCTATCAATAATGGCCATGTCTTCACTTCTACACACAAGTCGCCCGACTAGTCTACACCTGAGTGGTGAGGCAGCATCCTCTCTGCCCACACCTGCCCACGCTTTCCCAGGAGTCGATAATAAATCAAATCTTGGCTGTGCCCAAAGGAAGTCTGGAAAGGAAGCTGGAGGTCAGCCTTCTGATGGGCAACCTACTATTTTTGTTTAAAGGAGCATGTTTAAAGAAAGTTAAGAACCTGGTCTTAACTTGCCTTCCAAGTTAAAATGAAGCTAAGGTTGTAGATTGTGGCTTTTTTCTTGGCCAAGCTTTTCATTCCTCTGCATGTTGCTAAAAATCAGACCTGGCAGGCACTCTCTTTTAGCATGCGAAGGCCCCACGCTAGACATCGGTGCCAATAATTTCAAGAGGGACGTGGCAAGAAAGAAAAGGAAATTACGAACAATGATAAAGAGGTTTCCCGCCTCCTTTCTTAAAAGCATACCCACAGCTGTTTCCAGACATTGCTCAAAAACATAAAGCCCTTGAGAGGAAAGCTGTGAGAAGACCAAGTTGTCTGCCTGGCCAAAGGCAGCAGAATCTCAGGTAATTCAAGAGTTGACTCAATTAGAACCCATCTGGCAAAACAGCAAAGATCAGGAAGTTCCATTTTTTGGCTGTAGTTTCCGGCTTCCTGGAACGAAAACTGACTGAGCAACTAAAGAGAAGTTGAATTTAAGTAGGCCAAGGCCATGTATGTAGGCCAATGATGGACCTGTTCCAAGTTGGTTAGGAGAGTGGCAGGGTAGGTCAACAAGTGGGTGGGAAAGTTGGACCAGGTGACTTCAAGATTGGATGACCTTTGATTCACTACACTCCCTTCACTTGGAATCATACATGAATAGAAATAATCTTCCCAATAGTTCTAGGTAAACTGAGACCACCCTAGAGTGTTTAGCATGAATTGATAACACATGGTTTTATAAATGAAAGAATGAAAAGAGGCAGACAGAGAAAATGAGAAGTCTAAGAGCTGATGTTATGCAAAGTGTGTATGTGCATGTGTTTATACACGTGTGTGTGTGTATACTCTGGTGCTGTGCAATTAAATTGCAAAAGAAACAATCACTTTCCTTTTCTTGAACTTAGTCAGATAGATCTCTACTCCTGCTTAAAATTCAAAATGTTAGCAATGCAGCCCTGGTAATACTGAGACACTAACCAGAAAACCCCAGCAAGGCATGTAGAAGCACGAGGCCCAGGGCTGTCAGGGGGTTCCAAGTACCTGTTTTGGTCAAAGGGATTGAGAAGAGTTGCTGAAGCAACTTGTTTTTCGACGTTCTCAGGACTACAACCACATCGGCAGGGAGAGTGTCTCTGTTTTTCTCAAGAACCCCAGAAGCATCATATAATACCTGCAACACGAATATCAAATCGCAAATTAGCCAATACTGTCCATTGTTGGTGACACTGGCAGGTTGTCTGAGGTCAGTCATTAATCGAACTCCATATAGAATTCATCTTGACACAGCCATGCTTTTAAATCCAGACCACCAGATAAGGGGAAAAAATTGTAACTTTTGACAGGCCAGTTTATTTTAACTTCTTGTTCAGTTGAAGAAAAGAGTCATAGCAAAGCTATATCACATCAGAATAATTATGGAAATATACTGGACTCTCACTGTATGTGAAGCATCCATCCTATAAGGTAAATACTATTATCATCTCCATGTTACTGCTGCGTAAACAGACCTTAGAGAAAGGCTGAGTCCCTTGGTCACACATTTCACAAGTGGTAGGCATACATCAAAACCCAGGCAGTTTGGCTCCATGCTCATAACCACTGTTCTCTCACTGCTTCCCAAGGTACTCATGGGACCTGAGTGAGTATTCAGAGATGCTGAGCGAGAAGTTCTCAGAACAGAGGGGTCAGAGAAATTTTAAGGAACACTCCAGAGAAATAAGATTAAGTGGCAAATGAATTCAGTAAAAGACACAGAGCCCAGAAAGAAAAGGATCCTTTTTTCCATTAAAATCAAGAAAGGGGAAGAGGGAGAAAGAAGGAAGAAGAAGGGTGAGTAGGAAATAGGTATAAAAGGACAGAGAGATGGAAAGAGAGGTGAGAGGAAGAGGACGACAGGAATGGGAGGCAGAAGAGAAGAATGGGGGCAGGGATCAGGGAGATTCGATCCAGTTGACATGTAGAGGAGATTACTATGCAGTCAGACATCAATGCTAAGGCAAATGAAGTATTTAAGGGTAAAAACTGGATTGCAACTTCTAACAAAGATCCAAAATAGATACCAGACACTATGTGGAGACAAAACCAATCCCCTTTTACTTGTATTAAAACTGCCTTTTAACCAACCTCCAGTCAAGCAAAATTAATTTCAATGTCATAATATGAACGTGAAAAATAATTCTGATAAGTCTTAAATCAACAAAATAATCCAAAATGCCTTTTATTGAACTCCCATCCATTTTCTGGACCGAGGACTTTAGCAGACCCCACCGGAACCAACTAGCCATAATTCAAATGG
Source organism: Equus caballus (assembly GCF_041296265.1). Lineage (NCBI taxonomy): Eukaryota > Metazoa > Chordata > Mammalia > Perissodactyla > Equidae > Equus > Equus caballus. The sequence continues at coordinate 50,603,634 of NC_091701.1, read as the reverse complement.
CACCTTTGACAGTTACTCAAGCAATGAGTTGTTGGCTACAGAACTAGAGAATTTCCGGAATCAGTCATTAATCTGCTTCAGGAACTTGAAATTGAGACTGAGGCATAATATATGAAAAGTGGAAATTTCAGTTAATGTTGTAAAAGCTTAACATCTGCATAATGAAGTGAAATTTTTTTCCCTTTTCATCTAGACATTTTTGGTGCCCTGTAGACATATACTTAAAGTGCTAAAAATTAAGCCCCACTGTGATATTAACCCTTCTCCATTACCTACACATTTCCAAATGACTTTCAAATGTGAACATTCACTGCTAAACACTGCAAACGCTATAATACGTTTTCTCTCTGGAGAGCTGTCACATCTAGGCCAAATCTCAGGTGAGAAGCAGATGGCAGCTCTGCGGGCCACCCCAGTGAGAAATTGCTTCTTTGCCAGGGGCAACTTTCTGTGAACAGCACCACTGAGAAAGTTTGGGAATTATGATTAGGTGTTCAAGAAGAATTAAAAGGAGAAAGAAATCTGCATGCAATTTCGTCAGCAGCACAGACAGGGTAATATGGACACTTACCTCCTGTCAAATTCAGGTTTAATAACTTACGCTTGCCTCACCTTTCCAGCATAGTGATGAATGCCAAAGCACAGCTCCACTCCTTTGGGCCTCCAAAAGTATTTGCATCGTAGATTATCTTCAAATTTATCTGTGTGGATTTTCATGTTTAAAAGTTACAATGTGAATTGTTTGCCCCTTCAAACAAAAATGTGCTCCTCTAGCCATGAGTGACCCAAAATAAGGGATTTCAGGGGAGCCTGATATTACCATCGTATGTACAATGGTGGAGAAAGATCCCCTGTAAGATGGGCATTTACAATCAAGTCCTTGTTTAATTGTTTCATATTGTTTTTAGTGTCAGGCTGTACCCTAAGATTTCATTCTCTGTTCTCTCTAAGAACCCCTAGCATGGACATTGATGACACCAGAAGTTCAGCCAATTAGCTTTATAACTACGAAGATACAGAAGGCAAAAAACTCTAGTTTAAACTCATCTTGGCAACCTGTGACAATTTTATAGATAAAAGGAACCACTGAGGGTGACAATCTCAACTTCTAGAAGTGAATCTATCCCACAAATCAATTTCCCATCTGGGAAAAAGGCTCAAAACTTTCTGTTCCTCCCTCAACAAACAATTTTGCTATTGTTGTGATTGAGAGCCTAGTCTGTGTGAGGAACTGTGCTAAGCACCTAAGGGATGCAAGGATTGGGGCTTTGTTGCCCCAAGCATTTCACAATCTAAGTAAAGGACAGGATCATGTGCAACACTGAGGATTTGAGAAGAAGGAGGTCAAGAAAAACAGGGGTAAAACATAAAGGGCCTTTAATGCCAGGAGGAGGTGTTTAATTGTCATCCCATGGATACCAGAAGAATGAAAAGGTAGCTTTAGAAAGACTAAATTAGCTGGGCTGTCTATGGCAGAGGGGAGGAGTACGAGCCTGGAAGCCAGAAGACCAGAAGGGGCTTTTATACAAACTTGGACTAGAGGTTGACGGGGATCCAGGAAGAGATATGAGAGAAGAGTACGAAAAAGAGAGGAAGCAAGTATTGGTTACGGGAAGTAAAGGAGAATAAGGCGTAAAAATGATATTGATATAGGGTAATGGTATTTCTGTTTGCAGAAATTGAAAGTAAAGAGGGTTTGAGAGATGGTGATAGGTTTGCTTTAAGACACAAATTCTATCAGGACATTTGCTGAACATTTCAATTCACTAAAAGCAGGATCTATACTTTTATAACCCACTGGGTGGCCAAAACACACAGGATAGATTCATTAAACCAAACTCATTTGATGACATGAGGCAAGTTCTCTTCTGAGCGTCTATGCCTTTTCCAAAAGGTACCCACCAACTAGCGTCTGATCAGTTGCTCGGGGAAACCGACTTTCCTCATCTAAAAGTGCAAGCAGTCCCAGGGGTTTCTGGAGGAACATATCCAAGAGTGGGCGATTGTCCTCATACTCCACGGGTGTAGCGTCAATGCCCTCATTCTTATATTCCATCTGGAAGGAAATGGATTGTGAATCTCTCCAGCCCAAAACTGACCTAGGTACCACCAGGCTGCTTCAGCACGCACTTTCTGTGTCAGGCCACACTGAATGGATGTGGAAAACAGGGTCTGTTTAACGTTAGTAGGAAAGGACTCTTCTGCATATAACACTGTTGAAGCTTTGGTTTTAAGTCTGACCTACGGGTGGCCTGTGGCAGGCAGCAGAAGCTTGCAAAAGAAGGGATGGCTCTCTGTCTCCCAAACACGAACTTGGTAACTCATAATTTAGAAACTGATGTAGAAAGGAAGAGAAGTTGAAACAAATTTATTTTGGTGACAAGTATGGTTTAAACCAGGACTAAAGTAAACTTCTATCTTTTGCAAAGGGTTCTGCAAGGGAATCATCTCAGACTAAAAAACTAGAAAAATTCCAGATTTCCCAGGGAAATAAATGGAAGGAACCCAGACTGAAACAAAGTCGAGTTTTGCGCAGGATGAGCAGAGAGAGGAATGTGATACAGATTTATCCACCTTCAGTGACAAAAATCAATACTGGTATTTTTACTCCATGTCTTGTGTTTACCTAATCACAGTATAGTTTGTGTGTGCGTCCTCACTCCTGCATTAAAACAAGAGGCTTGGTCAGAATGTTTCAGTATTGCAACTACTTCATACAGAAGAGTCTTGGAGTTGGGGTAGGGGGTGGGGTGGAGGAGAAGGGCCACTAGCCTTTGGGTCCACTAGCTTCACACCTTGTTTTATTGACCTTTAAACTCATAGGGGAAAGATTTCCATTTCAGAAAACTGCGAACAAATCTTACTCCTCCCTGGAGACACTCTAGTTCCTGCGGGATCTGGTATGCAGAAGACAGGGGTTGGGGATGGCCAGTTTGGGAGTTAAGTAGCCAGTGTTGAGAACCACTGCCCAAAACAGTAAGAACCCATATCCTGAATTCAAGATCATCTTGTGTCATTTTAGACACAATCATAGATATTTTTAGTTAAATAAAGTAGAAGAGAATACAGCATTTGGGGAAATACACATGAAACAGTTTGGAAGCAATATTAAAATAATTGGCTTGTCACCAGCTCCACTCAAGTGAGGAAATGTACCTTTCTGCAGAAATCAAGACCTCTTTTTTTCAGACTAAATTTAGACTTTATTTATTTTGACAAGACTGCCTCACCAGTGGTTTTTTTCCTTAGAGCCTTTTACTTGTTTGTCTGACTAACAGGGTTTTTGCTTTAAATTGGGGCAGCACAGAGACACCTTCCCCCATCAGCTTTAGTGACTTCAGAGTTCATTATTACCTGTTCAAGAGCAAAAACATGCTGATTGAAATAGTACTGGATTTGCTCATTGGCGATGTTTATGCAGAGCTGCTCAAATGAATTTCTCTGAAAGTTCTCGAACCCAAAAATATCCAAGATCCCCACATTCAAACCATCCTCTGCACTACTGCATGAGAGAGAAGAACAAAACCCTTTAGGGGAGGAAACATCCAGCTCAGAACAATGAGAATACATGTGCCTGAGGGCTCATCAATACATGTACTCGCTCATGGAAAGCAGCCTCCTGCCGCCTCTAAAGGAAGAAACAGTTTATGTCTTAAACCATTTGTTCCTTCAGTCTTCAACAGCATTTCCAGTTTCTTTTTTAAAGCAGTAGAATCCTTTAAAATCTTACTCAGAAGCTCCATAAACAGAGAGATTAAAGAAGAAGCACTCTGTTTGAAGGGGCTAGAGCTGCTGCTCATTTATTCTTCTACTTTCCCATCCACAAGGCTTAACTGGAAGAACACTATTTAGAATTTGATGTTGTCAATTCTTCCACAATACAGAAACCACTAACGCTTAGGAAAGAAAAAGTAGTAGTGGTAATAATGTAAGATACTGTGCTTTGAAACTTTTCATGAAATGTCTCAGTTGATTCTAAGAGCAACACTATGAGGAGGATATTACTACCCTCATTTTACAGACGAGAAAACCGCGACTTAGAACAAACAGCTGATTAAACTGTAGAGCTTGTCTGTGAACCCAGTTGGTCCAGCTCCCAGGCAAGCCTGTTCTCTTAAACACTACACTATAATGGCTCTGTCAAGCATGTGCTTCTCAGGTATAAACACTTCAGCTCTCCTGGATCCTCCTGTGACTTTTAAAGGAGAAGGCCTGAGAGCTTTGCTAAAGAAAACCCAAGAAAGGTCCAAACACTTCCTCTTGCAAACTGTAAGAGACACCAGGGTCAGTGACAGCTGTCCTGAGGCCTCTGCTCCCTAGGGGAACTTGCCATATGTTTTTGTCTGGCTGCAGGAGTGTATTGATGCGATTTACAATCCAGCTGAAGAGCCTCCCATACAGGGCTTTGGACATGGCATCTCGGACGTCTGCAGCCCTGTCGACGGTGTTGGTGCGGATGATAGTCTCGCCCCGGGTTACCACACAGTACGAGGTGAGGGCCTCCTGGAGCTCTTGAGGGCTGATGCAGAGAACACAGGCAGCTGGAACAAAGAGTGAGGATGACACCCGAGAATGTAGTCATCTATCCACCTACTCATTCAGCCAGCCAGCCAGCATTTACTCAACATCTTCTATGTGCCAGGCTCTATCCTCAGCACTTCAGAGTCAAAGATAAACAAGCCAGGTCCCTAACCCCAAGAAGCAATCAGAATGACACAGTTTCTCCCAAACTGCTCTGAAAGCTCTTGGCAGGTGTTAAAGAAAAAAAGTGGGAGGAAGTGGTCTTTAGTCAAATGAGTTGGACCAATTGCTGGAGACTACAGTCTCCTCTTAGAGAGTCACAAAGCACATTAGTATATTAGAGGCCATAAAAAGTGCTGCAGTTTAACACAAAAGGTGTTTACTTTATTTAAATCAGTTTCTTTTTCTAACTCAGGATTCTTATTCCTTGTGCACTCATTATTACCTGTAGAACTTTAAAAATAAATAGACACCTGCTTTCTCCCCAGCAGATGCTGATTGAGTGGCTTCAGAGTGGGGTCCAACCTCTTGTATTTTTTTCCAAAATTTGCAGATGATTTTCAAAAGCAGCCAGTGTTGAGAACCACTGCCCAAAGTTACCTGCCATGGAATTCTTTTCTGCAGAACACCTATCTGCAGCTTATGGAAAGAACACTGATGTTCTACAAGACATCTTTTGGGAAGTACTGGTTAGTAAAAACACCCAGCACCAGCAGAAGAACCAGCAATAGCCACACAACATTTTAAGAGTCAAGAAAAACTACCAAAGTGAAAGAAACATGTACTTTGGCAACACATTGCACAGGCATCAAATAATTACCATTTTCCAAAGCTTCAGCATTGGGGACCTCACTTTTATCAGTTTGATGTTGAGAGGAAATAGCTGCAAACTCAATGTTCCCAATATTCAAAATTCCAGCCAAAATTCTGTACACTGAGTGTACCTCCTGAAAAGGACATCAAGAAGGTGATTGTCAATCAAACTAACAAACCACTAGCACTGTGATGGAAACTGCTGTTTGTCCACCAAAGTTCACCCTTCCTCTTTTCCTGAGCACACAAATTTCTTAACCCCCCTCACAGTTAGGGGTGGCCATGCAACTAAATTCTTAACAAAGGAGCAAGTGGAATGATGTTGGCCACTTCTGCGCCTGGCCTTATGGAAGCCAGCCTGCCTCCTCCTTGCTTTCTTTCCCAGCTACCCAGCCTCAACCATGCCATTGATTAGAATGCCGGAGACCAATGATTGCATGGAATGGAGTTGTTCTGCAGCCTGAACTTCTTACCTTAGAATGTTCATACAAGAGAGAACTGATCTATGTCCTTTAAGCCACTTTTAGTCTTTTACCCTAAACTAAAACCAGCATCCAAATTCAGGTAAGGTTCTTTCTTCAAAACAAGAGAGCAGATGTTTCCTTAAACTCTTTTGAATATAGCTTTTATGAAATAGTTGGCAGGGCATTCATTGATGGTTCACTAGAACGTTTTGAAGTAAAATAATGGAGTATGTACTTATAAATGAGGTCAGGAAATATTTTGAAAGACTTAGGAGAAATTATCTGTGATACTGTGATATAATAAGAAATATATATATTTGGTCCTCATACTGATTTCTGACACAAGAACTTCTAAAACTTTTGGAATTTTCCTGAGTGATAGTGGTGAGAGGCGTGTCCTTTGTTATTCATAATAAGCTGTTTCAACCATACCTGAGTTTGTGCTAATGAGGTGACTTTTGGAGGATGGGGGCTAGTTGCCAGAGGAACCAATCATGTGATTAAAGGGTTGGAACCTTTTAGCCACCCGCCCCTCCTCTCCTCTGGAAGGGGAGAGGGGCTGGAGATTGAGTTAATCACCAAAGGGCAATGATTTAATCGGTCATGACTATGTAATGGAACCTCCATTAAAACCCCTAACTGATGAGGTTCAGAGCACTTCTGGGTTGGTGGACACATGGAGGTGGTGAGAGGAGGTGGCACCCCCTCCCAATACCTTGCCCTATGCATCTCTTCCATTTGGCTGTTCCTGAGTTGTATCCTTTATGATAAACCAGTATTAGTAAGTAAACTATTTTCCTGACTTCTGTGAGTTCTTTTAGCAAATTACTAAACCCTAGGAGGGGGTCCTGGGAACCCCCAATTTATAGCTGGCTGGTCAAAAGTAGAAGAATTCTGGGACTTGTGATCGGTGTCTGAAGTGGGGACAATCTTGTGGGACTGAATCCCTAAGTTGTGTGATCTGATGCTAATTCCAGGTAAACAATGTCAGAAATGAATTGAATTACAGGAGAATTGATGGGTGTGGGAAAAACCTCCACACAATTGGTGTCAGAAGTATTGTAAGCAAAAACAGTTCAGATGATGTCTTATTTTTACACCGAAAGTTGAACACATAACATTAATGGTGAAAAAAGCAGCACCGATGGTTAAAAAATAATGTACAATTATTTATTTAAGCATTTGCCTTTCCTATAGGTAAGACAAACGAAATATACAGCCAGGAAATTTCTGCATCTTACACTTATAGATAGAGAAAAGTACTTCCACAAAAAATACTCAGGCAGGGCACTTGATTTAGTACTATACATAGCAGCAAACTAATAGAACTGTCATTAGACCATTGATAAAGCATTGTTCCCAAATCAAGGCTTTCTGTAAACATTACTCAGTAAAGCCAAAAAACTGAACACAGACTGTAACACTGACATCTGCTGGATACCTGATAATGCTACAAAGACAAATGAGGATTTTAAACTGGGTTTCTACTATAGATAAATATTGCTCTTCAAACTTCTAAATCAAAGGCAAGATGTCATGTTTCTGACGTCAAGAATCATTGTCTTAACCACACAACTTAAGAGTAGCTAAGGAGAACACCTCCCAAATGGGTTTTCTGGGATTAGGCTGAATTTAACATGACAGCACCTCATTACGTTGATCAATATACAGTGTGAGGTTGTGGAATGCATCCAGCAACTTCCCAAGGAGGCAGAGCCCGAGGGTAACACAGAGACTCAACAGCAGTGAGTTCTATATCTGTTATTTCTATCTCCAGTTATCTCAAGGGCTAATCTAGAACTCTCAATACTCTTAGGGAAAAAATGTATTTCCTCTAATTAAAACACACACACCACGTATGACAGTACAAGCCATGAAACCTCACAAAATGAGACTTCCAGGCATTTCACCACTGGGGTGATCATCCCCAAATGAAATGGTGGTTCTCGCCCTGTTGCTTCTCTGGCAACACCGTCTTCAGCACAATGCTCAGACACATCCTCTTTTAAAGAGGAAAACTACCTAGGACCTTCAGTGAAAACTTTGGGGTTCAAATACTGTGTGAATGACTGAAGTTAATGGTAGGTGGGTCTCCTTCCTTGGTTCATTGAGAAAAACTCAAGAAGGGGTATCCAGTGCTCACCTCATTATGGAGGTATCAGCCATAGGTTCCCTGTGCTACATTTCCAGGCTATTCGACTTGACTCCTTCAGTCTCACCCTTGGGTTAATTAGATCTTCCTTTCTGGCCTATGAACTTACATCCACTCTTGTGTTTGGGTCAAAACATCACCCAAATACAGTCACAGTAGTATGTCCATCTACGGGATTACTCCTCCCTCCCCAATACTTAACTGTCTCTTCTTTTCTCCCTACAGCCAACCTTGGAAGGATTTTTCACCTTCTTCACTTTGCTTATTTTCTCTTCCTTCATCTCCAGCTACTACGGAGCCTTTCCTGGCATCCCCGCCTTTGCTACCGAGTCTTGCTCTGATGCTCTATTTTTTTTATTTCTCACCAGTTTTCAATTTCCTATATGATAAAATGGAATAACCTCATTCAGGACAGAAAATACTATTAAGAAGACTAATAACTCCTCCAGCTGGGTTTCCTAATTCATTCTTGATGAATATCAATTCACTTTTACCACTAATCAGCAAAAGTTGGGGAGAAAGAGCCTTTCTCCATCAAAGCCCCATGCAAGATATATGAACTTTGATTCTTCTCTCTTTTCCTCAGAAAATAGCCCTTTTACTGATGTAGGTATTCTCCCAATAAACTTGAAGCTAAGAGGAAAACTGAGAAGGACGTTGGCTTTCTCTGTTAGCCTGGAACTGATTTAAGGAAATCACCCTAGCCTGGTTCACAGGCCTCTCACGGTAGTTCTCTGCTACCTCCCTAGGAATTTACTTGCCCTCCCAGTCTCTCTTCATCTTGATTTTTTATAAGTCTATAGTTTTTCACCAGTTCTACCCTAAGTACTGCATTAGGCCCAGCTGAAGGGCCTTCTCCCTCACAGGCTCTATTTCAATGCCTTTACTCAGTTCTCTTTTCAGACGCTCATAACATTTGTATCTTAAAAGTCAATGGTTGGCTCAAAAACAATTTTTTTTAGGTGCTCGCCCCATGGCCTAGCGGTTAAGTTCAGCGCACTCCACTTTGGTGCCTGAGGTTCAGTTCCTGGCACGGACCTACACCACTTGTTGGTGACCATGCTGTGGCAGTGACCCACAAAAAAAATAGAGGACTGGCACAGATGTTAGCTCAGACAAATCTTCCTCAAGCAAAAAGAGGAAGATTGGCAACAGATGTTAGCTCAGGGTGATTCTTCCTCAGCAAAGAAAAAAAAAAATTTGTATATTAATCATATATCAACAAAGTAGTCTTAAAAAAAGTCAATAGTAAATCCTATTGTTTGTCATTAAGACATTGGAAATACTCAAGAACCCCAATTTATATCTTAACATATAAGCCTTCAGTCTTTTCAGCAGTACTCTCCCAAATTCAAAATTTATTTTGAGAAAAGGGAAAAAAATTTGCCCTAATCTCAAAGCCTTCTCCCTAACTGCTTTATCAAGGGATCTGCTTATTGCGAGTAGAAGACTCCTTCCACCAGGGAAGTTTCTTTACACATTAAACTCGGGTTCAAATGTTCTTTCAGATACTTTTGGCTGATGTCGCAGAATTAAAATTCATGCTTCTGAGTCCACGCTAAGGTGTGCTACTCCTAATTTAGCTATAAAGTTTTGGGAAAAACTGAAGGGATTCCTGCAGGGGACTAGTGACATTATAAGAAAGGACAAGAACTATAATTTTAATTAAATTGACCAGTTCATTAAAGCTCTATCTAGAAACGTCCCTCAGAAAAACTTAAGAAAAAGTTTTTACATCAGCTATTTGGCATCTGCTGCCTGACCTCATTCAACTGAATCTTTCTGAATTTAGTCAAACTACTTTGAGTTTATAAACATAAAGTGAACTGAGTTAATTCATCAAAACAGAGTGTCTATAGAGATATAGACAAAGATATAACCAAAGAATTTAAAGTCAGAGAGATAAGATCCAGCCTCTTCCTTCATTCCATTTCCAAGGTTGCTAACTGACAAGGTCAGTTTATTTCCAGTATGAATTAACATGGGACATAGTGAACATACACACATATACATACAATTGCATTCTGGTTATTCATTTAACAGTCCAGATCAGGCACAAATTAATAATGTTGACTCTCTTTTACATTTCCTTTCTTTTCACATTTGTTCACGCAGTCATTCATTCATTACTTCTGTACTTTTTTTTCCACAAGGGTTAGAGATGGCATACTTCAAGGATACATACTTAGCATATTTAATTTCTTTTGTTTTTAATTTTGTTATATTAAAGTAGCATCTGTTTTATTATTATTTGCAGTACATTTCTATTATTAGAACAGAGCCATTATCTACTTTCTTTTAGAGCCAGGACTAATTTCTTCACAGTATTCTATAACCATCTTTGTATTCTTTGAAAACATAATCTTATTAACCCTATGGCTGACTTCTTTATTGTTCTTGTACCCTTTTAAGGTAGAATGTCCCTAAACACTTTGGCATGACCCAGGTGACTTTAAATCGCTACTGCTATCTCCACCACACTTTGACTGTTCTGGTGATGCACCTTTGATAACAACCAGCTCCATAAATTAATAACCATAAAAGTCCTTTAACAATGCTGGAACCTGTTTAATTGTTCTCCTCTAAAAAATCCAAGGAAATATATTTCTATTTTTATCTGACCTTTGGGATTTTCCACTATCTGTCAGTTTAAAGTCTGTGGGAGGCCGACAGAGAAAATTAACAGCTGGCTAGAAAGAAGAAAGGTATTATTATGACTAAAATCAACCATGCTGGGGAGGGAAGGGTTGGCCAAACTTATTGGATTACAGAAGCAATCCTTTATCCAGAGTAGCTGTCCCAGAGTAACTCAAGTGTCTTGTAATCTAATCCCTTAAGATTTAACACTCTCACCTACTTCCTAATCATTCACCTCCTTTGTTGGAAAAGCAAAAGAATCTGTATATTTTGCAAAATTGATGGCATGAAGCCCAGATACTATAACATGAATGTATCTCAGAATAATATTTGAGCCTAGGGTTATAAATATTTTCTGTCACCCCTGGCATATATTTAATAGAGACAGCCTGTATCTAATAAGATAACAGCAGTACAGTACTTAGAGCTATAGTTAATAGTGTGCAACTGTGTACCATGGAGAAGGAAGTGATTGTAAAAACGTTGCAAAGGTTTAAATTAATTTGTCTTGGTGTACAAGGAACTACTTGCATAAATATATTTCTGTGGCTTGGGTGTAAGCTACATATTCCTGTACTCCTATTACACAATTCACTATAATGGTTGTAACAACCCCAACTCAGCAAAGGGCAGTATTGTTTTGGTATTAGTGATCACAGCTGTAGTGAAGTGATGACAGTGATAACAATTCATAGACACCTTGCACTTACAACAGTACTTCTACTCTAATGTTCATCTGCACATCATGTTAAAATGCAGATTCCAATTCACCTACTCTTGGTTGGACCTGAAAATCTGCATTTCTAGCAAGCTCTCAGGTGATGACAATGTTTCTGGTCCTCAGGTCACACTTTTTTTAACAAGACCTTATAACCTGACCAGCAGGGCATTTAAAAAGCAAGTATCCTGCCCCAAGTTAGAACATTCATATCTTCACTCACATTGATTCAAAACATTAACACTTGAGGTTCTTTCTCTCCTGACAATCACTTACCTTGTGAGTGAACCCTATAATCCTGAAGCAATGCTGAATTGCTTCAAACTGTCTTCTGTAAGACTCCTTGGAAGTTATGTCATGCATCACCCTTCCAGTCTCATCAGCTATGTACCTAAATAGCATATGAACAAACAGAATGAGCATTGACATAGTGAATGACACCCCAAATACCAGGGCATCATTGGACTCCTTCTTTGCAAGGGCATTTCCCTTACAGTCGAACACTGCAGTGAAATAATGGTGCATGTGGCTGAGTAAAATGGCTGCAACTGAGTTTTTGAATGTTCCAGGAAATGCAAATAGTGAGATGTAATTCCTGACATATCATCTGGAGTATTTCAGCTAAAGAGACTGTGAGTGTCCAGTTAGGAAAGTAGCTCCATTTATTTCCAGGTTTTGTCAATTGCTAGTTTTACATTCATTAAAAATTAACAACTGGGGCTGGCCCCGCAGCCCAATGGTTAAGTTCGCGCGCTCCGCTGCAGGCGGGCCAGTGTTTCATTGGTTTGGATCCTGGGTGCGGACATGGCACTGCTCATCAAACCACGCTGAGGCAGCGTCCCACATGCCACAACTAGAAGGACCCACAACAAAAGAATATACAACTATGTACTGGGGGGCTTTGGGGAGAAAAAGGAAAAATAAAATCTTTAAACAAAAAAAAATTAGCAACTAAATCCCCTGGCACTTACCTAGGAGGCTTTTCCTCAGGAAGTCTGAACTCAGAAAGTTTCTTTTGGTGATAAAGTCCAGCATAAATATAGTAAAATATGTGAAAATTTTTCTCTCCCCTGAAAAAAAGGGAGAGGGGACATCATTAACAACATATTCTGGGCTTCCCCACTCCAAGTGATTTATACCATTTCCTTCCCACACAAAATGTTATTCTGTAGCAAATTTGCATTTTCAGGCAATTAAATATGCTACATCCCAACTACAGAATAGTAATAGTGATAGAATTAATGTAGTAATTGTCACAATGTCACATTATTAAACACACTTATGTTTACTATGTGTAGAAGGAGGTTTTAGAGAATAGAAGATTTATAGGTAACAGCTCAGGTTACACACGTTTAGAGACCTTTCTATTGCAGCCCAAATGGCTTTGCATCTGTGCCACATGCCTTCTGTTTGCAGCCCATGTTGTTTCAGAGACAGTGATATCCAGCTTAGAGAGATCAGCCAAACTCCCTACTTTACTGGAGCCCCAGATAGGAAGTGGCTTGCTGGTGGTACAGCAAATTAAGGAGTAGAATTGGTCCCAGAACTGAGGTCTCCACTCTCTCAAACTTATATTCTTTGAAACACAATTCAGGAAGGAGGCTGAGCAAAATGGCAGGATGAGCTAACCCGGGACTCTCTCCCCTCCAAAATACAACCAAAGAAACAGAAAAACTGAATTTCAACCTATGGCCCCTAATGCTGAGACTGTCAGAGACCTAGAGAGCAAGAAGACAGAGAACAGAGAGGCTGAAGCTGGCCTCGGAGGAAGTGGAACGGGGTAAGAGAGAACATCACTCCCTCCTCTAGAGACTGGGATCGCTGCCACGGGTGAGGGAAGGAGCGGGGGAGGGGCCGCGTGACTGGGAGATGGTCCAGGACTCCCACCGCCGGTGCAGTGGAAACCCACTGATGGGGGAAAGCTTCCCTGTGCAAGGACCCCATCAAGCCAGGTCCCCGGGAGACCAGAGAACGAGAGCTGATCAGAATCCAGATCAGCTCATGAGAGAAACTGCTCCTACCCCCCCAAACCACGCTGGCTGCTGCCATCTTGGCTGAAGGCAGAGGGCTCAGAACACGTGGCTCTCGACCCCCATCTAGTGACGACAGGCTGTAACTGCAACCGAATGCTACCACCATGTGCAAAAACCACTCCTCTACCATTCAGCAATTTATAAAAGCCCCAGATCAGAAGGAAAACAATAAAACTACAGAATTAAGTCCTGAGGACTTGGAAATAGGTAAACTAAGTGAAAATGAGTTCGGAGTAGCTATCATCAAAAAACTCAAGGAGGTAGAGGGAAAGATAGAGAAACAAGTCAACGAGTTCTGGAGTTACTTCACAAAAGAGATTGAAACTATAAAGAAGAATCAAACAGAAATACTAGAGATGAAAAATACAATGGACCAGATAAAACAGAATACAGATTCCCTGAATGCCCATGTAGACACCATAGAGGAGCAAATTAGCATAATCGAAGATAGACAGGCTGAATGGCTCCAGACAAGGGAAGAAAGAGAACTAAGGATTAAAAAGAATGAGGAAAATATCAGAGAAATATCAGATTCAATGAGGAGAAAGAATTTAAGAATCATCGGAATTCCTGAGAACGTGGAAAAGGAAAATGGAGCAGAAAGTGTGCTTAATGAAATTATAGAAGAGAACTTCCCAAATCTAGGGATTGAGGGAGAAATGTGTGTGGAGGAAGCTTTCAGATATCCTAGATTTGTCAATGTAAAAAGACCTACTGCAAGGCATATAGTAGTAAAAATGTCAAAAATGAAAGACAAAGAAAGAATACTCAGGGCAGCAAGACGGAAGAAAATAACCTACAAAGTAACTCCTATCAGACTTTCAACAGATTTCTCTACAGAAACCTTACAAGCTAGGAGAGAATGGAGTGACATATTCAAAACTTTAAAAGATAAAAATCTTCAGCCAAGAATACTCTATCCAGCAAAAATATCCTTCAGACATGAAGGAGAAATTAAATCTTTTCCAGACAAACAAAAGTTAAGGGAATTTGTAACCAAAAGTCCTCCACTACAAGAAATCCTCAAGAAGGCTCTCATGCCTGAAAAAATGAAAAAAGGGAGAAAGGGGTCACAAACCACAAAGTAGGGAGACAGATAGATAGAAGCAGAACAGGATAGCAAATATTCAATTATAGCATTAGGATAAAGGTAAGGAAACCAACAAAACAAAGGTGATCTTATCACTCTAACTACAAACTCATAACACGAGTTGGAATAAGAAATGAAAATAATAAATTAGGAGGGGAAGAGCAAAGGAACTAAATCAGTCTAGGTCAAGTAAGTAACAGACCACCAGAGACCAGACTATATTATACACGAGATTCTAAATACAAATTTCAGGGTAGCCACTAAACTAAAAAACAGAACAGAGCCACAAAACATAAACAAGGAAAAATCTAAGAAACCCAGCATAAGAAATTGCAGTAGTCAATGGGTAGGCTAAAACACACAAGACGAGAAACAAAGGTAACGCAGGAAAACCAGATAATGAGCGACAGATTGACAGCATTAAGTCCACATGCATCAACAATCACCCTCAATGTAAACAGATTGAACTCTCCAATAAAAAGACACAGAGTGGCAAAATGGATTAAAGAACAAGATCCAACAATTTCTTGCCTCCAGGAAACACACCTCAGCCCCAAGGACAAACACAGGCTCAGAGTGAAGGGGTGGAAGACAATACTTCAAGTTAATAGCAAGCAAAAGAAAGCAGGTGTTGCAATACTTATATCAGACAAAGCGGATTTCAAAATAAGGCAGGTAAAGAGAGGCACAGAGGGACAATATATAATGATTAAAGGGACACTTCATCAAGAAGAAATAACGCTTATAAATATCTATGCACCCAACACAGGAGCACCAAGGTTCATAAAGCAACTATTAACAGACCTAAAGGAAGATGTTAAAAACAACACAATAATAGTAGGGGACCTCAACACCCCACTCACATCAATGGACAGATCATCCAGACAGAAAATCAACAAGGAAATAGTGGAGCTAAACGAAAAACTAAAACAATTGGACTTAATAGACATATATAGAACACTTCATCCTAAAGCAGCAGAATACACATTCTTCTCAAGTGCACATGGAACATTCTCAAGGATAGACCATATGTTGGGAAACAAGGCAAGCCTCTACAAATTTAAAACAACTGAAATAATAACAAGCATCTTCTCTGATCATAATGCTATAAGGCTAGAAATTAATTACAAGAAAAAAGCTGAGAAAGGCACAAGGATGTGGAGACTAAACAATATGCTACTGAACAAGCAATGGATCATTGAAGAAATTAAAGAAGAAATAAAAAAATACCTGGAGACAAATGAAAATGATAACATGCCATACCAACTCATATGGGATACAGCAAAAGCTGTATTAAGAGGAAAATTCATCGCAATACAAACACATCTTAACAAACAAGAAAAATCCCAAATAAGCAATCTTAAACTACACCTAACTGAATTAGAGAAAGAAGAACAAACAAAGCCCAAAGTCAGCAGAAGGACATAAATAATACAAATCAGAGCAGAAATAAATGCTATTGAAATGAAAATGGTGGTAGAAAGGATCAATGAAACAAAGAGCTGGTTCTTTGAGAAGATGAACAAAATTGACAAACTCCTAGCCAGACTTACAAAGAAAAAAAGGGAGAAAGCTCAAACAGAATCAGAAATGAAAGAGGAGAAATAACACAGACTCTGCAGAAATACAACGGATTATAAGAGAATACTATGAAAAATTATATGCCAACAAAATGGATAACCTAGAGGAAATGGATAAATTCTTGGACTCCTATAATCTCCCAAAGCTCACTCAAGAAGCAGTAGACAATTTGAACAGACCAATCACAAGGAAAGAGATTGAAACAGCAATCAAAAACATTCCAAAGAATAAAACCCCAGGACCAGATGGCTTTCCTGGGGAATTCTACCAAACGTTCAGAGAGGATTTAATACCTATCCTTTTGAGGCTATTCCAAAAAATTAGGGAGGATGGAACACTTCCTAACACATTCTATGAGGCCAACATCACGCTGATACCAAAGCCTGACAAGGACACCATGAAAAAAGAGAACTACAGGCCAATATCACTGACGAACATAGATGCAAAAATTCTAAACAAAATTTTGGCAACCAGAATTCAGCAATTCATCAAAAGGATCATACATCATGATCAAGTGGGATTCATACCACGGACACAGGGATGGTTCAACATCTGCAAATCAATCAATGTGATACACCACATCAACAAACTGAGGAATAAAAGCCACATGATCATCTCAATAGATGCAGAGAAAGCATCTGACAAGATCCAACAGCCATTTATGATAAAAACTCTGAACAAAATGGGCATAGAAGGGAACTACCTCAACATAATAAAGGCCACATATGACAAACCCACAGCCAACATCATACTCAATGGGCAAAAACTGAGCGCCATCCCCCTGAAAACAGGAACAAGACAAGGATGCCCTCTACCACCACTCTTATTTAACATAGTACTGGAGGTCCTGGCCAGAGCAATCAGGCAAGAAAAAGGAATAAAAGGAATCCAAATAGGGAGGGAAGAAGTGAAACTCTCACTGTTTGCAGACGACATGATCTTATATATAGAAAACCCCAAAGAATCCATTGGAAAACTCTTAGAAGTAATCAACAACTACAGCAAAGTTGCAGGATATAAAATCAATTTGCATAAATCAGTAGCATTTCTATATTCTAATAACGAACTAACAGAAAAAGAACTCAAGAACACAATACCATTCACAATCACAACAAAAAGAATAAAATACCTTGGGGTAAAAACTAAGGAAGTGAAGGACCTATATAATGAAAATTACAAGGCCTTTCTGAGAGAATTGGATGACGACATAAGGAGATGGAAAGACATTCCATGTACATGGATTGGAAGAATAAACATAGTTAAAATGTCCGTTCTACCTAAAGCAATCTACAGATTCAACGCTATCCCAATCAGAATCCCAATGACATTCTTTACAGAATTAGAACAAAGAATCCTAAAATTCATATGGGGCAACAAAAGACCCCGAATTTCTAAAGCAATCCTGAGAAGAAAGAACAAAACGGGAGGCATCACAATCCCTGACTTCAAAACATACTACAAAGCTACAGTAATCAAAACAGCATGGTACTGGTACAAAAACAGGTGCACAGATCAATGGAACAGAATTGAAAGCCCAGAAATAAAACCACACATCTATGGACAGCTTATCTTCGACAAAGGAGCTGAGAGCATACAATGGAGAAAAGAAAGTCTTTTCAACAAATGGTGCTGGGAAAACTGGAAAGCCACATGTAAAAGATATGAAAATCGACCATTCTTTTCCACCATTCACCAAAATAAACTCAAAATGGATCAAAGACCTAAAGGTGAGACCTGAAACCATAAGGCTTCTGGAAGAAAACGTAGGCAGTGCACTCTTTGACATCAGTATTAAAAGGATCTTTTCGGACACCATGCCTTCTCAGAGAAGGGAAACAATAGAAAGAATAAACAAATGGGACTTCATCAGATTAAAGAGCTTCTTCAAGGCAAATGAAAACAGGATTGAAACAAAAAAACAACCCACTAACTGGGAAAAAATATTTGCAAGTCATATATCTGACAAAGGCTTAATATCCATAATATATAAAGAACTCTCGCAACTCAACAACAAAAAATCAAACAACCTGATCAAAAAATGGGCTGGAGACATGAACAGACATTTCTCCAAAGAAGATATATGGATGGCCAATAGACACATGAAAAGATGCTCATCAGCGCTGATCATCACGGAAATGCAAATCCAAACTACACTAAGATATCACCTTACATCCATCAGAATGACAAAAATATCTAAATCTAATAGTAACAAATGTTGGAGACGTTGTGGAAAGAATGGAACCCTCATACACTGCTGGTGGGAATGCAAACTAGTGCAGCCACTATGGAAAACAGTATGGAGATTCCTCAAAAAATTAAAAATAGAACTATCATACGACCCAGCTATTCCACTACTGGGTATCTATCCAAAGAGCTTGAAGTCAGCAATTCCAAAAGTCCTATGCACCCCAATGTTCATTGCAGCATTATTTACAGCAGCCAAGACATGGAAGCAACCTAAGTGCCCATCAACAGATGAATGGATAAAGAATTTGTGGTATATATATACAATGCAATACTACTCAGCTGCAAAACAGAACAAAATCATCCCATTTGCAACAACATGGATGGACCTTGAGGGAATTATGTTAAGTGAAATAAGCCAGTTAGAGAAGGATAATCTGTGTATGACTTCACTCATATGAGGAATTTGAAAATGTGGACAAAGAGAACAGATTAGTGGCTACCAGGGGAAAGGTGGGGTGGGGGGTGGGCACAAAGGGTGAAGTGGTGCACCTACAACATGACTGACAAACATTAATGTACAACTGAAATTTCACAAGATTGTAAACTGTCATTAACTCAATAAAAAAAAAACACACAATTCAAAATGGCATGCGTCAATCCACCTGGTCTCTTGCTGTCCACCCTCTTTTAGGCCACCCCAGCCAGGGTTCTTTCAAATAGGTGCAACTCTACATGTGGTCTATGGACGACTGTCAGCTTATGACGAGATAAGGAACTGGAAAGTACATGTCTAGACATTTTATAGCAAGTGACATTGCCATGATAACTTTTCTGATAATTCATTTCAATTATAATTTTGAAAATTGGTCTTTCAGCAAAGATAGTCTGGAAAGCCCTGCTCTGGATTCCTTTCTTTCCTCTGGAGGAAGACAGTCTCTTCTGTTGATGCCCCAGGATTGTGGCAAATCTTCACCTTGGCTAACTTAGCTCTGTGGAAAGAAATCTCGTCTTCCTTCTACTCCTTGTCCCTACCTGTGACATGGGCCCCACTCTTTTCTTCAGCTTCTCCTGGATATCCTAGCCTTCTTCTGGTAGTTAATCCTGTCAAAGCTCTCCTAGTGCATTCTTATTACTGCCTTGTATTTTAGATGCCTCTACTTGCCATTTCTCACTCATTTTTTACTCAACTAATAAATTTATTGAGTGCCAATCATGGCAGGGACTGTACCAGGTGCCAGGGATATAGGAATCAGAGGATTCATGCCCTCTGGAGCTTCCCTTCTACTGATGGAGTTAGATGAATCAACAAGGAAACTTGTGATGAAGACTTTGAAAGAAACAAATAAGGGGCGGAGATGAAGGGTAACGTTAGGGATGAGGGCTACTTGTGTCAAGTTAGGGGAAGGACTCTCTAAGGAAATAACACTTAAGTCAAACTCTGAAGAATGAGAAGGGGCTGGAAGGAGCAACAGAGAGAAGGGGAAACAGAGGGAACAGCATATACACATAGGCTCTGAGCACGATACTCACATAGGACCAAAAAAATGCTAGTGAGAAGCAGGTGGGTAGGCAGGCAGGCACAGGCCACACACAGCCTTATCAGGTCATAAGGAAGACTTTGTTGCTTATACAATTAGAATTCTTCAAACTGTTTTAAACCGGAGTCAGGGTTCATTGTAAGTATGTGACAAGATTTTAAGAAGCTAAGATGGATGCAGGGAGACCACTTAGGAGGTCTAGGTGAGAGAGCAAGTGACTTAGTCACGGTAATGGAAGTGATGATGGTGAACAAGAGTAAGCTTAAAGATATATTTTGGAGAAACAATCAAAACAATGTCCTGATAGAATGAATGAGGGTGGTGAGGGAAGGGGACGTGGAGTCTGCCTCCCAGGTTTCTAACTTGAGCATCTGGTGATGGTGGCACCACTCACGCAGTCCTTATTGAACTTTATGAACTAGTATGCCTGGTATGAATGTCACTTGTTCTTTAACTTCTGGTAAATGTGTAGGCTTTGGCTGACTCATCTTAGTCTTGCCTTTCTGTAGTTTTTTTTGCAGATACCTCTAGTTCTCAATTCTTCCAAGCTTTGCCTACCAACATCCATTCCTAGCATAAATTCAATTTGATTTTCATTCCTGTATTTATCAGGATTGGCGAGGTTCTGTTGCAGTAAGAAACATCCCAAGATTTTAGTGGCTTAACTCAACATAGGCTTACTTCTTGCTCAGAGTACATGCCCACTGAGGGTCAGCAGGGTGGGCTGTGCTCACCACAGTCACTCATGGGCCCAGGCTGATGGAGCAGCAACCATCTTGCACTTTGCCAGAGTTCTGAAGGGTCTTTCCATTAAATGGTTATTTGCCAGAACTGTTCATATGACCACATCCAGCCACAGTGTAACAAGAAGGGGAATCCTACTATGCACCCAGAAGAGGGCAGAACCAGAAAGGTTAGATGAACAGGACTTTCATCTTCTCCTCATCCAATGTCTTCAGTCTATTTTTCCCCATCAGTGGTATCATATTGAATAAATTTAATAGTAAGTTATGGTTTATTAGGTGTCTATTAAGTTTCAGATTCAATATTTGGTATAAATCACATACCATCTCATTTAATTCTCACAACAGCCCTCCGAGGTTGGCTTTATTATGTACTTTTTGCATATGAGGAAAGTAAGGTAAAAGGATATTTATATCAATTAATAGGCAACCACAATAAGTGACATAGCTATGATTGGAACTCTCCTCACATTATCTCTGTAAAAAAACCACTTGACATCTGAACACAGAAGACTATAGTTTCCATTCTGTCAGAGGTAGCTCCCTAAACTTTAAAACCACCCTAATTTAGGGAGAAAGAGGAGGAGGACCTCATCAAAATTAATCAGGAAGCCACAGGGAAGCCAAAATGACTCTCATTCTATCCTTTTGTTCATTTGTTTAATTTTCATGTCAGTCCCTATTTTGTGAGGAAACTGCAAGCGTATGATAGAAGACGACGCTTGAGTTCTTAACCCAAAGCAAGTCCTGTGGATTCCGCTTGCATTAGGATCTCTCAGATTCATTAACTCCTCTCCACCTCCATCTCCACTCCTACCACCTCAGCCCAGGCCAACATTCTCTCTCACGTGGATTTGGCAATAGCTTCCTAATGGCCTCAACATGATACTTCTTGTGTCTCCAAGCCAGAGTAATTATTTCACAATGCAAGTTGGGTTTTGTGACGTCCCCTCTTGAAAATGTTAAATGGCTTCCTATTGCCTTTAGAATGAGGTTCAAAATCCTTAGCTTGGTTCCAAAGCCCTACATGATCTGGTCTCAGCCTCATCTTTGCCCTTCTCTACCTCCCCATCCTGTCCCCACCTCATTGGCTAACTCCTATTGATCCTTGGATCTCAGTGTAGATGTCTCGTACACAGGGAGCCCCTCTCTTCCAGACTAGGTTATGTGCCCTTCCTTCTCCTGTTTTACACCTTCATAGCACCTTACATTGCTTCCTGGTACTTATCACAATGGTTCTGCCTTTGAGTTTATTTATTTGTTTAATGCCTGTGATCCAGCCCCCACCCCAATCTACCACTCATACCAAGCTCTGTGAGTACTGAGACTTGTCTATTTTGTTTACTCTTGCAACCCCAGCAGAGAGCACAGCACTAGCATACAGCATTCAACAGATAATTACTGAATAATGCATGGATGGATCCACACTCCTGAGGAAGTCTGATGTCCTCTAATAATAATAATAACAATAGGAAGAGTGGCTAACCCTCTGATAACATGTTCCATTCCAGGCACTTTCTAAAGTAATTTTATATAAATGAGCTCATTAATCTTCACAGCAAACGCATAAGGTAGGCCCTAGTAGCATCTCCATTTCACAGATGAGGCCCAGAAAAGTTAAGTGATATATCCAAGGTCACATAGGAAATGTCAGAGTCAGCATTTGAACCCAGAGCAGTCCATGCTATTGATCACTATTGCTAAACTGCTCTTCTTAGAACAAAATATTTTTTTCCTCTCTCAATCTAGGGAAAAACATGTGGAATATTCTCAGTGCCTTTTTTTCTAAATAGACAAATTCAATTTTAAGGGATTTAATGATTCTTAAAAGTATCTACAATGTTGTTAAATTCTACCTGGTATAACTGACTCAGGAGAAATAGGCATATCTATGCCAAAGTACTCCCACCCCAGCCCTTTGTCCTCTGCCTGTAAACATCTTTTAGGTTAGAACACCACTTATCCTTTGCTTAAATAATTTCTTGCTCTTAGGGAGGCTGGGCGGAGGGGTGGGCAGAGATGCTAAGGACAAGGGTGAAAATGGAGCCATTAAAATTCCCAAAGCCCCACTGTCTATGTTGCAGAGCAAAACCAAAGTGTTAAATAGTGCACCTACTCTGCCTGTTTTATAACTCTGGATTTTTCAAGGAGATATTCAGAGATTCTTGCCCCCATCACGGCTCCAGTTGGTGTAAACATCATTTCCAGATATTTTCCAAAACGGCTGGAGTTGTCATTGATGGCAGTGCATGCATTTCCAAAGGCTTCCACCAGGGAGTTGACTTGCAGAATTTTCTCTCTCAAGGTCTGATTATTGGCCTGTGCCAAACAGAGAACAGTCAAGAGGAGTCTCCAGGAGCATTACTCCAGCAGAGATGCCCCATACCCTTCCCTATGCACAAAATTCACATTATCCTTTTGGGAAGGCCTCCATTTGAGGAAATTAGCATCAACCGCCAGCATTGTTTTCTCAGATGAGCAGCTCCCCAGGTGCATAGGCATCAGATGAGGCTAGATTATGTTATCATTTTTACCTCCAGACACACTTCACTTAAAATCTTTGACAGATAAAATGCCTAAAGAGTTTAGAAAGAATTTTCAATACAGAAATCCCATAACTTTTCTCAGTCATCCATTATAATATTCAATAAACCTCACCTGTAAAAAAATATTCCTTAATTTCTTTCTTAGTCACATAATATACTTATTCTCAGTATAAGTAACTGCTAGACCAGTTTTTAATTCCTCCAACGCCCATTTCACCAAACTGAAAATTTCCATTTCCCTCAACTTTTGCTCAAAGATTTCTATTTTCAATCCCTTAATCATTTTAGTGGCTCTCCCTGATCCTGTTCCTAATGTTTAACCACTTTTACTGCTTAATGGCTAAATGTTTCTATTACATTGAAAACATGAAAAATTAGTTGCTGATTATCTAGTGAATTCGTGCCGGCATTATTTTCCTCACTAGGTGAAAGAAGGATGGCATGCTGACATCTTAAGAGGTCTAGCTATCAGGAGGCAAACATAATAAAGATGGAGTGTTTTTAGGTAACCCCTAATAAAAACTAGTATTTCCACCACTTATAAAACATGCAGTTACTCCGCAGGGACTTCTAGCCACAAGACATAAAGCAGGTAGCCAATACCTTTCCCAAGAAAGTCAAATGCTGAACAATCAGGTGGGCGCTTTCTGTCTTCCCAGAGCCACTTTCTCCGCTGATGACAATGCACTGACAGAGAAAATGGAGTGTCGGTGAAGAATTCATAGCATGGTAAACCCTGCATATTCAGCTATGTTTTTCATATAACATCCACCACGGTACACCTTAATTTTTCACTGAGCAACATATCTTAGGAATCTTTCCATTTCAGTACATTGAGAGCTTCTTCAACCTTTTCACAGCTGCACGTTGTTCCACCGTATAAATGTACCATAATCTATGTAACCAGTCCCATACTGATGGATACTGGAGTTTTTTCCTTTTGATATTACAAACAATATTGCAATGAATAACCCTATATATATCATTATATTTATATGTAGGTTCATCTGTAGAATAAATTCCTAGAAATGGAGTTTTTGGATCAAAAGGTAAATACATTTGTAAATTTGATAGGTAATACCAAACTGCTTTCCTAAGGACTGTACCAATATATGAAAGTGCCTGTTCTCCTACAGCCTTACCAAACAGGGTATGTTGGATTTTTGCCAATCTGACAGGCAAAACATGGTATCTCAGTATAGTTTTAATTTGCATTTCTTTTATCATAAGTGAGGTTGGGCATCTTTTCATATGTTTAAGGTCATTCATGTATTTTTTTTGTGACCAGTCCATATCCTTTGCCTATTTTTTGTATTGTTGGTCTTTTCGTCATTTATTTCCAGGAGCTCTTTATGTATAAGAGGAAAATAATGGGTGCAGTATAATAAAAAATATATATTTGGTCTTTGTCTTGGGTTCCTGGCACAGAGCTCCTAAAACCCTTGCAATTTTCTGAATGATATGAGTGATAGGAGCATCTTTTGTTACACAAACAAGTCCCTTTCAACCAAACCTAACTGCTAACCATGTGGTTCAACGTGTGACCCAAGATAGCTTCAGGATGGGGGTTGGTCACCAGAAAGATCAAACACATGAATACAAGGTGGGAACTTTCAGCCCCACTATCCCAACTTCTGGGGAAGAGAAAGGAGCTAGAGATTGACTGAGTCATAAACGCTCTTGAACAACAAGATTCAGAGAGCTTCTGGTATGAATTGAGGTGCTTGGAGTGGGGTATGTCCAGAGAAGGCACAGAAGCTTTGCAGCACCCCTCCCCCCATATCTTGCCCTATGATCTCTTCCATTTGGCTGTTCCTGAGTTCTATCCTTTATAATAAACCATTAAATAAAGTGTTTTCCCGAGTTCTACGAGTCATTCTAGTAAATTGTCAAACCTGAGAGGGGTTGCGGGACTCCTTGAATTTGTAATTGGCAAGGCATCAGTGTGGGTAGCCTGGGCACCCCATTTGTAGCTGATGTCTGAAGTGGGGGCAGTCTTATGAGACTGAGCCCTGAACCTGTGAGGTCTGCACTAACTCCAGAAATTTAGTGTCAGAAATGAATGGAAATGAATTGTTGGTCATCCAGTTGGTGTTGGAGAATTGGTTGTCATTGCAAAAGACACAATATTTGGTGTCAGAAATGGTATCAGAAAAAAGAGAACACAGTGGGGCAACTTCTTAACTTGACAAACACATATATCTCTCTCCATTTACTTCCTCTCTACGAAATCTATGGATATTTCACAAGTTTCTGGGAAAGATAAGAATTTGGAGAAGTCAAGTTCTAACCTATAGTGAATCCATGTACTCCACTTTGTAACTTGCACTGTTATAATTTCACCTATTCCTCGACAAACCCAAAGCTGGGACTTTACAGGTCTCAGGAAATATACACATAGTGATTCTCTCATAAAATTTTCTCACAAATCAGGTTACTTCTAATTCAAACAGAAGAAACACACAAAGAAAAATATACATTTTCGAAGTCAAGGAAGGGTCAAAAGTTGGATACACCACCACTGTGAATCGGAGGTCCAGAAAGTTAAAGCATATGGGTGAGCTTTGTGTTTAACCAGCATTGAGTTTAAGATTTGTTCAGTCTTTACCCAAATCATGACAATTTCTCAGGAGCTAAATGGTGTGCAGTATTTCATACAAAAAGAACAGATTCTGAGATCTTAATAGGAAGGAATTTCATTTATGTCATTCTATATCCTGTTTTTATTGCAATAATTGTCACATAATCAGGTTTGTGTTAGCTCTATGCACTCATATTCTTATTAGAAATATCCTTATTACATTTTATCAGAGAAAATGAGTGCTCTTGATGTGAATGTTTCATGTTTTTTGAAAAGGGTTTTCATGTTCTCCTGCTACTCTGCCTTTATTACTGTTCCCGTCCCACTGAGTTACTATTTCATTTCTTATTTCCTTGAGTCAGCACCAGCAACCAGAATGGAAAGTTTTCAGGAAGACTTAACAGCTGCAGAGGCAGACAGAACACACCCTACTATGCGACTTGGTAGGAAAGGAAGGTGCGTTCTTACCTGGTCTTTGCTGAAAGTAACCATGCATTGATAAGCAGCATCTGCTGATGCAAATATGTGGGGAGGATTTGAGACACGTTTCACCCCATGATAAAGTCTGGAAAACTGAAGACAAAAATAATTTAAAGGATCCTTCTAATGCTCCACTGGACCTTCTAATTCTCCAGGACCTATTGCCCACGAAACCAAGGATTTGTCACTTATTAGGGGAACTGTGGCATCAGGAAGGCTGTAGAGTCTACAGGCCTGAAGTCAAATCCCTGTTCTTCAGCTACTGGCTTCGTGAGCTTGTGCAAGGGAATTAACTTCATCACGCTGAGTCTCCTCGTCTGTCAAATAGGCTTAATAATAGTACTTGTCTCACAGGTTGTGAGAGTAAGCGAGGTAACCCAGTGCCTGGCAGGTAGTAAGCACTAAATGAATGTTAGCTATTATTGTTACATCTTGCTTTAAAAATTTACCCCCAAAATGTAAGAATACCATCTGTGTTGATTATCTGCAGTTCAGGGTACATACCTGTGGGATGGCATAACTTTATTCTCACTTTTTCCTTCTTTTCATTTTCCCTTGTGATTTTTAATTTCCTATTCAGGAGCAAGATGCTCTTGAAGCATTCCTTACCTGTGGTGAGTATATGCTTAGATTCTGGAAGGGGTTTAACGCAATTAAGATGTCTCCAACATATGTGTAAATCAGCAAGTCCACATAACGCTTCTGCAACTGATGAATAATTGTATCCTAAGAAGAGGATAAATGATATTGAGAGTAAACATTATTTCAGTCAAGAGAGAGATTCTAAAAATAACAAATTTATTCTTATAAGAATATTTTTCTCTAAAAGATGAAAGTAGTCAATTTAAATCATACAATGACCCTAATGATCCTAAATGCAGATATTCACCTTGAAAGAACAAAAAAAATTGGAATATGCTAAAAGAATTAGACCCACTTAGGACTTGCTAAAAGACACTGAGATATCCAACAAATATTTTGTTTGTTATTGTGAAAAACTTGTCTCACCCAATCAAAATGTTCTATTTAGAATTTGATTTAATAAGCCGTTTCTATTGATAAAGTACACACAAAATAGTAACTTCATTTCTCAAAGCATTGCATTTAAAATTTATGTGGTGAGAATATAGAATTGAACACTTTTATATTGCACTTTAGTGATTCATGCATTGTCTTTAAGGGTCCCCAGAGTTAGAATTTGTAGAAGCAGGTCCAGTGCAATTAACAGCTCTATTAAATATGCATATTGTAAATGGGGATTATCACAGTTTTCAAATTTAGGATTCAAGCTGTATTAACTTTACTATTTCCCTAAAGGAAGCTCCTTTTTATGAAGAACAACAACTACCTGAATTTAAGGTTAAGATGCACTTTTTTAAAAACCGAAAATAATTTCAGCTGATATAAAACATCATTTAAGCCTACAATATAAAGAGCTTTATTAGAAAAATCCAAATCCTTTTCTCATCATTATTTAGGGTATTTTGGGGACTATAATTGAATATAACACAGGATCATAGTCAAAGCAACCAAATGCTCCTTGAGTTTCAACCCCAAGGATATATAAATAATTAAATTTTCAAGTGACCTTAGGAGAATATTGTCACAACAGAAAGGTCAGACCATTCAAGTGAAACAAATGTCATCGGTGAGAACTGTCTATTAAATATTTAGTACCTCATCCAGAACCTCTAGATTAACCAAATCATCCTCAAGGCAGTATTTTTCAGCATCTTCCACACGATAGGGTCTTCTGGTATGCATCCTTTCATGCCTAGAAGTTTATCCAGAGAATATTAGCACCAAGACAGAAAGTAATGTAGCAGAAGGTAGGCAATGAGAATGACTCATTGACAGTCTTATCACGTGACATGTTTGGAGACTTCAGAGAAAGGGACAGGAGGAACAAGTCCATTCCAGGTCCCCAAGCTCACTCTCTGTCACTGTAGGAATACCAGGAGTAAGGTGAGCTCCAGAGCTCAAGCCTTCCTTCTACCATAGTGGGCAGTATTAGCAAATGGGTCCATCTAATACTTAGATCTGCTTTTCTTAAATGCCCACCA
Organism: Equus caballus; assembly: GCF_041296265.1. NCBI lineage: Eukaryota > Metazoa > Chordata > Mammalia > Perissodactyla > Equidae > Equus > Equus caballus. Next base: position 50,575,487 of record NC_091701.1, on the reverse strand, counting down.
CACTACTTTCTCACATTTTTCTGTTCAGTGTCAGGCTTATAGTTCTCACCGGGTACTTCCCTTGAGGTCTCTCTGTGCTATCTGCACTAGCACCACCTACCTCCAACTTCTTGAGAAATTTTTTAAACTACAGAAAACTTCAGAGAACAATATAGCAAATACCAATGAACTGGTAAATGTTTACATTTTATCTTGTTTATTTGAAATCCCTTTGTGACCTATGTTCCACCCCACTCCTTTTTCCTGAATGACCACTATTTGGTGGGTATCCCTCCAGTCTGTTGTTAAATATTGGTCATACACATATATGTACCCTGAACAATATACAGATTGTGTATGTTTAATTATAAAAATGATATACTGTTAGCTTCATTCTGCAAACTTGCTTTTTTTCTGTTCAATGTTATGATTTTTAAAAAATATCTGTGGGTGTTTATTTATTATTTCAGTCACCTTTAATCACTGGGTAATATTATATGATATAAACATGTACCAATTTATCCAGTCCTATGTTGATCAACATTTAGGCTGATTCAAAGTTTTTGCTATTAGAAACAAAGCAGTACTCAATATCTTTATGTGCATCCTCTTGTGTATATACATAAGATTTTTCTCTTAGGGAGCATTGCTCACCAGCCATTTAAAAAACTTGGTTGGCATCCATACTAATCCCCTTTGGTGTACTAAAATATCATTCTTTGAGATATAAAGTTAATTCAGGGTGAAAGTAGGCTTTCCCGCAATTCCCTTCATAAACTTAGCACTACTCAATGGGATATGGGGGAAAGCGTTGGCCTAGAAGTTAAGAGTTCTGGGTCTTAGTCTCAGGGTTGTGAGTAATGTGGTCAGGCCACTCAGCAAATCGCTTAATGGCCAGCATCTCAGTTTTCTTCATCTATAAATAGAATCACCCCTGACTGGTCTATTTATCTCACAGGGAGGTGTGAAAGCAAATACAGTCATGGATGTAAAAATGCAAAAGGGTTGAAAAAATACACCAAGCACTATTCTTAACGTCCCCGTCATAATTTGGAATCAACAATTTACATAGCTCCATACATTACTCAGAATACTATTAACTAAACAAAATCACATGTAAAATGTCCTCCAAGGTACTGTAAATTCACCAGCAGAGAAGCATCACTGCATGGTTTGTCCCTGTCACATTTTATACCCACCATCATCACAGCTTTAGAGGATACAGTTCTACCTTGCCAGGTCCCAGAATCTGGCTTTACTGAACATTTTGCTGTAAGTACCATGTAGCAGTCATGGTATCTTGATGTATACTCTATCTTTTGCTACACACATTTCACAAAAGTAGGTAAAAAGGAAGAAGCAAACTCAATAGCTCTGGATTTTGAGTCTTGAGTTTATAATACAATGAAAATAGGCAAAGAAACATTGACTTTTTTTCCTCTTCCTCCCTATTAAATGTTACTTCCCAATCTCCATCACTGATAGATTTGAAGAAGGGGTATTTGAAGCACGGCATTAGTCATCGCCAGTGCCAGAACCAGTTTTGCTGCTAATTCACATAAAGGTCCAAAAGCTCCATTTTAGTTAATATTAAAGTCAAATTTATAAACTAAGGGTTTTTTTAAATTAAACAGAACAATTTATTCATCTATGTCCTAACATATTGGTGATGTCAAAGAGAAATCAGACTGGTATGAAATATAAATTTTTAAAGTTTTTTTAAATTTTAAAATTATAAACTTTAAAATTCAGAGCTGCCACCTGCTTCTAGCTAGCCACTTTACTAAATAAAACAGCAGGAGGGTACATATTTCTCGTCAAATCTTCTTCACATAAAACCTAAGCATTTTTTTCCCTTGAAGTTCATCATCAAACAAAATATCACAACACATTTCTTATGAAATAATTAAATTCTCATCATATTAAATTCGACTGGTGTATCTCTTTCCTAAATTCTTATTTTGCAATTGTATGAAATAGGCTAAGCTAGAATTTATTCTACACATCTTCTGACAACAAAATCAGGAATTAAAAAAACCATCCACATATCTGGTTCTTGTCAAAATGGAGTAAGTACTCTCCACTCTGTCTCCCCACTGAGTGCAACTAAACACCCTGAGAGAATGCATGGGACTCCGAGAAGTAACTGGTAACAGGCAGATTGGGGAAACCAGAATCCAAAATACCACTGAATCAGGGCTGGCCTGGTGGTGCAGCAGTTAAGTGCGCACGTTCCGCTTCGGCGGCCCAGGGTTCGCTGGTTTGGATCCCGGGTGCAGACATGGCATCCCTTGGTAAGCCATGCTGTGGCAGGCATCCCATGTATAAAGCAGAGGAAGATGGGCAAGGGTATTAGCTCAGGGCCAGTCTTCCTCAGCAAAAAGAGGAGGATTGGCAGCAGATGTTAGCTCAGGGCTGATTTTCTTAAAAAAAAAAAACAAACAAACAAAAAACAAAATATCACTGAATCAATGGTCAGTTTCCCAGGGATTTTTTTTTTCCTCCAGTAACTCCTGACCTAGACTTAAAGGCAGCCTGAACTGCATACAGGAAGGTCAAGCTTCGTGCTGGATGATATTTTTACACCCAACTAAAAATGAAAGCACTGACAAAACTTCACTTACAATAACACAAAGAAATAAACTCTAGTAGAAAGTGATGACTTTCAGTGTGAACATCCACAATGCAATACTGCTAGCATGGAAGTGGTCATCTTCTGAACCCAGCAGCAGATTGTCTCCCTATAATATTTTCTAAACAACAAACAACTTCTAAAAGATTTTACCTGCTGTTATTAGCAATGTATGACCTCTTACCATGCTTAAAGGCAATCAAATTCCCTAGACTTATTTGCTACCAAAATTGAAGCTGATAATCTGGAAGCTGATGTAGATGTAAGGTATTTTCACTCTGGAAAAGATCATTTCATTCTCTCAACCAGTAAAAAACAATATCTGCCACTGAAGGCCATCTCTGCCTTCCCCAACTAGTGTTCTTCTGAAACTGCTTCCTGCTTCATTTTTCTGCTTTGGCTATGAGGTTTGGAGGGTCTATTGAAGAGAAAAATATTATTTACTCCAATTTTTAAAAAATTATCCTAGACTTTACATATGCTTATAAGAAGTGTTATGCGTTTCATATTTGTATGTTTTTAGTTGACATTAATCAAAATAAATTTTGTTTAATTTTTTTACAGTTTTCTAGCATTACATGAGTTGTTGTCACTAGTAACTGCCAACTTGAATTTCCTTTAAATTCACATGCTCCACCTAGTGTCTTACTTGAGAATGGCATTTATTGTCAATTTTGGCTGAAGAATTCCTTGTTTAATGTGAAAAGTACAGATTTCCAATGAAAAGGTACTTGGATTGAATATTCCAAAGCTCAGAGAAATGGAAAGAGAGACAAACAGATGGATCAATAGCAGAGGCATTCTATTAAATAAAGAGTATATGGTAAGGTATTATAGTTCTAATGGCTCAGAAGAAATTTTCAAATTCCAGTCAAGTCCACATTGCTTCTTGCTAGATTTCCTATTTGTTTTTATGAAACTTTAAGTATGTTGGCTGCCAACCCTGGCTTCCCAGACAAATGGAGTTTTGGGGGTTAAAGTTAGAGAGGGAGAAACTCAAAGCTCTGGCTTGGGTTCGTTCCTAAAGTTTGGGTTGATGTGGTGGTAGAGGGTGGTGAGTAGGGTTGGTCTTAGGTTTCAGGGCTCAGGGGGAACCAGTGTCTGAGTGTCTGGCTCAAGTAAGACAGAAACAAGGGCAAGTCTGAAACATCAAGTCCAAGGAAAGGGTGAAGAATAAGAACTGGATCTGAAGAGTGGGTGAGAGAGCCAGAGGCAGAGGCTGGGAGTTTCCCTAAGACAAGAGTGGGCACAGATGAGGTAAAGGATGGGGGATATTTTGGAATGTCTCAGGCCAAGCCCAGGAGTGGGAAAGGAGCTGTAGAGGGCACCAAACTGGCTCAGACACTAGGGGAATTGTTCTCACGGAATAAATTCCTGAAGTACTGCTGCCTTCACTACAGTTTCATTTCTATGCCTACATTATGGTTAAAATCATTTCAATGTGAATGCTCTTTAATACCTCATCACTGGGCCTGCAGACTTCTTTGTTGGAGCTTCTGGTCCTATGAACGATATTGACAAATATTATATATTTTGTCCACAGTGACTCTTTAATCCCTTAGCCTCTTCCTGTTTGTCAACAATGCCTGTGGAAGCAGTGACTTCCATGCAGGTATGTCAACACAGGGCTGCAGGAGCTTCATGTCAGTGTGGTAAGATGCATTCTTCCCTTCACCTCCAACTATGATGAAGAACAAAGCAACAGAAGGAGGCCCTCTAAATCATAACTCAAGGATGAGAAGGAAACAAAATATTGTAGCCTAATAATTACAGGGGATGTGCTAGTGGGGGGTCAAATTCTGCACTAAGAAATGCCTGTTGGCCTTTTAGACAGTCACCCTTTGGCAGGACCAGGAAGGCCACCTCTACTCCACTCTTCCACAGGATCAGAGTCCTCCCCTCCATCCAAGAGCGGAACTGGAAGGAGTGGAGAATGACTAACACTCCCATTATATTCTAGAAACAAAAGGAAGTAAAATCTGTTGGGTGCAGAGAAGAAGTGGGTAGAGAAGAGAAGGAGCAAGGAGAAGGGCCAGGCTTAAAGGTGGTAGCTCTCAAGACTCTAAGACAAAGGCTTCTGTGGCCATGGAGAGAGCTCAGGGACAAGCTGGCAAGTTGGATAGATTAGACGAACAACTCCCTTATCACTACCTTCAGTGGATTCCATATAGTAAGGAAAATGCTACTCAAAATTGGGGATAGAGTACTATGACTGCAACAAAGTTAGTGATGTTGAATATTTCTTCCAAATCTTTATTTCCATTTCAGTATACCCTTTGATAACAGAGTTGATGAAAGAGAAACTTTCATTTGACTATAACTACATAATCACGGACCTAGAGTGAGAAAAATAATGGCAGATCATCTAGGTGTGACACCATTCTACTGAAAGTCAAATCTGGGTGGGTATACCACCTAGATAATTTATCTACATGAGCTCTATCTTGACCTAGAACTTAAGCTTATATCTATCAAACAAACACTTCAATACACAGAATAAAAAATAAAAGAATTTTTTGAGTGGAAATCACTATAGTATCTCCCTATTTTTTCATCTACGCATGGTTTTGGCCAGAATACTAAGAAATCAGCATCTTATCATCAGTCATAAGTATTTGATATACCTCCCTTCTCTAGGCAGCAAGAATCAGTGACACTAGGAGAATTTTAAATCTTAATTCATTCACTCAGTTATAGACAGACAAGACATAGATATAGGCAGACAGCAGATACTAATTATATTAGAATATGGATTTATTTCTTGTCTGTTAGGAGAACAGGAGCATCTTTAACATTCTATGTGTCAAGCATCTTCAGCACTTGATAAAGTAATCTTTCAGAAGTCATCCATTTACACAGAAGCCCAGGAACCCATCAGTGTACATAATGGGGAGAGGGGGAGGGTGTGCATGCACATGCATGCACACGTGCATGTTTGCAGGTAAAAGAACAAGTGAGTGAGCAAGGCTTACTGGGGAGAGCTAGGCAGTTAAGCAGTGAGAAATCTGTTTTTAAAGGTCACTGCTGCAGGTTGAAAAGAAATCAGAAAAGCTGAGGTCATTGTTTTAATCAACCTCAGGCAAATTGCAAGGGTAGAGAATCAAAATCCATTAAACAGAGCAGGAAACAACCAGCAACTTAATTCTTCCACCAAGTAATATTTAGAGGAGACCCATGGCATTTGACGACTTAACGTTTGTGGTTTCAGCTAGTCCCAAGCCACCTGCAGGGGAATGAGAGGCTGGATCTTGTAATTTTACTGAGGCTTGCAGTTTGAGTCCATGATGGGAGGTTGGAAGGCACAGCATAGCCAACCCAGCACCTTCCCTCCTCCAGTCACATTCCAGACAGTGGTTTTGCTCTTCTCCCACTAACTCTTGTGAAGTGATAAAAAAAAAAAACCATGTTTTTACATCTACTTCTCTGAACTTTAATAGGGACATGACATACCAGATAATATCAATGAATTCTGAGAATTGCAAAACTGGTTTGGGGAACAAGTCCTTTTGAAGGTCAAGGAAATGGAAGCTGACATAAACGAAATGCCCAAATTGTTTAAAGGCATCCCTGACAGGTTAAGTAAAAACATAGCTCCAAACGACTGTTTGCAGAATTTTAGTGCTTTTTAACCTCCCTTGAGAGAGTAAGCCTTGATTAATAACCACTCTATTGTACCTGAATCGAATATACGCTTTGGCAAAATTAATAAATTACTAGAAAAATTTAAACTCCAATGGTTTCATTCATACACTATCATTAGCATCAGGAAATGGTACTGAATATCAAATAATACAATATTGGTTCTCCACAAGTGCCTCACATATATAATGTGAAAGGGGAATGGATCACAGTCTGGCTTTCCAAAAAACTGCATCACTCAAAAGAGCTAGAATGCTTAGGCCTAGGAAAGGTGCGATGGGGCCTCACCACTCAAGCCCTTCTTCATGCACAGTGCAGCTTCTGCTCTATAGTGAACAAGCTCCCATGATTCCTAGCCTTGTTCTTGAATACACATTTATCTCCTCAACATGACTGAAATGGACCACTTCCCCATAATGCTCTTGCCCCAGCTTCACCTTCCATGTGAGAGGACAGGGGAAGGGGGCATCCTTCTTGCTCCCCTCTGCCTTTTTTCAACCATAGTTTTTCCTAAGAAAGCTCTCCCTTTTAAAACTTTCACACCATTCTTGTATATCATCTCCAGCACTTGACTCCCATTTTCCTCTCTCTCTATCCCTTCCTTTGATATCAGTCTTCAGTTTTCCCATCTCCCACCAATCACTTTGTTAATTCTTCTCACACTGTGATCTCAAGGTCCCTCAACTTGTCAACTCTTTTAAAACTTTTATTTGTACTCCACTGAAGCTGTTCACAAGTTCAGCCATGACTAGTTCCGAATTATCTCTCAAAAGTTCCCAGGATCTCAGTTCTACAATCCCTTTTCTCACCATCCTTTCACTGAATCTGCTCTTCATCTTCATTGTAACTGCCAGTCCCCTAACCCAGACCCAGACTCAAAGTCAAGATGCCACTTCTGACTTCCCTTTCTTCTATACTCCAAAAAGACCCCAAGGATACTCTGTTACTCACCTTGATTCTCATGCCCCCTTGTCCCAACATCATGTCCATCCAAGCCAGTCACCAGCCTAAAGAAGACTACAGTATCTGCTTTCTCTACTTCTACTTCTTGTTGCTAAGAATTGCTAGAAATGAGAGATGGGAAAGGCAGTGGCGGTGATGGTACATTTTTTGAGAAGTTCTAGTGCCAAATGTTCTCCTGAATGCCATAGAAACAGAAATGATAGTGGAAAAGGAGAAAAAGTAGGAAAAAAATGTTTTGAGTATCCAAAACTGGAACCTGGTGGTGTTGGGGCAGAGGGGAAAGAATGAGCAGTGAGCAGAAGGCAGAGGTGCAGAGGATGGAGAGAGTTTAGGGGGTTTGGTGAACGATTAGTTGGCATTGCTAGAACCTGGGTGGGATGAAGGGGTGAACAAGGCAGGCAAGGGCCAGGTCATGATGGGCTAAGGAGCTTGGATATGTTACGTAGGCACTCGGGAACCACATAAGAGTTTCAAACAGTGATGTGCTCCAGGAAGGTCATTCTGATTGCAGAGAATGGAATGGAGGTGGGCGAGGCTGGAGCCAGAGAGATGAGTGAGCACAGTGTGGCAACTGCAAATAGCAAAAGATATTAAGATAATTATGTTGTCAGGACTTGGTGGTGGTTGGTTGAGAGAGATTAGGGAAAGAGAGAAGTGTTGCAGGGTCTACCCAAATTGGGTTTGCCTCCCTGCTCTGGTTCAGACTGCAATCAAACAGAAATTGTAAGACAGTAAGAGACAGAGACCAGTCAAAAGACTTTGCTTTCTCTTCATAGCCTATCAAATGCAATGCCAAGTACTTCCAGATATTACACAAAGCTTCCAGCTTTCTGCCCAAAGTAGGGTTCTTCCATGGTCCAAACAGTCCTGGGCCCCCCAGGTGGGGTAACTTATTTAGTTTTGAGGTTATTGCAGAAAAAAATGAGACCTAACAGCCTATAGGGAACACTGTCTTACTGTTCCTGCAGAGGCAGGGAATATTCTGTTCACCACTTTAGTGCTTTGCCCAGTGGAGAGAGAAGTTGGTAGTTTGAGGGGGCTGCAGGGGGAGAACACAGGTTCTTAAAGGATGGGGAAAACTTAGACAGGTGAAGGAGAGGATCTTATATAGAGGGAGACATTGTAAATAAAGAAAGAGAAGGTAATAGAGAAAGCAAGAGGGTCTGGGATCAAGGGCCTAAGAGGAAAGTTGACCTCAGAAAAACCTCTAGTTTGGGAAAGACACAGAGAGGTTAGATGAAGACATCCAGAACATTTGAGGAGGGTGTGGGGCAGAGGAGGTACTATGAAGAAACTCATGTTGAATGGCCTTGTCTCTTGAAAAACCAAACACCTTGAAACTATGCCTCCAGCTCCAAGAGTTCTGATGCTTTTTGATTTGTAAACAGTTCTCTGCAGAATACATGAGTATGTCCAGATCTTGTGACTTGAGATGTTTTATTTTCTTCACCTCCAGTCCTTCCAATGTTCTAGCAGTGCCAACTAATCGTTCACCAAACCCCCTAAACTCTCTCCATCCTCTGCACCTCTGCCTTCTGCTCATTGCTCATTCTTTCCTCTCTACCTGGAATAACTCCCTTCCTGACTATCTTCTGTTTGTTCTTCAGGACAGTTCGAGGACCATCTTCCCACCAATTCCAGGAGTCTTCCTTTCTCAGGTGCTCCAGGAGGTACGCCAGGAATTCCTCTATCCAGGTACTTTTCATGCTGAGCTGTTCTCACATGATTCTTGTCTGTTTCACACACTGGACTACTAGCTCTTTATCAGGAACTGTATCTGATGGGCATTTGTAGTTCCTCTGTTCAGCAGAGGGCCTGACACATACACACATATAAATGTCTCTTGAATGAACAAATGAATAAACTAGATTTTACATAAGAAGTAGGAATAGTATTTTTTAGATTAAGTAACTCAGTACAGTTTATTCTCATGATGTTCTTTGGTAAGTAAATAGAGATGAATTTGCACAGATTAAGGCCAAAAGAAATGGAAGACTGAATTAAATAGAACATGTACACCACTTTGACTACTACTGCTAACACTAATTGAGGGTTAACTCTGTTATCAATGCTCTTCTAATTAATTTTTATGTATTGACTCAATCTTCAAAATAACCCCCATTTTATAGATGAAGAAACTTCGGAACAGAAAAATTTAATAATTTGTCTATAAGTGACTGAGCTGGGATTCAAATCTGGCAGAGCCAGTGGTTTTAACCACCACATTGTACCATCTGCTGTGATCACAATTATGCAGAAAAATGATGATAGGTATTTGCCTCACTCATCTATGCACTCGCCTCAATTTTTCTTTGTTTTTTCCACATTAACTTGGAAACTCACAACTTTAAATATATTAAATTACCAGCATCAAACATATTTGAGAATTGTTCTGGGTAGGCTTAAAAAATACAGATGTAGCCAACTCCTTGCCACTTGCTAAGAAGAAATAAGAGTGTGGAATAGGTGGCAGGTTAAGTGTCAATTACATGCATTGTGTTTCCCTTAGAATTAACTTTCCTACCTCCTAAAGAAGTGGTTGTTTAGTTTTGAAATCTATTTGTGAGGTTGTATTTTTTTAAATGACTGTTCAAAGAAACACAAACTCCTGAGTGAAATCGAAGATTACAAAGAAGCCTTTGCCACCATATGAGGCTTTTGACATCAAAGGAGTTAATAAAGATAAAGAGAAATTAGAGAAAGTGGGTGACAGAGCCTGGAGTCTGATTCTCTATAGTAAAGGAGAAAAGTTTGTAAAAAGAGAGCATACATCTGGACAGGCAAAGTCGGGCAAGTGTGAAAAGCTGAGTAACTTTGCAAACTAAGTCTCAGAAACTGTTCTGCAGCATATTTCAGAACAGAGAGACAAGGAAGAGACATCTGATTTGACTTAGAGCATGTAAACGTTGGGTTTGCTTTTTTGCTTGGTTTGTATTTTACTTCATCTTCATTTTTGGTGGTGGTGCTGTGTGTCTGAGTGTGTGGAGGTGGGTGGTAGAGAGGCAGTGGCTGGTGTATAGGAACAAAAGCAGGGGAAGAAAGGGGATTTCACTTCCCTAGGGCTTAAACACAAGTTCCTACTGCTTCAAAAAGGCACCAAGCCACAAAAATTTTCTGCTTTTCTCTACCCCTGTAGGCAAGCCATAGAAACAGAAATGATAGTGGAAAAGGAGAAAAAGTAGGAAAAGAAAATGTTTTGAGTATCCAAACTGGAACCTGGTGGTGTTGGGGAAAATCGACAAGATATAGTCACCTTGAAACTATGCCTCCAGCTCCAAGAGTTCTGATGCTTTTTGATTTGTAAACAGTTCTCTGCAGAATACATGAGTATTTCCAGATCTTGTGACTTGTGATGTTTTATTTTCTTCACCTCCAGTCCTTCCAATGTTCTTTTAACAATAATGGATTAAAGCTTATCGGTATCCTGGCCAGTTTTATAAAACCAAATAATTGCTAAGCTGGGGAAGCAGGTTTATTTGCATTCAAAAAAATGATTTAAAGAGAAATTGTGCCACCCTCTGGACATAAACTGAAGACTTATTTCTTAGAGACAACCATGGAATACTGTTTTAAGCAATTGCCCCTAAAAATAAACATTTATCTTTTAAAATGTACCCTTTAAAAAAAGGTGGGGGAGGGAGAAACACAGTTGCTTTAGACAGCATAGGCAATATCTAGAAAATAATCATTTAAAAATACTAAATTACCTCTAAGGAATTTTTAACTAAAGAAAACGGTCTCAGAGCACATTAGAGAAAAAGTCTCCAGCATTTAACTTGTAATCTTTCCAAAAATCACTTTACGGCCTACAATTTCTGCTCTCCGATCTGCAACGGCCAAGTAAAGATTTTTCACACAATCTCAGCCGTGACTGCTTTCACACAGTTACCTTTATTGGTTAAAAAAAAAAAAAAGAAAAGAAAAAAATTCAAATTTATATTAAATATAAATATATATATATATTTGTAGTTTTTTAACTAGAGCTAACCGAACACAGAGTGAGATTTCAGCCATGGCTGAGAGAAATTAGCCATAAAAGCACAATCGGGTAGCTTGTTTCTGAAGCTCTCCTGCTCTCATCCACTGGGCATGGAGTCCTAATGTCATGTAAATGAAACTCTCAAAAATGCAGAGATGTGATAATTACCAGTGATAATGCTGGGCAAATCAAAACACATGACATGCTGTTTTTATAAATAACTAGAGAGAGGAAGCAGGAAGACACCGAGTACCATACCTGGTTTTAACAACAGGGTTTAGATGCTTCTGGTCTTGGAGGACCTTGGCCAGCTGTTGTTGCAGAAACAAAACCTTCCCGTGGGCTACTTTAATAAATGGGTGGTCGAGGAGATGAGTGACTGAAGGCCGCTTTTCAAAATCCTTAATAAGACACCTGTTCGCAAAAATCAACAAACAATCCAAAGCACAATCTTACACACCCAGTTCTCCTGTGAATATGGGAGGGGGGAGGTGAAACACATTTATAAAAGCTGGTCACCAACCTTACATAGCTCTTTCTTTATTCCAACATACCAGAACACAGAAAAAAATTCTCTATTAGTTGAATTAATTAAAACATCAGATGTCTATTTTAGTTTGTTTAAGTACATATTGAAAACACAATCATTTTTTGCCTTCAATTTAATTTGACATACTCAAAACACTGAAAAAATAGATTGATCAGACTGAATTTTCTGTCTGACTTTTCATTACAGAAAAATGTTTACAATGGAGTCCAGTTGATTAGTCTATATACTTTATTTTAGAAGCATAGAAAATTATACACTATCCCTTAGATGAAATCCTAATATATGAAATGTTCACTATTTGGTGGTGGACGAAACACATTTAGGAAAGAAAATAATCATAAAGAAACCATCAGAGAGAAAGTCCAATACCTTAATTTCTCATGTCTTCTGAAGAAGCAGAAAAACCTCAGAACAGAAAGTGACTACAACATAACTCAGATGAATTGGAATGGAATTATGCAAACAGGGAACAAAAAATCCATTCAAAACGGTAAAAATTGGGTTGCATTTAAACTCCTCTGTGGTTAATTGGTTAAAACTGTACCGGTGTAACCACTTTCTGTTTCAGATTCCATGCCCTTTTCAAAGAAAACAATGATTTAGTACATTTTACTGTATGCTCTATGTTATTAAAGATGATTTTGACACAAGGAAATTTTTAGTGAAATTGAATCTGATGAATACCCCTCCAATTACCATTGCATTTCCATTCTGAGTAGCTGCCCTTGATGGAAGAGGAAATTTCAACATCCACCCTTTTAAGCTATCAGTCTTTAGCTCACATTGGAGGCTTAGGATAAATACTGGATGCCATTCTTCCCACTCCATGAAATAAATGTTTACAGTTTTCCCAATAGTGACATACCAGCAACATCTAAAACACAACATATTTTAAATAATGAAATGCACTGACAAATAAAAAAGCTCAGCCTCATCTTGAGTATCTTTCAAAATATTTAAGCAGTTCCTAAAACAATCCTCAACTTCTGGATTTACAAAAAGGCTTTAACCTTTGCAGTTCTCACTCCAAACCACTTTCACACCCCTCACCTTCCAGTGCTGAAAAGATATTTGGCAAATTTCCCAGTCAGTCCATTTTAGAATTGATTCATGGGATTTCCTATCTATTGGAACTGGAGCTTTCTGCTAGAGAAGCCAAAAGAACCTAGATTATCTCCATTCTGTTGCCTGCACAATTATAAATACAACCTCTGCCTTGCCAGGGGAAGAAATCAATCACTTGACTTTTATGGGTTCAGGGGTTTTTTATATAATCTATTATTTTTCCTATCAAAAATAAGAAATCAGTGCACATGCTTTAAAAATACTATGTTCATGTCTTTACATCAGCAACTTTCCCTGGATTCCATGTATATTCTATCTGTGTATGAATATGTTACTACCAAAGGAAAATAAATGCTAATGTTCCCCTAAGCATCCAAAAAAAAAGGAACCTCCTTGTAGTTATGAGGTCAATTATACAGGTGTATGGCCCAGTCCTTCTGGTTTGAGGGAAGGTGTATGAAAACTGCTAAAATAAAAATAGTCCATGTCCACTGAAAGTTCCTACTGATGACAGACATGGTGACTTTGCACACTGCCTGGAGCCTGAGAGGGCACGGGTAGAACTGGAGTCCAGCAACAGTAGGTCCCACAGCTAAGCCTGCCCAGTGATCTTGGGCAGATCACATTATGCCTGTCTCTCTTTACCAAATAGACATACCTGTATCCAAGTATATCCCCAAATAAGGGGAGACTGGTTTCTTAATGGGTTTCCCCACCTTATATTTCTCTTCCCTTTTTTGGCCTTCTTTCTGCATTAGCTGTTGAAGTTTCATCTGACTACTAGTAGGTACTCATTGAAAAAGGAAGAAAGAGCAAAAGCACCAGGGGCAAACATCAACTGCCTGTTGACTAGTGCCAATATTTCAAATGAGTAAACTCAGAGGGCTGAGACTGAAGGTGGGAGGAGTGACAATCAATTGAAAATACATAGCATGTAAACAGGAAAGTCGGCTGCCTCTACCTTCCTCCTCTGGATAGATTCTGTGGGACAGTGTTCCAGGTAAGGCCTGAAAACAAGGTCCTTCTGGTATTTTAGTAATTAAAGCTCCTTGGATAGGGTTTGCAAGAGACCAGGGAACCCGGACTCTAGACTTATGAAAACAGATCTCTACTGGAGTCTGGGGATGCAATCAAAGGTGCTATGTCTTGTTTACATAATTTTGGCATCCAGTGGGGGAGCAAGGTTGCCAACAAGGTTGTAAGGTCATTTGATATTTTGGAGAGGATCTCTCTTTCTAGATCACGGAGGGAGTAAGGGAAATAAGGACTAAATAATGAAGTGAGACAATCAGACAAGGAATAAACTAACAAGTGGATCTGTTGTCTCCTAAGGATTCAAAAAATGAAGATGGTTGGCATTCTATTCTCTGGAAGCAATGATCAAGAGGATTTGTTAGTTCTCTCAGTAAGACCTGAGTGGGCTGAATGTCATAGCACTGGATCAGCAAAACTGAAACTGAGAGTATAAGGGAAGAATGCTAAGCAGAGTTGTGACATATCCAAATGCACTGGAGGATTTTTAGAAGGGCATGAAGACCTTAAGGGTATAGCCTTATTCTAAAACACTCTTGCATACTTTTTTCTCATGGGGAGCAAAGAGCCAGACTGAAATGGAATTATTATTTTACTGATACACAGAGGAAAGTTCTACCTTAGGAGCAGATATGGCTGAAAGTCATTGCAATACTAGACACTAGGTCATTGGTCATTTCATCTGTTCAGCAAACATTTATTACACAGCACCAGAATTAGCCAAAATAAATTAATTCATAAAAAATTCTGACCCTTTTCCTCAAGGATCTACAGTCTAATTGGTAAGACAGAGGATAAGAGAAACATAGGAAAAAGCAAAAGCAGTGTTTGCTAATATATTTAGGATAAAAAATAATCACACAAAAGCATAGGGTTTTGGAGCTAAGGGATCAAGATTTTCTATTCTAACCCTTTTTTTATAAGGTGAGGAAACCGAGGTGAGGTCCTGATAGTGATGAAGCCAACTCTCTGAGTCCCAGAGGAGAACCCCTCCTAGGTTGCAATGTGTTGTTAAAAATGGCATAGATGCAACGTGTAGAACAATACTAGGCTGTGTAGGAGGGGGCAATCTAGTCAAGGAAAACTTAGTGGAGCTGGTGAGAACTCAGCTGGGTTTGCAGGAAGTTTTGGAACTAAACTGAATTCAATTGGTGAAGAAGAGGTAGAAGGCATTTCAAAGTTGGGAAACTGGATCAGCAAGGCAAGAAGCCGGACTAGGCAAGCTGTGTAGCCAGAAACTCAGGAGTCCCTCAGAACATTCACTCACCTTCACCTCCTAAACTACCTCCTTTGAATGCCTAAGAAACAATTCTTGGCTTTAGTCCTTTTATCAACTTTAAATAGGGTATATTCTTTATTGCTTAAGACTTTGCAATTTTGTGCCCAAAACTCGTACTGTTTAAATTTGTCAGCTCATTGTTTCCATCTTACTCTCCTTCCAGGCAGGGATTTAGTGAATTAAGATAGAACTGACTGCCGGAATCCATAAGAACTCCTGACAGCCTATGTGTCCTTTTTAAAAGCAAGACAGAATCCTCTAACCTGATTTGGAGATCACATACGGAAAACTAAGGAAGTTATATCATATATATTCATCTCAGGATCACTTATTAAACCAGAAATTGCAAATTCCAGAGGTTGAATATTTTCCCCCAGCCAGGGATTAAACAGTTCTTAACAAGAGACTGCATAAAATGTTGACCTCTTTATGGGAAATGGGGGTCAGCCAGTGTGAGGTGAGTTGAGTGAAACACTAGACAAGTAAGATATTCCATTGAAAAGAGAAGCTAGTGTCAAAAGGTTTGGGAAACATTGGTGATTCTCTAAACCACATCTGGAATTTCATAACACACGTGAGCATATTAAATGGTCTTGGAAGTATGGGGGTAAAGAAAACAGCTTAATTTTGTTTAAGTCCATGTTTCCAAACTTACTTCGCTACAGACCCTTTTTTGTGTCAATGGCACCAGGGCCCTGCAAATGACATCCTTAGAAGCTCTGTTGTGAGAAATCAGTACTAGGCTTTTGGAATGGGTAGCAGAGTCCTCATCTCAGCTGACTGAGGGAGACATGCATAGCCCCTAACTGTCACCAACAGATTTGAGATACCTGTAGGCTACTGTTTCTGCAGAGGACAGTGTCTCAAACTGGGGAAATACATTGTCCAAGCTTAGTTTTTTCCAGAATCTTTTACTCTGGAAAAAAGAAATTGAACGAGGATTAATTTTAGGGACACTACTTTTTTCCAAGGTCATAAGCAATTTTTTCTTTCATTCTCAGGGGTTTTTTAAATCATTTTTTAAAATCTGGATTTAGGTGTGGTTATCTCTGTGCTAAAAGACAAAACAAAAGAACAAAAGATTTAAAATTACCATGAGATGTATTACCTGGATTTACAAGGCCACAGTGGGTGGTTTGAATATGATAGAAAAGTCCACCAGAAGAAAAGGGAAGCAAATTCTAGCCTTGAAGGAAACCAATCCATTCCCTAATTTGAAATTCTAGTACCTTCCATCATGCTTTCTTGGCTGAAGATTAATTTTCAGAATTCATTAGTGTCACCACATTAAACACAAGTTGTTGTAGCTATTTACTGCAATCTCCCAGCCTGGTTTCTGCTAGAAATAGGCAAAAAAGAGATATTTCTAAACAAGAAAAAAGGCCAGGCTTCTGTGTTGGGCTCTAGAACTGGCGTCGCCTGTGCTCTTTCCGCTCCCAAAAGATAATGCTGTTGAGACACAGCTGCCTTATCACTGTAAACTGCCATCTCATAACCAAAAAATCAGATGCCTGCAAGGGGGAGCTATTTATCAAGAGTCACAGACGGATGTTTACCAATGAATAAAACACATTTGATAAAGAGCAAGTGAAAAGTCAAAAACTAAAAATACTGGTGAACTTGGTGAGAAAAGCATGAGGGTAAGCAACCTTATTCCACACATTGGGGCAAAACTAGATCAAAAGTTGGGATTTCTGTCTCCTCATTTCTTTTTTAATACTCTGTCTTTAATACTTTCTGCTGGTTTCTTGTGAGTTTAGTCCTTAGACTGGGAAGTGTTTGCATAGGTACAAAATATCTAAACATTTTTGATCTGAGCAAACATTTCCCTGTCCCATGATGTGTCATGCTGCCCTGCAGTTCCTATCATCGTCAGACAGAAGCCTGACGGACAAAGAGGCCTCTGCATCAAGAGGAGAAAATCCTCCAGAGGGTACACTAATTATAGGTTAAATATCGGAGCCTATGGTGCTCTGCCTTGGAAGGAAATTTCCATTCTGGAAGACAGGACTATGACAAAAACAGGCATTTTCCCAAGATGACTAATGCCTCAAAAGAAGTCAGGCTGAGAAAGTTGACATTGCATGTGTAATTTTAGTGAAGCATCACCTCCCCATTTGGTGGCATATTTAACTGAATTTCAGTTTTCATAAAGTCGACAAATATTGCATGTGGTGGCGTTTTAAAGTCTCACTGGCAAGAACTGAAATTGCATGCTAACTTCACACCTAGGGTGGGAAAGTGGGGTCCTAACTGGAAACAGATAATTGAGAACCAGCAGCACCTTACTCATGGAGGTAGATCTGTGGCTATCAATCAGAGAGAAACAGTCAGTGTTTGTTAAAAGGAAAAAAGCCCTGAGAAGGTAGGAAAGAAGCCCCTTGGAGGGTTTTAGAACCAGAAACTCAGTCTCCTTTTGAAGTGGGTAATGGGCATGAATTCTGTGTGGCAAAGTCAGAGAGACTGTAGGGCTACAGGACGAGAGGGCTGATGCCATCTTGCCTGAGATACAGGGGTGAGGAGACTCCAGATGCAGGCTTAGAAAGATCAGCAAATCAGTCCAAGGTTTTTTTTTCCCCCTCCCCAAAGCCCCAGTGCATGGTTGTATATTCTAGTTGTAAGTCCTTCTAGTTCTTCTGTGTGAGCCACCACCACAGCATGGCAACTGACAGATGGTTGGTGTGGTTCCACAACCAGAAAATGAACCTAGGCCACCAAAGCAGTGACAGTGTGAACTTTAACTACCAGGCCATCAGGGCTGGCTCTCAACTCAACCTTTAGATAAAGCTGACAGCACAGGAGGTCCAGAGTGAGCTCAGGGGAATCCAGGGAAGAAACAAAGGGAAGAACATTGCATTTCCTGGAGCCTGAGGATGAGGACAGAGAAGAACCAACTTTTCTCATCCAGAGAAGACTCAAAAGAAGGTGAAGAAGGTGACCAGAGGAAAAGTATAGTGTGGTTTGAAACCAAAACATAAAATCTAAGAGCAGATAGGACAGAATCTCCCTTAGGAGCCAAAGAATGTGTACCACTGTAGCTGGAAAGAATTCCCATGCAAAAACAGGGCCCAAGACTGGAAGGTCTCCTAAGACAGAGGGCTCCAATGGGTAAACCCTTTATGACCCAGGGTTGTAGCCTATATGACACTTGTGAACACAAGAACCTCTTCAGTTTACCCTTATTTATGTCTCTGATCCTGTGATCAATAATAAATAAGTAGAAAAGTTCAGACTAACTCATCATATTCTTAGGGACTGTGATGTAATTAACAAAAATTCTAGATCCTCAAGCACTGTTTGTCTGGGGGACAGGCTGGGGACCACAGCTGGGAGGGGGCAAGGGAAGAAAAGAATACCATGGACAGTGAGCAGAATTAGTGTGGGAGGAGAAGGAAGGCATAAAAATGCTGAGCAAGGAGGCGAAGTGAGGAGAAAGACCAAGTAGAACCAGGCCAGAGCTGAGGAGCAAGTCTAGATGGCGCTCAGGGGACACAGAAGCTGTCCAAGGAGAATCCAACAGAATGCACAATGTTGGAGGTGGTTGTTTTATTATTATCGCTATTGATACTTCCTTCTTCTGTTTAATCTGTGCTTTCAAAGAGTCATATGGCAGTTGGAGAAGACTGGAGATGATCATGACCTCTACTGGAGATGCCATAGCCAAGAAAAATTCCAATTTTTGTGTCTGAGGATTAAAGCAGTCTTAAGGACTGTAACCAGTGGCCCCAAGTTACCACCTTTTCACTCCTCTTTGTTTTCTTTGTTTCTTTCTTTAGTTGGGAAAAGCACTTTGCAACTAAATAGATATATCTTCAGGCACCTCCAGCCATGTGGTTCAGTCAGGGCAACGGAAAAAAATGAGTGATTATTTTATCGTGTCTCAACTAGTTTAGTGGACTGTTAATCTGGACTGTTATTGGACTCTTAACTCAAATCTCACCCTCTGGTTCAAAGGGTTGGGAAAGGCATGATCCCTGGATAATGAGAATCCTGGGATGGCTCCATCTCTCAGGCTGCACTGCTGCCACTGCCCAAGGATCTGGGTATCGGCTGCTGCAGCAGGTGCTGCTGAGTCTCCTCTGCAGCAGCCAAGCCATGGTCTCCTGGGCCTCTGTGAGGGGCTAAGATTGGCCACAGCTCAGTCCTAGACTCAGCCAGCAAACCAGGCGTGGGCCGTGGCTTCCTTTAGAGGTGTTAGTTTCAGGTAGAAATTAAGAAAATATTTGTTTGAAGTAGCCCAGGAAGATGAGGAGCAAGCAAAGAGGGAAGTGATGGCTGAACCCAGAAGGAAGCAGTTATGGAAAACATGGGTGAGTCAGGGCAAAATAACCTATATGCTGGCACGCCCATTTTTTGAAGATATTAATCTTTATGCTAATTATTAATATAATAGAGATTTACATAATATTATACTTAAATTATTATTAATATTAAATATTTAAAATACTCTGTTGATTTAAAAAACAATATACTTAATCACCAAACCCATTATTCTCTCAAGCATGACACATGTACCCATTCATTTAAAAAAAATGTTTGGTGCCTAGTATTGGAGCGTAATATATAAAGGTTAAAAGCCAAGTATTGATGTCAAACCTAACTCTAGTTCTTAGAGATATGTGATGATATGCAAGTTAATTCAATTCTCTGGGCCTTAGTTTCTTCATCTATAAAATGATAATAATGTCACTGTGGGGAGTAAATGAGATAATCCACGTACAGCACGTAGTATATAGTGAGCTCTCAATAAATGCCAGCTATGTGGGTCAGCCACTGTACTAGATAGTGGGGATACAGTAAGTCAGTCCATTAGAAGAAGAAAGCCATGGCATACCCAATTTCAAGCAAGATAAGTGCCATAAAAAGAAATGTTAATGTTCAATGGCTCCTTGAGATAGACTTGAATAATACTGTGCCCATTAATTAGCTACTTTTTCTCAATATGATTCCTACCACTGAGGACAAAATTACTCTTTGATAGATATCCTGATCAGAACTTTCAAAGTTCTGGGAGAAGGGGGGCTTCTAGACCCTGACAATTCAGCAAAAGCAAAAACTTTGGCATTTTCAAGTTCAAGCCTTTAGGCACTCCTGTTTTTGAATGTCTAGCTAATTTCTTTGATTCAAAAATCAATTTCCATTTTGACAAACAGTTATGGTCTGCTTCTGGTCTAGGCTTAAGTGCCAGGGGATATGTGAATTCTAATCCTTCCCTTGATCCTACTTGCCATGCTGCCCGGAATTAAATCCATAATTCTCATTTGTATGCATTTCTGCCTTACAAGGGGAAGCAACGGACAATACCCAGTCATCCCCTATGAGAAATGAATAACCACTTCCATAATGCATGACCATTACATGCTCAGGACTACCCCAGGACTGGGGTGGGGGCTAGGAGAATGCAAAACAAAGAAGACATTATATGTATCCATAAGAAACTTATCTTCTGGGGTAATACCAAACTTACACATATCAAATATTCAGAGAATCAGGTAGGATTGAATTCACTTATTCATTCAAATGCTTAGTAGGTATTTACTATGAATGGCATTCCACCAAGTGCTTGGGGGAAAAGATGCCTGGAGTGAGATGTTAGCTTTCACGGACTTTAGAAACAAGTAGCAGAAGAGATACGGACATAACAATAATTCAAGGCTGAAAAGTGTAAGCACAAGAGTAGCTTAGATGAAGTACACAATTATAGCTAGCAGAACAAGTGTTTCACATGAGATGACACTTGGGTCTTAAAGGATGAAAGGGATATTGACAGGAAGTGCAGGGGAGGAGCATTCCAAGTGGAGAGTACAGAAGGAATGGAAGCCCATTGGTACAATGTAGGGCTCAAATGGGGAACAGCATAATGCAACTGTAATAGAGATGGGGATGAGAATCTGGCCAGGAACATCTTATTCAGAACCAAAAGCCATGCCAGTGAGCTTGAGTTTTGTTTCTCAGCCACAATGAACTGGCTTTTTTGAGAAGCAAGATAACACAATTAGACCTTTGCTTTAGAAAATGAATTGGAACCACATTAGAGAGAAAATTTGAGGGAGAGAATCCATTTAGGAAGCACATAGTCTGAATCAAGGAAATGGGAGGGGAAAGGTGATGGTTGTAGCTATGAAACTTGAAGACAAGTCAACAGTACAGAAAGAAAAAAGATCACTAGTGAAATCTTAGGCCAACTTAAACTTAATGGATGGACCTGTAGCTAAATCTTTGTGAACATAACAATCTACCTTTTACCTTCACTACCCAACTATAATCTCTCTCAATAGAAACTAAAGGCCTTTAAATTACCAATTCAATGGTCTCTTTTTAGTTCTCATTCTATTCAACCTCTCTGTTCACTGATAGCTGACAATGACCTGCCCCACCTTCTTGAAATATTCTCTTTCCTTGCCAGCAGTCATGCTACATCTCTTATTCTCTTACTTCTAGGACCACTCTTACTCATTTATTTTCACTACCAGGTCGAATAACATAAGGGAGAAGAGACAGGGTATGCAAACACAAGGAGGAGTGAAATACAATGACAGCATTTATGCCCACAGGCTTGGAACTTGCTGCTGAACAATCACAGGCTTTGCCTAGTGGACCAAAAGGTACTGAACGAGATGATGTAGAGGAAATTTGCAACCTACGGAGAAGGCCATCCTTACTCTTGGAGATTCACAATCCCAAAAAAGTCTGCAGATTTGGCTGAAGATAAGCAGGTTTAACTACAGTGTGCATATCTGGCACAAAGTGAAAATTAAAAGTGTAAGGAAACCAGCAAAAACTACTCCATAAAATTTACAGTTGATTAATTACTGCAAATGACTTCTACAATAGCTTTAATGAGAAATAATTCATATACTGTACAGTTCATTTAAAGTATACAATTAAAAGAGTTTTAGTATATTCATACAGTTGTACAACCATTATCTTAATCAAATTTTAGGACATTTTCATCACCCCCAAAGGAAACTCCGTATCCATTAGCAGTCACTTCCCATTTCCTCTCAACCTCCTCAGTCCCAGGCAACTACCAATCTACTTTCTGTTTCTATGGATTTGCCTAATCTGGACATTTCATATAAAATCTGGGCTCTTTTGTGACTGGTTTTGTTCACTTAGCATAACGTTTTCAAAGTTCATCTGTGTTGTGGCAGGTATCAATATTTCATTCTTTTTTATGCTAAATAATGCTCCGTCATACTGATATACCATATTTTGTTTATCCATTCATCAGTTGATGGGTATTTGGGTTGTTTCCACTTTTAAGGTATTATGAATAATGCTGTTACGAACATTTGTGTACAAGTTTTTATGTGGCAATACGTTTTCATTTCTCCTGGGTGTATATACCTAAGAATAGAATTGCTGGATCACATGGTAACTTTATGTTTAACCTTTTGAGGACGTACAAGACTGTTTTCCAAAGTGGCTGCATCATCTTACATTCCTACCATTAGTGTTTGCGATTGATTTTTAATACTTCATTTTATTCTAGAAATAATTTAAGGCATCTTACAGTAACACATGTTTAAATAAATAAATGTATGTGCAATAAGGCAAGATAAAAAATAACTCAAGCAGACTCTGGGAGAAGTGATGTCAGCATCATGGCTGAGTGAGCTTTCTCGGTAATCTCTCCTTTCCACCATACAACAAAAAAGACACTCATACTCCAACAGAGGCCATCCAAACACAATATAAAAGACATCTGAGAGACCCACAGAGCCATATGACAGAGGGTGGAGAGGCTGGAGCCCCCGTCAGACAAGGTGGAATGGGGTAAGAGAAAATTTCACTCTCTCCCCAAAAGACTATAATCTGGGACCACGGATGGCCTCTGAGAGGGAAGGAATGGGGGAAGGGATGTTCATTTGTCAAATGTCAAAGATCCCCAAGGGCCCTTGCAGCCTAGAGGGAAGCCCTCAAGTGGGGTGAAAGCTATCACAGGGGGTGACCTCATCAACCCAACACCCCATGAGAGCAGATAGTGAAAGCAGAGCAAGAAAACCCCAAGAGCACACAGAAGAATGCACTGCTCCCCCCACCCACCCAGTGCCAGCTCCAGCACCAGCTCCAGTGCCTGGGATCTTGATGGAACACAGAGGGCTCAGAATATGTGGCTCTTGACCCCCACCCAGCTGCAATATGCAGTCACTGAGACCAAATACCATGATGTGCAAAAACAGAGCCACACCCTCTGGAAGCATCAAAAATTATATTAAATCTCCAGACCAGAGAGAAAATGACAAGTAACCAGAAATCAGTCCTGAGGACACAGAAATATGCAATCTAAATGACAGAGAATTCAAAATAGCTATCATCAAACACCTCAATGAGTTAAAAAAGAATGTAGAGAAACAATTCAATGAGTTTGGGAGCTACTTCACAAAAGATGCTCAATATCATTAGCTATCAGGGAAATGCAAATCAAAACTACAGTGAGGTATCACCTCACTCTGCTCAGAATGGTTATAATTAACAAGACAGGAAAAACAAATGTTGGAGAAGATGTGGAGAGATGGGAACCCTTGTACACTGCTGGTGGGAGTGCAAACTGGTGCAGCCGCTATGGAAAGCAGTATGCAGTATCCTCAGAAAATTAAGACTAGACCTACCATATGATCCAGGTATCCCACTGCTGGGTATTTATCCAAAGAACTTGAAAACACAAAGGCATAAAGATACATGCACCCCTATGTTCACTGCAGCATTATACACAATAGCCAAGACTTGGAAGCAATTTTGGTGCCCATCAAGGGATGACTGGATAAAGAGGATGTGGTATTTATACACAATGGAATACTACTCAGCCCTAAGAAATGATGAAATCCAGCCATTTGTGACAACATGGATGGACCTTGAGGGTATTACGCTGAGTGAAATAAGTCAGAGGGAGAAAGTCAAATACTGTATGATCTGACTCATAAGTAGAAGATAAAAACAATGACAAACAAACACATACCAATGGCGAATGGACTGGTGATTACCATGGGGGAAGAGGGGGGAGGGCAAAAGGGGTGATTAGGCTCAAATGTGAGGGGATGGACTATAATTAGTTTTTGGGTGTTGAACATGATGTAATCTATACAGAATGCAAAATACATTATGATGTACATCAAAAAGCTATATAACGTTATAATCCAATGTTACTGCAATTAAAAAATAAGTAAATTAATTAATTAAATAAATAAAAACAAACAAACAAAACAAAGGAGATTGAAACTATAAAGAAGAATCAATCACAAACACTGGAGATGAAAGACACAATGGAAGAGATAAAACAAAATACAGATTCCCTGAATGCTTGAGTGGATATCATAGAGGAGTGAATCAGCATAATCAAGGATAGACATGTTGAAATGCTCCAGATAAAGGAGAAGAGAGAACTAAGACTAAAAAGAAATGAAGAAAGTCTCCGAGAAATATCCGACCCAATGAGGAAATGCAACATAAGAATTATAGGTATTCAAGAGGGAGAAGAGAAGGAGAATGGAGCAGAAAGCTTGTTCAAAGAAATAATAGCAGAGAACTTCCCAAACTTAGGAAAGAAGATGGAAATCCATGTGGAAGAAGCTTTCAGAACTCCTAAATATGTCAATGTGAAAAGACCTACTGTAAAGTATATAGTAGTGAAACCAGCAAAAGTGAATCACAAAAAAAAATACTAAGAGAAGCAAGGCAGAAGAAAATAACCTACAAAGGATACCCATCAGCCTTTCAGCAGATTTCTCTTCAGAAACTTTACAGGCTAGGAGAGAGTGGAATGATATATTCAAATCTTTGAAGGACAAAAACTTTCAGCCAAGAATACTCTACCCAGTGAAAATATCCTTCAGATATGATAGAGAAATAAGAACTTTCCCAGACAAACAAAAGCGAAGGGAGTTTGTAACCACGAGACTCCTCCTATAAGAAAGCCTCAAGAAGGCCCTCTATCTGAAAAAAAGAGAGAGAAAGGGATTACAAAGCATGGAGTAAGGAGATAAAAAGGTAGACAAAATCAGAAAATTGTAGCTATACATCAGAACAGGTTAGTAAATACTCAAGTAAAGCATTAAAGATAAAGGGAAGGAAAACACCAAAAACAAAGATAATCCTGTCATTTTAACCACCGACTCACAATACAAGATGGAATAAGATGTGAGAAAAACAACTTAGGAGGGGAAGAAGAAAGGGACTGAATCAGTTTAGTCTAAAGAAATAAGAGGCCATCAGAAAATGAACTATCTTCTCTATGAGATTTTGAATACAAACCTCATGGTAACCACTAAACAAAAACAGCAGAAGAGAGACACAAATAATAAACAAGGAGAAAACAAAGAAACACAACATAAAAAACCACGCAATTCAATTGGCAGACCAAAATACAGAGGACAAGAAACAAAGGAAATGCAGGAGACCTGGAAACTGAGTGATAAAATGGCAGCATTAAGCCCTCCTATATCGATAACCACCCTAAACAAAAATTGATTAAGTTCTCCAATAAAAAGACACAGAGTGGCAAGATGGATTAAAGAACAAGACCCAACAGCACACTGCCTCCAGGAAACACATCTCAGCTCCAAAGACAAACATAGGCTCAGAGTGAAGGGATGAAGATGATACTCTAAGCTAATGGCAAACAAAAGAAAGCAGGTGTTGCAATACTTGTATCAGACAAAGTGGACTTCAAGACACAACAGGTAAAGAGAGACAAAGAGGGGCAGTGTATAATGATTAAAGGGACACTCCACCCAGAAGACATATTACTTATAAATATCTATGAACCCAACACAGGAGCACCAAAGTACATAAAGCAACTATTAACAAACTTAAACGAAGACATTAATGATAATACAATAAGAGTAGGGGACCTCAACACTTCATTCACATCAATGGACAGATCACCCAGACAGAAAATCAACAAGGCAACAGTGGAATTACATGAAAAGCTAGACCAGATGGACTTAGACATATATAGAACACTCCATCCAAAAACAGAATACACATTCTTCTCAAGTGTGCATGGAACATTCTCAAGAATAGACCATATGTTGGGAAACAAGGCAAGCCTCAATAAATTTAAGAAGACTGAAATAATAACAAGCATCTTTTCCGATCACAATGCTAGAAAGCTAGAAATTAGTTACAAGAAAAAATCTGAGAAAAGGACAAAGATGTGGAGACTAAATAACATGCTATTGAACAACCAACAGATCATTGAAGAAATTAAAGGAGAAAACAAAACATATCTGGAGACAAATGAAAACGAAAACACACCATACCAACTCATATGGGATGCAGCAAAAGCCATATTAAGAGGGAAATTCAGCACAATATAGGAACACCTTAACAAACAAAAAATATTCAAATAAGCAAACTCAAAGTACACCTAACTGAATTAGAAAAAGAAAAACAAACAAAGCCCAAAGTAAGCAGAAGGAGAGAAATAATAAAAATCAGAGCAGAAATAAATGCTATTGAAACAAAAAAAAAAAAGGCAGTAGAAAGGATCAATGAAACAACAGCTGGTTCTTTGAGAAGATAAATAAAATTGACAAACTCCTAGCCACACTTACAAAGAAAAAAGAGAGAAAGCTCAGATAAATAAAATTAGAAATGAAACAGGAGAAGTAACAACCGATACCACAGAAATACATGGATTATAAGAATACTACAAAAAGCTAGATGCCAACAAAATGGACAATCTAGAGGAAATGGATAAATTCTTAGACTCTTACAATCTCCCAAAGCTGAATCAAGAAGAAATAAAGAATCTGAATAGACCAATCACAAGTAAATAGATGGACACAGTAATCAAATGCACCCCCAAAACTAAAAGCCCAGGACCAGACAGCTTTCCTGGAGAATTCTCCCAAACTTTCAGAGAAGATTTAATATCTATCCTTCTCAAGCTATTCCAAAAAGTTAGGGAAGATGGAATGCTTCCTAACACATTCTATGAGGCCAACATCACACTGATACCAAAGCCTGACAAGGACAACACAAAAACTACAGGCCAATATCACTAATGAACATAGATGCAAAAATCCTCAATGAAATATTGACAACCTGAATACAGCAATACATCAAAAAGATCTACATCACGATCAACTGGGATTTATACCAGGGACACAGGGATGGTTCAACATCCACAAATCAATCAACATGATACACCACACTAACAAAAATGAGGAGTAAAAACCACATGATTATCTCAATAGATGCAAAGCAAGCATTTGACAAGATCCAATAGCCATTTACAATAAAAACTCTTAACAAAATGGGGATAGAAAGAAATTACCGCGACATAATAAAGGCCATATATGACAAACCAACAGCCAACATCATACTCAATGGGCAAAAACTGAATGCCATTGCTCTGAGAACAGGAAAAAGACAAGGATGCCCACTATCACCACTCTTACTCAACATAGTACTGGAGGTTTTGGCCAAGAGCCATTAGGCAAGAGAAAGGAATAAAAGGAATCCAAATAGGGAGGGAAGAAGTGAAACTCTCACTTTTTGCAGACAACATGATCTTATATCTTATATATGGAAAACCCTAAAGAATTCAATGGAAAACTATTATAAATAATTAACAACTACAGTAAAGTTGTGGGATACAAAATCAGCTTACAAAAATCAGTTACTTTTCTATACTCCAATAACAAACTTACACAAAGAGAACTCAAGAATACAATTCCATTTACAATCGCAACTGAAAGAATAAAGTACCTAGGAATAAATTTAACCAAGGAGGTGAAGGACTTATACAATGAAAACTATAAGACATTACTAAAAGAAACTGATAATGACATAAAGAAATGGAAAGAGATTCCATGCACATGGATTGGAAAAATAAACATAGTAAAAATGTCCATACTACCCAAAGCAATCTGCAGATTCAATGCTATCCCAATTAGAATCCCAGTGACATTCTTCATGGGAATAGAAGAAAGAATCTTAAAATTCATATGGGGCAACCAAAAACCCCGAATTGCTAAAGCAATCCTGAGAAAAAAGGACAAAGCTGGAGGCATCACAATCCCTGACTTCAAAATGTCCTACAAAGCCATAGTCATCAAAACAGCATGATACTGGTACAAAAACAGGCACACAGATCAATGGAACAGAACTGAAAGCCCAGAAATAAAACTGCACATCTATGACAGCTGATCTTCGACAAAGGTGCCAAGAACATACAATGGTGAAAAATAGTCTCTTCAACAAACGGTGTTCGGAAAACTGGACAGCCACATGCAAAAGAATGAAAACAGACCGTTATCTCACACCACACACAAAAATAAACTCAAAAGGGATCAAAGACTTGAAGATAAGTCCTGAAACCATAAAACTCCTGGAAGATAGTATAGGTAATACATTCTTTGACATCAAACTTAAAAGGATCTTTTCAAATAACATGTTTTCTTAGACAAGGGAAACAAAAGAAAAAATAAACAAGTGGGAGTTCATCAGACCAAAGAGCTTCTGCAAGGCAAAAGAAACTAGATTTAAAACAAAGAGACAACCCACCAATTGGGAGAAAATATTTGCAAATCATTTATCAGACAAGGGGTTAATCTCCATAATATATCAGGTACTCACACAACTGAACAATAAAAAAACAAACACCCGATCAAAAAATGGGCAGAGGATATGAACAGACATTTTTCCAAAGAAGATATACAGATGGCCAATAAACACATGAAAAGATGTTCAACATCACTAATCATCAGGGAAATGCAAATCAAAACTACACTAAGATACAACCTTACACCTGTTAAAATGGCTATAATCACTAAGACTAAAAATAACAAATGTTGGAGAGGGTGTGGAGAAAAGAGAACACTCATACACTGCTGGCGGGAATGCAAACTGGTGCAGCCACTACAGAAAACAGTGTGGAGATTCCTCAAAAAAACTAAAAATAGAAATACCATAGGACCCAGCTATCCCACTACTGGATATATACCCAAACAACTTGAAATCAAGAATCCAAAGTAACATAGGTACCCCTATGTTCATCACAGCATTATTCACAATAGCCACGACACGGAAACAATCCAAGTGCTCACTGACTGATGATTGGATAAAGAAGATGTGGTATATATATACAATGGAATACTACTCAGTCATAAAAAAAGACAAAATCATCCCATTTGCAACAACATGGGAGGACCTGGTGAGAATTATGCTAAGCAAAATAAGCCAGACTGAGAAAGACAGACACCGTACGATTTCACTCATACGTGGAATATAAACAAATACATGGACAAAGAAAACAGTTCAGTGGTTACCAGGGGAAGGAAGGTAGGGAGTGAGCACAGGGGGTGAGGGGGAACACTTATGTGGTGACAGACAAGAAATAATGTACAACTGAAACTTCACAATGATGTAAACTATTATGAACTCAATTTAAAAAAAGATTTAAGAAGTTAATTGAAAAATAATTAAAAGTAGAAGAGAAAAATGAAATGAAGAAATTAGGTAACAAAAATAGAAATTAGAATACTAAATAAAATACTTTGTTAGAGGTGGCCAGAAATTTGGCTCTGGGTTCTTTAGCAGTCAATATGAAGGGAAAATGCAGTGTATTCTATATTTCTTAAAATCCATGACATAAAAACAGACCAGGTGCTTAGATAATTATGATGATATGATGATGATGATGATGAAGATTGTAAGGAAACTAGAGATAGATATATAGCTTTCCTGGGTTTTCATAGAAACAACTCCATATAATGTAATGAATACTATTTCCCTCCAGTAAACACAGCCATGAGTTTCATATGGCTGTTTCTTGTAACACTCTTCATCCCAACCGATGTCTTGTATCAAAGAACCATCTAGCAAAAAGAATTCTCCCTGAGTGGCTGATGCAACGAGGAACAGTGCTCCCTGATCTTAATGCAGGGCTAAATTTACCAGCAACTTAGTGAATTTTTATAGAGTCAAGTCCCTTGATTCCTAACATGCTGAATGCAGTGCCCAGATGCTGGCATCCACCAAGGAAAGGAAAGGCGGGGTGCCAAGCTACCATATGCTGTTCATTGCAAAGAATGGAAAGAAGACTGCTGAAAAAGTTTAGCTTGTGAATCCAAAAACTCAAAGGAGGGAGCAATTTAACCTGAAAGATGGGAGTTGGGAGAGGGTGGGAAGAGGACTGGTGCATCACACAAGTGGGCATAGAAACAAGAGCACAGTCAAATTTGCCTCTTGAATGATGACAATAATGATTCCAACTAACTCGAGGCCAGTGGAGATGGAGGTGGGAGGAGGATTAGATTAAGAGGAAAGATAATGGCCTAGAGCTTCAATAGTCTTGCTGGCATTGTGTCTGCCCACATTTAGCACCTTTCCCTTAATGTCTGTTCTTTTGGTAAAGACTTAAATTGACTAAACACATCTCGGGCTGATTGCAAATTATATGAATATTATTGATGGTATGAAATCAAACTGGGAAAATAAGCTAAGTCAAATTTGGATTAACAACCTAACCACTACTGAAAAGCCTGGAGAAAATATTGTCAGGTAATAAGTAGTTGTAAATGTCTTCTGCAAAGCAAGATTTGCTCAGCTATTAGCTGCCTCAGTTCATGTTCCTGAGGACACAAACTACCACCATGCCTATCACCTGCCATCCTTCTGCCCAGCTTCTGAGCAAAAAAAAATTTCCAAGGGCAATGAACCACAAGGCCCAAATGATTGCCTCTGCTGCTTTTTGGAGAGATGGTTCTTCCTGAGGAAGCTGCCACCCAAGGAAGCCAGTTAGTGCTTTGCCTTTGTGCATTTAGAACAAGAAATGAACACTTCGTTCCCGAGGGATGTCAATCCAGGGCCATGTTCAAGCACTAAATTTTCATAAGATAAAATATTTTTCTTTTTTAGGCAAGGGAATGAGTAAAGACACCGACTGCCAAAGAGAGCCTGGGGAGTCCTTAATGTTCCTCCATTAACATGAAGAAGCAGAACAGCTCCATCTATTACATCAAAGCCTCATCAGAGACCCTAATCCTTTCTAAAAGGAACTCTTAGGCAGCCAAGCCTTTAATTTGCTGAATAATAGGCCCTCTGATTAACCCTTGCTAAGCAAAGTACAGACACTGCAGACAACAAATGTTGCCAAGGGGCTGAGAGTGAAAAGAGTTGGGGGTTGGGATAGCTCCTACTCCCACTGCTAGTGAACTAATTCTTTGCACAGGTTTCTAAATGGTCAGCTTTCTGTTTTCCTTTTTCATTCTCCCTATTCTCTCTCCAGGGAATACGCTGCTTCCCTGCTCTGGTACCATGGTGTGTCCTGAGCTTTAAGCCAATATAACTCTGACATGCACAGATAGGTGATGTGGAATGAATGCATTACCAAATATACTCATAGAAGCAAATCAGTGACAAGAAAGGCTTTTTCAGGACCATTTACCCACCCTCCTCACTCTAGAACAAGTCACCTGTCTCTGAAAAGAAAAGAAAAAAAGGAGTAGGAACCCACAACTGGGAGGAAAGGAGAAGTGAAAGGAAGAGAGTGAGTAATGCCAGCTCAGGCATTTCTCCGATCTGTTCTAACAGGAGATGTCTAGTATTTAAAAAGGTGGTTGATTCTCTTTGTGGGATCCCATTACTGGAGGTAGACAACTGTATACTATGTTGCCAAGGACAGGGAACAGCTTAGATGGGCGGTGGGTTTCACACTAGTGTGCATTAACAAACCACATACATATTAGACTTCCTGCTTGTTATATCAGATAACGAGGTGAAGGATGGAACATATGACACAGTGGTCAATTATCATGTGGATGATATAAATTCTATTGTGCTGAGGACATTTATCTCTGTATTGATCTGGCTTTGCTAGCAAGGATCATAAATCACTAGCCTTCCATAACCATATAATAAATACTCTAATAACAGAATGCCACCAACTCCTGTTTTCCCAATAAATTCCCTATAGTTTCAGTTAGAGAAGTAAAATTTAGAGAATCTGATAATCTGATTTTTAAAAAAATTTTGTTTTATTGTCAAAATTTTTATGTAGTGTGAAGACTATGGAGAAAAGCCTGTCTATTTAGTGATGTGCTGGAGCCAGCACACACTAACTCCCTAGATATTATTGTTACATTTTCAGGAATTTTGTGAACAAATTGACTGATGTGATATTAGTAGCTTGAAATTGGCCATGATGAAAATATTTACACCATAGAAATCTGTAAACGATACAAATCAGCCCCCTAACCCCACACAATCAGTTGTTAAATATCACTGTGAACTAGATATCTTGAAGAAAACTGACTGCCTGATAATTCAAAAGCACTGTCATATAGATAGAAATCTCTTTTTATCATCCTTTTCCCCTATTTTTTTCTCATTTCCTGCCTTCTGTTGGATTGACAAAGTTTTCAACAGCCCTTTTCTCCTTCTGTTGGTTTAGAAACTAGACATTGTTTTCTAGTTTTAGTGATTACATGATTAACATATTTGCTTAACTATAAATTTTCCAATAGTTCTATCCTTTTTTTTTTTTTTTTGGTGAGGAAAATTTGCCCTGAGCTAACATCTGTTGCCAATCTTCCAATTTTTTTTTTGTTTGAGGAAGATTAGCCCTGAGCTAACATCTGTGCCAACTCTCCTCTATTTTGTACATGGGATGCCTCCACAGTATGGCTGATGAGTGGAGTATGTCCGTGCCTGGGATCTGAACCCATGAACCTGGGCCACCAAAGTGGAGTGTGCAAACTTAACCACTTGGCCATGGGGCCAGCTCCTCTACCCTCTCTTTGAGAAAAGAACCTACGCATGCCTTAACCAGCCACTGAACACTGCCCCTCCCCCAATTTTATGATGGTTTAATTATTTTTTACATATCTTATCCCAAATAGTTTTCCTTCTTACAGTCAATAGTTAGTTATTTTACTCCTTCAGACTGTTCCATGAAATTAATTTCATTTCAAATGAATTTATGCTTCATTTGTTATTTGCATGGGTTGTCTTTCTTAGCTTTAAATTTCTGCACGTGTTTTGAAATTTCAGTTGGTAGGCTCACTTTGAGGAAGAGGAGGAGGACTTTTTCTCCCTTTCCCTCTCACTACCTCTGTGCTCACCCTCCTAGTCTTGTAATTTTTGGGTTGTGTCTTCCTGGCTCTCTGGGTCTCTAGCCCAGAGCCAGGTTTTAGAATGGCATTTTGTGTTCCTGACCCATGGATTTATTACATATATGGAAGAAACCATCACTGTGGCAGCAGAAGATCTAGTTGCTTATATATCCTTCTACCACCCTCAGCCAGAAGCTGGCTAAAAGCCATAGTTCGGGAGATGGTCAGCATTACCCTAGGTGATGGAGAACACAGAGGAAACTGATATAGTTAGAACACAGGATCATATGACCCTTCCTCTATTCCACTCTTTTCCCCAGTCTAGGAGAACCACTCCAGATACTGGCTTCAAGTAGGAGCCCAACACTAGACTCTGTCTTGCTTGGAGCCCTCTTAGTCTCTTATCCACAGGAGCCGAACTCCCAGCCCCCACTGCTTGCTTCTGATCCCAGCAGACCTGTGACTTCAGCCCCGCTGAGTACTTTGTGTTTTTTGTTCCATTTTGATCTGTCACAATATTTAGATTCCTTCCTTCCTTCCCTAGTAATATGTTTTTGGCCTTTTCTTTGTATATGTAACGTGTCATTGTTATGTGTTTGGAAAAGTTTAAACTTAAAGAGCCTCCTTGGACAGCAAATCTCTTGCATCTAAAGGCAAAAGTCCTTCAAATTCAAATTTATCCAAAAGTTCTTCTGTTTACCACTATTCTAAATTATTTTTCTTTAGTAACATCTATTGATGTGAAGAATGTATTAAGCTACTAATGTATATGGCCAAGATTAACACCTGTGAGAAGTGACCCTGCTCTTATT
Organism: Equus caballus; assembly: GCF_041296265.1. Lineage (NCBI taxonomy): Eukaryota > Metazoa > Chordata > Mammalia > Perissodactyla > Equidae > Equus > Equus caballus. The sequence continues at coordinate 50,541,492 of NC_091701.1, read as the reverse complement.
TTACAGGAGGGAAGCAAAGTTTAGGTCATAGGTCTCAAACTCCACCACACCTTGATTTCCACCCACCACACCTGCATATTCCTCTAAGCAGGCTTAGCATGGGAAAGTTTACATTAGAAGGAAATTGCCAGCTCTGTAGAATGTCACGTCACTGACCATAGTCCTGAAACATCATGAGCTACGAGAACATGGCTGTTTCTCTTAATCCTGGGTTCAGAAATGGCTCCTCTTCAACCTTTCCCTGGACTTCTGAACCAGGTCGATGGAGGAAGTGGTAGGGGGAAATTAGAGGAGTAGTGAGGAAATAGGATGAGGGAAATGGGGAGGAACAGGCATAGGTTGCTAGAGAGGAATAAGCACTGAGACTGCCAGAGAGGATTTGTTTTGACATCATTTTTTTATATTCAAAGCAAACAAAAAGGAGTTCACAGCTAACCATGTAGCTGTCATCATTAACTCTTAACAATCCTATCATGTTTCTGACAGTTAAAATTTTACTTTTTCTTTGGGAAAATCTATGTGTGTTAGGGGAGTGTGTTGGACCACTTTTCCCATCCCACATTCTCTTCCTTAATATTACGTTTGTGGTTAGGAGAGATTGTCCAAAGATCATGAATCCTAACATCCAACTTATAGCCAGGTCCATCATAGGCTATGTATAATTTTGTGGATATCACCTCCTTTCTAGAATTCTTGGTTGTTCAAAAGGAACTCATGTTTACTGAGCCCCTGCCATGTGACAGGAATTCTGCCAGGTATTGGGGATACAAAGCAAGAAAGATATATTCTCTGGGAGTATCAGAAAAGATACTCACAATTTGAGTGGGGAGACAAGATACACAAACAAATAATTTCAGGATGGCTGGACCTTCTCCCCTTTCCCCTCCTTGTTATGAAGGACTGTAAAATACACCAAGCTGACATGAAAGCATGAGGGAAAGGGCCTCTGAGTCTTCTCTGGGGAGTTAGGGGAAATCCCACTTATTCAATTTTGCTAGAATGTGCAGGCAGTATGGAGGAGAGAATATTATTGCATAGACAGACAGAGTCCAGATCCTGAATGACCCTATGTTTTAAAGAGGCTGGCACAGCCTATAAGCAGTGAGGAGCAATAGCATGATTGTGAGTAGAGCATGACTTGATCAGTTTGGGGTTTCAGAAAGATCATGCTGACTGTTTTATGGAGGAAGGTTTGCAATGACTGTAGTTGTAGAACCAGGGAGAGTAACTGGAAGCTGTTACTCTAGTTGCAGCACCGAGCTGAATCATCACCAAGGAATAACAGAGACCCATATGATGGAATATTCCGGGCACTCAAAAGAACCTAGATAACAAAACTACCACCCTAAGTCGGGAGCAGATTGGGGAAACCACATATCCTAGGATACCTAGTGCTCCCACTTCTAGAGCTTCTGGGTGCTTTGGTCCCAAACATCAAGGGAGGCAGAAGACTATGTCCAAACATTCCTTACTTATATGGGTATAGGTAGGGAAGAAGAAAGAGCACCTGGTATTTCAACAGCCTGGTCACACATGGCACCATGGGGGGACTGACAAGGGAAACCGGAGGAGGTATGCGAGCATTAGACTTCATATCTCCAGGTGGAGGAGGGTGAAAGGGTGGTCACTGACATTCTGCCTCAAAACCATAAATATAGTATTATTCAGCCATAAAAAGCTATAAAGTACTGATACACACTATAATATGAATTAACCTCAAGAATATTATGCTAAGTGAAAGGAGGCAAACACAAAAGGTCACCTATTATGATTCCATTTATATGAAATATCCAGAATAGGTAAATCAATAGAGGGAGAATAGGCAGAAAGCAGATTAGTGTTTGCCAGGGGCTGGAGGGGAGGAGGGAATAAGAAGTAATTGCACAATAGGTATAGGGCTTCCTTTGGGATGATTAAAATGTTTTGGAACTAGATAGAAGTGGTAGTTGCATAACACTGTGAATATACTGAACGCCAATGAATTGGTCACTTTATGGCAAATATTATGTTTTGTGAATTTCACCTCAATTAAACACACACACTCACACATACACCGCAGCATCATGAACCTCAGCAGAGATACTGGACGATGTTGCAGACCTGAGTTTCAATCCTGGCTCTGCCAGTTTCTAGCAGGTCTAGCTATGAGACTTCAGGCTGTTACTTAACTTCTAAGAAGCTCAGCTTCCCATCTGAATAGTAACCTGCCTCATATGGCAGCCATGAGGAGTCACTGAAATAATGCACGTAAAGTGCATTTCACTGTGTCTGACACATAACAAGCTTTAAATAAATCCTAATGTTAATATTCTTATCTGTACTCCTCACACAGACAACCCCAAATTTATTCAACTACTTTTATTTTAACTCTCAGGTATCTTTTAGGCTACACTTGATTTAGTTGAGCGTTAAGTTTTCTTTGCTTTCCTTGGTGACGTGAGTTTTGCCATGAACAAAGATTTTCACACAGCAGAGAACCTGGTCACAATTAAGAAAAGTGAACTCTAGGTTCACAAATGTATAAGTTACAGTTGCCTCAGTTCAGGCTCATAGCAAATATCACTAAGTGATCACGATCCCTCATCCTAGATGCAGCCTCATCTCCTTCTAACACAGCATTTCAGGACAGGGATCAGGTGGTCAGTGCTGAGATACAAGGTGCCACCAATTTGCTATTTCTTTCTACTGTAATTTGTTCCTCTCAGAGAGGCACATGTGACCAAGAAATTTTAGTGAAGAATGTTTATTTTGTTCTTGAAGTCCTCGATAAAGACCAGATCATTGACAATTACAAAAATATCCCTCTTTTACTATTGGGCAGTAGGCTTGGGAGGAGGAATTTAATATAAACCCTTAAGATTGGAGACTTATTTAACTAAAAAGAAAAAAGAAAGAGAGGAAAGAAGGAAGGAAGGAGGGAGGGAGGGAGAGAGGGAAGAAGGGAAAGAAGAAAGGGAAGGAAGGAAGGAGAGAAGGAAGCAAGGAAAGAAAATACACTGCGGCTTTATGGTATAATACTAACACTCGACATTGTCATGATGCTGTACTGTATTCAAAGGATGTTACATTCAATCTGACCGGGAGACACGTGGCCATTGCTATCCTCACCCACAGCTTAGGAAGCAGCGGCTTGGAGGTATCAAATGACTGCAGGTCATGTAACCACCGAGTCACAAGCTGTATTAGTTTCCTAGAGCTGCTGTGACAAAGTACCACAAACTGAGTGGCTTAAACGACACATATTTATTGTCTCGCAGTTCTGGAGGCTAGAAGTCTGACTTTAGGACTCAAGATTGGTAGGGCCATGCTCCCTCTGAAGGTGCTAGGGAAGGATCTGTTCCAGGCCTCTCTGCTAGCTTCTGGTAGTTCCTTGGCTTGCAGGAGCATAACTTCAATCTTCACATGACGTTCTCTGTGTGTGCGTCTGTGTCCCAATTTCCCCTTTTTATAAAGATACCAGTTACACTGGATTAGGGGTCCACCCTACCGCAGTACAACCTTATCTTAACTAATTACGTCTGCAATGGCCCTATTTTCAAATAAGGTCACATTCTGAAATACTGAGGTTAGGACTTCAATATACAAAGTTTTAGGGGACACAGTTCAACCCATAACATGGGATGATCAAAGCCAGGCTTTTTACACATGTGTGAGGAGCCTTACTTGAGCCTAAGTGTTTAAGGTTTGGGTCTCCCTTAAAGGCAAGAATTCCCATTATTCACTAAAATATAGCCTTTCAAATAAAATTCTTCTTTCAAAAAAACATTCAACAGTCCTTCACATCAAAAATCAATTACGGGGTTTTGTCCCCCACTCACTAACCTGATATGACAGCTATATCATGCATCTGATGACCTTAGAAGGTTCCAAATTAAAATACTGGGAGGTCAACAGAAGCTGCACACACACCCAAAAGAAGAAGGAGGACCAGAAGAATCTATGACGACTCATTATATTTAAAATAACTGTTATAAATTTTGAATCCATTAAAAAAAAAAGCCCTTTCCTCATTAGTGCTAAAGGGCTATGTCTGTTATTTTTATCCCTGCCAGAAATCATCAGTGGGCTGGAAGAATGTAGTACTGGTGACACAGCCTTCATTTACATTTTTAATTAAAATTCTTACTGACCCAGATCCCGATTTTCTTCTGTACCAGAGCCTACGGAAACTCCACAGTGCAAACTACAGTGGCCGAGGAATGAAGGAGCAGGCAGGAAGCTGGAGGCTTAGTATTGAACCAGAAGAACATCACAGCTCCTGGGAGAAGACCCAGGAGGGGTGTCGACCTGGCCACCCCATGCTCCCACCTTGTCCTTATTTTCCCCATCTCTCCCAGGCCACAGATCAACCTTGGTGAGGATCATGACCACCTCTCCTCAAGATTCACTTCTGCCATGACTCATCACTCCATGGGCCCCATGGTTCTCCTTCCTGACTCTCACATCTCTTTTGATGGCATCACTATTGTTAGTTATAATATTCATCTTTATCACTCGCATTTGTTGACCTCTTAGTTTGTATCTCACCTAATTCTTCCAACATTCTATAAAGTAGCCCGATTGCAGACTACTACCTGTCTATAAGCTCTCCACTCTACTTAGGAATAGAGCCCTGGTACTGACCTGGGCCCATGGCTGCCCTGTTAGAAAACTACATTTCTTAGCTTCCTTTAGTGAAGTGTGGCCATGTGATTAGGTTGTAGCTAAGCCTATGTAGTATGAAACTGCTAGAAAGTAAGAAAACTTTCATTTTTCTCTCCTTCCATTTGCCTGCAATAAACATGCAAATGTTGGAGCTACAGCAGCCATCTTGGCCCATGAGGTGCCCTTGGGCCCTTGTACTTAATGCGGCAGCACAAGGACAGGAGCCTGGGCGGCTGCCATGTGTCCTGCCAGACCAGCAGTACATATGTGGCCTAACTCCAAGTCTACCTTACCTGAGAGGAAAATAAAAGTCTACCTCATTTAAGTAGCAGTTATTTGGGATTTTCTATCACAGCTGACTTGATCTTAATCCCAAGTGGTTATTATATAAGTATTAGTCCTCCCATTTTACAGACGAGGAAACTGAGGCTCAGAAAGTTTAAATAATTAGTTCAAGGTCAAAAACCTAAGTGGCAGTGCCAGAATAAAACCTGACTTCACATCCTGTATTCTTAATCTGTCCAACACATACAGTCATGAACTGCATGTTTGGTCAACAGTGAACCACATACATGATGGTGGTCCCATAAGATTAGTACCACATAGCCTAGGTGTATAGTAGGCTAAACCATCTAGGTAGGGGTATGTACAATTTGTGGTGTTCGCACAATGACAAAATCACCTATCAATGCATTTCTCAGAACATAGCCCACTGTTAAGTGACACATCACTGTGTTTTCTAAAAAGACTCTTTCCCATGCTGTAAACACTGGAGTCATGTTTAACTCTTCCCTCTCTGTAGCACCTGTCTTCTCCCATAGTCAGCTGCCAAGCAGTGTAAGTCTGTCTGCCTCCTACAGTCCTGGCATCCACTCCCTGTCCCACTGCTCCTTCCCCGTGGAGAAACCTGCAGCTGGCTGACAGCAGAGTGAGAGGCACTCAGCCTGGATAAGGTGTGTCCTGGGATCGGTGGGAAAGGTAGGGCTGCCTGTGGAGTGAAGTGAAGGTACTCTAGGCGTTGCTTCTGTTTTGACTCCTACTGAAGTTGATTCTCTCAGGTCAAGTTTGGGGGGGTAGTGCTATTGCTGTGGAGAAGGGAGGGGAGGAGAGAGAGAGAGGGAATGGCCTGAGCTGTGGAAGTCAGTGAGTTGAGGTCTAAATAAAGAGAATGTGGACAGCAGATTGAAATATTCCAGAGGTGTCAAGGATGAGAAGGTCATTGACACTTTTTCTTCCAAACGAAAGGTCTCACATATTTATTACTGAACCTACTAGTGCAGAAGCATAGAAACAAAGAGAAAAATAGTTTTCCCAATAAAACATGTCCAACTGTCCAGATAGCGGTGATGTTTTCAGCTTGATATGGTAAGACGCTAGTGACCTTTATACAGCATAAATATGTGTGCCACCTCATCTGCAATTCCTTATTGACCCAGCTTGGTTCTTTTCTAATGTCTCCTTTTGGAGTTGTACCTGATTTTATTACTGATTTTCAGCCAAATCCACGGGGGAATGGGATGATTCTGCTTTTGTTTTTGCGCATACCACAATGGCAGAGAAAAGGAGACAGAGCTAGTAACATTGCCAAAAAGCAGTTTCAGGATAGTGGTATGGACAAAGTACAAAGGGTAATAAAAATAGTTACTGCCGGCTGAGCATGAACTCCGAAGCAAGTCTTCTGGGGTTCAAATCCCAGCTCCACCACTTATTAGCTGTGGTCTTAGAACTCTTGGCATCTTTCTACCTCAATTTCTGTAAAATGGAGATAATATTAGAACTACCTCAAATAATTATGAGGATTAAGTGAATATATGACATGTAGACAACAGAGCCTGGCATGAGTTAGTTACATATGCTAGTTATTATTATTATTTGTCAGGTTCCACATACACATTATATAATTTAATCCTGACAGTCACCCTATGAGGCAGATATTCTCAGCCCCAATTTGACAAATGAGAACCAAGGGTCAGAGAGGTTAAATATCTTCCTTCGGGTTGCACAGCTAGAAAGTGACACAGCTGAATGCACACACTGCTCTTCCATGGCTGCCTCTTCTTGAGATAAGCCAGGTAAGCAGCACTCTGGGGAGGAGCAGAGGTGGACAGACTGTGGGTGGATGCGTGAGTCACGCCCCGACCTCCCCACCCCACAACCTCCACACATCGTGTGCAGGGACACAAACAGGGCAGAGCTCAGACAGCACAAGAGAGGTTTACACCACTTCTCTTTACTTCAACCACAGATTCTTTGTGATTTACATTATGAAATTCAAGTATGATTTTTAAGAAATAGAAGAAAGAAAAGCCCATATGAGGTAAATGGTACAGATATCATTTAGACTAACCCTATTTAAAAGTCACCTAACATAATGTGCCACAAGCACTAATATGAAATCTATGACATATGCTACAGATCTGGTTTCTCACAAGATCTAAAACCGGCATTTGATGGGAAATAAACAGAATACACTGACTAGAGTCTGGATTACCCACTTTACTATGCCGTTGGCTTATTTTGGATGAGGCTAAACCCCTCACTGCCCCAGTTCGTAGGACAACAGTAGATTCCAGGTACACGTGGACACTGCACTATGTTCCAAACTTCAAGTCACACTGAGCCACTTCTTGATTCACACCATGAGAAAATCAGATTTTATCGGCTGAGTTTATAAGCGGGGTATAACTGAGGTCACACTGGGCCCTTGGTGTCCTTAAATGATCCATTAGGTAATCTAAATTAGACACCCTTCAGAGAGCTAGCTCTATTTGTTCTTCTCATGTAAGGAAAAAAATCCCCAATTTTTCAAAATGAGGAAGAAGCTGGGTTGCATTTATAAGTATATTGATCAATATATGTTAAGAGGGGAAAGTAGAATTTGGTTGGGAGTTTTTAAATTAGAATTTTATTTTTTAAATTTTGAGCTTCTCCATGAGTTTTTATTAATTCACTAACTCCCTGTAGCCCAAGAGATGCTAATTAATTTAAGAAGCCATAATAGCTAATCACTGGCTAAATAAATCTAAAATGGAGAGAGTCTGTCACTGGAGATGATGAGGATTTTAGGCTGGTTAATTTTAAAACTACAGATGAGAGGCAGGCTCCGAGGAGTGGAATTTGCTTGCCCCTTTGTTGGGAAACATTTACATTTCTAAGGGAAACCTCTATCTGTAAAGATGCCTCCCTCTCTGTACCAGGAAGAAGAAGAGAGATGACCTTGTCCCTAGAAACTCTTAATGGGGAAGGCAAGAACTTGGGTTGGTTGCTGTCTGGCAATCTCATGTAACTGATTTAGGGTGGTGGCTTCTGACCTTTACTTAATCCTATTTGATTCTTGTCTAAAAGTCATGGGATCATCCAATGACCAGACCCCACCTGCACTGATACCACTTTAACTTTTTTCCATGTTCTTTCCTTTGTCTTGTAAAGAGATGACTCACATACCCATGCCTTATAAAATTAGCCCTAACCCTCAACTCGGGGCAGCAGCAGCAGCCCTGACTGCCAGTGGGTCCTGTCCCCACGCACCAGCTCTGCCTGCCCATGGGTCCTGTGCCCATGCCCGCAGCAGCTCTGACTGCCCATGGGCCCTGTCCCCATGCTATTCCACACTATTCTCTAAATAAAAGAGCACTACTACCAGATCTTGAGAGTTCAAGAAATCTTTCTTTCGACTCCTCGGCTCACCGACCCCGCATCAGAGATACCAGCAGCTCATTTTAATTAAAATTATCAATTTGTGAAGTAACGTAAATAAAGGTTGTTGTATCCTGCTACTCCAGGAAGTATTAACCCTTTGCATGGCCACCTGAGAATCCAACAGGACTTAAAAAGCCAAGAATATCTGTGGGACTTAACCAATCACTGATTTAAGATATTCATCATCCCAAGTATGTCGTTCATTGACATTATAAAGCCACATGGAATTAAGCTGCCTTGAAACACAAAATAGAGAACGGTGAACAGCTGAGAATTGTTGCCTTGAAGGGAATATAATCAATGTCAAGGAAACAACCACCCCAAAATAGTTTCCTTTATAAACATTCAGGCCTAGAGAAAAGCATATGTTCCAAGTCTGAGTTTCAATTTTTAAGGAATAAATTGATGCAAATGCCCATCAGTTTTAGCGGTTTTGTAGCTTAGAGTGATCTCACCTTGTTAACATTCAGGTACAAATGCTTACAGCCCTGTGAATGTCATTTGGAAGGATAGGAAACGCTGCCTCCATATTTCATGACTAAATGGCAGGGCTTGGCCACGATGCTCACTTGGAAACAGATACACTTGCACGCTTAGCTGCCAAGCCAGCCAACCCAGGAAAACAGTGTGTGTTCAGGCAACCACGTAGTTAAGTCATCAAGTCCAAAGCTGGAGCAGCCATGATGCTCTTGGGAGATTTGTCCTTGACCAAGAGAAATCCATCTTTATTGTCTCCATAATCAGCTCAAGAGCCATTGAATATGAAGTCTTGAATCTAATTCCTAATAAAACTCTAAAAGTTTTAGAGGCAAAATGAAAAAGCATAGTTCATAGATACCTTTTGGCTAATGGTTGGGGAAGTATTTTTGAATTTTAGTCCAAAGACCTGAAATTAGTTTGAATTTAAAAAAAGAAGTGACATCCATTAGGATGAAGGTAAAGTTGACAATGGAAAATTATTGTTATCTTATCAAAAGGCTGCTTCTGAATGCAGCCTCCCGACAAAACAGAAGTCTGGCTGAAACTTGAACCAGATATACTTGTTATGCAAATAGCTTTAGCCATAGGGGAAAGGGCTGATAATGAAATCACTACAAAGCCAACCACACATTACAGAGGTGACACAAAAACAGCAGGCAGGTCTTAGCATATGGATAAAAAGCAGTGCAGAATTTATGTGAGCATCATGTTTAATTTATCATAACTAAGCTGTCAGGAGTCATGCTTTGACAAATGCATAACTAACACACATAAATGAATCAATTATCACTAACGACCAAAGGTTCAGAACCAAACAGGCTGATCTTTCTTTTCTTTTTTTTTAATCCCAAAACAGGTTTACTAAGAGGATTTCAGACCTTCTTAAAATCTCTCCTACTGTCTCCAAATTAAGAAGCCTGGAAACAAATCTGGAAAACACTAAACTACATCCTGGCACTCACGTTCTCCTTCCTCTCGTCCCCTCCCCAAACACACATGCACACTGTCCCCTGTCTACCCAGCTATAATCACTAGGCTGCAGCCAGGCCAATCTGTTCAGACTACTGCAGCAATCAATGAGAAGCCATACAGGTCCTTTGGTGAGTGGTGACCATCATGAACCAGGAAAGACTGAAATTATTGAATTGACTCTGCTATGGTTCAGCAGTCAAATAGGTTCAGGATATTAAAGATATTAAAGCTGTTAAAAATTTTCTAGCTCTGTTCACTCTTTAGAGAGAATCACTTTAGTTTACTTTAATATAATGCACCATGGCTTACTACAATGAGAACTGAAGCAATTATCTGGATAACTCAGGCTAAAAACACTTTTCCTGAAATTACCAGATAATCATCTTCCCCACCCCAGTCCCACCAATAATGAAAAGCTTATAATCTGAAGGTCTTAATCCTCTATACTTCCTCCCTTTCTCTTCCAATATGAGCAAGGTAAATATAAAAGCAAACCAAAGCTCTTCCTTTAAATAGCATTTCTAACCCAGTGAATGTCATTGTTTATATTTAATTAGAGATTTGAATAAACAGAATGAACTAGTAAAGTCAAACTGCATTTGGCAGGCTGAGCCTAAGGTAAGCAGGTTCATCTACGAAAGCAAAGGATATTATTTGGGAATAGTGGGCAGGTTTCTACCTAAAGATATAAAATACAATAATTAATCCCTTATCTTGAGAGTTATATTCCTAAAAATCTTGTAGAAGGAGAATTCATGGTTGAGGAATCTAACATGTTAAGGGGAAAATAGGATTAGGGGGCTGAGGTCAGGAAAGAATCTATGAACACTTATAATATATAATATTTTCACTAATAAAACCATAAGGACAATTCATTAAATAAAGCAAAAATTGATATTTTTCCATATCTTAAATTAGTAATAAACAGATGACTACTGAATTTCTATTTACCTTCCTTAGTTCATTAGATTCTTTTCAGACTCTCTCTCCCCTGCAATTTCAACAAGATGTTTTTGCTTTGCTCCTGATAGTATACATACCAAAGGCATTGTTTCCTGTGTTTAATCCTCCATTCTGGTATCAAGACCTTTCTAATCTAAATTATCTCAGAATGAGTACATCTAGAATTCTCAGAGTTGGGGAAAACATGAGGAGATTTAAATGGGCATATAGAAGGATTTGCCATAAGGAAAAATCAATGGTAGGGAGAGATTTCTATAGTGTGGGTAACCCTAAAGTCTCAACCCCATTATCAATTATGTATCTTTATTCCCAAATCCATCCAAGCAATGCTGTTCTTGGTTTAAGAACACAAATATATTCAAAGAAATATACATAAGTCAAACTTTGGTGAGTCAAGTCACATTTTAGAGGCATCATAAGAGCTTGGTATAGGAAGGCATATTTGTGAATATGTAATGAGTTTTTCTAGGCCAACAGCTTAGAGAAGGTCAATCAAGGACATCTGTGTGCAGCAGTGGAATGAAAACGAAAACTCTTTGGATGAGGCCTTTGCCAGCAAAATCACTGGAACCTTAGCTCCTGGATTTCTCTCCCTGGGGTGATCTGAAATGTGTGCCCAGCCTCCAGGGTGTCTTCAGCTCTCTAGTTGTCTCCACCTCCTTTGGCTCCCAAATATCAGGAAGTAGCTCTTCCTCTACTCTTATGTGAGCCTCATCTCTCCTGCTGTATCTGTTGTTCTTCTCAACAGTGCCCATTACCACCCTCAACATGTGGCTGCTTCTGCATTCTGCAGTCATCACAAACATCAGGGTGGGGCAGGAGGGGCAAGGAAATGTCCTCCCCCCGCCCCACCCCCCAGCCTTGAACTGGATGGTCACATTCCAATAAGGCCTTCCTTGGTAGAGTTCTTAGAGTTCTTTACCACTCCTCTCTTCTGAGGAAGATGGCACAAATCCAGGAAGGATTGGATAAGCAAACAATTTTAGGGACCTTGAACTATGATGCCATTTGAAATGAAAATGAAATACAAGTTCACAGCTCTTTATACAAAACCCTTGGGGCCAACTATGTTTTGGAATTCAGAATTTTATCAAATTCTAGAAAAGTAAAGCAGTGCATTTACTGTATGTTATGTAACATCCCCAGCAGGATCTGGGGCAGCACACTGTAATCAAACACATTAATATATCTGCAGCAATTCATATGAATATTCATACTGAGTGAGATAAGTAATGACTATAAATAGCCTCACTTCAGTTTAAATCATGTGTTGCCACCAAATCAGTTCATATAAGGTCAGGGATTGCAGCTAAATGACTCAAGTACAAAAAAACTCATTTTTCTAGAGCTCTTTGGATTTTGGAATTGTGGATAAGGGACTGTTAGTCTGTATTGTGACTAATTAAAGAAGATGATCAAGAGACCCAGTTTGCGTCATTGCCCTGCCTCTTTGTGGAAGCTAAGTCTGCACATAGGCATAAGTTAGAGAAATTTGTGTTGACCCTTCCCTATTTCTTGTTTATCAGCTATTTTGGTCACTTCTTTTCTCCTCCCATGACCTCTGAACACCTTGTTTGACATACTAGACACTGAGGGCTCCTCTTCCAGCTCCTGTGCCTGGATATGGCTTGTAATGCCTGGTCTAGATTCCTGCCCCTACAGTTCACCAGGCCCCTAGCTTAGGGTCACATAGTCCCCTCTAGCATACTGAGCATCTTCCCCAGATTTGGGAACAAGGGCCACGTCAAAAGTTCATGTTCCCAGCACTGAGTCACCCTGCTGGTGTTGTTGTTGGGTTCTGCTCCTGTCTTAGTCCATTCAGTCTTGCCTAGTTCCCAGTAATATGGCTCCCATCAGGTACATCACCCACCAGTTGGGTTTCATCTTGTTCTCCATACCTTGAGCCCTGGCTGAGATGCCTCAGGCCTGAGATCCTACTTTGCCTCCTCAATCATGTTGGGAACTGGAGCCCTGCTCCCAAACCACAGATCCTAGAGCAAAGCCCAACTTCCAAGCTGCAAAACCTCTGTTGAAGGCTGCCACCTTCTGTCTCCTCTCTGGTCCCAGTGTAGGCATCAGATTTTTAGATGTTGAGTCTCCACCCTTATTAAATAAGACACATTAGCAATATCTGCCCCTGGACAGAGCATATTCTCAGATAAATGAGACCCATACGATCAGGAGGACTGATTATAGCCAAGAGTCAAATGGAACTCCTTATTTTTCAAATCCTGCAGAGGCATCGTCTATCATTTACTGGAACTAATTCTGTGTCATAACGTGCTAAAAGGCATAACAATTTCTAATGCCAAGTAAATTCCACAGCTTGGACTTCTCCAATCACTGTCCAAGGCCTTGCTAGATAAGCAATTTTCAGTGGAAGAAATACTCACTGTGAAATAAAGTGGTTGAATTCTTCACACCATTTTTCTGGGTAAAGTAAAGTAGGTGGAGGATTTCTGAAAAACAAAAGCAATTTTTTTCTTACAAAAAAAGTGTTCAGTTAAAGGCAAAATATCAACTTGTCTTTACTGAAATCATTCTAAATAGCTCTGATAAAATTTACCCTGGGTGTTTCTTCCCTGGGTGGGAGTCATTCATTAGCGGTAAATTATAAAGTGACAGTCTCTATTCATTTAGTACTTCATTTTCATTGACTGAAAGGTTACTATGCCCACGGCTTTCTGCAGGACCTATGAGGGTTACACAGATCAGAAACATTCCTCAGGGAGCAGACACTCTAATGAGGGCAAAGGCAAGCACACAAACCACTATAACTGAGAGTTTTAGTGTCATATGAAAGCTATAAACCTAGTTCTAGGGGCTTTAGAGAAATACACTTTTAATTTTACAGGATTTTCAGATCATTATGCTATAATTTGAATTAATTATGTGATGCATTTTAAAGTATACTCATAAATTCATCAGTCACATTTTTAACTATATCCTACATGTTGACTTCTACAACAGGCACTGGAGAAAGCAAAACAGCTAAGACAATGTTCCAGACCTCAAGAGGTTCCTGGGTAGAGAAGGGGACAGAGATTTAACAAAACTAATTATTGGAGATCCAAGAGAACTAGAGAACTGCAGAAAGACTGTGGTAACCAGACAACTTCCTGGTGAGAAGGCAGGAAAAAGGGGAAGGGAAGGAGCCTGAATTTGACTATTTACCCAAAGATATTCAATTTTAAAACAGAAGTGACATTACTTTTAATTGATAAGATTTTTTTTCTAGCCATAAATGGAAATAGACACTTGTAGGCAATGGAGTTCAGTAAATGAGGAAAGTTACATTTTGGCACACCTGATTTATGACTGTAAATCTTTTTTTTTTTCCCCAAACAATCCAGCCTCCCAAGGGTACTTGCTTTCTTTTTTTTTTTAAAGATTGGCACTGGGCTAACAACTGTTGCCAATCTTCCCTTTGTTTTTTTAAAGATTGGCACCTGGGCTAACAACTGTTGCCAATCTTTTATTTTTTTTTCTGCTTTATCTCCCCAAACCCCCCCTGTACACAGCTGTATGTCTTAGTTGCAGGTCCTTCCAGTTGTGGGATGTGGGACGCCGCCTCAACAAGGCCTGACAAGCAGTGCCATGTCCATGCCCAGGATCTGAACCCTGGGCCGCCGCAGCAGAGCGCGCGAACTTAACCACTTGGCCACGGAGCCGGGCCCTTATGACTGTAAATCTTAAACCCATTATAAGTGATCTTTGTTTTCACCTGGGTTCTGACTGCTTCCTAAAGCTACAGATAGTTCAGCTTCAATAGGTAGAAGAGCAGCAGCAAGAATGACCAGAAGTAAAATTGTATCAGATAATGTGATTACAGGTTGCCTCTCAATACCCATTCTCTGCACAAGTTTTCTTCTAGCACAATGCTGCCATATAAAGACTACATTTTCCTCAGTTCCATATAAGTTAGATATGGCCATGTGACTGAGTTCTGGCCCATCATATGTAAGCAAAATTGTTCTATGGTGTTTCCAGAAAGCCTTCTTAAAAGAGAGGAGACACAACCTCTTTCTTCTTCCCCCTTTCTGCTTTCTTGAGTAGGGATGTGATGGCTGGAGCTTGAGCAGTCATTTTGGACATGAGGAGAACTTGAAAATGAAAGCTATGAGCTAAGTAGGGCAAAGAAGATAGACAGGAAATTGGATTCATAATGATATCATGATGACACGGCAAAGCTGCCATACTAGCTCTAGGCTGCTTCCCCCTAGTGTTCCTTAACAGATGAGAGAAATAAACTTCCATCTTCTTTAAGCATGTTATATGTAATTAATCCTAATTTAGCTGGTAATATTTCAGAGTATTATCCTATCACACGATTAGAACTCAATTCGATAAGTGATATAATAGAAGCACAAGCACAAAGATGTGTGGGAGCACAATTAAGGGGCAACTTACCCAATCTGGGGAGTTCAGAAGACTTTATAAAGAAGATGAGCTTGAGCTGGTCCCTGAAGATTAGGTTGGATTTTTCAAGATAGAGAAGGAGAGACAAGCCATTTCAGGCTTAGGAAACAACATGTACCAAGTCACAGAGTGTAAAAAAGTATGGTAGATTCAAAGAACACAAGTAATTGTTTGAAGCCAGACTATAAGATTCTTTTGGGTCTGGAGAGAGAGCAGGAAGGAAGGACGAGGAGGGAGGGAAGAAAGATAGGAAAGGAACTACATGATTCCCTTGTTCGGCATAAGAATTTAATTATCTTTCAGATCTTCTGATTCAAAGACCCAAAGGAAAATTATCTGTGTACCCAGCTAGGAAAAAGGTTGCCCTTTAGTTATTTTAGAGGCTGCCTCTTTATCTCATTCATTCCATTCAACAATATTTGCCTTCATCTTTCCCTTGCATTTTTTAACTAATAAAAGTACCAGCACATAACTTCTGCTTCAATGCTAGTTTGGTTGACCTGTTCTTACTGGCCCAGCTCTCTGAGGTTGTACATCCATATATCCTCCCAGCTCAACTCTGAGGGCCTTAGTGCAGCATCTCCTGGTAAGCAGATTATCTTAGGTCATCTCTACAGCCCTTTCCAGGACTTGAACTTTCCTTGCTCTTTTCAGGTTTTCTGTTCTCACTGAGGTCAGTTCCACAGAGAAGAGCTACTTAAACAATCTATTATCTAATAGACTTAATTTACCCCCAAAGTAGTTAACCATGACAAAAAAGTCACTTGTAGACAGACTGAAGAGACTTGATTAAAACAACCCCAGTAGGCTTGACACTAGCCAGCTGAGCATGGAGGGACAGCCCTCTGTCACAATTAGAGGATGACCTGGCAAGGTTCCACAGGAGAAATGGATGACAAATGTCCACTCTCTTGTAGAGAACACTGTACTTTGCAGTTTTCAGCCTATTTCTAAGCAGGAACTATGGGCAGGGGCAACCACTTCTGTGTTGCCCTGAACTTCTACAGCAGGGGACAGAGGAGAGGAGCAGCAGATCGCCACTGGCCCAGGCCACCACCAATCCATGGTGGCCTCACATGAACCCCACACAAGGAAACATTTCTTTGAAGCATGGCACCATAGGAATTTGGTTTTAGAGAAGCTCGTTTGACCACAAAGTAGATGCCCTACCTTTTTGGGAGTCCATCCTCCTTACTTAGGTTCAGTAAATTGAGAGCTTGTGAAAGATTATTACCTGTGTACAATGAAAACTAAAAGGAATTTGAAAACTTTACAGTATTTTGTTTGCACTGGCAATATAAATTCTAGTTCTCTCATTATTTAGGAAAAGCATCAAATTGTAACAATGGTAACTTTTTGGCTCCTCTCAGCACTACAAATGCAAGCTGTAACCCTGCTCAGAGTGTCTCTCTCTAAAAGGAGATGGGATGCTTCATATTCAATATGATGGGAGAGTCAGTGCATAGCTGTGATTCAGAGACAGGCAGGCATCACTCCCTTATGGGTATGGATGCTGAGCACCTGCAGGATATATGGATGGTAAGTGGCTGGAAGGCCCATGAATCTGAATAACAAGCTCTCATTTGGATAATGCTTATGAACATACCAAGGCAGTATAGAAAATAGATTAGTCAGTGAATGAAAATGACTGTATTAGATTTGAGTTTTGCCTGCCTGGATTTTATTCCTCTGCTTTGGACCCCAAATTCAATTTCTATAAATATCTCCTGCACACAGATAGCATTATGCCTACATGAGGCTAGGAGCAAGGGGTGATAGTGAAGCGGCCTGAACCTATTAAATGCCCATTTTTGACATCATAATCCTGGGTGCAGCAAATACGATGGAGATCAAGTTAACCTTCTTCCCTCAAAGCCTCTGTGGAACAAAATGATTTGCTGAACAGTCAAACTGAATTCATTTTAGTTCCTGAAATAGAGAAGCAGCTGACTGGACCAAGGTGGGCACCTGGCCTCAGAACAGCCAATCCTAATTTAATTTGGTGACCATGGCAGGACTCAAAACGGTAAGCTGGGTCAATCTGATTCTCTTTATAAGGTTTTTCTTTTCACCTTGAACTGAAAAAATCAAGAGAATGAGGCAGTTTAGTAATGGGAGCTGAAGCTGTGAGACGCATAATAACAAGGCAGACGGGAGAGGCCACAGAGCACAATGTGCAAGCTGAAGTTTTAGGAAGCAGATACTACAAGTAGGCAGAAAACCAGTAAATGAGGCAAAAATAGGCCAGGTAGAGGAGAAAGGAAGAAATATGCCACAAGACCCAAGACTCTGTGATGGCAGACCATATAGGTGATTCTACTCTTCCTTTCGTGAGTGCTTCTCCCTCTGGTGCACCTAGAACATTATTGGCCCCAGCACTCTGTCCTTAGCCCTATTGTCTTCCCATTCTACACATTCACTGAGGGCTCACTATATGTTGATGGCTTCCTAATCTGTATCTCCTGCCTCAATTTCTCCTCTGCCTTTTGGCTGATGCATCTAACTACTTACTAGATTGTCCCAGTTTGATTTCCCAGGAGCACCTTAAAGTCAGCATGTTCAAAACCAAACTCATCTTCCTCCCCTAAAGCTGCATCCACCTGATTATTGAAGTCAGAAACATGGGTTCTATCCTCTCCATTAACCCCACATCCAATCAGAGAAGGCAGAATAATGGCTCCACTAAAGAAGTCCACATTCTAATTCCCAGAACCTATGAACATGCTATCTCCCATAGCAAAAGGGACTCTGTTGATGTGATTAAGGTTAAGGACCTGAAGATGGAAGATTACCTTGGGTTATCTGGATGGGCCTGATTTAATTGTTAATCCTTTAAAGCAGAAGAGGGAGACAGAGAAAGAAGGGGCAGGAGAGATTCCAAGTGTGAAAAGGACTACACTCACCATTGCTGGCTTTGAAAACAGGGGAAGGGAGCCACAAGCCAAGGAATGCAGGTAGCCTCCAGAAGATGGGAACAGGCCTCAGCTGATACCCAGCAAGGAAATGAGGACCTCACTTCTACAAATGCAAGGAAGTGAATTCTGCTAATAGCCTCAATGAGCAGGGAAACCAATTCTCCCCTAGAGCCTCCAGAAGGGGGTGCAGCCCTGCTGACACCCTGATTTCTAGCTCAGTGAGATCCACGTCAGATTTCTAATCTACAGAACTGTAAGATAATAAGTCTGTGCTGCTTTAAATTGCTAAATTTGTGGTAATTTGTTATGACAGTGATAGAAAACTAATATATCAAACACCAAGTCCTATTAAGTCCTAAATTCCTTTCTCATCAACCCATTCCCTCTCTCACGTCCTAGTTCAGTCACTTATCATCTCATACTCAAACTACTCTAGTAGCCTCATTTTTCTCCCTCCCTCTATCCTCATCTCTCTCTAATCCATCTTGCACTTGGCAGCTAGAATTTCTTTGTAACATACAAATCTGACCTTGTGATTTCCTTGCTCAAAATTCTTCAATAGATCCACACACTGCTAGCCAGATAACATCTCAACCCCTTGGCGTGATGTACAAGTGGCCTTGCCTGCCCATCTACCCAATCTCATCTCAAACCACTTTCTCATGTTCACCTGATGCTGCAGTACTGTATTGCACAGTACTTACAGCTCCTAAAGCAGGTCCTATTCTTTCGTGCTTCAGGCCTTTGCACATGGCATATCTCCAGTTTAGAGTGTTCTCCCCAGTTTGTCCACCTGGCAATGCTTCATGTGTATCTTCATGCGTATCTTCAGTGCCCAGCACGGCAGCATTCAGTAAAGTTTTGCCAAGTCACTACATGAATGAATGCACGCAAATATACATATATTTTAGGTAAGCAAAGAAATTAAGCCAGGACAAAATATGACACAGTCTCCAAAGTAGCATAAAATTAGACAAATATGGGACAGCTCCTTTGGATATGAGCAAATTCTGACTAAATTCTGCACAGCAAGCAGGGTTTGAGGAAAAAAGGAGTCCCCTTAAGTGGTAACTTGAATCAGATATGACAATATAAGCCTCACTCCTTTACTTTTTACGTCCAAATGCCCCCAGGTTCCTGAATATATCTGACCAAAATGAGTGAATAGTTCATGATTTTAAACCTCATTGTGGACATTATCTGATATCAGGACCATTATATACACATACACGGTCGCTTGGAGCTAGAAGAGGATCAATTCCAATAACCATCACATGTTGAGTGCTTACTACCACCAAGCCCCATGCCAAGTGCTTCACATATAGGTCAACAGAACATCACAACAATCCTGTGAAATAGAAATTATTATTCTAGTTTCACAGGTGGGGAAATGAGCTTAAAAGAAGAAATTTTCTTAGAAACATCCAACAAAAAGTGAAAGAGTCAGGTTCAAAACTCAGGTATTTCTGTCTCCAACATCCATTTGTCTCACTGTTTTCTGTACTTATCTCATATAAAGAGTCCATTACTTTGGAAGATGAATTAAGAGAACGTATATGCCAAAAATGACAGAAAACCAATTAGCAAGCAACACCTTGAGAAGGTGCAAAATGAAGTTCTCAAACTTTAAAGCACGCTCACCAAAGAGATGCTGAGTAAAAGATTTCTCAATGAGCTTGAGTTAATTAAGAAAGCTTCCTAAAAGTCGTGAATTTTGAGGCAGGTCCTAAAGAGAGGACAAGAAACCAGTCGGTGAGAGGAGGTGGGTGTTAGGGGAGCAGTGGGTGAACATACAGAGGAAGATATAAAGACTGAGGTATAATAATTAATAATCATTAACATATAATTAAATAAACACTTAGGAGTGTGTTCAGAAGGTATTCTATTTATTTACCCATAAAATCAATAAAGCAAGATATTTGAGCACAATTAACTTTTCTGAGAGTATTAACTACAGCAACAGGGCTCCCATCCTGATGATGCTTGGTAGACGCATTAATGACGTTGAATGGTTAGGTGTGTGCCTGTGTCTCGTCCCTCAGTATCACCACCTAGCCTGAGCCAAAGTTGCTTTTCTCTCTAAGCCACATCTTACCTGTTCAAAACTAATTATTTAAAAAATTTAAATATTTATTTGTAATACATGACTCCATCTGAATGCAAAAAATTTCCTGATATAGGAACATAGAAAGTAAAAAGCAAAATTCCTCTTCACTACCATCCCTAGTCTCAGTCTCTTCTCCACATCAGTATGGCTTGTACTCTCTCAGACCTTTTCATATGCATTTTAAAATATTTGCTATAAATATATGTTATATACTGTTTTGCTGTGCTATAAGTATATAATAAATACAATATAAATTTTATGTGTTAGTTTTTATAATATATTTATAGTTGGAAACAGTAGAAATGGGATTATACACTACACCTAAGTGTCCTGGTACTTACTTTTTCCATTTAAAAACATTGCTTAAAGATCACCCCATGTTGGGGCTGGCCTGGTGGCACAGCAGTTAAGTTCACACGTTCCGCTTCTCGGCGGCCCGGGGTTCGCTGGTTCAGATCCCGGGTGCAGACACGGCACTGCCTGGCAAAAGCCATGTTGTGGTAGGCGTCCCACGTATAAAATAGAGGAAGATGGGCATGGATGTCAGCTCTGGGCCAGTCTTCCTCAGCAAAAAGAGGAGGATTGGCAGTAGTCAGCTCAGGGCAAATCTTCGTCAAAAAAAAAAAAAAAAGATCACCCCATGTCAAGTTCATACCTGAATAGTATTCCACAATGTGGGCATACTATAGTTTGTTTAGCCATTCACACATTGGTAGATATTCAGGTTGTTTCTATTTTTTTCACTATTAGACATAAGGCTGAAATGGCTTACACATACCACATGTCTATGTGATTTCTAACTTTTAAAAAGTTTCTCAGAGCCAGCCCCATGGCATAGTGGTTAAGTTTGGCAGCCCAGGTTTGCAGGTGCAGATCCTGGGTGCAGACCTACACCACTTGTTAGCCATGCTGTGGCAGCAGTGACCCACATATAAAATGGAGGAAGACTGACACAGATATTAGCTCAGGGCTAATCTTCAAGCAAAAAAAAAAAAAGAGAGAGAGAAGGATTGGTAACAGATGTTAGCTCAGGGCTAATCTTCCACAGCAAAAAAAAAAAAAAAAAAAAGGTGTCTTAGGCGGCAAATACCTCTTGTCAGTGAACACTTAGGACCCTACCACATTACTGAAATTCAGAGAGAACAGGCACTGATTGCCTCATCTTCTCAAGGTGGCCCAGCGAACAATTTCAGAGCAGAGGAGGAGGCCATCATCAAATGGCCCACAAAGTTGTGAAGAGTGCCCACTGGCTCACCACTCCATCGTACACACTGTGAATGGTAACACTGAGTTGTTCAACTCCACCAGTGTAAGGCTTTGAACACTGCTGCTGGGTTCCCTTCTGCCACTTGCAAGAATCTGCTACTTGCTTCCAACTGTGGGTATTTCTGGGTAATTACCTTGACATATAGGGCACAAATATTTATTCAAAATACACATAGGCTATAATTCGGCTAAAGGAGAATCATTTGAAAAGATTAAATAATTTAAAATATTTCTTTAAAATCAGAAAATAGATGATATGAAACTGACACAGAAATCAGAATCACAATATTATACACTGCACCCTTACTAAATGTGAAAGATAGGTCCAGATTGGAAAAGACATCCATGCTAAATGCTAAATCCACCATAAAAGCATCTCCCAATCAGACTCAATCCTTTGAAGCAGAGAAAAAGGTTTGCAAGGAGAACACGAGATGGGGAGGTGTCTGGAAGGAAGCAAATCAGAGGAGGAAAAAAATACGTTTTTCTTTTATCCTTTAAGTTCTTGACTGGGACCTCTGTAACAAAGGACAGATTAACAAGAGAAAAGACACAAATTTATTTAATATAAGTTTTATGTGAGATGGGAGCTTCACAAGGAAATGAAGACCTGAAGAAATTATTAAACTTGAGTGTTTTTATGCTAGGTTTGATGAATAGTGGAGAGCTGTGGAAAGGTGTGCTAGGACAAAGGGTATGAACTAAGTGTAGTAAACTGGGGGGAACTTAGCAAGGCCTGTTCATTCGGATTCCTTTCTGTGTCCCTTTATATTCGGAGATAAGGATGCTTCTTTCCTCTGAGTACAGGGAGGGCATCTCTCACAAGAGGGTTTTATGACCTGCTTCAGGGGAAGGTCAGAAAGTCCTTTCTGCACAAGCCATTTCTCAAATTCCTTCAGCTTGAAATACTCAATATGCCAAGGTCCCATATTTGGGGGTAGTGTGCCTTGAACTGCATCAGAAAAACAAAATGAACCTATCATATCTCAGCCTTAGATCACCATTGTCTAAGAAAGTAGAGGTTTTATGATTAATACCTATGATAATTTACTCCATAATTACTGAAGAAATTACTAAAAGCACCGAGGAGAAAAGCAATGATTTATACTGAAATTTCAAGCTTGTTGATTCCTTTGATTCTGCTGTTGTATTCTTAATAACTTAATTTGATCCTGTCCCTTAAATAACACAATTTGCAACGTTAAGCTATAGTTATTTAAATGTAAAGTTACCACATCAAATAAGTCATAATAAACTCATTCTTAACCATTCACCATCAGTAAGTGACAAGATGTTCACTTCCTCTGGCTTTTTAGCCCAGCAAGAATCTGTTTCAAAGGTCATCTCAGAACCTCAAGGTTATTTTATGTTCTCCATGTCAGGTGTTATTATCCCAGGCCTATGCTTGAGTTGGGGGTGTGTCATGGAGCTTTGTCAATCCTTGGCCACTACCCTACCATTTCTAACGTTCACAAAAGGCATGAGTCACATTTTTTCACTCTCTCTAAAGCACATTGGGGTACCTTTCCCTCTGCTGTACCGTCCTTATGCAAACACATAAGCAACTCAGCCATGCATGCAGAGTACAGGAGACAGTCTAGGATAATAGAAGGTACTATGTCAACAGAGATGATGGAGGGGATGACTGGTATGTAGCTCACTGTGTGAGCCAATGTGGTCATTGACTGACATTTGTTCTTCAATTTCCTCCAATAAGAACTCAGCAATACCATCAAATCGAACTGTTAATGTCCAATGTGTCAGGGGAGTAGAACTTGCTCAAGGGCTGGCTAATCACCCCCTTCCACAGAGTGGAAGCCCCAGGTCTATTCTTTTCCATACACAGTTTTAAGTTTCTTAATTCATGATTTTAAACAGGTATGTTTCAGATAGATCATATTGTTTTCCCATCATCAAAGACTGGACTGTTTATGTGGGTTCTGGGGGACCGCACTTTTTGAAAGTCATCATTATGGTGTGTCTAAGCATTTTGGAGATACAGAATCACTCCCCAATTAGGTTAGTATTTTAGGAAAGAAACAGCTTTATATGTGGTGGGATGAAAGTCACGGTGATGTAGTAGTGGGCCAAGGGATAGGCAAAGTCATGGCTTGACATGCTGTGCTTTCCAAGAGCATTGCTTTTTCTGGTGGTAAGTTATTTAAAAGCATTTATACGAAATCATTGGGAGTGGGGGAGGGGGAGACAATAAAAAGCAGGACTTCTCCCTGCCTAGGTTCTGAACTAATTGAGGAAAAAGATAAAGTAACCCACAGATTGGGTCAAAACCAACACCTTTATTACTGATAATGCTGAATGTGGCTTTGATCTGTGGGGAGTGGGCTTTCTAAAACTGAAACAGAGTTAGACAGACTTATTTGGTTAGTCTTGGGTCCAGGACTAGACTACCACAGGCCCCTCACTCAGGGGCAGAGTCTCGACCACTGAGCTGACTGCAGGCTGAGAACAATCACCCAGGGCAGGCTGACTCCCAAGAGAAAGGAGACGGGAAGGACTTGGGCTATGCACAGTGCCCCCCTGACCTCATCATTCCCATAGATCTGATCTAATGAGAAGATGGAAACCATATGAGTAATTTGCACAGGGAAAATATAATATAAATAATTATTAACTTGCAGAACATACAACGGAGAAAGGAAAGTCTCTTCAATAAACGGTATTGGGAAAACTGGACAGCCACATGTAAAAGAATGAAAGTAGACCATTATCTTGCACCATACACAAAAATTAACTCAAAATGGATTAAAGATTTGAATGTAAGACCTGAAACCATAAAACTCCTATAAGAAAACATAGGCAGGACACTCTTTGACATTGGTCTTAGCAACATCTTTTCGAATACCATGTCTACTTGGGTAAGGGAAACAAAAGAAAAAGTTAACAAATGGGACTACATCAGCCTAAAAAGTTTCTGCAAAGCAAAGGAAAGCATGAACAAAATGGAAAGACAATCCATCAACTGGGATAAAATATTTGCAAATCATTTATCAGACAAGGGGCTGATCTCCAAAATATATAAAGAACTCATACAATTCAACAAGAAAAAAAAAATGATCAAAAACCAGGCAGAGGAAATGAACAGACATTTTTCTAAGGAAGATATACAGATGGCCAAAAGACACATGAAAAAATGCACAACATCACTAATTATTAGGGAAATGCAAATCAAAACTACAATTAGGTATCACCTTATATCAGTGAGAGTGGCTAGAATTACCAAGACAAAAACAACAAATGTTGGAGAGGATGTGGAGAAAAGGGAACACTCATACACTGCTGGTGGGAAAGCAAACTGGTGCAGTCACTATGGAAAACAGTGTGGAGATTTCTCAAAAAATTAAAATTAGAAATACCATACAATCCAGCTATCCCACTACTGGCTATTTATCCAAAGAACTTGAAATCAATGATCCAAAGAGATTCATGCACCCCAATGTTCACAATAGCTAGGATGTGGAAACAATCCAAGTGCCCTTCTACAGATGAATGGCTAAAGAAGATGTGGTATTTATATACAATGGAATACTACTCATCCATAAAAAAGACAAAACCATCCCATTTGCAACAACATGGATGGACCTGGAGGGTGTGATAATAAGCAAAATAAGCCAGACAGAGAAAGACAAATATTGCATGATTTCACTCACATGTGGAAGATAACAAATACATGGATAAAGAGAACAGATTAATGGTTACGAGAGGGGAAGGGGGCTGGGGGTAGGCGAAAGGGACAAAGGGGCACATACGTATAGTGATAGATAAAAATTGGACTACTGGGGGTGAGCACAATAAAGTGTATTCAGGAATTCATAAACAATAATGTATACCCAAAATTACACAATGTTATAAACCACTATAATCCCAACAAAATAACTTAAAAACAAAAAGAATTATTAACTTGCATTAGGGGATTAGATACTGAAGAGTAAAGAACTCTAAAAAAACAGAGGAAGAGCAGATCTTGAAAGCGGTCGCTACCTCTAGCTGTGACAGAAAAGAAGGAAACAAATTTGAAAGAGTCTCTGCTCCCAAACCCAAGGCTGAGAGGTAGACCTCATTGGAAAGGATGTGACTACGGCTCATAGGTAGTGGAGAAATTCTCTGAGGTGAGAGAGGTCAGGGTTGACAAACAGGAAACTACCTGTCAGGGTGTCTTTGAGACTCCCTGGGAATTGGGTGCTGGTAAAACTCGCTGCAGGGTGAGTATTACTGAGTGTCCCAAATGCCACTGGTAGCCAAAGGCCACAGGAACAAAAGGAAAAAGCACACTGAAACCAGAAAGAGGGTCCTTTCCTTCTGCAGTGGCCTTCCAGTGCCCTCTACTGACAAAGCTTAATACCTGCCACATGGCAAAGGAGAAAAACGTTTATGTACAAGTCCACTCCAGTATCACAAAGCAAGGTAAAGAAGGGTAGATTTGGTGCTGAAAGGCAATAAATTGATAACTGGGACAGGTAAGAAGTGAATGAGAGAAGAGAGAGAGGCCAGGAGTGTCACAATGCCCGCCTCTTTTTTTAAAGATGAAACACCAGATTTTAAGAAATTTCACTTTCAGGCTTGCAAAAGGCACCTTCCAGCCATCATTAGCTGAATGAGTCCAGTCTCTTTTGACATTTGGAGCACTTGCTGGATATATTTGAGAGGTAATGAAGAGATAATGGAAATCTTCTTTCCCTACTTAAAAAATTTGTTTTATCATGGTTCATGAAATTTCCTCATTAAGACTTATTGCTTTCTGTCCCAAAAGTTCCTAATTGAAATGGGAATGTTCTGGGAAGCATCCTATTATAAACCTTTATTGGTCAAAGCTTTATCGGGATAAATGGCAGACAAGAATAAAAAATTAGAGGGGCCAGGCTGGTGGTGCAGCAGTTAAGTTTGCACATTCTGCTTCGGTGGCCCAGGGTTTGCTGCTTCAGATCCCGAGTGTGGACCTTCGCACCACTTGTCAAGCCATGCTGTGGTAGCATCCCACATATAAAGTAGAGGAACATGGGCACAGATGTTAGCTCAGGGCCAGTCTTCCCTAGCAAAAAGAGGAGGATTGGTGGCAGATGTTAGCTCAGGGCTAATCTTCCCCCCCAAAAAATAAATAAACAAAGAATAAAAACTTAGAAAAAGAGACCCAGAACAAGGATCAGTGAGGGGACAGGACAATAAACACAGACTTAATCTCTTTGTGGTTTGCCATTTCTATGGTTCCAACTTTATGTGACCTAAAAAGTGAAGAGTCAGGTGGCATGACACCTCTTCTTTCTCTTTCCTGTCTCTCTGCCTATAATATTTCTCCCAGCATAGAAAAGAAAAGGAATCAATGAAAGTCAATGTGGTTCAGAACTCTTTTGCCAGGATCACAGCCACAGAGGGGAATTTCTTTTTCTTCTGGGCCCCCTTCCAACCAACACAGTCATGAATGCTAGGTAGAAGGTAGAGAGGAGGCTGTAGGGAGCTGATAATGGTTCTCCCCACTATTCTCTCAAGCCCAGTCAGGAACCCAAGACTTTCCCTTAAGCTGGACCACTTTTCTGCAGAGTCTAATATTATTTCTGGGGTCTGAATCCTTAATTTTTTTTTTGAGAGTTTATTATGTGTAAGCACTGTGCTCAGAATTCACTCATTTAATCCTCACATAAACTCTGTGAGGGAGGTTATATGATTCTCTGTTTTAGATACAAAGAAACCAAGTCTTAGAGAAGTTCAGCAGCTAGTAATGCTGTGGCCAGGCTTCCAGTACAGGCAGTCTGACTCTGAAGAACACAACTGCAACCACTGCACCATCCTGCTTCCCCACTTGGGAATTCCTCGTGGTTAATTAGACACCACCACATCTTTAGATTCTGCCAGGGCAATTTATGTCATATTAATAGAGGAATATGGGCCTGATTTGATAAGTTGCCTCTCTGACATTCTATCAACTTAAGCATAGTACTCTTCAGATGACCGTGACATTAGCAAGCAAATTCAAAGAACATTTTGTTGGGGAAGCAGAATGATTAGCAATATGATTTGAGAATGTTTTCATCTGTTGAGTTTTATGCATTCTCTGTCATTCAGCACCCTCCAAAGTCACAGCTGGTAAAATCAAATGGGTCATTTTACCACAATCAGGCTAACGTCACAGCTCAAGAAGCACCATTTGTTCTCTAAGGCAAAGCCATGCACCTAATTATAACATCCTGTTAATAAATTTATAATAGATAAAAGAAACTGCTATGGATTTTTTTTTCCTAGCAAAGCAAAACCATTTAAAGGGCACATTGTGCATCTATTCCTTCTTTTATTGTTTCAAAAAAGTTAGCAATATATTCTAGACAGGAAAAATCAGGGCAGACCTCAGATGAACAGATTGTATCATCAGATCCTACCACATTGTCTCTAATGGGGGAAATTAGCAGCTGAACATCAACACCTGTCACCATGAGCAGACTCCCCCCCACCCCCTCCTGGCACACATACCAGGTAGGAAGGCTGTTCAGTTCCTTAGAGCAATCTGAGCCTGGGCCACCAGAGAAAACGTACATGCCAATGCCCACAGAAGCAGGCTCCATTAAAATCAAATGGATATATTAAATGCCAGGGGAGATGTAGCAGCAATTCCTAAGGAAGACTGGGTATTAACAACTGTGAGCTATAAAGAGGTTTTATAGAAACGGCTAACTGCAAGAATGGAATCACACAGACTTAGGCAGAGAGACTGGCCCCAGCAGGAACCACTGAACATTCATCCCTTTTCAAGGGTAAAAGGTACCACCAAAGCAGCACCTCCTCTCACATCTGGGTGGCTTGAGTCATGTCTCTACTGGGCAGATTATGGCCAATTGTTTTCACCAACCTCAAGATCAATTGCAATCATTGCTACTGAGTGGATTATGTCACAAGTCCTGGCAGTTTCTGAGTAAGCCCAAGGGAGCAAGCCCACATTTATTTTTCTAACACTGTAAGCATGTCTTCTCTTTACAAGAGCTTTGGCCATTTTTCTACCTGGTTGCCTAGCAACCTTTTGAAGGGACAAAAATATAGGAGAGGGATGCTGGAGACATACTGATGAGTGAATTTGTATTTATTTCAGATTCCTTTTTAAAAATCAATCTGTTGTCCCCCCCCTGGGGTGGGGCTGGGATGGGGGAGGAGGGGCTGTGTTATATTATCATAGCGCTGCTACTGTTCTAGCAGGAACATGCAATGCCAGAAAGTATATTTACACAAGCATATTCAGCAAATGGGGGTGGGGGGGCGACAGGGGAAGGTTATCACTAGTTATTGCATATTAATAGAGATGAAGAATAAATATGTCATCAAAAAGTCATCAGAAACATACTGAATAAACATAATGCCTATTTCACTGTCCTCTCTCAAGAAGGTTTCAGACCATGACTGAGGAAAGACTGTAATCTCTCTGTTTTCATCCTAGTTGTGAGTGAATAGTGGGCAATGCTACATTCTTGCCTGCCTGGTATCCTTCCTTTTGCTAAATTATATTTCCCTACAAAAAGGACCCACTTCATTCAGGTGTTCAAGTTCATTTGCAAGAAATTGAGCAAAGTAGCCTCCCATGATTCTTTTAACGTCCTCTGTGTCTGTGGTTACTTCTTTTTATTTTTTATTTGTATGTTTAAACTATCTCTCTTTTTTCGTGATTAGTTAACAACTCATCTATTTTATTTTTATCCAAAAAAAAGCTCATGATTTATATATTGGTCCTACAGTTTCCTATATTTTGCTTCATTTGTTTCCACTTCTATTTCATTAAATCCTTTCTTCTACTTTGAGTTTTAAAAATTATTTTTAAATTTCTTGAGTTGGAAGCTTAATTCATTTACTTTCATTCTTTCTTTATTATTAATATAATTATTTAGGGCTATGAATTTGCCTCTAATCCCTGCTTTAACTATTTCCCGTTAATTCTGATACCTAGTATTTTGATAATTATTACTTTCTATATATTCTTCAATTTCCATTTAAATTTTCTTTTAAATCTGAGTTGTTAAAGATGGTTTTGTTTTTTCATACCTAGATATCGAGAAATTTTTGTTTTCTGTGTTTGTTTATTTCCAGTTTGGTTGCATTGTGATAAGAGAACGTTGTCTGTACTGTTCATTTTTTAGAATTTGAGAACATCTTTGTAGCCTTTGTAGTAGGTATAAAGTAAGGATATATATATTTAATATAAGTATAGTATATTTATATAAAATATGCAAAATAATATATAACAAATATATAATACATCATTATATTAAAAAATATATATATATCAAACCTTGTCCCTCAAAAATAGAGAACGCTCCTCTTTTCAAGCGCCCCTGAAACATTAACAAAACTTATACCATTGTTTATTTTTTTTTTTTTTAAGATTTTTTATTTTTTTCCTTTTTCTCCCCAAAGCCCCCCAGTACATAGTTGTATACTCTTCATTGTGGGTCCTTCTAGTTGTGGCATGTGGGACACTGCCTCAGCATGGCTTGATAAGCAGTGCCATGTCCGCGCCCAGGATTCGAACCAACAAAACACTGGGCTGCCTGCAGCGCAGCGTGCGAACTTAACCACTCAGCCACGGGGCAGGCCCCATTGTTTATATTTTTATGTATTACATCTGTCATGGAACAAGAGAGGACCAACAAATAACATCTGTAATCAGAGTATATCTCCTTGTACTTTCTGTAATTTGTAGTTTCTGCTTTATGAGTGTGATGCCATAAACAGACACAGTCATGCATCACTAAACAATGGGAATACGTTGTGAGAATTGTGGTGTTAGGCAATTTCATCACTGTGAGAACATCACAGAGTATACTTACACAAACCTAGATGGTATAGCCTACTACACACTTAGGCTATATGGTACTAATTTTATGGGATCACCATAGTATATATGGACTGTCATTGACTGAAATGTCATTATGTGGTGCATGACTGTACTTCTATATTCATGAAAAAATAACACCTACTAAAAAGTGCTCTTGTTGGATTAATTTAATGTTTTGCTCCTAAATTAAATACTGTCTAAGATAAAGAACAGAATGTTATAATGAGTGCTTTATAAAATCTTATAGCTTTTAAAGAAATTAAGAAGGTAAGAAAAAATATTTAAGAAGTCTTTCATATTAACTTACATGTTTACCATTTCCTGTGCTCTTTATTTCTTCTTGTGGATTTCAGTTACCTTCCATTATCATTTCCTTTCAGCCTGCAGGATAACCTTTAGTATTTCTTATAAGGCAGTTACAACAACAGGTAACAACTGTCAGCTAACAACAAATTCTCTCAGTCTTAGTCTATCTGAGAGTGCCTTTACCTTCTTTTTCTGTTTTGTTCTTAAGGTAGGACATGCAATTCTGTCTCTTTTTTTTTTTTTTTTTGCAATTATTTTTAATTGCAGTAACATTGGTTTATAACATTATATATATTTCAGGTGTACATCCTTATATTTTGATTCCTGTGTAGATTACATTATTTTCACCAACCAAAGAATAATTACAATCCATCACCACACACATGTGCCTAATCACCCCTTTCACCCTCTTCCCTCTCTCCTTCCCCTCTGGTAACCACCAATCCAATCTCTGTCTCTATGTGATTGTCTGTTGTTGATTTTATCTTCTACTTATGAGTGAGATCATACAGTATTTGACTTTCTCCCTCTGACTTATTTCACTTAGCATAATACCCTCAAGGTCCTTCCAAGTTGTCAAAAATGGCTGGATTTCATGGTTTGTTATGGCTGAGTAGTATTCCATTGTGTATATACCACATCTTCTTTATCCATTCGTCCCTTGATGGGCACTTAGGTTGCTTCCAAGTCTTGGCTATTGTGAACAATGCTGCAATGAACATGGAGGTGTGTATATCTTTACACATTTTTGTTTCCATGTTCTTTGGATAAATACACAGCACCTATGGAACAGCTGGATCATAGGGTAGTTCTATTCTTAACTTTTTCAGGAATCTCCATGCTGTTTTCCATAGTAGCTGTACCAGTTTATGCTCCCACCAGCAGTGTATGAGAGTTCCCTTCTTTCCACATCCCGTCTAACAATTGTTGTTTCCTGTCTTGTTAATTATAGCCATTCTGACCGAGTAAGGAGATATCTCATTGTAGTTTTGATTTGCATTTCCCTGATAGTTAATGATGTTGAAGAGCCTTTCACATGCCTGTTGGCCATCTGTATATCTTCTTTGGGGAAATGTCTGTTCAGATCTTTTGCCCATTTTTTAATTGGGCTGTTAAGATGTATGAGTTCTTTATATATTTTGGATATTAACCCCTTATCAGATCTATGGTTTGCAAATATATTCTCCCAATTGATCAGTTGTCTTCATTTTGTTGATGGTTTCCTTTGCTGTGCAGAAGCTTTTTAGTGTGATATAGTCCCATTTGTTTATTTTTTCTACTGTTTCCCTTGCCAAGTCAGACATGTTACTTGAATATATGCTGATAAGACTGGTGTTGAAAAGAATACTGCCTATGTTTTCCTCTAGAAGTTTCATGGTTTCAGGTCTTATATTCAAGTCTTTAATTAATTTTGAGTTAATTTTTGTGTATGGTGTAAGATTATGGTCTACTTTCACGTTTTTGCATCTGGCTACCCAGTTTTCCCAATACCATTTATTGTATGTTCTTGGCTCCCTTATCAAAAATTAGCTGTCTGTAGAGATGCAGGTTTATTTCTGGGCTCTTGATTCTGTTCTATTGATCTGTGCCTGCTTTTGTGTCAGTACCATGCTGTCTGGTTACTATAGCTTTGTAGTATATTTTGAAATCGGGGAGGGATACCTCCAGCTTTGTTCTTTTTTCTCAGGGTTCCTTTGTCTATTTGGGGTCTTTTGTTGTTTCATATAAATTTTAGGATTCTTTACTCTATTTCTGTGAAAAATGTTGTTGGAACTTTGATAGGGATTGCACTCAATCTGTAGATTGCTTTAGGAAATATGGAGATTTTAACTATGTTAACTCTTCCAATCCAAGGGCATGGGATATCTTTCCATTTCTTTGCGTCTTCTTTGATTTCTTTCAACAATGTTTTATAGTTTTCAGTGTACAGATCTTTCACCTCTTTGGTTAAGTTTACTCCTAGATACTTTATTCTTTTTGTTGCAATTGTAAATGGGATTGTATTCTTAATTTCTCTTTCTGCTACTTCTCTTTCTGCTACTTCGTTGTTAGTGTATAGAAATGCAATTAATTTTTGTATGTTGATTTTCTATCCAGCAACTTTACCATATTTATTTAGTTAGTCAGTTTTTAGGAAGATTAGCCCTGAGCTAACTGCTGCCAATCCTCAACTTTTTGCTGAGGAAGACAGGCCCTGAGCTAACATCCATGCCCATCTTCCTCTGCTTTATACGTGGAACACCTACCACAGCATGGCGTGCCAAGTGGTGCCATGTCCGCACCTGGGATCCGAACTGGCAAACCCTGGGCCGCCGAAGCAAAATGTGTGCACTTAACCACTATGCCACCAGGCTGGCCCCATATTTATTTATTATTTATAAAAGTTTTTTGTTGGATTCTTT
Source organism: Equus caballus (assembly GCF_041296265.1). Lineage (NCBI taxonomy): Eukaryota > Metazoa > Chordata > Mammalia > Perissodactyla > Equidae > Equus > Equus caballus. The sequence continues at coordinate 50,508,495 of NC_091701.1, read as the reverse complement.
AGGGTTTTCTATACATAAAATCATATCATCTGCAAATAGTGACAGTTTCACTTCTTCCTTTCCAATCTGGATCCCTTTCATTCCTTTTTCTTGCCTGACTGTTCTGGATAGGACTTCCAATACTATGTTAAATAAGAGTGGTGAAAGTTGGCATGCTTGTCTGGTTCCTGTTCTTAGAGGGATAGCTTTCAGTTTTTCTCCTTTGAGAATGATATTAGCTGTGGGTTTGTCATATACGGGCTTTATTTTGTTGAGATACTTTCCTTCTATACCCATTTTATTCAGGGTTTTTACCATAAATGGATGCTGTAACTTGTCAAATGGTTTTCTGCATCTATTGAGATGATCATGTGATTTTTATTCATTTTGTTAAAGTGGTGTACCACATTGATTGATCTGCAGATGTTGAACCATCCCTGCATCCCGGGAATAAATGTCACTGGATCATGGTGTATGATCTTTTTAATGTATTGTTGTATTTAATTTACTAGTATTTTATTGAGGATTTTTGCATAAATGTTCATCAGCAATATTGTACTGTAATTTTCTTTTTCTGTGTTGTCCTTTTCTGGATCTGGTATCAGGGTAATGTTGGCCTCATAAAATGAGGTAGGAAGCTTCCCCTCCTCTTCAATTTTGTGGAAGAGTTTGAGAAGGATAGGTATTAAGTCTTTGAATGTTTGGTAGAATTCACCAGGGAAGACTGGACTGGACTTTTACTTGGTCCTGCACTTTTATTTTTGGGAGGTTTTTAACCGCTGTTTCACCATCCTTACTGGTAATTGGTCTATTCAAATTTTGTATTCCTCCTTGATTCAGTGTTGGAAGGTTGTATGATTCTAAGGATTTATCCATTTCTTCTAGATTATCCAATTTGTTGGCGTATAGCTTTTCACAGAATTCTTTTATAATCTTTCATATTTCTGAGACGTTTGCTGTAATTTCTTTCATTTCTGATTTTATTTATCTGAGCCTTCTCTCTTTTTTTCTTGGAGAGTCTGGCTAAAGGTTTGTCAACTTTGTTTATCTTTTCAAAGAACTAGCTCTTGGTTTCACTGATTTTTTCCTTTCTTTTTTTAGTCTCTATTTCATTTATTTCTGCTCTGATTTTTATTATTTCCTTCCTTCTACTGATTTTTGGCTTTGTTTGTCTTCTTTTTCCAGTTCCTTTAGATGCACTGTTAGAGTGTTTATTTGAGATTTTTCTTGTTTGTTAAGGTAGGCCTGTATCGCTACAAATTTCCCTCTTAGAACTTCTTTTGCTATACCCCATGAATTTTGGCATATCATACTTTCATTTTCATTTGTCTCCAGGTATTATTTGATTTCTCCTTTGATGTTTTTCTCCTTTGTTTTTTCATTTTGTTTTTTAGGAAGATTAGCCCTGAGCTAACATCCATGACCAATTCTCCTCTTTTTGCTGAGGAAGATTGGCCCTGAGCTAACATCCATGCCCATCTTCCTCTACTTTAGATGTGGGATGCCCACCACAGTATGGATGGATAAGCAGTGCATAGGTCCAGGCCCAGGACCTGAACTAGTGAACTCCATGCCGCCAAAGCAGAATCCGCGAACGTAACCACTACACCATGAGGCCAGCCCCTCTCCTTTGATTTCTCCATTGACCCAACAGTTGTTCAGTAGTATTTTGTTTAATCTCCACATATTTGTGGTTTTTCTGATTTCTTCCTGTGGTTGATTTCTAGTTTCACACCTTTGTGATCATAAAAGATGCTTGGTATTATTTCAATCTTCTTAAGTTTATTGAGACTTGTTTTGTGGCCTAATATGTAATCAATTCTGGAGAATGTTCCATGAGCATTTGAAAAGAATGTGCATTCTGTGGGTTTTGGTTGGAATGCTCTGTATATATCAACAAAGTCCATCTGGTCTAATGTGTCATTTAAGGTCAATGCTTCCTTACTGATCTTCTGTTTGGATGATCTATCCATTGGTTTAAGAAGAGTGTTAAAGTCCCATACTATTATTGTGTTACTGTCTATTTCTTCTTTTATGTCTGCAAATAATTGTGTTATATTTAGGTGCTCCTATGTTGAGTGTATAGATATTTACAAGTGTTATACCCTCCTGTTGGATTGTTCCCTTTATCATTAAGTAGCACCCTTCTTTGTCTCTCTTGTTACAGTTTTTGTCTTAAAGTCTATTTTGTCTGATATAAGTATTGCTACCCCAGCTTTCTTTTCACTGACATTTGCATGGAGTATCTTTTTCCATACTTTCACATTCAGTTTGTGAGTGTCTTTAGGTCTGAATTGTGTCTCTTGCATGCAGAATATATATGGATCTTGGTTTTTTTATCCAGTTTGCCACCCTATGACTTTTCATTGGAGCATTTAGTCCATTGACATTTAAGGTAGCTCTTGATAAGTATGTACTTATTGCCATTTTGTTACTTTTTTTCTGGGTGATTTAGTAGTTCTTCTCTATTCCTTTCTTCTTCTCTTGTTCTCTTCCCTTGTGGTTTGATGGCTTTCTTTAATATTATGTTTGGTCTCCTTTCTCTTAATTTTTTGTGTATTTATTATAGGTTTCTCGTTTGTGATTACCATGAGGTTCATATACCTAGGTATACAGCAATCTATATTAAGTTGATGGTCTCTTTAGTTTGACCTCTTTCTAAAAGCTCTACTCTTTAACTCCCCTTCTCCCATGTTTTATGTTTTTGATATCATATCTAACCTTTTTTTCTGCATGTGTGTATCCATTACCTTCTTATCATGGAAATAGGTAATTTTAGTACTTCTGTCTTTTGACCTTCATATTATCTTCATAAGTGGTTGATCTACCTTTACTGTATATTTGCCTTTACCAGTGATTTTATTGCTTTTCTTTTTTTGACAATTTTCTTATTCCTATTTGTGGTCTTCTCTTTTGCACTTAAATAAGTCCCATTAGTATTTCTTGTAAAACTGGTTTCTTGGTGATAAACTCCTTTAACTTTTGCTTGTCTTGGAATCTCTTTATCTCTCTTTCCATTCTGAACAATAACCTTGCCAAGTAGAGTATTCTTGGCTGTAGTTTTTTCCTTTCAGCACTATAAATATATCATGCCACTCCCTTCTAGCCTGTAAAGTTTCTGCTGAGAAGAGAAGTCAGCTGATAGCCTTATGGATTTTTCCTTTGTATGTAACTTGTTGCCTTTCTCTTGCGGCTTTTAGGATTCTCTATCTTTAATTTTTGACATTTTAATTATAATGTGTCTTGGTGTGGGCCTCTTTGGGTTTATCCTTTTTGGTCTTCTATGTGCTTCCTGTATCTGGATGTCTGTTTCCTTCTTTAGTAGGAAAGTTTTCAGTTATTATTTCTTCAAATAGATTTTCTGCTCCTTTGTCTCTCTCTTCTCCCTCTGGGATGCCTATATTATGGATATTAGAGTCCTTGACATTGTCCCAGAGGTCCCTTAGGCTGCTCTCATTCTTTTTAATTATGTTTTCTTTTATCTGTTCAGCTTGGGTGATTTCCTGTAGTCTTTTGTCTAGCTCGCTGATCTGTTTTTCTGTATCATCTACTCTGCTATTGAATCCCTCTAGGGAATTTTTCATTTCTTTATTGTATTCATTTCCGATTGGTTCTTTCTTATATTTTCCAATTCTTTGTTGAAGTTCTGAGTTCATCCATCCTTCTCCCAAGATCAGTGAGCATCCTTAAGACTTTTTGTTTGACCTCTTTGTCAGGCCGATTGTTTATTTCTGTTTCATTTGGTTCTTTTTCTGGGGTTTTGTCCTGTTCCCTTACTTGGAACATATTCCTTTGCCACCTCTTTTTCCCTCTTTCTTTGTGCTTATATCTGTGTATTAGGTGGGTCAGCTACTACATCTCCTGATCTTGGAGAAGTGGCCTTATGTAAGAGATGCCTTATGAGGCCCAAATGTTCCAGGAGTGATGCCTGTGTGGACTATGTGTGTTCCTCTGTTGTGGCAGGGTTGCTTTTGCTATAGTTTCCCCCAGGAGGCTAGGCTGTCCCCTTGGCCAGCTGGTTGTAATGCTCAGCTGAGTGTGGCTGCTATGGACCCTTCAGTCAGTTTATCAGGTTTGAGGAGCCCCAGCACAGTTGGTTGCAAGGTCTAATAGCACATTCCTGTTAAGTGAGTAGGCCCCCAGCCTGGCTGGTTGCTAGGCTCAGGGGCTTACAATTGCTGTAGGCCTCCAGAAATCTCAGGATTGCAGCTGAGTGGGGCTGGCCCCAGGCATGGGAGCACCCAATTGTTTCAGGCTTTGGAAGGTGGGGCCAATCTCCTATGTGGCTGTTGGAGAGGCTCAAGTCTTTTACAGCTAACAAGTCCCAATGCCTACAGGGCCATAGACACTGTCAACACAGTCCTACCCAGTGCATGCATCCCCATCCCCTGAAGCAGACCCAGTCACCTCACTGCAGAGGCCCCACACACTCTCCCAATGCCCCACACTCCACCAGCTCCTCACACAAGCTCTGCCCCTCAGAGGTGGACCCACTCACCATGCTACAGAGGATCCAGGCGCTCAGTCTCTACAGGCCCACAAGTTGCCTAAGGGCTTGCTATTGGGTGGGACCAGGCCCTAGGGCATACTGCCTACCGTGGCTGAGCTGGATTAAATCAGTGCTCTGGTGGGTGGGGTAGACCCTGGGTAACAGGCCAGGGGAAGAACTCCAATGGCATCTGGCAGCATGTGTTTCAGCATTCCTATACTAGGTCATATTATGGCTGCTTCCAATGTCTCAGTCCCTGGAGACGTCTCATATCTACTGAGATGTACCCAAAGCCTATCAGGTGAGCCTCTTTTCACCAAAGGACTGTGCACCTTTCTTTCTGGGGACTTTAGGTTGCTTTTCAAAACAGGTTAATTTGTGTGTGAGCCCTTTAAGAGCCAGCTTTTCTCCCCTTACATCTGATAGCTTTTCTGGGGGTACTCCCCATTGTTGTTAGCAGCCAGCAAAGCCAGAAAGTATGAGATTTGTTTCAGTTGTGCTGAGTCCAAAGGATGCTTATAGTGGTAAGGCTCCCCTACTCAGGTCCCCAACTCCTTCAGGGAAGGCTTCATACCTTAGGATTGCTCCCGGCTGGCTGTGAAGCACCACAGCTTGCAAAGGTGGCCTTTTTTCTTGATCTCCAGAAAGGAATTTCTGCCTCTTCTACCTCAGTTCAGTCAGGACTGTCCCTTGTTGTGGAGTTCTTTTTATCCAGTTTTCAGTTCTCTATCAGGGGTAACTATTCCCATAGTAGTTGTAAATTGGTTGTGTCCATGGGAGGAGGTGAGTTCAGAGTCTGCCTCTGCTGCCATCTTGACACCTCTCTCTACCTTCATTCTTTTTTTTTTTTTTTTTGAGGAAGATTAGCCCTGAGCTAACATCTGTCACCAATCCTCCTCTTTTTGCTGAGGAAGACTGGCCCTGAGCTAACATCCATGCCCATCTTCCTCTCCTTTACATGTGGGATGCCTGCCACAGCATGGCTTGCCAAGTAGCCACGTCCACACCCAGGATCTGAACTGGTGAACCCCGGGCCACTGAAGCGGAACATGCAAACTTAACCACTGCACCACTGGGCTGGCCCCTCTACCTTCAGTTTTTGAAGGATAGTTTTGCTAGATATAAAACTCCTGGCTGACAATTTTTCCAGCTCTTTGAATATGTCTTCTCACTGCCCTCTGACCACCATTTTTCAGGAAATAAGTCAGCCATTAATCATATTGATGTCCTCTGTATTTTACCAGTTGTTTTCCCCTTGCTGATTTCAAGATTTCTCTTTGTCTTTGTCTTTCAACACTTTGACTATGATATGCATAGGTGTTTATCTCACTTTGTGTTTGTTTAGCTTTTTGCATGTATAAACTGTTTTTCATCAAATCTGGGAAGTTTTCACCCATTATTTTTTCAAATATTTTTTCTGGACATTTATGTCTCTCATACTTCCTTTCTGGATTTCCTTTAGATATATGTTGAAATTTATGATGGTGTCTCACAGGTCTTTGCAGCTCTGTTCATTTTTCTTCAATGTTTTTCCCTCCACATACTTCAGATTGCTTATTTCTGTTGATCTATCTTCAGGCTCACTGATTCTTTTCTTTAGTATCTCAAATCTGCTCAGCTTTCTATTAACTTTTTCATTTTAATTATTATACTTTTTCCCATCATTGTGGTGGAACAGAGGCAGCATAGTAGAAAAGAACATAGTTCTGGAGTTAAGCTTCATGAATCCAAGTCTATACACCACCATTTATTAGCTCTGTGACTTTAAGCAATTTACTTGGCTTCTCTCTACCTTGAATTCATCATTTATAGAATGGGAGTACTAATAGTTCCTACCCTACAGTGCAGTTTGAGAATTAACTAAGATAATATATGTAAAGTGTCTAGAATAGAGCCTGCCATAAAGTAAGCACCCAAAAATTCTTTGCTATTATTATTACTGCTGATGTAGGAGTTTGGTCATCACCAACAGATATGGTCTGGAATTAGTTTTGTACCCTGAGCCTGAAATCTGGTGTAACAGGGATAAGCCCCATGGATTTGACCCCTTTGGCCATCTTCCCAAGTTCCACTATGTTTGCTCTATCAGTATATTTGGGTTTCTAAATTACACTATAGTTACACCACTAAGGCTAATGCTCAACCTACTCTACTGGGTGATAACTTTAATACATGACACAAATTTTTCTGGCCACCTCTCCAGAAGGCCTGGACTTTGATTTTCATGCCCATAGGTGCTAGCTTTCATCAGGCTCCAACCCATGCTAACAACTCAGGATCACAATACTATCTATTGAATGATGAGCATTGTTTATACATGGAAGCACACACAGCTCTGCCCTTTCTACTCACTATACTGGACCCTTGTAGATGATTCTTACTTATTTGAGCTCAAGTTTGTCCAAACTCCTTGAGAGAATGGAATTTTATCTGGTGTCACACATCCCACGGGGGAGAGCCCAATGACTACATCAGCACACCAGCTTCTAGTTTTGCCCAGTCACAGCCCTTCCCATCTTACTGGCTCATGACCTTTACCATATCCTTCACCACAAGTTACCACTTGCTTGTCCCGTTTCTGCACTGACTGCAAAGTAATCAGGGCTATAATATTTGGTCAAATATTGTGTGTGTCAGTGGAATAATTTAGAGAGTAGTATTCTGAGAATTTCTAGTTAACTATTAACGTAACATTAAGACAAACCCTGGTGAACCAAGCAGACCAGATTTTTTAGTCCCATTTGATCAATCTAAGCAAAGTCTAAGCAAAGATAAAGACAAATTGTCCAGTGCTCTTTCTCTACTCTCCAAACTCGTATGTGACATATGTTTCCCAAAGACAACTAGTGGCACCTTATACTTTCCAAAGCACTTTCACAAATGTATTTCATTCAATCCTCACAATAACCCTGTGATCTATGATTACTCCCATTTCACAGATGAGGAAACAAACTCAGACAGCATAAAGGACATACCCAAGGTTACTCAGCTATTTGGGTGAAGGGCTTAGATTACAAACCAGTTTTTCTTGCTTTCAACTCTCCGAGATTTTTCAGAGTGTGTTCCATGAATCAGTAGTCTCATGAGAAATTCTATGATCAAAAAATTCAGGAAATGGTGGTGAAGATTTTGTCATGACAAAGTATCTGGGAAACCCTGCAGTAAAGAAATCTGGTTAACTTTGTTTTCCACAGTTTCTCACATGTATCCAACCATAGAACTCCTTTTTTCCAATAGCTGTTAACACACCATAGGATTTTGGAAAACAGTGCCCTACACTAAGCTGCCTCACAAGAAGGCAGAGAAGGCCAGATTGAGTGAGGTTGGGGGGTTCACTGGAGCAGCACGTTCCTCTAGGCAACCTCCAGCTTTTCACCAAATATTTCTTCAACCAAACAGGATCTCTGTCTGCAGGTAGAAAGCGATTCCAGTGATGGGCAAGGTGGACCCTTAGGATGAGGATAAGGAACAAATCAAAATGAACAGATGTACTTACTATAAGATCAGAAATCTTCCCAAAGTGGCCCTAAATCAGTGTTTTTCAAAACAGAGTTTACAGTGCATGTGGATCAGAATCATCCAGGAAGTTTGGTGAACACAAAGACCCAGACAACACTTAGACCTGATGAAACAGAATCTCTGGGAACAGGGCCTGGGAATCTGTATTTTAACAAGTTCATAAGGTGGTTCCATCACAACTAGAATTTGAGAAGCACAGCCTTAGCTAGTCAACAACAGATGTGAGATACTTTTCCAATTAAATCAAAGTCAAAAACCAAAATGAAAATGGCCTGAGATGCATCCAGTGGGGGACCATTTGGTTGCATGGCAAATAACCACATCTCGATAAGACCAGCCTTCCTGGGGAAGACTATTCCATGGTCTATCAGATTTTTTCATTAGGGAACTTCCCTGCTATTCCATCTAAGTAGCTTTCCTTAATTTGATCCTATTACTCCCATGCTTTATACAAAGCTGAGTACAGCAGTTACACTCAATTAAAAGAAAAATGCTATATAAACGCCACTCCAGGCTCATGTTTCCATCCAATTACTCTCAAATGACCACAACTCCCTACAAAGTAAGGGTCTACTTAGCTGTCCAAGGCCAGCTTCTTTAAGTCTCAAATTTTTATTTGGATGAGTAATGCCATCTTCTGAGTTAAGTGTGCAGTCATCAATGGCCCCATTCTTGCAAACAGATGGCATTCTCACAGCTCCTAAGCCACATTACAAAAATTGGGACTCAGAGGGCTGTTTGAACATTGGATGGAGGCATTTAAGGAAATTGCAACGTGACCAAAACTATCAACTCAGTTATAAATGCTGTGATTTCCTGGCCTTGGGAAAGGACCATGAACAGGATAATATCACTATCACGACAACCAAATGGAATGAGCCAAAGCAGCAGGAGAGATTTGGATTGGACATCAGGAAATATCTGCTATCTAGATTATTGGGAATGGCAATGAGCTGCCAAGGTAGGTGTTATGGTATCTTCTATAGGTCATTAAAAACAGAAATACAATCTTCTAAGAAGACTTCCTGCCCAGGCACAGGTGGGTAGACAATATGGCCTTTTTAGATTTTAAAATGAAGATTGTATGAGTATTCAGAAGATGCAGTTAGAGAAAGTTGTTCCGCAGAACAAAACAAAAAGCTCTCTAGAAGAGTAAAGGATCCATTTGGAGATCATTTGAAGAAATTCAGTTGATTTTTCTGGAAACATCTTGGTTTCAGAGTAATTGGAAAAAAAAGTCCAGTAGATTGGTACACCTAAAATAACTAAAATAACTGTTTAAATCAGATACACCCCATCATTTACTCACACACACACATATATATGTGTGCATTTGTGGTTGGAATTTTGAAGGTTGTAACACCAGGAACTGTAAGTATGGAATACTCGGCAAATTATTTCACCTAAAAATGCAATAACAATCAATAGTAATCCTGCCTAAATAATAATAATAATAATGCTTTGGAATTATCTTTTGTGCAAACTTCCATAGCTCAGCTGGTAGAGTGGAGGACTGCAGACTGGACACATGTGGAATCATCTCTTAAATGGCCCAGATATCTGTCATTTTGAGGTCATATTTGTGTTGATCTGCCTAGACTCTGGGAGATAAAGAATTTGGTCTTTCCTGGGCTGGCCCCGTGGCAGAGTGGTTAAGTTCGTGCACTCCACTTCAGCAGCCCAGGGTTTCACTGGTTCGAATCCTGGGCACGGACATGGGCACTGCTCGTCAAGCCATGCTGAGGTGGCATCTCACATGTCATAACTAGAAGGACCCACAAATAAAAATACACAACTATGTACCCGGGGGCTTTGGGAGAAAAAGAAAAATAAAATCTTAAAAAAAAAAAAAAAAAGAATTTGCTCTTTCCAGATATCTGTCAGGACCAGAGTTTTAGTCAAGAGAGAAGCTATGGCTGGGAGAGCCTGCAGAGTGTGGGCTGTGGAGTTAGACTGTCTGGGTTCAATTCCCAGTTCCATTGCTTGCAGTCTAAATGAGCCTGGGCAATTTCTTGACCCCCCTAAGCCTCAGTTTCATCATATGTAAAGTGGGATAGTAATGATATCTATGTTATTGGGATCAAATTAGTGTTAAATAAAACAATTCATGTAAAACATTAAACACAATGTCAAGGACCAAATAAACATTCAATGAATATGTTAAAATTGCTGTTATTATTAAGAACTATAAATTAATCATGTCTCTTCATGCTAACTGATTCTCCACATTATCCCTGACATCATATGATAAAGTTATGAGAAACCACTCTGCAAAATAAAGCACACTCCCAGGAATGGTAAGTTAAATACTGCTTCTAATTCCTGAAACTTCAGTCTTTTCAGAAGCAAAAGAGATGAGAAATTGTGTACTGCTTATGAATCTTGGAACCAAAAAATAACAGACTAAAACAGTAAGAACAATAAGATGTGTATGATCTGAAGCAAAACTTAACTGTCTGAAAACTATCAGTCAGGGCTTGAACCACCCAATACAAATTCCATATAATTATTGAGCTCCTGCAATGAATGGCTGATAACTCAATGAAATACATGGATATTGGTGGACCACCCTTGAGTAGCTGGAAGTGGGGACAAAACTGAGTAATGTTGAGTAATACAGCCTCAGTGTGTTCTTTCATGTATTCTAATTCCATAGATTCACTCCCAGCACAAAATGCTTTTCTTCCAACACTCCTCATCCTAGAAAATCTTCCTCCATTGACCAACCCAAATCTTACTCTTCTCTTAGGACTTGCCTCTCCCCACAGACATCCTAAGACATTTAAATTAAAATACCTTGTTTCTTACTTGAACATTCATTCATTTAATACTATTTAATTGAGTGCACAAACAATATATAAAACTCTGTGCTCAGAGCTGATATTGATGCACTTTTGTATATATAATCCCCCTTTCTTAGCTATATTCTCTGTCCTCAACAAGTTAAAGATCCAGTGAAAGATCATGAGACAGAGTAACACAACCAAGGGAATTTAGGGGAGGCAGAGGATGCATCGACTGGGATGAGCCAGTAAATAGCATCCTATCCTGTCTGCTAGAGTCAATACTGGGTAGAGTTAAAGTGGGGAGGGAAGCACACTTCACTGGGAGGAATGCAACTTCAACATATCCCTCAGAATCTAGCCCTTTTCGTGAATTCATGACAATTGTTGGTTGAATGAGTACATGAATTAATGAAACAGTGCCTATTTAACTCTCATCCAGGAAAAGAGACAAATCAGGTTCTGGCTTAAGGTTATTGAGACCTTCTGGGGAGACTGGCAGAATCTGGTCACAGTACCAATAAGAACATTAAATAGGCATTAAAAAAGATGCAAGTTGGGAGGGGAATGGGCAGAAGGATGTTATTTTTCTGGAAAGAGCATGTGAGTGTGAGGGGGACTTGGGAGGGAGGAGGCAGTAGGCAGGGAGCACAGCCTCCTCCTTCCCTTCTAATCCATCAGGCTGCTGGTTCACTAAAACCCAACTGGACTCTTGTGTTCTCTCCTGGGCCAGTAATGAATGGCAGTAATTATCCATGTGGGGCTCTGTGTGAGTCACGAGGCAGTTCTGGCTCCCGTCTCCCTGCAATTTTGAGCAATGTGTTTGTGTGTTTTTCACCCACTACTATTGAGGGATGGAAATAGATTACAATTACATTCCGGCTGGCTTTTGAAGACATGATAGACAGCTGAAGCGAAATCTTCCCTGCAGCTGCTGGGATGAGAGGGTGGCCAAGAGGTAGGCGTGGAGAGAGGAAAAGAGGCCCTGTCAAGAGAGGAGGAAACAATACTAAATGGATTCAGTACATTCTCAAAGGAGTATTTCTAAAAGATCAGGGGTGCTGATATTGAAAACGAATCTGGGGTCCATATGCATACCTGTGGGAAGTAGGTCCATTTCAGGAATATTCTGAGTGTTCGAGTCCTAAGACGCTGTCACTGGATCACAAAGCAGCAAGATCAGATTTGACCAAGGCTGGCCCTGAGGATGGGTGCAGCCCAACAGCTCTGAGTCAAGGGTTCAGCTGCATGTTTCTCCCCCTGCATCTAAAATTGCTTTTCTAGGTTACAGCTGATATGTTTCTCCAAGAGGTTATATAAGATGATTTCTATATTTCCTTCCACCCCACTCCAAGCACTTTTTTTAATGTGTGTGGGGGGGGAGGGTAGAGGAACTCTCCTTTACTTACCAAGCACTATATTCTTGCCACTAGGCCATACGTGTTATCTACATATCCCATGTAATCCAGACCACTTCCTTGAGAGGGAAAGGTCACAACCCTCAAGTTACAGAGGAGAAAAGTGAAGTTCAGGGAGCTGAAACAACTAGCTCAAGAATGTTAAGTGTCAGGGTGAGCGACCCAGGAAGGTCAACTTCAAAATATGTCTCCCACCCACTGTGCAATGCTGAGCCTTCATCCAGTCAAGCGTTCTGTGGTTCTCTGAAATATTATCTCTGAGGCCACTGGAACCTATTCCTGAGCCTATTATCCCAATGTCGAGGATTAGTTGTCCAGCATATGAGACACAGGAACAGGTACATACAAATGAGGAGAGAACAAGAAAGGCCCTCTGCACTGGGTATGGTTTTGGGAGAAGGGACTGTTTGGGCCCTGAAAGAAAAGGGCATGAGCTGCATGAGGAGCACAGGGGACAACCACAAGTGGAGCAGGTCTCCAGAAAGAAAGGAAAAGCTGAGCTAGAAAGACAAACTCGACCTACTTCCTGGCTTGCCTTAGATCAGCCCTGACTCTGGGTTGTTTTTGCAGTCCCATACATATCCATCCTAGACCACACCAGCATTTCTGTCCCTATAGCTTGAAGACTTTTTAAAAGGATGGGCAAGACCACACTGGTTTTTCAGCCTGAGTGTCTGCTATAATCTCAATCCCACAATGTTATCGCGAGGGGGACCTTTTGAATATATGAAGATCATAGGTATATCTTTAGATGGAGCTTGTTCAATGAGTCAGACAGCCTCAAACAAACCTGGGTATCAGGAAATCAAGGTATAAAAATTGTCATACATTCCTCAGACGACAGGAGACATCACAAATCTTCTTTAATCTGCTTGAGGTATCTCCTAACAAAATTATACCTTAGCCTCCTACTTATAAAAATAGCTAAGAAAATGATTACAACAAAAACAAATCCTGCTTGGAGCAGCTGGCCCATGTCTGACCTTTTTCCTGACATACCTGAGTGTATGCAGGTTGCAGGTCTAACAGGCAAGTGTGAGGTTTCATTAGGGCCTAATCAGGAACTATTTATTCCTGTTTTGTTTTCTAGCTTCCCTTGGACAAGGACAGACAGATCTTGAGCACTAAAAACTTGTGGATAAAGTGGAAGGAAAAAGACAAATACCTCTTCAGTTGCTGATGGTCACCCTCCAAGCTAAATTCAATGTGTCTATGGTATTTTATCCAGTCATTCCTGTTATTGAAATGACATGTCAAAGCAAGAGAGGCAGATCCAATTAGGTGTTGAGGATGCAGAAGTGTAGTAAGAGATTTTATTTTTAATTTATAAAATATTCTGCAATATTTTGGTTCTATTACAATCAAAGAGCTACAAATTTAAAAAGCAAGAATGCCAATTACTGGGCATAGGGGAGGGGGTAATGTTAACATATTTATTATTCTTGTCTAAAACAGATACCCAGTTGTATAGGTCCTACAATACCATAGTAGTTAAGAAAATAAACACTATGGTTACATCACAAATGAAATACAGATAGCTCCTCCATGTATAACTTACATGTATTTGTATGTGTGTGGTTACAAAATCCTCACTCCATATAAGGCACAGGGAACTCACTAGCTTTAAGTGCAAATAGAACTCAGGTAACAATTGTAGGTAAACTTGGCCCCCAAACTGCAGGTAGGTGTGATTTCCCTGGCTAACAGATGGATATGATTTCAACAGGTCTCTAATCTCCAGGGAAGGTGGTTAGCACAGTGGCCTGCATGGACCACATGGAGCTGCCAAATAAAATATTCAGAAAAGTCTGCCTTATCCTTAGCTAATTGCAGAATAAACATTTCCACTGCTTCCTACCAGTCTTTTCATGAAGGATTTGCTTTGATGGCATTTTGCCCACTGGTTTACGTCAAACTTGGATCACAATATAAAAACTGGTTTACTAACCACCAGCATCAATTCCTTTCATAGTGGGGTTGGAACCCTTCCTTAGGCACGAGACAACATTTACTTACATTTGGTCAGGGATTTCTTCGGCCAGTAATATACTAAAGAGGCACACTAAGCCCCTACTGAAGGCCAGGGGCTGTATTAAATATTACGGGTGCTGTTCTTGCACTCTAACTGCTTAGAGATTCATCACAGATGAGTAAATGGACTACTACAACATGTTGTCTGGAAGTCCCAACTGGATGGGTCCAGGAAGGATGCTGTGTCAGATTTTAATCCCCAACTATCACTTCATCTTATCTCAGATAAGATGGTATTGTCTGAGGTATTCACATCAAGAAATCACGGCAAACCCTAACCACTCCCTGGAAACATTTGTGACTGTGGAAAAAGACGAACATCTGAAGAAACATGCATCTTAGGACACTTGGCTGTGTGAGTGGTGGAAAGGACAGAGAAGAGAGGGTGCAAAGGAATCAGACATTCTCAGCTGTAAACAAAAAATAATCCAGTGCCAAAATAATATTGAAAAATAAGAAGAAAGTTAGAGGACACACTTCTAGATTTCAAAACTTACTACAAAGCAACAGTAATCAAAACAGTGTGGTACTGGCATAAGGGGAGACATATAAATAAATGGAATAGCATTGAGAGTCCAAAAACAAACCCATATATCTATGTCTGACTGATTTTCAACAAGGGCGCCAAGACCATTCAAGGATGAAAGAAGAGTCTCTTCAACAGTGATGCTGGGACAACTGGATATCCACATGCAAAAGACTGAAGCTGGACCCATACCTGATAGCATATACGAAAATTAATTCAAATGGATAAACACTCTAAATATGAGAGCTAAAATCATAAAACTCAGAAGAAAATATAGGAGTAAATCTTCATGACCTTGGATTTGACAATGGATTCTTAGATATGACACTACAAGCACAACCAACAAAAGAAAAAATAGAGGAGCTGGCCTGCTGGGGTAGGGATTAAGTTTGTGCCCTTCACTTTGGCGGCCAGGGATTCACGAGTTCAGATCCCAGGCAGGGATCTACACACCGCTCATCAAGACATGCTGAGGTGGCATGCCACATACAAAATAGAGGAAGATGGCACAGACGTTAGCTCAGTGACAATTTTCCTCAAGCTAAAAGAAGAAGATTGGCAACAGATGTTAGCTCAGGGCCAATCTTCCTCACCCACAAAAAAAGAAAAAAAAATAGATAAATTGGACTTCACCAAAATTAAAACTTTTGTGCTTCAAAGGACACCATCAACAAGTAAAAAGGCAACCCACAGAATGGGAGAAAATATTTGTAAATCATATATCTGATAAGGATCTACTATCCAGAATGTAGAAAAAACCTCTTCTTCCAAAGAAAAAATGCAATGCCCTACGATCACATGAAAGTATGCTCAACGTCACTAGTCATTTGTGAAATGCAAATCAAAACCACAATTAGGTACCACTTCACAGCAGAATGTGAAGTCGTGGCTAGGATACCTATAATTTTTTAAAAATGGAAAATAACAAGTTTTGGATAGAGTGCAGGGAAACTGAAACCTTAGTACATTGCAGATGAGACTGTAAAATGGTGCAGCTACTGTGGAAAAAAGTTTGTCAGTTCCTCAAAAAGTTAAACATACAACTTCCACATGACCCAGCAATTCCACTTCTAGGTATATAACCAAAAGAACTGAAAATAGGCACCAAATAACCTCACCTGCATGTTCATAGCAGCACCATTCACAATAGCTAAAAAGTAGAAACAGCTCACGTCCATCAATGGATGAATAGATAAACAAACTGTGCTATATAAATACAATGGAATATTACTCAGCCATAAAAAGGATTAAAGTACTGATACATGCTATAGTGTGGATGAACCTTGAAAACACCATGTTAAGTTAAAGAAGACAGACACAAAAGGCCACTTACTGTATAATTCCACTTACAGGAAATATCCAGAATGGGTAAATCCATAGAAATGGAATGCAGATTGTTGGATGCCAGGGGCTAGGGGAGAACAGGGACTAGGGAATGACTGCTTCATGGGCACAGGGTTTCCTTTGGGAGAGATGAAAATGTTTTGGAACTAGATAGAAGTGGTGGCTGCACAATATTGTGAATATACTAAATGCCACCGAATTGTTTACTTTAAGATGTCCACATAAATTTTATTTTGTGTGAATTTCACCTAAAAAAAATCCAGTAACTCCAAATTTAAAAAAAATAAGATGTCCACAGAAAATTCATTCATTCATTCTACAATAGAGAAAGGTCCAATGGGAAAATACTACTATGTGTCAGGCAGTGTGCTGGGACAAAGTGGTGAGTATGCATGTGCCAGTCTAGTGGCAAAGACAGACCTTAATCAAGTAATCACTCTCATGAAGCATACACACCACAAATGGAAGAGATATGTTTTAAACAGAGAGAATAAAGGAAGGTCTCCCTAAAGATGTCAGAAATGAACTGAAATGGAAAAGACCAGTTAGAGTTAATAAGTGAAGTGAGGAAGGAGGGTTTGGGGCAGTGGTGAAGAGAACCTCCTATTCAATGAAAACAACACATGCAAAGATCCTGTGGCAAAGGCAAAAAGGAAGCCAGTACCATCTTTGGCATCTGAAGGATTTGTCAGTAATAGTTTTGACTATTTGCAAGCCCTCCACAGGTTTATTACATGCAATAATTTACAATTTTGCAGAAACACTAATTCAAATTGTGAGTTGCTCTAGGCAACTTTGCTATCTTCACTATCATATTCTCATTTACTATTGAAGTGGCCACTTAAAATTTTCACATACTTTATGACATTTTATGGGGGAAATTATATGCCATGGTGGTATATTTGATTTCAAAGATTTCAAGAGGTCTTCCTTGAGAATATTTAGTGCTATATAGATTTAATAGAGAGAGTGAATCTTTGGTAAATGTGCCAGATTCAGCCAGAAGATATATTTTGTTTGGGCTGCATGGCCTTAAAAATCAAAGATTCTGAATGCCTTTAGGGAGGGCATGACCTTTTCAGTCTAGCCCCCAGGCTCCTCTACTTCCTATTATCTTGTTTTACACCTACATGCTTCCCTTACTTTCATTTCCTGCTTGGCCTCTGACTATATTTGAATTTGTGACCCATTCTAAAAGAACACGTTTATCAGGGTATGTTTGGTTGGCTTTTGGTGCTGTCTTTATTGAAGACTAGGGAGGGGAACAGTGTGATAGTCTAATCACAAAAGGTCCACAGGAATGTGAGAAGGGGTTGTTAACCATAACACAGAATTAAGATGGTATTTCTAATACTCAAGAAATAAAAGGATTCTTGGGAGAAGGGTGAGAAATGAAATCAACATAAATGTCTGAACCCAGCTCCTTTGGGCTTTGAAGCACAGAGACCCACATATACCCAGCGTATGCCCAGAACTAAAGATCCTATCTGAGATCAAGGAGAAGTCAACATGATTCTTACACAAGACAAGACTGTTGTGGGAGTGGCGATTCTTGTAAGTCCACTGACACAAATCTTGGCATGGAGAGTGTGATCTATACCCACCAGGCCCAAGGAGGTACCTTTATGCAGAGAAAGAGAAGGGAGGTAGATGTGTCTCACTCTCAGCAATACGGCTACAAAAATAATTACAGGAGGCAATGGTTTCTTTGGGTTTTGTTCTTAGGTTTCTGCATGCCAGAAAGGCCTCCAAAGGTCACCACCTACAGCAATTACAGCATCCCTTTGCAATGTTGCAAGAACAGAACATTCATGTTTCGACAGAAAGTGAGAGTAGTCTATTATCACAGTATGTTCTAAGACAATGGGGTTCAATAGGGCAAAAAAAGGGCTGGAAATGGGAGGCCAGTATGTTCACATCATTGCCCTAGCCATTCACTCAGTAAATATTTATTGGGTACTTACTATGAGCCAGAGCAGGCTAGACATGGGGACACGGAAAAGAATGACTTCCCATTTTTAGCTGAGACAAATCACTGCTTCTGTCTGTGACACAAAGGCTCTTGCCTTCACACTTCAAAGCCATATGGGAGGATGGGAAGCCTAAGCTAAAATGGAATTTAACAGCTTTAGAGGGTCATAGATACCACTGATATGCAGTAAATTCTCGATCATACTGATAATAATAAGAAACGTAGCACTGGAAAGAAAACTTTTGACTCACTGAATGCAGCATTTTAATTTTCTCAGGTTAAAGGCACAATTCACTGTCTGTTTCTGAGTCTCTATTCTGTGGTAAAAGTTCATATGACTTTTCAAGTCAATGGTCAAGAGAAAAGCAGAGAATGTTGTGATCAACATAAAACAAACGATCCAGTGAATCACAGATTTTGAAATGGAAGAAAGACTGTATCACCTTTGGAAGACTGAGTGTAAAAGAAATGTTTTCCCCATTTCCATTTGCCTACGAATACACAAAGCTACTTGCAATAATAATAACAACACAATTTTTTAAATAAAATATTTAAATGTACAAAATGTGCATCATGTACCTAATGACTTTTTATGTACTAACATGACATCACAGAGCCAACTTCAGAAGGACGTGGGCTTGTTTTCCCCGAAAATGGTCATCTCTCCATGTCTGGGTACTTGGTACCCAGACACACAAGAGCAGATAGGATAATGTAAGGTCAGACCTGCAGGAGTCTTCCTATCTCACATGAGGACCATACCCCCCCGGGGCCGGCCCAGTGGAGCAGCGGTTGAGTGCACATGCTCTGCTTTGGAGGCCTGCAGTTCACCCGTTCGGATCCCAGGTGCAGACATGGCACTGCTTGGCAAGCCATGCTGTGGCAGGCATCCCACATATAAAGTAGAGAAAGATGGGCAGGGATGTTTGCTCAGGGCCAGTTTTCCTCAGCAAAAAAGGGGAGGATTGGCAAGAGGACCATACCACTGGCCTTGGGGTCATAAGTGCAGTGCTCCAGACAACTGAACTCTACTTGACAAGGACATTTTGAAAAATCACAAGTCAAACTAATGGCTAGTCATCAGTCACTGTCTGATAACCAATTATTTTTAAAGTCAGGTTGTTTGAATTCAAACTTTCCCACATCACCACCCACACACACTCATATAAATTGTGAATGCATACTTAGGGAGATAATAAATAATGAAGAAAGCCTTCACGTGGCTCTGACTTTAAATGCTAAATGCTATGGAAGCCTGCCCAAAATAATCATTAGAAACTCTGCCACACGCAAATGTTTTGACACTCTTCTCATTGAGAAGTTGAGGTCTATGCCCTCATTGGAAGTGGGAATTATGCCCTCACCCCTTGAATCTGGGCAGCTTCTGTGACTGCTTTGACCAAAAGAATCTCGCAAAAGTGATGTGATGCCAGTTTGAGAACCCAGACCTTAGAAGAATGGCAGCCTCCATTTCCTGACTCTTGCAGTACTTGCTCTTGGAGCTTTGAACAGCCATGTGAGGCTAACTATTGTGCATAGTTAGAGACCATGTGTAGAGGGAGAGGGGTCCAGCTGAGCCCAGGCTTCCAGCCATTCCTAACAAGGCACCAAGCACATGAGTGAAGACATCTCGGATCCTGCAGACTGGACCAGTTACCAGCAGGATACTACTGAGTGACCCCAGGTTATGTCATGTGAAATAAAAGAATCACTCAACTGATCTCTGCCCAAATTCCTCACCCCAAAATCATAGAATGTAATAAAATGTTTGTTATTTTAACCCACTAAGATTTGGGGTAGTTTGTCATGTAGCAATAAGTATGTGAAACAAAAACTTAAAGAATCTCAGGGCTGGGATTATTTGAGTGATGGGTACAGGGGGAAGTGTCCTAGGAAGGTATTCATTAGCAGACAGAGAGAAGTCTGTATCTTTTTCTCCCCGTTATTACTTAAGACTTGATATAATGCTTGGTGACAGGTTAGGAAACTAGCAGTACAACAGTTGAACCAGGACTATATAATCTTCAATTCTAGTCACAAGGAAACTGCCTCTGGCATTATCACTGTCACATTCTACAATGAATAGCCTCTAGAAAGGTAAATGTGGAAAAATAGCCAGAAATATTTTGGAAAAAAAAAATGAGGACTCACCCTGCCAGCTAAAAAAATACACCTTAAAGTAATTAAAACGGTGTGGTACTGTTTTAACCACAGAACAGAATAAAAGTACAGAAACAGACCCATGTATATGTAATATTTCAGTGTGGGTTAAGTAGACATTCAATCACTAGGAAAGAATGAACTATATAGTGTTAAGAGGATGAAGGATGTGTCCTACAGTATTGGGACAATAGGTTATTCGTATTTTAATAAGCCTAGTTACATTCCTACTTGAATTAATCATAAAATAAATTCCAGATGACTAAAAATCTAAATATTTATATTATCTAAATACAAAACCTCAAATGATAAAGAATACTCTCAAAATCTTGAAATAGGAAACAGGTTCATGAGCATGATATAAAATTCAAAAGCCATACATAGAAAAATTCACAGATTCAAGTGCATTAAAATTTCAAATTCTGTACAGAAAAAGACACATTAAACAAAATTAGGAGGCAAAAAAAAAAAAAAAACGGGAAAAACACCTGCAATACATAATAGTCAAAGGGTTAAGAACCATATTATGAGTGTCTATAAATTACTAAGAATATATAAAACTCCAATAGAAAAATGGATGGAAAACAGGAAGCAATTCACTTAGATGAAGTGCAAATGGCCGAAAACGTAGAAATATATTTAACTCTACCAAAAATCAAAGTAATGAAATTAAGATACAATTTGTACCCACCATATTGGAAATAATTTTGAAAATTCATAATATCTAGTGTGGATAAAAATGTAGGGCAATGGGTGTTCACATACACTGCTGAAGGAAAATATAAATTGGCACAGTAATCTTTTAGAACAACTTAGCAATATGCGTCAGTATTAAAAATAAATATATCTTGACTTACAGGTTCCACTTTTTATTAACTATCCTAAAGAAATGCTCACAAAACAATACACAGATATACAAATATATACACAGTGATATTCACTGAAGCTTTGTTTATAACAGCAACAAAAAAGAGAAACAACCCAAGAGCCCATCTCTAAGAGCATAAATACATTCTGAAACTTTTGTACTACAGGATACAACAAAGTCATTTTAAAAGAATAAGGAAGATCTATATAAGCACTGACAAGGAAAGATATCTTTGATAAAATTGGTAAGTGAAGAAAAAGAAAGTAAAACACAAATAGTACAATCACATTTTGGTAAAAAAGCAAATTTACAAATAAGTATGTGTCTGTATTAACATCTATTAGTATGTGTATAAGAAACATATGTGTGCATAAACACATAATACATACATACACCAGAAAAGAGAAAATGTCTGGGAAAATGGAAACTAAGCTGTCATTAGTAGCTACATCTAACAGAGAAACGTATATAGTATTTTGTATTGCGTGATCTTTTTCTAACAAGGACCTATCGCAGTCCTTTTATAACAGAAAAATCAGTCAAACAATAAAGTGATATAAAAGGGGGAAAAAGGGGGATGGTAATGGGTCGAACCATCTTCTCTTCATAGCTGCATGATGACACCAAAACTGCCTCATAGTCAATACTTCCACGTTTTAGCTCTTTCTCCTATATTACGTACAACATTAAAAGATTAGCTAGCACATAGAGTTGTTTTTGCAGGACCCATTCTCTAAAGCAGTGATCTCAGTAAGGGAAGGTGAGGCACATGCCTCATGCCCTCCAGGTAATATCCTTTTTCCTACCCCTGCCACTGTATATTGGGGCTTTTGCTAGAATGAGCTCCATCTACAGAAATTCTCTCCTTCTAACAGGAGTATGTTACACTCATTAGGAGTTTGGAGGGAGGAAGAAGGTTGGAAACCACTGCTCTAAAAGGGCTGGTTAGTTTCTTTGAAATACCACGCTGAAAGTGGGGCTGTTGTCACCACATGAGCTGTAATGCTTATTTAGATTGTACAGTCCCAAACACAGCTGAACTCACTTCAATCATAGAAAACAGAGAACTAACTCATTTAAGATAAGTACTTCTATTCCATATAACGGATTTTTTTCCATTTAAAACTCTTCATAATCATATTAACTAGATATCAACTGTGTACATTTATATAACTCTAAGAGAAAATAGCATGTGGAGTAAAAGTTAAAGAAATACAAAACCTATATACAAAATAAAAATCTTATTAATAAAATTTCAACTTGAAGTGCTATTATTCATTGTGCCTCCTCTTTTTTAAAATCAGAAGTCATGCAGACCTCATTCTCTAAGGGAGTGTTGTGGGTTTGAGGAACTTTGAGAGCTGTTGAAGGATACATCCAGCTTTGTGGGAACACTTGCTGAGTCTTCTCCCACACTCCAGTCTTGCTTCAGGGCTTCAGAGAAGTATCCAAAGCTCACAAACACCTATATACTTAGAATTTCCCAGTAAGGCTTTAATTTGCCTCCTGCTGCTGGCTCTAATTATCTAGCCAGTGCCTGAGAGGGGAAATCCAGCCTCCAGCTTCCACTCTGCCTACGCGGCAGCTCTATGTTGCTTGTTTCCTGTAGACTTTCTCATCTTGCACAGATCTTGACACACAAAAGGGCCCTGAAATACTGGGCCATTGTGTCCCCACTGTCACCTTCCACACGACTGTACCACACAATCAGGAAATAATTACTCATGATAACTTTCATTTGTTACTGTGAAACGACTACTGAAGATTAGTCATTAAACCACCCCAGCAACCCCCAACTGTTGCTTTGTTTGCTTGACAGAAGCTGATTTTCTGGCAAAGGGCATAAATATATCTTGACTTACAGGTTCCACTTTTTATTAACTATCCTAAAGAAATGCTCAAAACATCCTTAAAGGATTCTGCTTCTTTCCCCTTCTGACCATTTTAAACATAAACTGAATTTAGCAGAAAAGAGTTTGAAAGGAGAGAAATTTCTTAGTAACATTCCAACTTTAATTTGATTGTGTTTTGTGCCCAGAGGTATATAAAATTAGGATATCAATAACTATTATCAATTTAATTTGAGAGACTAGGATTCCCTCAAATTTCAGATAAATCGCTTGATGTATAAAGTGACCTAAAATATCAATATCCCCAAATTTGACATCTGAATGTATTGTTAGGACTCACTTATTTATTTAAGTCGAGGATATCTTCATTAGTGAACTAGGATGCTCTTTCCTAGGACTTCAGTCACCAAAATAAAACCTGATTGAGCAATTGGTGTAGATAATTGAGAATCCTGCGGTCTTTATAGTTTAACTGAGGGATCACCACACACTGACAAGTAGATTGGTTTAACATCCTGGGAAATTACTCTCATTGCCATCAAGTTGATTCCAGCTCCCCTGTCTGAAGGAGCATCTTTCCTAGGCTGGGATGTCTCTCAACAGGCAGCCTGCACAGATGTAGCCTGTAAAAGTATGATGTGCCTACATGCTGGCAACCAACATGGCTTGTCAACTAACTGAAGAAACTCTCTATTTGTAATTCAGCACGTCTTCTCCAGATTTGTTTTGAATCTCCAAGAGATCTAGTGTGTGGAAATCTATTTCATCTTTACTCTTAGCTAGTTTTGAGATGGAGGACTATGAGAACAAAAACAAAAGCAAACCCCAACTCTCAAGTCTTACCAAATAAGTCATTTAAGATGTGGTAAATTTCAAAAAGCAGAAAAATACCCTGATGTCTATCTCATTTTTGTTCCATGAGCACTAGTTGAAGGTGGTTGTGAACTAGATGTGCCAGGATAAAAACAGCTGGCAGGAACTGGCTTCAATCTTGTCATTATTGTTATTTCCTATAATGCCTGACCCTCTACTTTTTAAATCCCAAAGGTGAAAAGAAAAGGAGAAATAGGTATTCTGCATCTGTAGCACTAAGTCCCTTATTATACCACTCTGGTCCAGCCACCAAGTACCCTTACAACCTGATCACGAACCTCCCAGGGAAACCAGTGTGTTCCACATTACTACGCCCCAGAAGGACATGGTTAGATAAGATATGCAAAATAACGATTTAGAAAATGACAAGTCTTTAGATTGAGGGTTGGAAATGAGTCTTCTCTTGTGGCCCTAAGCCACCTGGTATGGTAGGAAATAAGGGAGGTGCTGATATGTGGATTATGACTTGATTCTTTTAATATGGGCTCTCCCCACGTCAGTACTCTAGCATACAGGCTGACAAAGCCTACATTATCAAGAACATTGTCCATCCAAGTGTCAGGGGAAAGAGAATACAGTCATGTGTGTGTCGCTTAACGATGGGGATACATTCTGAGAAATGTGTTGTTAGGTGATTTCATTGTGTGTGAACATCACAGAGTATACTTACACAAACCTAGATGGTATAGCCTACTATACACCTAAACTAGATGTTACTTATCTCATGGGACCAACCGTTGTATATGCAGTCCATTATTGCCCGAAACATCCTTATGCAGTGCTTGACTGTATGTGAATCGCTTTTCAAAGGCTTCCACACAGAAATGTCATGTTACCTCCACTCACATTTCCTTGGCCAAAGCAACTCACGTGGTCAGACGTAATTTCAAAAAAGCAGGTGAGGGGCTTGCCCAGTGGTGCAGTGCTTAAGTGCGCACATTCTGCTTTGGCGGCCTGGGGTTTGCCATTTCGGATCCCAGGTGCGGACATGGCACCGCTTGGCAAGACATGCTGTGTGGTAGGTGTCCCACATACAAAGTAGAGGAAGATGGGCATGGATGTTAGCTCAGTGCCAGTCTTCCTCAGCAAAAAGAGGAGGATTGGCAGCAGATGTTAGCTCAGGGCTAATCTTCCTCAAAAAATAAAAATAAAATAATAATAATTAAAAAAAAAAACAGGCGCATGCAATCCCCTCCTGTATCCAGGGGAAGGGAAATGGAATACCGACCAGCTCTAATGACTGCCACACCTGCACTGCATACTGCAGCGGTGTTGTAAGGATCAAATGAACCAAGATATGAAAGTGACTTTAAAAACCACAAGCCCTATACAACAGTGGGCTCTTTTATTAAAGAGTGCCACACCACTGAGAATATTCAAGACCTTTGCCACACTGAAATTGTATGAACTCCTCCCAACAATGTAAGCACAAATGTTTTCCAATATTCAGAAGATGCTTCCTAGGTCTTTAGAGCTCATCAAAGACCCCACAAAATTCTTGCTGTGATCTAGGAATGTACCTTTTTTCCTATTGCCCTCTCCCCACATTTAAATGCTTTTTACCGTTATTTCTGGGATCCTAGAATTGGGTTCATTTCCATTTTGCTTCAATGTCCTGGGAACAAAGGAAAAGAACTGGGAGCTAAACTGCTTGGTTGCTAATTCTGGCCCTAATATTTTGCTAGTTATGAAATCTTAGCCAATCTTTCTGTGCCTGAGTGTCCTTCTCTGAAAAATGGGATATTAATAGCACCTACCCTCCCAGGGGTTTGAAAGGATTAAATGTGCACAATAATATGTAAAGTCCTCAGCCCAGTGCCCAGCTCATAATAAACATTCCGTTAATACTGTCTTTTTTAAGAAAAAAGAAACTTGCTGGAAAGTTATTTTAAGGGCCACAGTAGCAGTGAAGCTAACTTTTAGGTCAGCCAAGCCAGTGGCAAAGTCTAGGAAGCAAGTACTGTCTTAGAAAATGGGATGTGAGCCTGCCTTGGCAGATTCATTCATTTAATCAGTCAGTCATTCAGGCATTTATCTACTGTTCTCTCTAGTCCAGACACTGTGCTAGGCCTATGATTCCAGAGATAATTAAGATATTATCCTTCCCTCTGTGAGCTCATAATCTAGTAGGGGAAGCAGATACATAAATGTACTGTTGTTTCAGAGCATAAGAAACATCATAAAAGAAATAAATCCTAAGTAGAGCCCAAGGCAGCCCCTATTCACCACCCATCCAGAACTCTCATGCCAGGTTACCTTGCTTAAGATTCTATCCCAAGATAGTCGTTCAGTGTAAGAATTTCTCTCTCTTGTTAAAATTAAAATAGCCCTGAGAGAAGAACTACATTATTGTTACTTCCTGCCAGCTAAGACCAACCTTCCCAGGGGTATGATCTGGCTGGTCTCTGGGGAGGATCGTATTCTCAAACTCTCTTCCCCAATCTTGCCACGGGGCTTAATACTTCACTGTCTGTGGTTCATTCATTTGGATCATTCTTTAGGCATCTGGGACCTGATCTGGAAGTAACACAAATTACCTTTAGAATGATTCTAATTCTCTAGGAGAAAATTCCCAGAGAACAAGCCCTGAAATATATGTATAGTATATATTTATATAACATATATATATATATACACACATTTATAAGCCTTCAACAAAATTCTATCAACTCTCCAAATAGCATTTCTAGAACATGATTACCATCATTATTATTTCCTTGCCTAATCATTGTTCCTTCATATATTTGTGCCTTTGGTCTCATTATGGCACCTGTGATAGGCTAGCATTCCCTAATTGTTAAAACTACACTCACTAGCTATTCCTGTCGTATTGCTGCTGTACTAATCATGAAGAGCGATTAAGTATCTTGCAAGCAATTTTAACATTCATCAAACTGATAATGGCAAGAAACAAATTGGAGCCTTTCAGTGTTTTGCCAAATGTGCTCTCTAATTCCTTATTACTCTATATATATTTCTGGAAACTATTTCTATACACAAACCAAGCTAAAAAGGAATGTGCGCTTTGCTGTAAAAATAAAAGAACAAGTCGAAGCTGCTTGCCACCCTGGGGATAATCACAATCACATTAAAATGCAGCTCGATGGCTCATCTTTCGTCTTTCCCCTCTATCAGTCAGTAAATTAATTCCTTTATAGATATGAACATCAATATTCTATTTTTGTAGAAAGTGCCTTTTTTCAATTACTTCCTGGGAAAAGCAGAGTTACTATGACAATCTCTGAATTGTGCACTCTGCGGCTTTAGATTACCACTGTTTTATAAATGGGAAGCTATAATTTAGCTCAATTCATTTTACAAGGTATAATGAGAACATCCACATGTTCTTAACCCTCTGTGGCAACGATGTGATACGTGGTTGGGAGGGGTTGTTGTTTAGAGCTTAAAAATGTGGGAGGGGGAGTGGAGTGAATCACTTCCAAAGGTGAATTTTTATATCCCAGCAGCCAGTGCCTTAGTCATAATGGATGCCAGATAAGTTTGTTGGAGAGGAAGATAAAGAAGAAATTGTGTATCTTCTTGTGAATTTTCCCTATGGCTATTAATAATCCTATTCAATGTGTGAAGGAGATCAATTGGTGAAAAAGTTTTGTGCTCCTTTGGGCTATGAAGAGTGATCTCATGGCCCATGAAGACCCCAATACCTTCCCATTACAGGACTCTGCTTAATTTTGTAGCCTCCTTTTAATCCCACACAACGCCATTTTGGAGTTTCACAACACCTGGATCACAAGAATCTTCTATAATAGGTCTGCATTGATGTGGAGACACCTAAGTAATTCCTACTGGAAAACCCATTCGAATGCCCCTCTTGTAGTGTACCATGTGAATATAGCTGTACCATCAGTCACCAGTGGTTACACAGACAGATTAGTAACGTTTTAGCAACTTATATCTCAGCTTCAGCTTCTACATGGATGCTAGAGATTCCTTTTGCTTTGGACCAACTTCTTCTTTTTACTACTCCTCTCTCTTTTAGCTAAGCCTTAGATTGGAAAGACAAAAGAAGCTCTCTCAATCTACACACAGTCCAGTGCTCTGCTCATCAGAATAGGAGTTTAGAGTTGGGAACAGGTCCAAAATTCTACATGGAAAGATGTAGGGCCTCTTATCTTTGGTGGGGCTATAACAAGTCTTCTTAACCTGGGGCCATGGATGAGCTTCTAAGCATCCATAAACTCTCAAATTAATAGGCAACATTTTATCCATTTTCCAGGTAGAAGGTTATATGATTTTCAGCAGGCTCCTTTGAGTTCAGCCCCAAAATGAGTGAAGCCCATTGGTTTAGCATGTCCAGAGTGGGCTTCAGAGAGAGACTTGGAACAGGTGGCCAGCATTATTTGGAATAACATCTTCAATATACTGAGAGAAAATATCTCTCAAGATGGAATTCTATTCCTAGCCAAGTTATTTTTCAAAAGTGAAGATGTTTTATAATAAAGGAGAAAGAAAGGTATTTTTAGAAACATAAAGACTTGGAGAATTTATTACTCAAATACTCTGAAAGAACTATTTAAGCTTGTACCTTGATGCTGTATGAAAAAGGATATAAGAAGCTATCTTCTTTGTTGAAGAAGCTATCTTTGTTGAACAAAGGGATCTGGTAAACATCAGTAAATTTTTTTTTAACTGATCATAATGACAATTCAGGGATGGGGGTGTTAAAAATAAGGTACAGTACAATACATGGAAGAATTGAGAGATTTATAGAGTTAAATCTCGTTAAAGTACTTCTATTGTTTAGAGAATAGATCAAGATATACATTTTTAGACCTTGTTAAGTCAATACAGTATGTTAAGAATTTAAGGGTACCCACTAAAATAATATAAATCTAACATACAATCTCCAAATTATATAGAGGAGAAAAGGAAGCAATAAAGAAATTCAACCAATATAACAGAATGTACACAAAAAAGAAAAAAAAGTATGAAAAATAGAAAATAAAATTAAATAGAAATAAATTCAAAGATATCAGAAATCATGAGTACAAACAGAATAAACTAGCTAATCAAAGAGTCTCAGATGGATTTTTTTAAAATCCAACTATATGTTGTTTACAAGACATACCTGAAGTATAACGACACAACAAAGTTGAAAGGAAGGAGATTTAATACGATATAAGACAAATACTAACAAAAATTTAGTTGCTATAGTAAAACTAATAGGAGATTACATAATGACAAAGGGAACCATTCATTGGTAAGAAATAACAGTTTTGTACTTATAAAAATGGAAAGAATTACAAGGTAAAATTGGTCAATCCACAATCAGTGTGAGAATTTTTAATAAGCTTAATTTGATGTAATATAGGATCTTGCTCCTTATAATTAAAGAGTATGCATTCCTTTCAAGCATACATAAATTATTTTCAAAAGGTGACCATGAACTGGTTCACAAACTCTCAATAAATAATATGAAATGTTTAACCACAGTGCAATAAAACTAGAATTCAATTTTTAAAAATATAGCAAACTATTTGCAAGAGTAAAACAAAACTATAAATAATGAGTTAAAATATATATATAAAAATAGAAATTAGGAACTATTTAGAACTAACAATCAAAATACTACATATCCAAAATTGCGAGATGCAACAAAAGCAGTTTTTAGAAGAAATTTTATAACATACTACATCTATATATATTAATGGAGGGAAAAAAGAAAAATTGAACTAAATCTTCAATTAAAGATTGTGGGGGAAAACAGCAAGATAAGCCCAAATAAAATAGCATGAAGAGAATTTTATTTTTAAGACAAGAAATTAATGAAATGGAAAACAAAGAAATAATAGGATTGAGCAAACCAAACCTATTTCCTTAAAAAAATTAATATACTCTATTATAGGTAAGATGCAGTAAACATACTCTGTCTTGTCACACTGAATGTAGCTACAAAATTTGGACAGCATGCATGGAGTAGTTATTGGAGAACTCTAAAAAGTAAATGGGAGCTGGTGGACTGGGAAAAAAGATCAGAATTCTAAGAAGCACTCAACAAGTGGTGAATTTTTTTTCCCCTCCATATCCCCCAGTCTGCTCTAAAGGCAGCCTGAAACCCAGAAATGGATATTGGCACAGACAGAGAAAGCTCCAGGACAATATGCCTAACTCAGGTTTGAAAGGCAAGAAAGGGGTCTCCTTGTAGCAAGTGGCACCTAAAATTCTGAAGGAAGGGAAGTTTCCTCTCTAGTCAGAGGTGCTCTGGTCCCAAAACGGTGGAGTGAACCCCTATTGCTTTTTTCTCTATCATCAGCCACTTGACCCTAGACACAAGTACAGCCACAGAAGGTGTGCAGCAGAACACGGTAAATAAATACCCAGATTTCTGGATGGACTACTGAAAAGAGGAACTGCAGGAAACCAGACAGTACCATGGAGACCACAGAGAGGAAAGAGCTTAGGAAAGCAACCCCATAAAGCTATTTATGAACTCCTGGACACACTCATAAGTTTCGCATATGTATCTCATCTTAAACAGTATAACAAAATTTTGACAACTTGAACTAAGAGATAAACCACTACCCAGGTTGCAAAAAGGCCACTGGGTGGTGCACATTATGACAGATCTGAATAATACTCTAAAGGCTTTGAAACTGATGTTAAAATCACAACTCACAGAAGCCTGGACTGAACTTTTGGCTTAAATTCAACCAGATCAATTGCCTACTAAAACAAAAATATCAACATTCTCCATAGGATTTAAACAGGACTCAGAATATCTTGTAACACCATATTCAAAATGTTAAACATACAATCCAAAATTATTCAGCGCACAAAGAACCAAGAAAATCTTGACTCAGATGGGAAAAGACAATGAATAGACATCAACACTGAGATGACACAGATGTTGGAATTATCTGACAAAGCAGTTATAAATAAAAATACTCTGGAGTGACGTCAGCATCATGCAGAGTGAGGTCTCTCAGAAATATTTCCCCTCCAAAATACAAAAAAAAAAGAATCAATAATCCAACAGAGGACATACAAACACAACATAAAAAATGTCAGAGAGACCCACGCAGCCATATGATGGAGGACGAAGAGACTGAGGCCTCCCTTGGAGGAGGTGGAATGGGGTAAGAGAATTCTTCGTTCCCTCCCCTTAAAGACTGAGATCTGGGACTGCAGGAGGCCTCCAAGAGGGAAGGAATGGGGGAGGGGACATTTATTCGCAGGAATATCAAGGACTCCCAAGGGCCCTAGCAGCCTAAAGGGAAGGCCTCTACCGGGGCAAAAGCTTTCATGGGGGGTGACCTTATGAAGCAAATAGCCCAGAAGAGCAGAGGGAGAAAACCCTGAGAACACAGAGGAGAAAGCATCCATGCCCCTTACTTGCTCAGCAAGACTCCAGCCCCTGGTATTTCAGCTAAAAGCAGAGGGCTCAGAATATGTGGCTCCTGACCCCCACCCCCTGGTGATAGGCAGTAACTGTGACCAAATAATGCCAGGATGCTAAAAAACAGAACTCCCTCTAGCAATAGCAAACACTATATTAGATCTCCAGACCAGAGACAAAATGACAAGTACCCAGAAATCAGTCCTGAGGACACAGAAATATGTAATCTAAATGACAAAGAATTCAAAACAGCTGTCATCAAAAAACGAGGTAAAAGAGAATGCAGAGAAACAATTCAAGGAGTTCACGAGCTACTTCACAAAAGAGATTGAAACTATAAAAAAGATCAATCAGAAATATTAGAAATGAAAGACACAATGGAAGATATAAAACAAAATATGGATTCCCTGAATGCTCGAGTGGACATCATAGAAGAGCGTATCAGCATAATCAAAGACAGACATGTTGAAATGCTGCAGATAGAGGAGAGAGAACTAAGACTAAAAAGAAATGAAGAAAGTCTCTGAGAAATATCCGACTCAATGAGGAAATGCAACATAAGAATTACAGGTATTCAAGAAGGAGAAGAGAAAGAGAATGGAGTAGAAAGGTTGTTCAAAGAAATAATACCACAAAACTTCCCAGACCTAAGCAAGGAAATCCATGTGGAAGAGGCTGCCAGATCTCCTAAGTAAGTCAATGTAAAAAGACCTATTGCAAGGCATATAGTAATGAAACTGGCAAAACTGAGTGACAAGGAATGAATACTAAAGGCAGCAAGGCAGAAAAAATAACCTACAAAGGAATGCCTACCAGACTTTCAGTGGATTTCTCTGCATAAACCTTACAGGCTAGGAGAGACTGGAATGACATATTCAAATCATTGAAGGACAAAAACTTTTAGCCAAGAATATTCTATCAAGCGAAAACATCCTTCAAATACAAGGGAGAAATAAAAACTTTCCCAGACAAACATAAGCTAAGGGAGTTCATAGGCATGAGACCCCTCCTACAAGAAATCCTCAAGAAGGTCCTCTATCTGAAAAAGAAAGGGAGAAAGGGGTTACAAAAGGTTACAAAGCACAGAGCAAGGAGTTAAATAGGTAGACAGAATCAGAGCAGGATAGGAAATACTCAAGTACAGCATTAAAGACAAGGGGAAGGAAAACACCAAAAACAAAGATAATTTTGTCACTTTAACCACAAATTCATAACACAAGATGGAATAAGATGTGAGAAAAACAACTTAGGAGGGGAAGAGGAAAGGGCCTGAATCGGTTTAGTCTAAGGAAATTACAGGACTTCAGAAAAGGGACTATCTTATCCACAAGACCTTGAATACAAACCTTATGGTAACCACTAAACAAAAAAGCAGAACAGAGACACAAATAATAAATAGGGAGAAAACAAAGAAACACAACATAAAAACTACATAACTCGATTGGTAGACCAAAATACACAGGATGAGAAATAAAGCAAATGCAGGAGAAGCAGAAACTGAGTGATAAAATGGCAGCATTAAGCCCTCATATATCAATAATCACCCTAAACATAAATGGATTGAATTCTCCAAAAAAAAAGACACAGAGTGGTGAGATGGATTAAAGAACAAGACCCAACAACATGCTGCCTCCAGGAAACACCTCTTAGCTAGAGTGATAAACACAGGCTCAGAATGAAGGGATGGAAGCCAATACTCCAAGCTAATGGCAAACAGAAGAAAGCAGGTGTTGCAATACTTATACCAAAGTAGACTTCAAGATACAACAGGTAAAGAGAGGAAAAGAGGGGCAGTGTATAATGACCAAAAGGACACTCCATCAAGAATAAATAACACTTATAATTTCCTATGCACTCAACACAGGAGCACCAAAGTACATAAAGCAACTATTAACAAACCTAAAAGAAGACATTAATTAACAGTAAGGGACCTCAACACTTCACTCACATCAATGGACATATCATCCAGACAGAAAAACAATAAGGCAACAGTGGAATTCATGAAAAGCTAGATCAGATGGACTTAATAGACATATATAGAACACTCCATCCAAAAACAGAATACACATTCTTCTCAAGTGCACATGGAACATTCTCAAGAATAGACCATATGTTGGGAAACAAGGCAAGCCTCAACAAATTTAAGAAGATTGAAATAATAACAAGCATTTTTTCCAATCACAATGCTATAAAGCTAGAAATTAGTTACAAGAAAACATCTGAGAAAAGGACAAAGATGTGGAAACTAAACTACATGCTATTGAACAAGAAATGGATCATTGAAGAAATTAAAGGAGAAATAAAAAAATATATGGAGACACATGAAAATGAAAACATACCATACCAACTCATATGGGAAGCAGCAAAAGCCATATTAAGAGGGAAATTCATCACAATACAGGCTCACCTTAACAAACAATAAAAAACACAAATAAGCAATCTCAAACTACACCTAATTGAATTAGGAAAAGAAGAACAAACAAAGCCAGAAGGAGAGTCAGCAGAAGGAGAGAAATAATACAAATCAGAGTTGAAATAAATGCTATTGAAACAAAAAAGGCAGTAGAAAGGATCAATGAAACAAACATCTGGTTCTTTGAGAAGATATATAAAATTGACAAACCCCTAGCCAGACTTAAAAAGAAAAAAAAGAGAGAAAGCTCAGATAAGCAAAATCAGATTTGAAAGAGGAGAAATAACAATGGATACCACAGAAATACAGCAGATTACAAGAGAATACTACGAAAAGCTAGATGTCAACAAAATGGACAACCTAGAGGAAATGGATAAATTCTTAGACTTTTACAACCTCCCAAAGCTGAATCAAGAAGAGATAGAGAATCAGAATAGACCAATCACAAGTAAAGAGATTGAAACAGTAATCAAAAGCATCCCAAAGAATAAAAGCCCAGGATCAGACAGCTTCCCTAGAGAATTCTCCCAAACTTTGAGAGAGGATTTAATACCTATCCTTCTCAAGCTATTCCAAAAAGTTAGGGAAGATGGAACGCTTCCTAACACAGTCTACAAGGCCAACATCACTCTAATACCAAAGCCTGACAAGGACAACACAAAAAAGGAAAACTGCAAGCCAATATCACTGATGAATACAGATGCAAAAATCCTCAACAAAATATTGGCAACCTGAATCCAGGAAAACATCAAAAAGATCATACATCGTGAGCAAGTGGGATTTATTCCAGGGACAAAGGGATGGTTCAACATCCACAAATCAATCAATGTGATATACCACATTAACAAAATGAGGAATAAACTACATGATCATCTCAATAGATGCAGAGAAAGCATTTGACAAGATCCAACAGCCATTTATGATAAAAACTCTTAACAAAATGGGGATAGAAGGAAATTGCCTCAACATAATAAAGGCCATATATGACAAACCCACAGCCAACATCATACTCAATGGGCAAAAACTGAATGCCATCCCCCTGAGAACAGGAACAAGACAAGGACGCCCACTATCACCACTCTTATTCAACATAGTACTGGAGGTTTTGGCCAGAGCCATTAGGGAAGAGAAAGGAATAAAAGGAATCCAAACAGGGAAGGAAGAAGTGAAACTCTCACTGTTTGCAGACAGCATGATCTTGTATATAGAAAATCCTAAAGAATCCATCAGCAAACTATAAGAAATAATTTAAAACTACAATAAAGTTGTGGGATACAAAATCAACTTACGAAAATCAGTTACTTTTCTATACTCCAATAACGAACTTACAGAAAGAGAACTCAAGAATACAATTCCATTTACAATCACAACTAAAAGAATAAAGTACCTAGGAATAAATTTAACCAAGGAGGTAAAGGACTTATACAATGAAAACTATAAGACATTACTAAAAGAAATTGATAATGACATAAAGAAATGGAAAGAGATTCCATGCACATGGATTGGAAGAATAAACATAGTAAAAATGTCCATACTACCCAAAGCAATCTACAGATTCAATGCTATCCCAATCAGAATCCCAATGACATTCTTCACAGAAACAGAACAAAGAATCCTAAAATTCATATGGGGCAACCAAAGACCCTGAATTGCTAAAGCAATCCTGAGAAAAAAGGACAAAGCTGGAGGCATCACAATTCCTGACTTCAAAATGTACTACAAAGCCATGGTACTGGTACAAAATCAGGCACAGGGATCAATGGAACAGAACTGAAAGCCCAGAAATAAAACCACACATCTATGGACAGCTGATCTTCGACAAAGGTACCAAGAACATACAACGGAGAAAAGACAGTCTCTTCAATAAACGGTGATGGGAAAACTGGACAGCCACATGCAAAAGAACGAATGTAGACTGTTATCTTACACCATACACAAAAATAAGTTAAAAATGGATCAAAGACTTGAAGATAAGTCCTGAAACCATAAAACTCCTGGAAGATAATACAGATAATACATTCTTTGACATCAAACTTAAAAGGATCTTTTTGAATACCATGTCTTCTCAAACAAGGGAAACAAAAGAAAAAATAAACAAACGGGAGTTCATCAGACCAAAGAGCTTCTGCAAGGCAAAGGAAACTAGGATCAAAACAAAGAGACAACCCACCAATTGGGAGAAAATACTTGCAAATCATTTATCTGACAAGGGGTTAATCTCCATAATATATAAGGAACTCACATAACTGAACAATAAAAAAATCAAACAGCCTGATCAAAAAATGGGCAGAGGATATGAACAGACATTTTCCAAAGAAGATATACGGATGGCCAATAAGCACATTATCAGGTGTTCAACATCACTAATCATCAGGGAAATGCAAATCAAAACTACACTAAGATACCACCTTACACCTGTTAAAATGTCTATAATCACTAAGACTAAAAATAACAAATGTTGGAGAGGGTGTGGAGAGAACAGAACCCTCATACACTGATGGTGGGAATGCAAACTGGTGCAGCCACTATGGAAAACAGTATGGAGATTCCCCAAAAAACTAAAAATAGAACTACCTTATGACCCAGCTACCCCATTACTGGGTATCTACCCAAACAACTTGAAATCAACAATCCAAAGTAACACATGTTCCCCTATGTTCACTGCAGCACTATTTACAATAGTGAAGACAGGGAAACTATCCAAGTGCCCATTGACTGATGACTGGATAAAGAAGATGTGGTATATATATGCAATGGAATACTACTCAGCCAGAAAAAAAGACAAATTTATGCCATTTGCAACAACATGGAAAGACCTGGAGGGAATTATGCTTAGTGAAATAAGCCAGATTGAGAAAGACAAACATCAGATGATTTCACTCATATGTGGAATATAAACAAGCACATGGACAAAGAAAACAGTTCAGTGGTTACCAGGGAAGATGGGTGGGGCTGGGCTTAGGGGGTGAAGGGGAGCACCTATGTGGTGACAGACAAGAAATAATGTACAACTGAAATTTCACAATGTGTAAACCATTATGAACTCAAATGAAAAAAAAAAAAGCAGGAAAAAATATTCTAACAAGTAAGGGCAAACACTCTGGAAATAAATGGGAAGGGTAAATACTCTCAGCAATGAAATAGAAGAATACATGGACGTATATATATATATATGACTAAAAGGAAAATTTAGGACTAAAAAAATACAATAACCAAATTTTAAAACTTCCTAGAAGGGCTAAATACAGAATAGAGATGTCAGAGGAAAGAGTCAGTGAACTTGAAGATAAATCAATAGAAATTATCCAATCTGAAGAATAGAGAAAAAAGAGATTAAAAAGCTATTTTCATTAATATAATTATTAATTATAATTACTAAGGTCATTTATTATATTAACAAATTAAAGGATAAAAATATAGGATCATCTCAATAAATGTTTAAAAAGC
Source organism: Equus caballus (assembly GCF_041296265.1). Lineage (NCBI taxonomy): Eukaryota > Metazoa > Chordata > Mammalia > Perissodactyla > Equidae > Equus > Equus caballus. Next base: position 50,471,466 of record NC_091701.1, on the reverse strand, counting down.
AGTTAAAATTCAATACTTACTCATGATTTTAAAAAAATACTCTTAGCAAAGTAAGAAAATATTTATAACCTGAGAGAGTATTACCAACAAAAAATATTTGTAAAACAGTGGAAGGATTCTCTCAAATTGGGAAGCAAGACAGATGCCCACTATCACTTCTATTCAACATAATACAAGATAAGAAATAAGCATAACTAGTAAGAACTAATAAGTATTAGAATTAACAAGCAAAAAATACCATTTACAATAGCAACAACAAAAAAATAAGTATATAAGAATAAATCTTTTTAATATGCAAAACTTTTATCAAAAAGAATAAAACTTAATTGGAGGACATAAAAGAAGACCTAAACTAAAAGGAAGGCTATGCCCTTTTGGATGGGAAGACTAAATATCTTAAAGAAGTTCATTCTTCCCAAATTAGTCTTTAAATATTTGCAATTCCAAATAAATTCCCAATAGGGTAGAACTTGATACATTATTCCTAAATTTCATGAAAAAGTAAAAGGCCAAGAATAACCATAATAATTTTTGAGAAGGAGGAGGAAAAGGAGAAAGAATATAATGACCATGACTAGATCTGTCCATGGAAAGCCCTAAGTAGACATAAATGGGAAACTTCCTAGACTATATAGTACAGGCACACAGAGAGGCCAAGTGCCCCACTGCTAACCCAATAAGAACCTCACGACCAGTGTCGAAGAATTATTGACATATATTCATGCCCTCGGTTTTAAGGTCACTAGATATAGAAAGCATCTCACTCTGCTGAGGCTACCAAGAACTCTGAACTTCAGGTGTAATTCCACGAGATAAAAGAGAGCAATGAAGACATGTAGTCATTTCCTTTACGTTGCTTATTAGCTGTTTTGGAAGTTCACTCACTCATTCTCAAACCTGGACCAGACTCCATGACTTGGATTATTAAATGGGGCTTGCTTTACAATATCAAGAATTATTATCAAAGAATGATCATTCTTTTTGTGGGATTTTCCCACCAGTATTGTCAAATAGACCAATGGAACAGAATACAGAGTCCAAAAATAGGTCTATATATAGATAAGATCTAGATATATGGTAGAAATGACATTATAAATCAGTGGGGAAGGACTAATCAATAATTGGTATTGAAACAATTGGATTTCCATATAAAAAAGAATTTGATTTCTCTATCACATTACATTAGAATTGAAAATTCTAGATGAATTAAAGAACTCAAATGAGAAAAGTAACACTTTGACATACAGAACAAAAATTTTGAGAATGATTTTATGACTTTAATGTACATAATGATTTCTACACTACAAAAAGCATAATCAAAAACAAAAAGATTGAGAAACTTGACCACACTAAAATTAAAGCTTCTACACAACAATAAACATCATAAACAAAGTTAGAATGCAGGCCACAGACTGAGAGAAGGTATTTACAACACATAAAACAATAAAGGATTAGTATCCATAATCTGTAAGATGTTCCCATAAATGAATAAAGACAAAAAAAAGCTTTGAAATGCAATTTGCTAATATCTGATTAAGTTAAAGATGTGAAGATCCAATAACATAGCTGTTCTACCTCTAGGTATATCCTCCAGAGAAATCCTCATACACGTCTACAAGAAGACAAGTACAGTATTGTTTGTAATAACAATGTAGATGCCGATCAATAAGGACACAAATAGCTAAAGTATGATATAGTCCAATAATGGAACGCTCCATGGCAGGTAAAATGAAGAAACTAGATCTACATATATCAACGTGCATAAGCCTCAAAAACATGTTTAGCAACACCAAAAGCAAGCTGCAAATGAATAGGTGCAGTACAAGACAGATTAAGTAAGATTTTAAAACAATTAAACAATGCTCTATATTATTAATATATGCATATGCAACAAAAGTTTTTAAAAATGCATGAGAAAGGTACATATCAATTTCAGTGTGATGGTCACCTTTATGAAAGGAGAGAGAGAAATGAGATGGGTAGGGTACTTTACTTCTATTATTTTTTATTTGTTAAGAAAAAGGAATGTAAGCAGATTTGGGAGGTTCATAGGTATTATTATTTTCTAGGTTTTTTGGTATGTTTTAAACATTTAACACAAAATGAAATGAGAATTTAAAAACCAAGGCCACTCTCCTCAGAGAATAAATTATTTCATCATAAATATCTTTTCCCAACGCACCTTTCTCTTTCTTCTTCTGCCCATCATTCACCAAAATTCTGTGTAGGCCTCAACTCCTCTCAAAAAATTCCCTGACTCCCCACTTTGCCTGCATCTCCCCCTCCTTCCTCTGCATCCCCACTGGACATCCCCAGTGGATTTACACATTTCTGTTATCAAAGCTATCACACTGACATGTATCAGGCAGAACCACAAGAGATTGCTGCTGTTTGCAGGTCAAAAACATTTTAATATTGGGAATGTCATATGGTTCCACTGATAACTATATTTACATATCTGCCTTTCCTATCAGACTCCGGGCCCCTTGAGTGTCCATGTTAGATTCACTGCCTTGTGCATGGGTGGCACATAGAGGGTGCTCAGAGATCATTTGAATTGAACTGATCCCATAAGGACAGGCATTTCCTCTATGCCTCTCCTTCAGTCTCTTCTGGATTTAAAAGGATAGATGTATGGTACAAACATTTTTTCCACCTTATGTTAGCAAGGAGCTGTGGAGTGGTCAATGCTATTGTTACTGGCACATTGAGTTCTTGCTGTCCCCCACAATGGAAATCAAGAGAGACAACAAACTCGAGTGGAAAAGTAAAAGTTTATTAGCTTGTGGACAGGAGAGGCACAAGGGAGCCAGTGCAGAAAGGAAAGGGGCAGGTGACCAGCTCGTTAGGGACCGGGATTGTGGGGCTTTTATTAGGCAAAGGTTGGAGAGGAGTGCCTTGTCATGCTGTGTAGAGGTGGGGTTGTGCTTGTGCCTGCACTGTCATGTAGCACGCTACTACATGCGACGCACATATCATTAGTATGCTAGCTCTCCACCCGAGTGTGATTTTTAGTATGGTAATGGGGCTAGTGTCACCTTCAGACAACTTCTGGGTGCTAGAGAGCATACATAAGCCCAGAAAAGTCCCAAAACTGTGGAATGCGGATCTTGATCGTCTCTATCTGATTCTCCTAGCTTGCAGATTGGTTAGGGGCCTTATCTTGTTAGGCCAGGAGCCTTGCAGATGGCCTTGTCTCATTAGGCTTGTTCCTGTCTTACTATGGTCTTTGCTTCATGGAGTTCTGCTTTTGGAAGGGACTAGAAGTGGACTATGTGAGCAAAGAATTCACAAGAACTGCTCAGATGCAGGGCAAAAGGGATTCTTGGGAAACTGAGGAGCCAGTGTACTGTTGCAATAATACATGAAGATGCACATCTACGCATTTATCCACATCTTTTCATTTATCCATTCACTTACTCATTTGTTCAGAATCAGTAGGCAACTTATCTGAACTTATCCAGAACGACCCAAGAATCTAAATATAATGTGCCACTTTAACTGCCATTTTCAACTAGAGGTACCACTGCCCACCTATAGCCTTTTAACAACCCCACAGAGAACTCGCCGGAACCTTGCAACCCAGGAAGAGGCAATTATGATTGTTTTCAGTGGCAACTGGTTTCAGGAATGAGCCAGTTTGTGCCTGCTTTACAAAGGACCAAAGAATGTTCCACTCATCTTCTTTCGTCTGTTTCTGTAAAAGAGTGTGTCCCATGACTGCTTTTCAAAGCAAGAGGAGATATCCTAACAAGGAAGAACATCATAAAATTTGAACATTATAACAAATTCTTTTTAGTATTTAGGATATTTGAAATCTTATTTAATAGCTTCAAAAGCTTGCAGCTGCTGCCAAAAATAGATGTGTGCTATTTGAATTCCAAAAGGCTGTTTTATAAGGGAAATGGAATGAATTGTAGAAGGGATTCTGAGTCTAATCCTTTCCTACATCCTTGCTGTATACAGAACTACGAAATTCTTAAAATTTCAAGCAGGGAAACCTGCTCTTGTTACCTTGGTGATAAACTGAGGATAAAAATTACACATAATTGCTGCTGATGTCACTACTGCCATATTGTTTCCAAGGCTACAAATTGTCTCCAAGTAATTGTAATGCTTTGTGCATTGGAAGCCCACTCTATAGTAAAAAGCTTAGTACTGCAGTTATTCTTTCTAAATCTATCTAATAAACCATCCATGGCCTCTCAGGAACTGTGGATAATTATGGAGATAAAGATGCACTGAAAACGCCTCTATCTTAACCTGTTCCAAGCACACAAACACAATTTGAAAAATCTAATATATAGAAAAGTTAGTTTCTATTATGACATATCAGAAAATTTCCTTCTAAAATACATTTCCTCTAAATGCCAGTGGAGAAGGCAAATTGCAAAAATGTGTGTGTGTGTGTGATGTATGGAAAATACTGAAAAGTGCCACAAATTGTTGACAGTGGTACTCTCTGATGGGTAGGATTAAGGCAGGCTTTCATTCTCTATAAAACATACATTTGTATAATATTTGAATTTTTGTAGTCAGCATATATTATTTTTGTAATCAGATAAAATAGTACAGGTAAAACAAAATTCCTAGTCCCCAGCAGAGCTATACTTAAATTACCAGCCTAAAAGAAATGGTTTCCTAAGTTGAATGAATAGATGAAGCCATTTATAAAGGACACATTTTCCTCTGACCTGCTTTCACTTGTAAAAGCAGCCCAGTGAGTTCTTTGTGCAATTGCACTCAGCCATAGTAAAGTTACCCTTATCTGTTATATTAAGCAAAAATCAAGAATCTCTTTGAAAAGCAGCATTTGATGTATATTGATTTAATTTTTTTTTTTTTTTTTTTTTTTTTTTGCATCACCCATACATGTTGACTGTCCAAGAGATCACCACAGAACAGAGTGGTCAATAAAAAATACCACTACCTTTTAGTTTCTTGGGAAATACTATATAAAGCATAATATGCTTGAAAAACACTGTAGTAATGATCCATTAACAATAACAATCATTAGAGTAGAGTATGTGTGCTCCCACAGCCACCAAACATACTGCTAAACCTGAGCTTCTAGGTGCAACGGGAGTCCTGCATATCAGACACTCACTAAACCAACAACAGACAGAGTGGGCACTTTCGCTCAGCCCTCTCCAGGTGCTATATGGGCCTTATGCTGCTTGATGACACCCAGCTCCAGCAGTAACCTTGTCAGCAGGACATTTTCCACAAGAGCAAAACAGGGCTGGTGCTCACTGTATCTTAGCCACCCTGGCCTGCCTGAGCAGCAGGCTTTGCATAGAACAATTTACCTTTTGAGTCCATTTACTATACAATATATAAAATGGCCCACATCTGGCCACAGAACAATCCTCAGTTTTAGACTAAAATATTCAGAAACTAAAAACAAGAATTATGATCCAAATAAACTATAAAGCAAAAACAAAGCCCCTTTGTATCAGAGTCCGATTCTTTTTCTGCTGATGAAATTTACATATGAAATTGCTGCTACAAAAGAGAGGAGATCAAAGAATTAGGTTTACAAGAAAGGTAACTGGCTATATTGGGCAGGCGTTATATTATCCACCTGTGAAGAAGTGAATACCAACTACTCCTACTTGCCTTTTTGATGGTCATCACTTTAGGCTCTAACAATGATTTAATGATTTATTTTTGTGCTTCCCATAATTGGCATGTACGTGCCTATCCACATATTTACAACCTAATTACAGCTACAAACTGTACAATTAAGATAGTAGGACTGTTGGGCCAGCCCGGTGGCACAGAAATTAAGTTTGCATGTTCTGCTTGGGCAGCCTGGGGTTCGCCAGTTCGTATCCTGGGTATGGACCTACGCATCACATGTCAAGCCATGCTGTGGCAGGCATCCCACATATAAAGTAGAGGAACATGGGCACGGATGTTAGCTCAGGGCCAGTCTTCCTCAGCAAAAAGAGGAGGATTGGTGGCAGATGTTAGCTCAGGGTTAATCTTCCTCAAAAAAAAAGAAAAGATAGCAGGACTGCTAAGCTACAGGGTTTGCATACTATATAAAATGTTTCCTCATTTTACCAAAGTGGATTTTGGAAGCTGTCAGATAACCATAAGCATATGGGCTCTATTATAGAAAGCTCTTTAGATCATCATGAGGCTAGAATTAACATAACTTGGGTTTTATGAATAAACAGTCTATAAATAACAGAGGACCCATTCATACCACTCCAAGCTTCTCTAAGTGATCCATTTATTTGCCATTTCAATGGATTATACCAAGAATAGTTCATTCAGGACTTAACCCATGCTGTTTTCCATAAAATGCCAGATAACTGTTTAACCCATTTTATTTTTTGTTTTGTTTTCTGCACAGATTTTACTGATTTTATGGTACCATGTGTTTTCTGCAAAGCATGAAACAATTCTTTAATAAGGAAACATGCCTCAGAAGTCAAAACAAAAGGCAGGAAAACCGTTCATGTCCTAATGAGCCTTTACAAGTACCAGAGACTTATTTTTAAAATAAGCTAGTACTAAGCTGTGTACGTGTTATTTGGCATAAACATGAATAAGAAGTTCAAGAGGCCATAGCTCCAAGTCTTTCTAAAATAAAACAAAACAAAAAGAATGCAACCACACAGTATTTAGGACACAGTACACATAAACTATAACATAGTAACAGTAATGTTGCTGTATGTAATACAGTACACATAAACTATAACATAGTAACAGTAATGTTGCTGTATGTAATGTAATGTTGTCATAGCAACAGTAATGATTCAAGTTCCAAAGTAAAGGTACAGGAAGAAGATGGTAACATCTAGAAATTTTGGATGAAATGGGATTGACAGTAATCTGAGACATTTTCAACCCTCAATTTCTCACTTGACAGACTCTAAGAAAGTAAGAAGTCCTGAAATACAGTAGTCCCCCCTTATCTGTAGGGTATATGTTCCAAGACCCCCAGTGAATGCTGGAAACCGCAGATAGTACTGAACCCTGTATATACCATTTTTTTAATTAACACACATACCTATGATAAAGTTTAATTTATAAATTAGGCACAGTAAGAGATTAACAACAATAACTAATAATAAAATAGAACAACTATAACAAAATACTGTAATAAAAGTTACGTGGATGTGGTCTCTCTCGCTCTCAAAATATTGTACTGTACTGGCTCTTCTTCTTGTGATGATGTGAGATGATGCAATGCCTACATGATGAGATGAAGTGAGGAGAATGATGTAGGCATTGTGACATAGCCATCAGGCTACTATTGACTTTCTGACCATACGTCAGGAGGAGGATCAGCGATTCACAATGATATGGATGACTGGATGTCAGGAGCAGATAACGTCAATGGCTGGGGATCCAACAAAAGATGATTCACATCCCAGATAGGACAGAGCAGGACAGTGAGTGATTTCATCATGCTACTCAGAACGGCAATTTAAAACTTATGAATTGTTTATTTCTGGAATTTTCCATTTAACATTTTCAGACCACAGTTGACCATGGGTAACTGAAACCATGGAGTTTACCACAGATAAGGGAAGACGACTGTAAAAAAAACAACAAAAACCTGTTTACTTTGTTTAAAACAGAATTTCCCAAGTGAATTTGACCCTAGAAACCTTCAGAAGTTGTAACTGTCATCTTCAATTAGCCTTTTTAAATATCTTATGGACCAATGTTTAAGTCTGGGAGATGATGACTTAGGGTAGTATAACCAATACTGTTTAACATTCTCCAATACAATAGTTAATAGGCAAAATGTTAAATGAGGGCCTAACAGAAGCTGGAGTTCAGGAATGTAGACTTATTTCTCTTTGAACATAATCTTTCATTTCTATCACTACTCAGAATAAGAAAGTGGAGAAATAGTACCTTCTATGTGGCAACATCTTGAATAATGTCAAACATGCCAAAAAGCAAAATCATGTTCCATAATCAACATCCCTATTATCTGGAGCCTAACGTCACAGGAAAAAAATAGAGAGAGAGAATTGGGTAAAACTATACATAAAAAAGTGTTGAGGGGCCGGCCCGGTAGCAAGCGATTAAGTTCACATGTTCTGCTTTGGCTGCCCAGAGTTCGTGGGTTCAGATCCCAGGTGCAGACCTATATGGTGCTTATCAAGCCATGCTGTGGCAGGCATCCCACATATAAGGTAGAGATAGATAAGAACAGATGTTAGCTCAAGGCCAGTCTTCCTCAGCAAAAAGAGGAAGATTGACAGTGGATGTTAGCTCAGGGCTAACCTTCCTCGAAAAAAAAAAAAGTGTTGAGATTTTTTATTAGTAAAATAATATGTTATGAAGAAAATCTTATTTTACTTTGCTTTCCATCTTTTTTCTTTTTAATTGATTTATTTTTTAGGTCAAGTTTATTGAGTTATAATTTATATTCAGCAAAATTCAACTCTTTTTTTTTTTTAAGATTGGCCATGAGCTAACATCTGTTGCCAATCTTTTTTTTTTTCTTCTTCTTCTTCTCCCCAAAGCTCCCCAGTACACAGTTGTATATTCTAGTTGTAGGTCCTTCTGGTTGTGCATGTGGGATGCCGCCTCAGCATGGCCTGATGAGCAGTGCCATGTCCATGCCTAGGATCTGAAATGGCGAAACCCCAGGCTGCTGAAATGGAGTGGGAAAACTGAACCACTTAGCCACAGGGCTGGCCCCAAATTCAATTCTTTTTTAGGTGCACAGCTCTATGCATTTTGACAAACATACAGAGTCATGTTATCACCACTGGAATCAAGATACAGAACATTTCCATCACTCCAAACAGTGCCTGGTGCCTCTTGGTAGTCAGTCCACTTCCTCTATCCCTATGCCTTTCAGTTTCGAGTCTACAAAATAACTCCCTGGGTGCTCTATGATCTCCTTAGTGCCTAGTGTTCATTCATTCATTCATTCATTATTTACTGAGTGCCTACTAATTTACCAGGCACTATGCTATATGGAACTGAGGATACAAAGAAGGAGAAGCCTATAACTTCCCTCAGAAAGCTCTCCAGAGATGGGCTAGTCAAAGCTCTCCTGGTAGCCTTGAAGAAAAACCTGTTTCAAACAGCTTGAGCAAAAGGAGTTTTATGTAAGGCTATAGCACGCCAATGACCCTGAGAACACAAAATTACATCCAGACAGGCCCCAAGTGAACCAGGCTGGGAACAGGAAAGGCATGAAATTTGGACTGTATTCTTAAAACATGTTGTCTCACCAATTCCTAAAGTCAGCTTGGTTCTGTCTCTCCCCCTCTCCCCTCTTCTCTCTCCCAACTTGCTTTACTTATTCATCTTTATATAGTTTCAATAAGGCCATCCCAGTCCCAACTTTTTCCAACCTTTCAGCTCATATACTGCTATAGACTGAATGTTTTTGTGCCCCGCAAAACCGTATATTAAAACCTAACCCCCAATGTGTTGGTATTTAGTCATGGAGCCTGTGGAAGGAGATTAGGTCATAAGAGTTGAATCCTCATGAATGGGGTTAGTGCCCTTATGAAAAAGACCCCAGAGAGCTCTCTCATTCCTTCTACCATGTGAGGACACAGTGAGAACATGGCTGTCTATGAACCAAGAAGCGGGCTCTCAACCAGACACCAAATCTGCCAGCACCTTGATCTTGGACTTTTCAGCCTCCAAAACTGTGAGAGATAAACCTCTGTTGCCTATAAGCCACCTAATCTGTGGTATTCTGTTATACTACCAATTGAAATGACCCTCTATGTCTCAGTTAAAATTTCCAAGACAGGAAATTTGATTGGTCCAGCACTACAATCTATGATACCCCCAGCCACCCTCCCCATACAAAGTGTAGTCTCCAGGCCTCGTATTACCACCTATGGCCTAGAAAACTGGGATCATTTCAAGCTTAGGAATGTTGTATTCCAGGAATAAGGCTATTGTCACAAAAAGTATTTATTAGACCATTATGCGATAAATGCACACAAGAGTCCAACCCTGTCTGATGGGTCTGAAGAAGGTTGCAGAGAGGAAGCAATATATGAACTAGGTTTTAAAGGATGGTTACTACGTAGCTGGTGGCAGGGTCCAAGGGGAATATGGAAGATGGAGTATGTGAGAGCAAGGCGGGGAATGACCGTTCCGGGCTGAGGGTATAGTATGTGAAAACATAAAGAACATGAAAGAACATGTCTTCTTTAGGGAACTTAATTTGATAGGATTGGAGAACAGGGTACATTTGGACAGTGTCAAGAGAAAATAAGTAGGAACCAGAATATGAAAGGCCTTATAGGCTGTAGCAAAAGATCTGAACCTCATCCAATAGGCAATTCAGAGATTTGAGGCAAGGAAGATCCTAGGTTTCTGGGGGTAATATATAGTAAGGACCCAGGGTCCCAGAATTCTCAGATCCCTACCTTTGCCTCTAGTTCCCAAGAGAGAAATGCAGAAGGACTGCTCCTTCTGTTAATTATCAGCTGAAGCTTTGATCCCAAACCCCAGGATGGTCATTGCATGAGATGGACCAGACTTCAGAGAGCTGAGAGGACCCCTTTTGCCTCGCAGATAGCCTCAGGCCTATGCCAAAAGTAGGCAGAGTAACCTCTTCATATCCCTCCTGGAGACCCACTTCTGAATCTTGATGCTCTTGATCTTAAGTCTTACATGGCAAATAAAGTTGATCCCAAGGGAAACACATCCACACCATACCACCCCATCTAAAAGAAAAGGAAGAAACAGCAGTTTACCCAATATTCCTTGCCGTAATGATTACCACTTCCCCCGCATGCCCCCATCACTACTGTGGTCTTATTGCATCCATTGCCGGGGCCCACTCCTTGTGGGTGAGTGGAGTAAAGTTGGGAAACTTGGGATCCCTCTAGAGTGTTGAGTGCACCATTGGTGACATGACGAAATTGGAAGTTCACTGAGAAGGCCGACAGTGATATGGAGAATGGATTAGAGAAGGTGACTCTGGAGGTAGGGAGACCAGTTAGGGGGCTGCTTGAATGGCTCAGGTGAGGCGTTGATAAGGATCTGCACCAAGGCAGTGGTAGAGGCTTGGAATGAAGCCAAGGAGGAATAGCCTATCTTTGTGTTCTCAAGCCTTAGGGAGCATCAGAATCACCCACAGGGCTTATTAAAACACAGATCACTGGGCCCCATCCCTAGAGTTTCTGATTCAGTAGCTCTGGGGTAGAGCCTGAGAATTTGCATTTCTAACATGTTCCCAAGTGATGCTGATGCTACTGGTTCAGGGACCAAGCCTTTAGAACCACTGGAATAGCCCACTTAATGTGCCAAGTGAAAAATATGAAGCGTCCTCTTTTATCCTCATTTAGAAAAGGTGATAAGTCACTTGTGCTAGGGGCATTAAGATAAAATGCAGAAAAATAACAGTCCCTCACCAGTCAGCTGGCATCTGCAAGGTTCCTAGACACAAAAAGCTATTTTCACATTATTATATACTTAACCCAGGTGCAGATAGGCTGCTCAAACCTGCTAGTCCCCACACCAAATTCTGAGACTACATACAAAGCAACTTGAACATAAAACCCATTTTAAGGAAGGTTTCCAAATTCCATTGTAGGTAGTATCAGACTCATTGCTGGGCACAAAGCAAGAACTCATAAAATTTGGCTTCTTTGTGGCCAAATTCTCATTATGACTCAGGAATTTTCACAGTTTCTTAGTAACATCAGACAAGTAGCACTGATACATCACTTTTCACAAGATAACACAGCTTAAGGAATTTCTGGGTTCATTGCATGTTAAAATGGTTAACTCCAGCAACTCTCAGCATTAGGCCATCAACTCTATGCACCAGGCCAGACTCAACACAAGCAGAGGCAGCAGATGGAGGGGGTTAAAAGTATCAAATACCAAAGTATCAACTTTGCTAGGCCACCTCCCTTCATAATTTAGACCCTTCTGTCGGAGATTTGAAAATATATTCTAGACAGATGACATGTTAACAGAATCATTTCATGGTTCAGCATCCTCTCAGCATGATTTATCTGTATCTGTAGGCACCAGAGGCACCCTATTCAAGAGATTTATGAGCTACCTATACAATTCTATTTTCTTGAAAAGAAATGTGTGCATTTTTGAGAAACAAAATGATAATGTTTATTTCAAGTATCTATTTTAAGATTATACTACTTTTTAATTAGAGGCTTTAGAGATAAAATATGTTCACACTTTTGTATTCCCTGTGCCCTATCCATTTCATTACCTCATTAACAAAAACTAAAAAAATACCTTGAGGAGAAAAAGAAGAGGTCCTCCTCATTTCTGAACTCTTGGAAACTGGACTTGAGGTTATAAAACCTGGATGTAAATTCTAAATCTGCTACTTAGTAGCAATCTTCATTGGCTTCAGTTTCCATATCTGGAAACTAAGTATAACGCTTCCTTCTAGAGTCTGAGAATTAATTGAGATAATACATGTGGATACAGTTTGTAAATGGTGAAATATTACACAACTCCATGGTTGTAGAACTAGTAGTAGTGGCAGTGGTGTTAGTTGGAGTAAAATATTTTTCTTTCTCTTCTCTCACATTTATTATGCAAATTCAACTAAAGAAAGGCTGACGAAATAACAATAAAAGTTACTGTCTAAGTTCATGCAATGGCTAGCCATGAGTAGTAGCTCCCTTGGTGAGTATCCGCCTTCCCTCGAGTCACAGCTCCAACCCCTCACCCCTGCCAAGTCCTATCCTAAGCTCCCATCCCAATAACCCTGCAACAGCTGGAGGCAACACAAAATGGTGGCTCTAGGAGTGACTGTCAGGCTACAGAAGGCTTATGCTCACACAGGGCTGCAAGGACAGAAGCCTACACTGTGCAAGTGGGTAGAAACTACAGGTTTAAACAGCACTGGGTGAAGGTCAAAGAATATAAAAGTCAAATCCAAAATCTTAGAGAATAGGCTCATGGAGAAGTAAACATGCACCTCAGATCTAAGCAACTACGTGTCCAGAGAGCTGAGCAACATCCAAAGTGAAAATTTTTTATTCCATTGCTCTATCACCATAGCATCATTAGTCTTTCTCATCCAAACTCTAGTCTTGTTTCTCTTACAACTGTTGAACAGACTTATCAGTTCTATTTTAGTTTCTTTTTATAATTTCTTTTTGTAACACAAGTAGCACATAAATATATCCTCCATGTAAAAAACTGAAATAGTACAGAAGTATAGAATCAAAGTAAAAGTGCTGCCCCTCCTCAGAGGAAAGCACTGTTAACAGTTTGATGTAAATCCTTTGAGCCTCTTTCCATGAGTTTATGTTCATTAAAATATGCAGGGATTTATGGTAACTAGGACCATACTGTACATGATAATCTGAAACTTGATTTTTTCCATTGAATGCTGAGTTTTTGGAACAGCTGTTCTCAAAGTGTGGACTCCAGACCAGCAGGATCATTATCATGTAAGACTTGTTTAGAAACACAAATTCTTCCTGTCCTGCCCCCCACCAGACCTCCTGAATCAGAAATTCTAGAGGCAGGACCCAGCAATTTCTGTTTTAATAAGTCCTGTAGGTGATTCTAACGCACACTAAAGTTTGAGAACCGTGTTTTCGAAATCTTTCCAAGTTAGGACATACAGATCTACACATTGTTTTTGATGGTTGCAGATTATTCCATAGAATGTATATATCATAGTGGTTGAGCCATTCCCCAACTGACAGAAAGTCTTTCCTATGATAAATAAATGACAAGTAATAGGATATATTGGAGTATATGAGGAAGCCATTTGGTGTAAAACTAATTCCGCCTGAACTTGTTTTTCCAAAAGGGCCTGACATGGGTGTTGAGCATGCATTGTATGTCTGCTTTAAGTATTTACTATGTCCCAAAGACAAGAACAATGCCCTTAAAGACAAGAATGTAACTTCCCCATATTGGCATTTCCTTAAAGATAAGCATTTCTCCCTAAACTAAGGATTGATTGTTGGCCTGCTGCACTCACCCTGTGACCACCCAACTCAACACCACAGACCTGCTGCCTGCTATGTTCATCAACTGGTCTGTGAAATGCTGTACCAGCAGAGTAATCTTGTGACTACTGTAAAAGGGATATTCCAATCATATATGATACATGCTCTTTCACAGTAGATAACCACTCTGTCAACCTCCACTTCTTTGGAGTGCCTCATTTCTTTGTGAAAGATCTCTCCTGGGCTATATGGTGCTCAAACCTGGCTCATAATAAACTCACTCCAATTTTGATTTATACATTGGTTATGGATTATTGGCATCGACACCTAACACAAAAAGTGCTGCAATGAACATTCTGCTACATTAACCTCAACAAGTTTATGTGGTATGTCTATAGACGGATTTCTAAGAGTGGAATTACTGTGCCAAAGTGTATTTTTATTCCAGAATTTGATAGATCCTGACAAATTGCCCTCCAAAAGCCTTTACCAATATTCCCCTTGAGAATGATAATGCTTGTTTTCCCACATTCTCACCAACACTTGTTATTAGCAGTCTTTCCCAGTTCTACCAATCTGATGAGTAGAAAAAAAAAAAAAAATGGGAAAGTGTAGGTTCTAAAGTGGTAAGGTGAAAACCATGTATAGCTAAAATTACCTTTGAAGACCTCTTAGGAATAGGCTATTTTGGAGACTTACACACACACTCCAAATACGGACAACTCAGGTAGCTTTCTTCTTAGGCTATCTCTTGAGCTCTGGATGAAGTACTTGGGGCTTTGTTATATGAAAAATATGCCTCTTTAAATACCAGACTCACACTCCATGTGGTGGGAATCCCTCATATTAAGCAGAAGCCTGTGAGATGTCTGACTACCTGAGCAAACAGCAGATTCCCAGTTCACTCTCACCTTCCCCCAGGCAGAACTGCCTCATACCAATCCCTCACTTGAGCTGGATTCACTTAACTTACGTGCCCCTATGAAGCAGCTCTAATGTGTCCCATTATTTTATTGCACGTTTTCTTGATTTCTACGTATAGTGATTTGAACAGTTTGAGCATCTTTTCATGTTTTCAATGACCATTTGTATTTCTTCTGTGGAATGTCAATTCCATCTTTTGCCCCTTTTTCAATTAGACTGTTTCTTACTTATGTGAAGGGGTTCTTTACATATTATGGATATTAATTTTTTATCTGTTATATACGTCGCAATTTTCTTTCCATCTGACTATTGCTCCTCGGTACTCCTTTACACACTCACATTATCTACCTGTTTCACATGTCATTCCAACTAGATGACCAAGACTGAAGAGCAGTAAATGTGTCTCACACTTTTAAATATATCTCCTTATCCCCTGCAGCCATCAAGTTTAGAGTTATAAATAGGCAAAATATTCAATAAATTGAGTGAATTACTATACAGAAAAGCAAAGTTTTAAGCACATAACCCCATATTACTCAATATTTAATTTAATACTTTGACCAGTTTCCATTAGGATTCCTTCTTTCAATCACTCTGTCCATTACCCACGGTTTTACACTATTACCAACAGAAGAAACCAGTTAAGAACAACATAGAACTGTTTGCAGCTTTTATTGACCTTCCTTTAATTGCTAACTCCATGAATGAGAATCTGTCATGAACTAAGAGGTATGAACTCACTATAGATTCATATTTATTACAATGGTTACACAGAACTTGGACCTCCTCTCACTTATGTCAGTCCTTCCACTCCTCCTCATGACAGAGAAAATGATGATAAGCACACTTCTACATGAAGAGCACTGACTTTTTTTTTAACACAAAAAATGTTAAGAAATAGATGAGACATAGAAATGATTACTTATGACTATTCTAAAACCAGTCATATTTCTGGTAGATATCCTACAAAAATATAATTAGTTTATAACAAACAACAAACCAACTTGATCAGTTACCCAAAAATTCATTTGTTTAACTCAGGGAGTATATCAGAAAACAACATGGATTAAAGTTAGTTTAAAAATCAAAATTAGATGCTTTACTGACTTTAGATGTGTTTAGTTTTATAGCCAAAATGGGCACTCAATCCATCAGTCTAGAAAATCCAAAAACTAATCTTGTATTAGGCCAAGCCACCAGAGAACTATACATGAGAGCTGCATTGTTTTATTAACTTTGACTAAATTTTTCTTTGTAGTCATGACATCAATCTACACTGAAAAACTGCTGTTGAATTTACCATAAAGATGACAGTGAAGTCACTGTTTGCTCTGTTATCCATCCTGAACATGCTGCTTGTTTTTAATCTTCTGAACACTGCAAACTGTGTAACTGACTGTATTTTGCTTTTTGCCTTGGCAGCTAGGAAGGTCAGAAGCAAACGTGCGGTCCATGAGTGAATAAGAAAGTATGATGTGCATTCTGTTTATCAATTTCCCCTTGGCTTAATCTTTCTCCTTTGTTTTATAGTTGGTGCAAAATTCCTTGCCTCACATGTTTTCATCTTGTTGCATAGTCTGTGTTTTTGTAAATGGTCTTAAATACTTTTTGGAATGAGATGAGTGATGGAGAGATGGATACCTAACTAGAGAGAAGAGAAAAATCAGGGTGTAAGAGTGGATGCTAAAAGTAAACTCTCAGTAGGATCACAGATTTTCTTCAAGCAACAAAATCTGGCATTACCTGGACTGTAATCCAAGCAGGACACTAAAGTCCTTTAACTCCCTGCCTCTCTCTGTCTATCCTGAAGCTCATGGTTTTGACATCTCTCTGACCTGACAGCTCTGCCACTTTGTGTCCTGGCCCCTGCCTAATGTGACCTTGACTGTCCTAGCTTGTGAATACACTCATCTTGACTTGGGGACCTGGTTCCCTACCTGTATTCCTAATAACTCTAATTTTCTAATTTTGGCCCCAGCCATGCTATAATTACTCCCAAATCCACATATGATGTAGGTTTTTACCACGTTTTCCTTCAAATTATACAGAAAAGCACTTTCTCTTAGAATCTTTTGGAATGCATGAACATTTTCAGAGTTTTGGAGTCTCCAGTGGTGTGACTTACAGGCAAAGAATTCACAGCACTCTAAAATTAAGGCCAAGACTTAAAAATCTAGGAAATACATATTCTTTAAGTGTCTGTCTCCAACATGTGGGAGACTTTGGGAGGTGAGGACAAGAAAGCCCTCTAGCTGGAGGCAAGAAAAGTTAAATAAGGGATGGAGTCCTGCTATGAAAGCAACCCCAATGGCTTTCTGGTTCATAATCAAGCATTCTAACTATGAATCTGTAAAATCTTAAGAGCCTTTTTAAAACCTTGCCCTCATCAATTATCTCCTCTCACATGTCTGCATTTTCCACCTCTCCACTTGCCCTTCCACTTAACCTGATTTTCCCACATGACAGCCCCTTTCACTTTATTTCCCCTCTTACTGACAAGCTGCACTCACTGCCCTCAAATCCACTTACAGCTTAACTTTTGCCACTGGCTTTTCTTGTCTCCATGCTATGTCTGTCTTCCAAAATAAGCCAGTCACCAAAGGTCTCTTAAATGTCAAATCCAACAAGCATCCTCTTCCCAATTTAACAGTATTTATTCTTTAAGTGCACGTGACAGTGGTAATAGCAAAAGCTACTATTCTTTTACTATATGCCACAGCACTTTGCCATATCGTCTCTTTCTCTCACAGCACCCAGTAATGTTGATATTATCTCAGCTAAAACAGTCACATAACTTACCCCAAATTACACAACCAGCAAGTGGCAGATCCAGGATTCAAATCCAGGATTGTCTGCACAGTAGATTAAGGATGGCCAGAATTTCTCTGCCACTCTCCCGTTGGAGAGGTGAAGACTATTTTCTTCCCCTTGAGTCTGGGTTGGCCCTTTGATTTGTTCTAACCAGTAGAATGCAGCAGAAGCAACATGTGCAACTTTCACTCCTAGGCCTTACGAGATTTGCAGCTCTGCTTTTGTACACTGGAAAGCTGGACACCACATCAGAAGTCCCACCACCCTGAGACCACCGTGCTGTGAGGAAGCCAGGCAGGGAGAGGAGGTCACATGGAGGACCCCAGGGGCATATAAGTGAAGACTTCTTGGACTGTCCAGTCCGGTCAACTGCTAGCTGGATGCAGCAGCTGAGTTAATGCTCCAGCCGATTCTCACTATGTGAAGCAGAAAAACCACGTACCCAAGTCCTGCCTGAACTCCTGACCCAAAGAATCATAAATTGTTAAGCCACTAAGCATTTTCAGCCAGTAAGTGTTAGGGTTGTTTGTTACACAGCAATAAATAACCAAGAAGTCTGATTCTAAAAGGCTATGCCGCTTGACCTCTCTAATTTTCACTGTTTCCTTCCTACTCTGCATCAAACCAACTTCTTTATTTCCAGACTTAGTTAATGGTACAACTATCCGTACTTACCTCAAAATCACTTTTTATTTAAAAAAAAAATTTGAGTACATCATATGCATACAATTCAGGGCTAAGTGCTACAACAGATATAAAGATTCACAAAGTTATAGTCCTAGGCCTCAAAGGCCCTTACATTCCAATCAGAGAGATAAACAGACAAATGACCCCAAGTACACAAAGGAGTGACAAAGATGGATGCTGGAGTGAGAACCTGATATGGAAAAGTCCAGATCCAGGGTTCTGACCGGGACCCCGGGATTTATAGGGAGGCTTCAGTACACTGTCAAGGGAAGCACATCCTCCTGAATGTGGGCAAGGATCAGCCTTGATTTCTCCCTGGCCCACAGACCCTGCCCCACAAGCAGTCAGCAAGTCCCAACACTTCCACCTCTGCTGCCCCGTCCTTTTTGGGTGCTGACTTGCTTGGACCCTGGTACAGCCTCTGCATGCCTGCCTTTCCTCTCTCCTCCTATTTTCTCCAGCTCATCTTTACTCTGTCTCTAGAGGGATCTTTCTAAAACACAAGATGAATTCTTGTCATTGTTCTCCTCCAAAAGGGCTAACGGCTTCCAGTTCTCTAGAGTCCCAAAAAACTGTTCCACAGGCTGCCAAGACCCTCAGTACTCAGTTCTTGAGGTGTCTTTCTAGTCTCATCTCTAATCCCTGCAACTCCACACCTGGACCCACTTTTGCCCCACTTTTGGATCTCTTGATCAAAACTAACCATTTCTGGGGCTGGCCCAGTGGCGCAGTGGTTAGGTGCACATGTTCAGCTTCGGCAGCCCGGGGTTTGCCGGTCCAGATCCCGGGTGCAGACACGGCACCGCTTGGCAAGCCATGCTGTGGTAGGCACCCCACATATAAAGTAGAGGAAGATGGGCACAGATGTTAGCTCAGGGCCAATCTTCCTCAGCAAAAAGAGGAGGATTGGCAGATGTTAGCTCAGGCTAATCTTCCTCAAAAACAAAACAAAACAAAACAAAAAAAATTAATCACCTCTGGTCAAAATTAATCATTTCTCCTCTTACATCTTTACAATCCTTTACACTTTCACTTTGTTCAGCCTTACATGCACACTTCATTACATATTGTTGTTAGTCCCATCAAGCTGATTCCGACTTCTAGTGACCCTGTGTAGAGCAGAGCAGAACCCTGCCTGGTCTTACATGCCATCCTCTCACCTTCTGGCGCTATACATATCAGAGGATGTCTTTGCTGTTATTTACAGGGTTTTCATGGCAAATTTTTCCAGAAGTGAGTGGCCAGATCCTTCTTCCTAGTCTATCTTAATCTGGATGACCCACTGAAACCTGTCCACCAGGTGTCCACTATGGGTAACCCTGCTGGTATTTGAAATACCAATGGCATAGTTTTCAGTATCACATCAACACACAGACACTACAGTATGACAACCGACAGACAGGTGGTGTGGTTCCCTGACCAGGAAACAAGCCCAAACCGCAGCAGTGAGAGCACCAAATCTTAACCACTAGACCACCAGGGCTGGCTCTTCATCATATGAGGAAGTTTTAAATAAACTGTGAACTCCTGAGGGCAGAAGCTCTGACTGGCTGATCTCTACATCTCCACAAGTTTGAGCAATCCTTCATACACTGTAGGCACTTATACATTTAATATTCAACTGATGTTATCCTATACTCTATTTCCAGTCATCCTAAACATTTATATATTTAACTTTGAACTTTGACTAAGTCTAATCTGTGTTGTTCTTGGATATTTATATCCTCAACCCAAAAGATACAGATAACAACTGAGAGTATCAAATCATCTTAGGTGGGGTGAAACAATGCTAAATATTGTATCATGCCACAACCAGGCACATTTCCTTAGACTATATGTTTCAGGCCGCATACAATTTATAATGAGAGACCACATCATATGTATACACATAACACACACTATAGTATCATGCATGTGTACTGGCAGTCCCCCTACTTATAACACTCACATATACAAATGACCACTGAAACTTACAAAATGTATTCATCATCTTCTCTCCAGCTACCATCCCATTTTCTGCTCCCCTATAGAGCAAACTTCCCCTTCCTTTTTAAAAACATTTTATTACAAAATATATCACATACAATCTTAACACTAGTATAACCGCTACCCAGGTCAAGAAATAGAATATTGCTAGAACCCCAGACCCCATTCTACTTTGGTTTTTATCCCCACAGCTCCACTGAAATGGCTCTTGATAGGATCACCAGTTTCTTCTACATCCTCAGATCCAATGGTCAATTCATAATCTTCACCTTACTTGACTCAGAAGCATTTGATACAGTTGATCATTCTCTCTGTCTCAGCCTCTTCTTCTTTGGCTTATGGACCTCCCCTCTTTTAGTTCTCTTCCTGCCTCAATAGCTACTCCTTCTCAAAATCCTTTCCTCATTTCTCTTCATCTTTCCTATCTCTAAACTTAGGAGTAGGCTTCAGGACATCTTACCTTCTTTATCTACACCCACTGCCCAGACGAAGTCTACTAGTCCCATGATATTAAATATCACATATGTTCTGATGATTCCCACATTTATGTCTCCATTCCAGATGTCTCCATGGAACTCCAGTCTCCTGTGTCTAACTGCCTACTCAATATCTCTACTTGGATGAGAAATTTACATCTCAAACTTAATGTCTGAAATGGAACTCTGGATTCCTGTGCTCCCCACCACCCTAGTCAGCTCCTCCCACAATTATCCCACCTTGGAAAAAGGCAACTCCAGTTTTCCAGTTTCTCAAGCCAACAACCTTGAGATTTTCACTATGTCCTCTCTCTTATGCCCTATATCCATTCCATCAGCAATCCTATCAGCTCTATCTTCAAATCATATTGATGATCCAACTACTCCTCACTACCTCCACCTTGATCCAAGCTGCCATTCTCCCTCACCTGATTATAACAAGAACCTTTTACCTTGTCTCTCTGCTTCTACTCCTACTTCTCACCCGAACCCCACTCCCCGCCATTGCCTAATAGTCCATTCTCCACATAGTATCCAGAGTGCTTTAAACAAGTCACTTCAGGTTACTTCTCTACTCCAATGGCTTTCCATCTCACTCACAGAAAAATCCAAATCATTGCAGTGGCCTACATGATCTGTCCCCAGCTCTCTCTCTCTCTGGCTTCCTCTCCTACTTCTCTCCCTTTCTCTCATTGTGCTCCAGCTGCCTTGGCCTCCGTGCTGTTCCTAAAACATGCCCATCTCATTTCCACCTCAAGGCTTTTGCTCTTACTTTTTCCCTAAGTATGACCTTCTCCCTCACTCCCTTTATACTCTTCCCTTTACCTTATCAGGGAGCCTTCTCTCAGTACCTTATATAATAGCAAACCCGACCCATGCTGTCACTCTTTATTCCTCTGATCCCACTTTATTTTTCTATGGTCAGGCATCTATCACCACTTGGCATACTATATATTATCTTTGTTTATTATTTCTCTCTCCCTCTAAAATGTAAGCTCCGTGGGGACAGGGAATTTGTTTTGTTTACTGCTGTGCCCAATACAATACCTAACCATCATAAGTGTTCAATAAATATTTATCAAATGATTGAATAAATTAATTTAAGCATCAACTTACAGTCCATTTGTAAGTAGGTCATTATTCACACACACGCTCCCAGAGAACTGAAATAGTTTTAATTAGGAAGCTCTTACATTTTGCCAAACTCATTTGGCAAACTTTTTTCCCCTGGGGTCATTCTTTCCTTACTTGCAATTTTGTGTTAGGTGCATTGATTTTTTTCAATTCCTTTCCAGTTGGAGAGCATATTATTACCAAGCCAATGAACTATTTTCTTGTTGATATACATATTTAGTTACAGTTGGCTATTTTTTTTCCTTTTTAATAAACACAGAAGTGCCAACATGTGAACTTTAAGAGGGAAAGGAGTAAAGGGTGGGGCCAGAAGGAGGACTATGGTCTTCAGGGAAGTGCATTATCATTAAGGCAAAGACGCAACACATTTCCCATGTGTTCCTTTGAAGTCAACGGAAGAATGGTGAGCTGTGCCAGACTGAGGTGGACCACCAAGGTAAGATGAACACCAAATCTACTGATGAAAGAGATGGTCCCATTTCCCCCCATTCACCCCTTCTGACCTTGAACTTGAACTTAGGAGTCAGAATGTGAGGGACTCAGCCATGGATCTCCCTTAATTAGCCATATCACCTTGGAAAACTCGATCTCAGCCTCTGGACTTCTTCCTCTGCTCATGGCTGCATTGGATTATATCAGTGGTTTTAAATGTTTTTGGGTCATGGACCCCTTTAAGAGCTATGGACCACTGTATTATGGACCACAGTTTCCTAGGGCTGCTGTAACAAAGTACCACATACTGATGGCTTGGAACAACAGAAATTTCTTGTTTCACAGTTCTGGAAGATAGAAGTCCAAAGTCAAGGTGTCAACAGGACCATGTACCCTCTGAAACCTGTAGGGGAAGGATTCTTCCTTATTTCTTCTAGCTTCTGGTAGCCCCAGACATTCTTTGGTTTAGCAGCATAACACAATCTTCACATGGTGTTCTCCCTAAGTCTCACATTGTCTTTCCTCTGTATGTGTCCGTCTTTGTGTCCAAATTAACCCCTTTCTATAAAGACACCAGTTGTATTACATTAGGGCCCAACCTGATGACCACACTTTAACTTGATTACCTCTGTCAAGAGCTGATTTCCAAATAAAGCCACATATTGTGATACTAGGGGTTAGGACTTCAGTATATCTTTTTTGAGAAACACAATTCAGCCCATAACAACCATCGTCCTAAAAACAGTCCATTTTGCATTCAATCTTGGGGAGTTTAGACCCCTTGAAGCAGGGGGTGAAGCTCACCCCCTGCCATTTATTAACTTTTATTAACTGTGTGTCTTTAAGCAAACCATAACTCTTTTGAGCCCTGAATCCTTAACTCTAAAATGAGAAAAACCCTACCTATCAGAGTTGCAGTGGAGATTCAAAGAAATTACGTATAAGACAGTAAATGTAAGTTGTGAAGGTATAGACAATTGTAAAAGAACTATTTACAGTGGCTGAACTGAGGCCCAAAGCTACTGCAGTCTCCAAACTTTTTTGATTACACACTTTATCAGAAAGAAACTTTTTTTTTTAAAGATGGACAACTGAACTAACATCTGTTGTCAATCTTTTTCCCTCCTGCTCCCCAAAGCCCCCGAGTACACAGTTGAATATTCTAGTTGTAGGTCCTTCTAGTTCTACTATGTGGGATGCCACCTCAGCATGGCTTGATGAGAGGCGCTAGGTCTTGCCCAGGATCTGAATCAGCAAAACCCTGGGCCACCAAAGCAGAGCACATGAACTTAACCACTTGGCCACGGGGCCGGCCCCTCAGTAAGAAATTTTTGAGAGCACCCTCCAATAATGATTTCCTTTCTTATGAATTGTGTACAAATGTTACTAAATTAAAAAAGGAATGAGTAAGATGAAATAAATAATATGTTTTTTAACAGTACCCAAAACATTCTGCAGTTAGACAGTAGAGATTTGATGGTGTCATAGTAATAACTTCCTGCACAGTATATACTAAGGAAGAGGCTCATCATTAACAGAAGTGGATATAAATTCATAGTTCAGATGGTCTTCATGGTAGTTTTGAATTTTTTTAAATGATTTCTTGGCAGATCTGTTTAGTTTGCCATTGTTTTTAACCTCACGTGCCTGAAGAACAGCTTGTCCTAGGTGGAGAAGTGTCATCATCTCAGCCATTTTTTCTGTCACTTGCTTGTGCTTGGATTAGTAGAATTAGATTCAATCTGAAGTTTCTTTGCAAAAATCTTTTAAAGCCACTTGTCTATTTGTGAAGCTCTATTTAGTTGAAACTTGATGGCATTTGTCATATAACCACTAAACAAGGCACCCTTTAACTTTCATCAGAGCTAGGTACGGACTGCAGCTTAAGGGAAGCCATGAGGAGCCACTCCCATCAAGACTCATAAGTAACGCAGCATGCATGCAGGAGCTTCCAAACGAAGGCACAGGTGGCACAGAAAGTTGGGGGGCAAGGAGCAGACCAGAACTCCAGAAAGCAAAGCCAGGGTTCACACCAAGAATGAGAGGCCAAAATAAGCAGAAGCTGAGGGTTCAGATACAGAGGAAGCAGTAAGGCCACAGGGTCCAGAAGGAGAGCCCCTACACAGTGCTCCTCACCATTCCCTGAGTTGGCCACAAGCTTTGTGTGGAGCTAAAGAATAATACCTGAATAAGGCCTGGTAGAAGTCAACCCCTCTATCCCATCGCCAGGACAAAGAATGATGCTTAAATGCCCATTTACGCTCTGTGCAGGTATGAATGCCCTTCAGGACATAGAAAGCAGTGGTGCTGCTCCTTGGGTCATACTCCAGCGTACTTGGCCCTGCCCAGATGGACATCTAGGTCTTCTGGGAAATCTCCACCCACTTCACAGCACCTGTCCCAAATGGACCACCACAGCTACTTCTCAATATCCCAAGTTCTACTTCTACCACACAGTCCCCTTTGTTCTGAGATGGAAAGACTGAAGGTTAAGAGCCATCTCCTTTCATTCTGTACTCCATTCCAGAAGTCCTGAGTCTGGGGGAAACTCAGAGAAGAAATGCAGAGCTCTCTTCTCCATGCTGAACACTGTGGAAGGGAGGGGCTCCTTCCTGCCAAGCAGGTCTGGATGGGGAAGGAAGTTCTGGGCTCAGAAGTCTGGAGCAAGGGAGAGGAGGAACTCTCCTGTACCCACTTCCTATCTACAGGCAGACTGAATCCTGCTAGGCTCATGTAAGAGTGTCTTGATTTCTACAGAAATACCAGTTGGGGGTTGATGGAGTGGAAGACTGACCAATCTAACCCTCCTCTACCCCCAGGACTCTCCTAGGCAGAGCACCTCCCTCCTACCCCCAACTCCCCCATCCCTAATCATGCCTTTGGCAGCCATCCAGGAGCAACAGGCTCAAAACTAGATAAAATCACTGTATTAGTTTCCTAGGGCTCCCATAACAAAGTACCACAAACTAGGTGGCTTAAAACAACAGAAATCCATTCTCTCACAGTTCTAGAGCCAGAAGTCCAAAATCAAAGTATCAGCAGGGCTATGCTCCCTCTGAAGTCTCTCAGGGAAGCTCCTTTCTTGCCTCCTCCAGCTTCTGGTGGCCCAGGCATTCCTTGACTTATGGCAGTATGGCTGTCTTCCTGTGTATCTCTACCTTCACATGTCTTTCTGTGTGTGTCTATGTCCAAATCTCCCTCTTCTTATAGGGACACCAGTCATTGGATTAAAGGCCCACTCTGCTCCCGTATGACCTCCTCTTAACCTAGCTAATTACATCTGCAATGACCCTATTTCCAAATAAGGTCACATTGTGAGGTATTGGGGGGTTAGGACTTCAACAAATCTTTTTGTGGGGAATATACCACAATTCAACCCTAAACAGTCACCACTGACTGTTCTGCTGGAATCCTTCTTTCTGCTTTTACATTCTTTACAATGTGCAACACAGTCCCATTAGTATCATCTCTCATTTCTCAATTCTCCACCACAGGAAGGAGATAGGGAAGGCAGAAACCAGAATTTCCAGGGGTGACTCTAGAGTTTGGAAATATAAATAAACAAGCAAACAACAGCGTGATAGTTGTTTCAGGGCAGGGTTTTTCTCAACCCTCGTTGCACTTTAGAATCATCTCAGGGAATTTTAAAATACAAAACAATATGCATATTATTTTGTTGTTAGTGCCATGGAGTCTATTCTGACTCCTAGCGAAACTGTGTCCAGCAGAGCAGGACCCTACCTGGTCTTTTTGCTCCATCCTCTCACCTTCAGGGCTATAAAAGAAAATGCTCTGCTGCCATTCACAGGGTTTTCATGGTAAATTTTTTCAGAAGTGGGTGGCCAGGTCCTTCTTCCTAGTCTGTCTTAGTCTGAAAGCTCCGCCGAAACCTGTCCACCATGGGTGACCCTGCTGGTATTTGAAATACCAGTGACATAGCTTTCAGCATCACAGCAACGCGAAGTTGCCACAGTATGATAACGGACAGATGGGTGGTGTGGTTCCCTGACCAGGAAAGGAACCCAGGCCACCAAGATGAGAGTGCCAAATCTTAATCACTAGACCACCAGGGCTGGCTATGCATATTACAATATATACATATAGTATAATATATAATATGTAATATATATATGTAAATATATATATGTAAAATTAATTATATATTTATATAAATGCTGAGCTTGACTCCAGACCAAGTACATTGGAATCTCTGGGGGTGGTGCCCAGGCACTGGTACTTTTTAAAGCCCCCAGAAGATTCTAACTTGTAATTAGGACTAAGGATCCTTGTGCTGGGTGAGACTCACTGCTGTAGAGAATGGCCCCAGTCCTGCAGTTGGTGACTACTCACATTCCTCTCTATTAGCATCCACAGAATGTAGGGAGGATGCTGAAGAAAACAGTTTACACACACCCTGTTATCTGAGTGCAAAACATTCTGCTTAAGGGTGGTGTTATTTTTGCCCCTATGAGAGGTGAAATGATAGACTGGTGACAGAGCAGGAGCAAAACCAGTACCCAGGTTTCTGACTCCAAGTTTGAAATGGCAGCTTCAGGGCTTTTAGAATTCTGCCAGGGTAAGACTCTCTCTCTTGCAGCAGTTTGAGTGTGGTGTGCAGAATGAAGCCATCATTCCAAAGATGTTTTGGCTAGGACATAGCCGATGTCGGGGCAGGGATGGTATTTGTTCTGACTATCAAACCTCATGTTAACCACACAAGATTGACTTACCGTTTGATCACTATTGGGCTTATAGCCACAATTAAATTCATGTTTCCCCTGTAGGTTATTGAGCCATGGTTTTCTCAGCCTGTACCGCTCACCAGGGTTCTGACCCTATTTGCTTGTTAGAGACGAAATTGTTCCTGGCGACTGAGGTCTTTTGGGATTCTAAGTCCGTCATCCAGCATACCAGCTACCCCTTCCACAAACGTGATCAACAGGCTACCAATATCTTCCAACTCATTATACATTTTAAAACATTCAGCAGGCAGGATGGTCAGCAGAGCCCTGCCCAAAGCCTCTAGGACTTCCCCCACCATGTTGACACTGACACCATTATCCAGCACTCCTTAATACAATCCTTCCTGGGTTATGATCCATCACTACCACCATTCTCCAGTCTATGTTTCTCCATCTTGGCCACAAAGATACTACAATAGATTTTACCTAAGGGCAAAATTCCAAATATATTATGTCTAAGACAGTCCCCATTTGTACCAGTCTTAAAATAATACTAAAGAAGGACATTAGTCTGATGTGGCTTATTTTTAGTGAACCCATGCTAATTCCTAGTGATCACAGCTTTTTCTTCTAAGGATTCATAAACTATTCAAGGAAAAAAAGAAAGAATCTTAGTAATTAGCCCAGGATGAAAGTCAAGCTCACCAGATGGTAGTTTGAAGATTCTACCTTCTTCCCTTTTTTGAAAAACTGAAGCACATTCTCCCTTTTTCACTTCTCTAAGACCATTCTTATTCTCCAGAATTCTTCCAAGATCACTACAGTAGGTTAGCAGTACTGTATATTCTCTCAGTACCTAGGGTATCACCCCTCTCAGTTAAGAACCTCGAACTCACCTGGAACAACTAAGTGCTCTCCTTACAATCCCCTAGCCTGGCTTGGGTTTCTATCTCCCTTTGCCAATGTTTTTAGCCTTTCTAGGCTGGGCTGGAAAAAAAATCATTCTCTTTGGTAGAGGAAATGGGAGCAAAATGAGAGGCAATCTTGAGTCCGTGCCCTCTATCTAGAACTTCTACTACTGTCCCTTTACCTGGGGATAAGAAATTTCCAGAACCCAGGGGAAAGTTGTACCTACCAAGGGGACTGAAGGAACCCTGTAGAGGAAGGCAGCTGAGTCCCCATCACACAACTCATCCACCAAGCACAAAGCTGCCATAAAAATGGGACTGATAGGAAAGGAAAAGCACTGTGGCCTGAGTTCTCTTCAGAGAATGACAGTATCACTACACACTGGAGACATTAGGGAAGTGGGAACCAAGGCCAACTCTGCTTCCCAGTGGGCGGTTCCTGCCATCACATTCACGGGTGTGCATGGCGGCAGGGAGAGGGGCTACATCTCTTAGGAGTGTGTCTATAAACAAAGGAGTTATGACAATGGATATTCATGGCAGAGTCCATCAGATAGGCACAGTGGAAGAGTAAGGATTTATTAAGAAATCAGTCTTCATTCCCTCTCAATTCCCCATACAATCATCAATCAATCAATTAGCTAAACTTTCAAATGATCGATCTCATGGGTGGCCCTTTTGAATGGAAGGTTTCAATTCTTGAGCTGTAAGGGAAAGCAAATTCCTTACAGTATAAATATACCCCTTGAGATTTTTTCTTTGGTAACACCCAGCAAAAATCGAATGTTACTATGTACTGCTCTGAGCACTTTATATTAACTGCTCACAACAACTGGCTGATATTTGTCATATCTCCATTTTACAGAGGAGGAAACTGAGGTGTAGAAACATTAAGTAACTTAGTCAAGTTCATACAGCTTGAAGGTGGTGAAGCTGGTATTTGAACCCACGCAGACTGACTGCAGAACACTGTGGTAAATTGACTGAAACAATGGCCCAATTTTCTATCCCTTCCTGTATCTATGCTTAGAACCTATCACCAATGTGAGAACCACTCTGGTTAGCCTGCTGGAAGATGAGAAATCACATGGAACAGAGCCAAGTCATCCTAGCCAAGGCCATCCTAGACCAGACACCCCCCAGCCAAATCCTCAGCTGACCACAGATGCACGAGTAAGCCCAGTCAAGATCCACGAACCATCCCAAGAACCCACAGACTCACAAGAAATAATAAATGGTTGTTGTTTTAAGCAACTAAGTTTGGGGTGGTTGTTACATACCAGTAGATAACTAATACAAACATATCACTGCTTGACCATGACACTATATTTTCTTTCTGATGACACTGGCTTCATCTGACTCTAGGATTCTCCAGAAATGACAGTTTCAGCTGTGAAGAGCCTTACTCCAGACTACCACCTTCCCTCTCTTCATCTTTACGTTGCCCCTGCCCTACCACTAAGCTAACCCATGAAGGCAGTTTATAACTATTCCTCACCTTTATTCCCTAGTTTTTTCTGGAGTCAAGATGAAACTAGGGTGCCTCAAACCCTTTGGTACTATTTTGAGTCTGTTTCCTTTCCTAATGTCTCTGCCCATCTCGCCATCATTTAGGAGTTAAGTTGGAATTAGCCAAAATGAGTAGTGCCAAAATAATGAAATCAGGGTAATAAGGGAGAAAGCATGGATGGTGCTGTAAGTCAACACCTCTCATTCTCTGGCCTCTCCCTTTTCTCAGGGTGGGCTTCTCACTCAACAACGATGGCAACTAGCAGTCCCTGAAGGCACACTCCTGCTTTGCCACCTGATCCCTATAGGAAACCTTGCAAAGCCGAACTCTCCCTGACTGCCAGGATTCAGGGGGGCAGCAAGCTGCACCTCCATAGGAACTAACAGCCCAGCTGCTCAACTCAAATTAAAAAAGAGTTTGGAAACATGTTCCACAGAGTAGAAGCCTTCTGGGACCTTTCTACCAGCTGCC
The DNA here is from genome assembly GCF_041296265.1 of Equus caballus. Lineage (NCBI taxonomy): Eukaryota > Metazoa > Chordata > Mammalia > Perissodactyla > Equidae > Equus > Equus caballus. The sequence goes on along the minus strand of NC_091701.1, from coordinate 50,441,541 downwards.
TCCAGCTACCGTGTTCCCAAGGAAATAAAGAGGATACCCCAAGTGGAGGGGGGCACCCCCAGGACATCCTGAGGGATAAAAACCACAATGTACTAAAATGGGACTAGAAATCTCCCAAAGAAAGAAAAAGACTCATAAAAGACTAACGTTTTTCTATTGATGTATTTAAAACTTTTTTTTTTGCTGTTAGGCAATCAATAAATGCTAAATGGTGCTAATTCTTCTAGCTCTTCTTGTTTTATGATCAAAGCCAGGATTGTGAGGGTTCGTTGCTCAAAAGGCCAATAGCTAAGCGACCCGGCTGGTGAAGAGAAACCAAAATTCCCTGGGGCAAATCCAGCCTTACTGTGCCATTAAACACCCACCCCCCTCGCTCATTACACTTCAACAATAATAGTTTAGTTTTAATTTCTTTTCCTTATATTTCACAGCCCTAAGGGAAAATGTCTTGTGACAATTCTGTAATAGTAAGACAATTAGCGGTGACTCAGGACTCCCTGCTGCCTCTGCATCCTCTTGCAGCTGAGGAGCAGGCTTCCCGTGTAGGAGATTGATTTGGTTTGTGAATTAGAAAAGCCAGAATAAAAGGAATCTTTACCTTCAAAAAACGAAATTCAGATGAAATTAGATGAAAGTGCAACCCAATGATTCTGTTTCAGAACAAGAGTCAACTGTAGATATTGAGTCCCTGAGGAAACCTTTCAAAAAGATTCACAAATGTTTCAAGTGGCAACTTACCCTTTCTAAGCCCCACCAACCACACCACCCAGGTAGCCCAAAAGTATCCTTTTTAATTTCTCCTCTTTGCTCCTCCTTTTCGCTATCCAACTTCTGCCTGTTTCACCTTTGCCAATGAATGGAGGAGGAGACAGTAAAACTATGCTCTCCTTGAGAGAAAAAAACTGTTCTATTCATCTTGCAACTCAAGCACTCAAGAGGAGCTTGACTTAGAGTGACCAAAGTTAGAGGTGTCCTAGGTCAGAGGGCATGGGCATTCCCAAATCCCAGCAGATTGTGTTCCAAAGCACTTTTGTAAATAGGTGGTTTAGAGCTTGGAAAGCATTTTTTCCATAAGCATAAAGTTCTAGAGACAGGCTAAGTCCTCCGACTCAACCATAAAACTCTAGTTGGCCACAAGAGCCTAATAATGCACCCAAAGTGAGAACTTCAGCTGTTACATCACCTCCTCCTAAATAACTTTTTAAAATACTTTCCATGAGAAAATGCATTCCAACTCAGGATGCTAGAAACAGATTTCCATTCACCCCAGAATCAAAGCAAACATTTCCTACTGAAAAAATAAGAGTATGGCAAAGGAGGAGGAGATGCTAACTATACCAGAAATAGACCTGATGTGGCAGGGCCAGGTTTTGCAAGGAGGGTGGGACGGAAAGAAACTTCTAGGTACCAATAATGATAACCTGAAATGTCTCTCTGCTTTTACATAACATATATTCTGCAATTCTTCAGTTCAAACACTTGCCATAAGTGTTCTAAATTAGGAACTGAAAGGCAGTTGTCTGAAGGGGAGTCTGGAGAAGGGAGGGATTTCTGGTTTGGGGATCACAAATCAGTGAGCCAAGGAGGGCCTGTGTTCACTCATAATCACAGAATTTCTGTTCTTCAGTTCCTTGACTGACATAGTCATTGACGCTAATAAAATTCTAAGTCAGGTTTACAATGTCAGTTTAAAACCAGTAGCAGAGAGAAAGATGCTGGACTGTAAGCTTCTTAAAGATCGAGATGTCTTATTCATGTCTATTTACTCCAGTTCCCTGGTGCTCAATTCAGATTTTATCGATAAATAAATATAATTTAAGAAAAAGCTATAATTTTTCAATGTAGTTGCAATTTGTGTGGGCTTTGGAATCAAACTTCTCAGATTCAAATCATTTTTCCTCCATAGGTACATGACCAGAGGCTTTCTCCCAGGGCAATCAGTTTTCTCCTCTAGAAAAAAGGGTGGTGATAGCTCTTACCTCGCAGGGTCATTATGGGGATTGAACGCATTTATATTTATGAAACACGTACCACTGTGCCTGCTACATAGTTAGTACTCCATAAATCTAAGCTATTATTATTTCTCCATCATCATTTAGCTAGTTGTCCTATATTTTGCCCCCAAATTAATTTCTCAGGGAATTTGGTAACATGAAAGTTGGTTAGTACAGTGGTTTGAATTGTAGCCTCCAAAAGATATGTCTACTTGGAACTTGAGAATGTGACCTCATCTGGAATAAAGGTCTTTTGTAGGTGTAATTAAGACAAGGATCTCGAGATAAGATCATCCTAGATGGGATGGGCCCTAAATCCAATGACAAGTATCTTTATTGGACAAGACAGAAAAGAAGAAGACACAGAGATACAGGTAGGAAAGCCACATGAAAATGGAAGCAGAGATTTGAGTTATGCTGCCACAAATCAAGGAACACCAGAAGCTACTAGAACCTGGAAAGGGCAAGGAAGTATTCTCCTCTAGTGCCTTCAGAGGGAGCATGGCTCTGCCGACACCTTGATTTTGGACTTCTGGCTCTAGAACTGTGAGAGAATATATTTCTGTTGTTTTAAGCCACCAAGTTCATGGTAATTTGTTGTGGCAGCCCTAGGAAACTAATACAGTTGGGTACAGTGCGGAACAACCTAAATTTGGTGAGGAAAACAAGCCCAAATGTGAAATGGTAATTATTACAAGTTCTCCTTTTCTTGAATTGGGTACTGCAGGGAAACTTCGCTTTAGGAAGGGAAAATCACTGGCTTTAGTGGCTGGAATGTTCAGGTCATTCTATCCCATCTACTTCCAGCCAAGGATATTTCTGCTGGGAATCCTGAAAACAGTCTTCATTTTTCCTTAGGAATGAAGTGGAAGTACTCAGTGCACAGTAAGACACTGGACAGAGTCAGCTACTACCTGGCCTCAAATAAATGGGCAGAAGACACGGCTCCCAGTCCTTGTCCAATAAACACACCCACACTGGTCCCCACTGCCTTCCTGACCCTTGTCTATGGAGGTCAAAGAGGTCATTAGCCAAAAACTCCAAGCTAAGGAAAGATATCTGATTGCCAAAAGACCAATATAATTATATATTTTTCCAAATTCTATAGGTTCTTGCAATTACATCTATGAAACAGATCTCCTTTTAAGTGAAAAATATATCCAGGTCATCTGCAAGATCCTTCTAACTCTTTGGAATTTTAAAGGAGTCCTCAGAAGAGAATTATGAGAGAGATGTTGTTGAACCCACTGATGCCCAAAGAAACGATTTTCATTTTTTCCTCTCTTCCAACTCCTAAAGAAAAATAGCAGACAAAACAGCCACTGTCAGAGAGGGGTGACTTTTTCAGAGTGCAGGTGTTAGACAAGATGACACATGCTGACAGGTTCAGCAAATAGTGGATGTTCTGCCAATCAGCAGATAATTTCTGTGTTTGCAATAAGGGAAAGATTGCAAGTCATGCAGTATTTCAAAGACAGGTCACAATTACTCCATGTGTCATCTTCTAATATGAAGGTCAAAAGAAAGGAGAAGGTGAGTAGAGGCAGAGGGGAAGAGCAAGGAGACCCACGTGCAGGCAAATCAACCACATCCAGGCAGGTCTCGCTTCATATTTTCTGACAGTGCCCAGGGAACCTGTATAATTACCTGCCTTTTTGACATCTGAGGCGCTCACCTCACATGGAACCAGCACTTCATTAATTCGTAAGTTCTCTGTAATTCGTGAAAGTCACTTCTTCCCTCACTCGGTAAAGGTTTTCTTTTCTTCCCTTACTTAGTAATTTACTCAATTTATTTCTAGTAAGGAAAGGGTTGTATGGAAGAGGCAAATGAGGAAGGCTAGATGAAGAAGCCACACACAGTAGTCTGGGTCCCAGAGTACTCTTAAAATGGACTCCATTACTTAATTGAAGAGAATTCCAGAACACTGAAAACACTCATAACCAAATAGGAGAAATGGAGAAAACAAATGCTGAGAGAGATCTCCATGAAACACACAGGTAAATAATTTGAGTGCCTATTTACAATATGTAAATGCTTAATTTTTCCATTCTTCATCAAAGAGCTTTTCTGAGGAATGGTTATATTTTTAGCACTTAAAATTAAGATAATACACACATACATGCTTAATCAATCCACAATCCTTCATAAGAGAACTGCATGGTTCTAAATGATAGGGTAATTTTTAAGTAAATAACTTGGTGAGTCTAAAAAGCTATGCAGTATATGCAAATATGCTATGATTTTTTTTAAAAAAACCTCCATCCTTCCTGCCCAGGAATGTCAAGTCAGCCGTTAAGGTTGTGACAGTGGCAAGTGTTGAACACACATAATCGCACTGAGGATCTGCTGACCAATTACTGTTGACATTCCCTAGTTCGATCTGATTCATCACTTGCACAGAAACCAAGAGATGGTAAAAGGGCAGGAGGTTACACTAGAATGAGAAAAAGAAAGCTTCAACCTACATTGGGATAAGGATCCTTGTCACTGCTAAGATCCTTTTCTAGCAATTGTCCCATTCCTGGGGTTCTTTCCCAAGGCAGGCACTGAGGGACTTGGTTATTTGTGTTTCAGATCTGGAAGCTTCTCCCAAGAAGGAAGAAGTAAGGAGAGTGAGAGCATAGAGACTATTAGAGATCAGAGGCTTGGCTGGACATAGAAGCAAGCTAAGAGGAATCATTGGAGATGGTCTATTTAAACACATACACACACACACCCCCCTTCTAAACTGCCTCCCATTTGTCACCCTATGAAATTTTTGAACAGTTGGTTCATACACAAACACATACTGAAGAAAGGAAAAAAATACCCAAGTAGATGACCTATTAAAAGTACATATATCTTGCTAAGCAGAAATCACACCTTGAATCTGATATTTGGGAAATTATGTAGCCACAGTAAACAAATGGTGAAGAGTAAACCATCTGTAAAAAATCAAAGCACACACATAAATCATCCCAGACACCACTTCTCATTTCCTGACATATTACTGTATACAATACTGTTTTGGGGTCCTGCGTTCTTTCATCATTTTGAAGGTTCACCAGACTATTAATTTAAAAAGCCAGGAGCTTTGTCTGTTCTTCTAATCACCATGACCTGTTTTTGTACTTCAGAAAAGGCAAACCGACCAACCCTGACTTGGGTGGGAATCATTTTTGGAATAGTGGTGGGTGGCTGTTCACATCTGGATTAGGTATAAAACGATAACATTATGATGATGAACGCCACAGAGCCTCATCTGCATATAAATAGACCTAATCAGAAATGCAAATTGCAATCAGGAGAAATTTTTAAAGGCTGTGACGGCTGTGTGATTGTGCAGATAAGGAAAGGTTAACACTTGTATTGTTAAAGCGGTTAAAAGGCTCCCAGCCGGCCCAGAGCCTGCCTTTGAAAGAGAAATGTGAAAGGTACGAATCTCAACTTGCAGCCTCGCCTGGACAGAGCTCCCTGGTCTCTTCGTTTTCAGTAACTAGAGCCTTGAGCTGGCCAAACATGAGCCCGATTCTGATGAAAGATAAACAACCAAAGCTCTTGTACAAACCCCTAATGAATACATACAATAGAAAATACACTGGCATTTAAATATCCTGCAAACAGACCTCTTTCAGCACAGTTTCCCATTGAGACGGAAATTAAGGATGGAGAGAAACTCATATGACTGATGTTACATTTTTCTGATATTTTTGAGCGCTGGTCTGAGTGGATACAAAAATATGTTGCACATTTTTGTTTATTCCCAAATTTTCCTGAATACTCGAGAAAGATTCAAACTGGAAAAAATGACCAGATATGATCATATAATTAAAAAGAAAACACCAGTAGTTAGGCACATTATTTAATACAAAATTGCATAAAAGCTTTCTTGTACGAAGCACAAAAAATGAACATCTCAGAAAAATCGGAGTACTCAAAATATGCAATTGTTACAATACAGTCCTATTATTCCTTGAGATATGTTATCATTCAAAAACAGCCTCTTTCCCCTCTCCTCGTTTTTTTTTTTCCCGAAAAGAAATACAGTTTACAATAGGGCTTTCTCAGGTTTAAAGAGAAATTGTTTACGAACTATTTATTATCCCTCTAAGGAGCCTCTTTCACAAAGAACTAATGAGCCAAGAGCGCCATCTTGTGTCCTACCTTGGAATCTTAAAGAGTGTTTTCACCGGATGCATGTCAAAGAGGGGAGGGTCTCCATCCCCCAGTTCAATAGCTGTGATCCCCAAGGACCAGACGTCACAGCGAGCGTCATAGGAAGAGTCATATTGCTGCTCACAAGCAATGACCTATCAGACAAAAGCAGGACACAACACATCAACCTCACTGCCACCTCAGACGTCCTAAAAGGCTCTTGCCGATCTTAGCCCCCTTCTCAGTTCCTTGGCTACACAGATATTGAATTCCAGTAATAATAAGATGGGTGATCCCTAGGCCTTATTTGTGTGTGACTGATTTATCATCTGATATATTCATTAACTTTTAAAAATGTGTCAGTTCAGTTCAATAAATATGCACTGAACTCTCTAGGTACCAAGAACAGTGTAAAGGTAGGCACAAGGGTGAATACCTCACCATACAGCCCTGAAAACCCTTAAGGAAAGGCTTTCTCTGCATCCTTCGCCACATTACCAGCTGCTGAACTCAACAGTGAGGAACAGTTGTTCTCGAAGATGCTTGTCTGCTGCACAAAATCCCCATGAGTGTGGTCAATTGAGCAGAAAGATGTTGGAAGACTGATGTGGTTAAGAAAAAATAGGAACCACTCCCTCCGATTCCCTTTTTCTAAGAACATCTGCCCCCTCCTCAAACCCCAACAACTGGTTTGTATTTCAGCTGCCACTGCTGCCTCAGTTACTGGCCTAACCGGGTACAAGAGCAACAGAACCAGAAAATGCCCCTGGGCTTGTCACTGGTTTGGGGAGCATGGAACCTTGTAGGGAAATCTGTTTCTATCAACTTTTTGAGCCAGAAAGGAAAAGCCCCTTCACTCAGGCTCTGATGGCTATCAAAATAGGGTTGGGAGAACGCAGGGGTAGGCCATGGGATGTGGAGGGACCAGGCGTCCCTATTTGACCTGAAATCTGCCTCCTTGACCAAGGATGACGTATGGCTATGGGTAGGTGGGAAACTTTGAGAGTTTGATGATATATTGGGTCAAATAGCCTACAAGGTAGACAAGCAAAATCACTGGTGAGCAAAGAGGGCCAGAGTGACAGGGCCACCCACCCTCTTAGGCCATCAGAAGGCCTTCGGCTTTGACTCCAAGTGAGATGGGCCAACTGGCCGTGGGGAGCAGAGGAGTGACAGATCTGGCTTACATGTTAGAAGAATCATGATGACTTCTATGCTGAGGACACATTAACATGGGACATGAGAAGAAGAAGCAAAATCAGTCAAAAATGCTACTGCAGGAGTGCAAACTAGAGACAGTGAGAAACAGTCATGTTCTGGGTATCATTTTGAAGGCAGAGCCAACTGGATTTGCTGACTGGGGTTTACAAGAAAGGGGAGTTGAGGACAAGTCCAGAGTTTTTAACCTGAGCAATTCCAGAATGGAATTGGTATTTAATGAGATAGGGAAAGATACCAGGAGAAGCAGGTTTGGGTTGAAAAGCAAGAGCTCCATTTGGGACATACTAAATCTGAGATGCCTGTGAGACTTTCAAATGGAGAAGTTGATTTTAGCTGGGTAAGACTTCTGACCCAGAGAATTGTAAGATAATAAACGTGTGTTATTAAGTTACTAAATGTGTGGTATTGTTATGGCAGTGACAGAAAACTAGTGCACCTGCTTTCTGCCAGACCAGTTAATTGAACTTGCAAGACCTGGCAAGTGTGCTTGCTATCCTACCTGAGACCTGATGCTCTTGCTCCCCTAACTGCCCTCCACCCTTCTCTTCTGGCTTCTGAACTGAAGAATGTTTTTCCATATACCTGCATCCTTGGTCTGATCCCAGCCTCATCCTCTAAATAGATTATCCTGCAATAAAATATCCTGTCATACTTTCAACACGTTAGGTTCAAATGTGCATTCAAACTAAAGTTCAAATAATTCCAATTTCAGAAGCAGAGGCCATTTCATTGCCCCCAAAGGCCTCACTTTCCACACCCCAATCAGGCGAGAAACTACACTATTTTTAAAGATCTCCAGAAAAGGCTATTTGACACCTTTCCTTTCAGAAATGACATTTTCAAATGTGTGGGACAAACAATTTTAGAGCTATCAATCAGCAAATAGTTCACCACTCCTATACGGTCCCGTGAGGAAAAAACAAATAAGACTACCTTTCTCCAACAGGAGCTAGGGCCAACTGAAATTTAAAGTGAACCCATAATAATTAAATGACAAAGCATATCAACTGTAAACGTCCTAAGACAATGCCCTATAGGGTATCCAATAAAGGATATGGGCTCCAAATGCTTAGGATATTAGAGGTAGATCACTTCTGGCTAAGTGAGACCACAGAAAGTGTCTAGTACCCACAGACCACAACTTCCGGGATAAAATTCAAATCAACTCCTAGCCATCTTGGATGGGACACAGAAGGCAATTCCAAGAACACATCCAAATGCGGGAATGGAGAAATCCTAACATTTCTCAAGTACCGTCATAAAATATTCAAAACATTTATCTGCTTTCAACTTCTCTTCACAGATAGGCACTATCTTCAGCTCAGTCAGATTAACAGAAAAGCATCCCTTGGTCAAATTCTTCCCTTCCCAAAATTCAGCTTATAAGGTGACCAAAAAACTCTAAGCCCAGCCTTCCAAAGAAGTTTACAGAAAATTTCACTAGTAAAATAATTCACAAATAATTATTGAGTACCCATGAGCCAGGCATGGTACTAGGCCCTAGGCAGAGAAACCCAAATGCACACTCAATTTAATACTCGTAATCATTCTGTGAGGTAGATACTATTATCACCTTTTGTAGGTGTGGAAAGTGAGGCATAGCACAGTTAATAGCTTACACAGAGTCCACAGCTAGTCATTGTTAGGTCCCGCATTTGAACACAGGCAGAGGAAAGACAAGTAAACAAATCATTACAAGATGGTAAGTGCTCTATATAATAAAGGTTATGTTCAAGGAATGGTTGAATTATCAACTTCTACACTCATATTCTGACTAAACTAACCAGATTTTTTGAGATTTTTGTCACCTTTAACTCCATCTTCTCAGAGGGATTCTCTCTTTCAGTATTGGTCCTTATCAGGAGTAAACCACCCTTTACATGGGCTACATGTGTGATGGGATTTAAAGAAGCACTCTAAGGGGATGCAACTCAACTGAAGATCAGCACATCCTGGAATTCCCTATCAATCCAACACCAAAGTCTGCAACTATTTCTCTAGGAGAAAAAGTAATCTCATTCTCCTTAGCTCAGTATTCTCCTTGTCTCTACGCAAAATAAAGCTGAGTTAAGGATGCTGAGATGGTCAATTGGTCTTTGGTTTCCTTGCCCCCAGGAGAGAGCGACCTCTCAAAGAGCTCTCTGAATCAGTTGTTAAGGATGCTCCACTAAGAAAAGGAGAGTGGCAATGGCAAATAAGTGCACTCTCCTGGGACTAGGTTTCCGAGGTTCTATAAGTCACATTAAAGGGGTGGAGTGAGGTGGGTTGAAATGGCATTGACACAGGCCCAGGACCCCAAACAGCTGGTCCTCTCACATTCCTCCCCCTCACCTCTAATGCCCAAAGGAGGAGACACGCCCAAGGCAAGTGTATAATCTCCTTTACCTTGAGCCTTTACTTTGATCATAGGAGTATAAATGACGATGGTGGCAGTGGAATGGGGAGGATAAAACAGGTGTGAGACAGGAAGACTTGCAGGACTTGGAGAGGGATTTAACATGGGAGGCTGGAGAAACGGACATACCAAGGAAGACTGACACTTTGATCCTGGGTGACTAGGAGAATGATGGTGCCATTTACAAAAACAGGGAAGTCAGGAGGAGAAGTCAGTTTCATAGGCAATATAACAAGTTCAACTGGGTCTGAGCTCTGCCCCTAAACAGGTATAGAAAAATCACTTGTCCTCTCAGGATCTCACCTTTTTTTTCCACGTGTAGATGCATTAAGAAAAGCAGAATTCCATTAAGATCAGAAGCAGAATATACTAAAGGGTAACAATAAAATACTGATGTGTTTTCAGTGACTACCTATTTTACATTTCAGAACTCTATAGATTTTAATCTTCCTACTGTTGCTTGCAACACAACTAGTCAAAATTTGTCAAAATTTCTGGTATTTAATACACAGTTATAAATACCAGAAGCAGATACTGGGTTATATACCATGGACTTTAACAAATTGGTATATTTATCTTAATCAGTGTTGTGAACAGAAAGCCTGCTAATGAATGTTGATATGAAGAGGATATGTGTTCTGGAATGTTTCATGAGATGTGTCTATAGATTGTTACAAAATGCTTAAAATGCCTGGCAAAGGCTAAGAGTGTGGCATTAAATGAATCAAAATAGAGACACAGTCCTAGCGCAATATTTGCTAGTGGCCTACTGGCTCCATGATAAAAATATTGTCTTGTCGAGTTTCAATGAGTTTCAGAGATGTATAAATCCCTACATACTTTTGCATAGTCAGCTTTAACGATCTTCAACTCTGTGGCATATCAGTGAGTGCTTATACTGTTTCTGAGTTTTATTGAATAGTTTTATCGACTTAGTGTTACGCTATCATTAATCTCATCATTTTCTCTATGTTTTAAAGGGGCCAGACCCTTGATGTTCTCATCAAAGTGACCCCTGAAGCAAACAGAAGTAACCTAGGGTGAGGATTATGTCTTATCTTTCTTCCTTCCTGGTCAGCATCAATTTGTGGCACTCATCAGAGAAGCTGTGTTGAAAAATTTCTGGATTGGAGTCAGAAAGTCTGAACTCCTTTATTTAGCAGCTGGGTACCTTTGAGCAAGTCCCTAGAAAACTTTGCGGTGTGGCCTCTTGAGTTATAGGGACCTCATTCTCTTGATCTGTAAAGGGTAAGGTGGGAATGAATAATCTCCACTATCCCTTCCAACTATAATATTCTACGACTTCCCAATTTCCAAATAAGTGATTTTGGGTTTGTATCTCAAACTGAGAGGTTAACCTCTCCAGGCAAATTAGCTAAAGCAAAATAGTAGATTATTCTGGGGTGTGAACCAAATGGTTGGAGCCTTGAGGGAATTTTATTGCCAGTGTTTTGTAGAAGGTCTTAAGGTCTATGAAAAGATGCTAGTTGCTGTGATAATGCCTCTGTTAAGGAAGATGAGCTTCAGTGACAGAGCAATTGTTTGGATGCTGGTTAATGGAGCATGACCAGGTTCCCACCTTGAAATGCAAACTTATGGCTTTTCTGCTACATTTAGACTATACTGCTGCTTATTTTAGGAAGAAGAAAAACACTGATGCTTGGGTTACTAGCAATAACTATGAGTGAAGCCTTACTGCCCAATGCCAATAGCTATTTTACCCAGAGGTGAGCTTGAGGCTCCCAAATGTCGGTCATTACCACCTTGGCTGCCAAAAACTTTTCTTTCTAGAGGGTACTGAGGAAAAGAAATAAATTTTCACTAACAGTTTAGCTCTACTGGTCTTTGGAGCAAAGGCTAGCAGTCAATCTTCTTTGATTACTAGAGCAATTCTCTTTAGCCTACCTCAGGCTAAGGAGTTCCAAGTTCCAGACTCCCTAAATCTGTCCCCGGTCACTCCTTCCTGGCCCCCAGAGGGAGTACCTCCTCCCCTCTCCTGAACAAGTTTATGGGGTAAAACTGCACCCACAACTTGAAAACACAATTGCTTTGACACATATCATCTCCTTGTGCATCCTTGGGCATGGTCAGCTGAGTTCTGTTGAGGATGGCTGACCCTTTCCTCAGTCACTAGTTGGGGAACGGTGGAGAAAAAAACAACTGTCAGTAGCTCTTGGATTGTGGAAAGACTTGCACATCTGACTGGTTCAAGAAAATCCCAGAGCCAGACATCTTCATTTTGATTTTGCCACTCCCTCACTGGATAACTTTAGCAAACTATTTAATCTCCCTGCACCTCCTCTTCCCACGCAAGCTGAGCAACCTCTTTCTCAGTGGCCTTTTCTAAAGTACTGCTTATGAAAATGCTGGTTATTCAGCTTGTTCTATGGCACCAAAATGTTAATGGTAAACATCATTGGATCATTGACGTATGGGTAATAACTATTTTACTTACTTCCTCATATCTTTTTGGATTTCCTAAAATGTCTACAGGGAGCACAAATTATTTCTATAACAAGAAAGAGCATATTGTGCCTGTTTTTTGTCTTGAAAATGTAAATAAGTATTGAAAAGTTTGCCTTAACTTTCAAGGATGTGTTTCCTTCCTCCAGTGTATTTGTTTACTGTGGGATTGTTCAATAAGTTGGCAGTTAAAGTTGGTGTCTTGGTTATAAATCTAGGTTCCCATGAGATTAATACAAGAAGAAGGTAAAAAATTCCCTTCCCAACTATATACCTTTCTATTGTAAGCACAAGGCTAGGGATAGTCTTTCACTTTCTCAGGCCACCACGATCCCATGAAATGCCCCAGGATTACAGTTTCATTTCAGCGTAGACCAAGAATAGGGCTTACTGAAAGCTCCCAAGACACGAGTGAGATCCACCCTCTCCCTCTTGCAGAAAGACACAGGTTATAAGAACCTGAGAGAACAGTGTCTTCCTTATCTCAATGTCTTCAATATCTGAAAAGAACATCTGTGTTAGACTGACATAAAGTGGATTAAAAACAGTCAACACATGAAGCTCCTGGATTCAGAAAACCCAGATTTCTCCAACAAAATATTTAACTTAAACCATTTATCAAATTATAGACCAAAGAACTGCTGGGCTAAAATCTCTTTCAATTATGTAATTTTAACCAATACTTTCAAGCTAATAATTTTATGGTAGCACTATCTACCATAAGGAAAAATATGCTTTGCCTATAAAAAATAATTTACCAAACTTAAAAAACAATAGATATTATTCAGACTATTTCATTTTTTCCACTAATATTTTTAAATGTCATTAAAAATGCAATTAAGTTTGCCTTACATGTTCTGATTTCTCACCTTACTACAACTGATCATGTGTTCCAAAATTATAAACAAAGGTCAAGATTAAAATTTCACTCAAGTACATAGGCAAAATACTGCTATCTCAAGAGCTAAATTCAGTTTAAAAAGAGGCAAGGCAAATAGACCTAAAGCTATTAATCCTTGGCGGAGCTTGAGCCCAAAAATGCAGTCAATAGACTCGCAAATAAAATGGGCTGAGAGGTAGGAAGGCAAATAGCATTCTTAATTCTGCTTATGCAATTCATGCAGCATAATTAATACATGTTATTGATCATAAAGATTTCTAAAATAGAACCTCTCTGGAATTGGAAATTGTAGTTATAAATATTCCAGTGGCAAATATTTTTCATCAGTTTTACACACAAACATCTTAAAGTGTTACAAGCCAAGATACTGAATAAATAAATGAAGTCTCTTCCTTTGGATGAAATATAACTTCAAGGGAAGATACATTTGAGATTTGAGTTTGCAAAGGGGACATGGATTAACAGAACTGGAATTGATGGTTTTGTTTTTGATGGGTTTTTTGGTTTTTTCATAGAATTCAACCTAAGGCTAGGATGAATCTATAGTTTGTACACTGAGAAACTGCCAGAAATAATTTAAATTATACTGTTCTTATGAAATTCAGAAAGGTCTCTAATTAAAATACAATGTTCTACAAGTTTTTTTTCTCAGCATTGTAACACTCACCTTAAGTCTTTAGAGAAATAAAACAAGGTTCAAATTACAAACACACAGAGCACACTTGTGCAACACCAACTTCCCACCATGGCTGTGGAGGGCAGAGGGGAACTGGTTGCAGGTTTGAGGCCAGCACTCAACACTGATTTTTGCCCTTAAATTCCCCAAAGCCCTGGGAACATGTCCTTTCTACTTAATTATACAGTAAGCCTCGTTTTCAGACTCAAGACCAACATGCACAGAACTTCTCTACAAAAGGTACATCAAGTGTGGCCAAATTTTCACATGGGTTCTTAGTACTCAAAAGGCTCTGAAGGGTAACATTTGCATGAAGACCCAGGATACTCCTACTGCCCTCCCCAGCTCTAGCAGCTTCCCCATACTAGAAATGGATGCTGGAAGGGATCTTAGGATTCATTAATTCAACCCCCTGATTTCACAGAGGAGGAAACTGAGGCCCCAGGGAGAGTTGACTTGTCCGAAGTCACACAACTGGTTCATGGCGAAACCCAGAGCAAATTCCATGGTTCCCTACTACCCTCCCGAGTGCATCATCTCCTGGGAATTCTTATAATATGGAGAATGCTAACCAAAGAGATTTCATACCCCATAAGCCATAGCCACAGGAACTTCCATACTATGTGCATATAAGCATGTCCTCCATGTAAGCAGAATGGATTTCCTGCCACCTCTGACTTCCCCTGTCCCCTCACTCTCTTTCTTTCTTCCCCTTTCCTTTGCCAGCTAGTGCTCCACTTCTACAAGAGCACAGTTAAGGAAAGAGTGAGTAGGGGTTCTCCAATTCAGTTCATTTTACAGCTTATTAGGTCAGGTATTACTATCCCAGCTGAGGAAACAATTCAGAAAGGTTAAGAAACTTGCCCAAAGTCACTCAGCTAGTAGGCAACAGAAGTGAAGCATTAGCCCACAATAAGAAACTAATGAGGAAAAAAAAGTTTTTCTCCTCCACAACGCATCTGAAAAACAGGAAGGAAGCAAACCAAACCGAGTATCTGAATGTTCCCACTTGGGCACACCGCCTCATCTGCAAGTAATCTCCGGATTCTGTCCTCTCCCAGGCTGATGTCACCAGGCAAACCAGGATGGCTTTGGGAATGTCACACATTCCTATCAGAGTGACTTCCCTTAACTTTCTAAAACTAAAGAAAGCGTGGAAAAAACCTGGGATATAATAGAGCAACACAAATACGAGTGCCTCAGCCCCACCCACTCCTGCGACCCTGAGGCTCTTCTGGGGTTCCATTCCTAATGCTGACTGCCTGCCTCCCTTTGCTTTCTTCTGACAGCTCAGTGACCATGAGGCAGGGAAATGAGTACAGGCTTTGGCCTAGGTGTGAATTCTCTTTCATGAGGCTGAGTCCCTGTGCCCTGGGCAAGGCAACAGAGGCACTGATGGGAGGGTAGCCACCAGGTAATTTGGGACTCATTGCTCAGGAAGAGCCAAGGCTGGCTCTGATGTTTTACTCCTTCAGCAAACACTTCTGCCCATATGGGAACAGCATTGGTTCTTCCTCTTTGGTGGACGAAGGAGAAACAGCAGCTGCCTTGACCTTTCTCACCTTTCCAGAAAGGGATGGGAGGACAGCCTGGGAAAGTTGCAAAAACTCACCGAGCCCACTACTCTGACACTTCTTGCTTAGCACTGAGTGGCGGGGATTTGAGGCCTCTGCTCTGGGCCTCATGTGCTTCTGCACATCTGGGACGTGAAACTCTCAGATGCAGCCCTATATATTTACGTCCACCAAGAGGAGGGTGATGATATGTCACCACCACCTCCAGGGCCAGCCCCCGACCTCCACAATGACATATGACATACGACTCAAGTTCCCTGCAGAGCTCCAGCTGAGAAATGAGCTATCTCTGGAGACCAGGTTAAAAGCTGGAGCTGGATCCAATCATTTCACCCCCGCCCTGGGCCCTTCACTCACTGGAGCCCCAAGGGCCTGGGTTGTGCTTCAGGGCCCTCAAAGGCAGAACTACTCTGGGAATGCAAACAGGGTCAGCCCCAGGAGGAGAAGGGAGGGAATTCCCTGTTTTTCAGAGGCTGACACCAGAGTCTGGAGGGAACCAAGGAACACAATGGCTACAGAGTCTCAGAAAGGAATGTCGTGGGTGAAAACACACAGGTCTTTTCGCCAATGACCTAAAGTTCTAAACCCCTCACTTTAATCTCCTGAGCAACCAAAGCCTAGATTCCTTACAGTGATTTGATCAGCAGATAGAGTCCCAAGAATCCCCAGACTTGTAAAACAGATCCATGTGAAAAGGGATGCTGAACATCTTTGTATTGTCATCCCTTTACCCTTACTGAGAGCTTGGAGAGATCAGGCCTTCATTTTCCATGGAACACCAGAGCCACGGAATGTGAGAGCTGGCAGAGGCTTTTCCTTAAAAAACTGTAAATGTTCCCTATAAAATAGAAGGGACCTTGAAGGCAGACTACCCAAGCCAATTTCTCCTTCTCAGAGATGAGAATAGGTTAGGGAAGGGTGGGGTTGGGAGCAATGTGAGCCACCTTTTTTAAAGCATTTACTATGCCAGGTACAGCACAAAACACTTTCAGTACATTATTTCATTCTGTTCTTTGAGGCCGTTTTTTTTCTTTCCCCTCTCCTTTTACCTCTTTTAACCTTTCCCCATCTTATTAGTCAGAGATATTCAGTAACTCCCCTGAGGGCCACAGTTAAGTGGATAAGCAGGTATCTATGATTTGCTCCCAGGTCTATCTGTCTCCAAAATTTGTGGTCTTAACTTTTTTAACAAAACTTAAGCCATATTAAACTAGCTGAACCACAATCACTTTTTAAAAATGAGTGGCAGAGTTAAAACTAAAATCCAAATGTCCTAAATTCTATTCTGAAGAACTTTGTTATTTTATTTTTCCAGATCTTTCCCTTGGGCATTAACTACATTGGCATCCAGTGCCATGTTGAAATATTATATTTTCCTCAACATATTAACAAAGATAATTCTTATCTAAAATCATTTAAAAATTGAAAAAAAAGATTAACGTCTTATTGGTACACTGGTGGCCATAACTAAACAGTTTGCTATAGTATAGTGGTTAAAAAGAAGGATTTGGGAGCCAAATATTTGGGTGGTATCAAATCCACTCAAATCAAATACCTGGGTACTCAAATCCTGGTGGTATCACCTAATAACTTGTCCAATGACAAGAACAGTTACTTTCTGTGAGTTACTTTATCTAAAACACTGGACTAGTAATAGGACTGACTTTATAGGATTGTTGTGAGGATTATAAATGAATGAATTCATTAATTCACTTAGTGCCTGGCACACAGTAAGCATTCAATAAATGCTAACTCTTATTTGGAAGCCAAACCCATTAGCTAGAGTTTAAGGAACAAAATGGTACACAACGACAATAATAATATTTCAGCTCTGTAGTGTTTTATGGCTTTCTCAGCCCTTTGACACAAAATATCTCATTTGTCACCTCTAGTTCTGGCAGTGCCAAAGGAAACAGCATTATCATATCATTTCGTTATAAATGGCATAATTAATGAAGTCAAGAGTGGCTGCAAAAAGCCTGCAATATTTCTGCATTTGTGTAATCTGGTTGTTATGGCAACCATTCCCTATCAACAACCCTCTGCCAGGCAGGGAGAGACCCATTTTTGGAGCTGTCACAGCACATCTGTTTCTCTGCTCAGCTGATTAGCTCTTGTTTGCAACAACAAGCAGATGGAGGTAAAAAAGAAAAAAAAAATTTTTTTAAAGAAGCAAATGTTTATTTTATCCACAAGTCTGCTTTCAAATACAGAAACAGACCTTTGGCTGTTTTAGGAAGATGCCGAGTAAACTGGATCCTCAATACATGGGCTGCTTCTCGCATTGGTGGCATTGCAAAACGTAGTCAACCTACAAATTATAGATGATTGGTCCTTCATGTGTGTCTTCTAAAATGATGTGTCTCACACTCCAATTTCAGTGTCTTCTTCCATCACGTCTCTGCATGTCTCTATTGTGTGAGCTACCTCAGTTAGCTGGCACACGTTTTCCAGGCTGAAAATCCAAGGAACACACTAAAGTGAAAGAGCAGACAACTGGTAGGGAGGCTAGGAAACCTGAATTCCGAGGCCAAGTCTGCCCCCTAACTAGCACAGAGACTATCTTCTCCCTGCCTTAGCCTCTTCATCTGTAAAATGAGACTTGTATTCCCATGCTCTCTGCAAAGCCAAACAGCTCCCTCCAGTAGTCACTAGGTATGTGAATTTGGGCACAATGCCTCCTACACCTCTTTGAACCTCACTTTTTTCAGCAGTAAAATGGAGAAAATAATATCTATTATAGAGAGCTGTTGTGAGAATGAAATAAAATAATGTATTTAAAAAGCACAATCACAGTCCCTGGACATTAGCGAGTCCTCAGTAAGTAAAAGTTTCCTTCCCACTGTAAACTTGCTTAGAAGGCACAATATTCAAACCATGTGCCAATCAACAGGCATCAGCAGGCTCACAGCACTAGAGCAGATCCTTGAGATCGCCTGCTTGCCAGACATCACCCCCTATAGTTACTGGACCGTTAGGAGGTCTGGTGTGTCCCAGGGAAAGAGACAGGCACCTCTGGTGGCCAAGGAGCACTCAAGGGGCTCAGGATGGCAGCCATTTTCCATGCAGAATGGAAGTGTTTCAATATTTTAACAACAAGCATGGCCACACCAGAGCATACCAGCTAACTATAAGGCATTATTTTAACGTAGTTTTACAAATGTCCTCAATAAAAAGAATAATGACAACTTTGGTTCATTTTATTGGTTCTCAGTCATTTATAAACATTCAGTTTAATTCTTCCCTACATGTGACGGTGGGAAAAGAAGATTAAGAATCTACTACCTCTAACTCACTGCCATCACTATAAATAAACATAAACTAGGCTATATCCCTTTTTGCTACAGACCAGGATATTATGTGGCATGTGTTTGACGCAAATAACTGGCTGAGCAATACTAACACTGACAGTGGGCATAGTTGTACTGGAAATCCCTTAGTTCACTGAGTCACAACATATGGATTCCAGTCACTATCACCCACCTACCCATTCTGGGCCCGTGGACACTTAGCCTGGCAGCTTGCAGCAGTCACAGCCAGGGAAATTTAAGAACCTGGTTTTTTTTGTTTGTTTTGTTTTGTCTTGTTTTAATTGAGGCTATAACAGTTTATAACATTGTGAAATTTCAGTTGTACATTATTATTTGTCAGTCACCATATAAATGCACCCCTCCCCCCCAACCCCCTTCCCCCGGTAACCACTAAACAGTTCTCTTTGTCCATGTGTTTGTTTATCTTCCACATATGAGTGAAATCATGCAGTGTTTGTCTTTCTCTGCCTGGCTTATTTCGCTTAACATAATACCCTCAAGGTCCATCCATGTTGTTGCAAATGGGACAATTTTGTCTTTTTTATGGCTGAGTAGTATTCCATTGTATATATACACCACATCTTCTTTATCCAATCATCAATCAATAGACACTTGGGTTGCTTCCATGTCTTGGCTATTGTGAATAATGCTACTACAAACACAGGGGTGCATAAGTCTCTTTGAATTGTTGATTTCAAGTTAAGAACCTGGGTTTTTGACAGCTTTACTGAGCTGCTGAATCAACAAACTCTGGAACCACCTACCTCCGCACTTACATGAAAAATTTAATTTCCTATTGTTTAAGTCATTTTGCTCAGGGTAATCTATTAAGCACATAGTTTCTATGTTGAATGTTTTTCTTTCCCTCTTAAAATAATCTTACCTGAGTCACAATATGCTACTGACATAGTCAGTTTGTAAAAAATTATACTGATCTTAACTTTTAGATTAACCCTTTTACTATGTCAGGCAATATTTCCCCAGTAGCATTATTTCAAAATACTATAACACTAAGGGCATCCCATAAAATTTTTCTTCTCCTACATTGCTGAGTTGATACCATTTTTACCAGTATTTTCCAACATTAGCAGCATCCAAATGAGACAGTAAGAAGAGATAAGTGGAGAGTGTTGACAATATGACAGTCAATTCATGCTGCAGCTTCAAGCTGCCCCAGTGAACTGTGCATTTGGACTGCTCGTCAACATTTGACTGTGGTATAGTCACATTCCATTAGCTACCTGGTTTGTAGTTTAGCCTATCTGAATTAAATATTGCAGTTACTCAAGCTGGTGAAATAAAAATGGAAATGAAAATAGGAAAAGAATAATTTGGTTCAATTTCTCAAAAATAAAATAGGATCAAGCATCTTTCAGCTGCAATTCAAAGTAAAAGCAAAGGTCACCTGCAATGGTTTTATTCCACTGGCCTTGAGACTGCATGCATTGTTGTCGTATTTAATCTAAATACCACTTATTCACACAAGCAGAAGTGAAAGCATATTACGATCAATATACTATGCAGGCCATCATATAAAGACAATGTTCATTTGAACCATTACTGATTATACTTTCAAAGATTGCTCTTGACACAAAGCATTGCTCATGGAGGAGAGTATAAATATGGAACTGAGATGACAAATGGAAGATTGCTCCTGTGAACATTCTTATGAAGATTATGGAGTGAAAAGAGGCTGTGTTGGAAAAAGTAATTCTCTATTTGGAAAATTAAAATGTGAGGATTGTATAGGCCTAAGTCCCAAAAACTGTAGCCTGTGTCCCAGAGCATATTGGACACGGTCCCACATCCTGAGAGAATCTTTCAGGCATGCATGGAGCAACTGGACACTTGCTCCTAAAAGGCACTGTCAAGGTCTCCACACTGTAATCTGCCTACTCCTCAATATATCCACTACAGCATACAAGATGCAACGCTGGCTTTTCCCTGCTGAGAAAGGAACAAGTTCCAGGCAATTTGAGCAAAAAGAACCTCACCATAGACCACTTAACTGTCCCTTACTGAAACACCCTACATATTTAATTCAACCCAGCTGAATTTGAAAAGTCACAAACATCTCAGAAGAAATATACAAAGCCAAGGGCAGGCTTCTCTTATTTACACTTTGTGATTCTGAAAATATTAGCTTTCTGTGGATCAGAACAGTAACACCATCTTCTATGTTATGCCATCCTAAATATGTTAGGTGGCCTCAGTAATGCTTTCCTTTAAGAACAGATCAGTCAAAATCTAGAGAAATTTGCTAATACCAATACTTGTAAAGCCCTCCTCAAACTACCCTCCAAATTCATCTTCTCCTTTGGCTTTTTTACCAATGGATTCATTCACCCAATAGATGCTTATTGAGCTCCTACTCTGTATCAAGCACTATGCTGAGAATTAGGCATCTAAAGTCCCTGCCAGAGCTTAGAATTCAGTTGGGAGACCTGCCTGCCAACAATTACAATGGAATGGTCATGGTGTGCTAAAGGAGGGTATCAAGGCTGCAGTGGAAATTTAGGGATAGGAGCCTTAAATTGGCCAGGGATTAGGAAAGGTTTCCTAAGGCAGCTACATTTGAGCTGAGACTTGAAGATTGAGATGGAATTTTCCAGGGCTCTGATAATATTTTTATTATTATTAACAATAATAATAATAATAAAATGGGAATAGTAGGAGTAAGAACATATTCTGGATCATCTGGATGACCATTTGCCACACAATTTCAGTGCCTACATTTATGTTTATTATTAAAGCAGCACCAAGTCAACAGAGATGTACCAGTTGGAGGCCAAAGGAATTGCTGTTTGAACAAAGAGACCATGCTAGATGAAATAGAGTAAAGTGGTGGGAGAATTGGGTCAACACATGGTACATGGTATGACAACATAACTCAGAATAAACTGTGTTGTCATGCTCTGCAACATACACTGCAAAGGACAACTGAGTTTCACAAAACAATGTCACTTGTCTCATTAAATTAAAGCTGCTTACTTGAATGTTACTGCATTTCTAGTTTCTTCATAATACAATTTTTTTCCCATTTGGTTTCATAGTTCTATAAATATAAGTGAAAAGGAGTTTATGCTAGTTTCATGTTTTTTAAAACCTATTTAAGAAACATTTAAAATATGAATCTGAAGGACTTTTCTTTTTCTTTAAAATAGGTCTGTCCATTACCCAAGTATGAGAGGGCCCTAAACAATGGGGAGCCATTGAAGAAATTTTAGCAGATTGGTCTGAACAAACTACTGTAACAGGAGACCACCATAGCAGTCACACAGAGGAAGGAGAGCTGTGGGGACAGACTGGAGACAGAAAGACCTCTAAGGAGATGACTGCCTAAGTCCTCTTACTAAAATAACCCATTTGCTTAATCCCAGAGAAATGCTCTCAGGCACAGACCAGAGCACTATAGAATTAAATCCTGACCTGACATGCAAAGCTGTACTTGTGTTTCAGAGTATGCCTCATTTAGCTGGAAGATTCTCCAGACTTCTACATGTGTCATCTCACAGAGAGTTCTGTGATGATGCCAGAACTAAATTAGGACCAAATCCCATGTTTTACTAGAGAGTCAACAAAGTACACAAGAGAACTTGCTATGTATCTGGTAACAAAAAACCACCAGGGCCACTGCATATATTCTGTAGGCCAACTAGAGCTGAAATCTGTCTCTTCAAAAAGTCATGTGCCACTGGTGCTGCATCTATCCAGTGAAGGCGACTTTTCCTAATTTACACAAAGGCTGGATGAGCTTGCCAAGCTGTGCCCTTTGGAGAGAGCTGCATCTTCTGGAGGGGGCCCCTTTTCCTTATTGCATGAAGGTACCCTATGGGCTAGCTATGACTTAATCCTGCTTTTCTGAGTAAGCCTCATCATCATCACTCACCCAACCAAGACTCTTACAATTCAATAAGTATAAAGGATTTTCTTCTTCCCGAAAATTTTGTAAAGCATATGACTTTCCCATAAAAAGGCATAATACCAAGGCACTCAAGAAGCACAAAGAACAAAATGCCCCCACTTACCTCCGGGGCCATCCAGAATGGGGTGCCAACAGATGTGTTTCTCCGTAGACGTGTACTGGTAAGTTGAGCTGAGACGCCTATAAGAAAAGGGTGTCAGAATTCAGCAGTGAGCAGAGGATGATGCTAGACCAGGGATTGGCAAACTTTTTCCATAAAGGGCCAAATAGTAAATATTTCAGGCTTTGTGGGCCATATGGTTTCTGTTACAACTACTTGATTCTGCCATTACAGTGTAAAAGCAGCCATAAACAACTCAGAAACAAATAAGTGTGGCTGTGTTTCCATAAAACTTTATTTATGGATGCATATAATTTTCACATGTCATAAAATATTCTTCCTTTGATTTTTTTTCACAACCACTTAAAAATGTAAAAAGCAGGGGCCGGCCTAGTGGCGTAAGGGTTAAGTTTGCACACTCTGCATTGGTGGCGCGGAGTTCTCAGGTTTGGATCCCAGGTACAGACCTAGCACCGCTGATCAAGCCATGCTGTAGCAGCATCCCACGTAAAATAGTAGAGGATTGGCACAGATGTTAGCTGAGTGACAATCTTCTTCAAGGAAAAAGAGGAAGATGGGCAACAGATAGTAGCTCATGGCCAATCTTCTAAACAAACAAACAAAATGAAACAAAAAAATGTAAAAACCATTCTTAGCTCACAGGCTACACAAAAACAGGAGTCAGGTCAGATTCGGCTGACAGGCTGTAATTTGCCAACCCCTGTGTGGGAACATTTATTGCTCTATCTAAACCACTAGAATATTTTTTTTTCCTAATGAACATTCCTGTCTATATTGCTGCAAAATCGGAATCAAAAGACAAACATCAACAACTAGGATCAAGCTAAAATATCTTCCTATCATATTTCCAAAATATTTCAGGTGACTTCTTTCTTAAAATGGTGCATTTTATGGAGGAAGAAAATTGGCATGTATTATCTATAATGGAGCATCAGTGTAGACATAAAATTTTTTCAGTGCCTTATCTTACCTAGAAGCCTGGACACCTGGCAAGAAAACTATGTTTGTCAAATGGAAAAAGAAATCGACTAATAATATTATTATCCAGGGCTCAATGTTGAGGACCTGAATTTTAATATACTTTCAATGTACTTTATCTGTCTTAGTCTTCAGCCAGCTCTCTTTTTATACCACAAGGGAATAAAGTGGAAGTAAAGATACACCAGATTAGGAGTCAGAAGACCTGTTTTCCATTCCACTTAGACCTTTTCCTAATCGTATGACACTGAGCAGACCAACTCACTCTGAGCCTCAGTTTTCTCATCTTCAAACTGGGGATAATGATACTGTTGACAGCTAACCCAGAGGGCTTTTCCTAAGATCAAATAAGGGAACAAATGTGAAAATGATTTTTGAGTTGTAGTTTACAAATATAAGGTATTCTTTTGTACCAAGCAGGAATCTAACGCAGCCCTTAAGAGAATGACAGGGCTGCCACTAACGTTGATGACAAGAACTTAGAAACCTGGATACAAGTGCTTATTAGCCAAAGAAACACCTTTGAAACATCAGGCATAGATTTGCCAAGGACCCAAGGGTTGCTTTTTGGGGGTAGTTGATGTGTTAGCCACTTGCATTCTCTTTCTTAGAAAGCCAAAGAGGGCTCTCTAAATTCTATTGGCTATGGATAATTTCCTATTTCACCAAGTCCTCCGCTACAATTTTGGTAAAAATCAACCATATTTTTCTGGTTTTAATTTCTAGAAATTTCTTTCTCAGCAACTGGAAGTTCATGAACTTCTACTGGAAAGATTAGGAGCCTTTACCTTCATGCCAAATTGCAAAGCTGGTAAGTAGATAAATCAGTATTAATCCCCATCCTCATCCTTCTAGGCTCTTTCCCTCATAACACACTCACTGTCCCCAGGATCATGTGAAAAATACATATTTGATATTATATACACAGCACATTCACAGATTTATACCATTCTTTACATAGAAAGAGGAGCATAAGACTTGAACAAAGTGCCCCTCTGCTATTTTTCTTTGCTTGCTCTTATAGACCAATACACCTAAAATTACATCATTTATTTGTGAGTAATTTCTTCTAAGCAAATGATTCACTGATACATTTTAACACCAAACCCTTTCTTACAAATAAAACAATCAAGGCCATCAATCTTTTCTCCTAGTATGTTGGCATTAATAAGGAATATTTTTAAAAGTGCTTCTATAAATGTTTTCTCATTATTTGGAACAATCATGCTGAAGTGCTAACTGTTGTTTAACTCATTTTGAAGACTAAACCATTCAATAAACTTAAAAAGGAAAACCAAATGGTTTGTTGGTTTGTGGAATATCAATACATGACTGTCGGCAAGGAGATATTCAATAGTTCTCTGGCTTTAGGTGATATTACTCTGCATTTCCTCTCACACTTCCACTTCCTGTTAATATTTCCAGTTCAACCAGCCTCACATGTAGCAGCAATAAACACAATTTAAAGGGATTTTAGCTGCCAGATCCAAAGGACTAGTCTACCTTCTGCTCACTGGCAATAAGTATGCCTAAGGCTAGAGAAAGTCATTTGAAAGACCAAACTGCTTTCTCTTTTCATATGCAAAAGAAGAAATCACAAAATGTAAATTATAGACAATTTCCCTGAGATGTGAAATTCTTACCAGAAAACTGAAAAGTTTTTCTGTCAATTTCTTCTTTTGAAACACTTTTATTTTCTATCTTTAATAAAATAGCTTCTAAAGCTGAAAATAGATTAACAAACAGCATCTCCTACGGTGATCCATCTGGTAAACCTCCCACTCTCCAGCCTGTGTTTGACTGGAAAAGTCCCTCCGCCTGTGGCGTAGCAGAGAGGCCCCAGTCTACTAAGATTGTAATAAACTATCGCCTTTGGCTAAACTGCACACATCAACAAAACAAACGACAAGCAGTCATTACCAAAGTCAACGAGCTTAACTCCTCCTTCTGTTGTCAGAAGAATGTTATTCCCCTTGACATCACGGTGGATGATTCGGTTGTTGTGCAAATGCTGAAGGCCCTGCAAGGCATGCCACCACCAAATAACAGGAAGGAGAAAGGGAAAATTTGCAAGGTTATTTTAAAACAATTACCCTACTATTAAAAAGCCTAATGTGAGTTCACATTTGGCTACACCTCCCTGCTGTTATACATCTTGCATATTTTAGGGTCGTTTCCCCTTGTTAATATGCAATAGGGATCCAAGTGATGACAAATTGCCCCCTCTGCTGTCAAACCCAGCTTGACGGCCATTCTTACCAAGAGAGCCCCGTATAAGATGTATGAGATCACTGCTTCGTCCAACCGCTGGCCACACCTGAGGAGACCTTTGACAAGCTCAGTGACCGAACCCCCGTTACACAGCTGCAAGAGGAGGTGCCGAGGAGAGAGAGAGAAAGCAGGAGACACATACAAAAAGAAAAGAAAAAGATGTTAAGAAGAAAAGCCCACCGATTACCGACCCAACATAGTAAATTTGCAGATCATAAAACTCCAGGTCAGAATAATTAAACTTCAAATTTCCATTACAGAGTCAAATCTAGTTCTGTGTGTGTATGTGTGTGAGAGAGTGTGCAAATTTTTTATTCAAGGTGATGATTTATGAATGAAAGGGCAAGTCCAAAAAGTTGATTTTTTAATTGTCAAGTGAAATATGAAAGCACACTTCGTTATTTAGAAACTTGGGATAGAGAAAGCATATAAGTAATCATGGTGACTTATTGGACATTTTACATGAGTACTGTCTATTTTTTTAAAAACATACATTTTGAGAATAAGAAAAGACCGGAAGAGGCAAGATGGATGCCCTGCCCTTGATACCTAGGAGGGAATAAATTTCATTTCAAACTTTCCTGTCTCCAGTGCTGGCACTGCAGGCATCAGAAGCCCAACCAGCAGCTCTTTCTGGAATTGCCACTACATGTCAAATTTACGGAGTGGAGTTGTGTCATATGCACATTTAACTTTCTCACAGTCAACTTTAGGCATTTAGCAACTTTATGCTCTTCTCTTTTGATTTCCCCTGTAATTAAAAACACTGTAAAAGTATATCCTGCGTATTTGTTCTTTGTTACATATAGTACATTACTGAGATTCGAGACTACATAAACCAGGTAGACTATACTTTTGCAGCAATTTAAGGATTTTCAAAGATAATTTTTACCAACTGCAGAAGTCAGTGTGCAGGTTTGGGTTTGCTGCCTGCCATCCTAAATCAAGGATTCTTAACTGGTTTGAATAGGGCATGTAAATACCTTGAAATTGTAGGCAGCATGTTGTATATGCACCTTGCATTTTTCTGCTGAGAAAATTCAGAGTTTCTGTCAGATTCTCAGAGCCTTCCTTTCCTTATAAAGGTTAAGATTCTGCTTTAGAGACTTAAGTTTCCTCCTGACACTTTGCAATTTGGGAAAGAGTTAACTAGTGAATAGTGGGGGGTCCTTTGGGTTGTGCTGCTTGAGTCAATGGGCTTTTTGTAAGCAAGGAAATCTGAGGGAGCATAGATTAGCACCTTTCCTAAAAGAAGACAACTCTTTATCAAGATAATAATACATTAGGATCTATTCGATTCTAATTATGAACATCTGCAACGTTTAGTAAAGGGTGAACAGATGTTTTTATTTGACGTGTTTATCATTCCCTGCTACAAATGTGGCAAAAACCTTGAAAACACGTTAGAAATCAGGATAACCTGGAACTGAATCTGCCCATGTTTTTATCATTTAGATTGATCATAAGGGACAGTATGTGACTAAAAATCTAAGATAGCATTAGGGAATCTTTAAAACTAGGCTAAAATGACTCTCTCAGAAATGATTTAGGAGGGACGCTAGAAACAGTGAAACGCATTGAAGGCTATGATGGTCCCGTGAGTTTGGAAGTATATAAGGCGACTGAGGAATTCACTCTCTGCCAATATTAGGTTTAACTCGCAACTCAACACCAATGGCCCTGATGGCCATAACACTGAGTACCAGGCTAACGTCTTCCAAAGGATTCTACATTGTTTCGATTTCAACTATGTCTCACACGACCCTGAAAGGGCAAATAACATTCTAGGTTAATTCTAATACCCTTTTGAGCAATGAATAAACTTTCAGTGCCATGATTCATAGAATAGTCTTAAAAGCTAAGCTTTAGTTAGACACAAAATAATTTTCTCAGGACTCCCCAAACTAGATTCTATATTTCAAGGGACAAAAATTAGAGAATTGACCACAGAGTCAACTGATGATCAGGGAAGAATGCTGGACATAACATATGGAAGTTTTCACCCCAAAAGAAGAAGAGCACTTCTGAGGCTGGGGACATGGAGCTTGGAGAGCTTGAGAGAACAAGATTAGAGTAAAGATGTTCCTCTTTGAGAGTCTGCATAAGGGGTTAATATAATAATAGAAACTGCAGTTTCTTATGACTCTCTTCCCATCTGGAAATCTAAAGGGAGACCTCCTCACAGGGCCTTCATGCCAACAAAGGGGTGTCCATGCTGAGTGGAAATGGCAGCAGGGTATGATGAGGCCAACCAAGCCTGGGGTTATAAGGACAGTTCCCTATGGCCTGCTCATGACTTGCTCCTGCATTTCACCTACAATTCAGAACTTTATGCTCCATTTGGGGTAAGGGACAAGACTAGTGTTTGAATGAGAAGGACAAAGAGGGTGAGGACCTCAGGATAGAAAAGAGTATCAGGGACTACGGACATGGGGAGATACTAAAGGCAAGCAGTACAAGGACTTGGGGGTCACCACACAGCTCAGAAGCCCTGACCTAACTGCCATCACTATACATGAGCATCTGCTTGTACTCAGATCCAGATGCCACCCAGGGAGAAGGGAAGGGAAGAGAGAGAGAAGAGGCCCTAATAAAACTGAGTCCTTACCCAAATGACTGAACTTTGAACTGGACTGTGAAAATGTGTGATAAATACTAGACTTTGCCCCTTCCCAAAGCCACTCAGTTGGACTAAGTTTAACAGAATGAGTTAAAACCAGCTGTCTCTTCTAGGCAGGCTGGGGGCTCAAGAACAAAGTTGAGTTCAGTTATTGACAAGAAATTACCTCTTTGTTCTCAACAGTTTGTGATTGTCCAGTTTATTACTCATTATTCAATCGTGAATACGACACAGTCCCTGTGAGTTAAAGAGCTCATGACCAATAATGGAGACATAAGTGGAGTATGGTATGTGGAAGCAGGGGTGTGCCTAAGAGAGTGTGGTGACACTGATGCAGGAATGCTGAACTCTGCTGAGGTAGGGTAAAGAGCGGACAGTCTGGGAAATCTTCCCAGAGGATGTAACATTTACAATGAGTCTGAAGGACAAATGAGTTTTTCGGCAGGTGGACAAGAAGGGGAAGGGCATCCCTGGAAAAGGAATATCATGTGCAAAGGAAAGGAGCACAAAAGAATGAGGGGTGTGTTTGTGTGTGTCTGTGAGTGTATGTGTCTGTGTGTCTCTCTGTCTGTCTGCATGTGTATGTGTGTGTGTGATTTCTAAATATTCTGTTACTGTTGGGACAAAGGGTACCAGGATCCTAGGGTAGGGAGATGGGGAAGGAAGGTGGGGAACAGGGAATGACAAGTGTGCCCTGCTAAGGAGTATGGGCTTTATTACTATACTCACGCATATTATAACACCATAATATACCATTAGATAAGAAGAGTAAGCTATTAACAAGTTTTAGGTAGCAGGTCTCTGTTCAGATCTGCATTCCAGAGAGATGACTTGGGCAGCAGATTGGAGGGTGAACAGGAAAGGAAGATACCAGGAGCTGGGCACCTTTGGGAGTGTTGAAGCAACCAAAAGAGGCAGGGTCAAAAAGTCAACAGTCATGATGACGAAGAGAAGGGGACAGAAATAGGAGGCTTTTGTGAGGTAGAATTGACAGGAATTTCTAATCAACTGGATGGGAAAGGTTAAGAAGAGAGAGAGTATAGGGATATTGTGAGAATAAGGGAAATATCAATAAAGTTCTTTGATCCTCTAAATCCAAGGCAGTAATAGGAAGGCAAGGCACTAGAGCACCTTCATGAGAACCTCTCTTCAGCCTGGTTCCTGTCTCAGGGAGGCACATGCTTTACTGAATTGCAAGTGCACTATTAAAATTCTACCCAGAGAAAATTTAAATTAAATGCTGAGTGCCGATCCAAACTAAGTCAACCCTAGAATTTTTCCCTGAAACCTCTTAAGTCTCTCTCCTGTTCTACTTTTTTTTTTTTTCTGGTTTTTTCTCCCCAAATCCCCCCAAAACATGGTTGTGTATTTTAGTTGTGGGTCCTCCTAGTTGTGGCACGTGGGATGCTGCCTCAACGTGGCCTGATGAGTGGTGCCATGTCCATGCCCAGAATCCGAACCCGCAAAACCCTGGGCCATCAAAGCGGAGTGCATGAACTTAACCACTCGGCCACAGGGCCAGCCCCTCTCCTGCTTTATTTTAAGTGGGGCCATTTCTGCAATAGAAGCCTAGTCAGAGACATTTTATATAGCTAGACAAGTTAGAAACTTTCTTCAAAACTGTGGAACCTATGAAGAGATTAAGGGCAGCCATCTTGTCAGCAGGATCAAAACTCAGCTGTGGATTTAAGAACAACAAAAGGATCTTACTCAGTCCATGTCTTGTGTTCACTAAATGTCAGAGTTTAAGAATTGCCTGACTTCCCATGATTCACAGAAACATAGAATTAAAGTGCTCAGGGCACCTTTAGAGGAAGCTGTCCTGTGAAGTTGATAATCCCTCCAGCAAGGTTTGAAAGGGCAGCCCATAGGTTATAGAGAAAAGATTTGGGGTATGTGGATATAAAAAAAAGGAAAGCAGGCACACACTGACAATCGTCTAACCGGGGTAAATGTTCAATGAAATGGACTAAACGTTCCAAAAGCATGACAAGGAATTACATTTAAATGGATGAAATAAAACAATCCCCTTAAGTTGAAAGAAGGCAACCAAGTCTCCTGCCCAACCCCAGAGGGTTGGCACATGCAGTCCTTTATTCCCACCCACTCTACCAGGCATCAGATTCAAATACAGAGGTGTGTCTCCTCCCTTGCATTCCTCCCTATGCCCTCAGCATTCAGCAAATGTGGCAGCTGAATGCATCTAGAATTTAATGAGTGCTTTGCTCCAAACCAAGAAAAATAGAAAAATCATTTACATTCCATATCTATTTTCCAAAACATTGTTGAATATTGATTCAATCACAGTATGTGCATTTGCTAAGATGGTCATAACCTCAAGCAATAAAATGTTCCTTGCTCAATAAGCCATTAACTTTCTTTCACGTTATTAAAGAATGGCCCATGCAACACAATCACCAGACCTTTTAATCTAGTCAAAGCTCCAACTTGCAAGTAGATTCTGTACTGGCTTGTTGATTTGACCAGTCAGATTGCAGAATTAAGAGGAATTTCTTTTCAGTGCCCTTTTGTTCAGGGGACCTTGTCTTGCAAGGGTGTTAGGTTCTACAGAGGGCATAAAACAAAGGTCAAGAATTGTCAAAATTACTCTATAAGATGGCTTAGGAAGCATGGTATTGGACACTGTTCACCTCTCAGTAAGGCCATAACAACATATTTTTCCTCCAGACTGTTGGGACAGATGGTGTCTATTTTACTGATTCCACATAAAGTCACTGGCTTGCACCTAGAAGAATGAAAACTATGTCACTTGAAACCCTAGAGTTCCAGTCAGAGTGGGGAGATACCCACACCACAAGAGGCAGGTGGGCCCCAAGACTCCCACTTCCCAGCCCAGTCTCTCTCCAGGACACATGCTTAATGAGTAGAATGGGTGGCAGAATCACTCCCACTCTCAGCTTCTCACTCTCTCTGGCTTTGGCTGAACACATACAGCACTTGTACCTGGGATGCAACTCTGTTGCATTTCAAAGTTCTTCCTCTCCACTCCCAAGTGTTCTGTACCTTCCTCCTGAACGCAGCACTCCAGTGACTCTCATTCTAGAAACCTGCCAGAACCTGCCATCTGAGTCAGGGTTCAATGCTCCAGTGTCTTCTAACCATCTCTAGCCAACCAAAACTTACCAATCCTGTCTTCCAGACCATCAGAGTCCTGCTATGATCCTGATTTGTTAATGTGATAAACTTGACAAATTTGATTCATGCCACAACATCAATAGGTGAAAAATGGTTTAAAGTGTTAACTTGCAATGATATTCAGGCCTAGAATGGACTTTCTAGGGTCTTACATAAGTGCAAAAACTGGACAGAGGAATCTTTTTTTCCCCTCTGGATTAGATACTGAACTTTTAGATAGATCTCTGGGAGGAAAAATAGATTTAAAAAACTGATTCTTTTATCTGGTTTAAAAATATAAGGAGTATTTTTTTTTACTTTACAGCCTCATTTACTAGTACTCTAAACTCTAAACCATTCCTTTTAAGTTGAACACATGATTCATGCTGAAATTAATAGTATGTACCTGATGAAGGTTTTATAGTGAAAGGAAAAAGGAGAAAATATAGTTCATGCCTTAGCACATAGTAGGTATTTTTTCTGAGTATTGTGTTTTTCTTAAAGATCTAACTTCTTACTATATTTCATTTAGGTAAGAGATAATAGGACTTACAGATTTTTCAAATTTAATATTAATTTAGAATAAAACTTATCCACAAATTTCCCAAAACATTCTTATGTATGAGTGTTTCTCTCCATATCTTTCTAATGTAGTAGGTGTCTGTCATGAAAGAGAGTTTTGGTTTGCTTTCTGCTAACAATTAGTAATGAATTTCAGAAACGACATTTTTATTTGCTGTTGTTTTCAGAGTTGTGGTGATTTAAGAGGGTTAATAATAACTTTTTTCTATCCTTCAGAATTGCTCCGTGGAATAGCTTCTCACTGGTCCTTTGGTCGCATTTGGTAAGGAAAGAGCAAAGGCAACATAAATTTAATCTCAATACACAGCAGATGAGGAGAACAATACTAAACAGATCATAATTATATTGTGCGAGTCTCCTAAAGCACTCCTAAAATAGCTGCAGAGGGAGCAAAACAAAACAGTCAGGGTGCTCTGTGGACCATCATCACCTTCCAGCTCTGTGTGTGTGTGTGTGTGTGGGTGGGTGGGTGGAACCGGAACTTCTGCCATCCCAGGCAGAGTTCCCACATCTGTGTTCCCGGGACATGGCAGACAGTGCCACAGGCAGCAGCAGCACGTGATGGGAGCAAAGTGCTAAAGTGTGGCTCCCCCTTCAGTTCTGCCAGTTAACCCATTATGTGACTGTAGGCATGTCACTCCTTCTCTGGGCCTTGTTCCTCAAAAGAACACTAGCGGAGTGACCTTAAGGAAGGCCAAGGCTCCTGCCAGCTCTAGGAGCCCGGGAATCCCTGTACCTATAAGCATATTGGAGGCACTGGGCACACTTAACCACTCAGCAGCCTGGCCCATTTCAGATGGCCCATTTCAGGACAGAAAAGACTGAGGACATTAACTTCATACCACCAATTTTGGCGTGGGCCAAAACAACCTGCAAAAGGCATAAAGCACATAAGCACATTGTATTGCTA
Organism: Equus caballus; assembly: GCF_041296265.1. Taxonomy (NCBI): domain Eukaryota; kingdom Metazoa; phylum Chordata; class Mammalia; order Perissodactyla; family Equidae; genus Equus; species Equus caballus. Next base: position 50,408,327 of record NC_091701.1, on the reverse strand, counting down.
AGGTATGAATAATTCAGTGTCCCAGGGCAGCCTCATTATATGCCCGTGGTAACCCTGAAAAAACATGAGAGTCTGTAGGGGAGTATTTGCAAAAGACTCAGTTCATAATTCTGGGCTCCTTCTCATCTTTCAAGGCCATACACAGCCCTTTCTGGCTGAAGATATATGAAGAAGAAGAAGAATATAATCAGAGACCCTAGGAACAATACTTTTCATGTCCCAAGAAAAGCAGCATTTAAAAAAGTAATGTTATTCTAGAGCTTCATTGGCAGGATAAAATTCATAATATTCTCAGGGAGGGGGTGGGGAATAATAAAATCCAAAAGATGATACTATGAGAACGTTATATGACTTAAATACCCAAGTAAACAGACAAAGATGATTTCTGGAAACCAAAACCCCTTATATCTTTATATTCTGAGGAAGGCAAATGATGTGACAAAAGTGTTCAAACTAGTTTCCCTGAAGATTATCCCATTTGAATATAACAAATGAATTCCCCATACATGGTTGCCATGGCAGCAAGGATATACTGTTCCATGTCCAGGCCCTCCCAGAGCCAAATGGAAGATTCAGACAAGAGATGCCAGATGGTGAATTAAGGGCTGGTCTCTCCTTTGGTGCTTCTCTCTTAAAGCTTTCACATGTATCCACATGGTCTTGGATCACATATGTGACCTCAGGAACGGAGGCATGTGCTTCTTCAGAGGGATGGAGTTCAGAACAATCAGGGTAGGCCTGGTGAGCATGAGGCAATAGACCTGTCCTAATATGCTAATTTCATATATTGTCATTACTGTGTCTTTGTCATTTAATCCCATGGGGGAATTCCCTATTTACAGGGAATTGATTCTTTCCCACCTCGTTACACACATTCATTCCCATTAATAAGGGAGGAAAAACGCAGGACTACAATGAATACAGGTGGTGTTCCCTTCAGATTCCCTCTTTAGGAGCAGATGCTGCCAGGAACATCAGCTGCTCCCTGGTCCAGCTCCCAGCCTCATTTCTCAACAGGAATTGCACCCAGCTACAGGGAACTGCCTCCTCCAAGGACACATCCCCTCCCAGGATTGCACACAGCCAATGATTGGCTGATGCGGAGACATACTGCAGGACACTTCAAGAGCATCCCTTCTTCATCTCCCCAAGGATGGGCTGAGGCCTCTGTCATAAACACATTGCTGTTCAATGTCTCCCTTGCCCAATCCTGCCTTCCTCACTTCCTTCCAGGTCTATCTCCTACAAGAACTCTCCAATAAAGCTGCCATACACAACTCTCAGAAACTGTTTTCAGGGAACCCAATCTAAAATGAGGATTAATGAACATGAATAGGCTAATTCAAATTTGGCAACCAAGTAAATCTTGGGTTAACAATTCTTGAAAATGATTTGAAATCAATTAGAACATGTTTTCTATAAAATATTCCCAGTTTAGGGAAGAAAATAACCTTTTCCAACTGTATTCCTATATTCACTGTATTATACGAAAAGATTATTAAACTTGTGAAGCGGAGAAACAAGAACATTTTCAGCACACAGCCTATGAGTAAGAACTGTGCAGGAGAACACCACATTTGGTAAGGTACCTGTGACATGCAGGAGGGACTGACTCCTCAAATGTGTATCTTATAGTGCTTAAGCAACAATGCATCTGCTTGCCCCTGGTGCTCTTTTTGAATTGATGGTTACCCAATGGGAGCCTCTTACCTCCAGAACCAGCCACAGCTGTCCTCCCACACAGTGATCCGCTTTGTAAAACATCCCATAAAACTTTACAACATTGGGATGATTAGGAAGAAACTGCAAAATGTTGTATTCTGCCTCAATCTCTTCATCCATATCCTACACAGGGTGAAAAATGCATGCTGGATTAAGTCTAATGTGTGAGGAAGGGTACAGGTATGACATCATGATCAAGTAGTCACTTAATAAAGCACATTTATTCTATATTTTTAATGTCATCATTACCATATCCTAAAACAACCTAACAATGGATAGTCAGATCCCAACTAAAACCTTCTAATTACTATTACATGAATAAAAGGTCTTCATTATATTCTTTTATCTTCAGCAATACTATTATAAATATCTTTTTTTTTATTTAAAATATTTGAATTTTCAAAGCACTTAAGGAGAAGTAGCTCGAAGGGACCCAACCAGGATAGGACTCTTATAACCTGACTGTGCAAAAGAGTGTACAGCATTATAACCTCAGTGTTCAGTGCTCTGAAATAAAATGCCATGCTAAGATGATCAAATACCACAAGTCTGAGTCACTTTGTAAATCACAGAGAGACCAGCCTCTGTATAAGGCCAATGCATCGTTTTTTCCAAAAGAATAACTTTTGAAGAGCTCAGAGGTCCAAAACTAAAACAACAGTAAAAAGGGCAAGAAAGAGAAAATCAAGGAGAGTTTTTAACTCCAAGTGGAGTCCCTTCATTCAGATGACCTGACAAATCATAACTCATTTTGAGATTTCATGCCAAGTTTCATGAAAATTATCCTTAGAACCAAGAAAAAAGTTGAAAGCAAAATGTGCATGAAATACTATATTGTGTACAGTTTACCACTGTTACTTACACTGATTGGATCCAGAATTTTTACCGCAGCCAGGCTCCCATCTCTCTTGTTAGCTACCTTGTAGACCTTGCCATAGGTGCCTTTACCTATGGTCTCTATAATTTCCCAGGTATCGGTGGGATCTGGAAGCGATTCAAGTCCAAGCATCGTGGGACTGTAATGAAACAATCCATACAGAGTTTTCCTGGTGGGGAGAAAAGTTTTTTATGTGCAACAGATCAAAGGATTAGGGGCAGGGGGCCTGTGAAACAAGAATATTTTTATTTCTTAGCCAGCAACCTTGTGGTACTTTTTCTCTTTTTTTTCCCCTTCTGTTTTAAGCAGATTTTTTTAAAAAAAGGATTTGAAGCCTCCTTAAGAAATAGGGATAGAAGATAGAGGGGTGGGCAACATGACTCTGAAGCATCTTTAAAAACACAATTCTAAAAGGGGATATTAGATCCATACTACAGGAGGGAACAAAAGGGCCAAAGAAGATGTCCGGTCGTGACTAGATAGTTAGCATTCCAGGTTGCTGAGTGGGAGCTGCTGCTGCTGCTGCTGCCAGGGAAAATGGCTGAAAGCCATAGGTCTAAGTTCTTTGTGCCCAGGTTATGGTAACCTTGACCTCCCTGATGGTCACTGGAAACCGGTATCCAACCTCTATGTACAAAGCGTGGGCTGTTAGGAAGGAGGATTTGGTGCCTGCGGCAGGCATCAGTCAATGCACAGTACCCACTGTCGACCAGGTCTTGGGTCCTGCAAGGATTTCCCAGCCCAGACCCCATCTACACAGCAAGAGCCTAGTGTGGGAATCACACTGAGTGGGTAACCAGGAGCTGCAAACCCACTTTGCCTTAGCAGTACTCTATTAAATAAGGACACAGCCCTGTGGAGTTTAAGTACTTTAAGTACCAGCAGCAAGCTTGGCAGGCAAAGTCACCTCAGACTGATCCTACGAAAAAGCCCCTTCAGCTTCGTTTGCTCCCAGGCTGCTTGCAACTCCAGGGGAGGGGCTGTCAGGCTCCAACAGCAAAAGCCATGGCATCCAATCTCCACACCATGGCTTGGTGTCCTGCCAGGATGAGCACTTCTGCCTTATGCTGGGCACTGCAATTTGCACTTTTAATTCTAACTGTTTTCTAGACTGCATTCTCCCAAGACATAGCCTTTTGACCTGGCACAAGAATCCACTTTTTATCCTTACCCTTTCTGAGGGAGGCATTTCAAAGATATTGAAAACCATTACCAAAACAAAACAAAATAAAATCCCAGAGGCTGTGGGGTTGACACTGGAAGGGAACCTGTCTTTCTAGAGTTCACCTGGCAGGCACACCACGCTCCAAAGAGGCCTGTAACCAGGACCTTGAGAGCCCAGGGAAGGCTCACTCTATGCTGAGGCACTGACCCTGAAAGGTCAGCTGGTCAAACAACTCCTGCCTCTCATCTGCTGGTTTCAAGATTAGAAACGAAATCCAACCTTTCCTCCTAGCCAGTGTTTCACAAAATCATCTTTCTCACCACATGCTTCACAATTTTTGCCGTATCTGTACATCACCTACATCACCTGTGCTGTGTTACTAAATACTTTAAATCAGTTGATTTTTCATTTAAATGAATGTCTTTTTTTTTTTTTTTAAAGATTTTATTTTTTCCTTTTTCTCCCCAAAGCCCCCTGGTACATAGTTGTATATTCTTCATTGCGGGTCCTTCTAGTTGTGGCATGTGGGACGCTGCCTCAGCGTGGCTTGATGAGCAGTGCCATGTCCGCGCCCAGGATTCGAACCAACGAAACACTGGGCCGCCTGCAGCGGAGCGCGCGAACTTAACCACTCAGCCACGGGGCCAGCCCCTAAATGAATGCCTTTTAAAGGCACTTTATGTCACCACCCTAAATCACTTGCCAAATATCAAAATTAACTACAAAAGGATGCTTATGCTAAAAACAATAGTTATCCAAGTCCAGCCAGATACTGCTGCCTCTGCTCTTTCCAAAAAAGGGAGACCACTGAGTGATGGGGAGGAATTAAAGACTAGGACAGGGCTGGCCCAGTGGCACAGCAGTTAAGTTTGCAAGCTCTGCTTCGGCGGCCTGGGGGTCACCAGTTCAGATCCCAGGTGCGGACATGGCACCACTTGGCACACCATGCTGTGGTAGGCATCCCACATATAAAAAGTAGAGGAAGATGGGCATGGATGTTAGCTCAGGGCCAGTCTTCCTCAGCGAAAAGACGATGATTGGCAGTAGTTAGCTCAGGGCTAATCTTCCTCAAGAAAAAAAAAAGACTAGTACAAACTTTTCCCTTAACATCGTCAAAAGACCTGAAAAAGAATAAGCAAGGGAATAACTTTGTCACTATGCGATTCAGTGTTCTTTATTGCAAGATCACCAAAACCTCTCAATACCTTGAGAACTGTTCTAGGCTCACCTTCTACAAGAGCAAAAAGCAGGACCAGTTGTAGGTGCTGGTCAACGCCAGACAGGCAGGGGTGTGGAGGGTACTCCAGGGAGGTGCCCTTCTTGGAGAGAAGAATTTGGCCCATCAGCCTAAATGGAATTTCTTTACACTTACTAGTGCAGTTCCTGTTGCCCACCAGCAGGGACACCTGCATCTAGGCTCAGTGCTGTGATACAGTAGCACTCAAGTCAAACTGTGTGATCCTGGCCCTGCGTGACCAGCCCTGAGACTTGGGCTAGTTACTCATCTCTCTGTGCCTCAGTTTCCTCATTGGCATCATGGGGCGGCTGCTGCTGCTGCTGCTACCCACTTCACAGAGTTTCTGTCAGGATTATGGGATGATGACAGATCAAAGTGAGCAGAGCAAGTGTCATCTGCCATCGTGAAGGCACAGCACCAAGTTCTGCTTCAGAATAGGCAAGCTTAACAAAGTTTCCTGTTCTGTTTTATTTCACTTTTAGTCACTAAATAAATGAGAAACAAATTAGTTTTGCTCCAGTTATTTGTTTCAGACAAATGGCTAGAATTTGATGTGTACAAATGAAATTAAATCATAGAATGTGGCAGCAGAAGAGGACCCTGGAGGCCATCAAATCAAGTGGTTTTCTAATGATTTTTGGCCACAAAACCCTTTTGTTAAATTAAATATCACTTAGAATGCTGATGTATAAGCTGAGAGAAGCAGCACAGCCCTAGCTGAGGCAGGTTGAGGAAGCAAGTGCCTGCCTCGTGCCCCTTGTGGGAGACTGATAGGGTGACCAGCCATCCTGGTTTGCCTGGGACTGCCTCAGTTTAGCACTGAAAGTCCCATATCCTGGGAAACCTCTTAGAACTGAGCAAACTGGGACAGTTTGTCACCCTAGTCTCTGGGGCCTCCTCAGAACACTATTAGAAAATCATTGATTAAGCACCCCACCACCACCATCTCACGACCTGTTATGGGATAAACTGTACCCCTCCCAAATTCATATGTTGAAGTCCTAACCTCCAGTACCTCAGAATGTAACTATATTTGGAGATAGGGCCTTTAAAAAGGTAATTGAGGTAAAATGAGGTCATATGGGGGGACCCTAATCCCTATTACTGGTGTCTTTATAAGAAGAGATTAGGGAACAGAAATGTAGAGAGGGAAGATGGTCATCTACAAGCCAAGGACAGAGACCTCAGAAGGAATCAACCATGCTGACACCTTGATCTTGGACTTCCAGCTTCCAGAACTGTGAGGAAGTAAATTTCTGTTGCTTAAGCTACCCAATCTATGGTACTTTGTTATGGCAGCCCTAGTAAACTAATAGAGTCCCAATTTACAGACGAAGAAACCAAAACCCAGACTGGTGACACAACTGCTTAGGGGCAGTGCAGGAACAGGAATCCAGGCCTCCCCAGGCCCAATTCCATGACCTAGAATAGAATGGAGTCAGGTAGTTCTCTTTGACCAAACACACTAAATATTGAAAAGTTCTGTGGGGAAAATAACCCCAATCAAATGAAGGCTAAATGCCCCATGAACCTACTGGACAGCAATCTCTGCTCCCCACAAAACAAGAACAACTCACCCAGAGGGAGTCATCTACAGTCAGCACCAATGATGGGTGGGCAGAAGACAGACCAATCAGGTTCCACTGCCATGCCCATCATGCTGATCTGGGCATTCACAGACAAGGTCAAATAAAGGTGCAACAGAACATGTGCATATTAATAGGATTGCCAGTCTTCTCTCTTTAAAATCAATATCTGACTCTATAAACTCTCTGACAACTGATTAAACAGTCAGCCCAAACACTAGCTGCTTATACAGCCCTATAAAGGTGGTGATAATCTGCTCTGGGGAGGCAGCTAGAGCAGTCCTTCTGACAGCTGAAAAGCCACTCCTGGCCAGAATATTAATTTTAATGATAGACTGAATTTCTGCCTATGTTTGTCTGTGGGGCATGACAGAGCTGGGGCCTGATGGAAATAGCCAATGTTGACCAAAGAGCCAGGAGCAGTTTGGAGTGAGAGGGATGAACCTGGAATCTCAGGACTCTGCAGAACCCTCAGAAGTGCCCAGGGAATGGGGCCTCCATCATTTATTTGCACATAAAATGAAAGGGTGACCTCAGGAGGCTAGAAATCTCAGGCTACACAAGCTACTCTCTTTGAAGGACAAATAGAAGGACTAGTCTCTCTCGGCAGAGGTGAGTGATGGCATTTGTCAGCACAGGGGAGGCTCACACAGTTTACAAACCAATTTAGAAGTCCTATTGGCCTGGCTGTGCCTGTGTGTGCAGCTGCTCTAAAGTGAGGATTTGATGAACACTCTGTTTTTGCATGCACTAGTATTATGCAAGTCGATGCCACAGATTTCTCATCAAAATCACTACTCTCTCAGAGCAAGATCCTGCTGTCCCTCATCTTCCTGCCACATCTAAACCCTTCCTCTACTAAGAACAGCCAAGTTATTAGCAAGGCAAAGAGGACATCACCTAGGGAAGATATCCCCATTCAGTAAATAAGCATAACATAGGTATTAAAGGAATAATTTCCTATCTTTGCCCCAACATCATTATTAGCCAAATAATTAGGAAATACCCAAACTTCTCATTACTTAAGCCACTAGATGGTTGGTTGGTAGATAGATAGATACATAGATACATAGATACATAGATACATAGATGATAGATAGATAGATAGATAGACAGATAAGCAAATAGATTTTTAGTAAGAGACTTTATCTTGTGATAACACAGTCCCTTGGAACTTAAGAACAATTGTCTTTTTCTTATGTTGTTTTGTTTTGTTTTGTTTTTAGAAGACCTAGAGAGCAGAGGCCATATCTCTTTATGGTGGTTGAGAAAGCAGGCTGTCAATAATATTTTCTCTGTTGAGAAGTACAAATGGACTGAACATGACCTGTGTTTGCGACTAATAGCAGGGGCACGTCTAGCACCACCTGAAAACAGGGATCTGGATCTCAGCTCCAGACCCCTTAACACAAGAGAGGGGCAACTTGCCCAGGTTACACATCACACTGTGGTGAGCAGTTTCACATAGGGTGGTAAACTAATAGCTCACCTGCTGCTTTATCTTACAGGATTGAATGTCTAAAGACTTTCTTAGGAGTTTGGGTTTCAATTATCAGCGGAGGACATACTTTTAAAAGCTAAGCCACAAAATATTCCACAGTTAGGTTTTGTCAAACATTACACCATAGAGATTTCAATTCCATAGATTTCTGGCACTGCAAAAACAAAGTCAGGCATTACACACTCAGATGTAAAAACGCCCCACTACCTAAGAAATGATGTTGCCAAAAAAATTAAACCTGAATCTGATCAAGCTTCTAGATTACCAATTTACAAGAATAACAAAGGACATGCCAACATGTTAGACAACACCATGGATGTACAATAAGCAAAATACAGACTCTAAGAAAATTTTCAAGAAAAATGACCAAATTTCTTCAAAAAAAAATTGCAAATAAAAATAAACAAATTGAAAGGGGTAACCTCAGGATCAAAAGAGGCTTAAAATACATAGCAAATATGAAATAAAGTATGTATTCACAAAAACCACCTAAAAATTATAAAATTTATGAGGTAATTAGAATACTGAGTAGTTATTTGATGATATGAAGAAAGCATTGTTAATTATGTTTTATTTGTGACAATTGTATCTATGATTATGTTTTTAAAAAGGGTCCTTATCTTTTAGCCATATACCCTGAAATACTTACAGGTGCAGTAATATGATGTCTGGAAAAATATGAGAGAAAAAATAAGAAGGGGCATACATGACACAAGATTGGCCATGAGGGATAATTACTGAAGCTGAGTACATGGGGGTTCATAATTATACTATGTTTACTTTTGTATGTTTCTCAATTTCTGTAATAAAAAGTTTTTAAAATTCTGTGTAATTACTATGTGTCAGTGTACATCCTGGTATTCAGACATCTGCTCAATCCCACCCCCTTGAAGCGTTTCCACACCATCATCCTGGATAATATTCTTTAAAAAGTCTCAAAGTCTCACGTGGTCTAGCCCCTTACCCATGTAAGAAACAGTAAACCACTAACATAAGACCAGCAAAAACCACACCAGCATTTGATTCTAAAGCACCCACACTCATACTGTCAGAAAGTCACCTTCCCAATCCACCTCTAGCTGACTGAGGCACAGTCAGTCCCCCTCTGTGGCTGAAGTCCCAGCCCAAACTGGTGCTAAATGCAGAACTGTAGTTAGGAGAAACTAATGAACCGCTGAATAGCACAGGAAAATCAATAGGCAGAAGAAGGCAAGTGACCTTCTTCTGCCCGTCCAACTCATGTTCTTTCTTCCTGACAGAGGAAAAGAGAAAGAACATCAATACATAGATACCAAAATGAACAGAAAGACTCCTCACTACAAAGATCGGTAATCTTTTTCATCTTGTCCCTGAAAAAGAAAGTGCCCAACAGCATGACAGTGAATCTGCCCAAGGCTAAATGCAGAGTCACATAAAAAAAGAGAGAAATACACACTAACTGGTTGGGTGGGCGGTCCCTAAGTGGCTGGTGAAAGGCCTAGAAGGAAAATGAAGAATAGTCTGAGGCGAGCCTTGACTTTAGCAATAAAAGGAATCCATGGAACAAATTTCACACAGTGCCCTTAAAACCAATATGTTTAGTGAAGAAGAAGGGAAACAAACTAATCCAAAGGAGAAAGGCACTCCTGATAAATTCCCTGCTCATTCACTGTGTCTTTTCAGAGGCCCTGAGAGCTGATATCCCACATGGGATCCAAAGCAAATAGATGAGCTCAATTCTTTCAGGGTTGAAGTGAGCACTACACATCTTCATTCCGAAGTATGTATTCCTCAGAGAAAGTAACTGTTTCTTCCATGTTATTGCTCTTTCCTTGTGCTCTGACCATCACCTGTCAGGATTAATCAAAAACTAGACCTGGTAATTCTAAGGTGATTGTATATCACCTCCCTTTCTCTCAACAACAATAGGTCATAGATTAGACAAAATTACCATAAAATTAATTATTTATGCATTCAGTAAGTAGCTATGAAATGCCAATTTTATGTAAGCCCTAGACTAGGTTCTACAAGAAATGGAAGAATAAGAAGCTCAGCTCTGCTTTTGAGGTTCTAAATTGTTTATAAAAACTTTATGATTTCTGGGGTAAGATGGAAGAGTGAAGTCAAGTATCAACTTTCCCTAAAACCAAATGAATGAACAATGTTAACAACAAAAAACTGAAATCCAGCAAATAAAATGAAACAAAAATATACTAGCAGTAATCAAACAAAAGAAGGGACACAATTTCATGTCATAATCTTTGAAAAGCAGCATTCAGGGAAAGTGAGAGATGGAAGATCCCAGGAATCACTGCTGTTCTCAACTCAGCTCTCTCTCTTATTCCAGAAGTGTAGTTGGTTTGGGAGACAGTCAATGAACAAAATTCTGAAAAACTTCAGCAACACTCCCTATCTAGAGAGAAGTAGACAGACAGGGTGAATTCGCAGCAGAAAAATGAGTCCAAGTGGATTCACTTATATATTCAATAAGAATTTATTAAGAATCTTTTGCATATATTATGTAACACCAGGCTCTGTAGATCATTAAAAGGAAGTAGGAGAAATAATCAGGCTCTATTCTAAAACAAGTTACATTTCCAAAGATATGCAGGAAAAGATGCCTCCTGCCAGATGGAATGAACCTAGCACAGTGTTTTAAACAATATTTCAGAAAGAAGAACAAAGTCAATATCTATCAACCCTGATTGCCCCTAATCCCCACTACCCATACACCAGAAGGCAAAATGAACAGGTCTCAGACAGATACTTCCTGGTAAAGTTACTGAATCTCAAGGCAGAGAGAGAATTTTTCAGATACGTAGGACACACACGAACCCCAAAACAAAATAAAAAGCAAACAAACAGAACAAAAGCTCAGACTTCTTTCCACAGCAACACTCAACTCAATATAAGAAAATATGTAATCCATGTGTACAAGGTCCTGAGGGAGAAAAAAATGTGAAAAAACATTTTTACATTTAGCCAAATTGTTGTTCAAGTTTAAAGACAACAACAAACATTTTCAGACATGCAAGAGCTCAGTGACTTCATGAGTCCTATCTGAAAAAAAATGACTTCACTCTAAAGTCCAGCAAACCAAGAAATAAATGTGGAACTCTGTTAAAAGTCTGATAGGGAGAAATGAACCTATTTATATTAAGGCTAAAGAAGAGTATGAAGTACATTCACAGAAGGGAAATACACATTTTAATAATAAATAATAATAAACCAAATTCAACAGTCTGGAGAGAGGTAGAAGGGAAAATAAAGGTCGAATTTCCTCATATTTCTTTATAAAGATGATAAATCAAAAAACTGATATTTAAGTATACTATTTCAAGTTATAAAGTTAACTAAGTGAAACGATAGTATTAACAAAAATAAGAAGAAAGTACATGTTTTAATTTTCTCACCCATCTCAGTAAATAGTCAATAGATAACTGACAATAGAGGTTAAAACCACTATATAAAGTTATAAAAGAAATATCTAAAAGACGAAAAAATAGACTATAAGTCTTTGACATCACCATAAGAAAAGTACACTTACTCATATAGACACATACATACACCATACGAAGAAAAGACGATCCACGGGGTAAGAGATGGGCGGGGGTGGGGAGGGCATTAAAAATGGAAAACATAACGAAAATTAAGAAGCATTAAGACTGAAAATATTTATTACATCAATAAATAAAGGATTATTTAATGAGACCAAAATACAAAACAAACCATATCTGTAGAGATCCACATCTAAAATAAACTCTCAAAAAAAAAAAAAACACCATGGGCCAACAGCATGGTGTAGTGGTTAAGTTTGCACACTCCATTTCAGAGGCCTGGGGTTTACCAGTTCAGATCCTGGGTGCAGGTCTACACATCACTCATCAAGCCATGCTGTGGTGGTATCCTACACAGAAGAAGTAGAAGGACTTGCAACTAGGATACACAACTATGTACTGGAAAAAAGGAAGGAAAAAAAAACTCCTCAAGAGTCTCTTTATGATTCAGAAAGGTTAAAAGTAAAAAGAAGGTCAAAGATAAGCCAGTTGAATGGTAAGAAAAAGAAAAAGAATCATAATATTAATATCAGAAAAGAGTAAATTCAGGGCACAAACTATTAAAAAACATAGCTATTTTGTACATTCAATAATAATAATTTAGCAATTACTATGCACCAGGTACTGTTCTACACACTGTTGGAACGACCAAAGTTTAAATCATTAACGAGCTTATAAGTATTATAAATCTTTCAGCAACAAAGTGTCAAAATTCATAAAAATGTAAACCTCTAGAAGAAAGCAACAAAACAATAATAACAGACATTGTCAGCCAAATCAGGAAAAAGACAGGGATCTCTCACAATTTCCGTATCATTTTGCATTGTTTTGGAAGTATTAGCCAATGCAATTAGACAATAAAAAGAATAGGGAAAAACACTGAGAAGACGGCACAAAAAAAAACTGCAGTTGGAATGACTGAATTCTAGAAAATCAAAGTTTAAGAACTAAACCAAGTTTAAGTTAATTCAATTCAGTGAGGTGGCTGAGTATAAAATTTATCTACAGAAATCAAAAGTTTTTCTAAAATATAAGAAGCCAGAAAATAAATACCATTTTAACAGGAATGAAAAAGTAAAATGCCCAAAGTTAAACCTAATAAGAGTACAACAGAAAGTATACAAAGTAAAAGTCTTAAAATCACGGGAATGAAAAGAGACTTAAATAAACGGAAAGACACATATCTTATTCTTGGATAGGAAACTACTGTGAAGATGTTGATTTTTCCTAAAGTTTATCTTGAAAGTAAATACTCTAAGTTTTAAATTTTTATTTGCTTAAGAATTCGACGCAATGGCATTAAAGGTCACCTAGAAAATTAAAAGCAAAAACAGGAACATTCTGAAAAAGAAAAATCGGGGAACATAACCTGAACAGATATTAAGATTATACAGCTAGAGTAATCAAAACATTATGGTATAGGACTAGATATAAACAGACAGGTAGACAGAACAGAGTATAACACAAAGGTAGAAGAAATACATAAGAAAGTAGGATTTATGATAAAGATCACATTTCAAACCAAAAGAGAAAAGATGGACTAAACAATACTATTCAATAAATAGTTTTGGCCTAACTTGCTGGCTAACTGTTTAGGAAAAAAGTTAAGCCAGATGCCCACATCACTCCTTTCACCAAAATAGATTACAATGTATCAAAAATTTTAAACAAAACAAAACATGGGTAAAATGTATTATAATCTCAGCACAGGCAAGGGATCTTTCAAGCTGAATATAGACCCCCAAAGCCATAAAGAAAAAAATTGATAATTGTAACTGCATAAAAGTTTGAAACTTCTCTATGGACAAAATTATTTTTAAGTATTAACATTTTTCCAAAAACAAACTAGTAAAAAGTATCTGCATCAAGAGCTAATTTTCCTTTCTTTTTCTTTTTTTCATCAAGAATATATATAATAGGAAAAGAAAAGGAACAACCTAATGGGAAAATAAATTCAAATGTGTAATAGATATGGAAAAGATGCTAAATCTCACTCATAAACTTTAAAGTATAAATCAAAATACTCAGATGCCATTTATCTCCTATCAGACTGACAAGATTTCTTTTAAGTTTGATAGTGTTGAGAAGGATCTGGAGAAATAAGCAATTGAGACAATACGAGTAAGAGTGTAAATTGGCACAATATTTTTGAGGATAATAGTCAAAATATTTCAAATATCAAAATTCTACTGGCAGGCATTTATCCTACATGTATAATCAAAAAAATACACTTAGATTCATCACATTAACAGACTGAAAAAGAAAAACCATTTGATCATCTCAATAGGTGCAAAAAAAAAAGCATTTCACAAAATTTAATACCCATTCAGGATTTAAAAACAAAACAAAAAAAAATGCTGAGCAAACTAGGAATAGAAGGGTACTTCTTCAACTTGATAAAAGTATCTTGGAAAAACCTAGGATTAACATCACATTCAATAGCGAAAAACTGAATGCCTTCACCTTTAGATCAGCAACAAAGCAAGGGTGTCTCCTCTCACCAATTCTATTCAACCTTGTGGTAGAGTCACTGCAATAAGGCAAGAAAAAGAAATTAAAAGCACCCAGATTGGAAGTTGGAGAGGGAGAAGTAAATGGCCTTTATTTACAGCTGACATGATAGTCTATATAAAAAAATCTGATGGAATTTACAAAAAAGCAACTAGAACTAGTTAGTGAGTTTATGAAAATTACAGAATACATGGTCAATATTTTAAAATCAACCATATTTCTATATTACTAGAAAGGAAAATTTTTCAACAAACAATGCAACAATTGTAAAGCTATATACAGAAAGAAAAAAGGAATCTCCATCCTTGCCTCATACCACATACAGAAATTAACTTGAAATCATCATAGAACAAATCTAAGAGCTAAAACTCTATTAGACTTCTAGTAGATATACATACAAGGATATTCACTGTAGCACTGTTTCTAATAGAAAACCAGATACAACTTTAAGGTCCATCATATGGAGAGATTATGTAATAAATCATAATAATCACATAAAACGAAATACCATCTAGCCATATGTAACCACTTAAAAGAAAGGAGATAAGTTTTATGTCACTAATATGGAAAAAATGCCAACACATACAATAACAGTTTTTAAAAAGTACTGAACAGTGTATAAAGATAACTTTTGTGTAAATAAAAAGAATACTGACATTTATAGCCATTTTTGTGTATGTTTGTGCATGTATCTCTCTATAGGTGTGTATCTTTATATAGACATTTTCCAGAAGGCTACAAAAGAAACTTTTAAACTTTAGGAAGAGGTACCAAGAGTCAAAGAGGTTCGAAAAGGGAGAAATTAATATAATATTTTAAAAATTTATACCTTTCTATACCAGTCATTTATTTTTTTTGCTGGTGCATATATTTTATTTTAAAACATAAATTTTTTTAACAAATAAGAGATCTCTATAGAGGAGATTATTCTGGCCCCGATGGATGTTTAAGCCATGGGAAAGTGGGAACCATGAGAAGCTGCAGAAGGCTATCTTGAGAAGAGGAAAGGAGAGAAGGAAGAAACCAAAAGGACCATGACTGAGAGAGGATGGCAAGTGGGTTCAACATAAACTCTATATTCAGGCCCTCTGAAGCCTGCTAAGCTTTGTTGTCTGTCCTTGGATATCCAGGAGATTTCCTACTGCATTGTTCTAAGAAGCACCCCCTTCTCATGAGCTGATCTGAGTCCCTCACAGGCTGGTTTTAGTTCATAACAACCCCAAAGTAACCCGGCCTGTATCCTTTTTAAATATCCTGCATTATTCCATAGTGGAGGTGCAGCCTTACCTTGCTGAAAACAAAGCAATCTGAAGCATGTACCCTGTGAACTCCTGCAGTCAGTCAAGCCCAACAAGTATGATTTAAATAGAAACTTGTCCAGCAACATTTTATACTTATGAGAAAATTCATGATGAAGATTTCCATTTCTGAGCATGCTATTCAGACATTTTGTCTAAATGTTATAGTAAGTTCTCTATGAATCACAAATCATAGAGGACTGCTTTCAAACATAGAGAATAGTTTTTAAAAAGAAATCAGAAAGGTGAACAGTGAAAGTTGAGGAAATTGGTACGAATATTAAATAAACACCCAGAAACCCACAAAATAAGAAAAAACATACCATATAAGCATGAACAAATTAGAGACTAATTCCAAACTAACATATAAGCAAGTGCACAATACAATGGGAAAGGCTGGTAAGAGACAAGGCCCATTTGTAGGAACTGTCTTTTTCACAAACAGAACCCATCTGCACACAGCTGGATAGAACTCATTCAAGTACAGCTCAGATGTCATCTCTTCTGGGAGGCCTTTCCTAATCTTCCCATTAGAGGTGACATTCCTCTATGATCTCACTGTATCATGGACTCTTTTCCAGTGGTTATCACATTACCTGATATTTACTGTTCACATGTTGGTCTTCTCCAGCAGTGAGCTCCTAGAGAACAGAGGCCATGCCTTAATAATTTCTTCTGCCTCACAGGCAAATACTCATTGTACAGTAAGTCCTCAATAAATGTTTGTTTAACACAGGATTAAAAATCAGAACTTTAAAAAACCAATGAGGTTTTCTTAATTAAAAAAAAAAGTTGTAGTTTCATAGAACACTAAAAAAAAAAGAAAAAGAAAAGAAGAAAACTATTACAACACTCATAAAATCCCACCATCCAAACATAACCACTCTTAACGGTAAATATCACTGCAGATACACACATACACTCAATACACACACACATAAAGATGTATAGCTACATTTGTTTATTTGTTTCTCAAGGCAGAGGATCTGGTTTCTAGCCCAATCTCCTTACTGAACTGCTATTTCAAAGTGCCATGAAATTCAAGGCACTTACTCATTCCTCATCCTCACCCTTTACAGCATCAGCCATTGCTCATCACCTTCATCTTTCTGAAACAGTTCCCTCCCTTTGTTTCCTTTACATCTTACTTTCCTGGTTCCTATTCTGCCTCTCCACTCCTAGACCAGCTTCCATTCTCCCATTAATACGGAGATTCAAACCAAAGTCTTCCCTTCAGTCCTCCACTTGTCTTCTAAATGTCTCACCTACACCTGAGGCTTTAACCATCATGCCTTGGCAAAACCATGGCATTGTCTTTCCAGCCCTATTTCTGTTCCAAGCCCCAGCCCACTATGACTGTTTGCCACATAGCTCCACTGATATGTGCCCCCTGATCTTCAGACATAACATGTATAAAACTAAACTGACTGCCTTTGGTTCCTCAAAGCCACTACTCAACTCCCCAGTGTTCCCCAGGGGCTCCACCATTCTCCTGGTAGCCCAAGTCTCAAAACCCTGTCCCACTGCCTCACTCTTGCATTAGTCAGTCACTAAGCCATGTCCATTCTTTGTTCATTTCTATCCCTCCCTTTCCATTCCCACTGTTACCACCTCTATGCATCTCACAAGGGATGGTTATAAAACCTGTCTAATTAGTCTCTCTTTCTCCAGTCCTCTTTAGTACAACTCCTCATGGACCTCAGAACGAGATACAACCACCAAAATCATCAATTCATTCACATCACATCCTTGCCTTAAACAAATTACCCGTGACAGCTCCCTATTGCTTAATTAGTTAAAGTCCAAATTCTTCAGTCAGATATTTAACACTGCAGCAACCTAAACACAATCTTCCATTCCTGTCTTAAAACTCCTTTGATTTCCCTCTATCAAGCTTATGATGAATTTCAATCAAACCCCTCACTGTTTCCTGAATCATCCTTGGATGTCCACACCTCTATAATTTTGTCCATGTGGTTTCCATCACCAGGAGTGCTCCTTTCACCACATCCGTTAATCAAGAATCCTACCAGCACTTCATGAGCCAGCTCATGTTCCTTAATCCCTCCACAGATAGGCAGCTCCTTCTCCTCTGAAACTCTATAGGGGTCATATATGATCAGCTGCCCTGTAGTGTCACTCTGTGAAGACACCCCAAGAGCTGCAGCATCTTAAAGGCAGTGACTATCTAATTCATGAGTCCCCTTTGCACTTACATCAGTTGTCATTCAACAAACATCTGTGAAACAAAAGAAGAGATTGAGTGTAGTTAAACAGGGAGGGCTGAATCTTGGAGTCTCAAAGCAATGACTTAAAATGACCCTTGAAGAAAGAATATGCCTTGGATTGGTAGGGATTATGGAAAAGACATTCAAGAAAGAAAAAAATAATGGAGG
Organism: Equus caballus; assembly: GCF_041296265.1. Lineage (NCBI taxonomy): Eukaryota > Metazoa > Chordata > Mammalia > Perissodactyla > Equidae > Equus > Equus caballus. The sequence goes on along the minus strand of NC_091701.1, from coordinate 50,390,498 downwards.
CATTTTGAGCATTTTCAACAAGAAAGTCCTTCACTGTGAAGGGCTGTCCCGCATATTTCAGGATTGTATGTCCCAGCTCACTACACGCTAGCCCCTCTTCCATTGTGACAACCAAAGAACGCCCCCTGGGCACTGCTTCCAGGTGAGAAGGATTAAGTGAAGGCATTGTAGAGAGAGCTGTGGGCAGCTGCAGAGGGAATTGATGAGCCCTGACAAGATCCACCTGGAGCAAAAGAATTACTTGTACCAAGAAGGTGAGAAGAACACCCAGCACCATTTATCTTTCAACCTCTCATGCTGCTATGGAGGAACTAAAGCAATTGACTGCCACTCCTTTTCTTCTCTTTTCCAACAGCTTCACTCAGGCACATACTGAGAAGCAGTGAAAAATAAGGTGAAGGGCAGGGTCTCTAGCGACAGGTTCAAATCCCAGCTTATAAGCTTACTAGCTATATCAGCAAAGGGAGAATTGCTTAACCTTCTGTGCTTCTGTTTCCTGATCCAAAAAATGGAAATAATGAAAGCACTCCCCTCCTAGAGTTCTGTCGTAGTCCCAGCCAATAGTAAGCACAAAACACATTATTTATTATTACAACTTGGAAAAATCCACTAGCTAAAACAATAAGGAATATTACCACGAGATACACTTTTAGTGACCCACAAAGCCTCATCTATCATAGGGAACATTTACTGAGTAAATACTGGATGCTGGACACTACCCAGATGCCACACCTCTATGAGGCAGTAACCACAACTGTTTCTACTTCACAGATAAGAACACTAATGCACTGAGAGGTTGAGTTAGGCTGAGCCAGGATTTAAATCGTTTTGTTTACCACACTTTGCCTCTTTGATTCAACAAAAATTTAATGAGCATCTACTTCCTGGTATTGTTCTAGGTGCTGAGGTTACAGCAATGATCAAAACAAACCAAAACCATGCCTTCGTGGAGCTTAGATTCTAGCATGGGGAGAGAGACAATCAACAAAATCAGTAAGGATAGTATATAGATGTATATAGAGAGAGGATAGGTAGTGATAAATAGCTATGAGAAAAATAATATAGGAAAGGTGGATAAAAAGTCAGGGTAGGGGTAAGCAGGAGGATTGCAATTTAAAGAACATGACCAGGGAAGGCTCACTGAGCAGAATACTGTTGAAAAATCACAGGAAAAAGACGAGAGTAAAAATCTGGGGGGAAACCATTCCAGATAGAGGGTACAAGAAATGCAAAGGCCCTGAGGCAGGAGCTTGCCTGGCATATTCAGGTAATAGCAAGAAGCCCATGCAGTGGCAGTAGAATAAGCAAGAGAGAGAAGTAGGAGGTGGGGTCAGAGGGATCTGGAGTAGGGGAGGGGGAGATAGATCACATAGGTCTTTAACAGCTGTGTAACACAAGCACCTGGCTTTTGCTTAGACTGAGATAGAAAGCCGTTGGCAGGATCTGAGTAGGAGGGACATGATCTGACTTACGTTTTAACATGTTATTCTGGTGGCTGCATAGAGAGTGGACTGAAGGAGATGTGCTTAAGAACAGCCAAAGTTATGAGCAGGAAAAAAGAAGCAACAACACTTTCCTCGGTTCTAGCAGGTGTGATCACAATGGATTATTTTTTTGTTTTTCGGAGCAAAGTGCTTGGGAAGCCTCTTTCCACTCTACCCATGATGTCGTCAGTCATAGGGAACCCTCATTCAACTATACTGTAACTGGGACCCTTTCTAAAATAGGCTGTCAGGATGCATCCACAGCAGCTGGCTGGAAATGGCTACATTCTCATTCATCACTCCTCAAGGTTACTTTCATTTTGGGAGGTGAAGCTGAGCACAGAACTGGTTGTTCACTCTTAGTAAAAGCTAGGCCTGCTATGACTGGGACATTTAGAACATGGTCAAGTGGTAGAAGGACAAAGTCCAAAGAGAGCTAGTCATATCCTTTACTGTACAGTTCAGCACATGAAAGGATACACTTGAACACAAGTTACAATATGGCAGTAAGTATAGATTACGACTGTACACTATATACTATATACTATAGTTACTTGACTATACTGCAAAACAGAGTGATAAATGTTCCATAAGGAGAGAGACAGTCCATCCAACCAGGAGGATCCAAGGGTGGCATTTGACTTGGGCCTTACAGGAAAAGCTGGAGCTGGACACACAGAGATGGGCAGAAGGCTTGCCAGGTAGAGGGAGCAGATGGAGAGACTGGAAAATGGAGAGCTTGGGAGAGGAACCATGGTTGGGAGAATTTGGGGAGGTCCAGCAACTCTCATAAAAAATCCCAAGCAACTTATTTAAAATGCAGTTTCTGGGTCCACTCCACAGCAATTCTGAGTCGATACTGGGTAGAAGGATCCATATTTTTATCAAGGACCCTCAAGTAATTCTAAAGTTTCCCACTCAACTCCACTTCTACCCCCACTTTGAAAAACACTGATAGAGATGAATTAAAACCACTCCATGGGGGCTGGCTCGGTGGCGCAGTGATTAAGTTCGCACGTTCTGCTTCTCGGCGGCCCATGGTTCACCGGTTCCAATCCTGGGTATGGACATGGCACCACTTGTCAAAAGCCATGCAGTGGTAGGCGTCCCACGTATAAAACAGAGGAAAATGGGCATGGATGTTAGCTCAGGGCCAGTCTTCCTCAGAAAAAAGAGGAAGATTAGCAGTAGTTAGCTCAGGGCTAATCTTACACACACACACACAAAAAAAAAAATCCAAAAAAAAGCCCACTCCACGTAGATTACTTTCCCTTATTATTCTCTCTCAGATAATCCTGCTTATTTCCTCTATAGCACTAACTGCTATAGACAATATTTATGTATCTATTTGTTTACTTACTACTGTTTCACTCCATAGAGGATAACATCCATTAAGTCAGGGACATATAGCAAATATTCAATAAATACTAGCTGAATGTTGAAAGGGAGACCTGGGACTGAATCTTAGAGGCTTTGAATACCCTCCTAAGTGTTTGAAACCTTATTCTATAAGCAAGTCACTTAACCTCAATGTGCCTTAGTTCCTTCCTTCATAAAATATGGATAATAATAATATCTTCTCAGTGGAGTTGTTCCATGGATTGATTGAGATAAACATGTAAACTTCTTAGATCTATTCCTGGCTCATAGCAAGCACCCAATAAATCTTTCTTATTCTTATTCTTATTAGCCAGTGGGAAACTATGGAAGTTTCTGAACAGAATCATGACCTAACGGTCAGTTCAGGAAAAGTAACCAGGCAGGAGCATGTAAGGATGGATGAAAGGAGGTAACTCTAATTAGAAAGATGAACTGGGGGGTATTGTGGATTTTGCTTAGAGTTGTGAGGACTTGAACTATTGTAGAAGTCTCAGGAAGAAAGAGCAGGATCTGTGGGAGAAGATTAACAGCAGTAAAATCAACAGATTTGGGGTAAAACATAGACTGTAGAAATGAAAAGAAGCAGAACAACAAAAAAAGACCACTAAAATTTTGAGGCTGGATGACTAAAAGACTGTCTATAGAAACGGGGAGGGGCCAGCCCCGTGGCCAAGTGGTTAAGTTTGCACACTCCGCTTTGCATAGCCCAGTGAATCCTAGGCACGGACATGGCACCGCTCATCAAGCCATGCTGAGGTGGTGTCCCACATGCTACAGCTGGAAGGACCCACAACTAAAAATACACAACTATGTACCCGGGGGCTTTGAGGAGAAAAAGGAAAAATAAAATCTTTTAAAAAAAAAGAAAGAAATGGGGAGCCCTGGAGCAGGCACAGTTCTGGGGAGAGACTCTGAGTTCCGTTTGGGACCTGTTGAGTTGAAGGTCAAGTAACAAGAAAGCAGAACTGGAGCTCAGGAGAGAGGCTGTGCTGGGAAGACTGGTTGGAGAAGCATCTGTGGCGAGGGGACATCTACTGACGACCCAAGAGAAGTTCCCAAGGCAGAGGTGGGTGTGAGGGAGAGTGGGGCAAGGACAGAATCTCACACAATCTGTACACTCACTGAGGGTGAGGTGGCGTGGAAGAGGAGCCAGAGGAAGGGCCATCAGGGAGGCAGGGAGAAAACAGAGAACAGAAGGGAGAGCAAGTTTCAAGAAGAAGCTGGGCTAATACTGGGGCTAAACGCCCTGAGGGTTAAGGAAACGTCTTGGATTTTGTCTTCAAAAGAGGTGTGGTGAAGAGGGCAGTTAGATCTGAGGAGGCTCCAGGTGAGGGTGTGGAGAGAATGGATAGGATTTGAACTGTGAGCTAGAAGCAAGGGGTCCTCAATGGCACCTGGGAGGCATGGTCAGCCGCGTCCACAGAACTGTACCCCACCGGGCAGTCAGGCCCAGCACATAGTCGCTCAGCCTGGAGAATGGCTCTGAGCTGCAGGGCCCCCTGTGCTCACAGAGCTGGCAGGGAAAGATGATGGGTATGGGTCACTTTTGTAAAAGACTTCAAAAAAATTAAGCAAAAGCCATAGTTTTTATGAGCCGGTGATAAAGCCATTTGTCACTTTGATGTCTAACTTTTGCAAAATAGCTCCTGTCGATGAAAAAGTCTCATTTAACTGCCTAAAAATGTATTTCATTTCTGGAAGTGATCATACTTTACAAAAACCATGAGTAACTCGAAAAGAATTAATAGAATACATTCTGTAAAATCCTTGCTTTTACTTAGAGAAATAATTCTATTCTGTGTTGAAATCTTATGCTCCAAGGTGAAAAATCACTGCTATGGACTGAGTGAATGTGTCCCCTCCAAACTCCTATGTTGAGCCCTAACCCCTCACGTGATGATATTTGGAGGTGGGGCCTTCGGGAGATAATTAGGTCATGAAGGTGGTGGCTTCACCAATGGGGTTAGTGCCCTTGTAAGAAGAGACAGCAGGGAGATGATAGCTCTCTCCCTGCCAGGTGAAGACACAGCAACCTAGGACGGGGGCCATCAACAGAACCTGACCACGCTGGTACCTTGAACTTGGACTTCCAGCCTCCAAAACTGTGAGAAACAAACTTCTGTGTTTAAGCCCCCCGGTCCATAGTGTTCTGTCACAGTAGCCCAAACCAACCAAGACAGCCACCAAGCTGTATCACAGATGAAAACAGAAAACTGTATGATTGGATCATTGAAGGCTGTACGTGATGGGAAAGAAATCTTTCCAATTTAAAAGCTTTCTTCTTCTAACAAGTTCCAAACTACTTCACAAATGTGTAAGTAATTAGTTAGCCCTCCTGTGGACAATAAATCCTGTCAGCTCTACTCTAAAAATACATTCCTGCATCCGGATACCTGTCACCACTGCCACCTAGGGCCACCGCAAGCCCCCAAGAAGCCTTTTGGGCAAATTAGAAAAAGGACCCCTCACTGCCTCAGTGGGGCCGCCCGGTCAGGGCACCCCAGGCGGCCGCCGCCTCCCTGCCTCAGCCGCCGCCTCGTGCCCATGTCGGGCGTGTGGTCTTTTCCCCCGCCCCCAACACTCACTCCCCACACAGCTACAAGAGGGATCGTTTCAGAAGTTATATCAAATGCCATGGCGTTTAGAACACGATCCAACCCTCACCCACCACGGCCCACAAGGCCCTGCACCACCTTCCCCCTCGACCTCGTCGTCTCTCCCGCGCGGCCGCCGCCATCTTGCTGTCCCCACAGCACGCCGCGCTCGGGCGGGCCTGAGGCGGGTTACTCTCGCTGCTCCCTCGGCCAGAAACGTTCCCCTACTCCCTTCCCGCCGCCTGAGCTTTGCAGCAACCTCCTTCTCACCATTCAAGGCTCTGCTTACGTATCTCGTCCTCAGAGGAAACTTCTGGAACCATCCTGTTTATTGTGGATGCCGAGGGCGTGACCAGGAGTGTGCGGGGTGGGGTGGGGTGGGGTCTGGTGAGGATTCACCGTCAGAAGTACAAGGATGGGGTTGGAATAGGTGAGAGGAGGATGGCTGCCTGAGGACGGAGACCATTCCTGTGAGGAACCCCTGGGCAGAGGGGCACTTCCGAGAGCGTACCAAGCAGCCGAAAAGAAAGTAAAATATCAGTTTGTTTGCTTTTCACTTGTTGTGTCTTACCTGAGACCTCCGGGTGGGCAGAAGGGCACCCTGTTGGGGCGAGAGAACAGGGAGCAGCTCTAAGGGATCCCCTCCCATGAGGGAGACAAGGATGCCCCGAAGCAGCTGCAATCCTACCCAGAAGGTCTCCCTGCTCCCACAGGGATCCCGGAAGGAGAACCAGAGCTCTGATGCTGCCAAGGGCTGATAACCACGGGGCCAGGCTAATTCTAGAGCAAAGAACAAGGGATTTCTTCTCTTGGGTGGTGGAAAATGCACTGAACCAGAAACCAGGAGACCTGGTCTGGAGCAGCAGACTTGTGTTCCTGTGCTCCTGGGAAACTCTAAAGTCTCTTCACCTCTTTGGGCCTTCATTTCCTCATCTGAAAAATAAGACCGTTGAACTAATCACTGTTTCTCCGAGTCTGCTCCAGGCACCCCTCACTGTACTTGTTCAAACCAAGAGCTGCTGAGCGACTCTCCAGGGGGGAGACGAGACATTGGCATTTGACAGAGCTCCCCGAGTGATTCCAGTGATCCCTAGGTTTATCTCTACGTCCCCTTCTGTAGCATTCTTTGAGTTTTAAACCTTAAACCTGTACAAATACTGTGGGGGGGGGGGGGAGAAAAAGAAGGATGGCATAATTGAATTTATCTAATTTCATTCAAATTGCCATGTTATCAAATCACAAATCAGTCACTATATTGCAGTCACGAAGGAACAATACAAGCCCATAGCTATGACAAATGATTAAATGATCAGATTTTTCACTTTCTTAGCAAAGTATGTGGAAATTTATCTTAGCCTTAGCTGCTTTAAACCTCTCTGAGTGAAATACATTAAAAACAACTGCAAATTACTGATGATGAATGCCCTTCAATTTGGCCTCAAGCTGAGAAATTCTGTGCAGAAATAAAGTGGTTTATAATCCCACAGGTCCGTTCTATTATAAACTGCAGGTGGCAAATCAAGTGGCTATGAACTTTGCTGTATGTGTGCATGTGTGTGAAAAATCAATACTCAAGGAGGGTATTTCTGCACTCCTTTAATGGGAATTTAACAGCCCAGATGAAAGGCAGATGCTAGCTGGGAGGACCCAGGAATCTGAGTGGTGCCTGACAAGGGCCTGGGGCTGGAGTGGCTGTCACCCTCCCTCTACTGCCCACCAGCCAGGGCAGCTGTGCCTGCCCTTTGCAGAAAAGCAACCTAAAGCAAGCACAGAAGAAAGCTGGAAGGAAAATAACTGCAACTCACATCGATGACCTATTTTCTGAATCCGGCTTATCTGAGATTGGATCTCATTCCTCCAAAAAACAGCAGAACACTTCAGGCTCAGAAAATGGTGTCTCTGAAGAGTGCGTGGACCAGAATGTATGATATATCGTCACCAGACTGCTTTCTTCCAGCCCAGATTCCAAGTGGTGTTAGCCTCAGACAGCTGCGGTGGGAGGGGCTGATAAATCTACCAAATCCTTGCTGGCTTTGCTTCACTATTAGCAAAGATTAACATGATGCTAATTGGTAGTGAACCTGATCTATTTAGTGTCTCCCACTAGCACAAGCACCAGAATCAAAAACATCTTCCCAGGTCCCATATGCATGTCATTTAATACTTCTGATTTTGTACTCCCCCAGCTTTTGGTTGCATTGCTCCTTCATTCTAGACATTGCACTGTCAAACTAATCATCTTTTTCTGAACCAAAGGCTCAGTCAAGGCCTGTAGGCAGATTTGCTTTTTTGTGCTGCAGATGCACATGAGTTTCTGATCTGAATTCCTGAGGGAAGAAAAATGACTATCCAACAGCATTCAGCAGCATGCCCTGGGTTGTGTGCAGAACACCGGGCTAAGAGGACAGAGGGGGCACCAAGAATAGGAAGGCAGGGCCTGCCTGCCTGCACTGAGCTTCTTTTTTGGTCAGCTGGGGTGGCACACAGGCCCGTGTGAAATAAGCTGAAGACTGAAGCACAGCAGGCAGCAAGAGCCAAATAACCTTGGATTAGCTGCATCCATAAATTCTAAATAAGAGTCTAGTCAACCCAGGACCAAGGCTCCTGGGAGTGCTTCCTGGAGCTGGTAAATTTAGGTACAGTTTTGAAGGAAGAAGTGAAAAGGGTTAGTGTAGATGAGGCAGGAGGGAAGTCCACAGCCAAGAACGGCACTCAGAGGATGTGCAGATATAAGAATGTGGCTTAGAGAACGAAGATCTCACCTCTCCTGGTCAACATGGCCTTTTTTGTTTCCATTTACTGTCATAAGAATCTTGAGAAATAGGGATAATGTGTTCTATGTTCTTGTATTCCCCACAGTATTTGCGCATAACAGATACTCACATTATAGCTCATGGAATCATAGCATCTTATAGTTGGACTGAACTTATTGATTATCCCATCTATCTGCTGAATGAATGAATGAATGAACAGGATACAAAAAAAGCAGGTTCCAGTAGAAGTACCATAATCATAATCGAGGGATGAAGTTGAATTGGCATATGGGAGTTAGTTGATGGCAGAACTTTCAGGCAGCCTAGAGGGTTAAAATTTGATCCCAGAGTTGATAGGGAGCAACACTAGGTTCTTAAGTAGTGGAAAGAAATTGGAGATTTTCTTTTAGAGAGATTGTCCTGGCAGTTTTTTGCAGGAAATAGCAGACCAGTAAGGCTAGAAAGTTATAGTCTCGAAGGTCATTGACAGCCTGCTCAGGCCCTAGCAAAGGAGGATTGCCTAAAACATCTTTACCAGGGATTTGCCCCGGGCCCTTCCAGATGATAGGGTCCCAGTAATTTATCCTGCCTTCCTTCCCCACCTCCTTAGCCCCTACGCCTCACCCCTGACAATACTTAGCTCAAAATGGACAATTTGAAGGAAGGGACATGCTCCTGCAACTGGCTGAGAGCCTGACCTGCTCCAGATAAGCATTTCCATCTAAGAAACGAGTTATAACACATTCCCAGTATAAGTGCAGTAGCAACTTTCAGTAGCCTGACAGCCATTTGCATAACTTGTCTTCTGTAACAGGCTTCAAAAATAACAATAGGCAAACTAGATAGAATCTATTAATTTTAAATTGGCTTGAGCTGCTGTCTTTAATGGAGGTAACTACTAAAGCACCACAAAGATTTTACATCCACGAATTATGTAGTGCATCATTTGTTCTCTCCAAGGAAACACATTGTGGAATGGACACTTAATTTGTGTTTCTATAGAATCACCAGCTGATTCTGGGATGTCCACTTGTTCTGGGATATACTCATAAGGTTGGAAGGTAGCTTGTTTAGAAAGTTCATCTAAGAGTGGCAGGGAAAAAAATGGTATCAAGAATGATAATAAAGAATAATGGTATCAGGATAATAATAAAGGTATCAATAATAATATGGTATCAAGAATAAGATATATGCACATTACATCAGCAATGACTCAAGAACCTGGAAGCAGAAGAATGTCATAGATGACTTTTGCAGGTGCTGACATGATTACACAGTCAGCAACACAAGGACAGGGAGCATGCCTATCAGGTCACATACCCTAGGCCTAACAAAGGGCCTGGTATGTGGACATATAGCAGGACATATAACATTGAAAGAAATGACCAACTGGATGAATGAACATTCAAATGAATGAATGAAGAATAAATGTGATTTATTTACATAACAAAGGCAATTAAGAAATTTACACATTTATTTTTCCAAGGAGTTAGAAATAGCAAGAATTTCATCATGTTCACTCATAAGCATATGTACCCACCCAAGTGTGTGCACAAGTTGACACCCACACTTTAAGTAAAAACACTTTCAGCAGGTAAGTACATCAAAAAGAGAGACTTGAATTTTTAAATTCTTTAGACAGCAGAAACATTTCAAAACTAGCAAAGCATTTTATAACATTTTAAAATGAATTACTGCAAGTTAACCTTTTAGTCTCCTCCATCCATTTATAAAGTGCCAGGCACCGCATTTGATGGCTGAAGAATTGCAAAGGAAAGGAAAAAAAGAGCTAACTTTTGGGTTTCTGCCCCTGGATAATTTTTCCAAAGAACATCCTGTTAAGTTTTACTCTAAACAGATGCATTTTTGGCAGGACCAAATAATCCATTTTCTGCTCTATTTTAATATCCACATTTTCATTTCATGTGTTTTATCCCTCAGTTCCAAGTGACATTCTAAGTCAAATTAGAACTTAACCAAAGTCATCATCTGGTACTTTTTTAGAAAAATTGATCTTAATGGTAAAAGGAGATAGCATCTCCAGATCTAAAGTGTGTCCTGAATGGAGCAACCACTGAAAAACAGGGCAAACACTGTGTTCAAGTTGAGGTTTTAAAAACGTGGGGGTCTGGAGTTCACCTGATTTATGACACACAAACACAAACACACACATCAGGCACACACAGAGCTCACCTGTGTCTGAAAGGACATGAAAGAAAGAATGCCGGAAGGGAAAGAGACAAAGACAGAACTATGTTTTTTGTTTTTTAAGATTGGCACCTGAGCTAACAACTGTTGCCAATCTTTTTTTTTTCTGCTTTTTCTCCCCAAATCCCCCCAGTACACAGTTGTATATTTTTTTTTAGTTGTGAGTCCTTATTGTTGTGGCATGTGGGACGCCACCTCAGAGTGGCCTGACGAGCAGTGCCATGTCGGCACCCAGGATCTGAACCAGCGAAACCCTGGGCCGCTGAAGCGGAGTGCACGAACTTAACCACTCAGCCACAGGGCCGGCCCCAGGCCTGTGGTTTTGATGTGGATCATGTTCCGGGGTTGGGAGGAGGGATCCCATACCTTGATACTTCTGTCTATGTAAAAGACTATCTTCCTTCATCATGAATTCTGTGGAACTACTATGATATTGCCCCAATCATATTTTGGATAAACCATGTTGAACTCCTTTGGTATTAATATTTTTTAATTAATCCTTCTAACTCATCATCTAATCAAAGCACAGTTGGATTCATTCTATCACCATTCAGTGGTGCCTTGGTGTGACAGGTCCTGGTGACGTAAAATAGACTGCTTGTGCTCATGAGTGTTACTAGAAGATAAGTACAAGGTGCTATGGGAGCCTAAGACAGACAGAGCTAATCCAGCCCAGGAGGTGTTTCTCTGACGTGGTTGCACATTGGAATCTCCTGGGGAGATTTTAAAATACTGATTCCTAGGTCCCAACCCTAAAGATTCTGATTTAATTGTTCCAGAGTGTGGCTCTGAGCACCAGCAGTTTTAAAAGCTTCCCAGATGAGTCTAATGTACATAAAAGCTTGAGAATCATAGCTGCAGGGCAGTGGTTCTCAAACATCGAGTGCATCAGAATCCCCTGGAGGGCTTGTAAAACACAGATTTCTGGGTGCAAACGCAGAGTTTCAGACATTACTTGGGAGGAAGAGTCCCAGAATGTGCATTTATGACAAATCCACAGGTGATGCACTGCTGACCAGGGACCACACTTTGAGAAGCACTGTTCTAGGGGTTCAGGTGAGGAGGTGAGAAGAAGGGATGGGGGAGGAAGCGAGTGTTCCTGGCAGAGCGAAGCACAGTGTGAAGACCCAGAGAGGAGAGAGCATAAGCCCAAACACACATTCCAGGAACTGAAAGATTTGTGGTATGACCAGTGTTTAGGAAGCAGGGAGAGAGTCACACAGGTGAAAGCCAAGAAGTAGGTGGGCACAACCCCCGGTCCTGCCATCTGTGGTTTTGACTGAGGAGGAAATGACTCCACGAGGCCAAAGAGGCTGCTGCTCTTCACGGGCACTGGCCACAGCAGTTGTACAATCAATAGGCCCCTAAGTCTCAGATTATTAAAAGTCCAGGCTGGTTTATCATTAAAGAAGTAATAATACCCTATTCAGATATAACATTTTATGGCTCTCATGACACTTTTGCAAATGTTATCTCATCCAATTCTTACAGAAATCCTGCAAGGCCAGAAGAGCTGGCACTCCTGTCTTCATTTTGCTGACAAGGAAAAAGAAATTAAATAGTGGGGCCAAGTCCAGAACCCAAGCATTCAGCCTCCTGCTCCAATGATCTACAACTCATTACCCTCCGACTTTTAATCCTACTCCCAAGAGAAAAACTCTCATCCTCTAGGAAAATTGTCTTCAAGGTGCTGAGAGAAAAAGAGAGAGGTAGGGGAAAAACCAGCTCTTCACATAGATGGTAACATAGACACCTGCCTGTAGCATTTGTATGTTCTGGAACATATATATTTGGAATGTCACCATAGAACATTCCAGAGGGCCCTGGTTATGTTTGAACAACTATTTGACTCTCCCAAAACTCAGTCAGATGTAAAGTTGATTTGGAAGAGAGCTAACATGGGTGGCCCCATGGCCAAGTAGTTAAGCTCATGCACTCTGCTTCAGTGGCCCAGAGTTCACTGATTCAGATCGTGGCCACAGACCTACACAGTGCTCATCAAGCCATGCTGTGGAGGCATCCCACATAGAAGAGCTAGAGTGACTTACAACTAGGATATGCAACTATGTACTGGGGCTTTGGGGAGGGGGAAAAAAAAGAGGCAGATTGGCAACAGATGTTAGCTCAGGACCAATCTTCCTCACCAAAAAAAAGAAAAGCATACCTAAAAAAAAGAAAGAACTAAGGTGTTTGTCATCACCTTCTAGGTGACTTTCTTAGGCACTGGTCATGAAATCTGGGTAGCTACCGTGAGGGGGCTGTAATGTTTGAGTTTGGTTCTACCATAAGCCAAAAAGCAGGGCTTTCCTAATCTATGGATAACTGACAGACTGCATGAGTATAATAAGCAATTCAGGGACTGATTTTTATGTTTTTTTTCTCTCCAAATTAATACTTTTAAGAAAAGATTGACTCCTACTTTAACTTTTGCATCTTTTTAAAATTTAAGAATGTCTTATTCCCTTCTCTCTGATTATAAAGTAGCACATATTTGTAGGCAAGATGTTGGAACATACAGGAAAGGACACAAATGAAAATAAAATCACCCATAATCTTCCCCCAGAACTAATCACTATCAATATTCTGGTATCCTCCCTTCAGACATTTTTTTAAATGCATATGTGTGTGTGTCTGTGTGTTTACCAATGTTGACTATCTACTGTTTGACACTTGATTTTTAAAAAGTATAACACTAGTAGGTTTCCACATCATTTAACTACAATAGTTATTCTTAAAAGGAGATATGCCCACTCTCAGGGTATCAGAATCAACTGGGAAGGCTCTTTTCAAATTATACCTTCCTTCCCAAGCTACGTTCCAACCCAACCCCACCCTCAAATTAAGACTTCCTGGTGAATTAGTGCTATTCAGAGGAGTGAGAACATCGCGTCCCTGTCATATGAGAACCGCCAGTCCACAGCGTGATTGTTACTGACTGTTCCTCTTTCCATTATGTGGCTCTGCCAAAACAAGTTAAGCAACCCCCGTGAACATTTTCTTGTTTCCAGTTTTTCCATATTTAAAAACTACCACAAGCAACATCTTAACATTCTTGTACAAATCCTTGTATACATACCTGTTGATTCTAGGTTTAAGTCCTGAATGTAAGATTGCCGGATCAATTGAATATTTATAAAGTTTATTCATAACTTTTTGGAAAAAGATACAGTATAGACTAGAGAATGATCAAAAGAAAGGGAAACATTTAAATATATTAACAATATTTCTTATACTAAATGAGTTGTTTTCAATCATTCGTTCTTCTTCTAAGTTAAAGACAATCATGGACATTTCTTTTCTTACTTAGGTGTCAGAACACTCCAGGTTTCATGCATGCATACAGCTCCCACACAAGCTGTCGCATCTACCTTCACTGTGACTTCAGAGACGCTTCAGCCACTGAAGTCTTAACTGTCTGCTTATGTCTTCTCAGGAAGACCAATTAATTAGCCTTTCTGATCCTCCCAAGTACCTCTGGCACTCTCTAATTGCCTATCCAGTCTCTTCAAGGGGAAGCCTTCAGCTTCCTTTCCTTTCAAAGTCGGAATAGAAAGGCTAAGCATGATGATACACATGTCTGCACACAGCCCTACACCTGTTATTTTTTTCAACCGGAAAGGTCTCCTTGGCAACCATCTCCATCACTGCCCCAACCTTTCTGCTCAGCAAGTCCCTGATATTAGCAAAGAACAAGACTCTTTCTTGGGATCTCGAGTGTCTCTATTTTACTACTTTTTCCCCCGGCGTGTTTCTCCATGTGAACAGGAATGGTAGCTTTCCTGTTTACCATCAACTGCTGTTCTCCCAGGGCCTGGCATAGTTCTCAAAACATATTTTCTAAATGGATAGAGGAGATTCAGCAACCTCCCTTTTGTATGCAAGACTTGTGAAATTCATAAGCACTTTGAATCTTTAAAAACAAACTTGACAAAGCAAAACAGTTTGCAAACAGCCATTTGTTGGTATCCCTCACAAGAATTGTTAAGAATGAAAATATCTTAGTTCCTTGAATTTGATCTGAACTGAATCAGCAACACACCCATCAGAAGTAACTTGAAAGAACTGAATACAGAGTCCATGTGCTATTTCCCCAACTGGATTACGAAGTGGAGACTGGTCTTACCACGGCTGCTACGTATGGTTGGGGAAGTTGTACACTGCCCAAAGTCACCCAGCCATGGAGACAAGCAGTAGCTGAAATCTAGCCCATGCTCTGCTCACCAACACATGTGCCCTGGTATGGAGCTTCATCTACCTAGATAAAAGGGAAATTTTTTCTAATGATCACAAAGGCACAGTCGTTCACCAAGTTGTGCAGCATTTCATAATTCACACAAGAGCACTGGATGGGTCTTCTTTGTCTTATATTTATTCATATTCCTCACTGCATTTAGAAAAGTCCTTAAATATGGCAGGTGTGCCATCAATATACATCAACCTGATTGAGGAAGTACATCGTTAATTGATAATTGATAATTTTATTGAGACTTCTCTGAGGGGGGCAAGAATCCCAGCAGAAATATGGTTCACTCATTTGGGATCAAATACCATTTTAGAAATTGGAGAGAATTCAGAAAACATATCCTTCTCATTTAATAGGAAAAAAGAGGCTCAGAGAGGTCATCTAGAGTATCAGACTCTTAGAATAGCACTCTTAGGCCAAGTCAGATATAAATTAAATTCTCCATTAATCTAGGCCCTAAACAGACCCTCACACCCAGCAAGACCAACCCTTTGCTCCCTAGCTGAGCAAGTCTAATGATAAGTGAAAAGCTTTGCAATTTGATTGGAGCATAGAATTCCAACTGGGTGGTTCTATTGCGCAAATGATTTCTCATATCACTTAACGTCAAGATATTCTCCTAACTTTCAAAATGAACTCTGATAGAAAAGAAATAAATCAAACTTTTATAAGATCTAATAGATGTCAGAGTGTTCTTTCTCTGGCAGGAGTTCTATTTTTTTTAAATGATTAATCATCAAAGCAACTTAGCATAAAATTGAAGTTCCTCATTTATATTATATTAAATTTATATTACTTGCCACTTCTATCAACTTTACAGTTGAAATTACAGGGGTAATTTTCTATACTGAATTATTTATGTTCTCTTGTAATCAGATATCTGATAAACTTTTAAACATTTATATATGCACCTAATTCAAAGATAGCAAGTAAACTAATACTGAAAATGAAAATCTGCCTGTCAGAACACAGGGCACTAGAGAATTTGTGTGTGTCTGTTTCTCTATCTGCTCACCTACATCCCTACACATATACCTGTGTGATTATTACTGCGTACTAGGCACCTGATCATTGTTAAATGAGTGATGAAGAAGTGTAATAAATACTGTGAATTAAAATGGCAGGTCAGATAATGTCCACAATAGTAGAGAAAGTAATAGATTACCAAATTATTTCAGTATTCTATGAATTTTAATGCAACCCGCCTTGTTTGTTATTGCCATTTCTATAGAACAGGCTTGACAATGTTGGATTTCTCCTATAGTACTAAGACTCTTATAATACTAGCATATCGTAATTTGTTATCAGCATAGGATTCCTAGTCAAGATACAAGCCATTAAAAGGGAAAATTAAAATTGCTCCTTTAAAGTGTCAAAGGAAGATAATTTATGTGTTGCTTAACTGTTCTGCCTTTCTGTATTAGTTTCCTATTGCTGCTGTAAATTAACACAAACCTAGTAGCTTAAAATAACACAAAATTATTACCTCATAGTCCCGGAAGTCAGAAGTCTGAAATAAGCATTACTGGGCTGAATTCAAGGTGTCAGTGGGGCTGTGTTCCTTCTGCAGGCTCTACTGGAGAAGCTGTTTCCTTGCCTTTTCCAGCTTCTAGAGGCTGCCTGCATCCTTTGGCTTGTGACTCCTTCTCCATCTTCAAAGCCAGCAGCATAACACCTTCAAATCTCTCTCTGACTCTGACCCCTGACTGTCCCGCCTGCCTCTTATCCTTATAAGGACCCTTGCATTTACATTAGGCCCCCTCAGATAATCTAGGGTAATCTTCCTATCTCAAGGAAGATTAATTAACTTAATCCATCTGCAAAGTCTCTTTTGTCACGTAAGGTAGCATGTTCACAGATTCTGGGCGTTAGGATACAGACATCTTTGGGGAGCCATTATTTTGTCTACCAGTCCTTCTAAAACTGTGGTTGGCATTTATCATTGAGCAGTATCCTGGAGAGGCAGCATAGAAGTGACAAATGGAACACATTTGGGAGTGAAGGAGACCAATATTTGAATCCTGGCTTTGGTCACTTACCAGCTGTATGGCCTTGACCAATACACTCAAATCCTCTGAGCCTCAGGTTTTTTACTTGTAAAATGGGGCCACAGCACCTACTTTGATTTGTTGTTGTAAGGATTAAAGAGAAACAAATATAAAGCATCTGGCTCGCAATCCACAGTAGGTGTTGAATAAATGTGAGTTGATTCCTCTAGCCTACCACTTAAAACAGCATAGCAGGATTAAAGCCAACTACACACTGATTTTTATTATATTGACCTGAGGTTGATTACTATTAAATTCAGTGTGGAGAGGATGTCTCCGGCCCAGAAACTTAAGGATGGACAGTCGATTATAGGCTTTCTTTGTTAGCCAACACTGTTCACATCAGCAGCGATGCCTGCAAGCCTGCTCTACTCAGTAGCTTAAATGTCAACCTGATTTAAGACAATGGAAAGGATTTCTCTTTATCTCTGATTCTCAATTACCCCTTGGGTGAGACACCTATAGCTGGGAGTTACCAAATCATGTTTGAAATCTATGGAAAATGATACATTATGATCGAATTCATATTAAAGGTCAAGTAAACAATGCCAAGTTTCTAAAGAGTTTCTATTATACTTTTTTTAATTTAGAAGTTATATATGCATAATATATGTTGAGTCAACAAGATTGACCAAAGAAAAAACTGCAATAGTTATTCCAATGTCATAAATTGGGATGTCAAGGATATAGCGTCAGATTTGGAGTTAGATGATTATGATTATCAGGAAACCCATGTCCAAGTTCTACCTATACCACTCCCTGCTGTGTGACCTCAGGTGGTTCACATTACCTCTCTGGGCCTCATCTATAAACTCATAGGATTACTATGGGAATTAATTAAGATTATGAATGTGAAACCACTATATGAGTATTGGACACTGTTATTCTTTATTTATTCAACATTTATTTTATCTTTACACTGTGGTAGATGCTGAAGTCAAAAGTGAATAAAAAATGAGTACGAGTCTGTTACCTACCCTCAAGCATGTCTCAAGCTAATGGGGAAAGGGAGAGAAACATATTGTTTATATAAAATTCCTCCTTTAATTTTGTTATTTTTTAGTTGAAGTATAATTTAGAGTGAAATGCTCAGCTCTTACTTGCGTCATTCAATCTAATCTTAGCAAGGGCATATGAAGAGACAAAGCATTTTCACCACCCCAGAGAGTTCCCTGTGCCCATTCCCAGTCAGTTCCCACTCCTTTCTTAAGCAACAACTGATCAAATTCCTCTAATCATAGGTTAGTTTTGCCAGTTCTAAAATTTCATATAAATGAAATCATACAGTATGTGCTTTTTTGTGTTAGGCTTCTTTTCATTCAGCATATTTTGTTTTTGTGTTGATCCACATTGTTGCATTTATCAGTAGTTCCTTTGCTGCTTGGTTTGCTCAATAGTGCTCCTTTTCTGGATATATCACAGCTTACCCCTTTTCCTGCTGATGGGCATGTGGGTTGTTCTAGTTTGGAGCTATTATGAACAGAGCTGCTATGAACAATCTTGTACAAAGCTTTCTTGTGGACATGTGTTTTTGTTTTTCTTGGATAAATACCTGAGAGTAGAATGGATGGGTCATAGGATTTCCTTTCATTGTTAATTTAAACTTTATGCTCTTTTCTATAAGCTTGAAGTATTTTATAATTTAACATTTTTAAATTTTGTAATTGGTAGAGCAAATTCTGAAATAGAAATAACCCCAAGAACTTCTTTTTTTTTAATTACCATCGCAAGTAAAATTCCCTTTTCAAAGAAAAAAAAGAGATAGCTGGAGTTGGGTGGAAATCTATAAAATAAAGCCATTGGAGGAAGCTGTAATAGTTCTTGAAAACCTATGTTGTTGACCTGGCTCCCAGAGCTGCAGATAAGGAACTCCCCTGTTCAAAGGGCTTTCTCAGGCCTTTGAGAATTCATAGCCATTCTCCCCTCAAACAAGTCCACAAGATGGAGTTGTTGATATTTTGTTTTTGGTTATATTTACTTGTCTGTCTTGCTCCCTTTATAACCCCATTGCTATGCTGGCACATGAGAGCCACTCAGTAAAATTTTGGTGAACAAATGAAGGAATGAATGGTGGGCGAGGCAAAAAAGAGAGCTGGAACTAAACAGCACCCAAACTGTTTTACCATCTTTTATCCTGCCATCAAGTAGCAATTATCCTTCCACTCTCAAATCAAATTCCCCAACCATCTGAGCTGGAGTAGAGATATGAGAATCACCATTGTGTCTCTTTTCAAGTCATATATGCCTACCCCTCTGTCCCATGCCACCCCAGATTCCAATTGCTCTCCCTAGGAGAGCACGGACGCCTTATTGAGGATCACTGAGGCGATAAACTTTTGTCTTTGAGGAGAGTATGTTGTGTCCCTTGAATTCAGAAACTTTGCTCTGAACTCACCAATTCGATGATTGTAGAGTGTCAATGAGTGGGCAGACAGCAGGGCAAAGCAAGAGTAAGAGGAGTACCATTGTGCAAGCGTCTTGATGCACAACAACGGTTTCCACCATTTCCAGATAGAGACTCATTTTCCAAAGCTAAAAAGTTTCACAAATTTTTTCACCCCATCTCCTACCAAAGCAGACACTGTACCTTCACTATCTGGTGTTGGAGAAATACATATTCATGAGCTACTATGAATTTTGCAACACTTTTAAATAAATTTCTATTTTATTCTTTAAAGACACTAGAACATATTTCATTTACAGTCCATTCTGGAGGGACCCATGGGTTTGTTGTCCCTTTGCAATACTGCCATGGCCTGGGCTCTGAGGTCTGTAGGCGGGGAGTGCAGGAATCGAACATGCATCCACTTCTCTACTGCAAGAAAAAAACAGAGAGATGGAAACAAGGAACTCCGAACCAGAGGAAGGGTAAATACAGAACAGCATTCAGAAGCACAGGGGCAGCTCGAGGAGTCTGCTTCTCCACGTGTGATCCCAAAGCAGGGAAAGCCCTCCTGCCACTGCCAAGACAGAGAGAGACTCTGAACACTCTGAGCCTGAGCCTGGGCACACCAGGCACAAAGGAGAACCAAACGAGGGTGATCTTTTAACTGTTTTTTAATTTTACATATCACTGTATGGGCTGCCTTAACCAGAAGGAGAAATCTATTATTTAGGAGTTAGATGTAGAAACAAAACGGATTCATTTAGATAAGAATGTACAGGCCAGTGAGACCCTGGAGAGACACTGAGAAGAGCAAGAAGCCAAGAGACCTTTTGGTAGACTTTTTTTATTCTTCTCACTACAGAAATGAGGAGAGCCAAGAACACAAAGAGTGATCAGGTAGAACAAAGCCTTCAGGGAGGCTGAACTAACTACGTGAACCCCTCCATGTCACCGTGGCAAGAAGGCAGCACTTTGTGATGACATTTTAATGAGAAAAAACTATGAAAATGAAGAAAACAGTGTTTAGGGGTGGAGACAACATTCAGCCTTAGCAATTAAAAAGTAAATATTTTTTATAACTCTTTTAGAATAAGTCAAATCTTCTCCTAATAACCTTATTTTTATCCATAGCTCTAAACTTTTCTAAATCCTGCTCAGACCTCCCCTCAAAGAAAAACTGACACGTCCAGTGGTTCTCAATCCTGGCTGCATGTTGGAATCACCAAAGGAGCTTTAAAAACACAAGACCTGGCTTCGGCCTCAGCAATTCTTATTTAACTGGGCCAGAGTGGGGCCCAGGCACCTGTCCACAATGGCTGATATTATTAACAACAACAATAGTATCTTGATTATATGGAAACAATTTTATTCAAGTAGTTCATTAAGACTTGCAGCATATTTACTATTGTTTACTGTGCAGTTAGCAGACCAGATGCTTAGAGCCGGGAGCTACCACTACACAGGCAGCATCATGCATTTTATGCTATTAGCATAACCTGAAAGACAGCACATAATTGGTGGCACATTAAAAATCCAGTGGATGAAGTCTGCTGCTCCCGCCCCAGAGGCCAGGGTGGGGAATGATTGTGGTGCAGATCCAACGTGATTGATGTGCTTTTGTAAACAGTGCAGAATTAAGTGTCCACCGAACCTTTTCCAGGTCAAAATCATTGTGGAGCAGAAGCAAAGTGCTGGACTGGATGTCAGGACTTGGGTTCTACTCCTGGCTGCCTGCAGAGTCTTCTCAGGGAAGTCACTTGATTCAAATTAGGTAAGCCCCTTCAGGGAAAGGGATGATGACTGGGCTGATTTTTTTTTTAATTGGGTTATTTCTGAAGGACAAGCAAAAGCTCAGATTTTGCATAGGACATAAAGAGCATTCTAGACAGAGGGAATTCTTGGTGGCAAAAGAAAGAAGCATAAAATGGCATGACATGCTTGGGGAATTACAAGTACTTTAGCATAACTGGAGCATAAATATCAAGGAGAAGCAGAGGCAGGAGTGTGGGGACACAGGCAGACTTGTTATTGAAGGCTCTTGTGTGCCATGCTAGGAGGCTTCAGCTGTATTTAGCATAGGCAACTTGAGAATCATTGAAGAGTCACCGTAAAGAATGCAATAACACAATCATATATGTGGTTTAGAAAGATCACTCTGGCATCAGAGAGAAAGGGAGAGGGAAAGTGGGGGAAGGGGAGCTATCCCAACCTGGTGGCTAGAATTCTGATTAAGGGTCTACAGCAATCACTTCACCTCTCTGGCTCTCGGTATCTTCATGTACAAAATGATGAGTATGTTAGTCAGGATACCGTTTATAAGTGACAGAAGCATAACTTCAACTAGGTTTTTTTAAACTAGCTTTTTTAAAAAGGTAGTTTCCTGGCTCACATTCCAGAAATGTCCAGGAACAGATTGATTTCAGGCATCACTCAAAGGATTTAATCAGAGTTCTCTCTCTCCATCTTTTCATCAGGATCTCTCTACACAAAAAACCAGATGGTCACCAGCCACTCACAGTGTACAATCTATAGTCCCCCCAGTGGACTAACAGCTCCAACAGAAATGTCCCAGGGAAGACTCTGACCGGTCTGGCTTGGTTCGTGTGTCCAGCCTTGAACCGATCACCATGAATCAGGAAATGGAGCTCTCTGATCGGCCAGGCCTGAGTCAATACTCATTCTTGTGAGATTGGGGCAGGGTCTGCCCCACTCAAGCCACGTAGAATGGGTTCCCCATAGGAAATGAGACTTCTATTCTCAGATGAAAGGAAAAAAGATGCTGAGTGGGCAAAAATAACAGATCTCCACTAGAAGAGATTGGACCAAATGGTCTTTAAGTTTCCCATGCTGTAAGCCATGTTTTCGCATAATCCTATTCCCCTTCTCCA
The DNA here is from genome assembly GCF_041296265.1 of Equus caballus. Lineage (NCBI taxonomy): Eukaryota > Metazoa > Chordata > Mammalia > Perissodactyla > Equidae > Equus > Equus caballus. The sequence continues at coordinate 50,368,514 of NC_091701.1, read as the reverse complement.
TCAGACCAGGCTCACAGTGCCCCAAGCCTCAGTCCAGGAGGAGAGATTACCGTTGGCTAAAGTTTGGTCTTCTGATATTGGCCAAAGTTTGGTCTTTTGAGAGAAGACTAAACACACACGCATACACGAAAGGATATGTGCTGATGAGGAATAATGAATAGAACCTGATGACCTCTTTAGTTCTCTTACAATTCATCTTTACACTAAAAGAAAGGGGAGGAGGATAGATTCCAGTGAAGCAAGCTCCCTTTAGAAAAAGCACAAAGTATTGAACTCCATTTATGTTTATTGTGAAACTAGAAAAGGTTTAAAAGAAAGCCACAAAATTAAAGTCATAGAGAATAAGCTCCTGAAAAAGCTCAAGAATCTAGAATTTTGCAGCACAAAGAAAAGATTAAGAAGATTAAACAAACAGCTTGTACCAGGAAGGTGACTTGCCCCCATCCGCAATATCACAGAGTTGTATTAGATGTAGGAATAACTGTATTTGCTTCTTCCCCTCTTCCTCCTCTCTTCCCACTCTGCCTTTTGACAAGAAGAATTTGGGGTATCTGAAAATGATAGATAAAATCCTAGTAGTGAAAATGTATTGGAAATTAGAATAGCTACTAGAGTAAGCTGAGCATAAGAACGAACGAAAGAAGCCCATAGATTCTACAGATAGGTTCAAGATTGCTAGTTCTTTACAAAGGCAAGGAGAACTAATGATGCTAAGGGTTCTTGAACTTCTATCTAATCTTAAAATTAAATTAGGTGATAATTTATATTCTTTTCACCTGACTTTTGGCCACATTTCAAAAAACGTTAAAAAATCCTCCCCTTATACATTAAAATATCCAAATGTAAATAATTTAGTCAAACAATATTCTATTTATACACCACTTAACATTGCAAGAAAACAGAGTGGTGTAATTCTAATATCTTTTGTTTCAAGGTACCAAATAGGATAAACGCATTGCTAATTAAAGACTTCACAACTTTAAAAAATCAAGTAACACTTTGTTGTATTTAACCTCATATTAGCTATTTTTGTTTAAACTGGTTTATGATCCAATCAACAAATGTTTACAGGACATCTATAATGTGTGAGATATTATCCCAGACACAGGGTAGAATACAAAGAAGCAAAAGGTAGGATGTCTACCCCCATGAAACAAATAATTATGTTGTGTAGACAAAGCATAAGTATTGCGACAAGTTAAAAATGCACAAGAATGCCATATAAGAAATATCACAATTAATTACAAAATGAGTGCAACAAACCCTAAGTCCCAGGCAGGGGCCACTGCTGTGGGCTAGAGAGATTGCATGAAGAGGAGAATCCAGAAGCGGACCTGGAAGACAGGTAAGAGCACAGCAAGAGCACAGCAGAGGCTGAGAATCAGGTGTGCGAAGCTGAGATCTGGCAAGCACGAGGTATGTGTGATCAGATGAGAGCCAGCATAGGGTTTCTTTGGGGGAGCAGCAGGGTCAGGCTGGGTAAATATTTTGTGATAAACCTGACCATGAATTCTTCAGGGTTAAGAAATTTCTTAAGAGAATTCTAAAATCAGCATTTTAGGACCATTGGTCTCGTCACGATTTATTTATTTTTACATGCTGCTTACTGTGTGGTGGATACAGTTCTGTGTGCTATATGAATACTGACTCAATCCTCGTGACAACCCTTTGAGGTAGATACTAGGAAGCTAAGCTTAGAGCGTTTACAGTCCCTTGCCTGTGACCACACAGCTAGTAAGGAGTGGACTTAATATTCATAGCCTACAGTCTGGCTCCATAGTCTGTGCTGCGAACCACTGTGCTGTGCTCTGCAAAGAGCAACCAGGAAGGGATGTCCTCTTGGAAGCAGATCAGGAATCCCCACTCCGGGGCTGAGCACTGAGTCAGGGTCATAGCGGAAGGAGAGGAGGAGAAGGGACGCTGTGGAAGAATAATGAACCCAACATAATGACTAGTTGAATACAGGCAGGAATGGAAGGTAAGGGGGTGGGGTTAAAGGTGATAAGAAAGGCAAAGTCGAAGAGAACTCAGAATTTTTTATTTTTATGCTTCCCTTGGAGAGGAGCAGGTATGGTTGGGGAAGATAAGTAAAAATATAGACATGCAAGTATAAGCTCCTTGAAGTCAAACAAACCTGGATTTGAATCTAACTGTGTGACTTCAGGCAAGTTACAAAATCACTCTGTGCTTCTCCTTCTTCATTTGTAATGGGAACAATTCCAGTAACTGAGATGATGTAAATCAGGGGTTTAGCACAACATCTAACAAGGAGAAGGCCTTCCATTTGATGCCCTGCTGCTGGAGGTGTAGAACCAAGAGCTTGGGGATGAGTTCATGGCTGGAGAATATGGATACGGGGATGGAGAGGAAGAGCTTAAAATAAGCAGGGACCAGCAATATGACTGCCGCTGTGCTGGGCTCTTCAAATGCCTGATTGTATGTAATTCTCAGTATGTAATTCTCACAACAGCCCAACAAGGCCATTTACAGATGAGGAAACTGTGACTTAGGAAAATGAGTAGGAGGCAGTTTTCCCAGCTTGAGTCTGCCTGAACTCCAAAGCCCTCAATCCCACAGCTTGCTGCCTCCCCAAGCGGACCTGTGGACAGATGAGATCACCAAGTTAGGGAATATCAGAGATGGGAGGAGGGAGGAGTACTGAACATTGAGGAAAGGAGACCAAGATGGAGCCATAGGAGTGTCTGCCCTGCCCCAACATCTTGTAGTCATGGCTGCCATCTGAAACTGTAGGTGTAAGCTGGCAAGCAAGTTTGTTCTTCAAACATCCAAAAGTCAAAAGAGGAGCAGATTCTTGGGCAGCAATGGCCTTGTCCACAGAGCCTACCTATGAAATAATAGAAAATCTATATATTGGTCTCTGCCCCTGGTTCTTGGCACAGGGCTCCTAAAACCTTGTAATTTCCCAGATCCTCAGAGCATTAGGAGCATCTTTTGTTCTAATATTTGATCTTTGCCCTGGTTCCTGACACAGAGCTCCTAAATCCCTTGGAATTTCCTAGGTGATAGGAGTATCTTTTATTCTAAAGAGGCAACTCTTGGTGAGCTCTTGGATAGCTCCTGGTTGGGGCCTGGTCACCAGAAAGATCAAGGAATGATTGGAAGCTTGGAACTTTCAGCCCCAATCCCCATCCCCCTGGGATGGGGAGAGGTTCTGGAGATTAAGTTAATGACTAATCATGCCTACATGATGAAGCCTCCATAAAAAGCCCAAAAGTATGAGTTTTGGAGAGCTTCCAGGTTGGTGAACAGATCTACGTGCCGAGAGGTTGGTGCACCTCAACTCCAAAGACAGAAGCTACTGCACTTGCAACCCTTTCAGATCTATTCCTATGTATCTCTTCATCTGGCTGTTCATCTATGTCCTTTATTATATAATAAACCAGTAAACATATGTAAGTGTTACCCTGGGTTCTGTGAGCTATTCTAGCAAATGATCTAATCCAAGGAGGAAGTTCATAAGAACCTCAGATTTGTAACCAAGTCAGACAGAAATTGTAACCTGGAGACTCACTACTTGTAATTCGTGTCTGAAGTGGGGGGCAGTTTTCTGGGACTGGGCCCTTAACCGAACTCCAGGAAACTAGTGTCAGAATTGCTTGGTGTAGAAAACCCACAACATCTGGTGTCAGAACTGTGAATGTGGTAGTAGTGCAAGACTAAAGGAGAAACAGACAGTTTTTCCTAGTCACTACCCCACAAGAGGGCTCTCCAATCAACTCCACATGGGGGCCAGGTCCCATGTCTGGTCCCCAGGAAAAGCCCAGTGCTGTACTTCAGCAGCACTGCTGGAGGCCTGCTTTCTCTTCTTCCTGCCAATTCTGTTTCCAAGGCTGGGCTCAGTTCCTGATGATCCTCTCTTCATCTCTGAAGACTTGACTAAACACAACTTGGTTCTCATCTAAAATCTCACCACCCTCTCAGAGACATATTCCCATCCTGCCCCCTTAAATATTGACATGGGCCCAGAATTGGATTGAAATTTTCCATTGCCTTTTGGCCTGAGTGTTCTCACTTTCTAGCCATTGGTTTTTTCCTTGGAAGGTCCTACCACTTCTGCCCCATGGATTTCCTTACCCTCGTAAACCCAGTAGGCCCCTACACCCATATTCCCTGCCTGTCTTGCAGGCTGTCAACCCTCTTCCAGAAAATATTTCTGGCAGAGAGGTTAGTGGGGATCCCAGGCAAAGAGGCCAGAGTTTCAAAGAGTGGTCAGTAGTGTTAAAGGCTACCAGAAGACTAAGAACCAGAAAAAAGCCATTTGGCTTAGCTAATGAGGGTAAAGTAGGTTTTCAAAGATGCCAAGCAATGGAGGCAGAAGCCACATTGCAGGGGTAAAGAACAGAGGAGCTGTAAACCATTTTTACCCCAAAACTGGTCAATGACAGGAAGAAAGAAATACGATGATAAAGAAAGGGGTCCTCATGATCAACCGTAAGTTCTTCTCAAGTTAGAAAAAAACCTAGGGTTATTTTTCAGCAAGGGACAAAGAAATAGAATGTGGAACCTAAGTCTAAGGTGCAATAAAATTTCTCTTTTGTTGAGGAAATATTTGTATCTATTTATCATCAAGAATTCATCTCGTCTTCCAAAAGCTTTAACGAGCACATAAAGTATATACAAATACAGATACTCTTTCACTTGGATTTTGAAAATGATGCACATAAAAGCTAACATATGCAAATCTTTTAAAAATTATAAGCCTCGTAGTACTCTCTGACCTCTTTTGATTAAATTCGACTGGCATAAAAACAAGTAATTGAAGTATTAAGAATCAATTAAAGTAATCTAGCTGATTGTCATTACACCTTTCATTAGCAGTATTGGTTTCAGTATCACAGTGCAATAGTTAGTGGCTATAAATGAGTTGATTGCCCATCCACCAGCTGACATTTTGAGATCCTTGATACATCATCACTTTTTCCTGCTACTAATTAAGATTTATATCTTCTACTTTTTAATATTGCAAAGGCCTTTGTGATGGAGGCAGGGTTTTTCCATTGCTTTTGTGTCCATGGGTCTCATTGGTTACAGTGTACACCCTCTGGGATCACAGACTTGTGAACTCCATCCCAGCGACTCAGTTCAAACTGGATCCTCTGCTGATTCATTCAACAAACACTTTTGTAGAAAGATGACCACATGCAAATCACTGTGCTAAATGTTGGGCAAAGGAGGAGGGGAGGGGAATACCAGGATGAAAAAGGCACTCGCTCTGAATTTCAGAAGCTGGTCATTTCCAAGGGAGACACACATGGTACTCACTGTAATACTGTAGAATGGGGATTACAACGGGATAGAAATAATACAAATGGAGGCACAGAAGATGGAAACATTAGTTCTGATTTCCAACAAATGACTTTTTAAAATGCTTATTGTCACAAAGATTCAAGGGCTCACCCTGAAGCCATACAACTGGGAAGGGGACTTTTAATGGGTAATTGCATGACCAGTCTGGACATTGGTGAAGAAGCAGCAACTCCATCTCCAGTTGTAATTCCCACTCACTGCAGGGACCAGCACGGCCTGCATCTGGCTCTGACTCACTTCGGTTCAGTGGGCAGAGGGTTGGTGCCTGTGCCTCGCTGCGCGTAACTCCTCCCTTCCTCCCAAAGCAGCCCAATGCCAACTGCGGCTCATTTAATGACATACATACTGCTACAATGAAATAAAATGCCTAAGGATCACTCTGGGAGCATTTTTAAAAGCCCTTTTCCAGGTTCCACCCTAAGAGATTTTATTCAAATTGCTAGCCTAGGTTATTTCAATGTTACAAGTCTTCAGACAGCAGTTTGAGACATGTGGACTAATCTGGCCCTCTAGCTTTACAGTCGAGGAAACTGCAACCACAGAGGTAATTACCCCAAGCCCCAGGCAGTACAAAATAACAGCAAACACTTATATAGCATTCATTACGAGCAGGTACAGCTCCAGATGTTTTCCACATGCAGTAGTAACTCCTTTAATCCTCACGACAACTCTACAAGGTAGATATGAGTATCATCTTTTTGTAGGTGAGGAAACAGAGGCACAGAGAGGCGAACTAAGTTGCCCAAGGTCACACAATGAGAAAATATCAGACCTAGCCTTTGGACTCACTCTACCTGACTCCAGAGCCCACCATAAACATTACCCGAAGGGGAAGATGTGGGTCGGATCCCAGGCCATCTGACTCCCCAACGGGGACGCTCTTCACCACACAGCACTGCCTTGAAGCCTGGGATTCCCAAGTGAGGACTTGGGGTTCTTCTGTTGGCCACTGAGAAGTCCAGTGATTTTTCTTTCTGGGAAGAGCTGGCTTGTTTCAGAGGCTTTCCCACACCACTTCGTTTCCTCTGCAACATTCTACACTTCTCTTTGCTTAGAGCATCTTGAGAACCGGAGGAGCTCAATTTCAGAGCTGTAGGTAAGCTTAGCTTTAACTGACACAACCGTTGAGCAATTAAACTGACGTATTGCATTAGCAATTCCAGTAGGGCCAGGACAGAAAAAGATATCACATACACATCATTAAGGGTGTGCTGAATATTAGATCCCCCCAAATTATACTTCCAACGTTGCCTCGTTGTTGAACTTTTCATTTTTTTCTGCCTGAACAGATTGACTCTCATGGAAGAGTTTGAGAGTCAGAAGTTCCAGGTCATTAAGAAGAAAGTATGGGAAGTCTGGTCGACAGAAATAAGCTCAAAAGCAGAAGGGCCTGACTGCAGATTCGAGGGCATCCATCTGCACGAGAGAATAACCTTCATGAGACATTGCACTTTATGACTCTGCTGTTTGGAATCTCTGGCAGGCTGTAACATTAATTAAGCAAAACTTTTTATTTCTGAGTCCCTTAAAAGAAAACAAAACAAATTCTCCCTGGTCTCTTTAGTGAGCCCTTTCTTGCTGCTTTGTTGCCTGGTGCTGATAGCTAAAGGTTCTCGTTCCAGCTGGTTCTGCAGCTCTCACTCAACTGCCAACCACTTCCTGACTTTCAGAAATCTCATTTCCAGGTCCCTGCGGTGTTCTTGCGTGAGGCTGATTGCCGGCTCTGGTTCCCTGGAGGCGCCCTGGCTCAGCTGAACCGCCAGCTTCATGCCACATAGCCTTGTTCTCAGTGCCTCTATCCTTGTTCAGCACACTGCTTCTCCACCAACCTAATGTTCTTTTCACCTGTTGTCCTGCATGATGTTGTCATGGTAAAACACCAGTGCACAGCTCTGGGGCCAGTGTCACACCATACAAGAAGCAGAGCTCACTTTTGCTGCATTTATGCTCTCACCAACTGCTGGTCTATGGACTGTCAGAACTCATAAGCACAATTTGGGAAATGGTGTTGCCTGGGATTTTATTGCTGGGGGACCATGCTGGGACAAGGAGAGCAATTGTCATACAACGTTTCCTGGGATCTAAGTAGTCTTCACTGGTTTTGCCACATTGGAGCCTTTTGTAGATGCCCTTTATCAAGTCAACTTTCCCTCTGTTCCTAGTTTGCTGCAAGTGTTTGTCATGAATCAATGTTGAATTTTTTTTCAAATGATAATGTTGCATCAATTGATATGATCATGTCCTTTTCCTTCTTTAGATTGTCAATAGGGTGGATTATATTGATTGATTTCCAAACATTGAACTAGCTTTGCATTCCCAGGATAGACTCCACTGCGTTGTGGTGTAGTATTCTTTTTTTCATGTTGCTGGATTTGACTTGCTAATATTTTGCGGGGGAGTTTTGTGTCCATGAGGATTTTAGTGTGGAGTTTTCTTTTCTTGTATGGCCTTTATCTAGTTTTGGTATCAGTGTTGTGTTGACCTCATAAAATGAGAAGTGTTTCTTCTTCTTTTTTTTTAAGGTGTTCAATAATTATTTATTGAAAAAAAATGACCAAATGAATCCCAGACCCCAGCTTAAATCATCCCCTCACACATATTCTTCCTCTTCTGTTTTCTGAAAGAGATGTGTAGAATTGATTTCTTCTTTAAATATTTGGTGGACTTAGCCAGTGAAATCAAATTTTTGGAAAGTTTTTGACTATAGATTCAATTACTTTTGATAGTTATAAGACTATTCAGGTTATCTGTTTCATCTTTGGCTAGTGTTGGTAGTTTCTGGTTTTATGAGGAACTGGTCCATTTCACCTCAGTTGACAAATTTACGTAAATAAGAAATCGAAGCCTCAGTCCTATAGTCACTAGCAAAAGAATTCTGCCAAACAAGCTGAGGAAGCGTTTCCCTGGCTGAGTTTCTGATGAGGCCACAGCCCCAGATGCAACCTAGTGAGATCCTGAAGTAGAGAACACAGATAGGACATGCTCAGAATTCTGACTAAAGAAACTGTGAGATAACAATTGTGTGTTGTTTTATACCACTAAGTTTGTAATAATCTGCTGCACAGCATAGAAAGCTAATACACAATCTTTTCCCATCCTTTACCTATATGACTGTGTTTGAAGTGAGTTTCTTATAGACAGAATATAATTGGTGTACTTAGATCATTTACAGTTAATATAATTATTGATAAGTCTGGATTTATGTCTACTATCAAAACTACTATTGGGTTTTTTAATGTTTATTTTCCTTTCCTCTGTGGACTCCCATACCCTGCATAGAGCTGGGGCCTGTGGGGCCTGTGGCACTGTTTAAAAAAGTGATAACAGTTCAGAGCTGGGAGCACCAGCCAAACATTTTTCACCAATGGTTGGTCCTCACCATGTCTAGCAGATCATACATACCTACTACTGGAAGTCAACTCCATGAGAGAAAGTCAGGCCAACATGGTAGTTCAGACCTTCAGTCTGGTAGGTATACTGGAGCAGGCTTGAACCAGCCCGACAGCCCCACAAGGCCCCAAAGCAGATTCCAGCCCATTCCCCATCATTTTGAGTTCCACCAGTAGACCTCTCTACTCATCCTTTCTCCTTCATCTGGAGTGAGGTAAGGTAGTAGCATGATTTTCAGCCTTTCTTCCCTCCCTGCATTAATTGTGTTCAGCGCTGTGCCAAGGATCTCTCCCTCAGTCCCTGGATTCTTAGCACTGTCCTCAACGGTGAAGATGCCAGGATTTCTTGAGATTCTAACACAGAATAGCCCCGCACAGTCACCAAAACAGCAGAAGGTGGTGAGACGTGACTGAATGGAGAAGTCACGTATGTGCAGCCAGACAGAGAACTGCTCTGAGGCCTCAGCCTCAGCCAGACAAAGGCCATTTGGATTACTTCAGAGTCCTGCGATAAAGGAGACTTAACAAAGTCCATTTAGATACACTTTAAGGGTGGGAGGAGGGAGGTGTGGGCACGCTCTTTCACTGTTCTGTGAACTCTGACGACTCTGACCCTAAATGCATAGGGAGGTTGTGTTCCAGTTGCTGTCACGTTATTTCTCCCTCATTCTTTCCCGTTGGCTTATACTTAAGTGACACGATGAATGAGTTAATAACAAGTAAAACGACTAACGTTTAGTTCACTTCCCCTAGCTCTATAAAAGTCAAAGAGGAAATGTGTACAGTTGTGGTATACCACTTACAGAATCCAATGACACAAATAATTGCCTAGTACTGAGAATACTAAACCGCAGATGCCAAGACGGGGAAGCATGAACTTTTACAGAGAGCCCTGTCTGTAAATTGCCTGGCATATACATGGACTGGAATCTTCCTTCTTTCCTTCTATCCTTCTTTCCTTCCTTCAATAAACATTTATCAAATATTCACTCTATATCTGGCACTGTGTTAGGCACTGGGATGTCTGTGGTCTAAGAATCATGCTGTAAGAGTTAATGAATGCTACTGTCCATCCTAAGCTATTCTTTTTTTGCATAGTAATGTGGTTTTAGCTGGGTACATGGTTAGACTGATTTCCCAGCCTCTATTGCAGTTTTGTGTGACCACGTGTCTACGTTATCTGCAATGGAAAATGAGAAGTAATGTGTGCCATTTATGACCAAAGTTTTAGAAGTAGATGTATTTCCTCCACACTCTTTCCTCTTCTATGCATTAGGTGAAGCCAAAATGAGAGGATGGCAAGGCCCCAATAAGGAAATGAAGCAGATTCACACTCCTGAATCTCCATGTGAAGGAGAGCCATTGATCGGCCAGGAACACCTGCCTTAAGTTTATAGACATACTTTTCTATTATGTTTGTGCCATTACATATCTTGGGGACTTTTTTCTTTTTTAGCAGTTAAGTTGCCCTGACACAGAAGTTGGTATCTTGATGGGGAGCTGCTGTTTGAAAAATGTGTATATGAGAATGAGCTTAGTGGTTTGGCACCAGATGGCAAAGAAATAGATATAGCAGGCTGGAAAGCTGGAAATTCCTCTTATCTCATGGCAAAATATTTGCTAAAAGTGTCCTCTGTATTAACTTATAAGATTAACCCAATATCTATTAGGCCTGTAGCTCCAGGGCAGGGATTAGCAAACTTTGATTTATGGGCCAAATTCAGCTATTGTCTATTTTTGTAAGCAAAGTTTTCCTGGAACACAGTCATGTCCATTCTTTCACATATCATCTATGGCTGCTTTTGCAATATAAGGGAAGTGCTGAGTAGCTGCAAGAGAGATCACATGCCCCCAAAGCCTAAAATATTTACTACCTGGCCCTCTAGGAGGAAGTTTGTCAATCAGTGATGGAGACAATGATGGGATGATGGAGCTAGAGAATGGAAGGTGCCTGGGTCCCTGAACTGCTGTGTGAGGATAGCCACTCACCAACCAGGACTTACACTGTTAAATGAAAGAGAAATGAATTTCTACTGTATTTGAGCCATTAGATGCTTTGGAAATTTATTTGTTTCAACAGTTTAGCTTTCCCTACTGTGGCAGATCGATGGCAAAAATGATGTCAAATCCTCACTCCTACCTCAATTTCTTTTCCGTATAATGTTGCAGCACCTTCCCACTGTGGATGGGGTTTTCCGCCCCAACCCTTGACTCTGGGTTCAGCCACGTGTGAACAATGGGATGTTAGCAAATATAACACAAGCAAAGGCTTGAAAAAGCACATTTTTGCTTTCTCTCTCTTGCTCCTCTGACTTTGCCACATGAACAAGTCCAGGCTAGCCTGTGGAGGATGAGACATACGGAACAGAGCTGAGTTGGCACAGCTGTCTCAGCCAAGGCCCCCAGACATGAGCGAGCCCAGCCAAGATCAGCAGACCCACCAATCCAATCTATAAGCTCATCAGCAAAATTAAGTGTTTATTGCTATAAGCCACTGAGATTTTTGTGGTTGTTTGTTACACGATGCATCATTGTGGTAACACATAACTGTATACCTACTAATACATACGTACATACACGTGTTGCTCATTCTTACTTATAAGCTGAGGTCTTTACTTTGTGTAAAACTTTTCCAAAACCTTATGAGGCAGTTATCACATTTCCACTTTACATATGAGGAAAAAGACTCAAAAAGGTAAACTGTTGGGGCCTGCCTGGTGGCGCAGCAATTAAATGCGCACGTTCTGCTTCGGTGGCCTGGAGTTCACAGGTTCGGATCCCGAGTGCAGACATAGCACCGCTTGGCAAGCCATGCTGTGGTAGGCGTCCCACGTATAAAGTAGAGGAAGATGGGCATGGATGTTAGCTCAGGGTCAGTCTTCCTCAGCAAAAAGAGGAGAATTGGCAGCAGATGTTAGCTCAGGGCTAATCTTCCTCAAAAAACACACACAAAAAAACAGGTAAAGTGAGTTGTCCAAGTTGCCCCAACTGAAAAACACCAGAGCTGGGGCTCTAATCTTCACACTCCAAGTTCAGTGGGTTTTGCCACAAAATCAAAGCAGCCTTTCTAATATCTTCTTCAAGTAGACATAATGAACCCCAATGTACACAGGAGCCAGGCAGGCTACACGAACAGCCAAAGGGACCACTCACATTGTCAGAGAGTTGTCAGGGAAGGGTAGAGATTGAAGGAACTGGAAACTGTGGCCCACCTAAGGGGCTACCATAATTCAACTCAGACCAACTGTTGCCCCACAGAAATGGTGCCCAGGTTGCTACATGGCTTGGTTTTTCAAGAGGAGTCAGAAATCCAAAATTTTATGTAAATCATTCTAGTTTTAAAGGTTAGCTCTATTTTAAAAAATATAGTACAGGCCAAATAAAATACGTGTGTGGTATTCGGCCCATGAGCTGCCAGCATATGGCTGCTATCTTATATTTGCACAATACCTTACAGTTTAGCACGTAATTTTTCATCCATTATGTCATTTCTCCCTTATAAAGACCCTATAATGACAGGAAAAATAGAAATTATTATCTACACTTTCAGAGATGAGGTTCAGAGAAAGTAAATAATTTGCCCAAGTTCACATAACCCATCAGCAAGAGTAAAGACTGGCATCCACAGGCCTTCAGGTTTCTGTACTATTTTATTCCCTTTTCACATCAAACACACATGATGGTTGAAAGCTTTCTTGCGTCTGAGGCACAAGGTAGGGGAGGGGGCAGTGCAGAAGGTGCCATTATTTCAGAAGCCATGGTCTTGTCAAGTCTCTAAAGTTCAATGCTGTGGGCAGAGTTTCATTTAAATTAGGGAACTAATTATAGTCACTCCCCCAAAGAGTTTACTTTCTCTGATTATTTTCTTCTTTTTCTCCGTAAGTGAATAATATCTACTTATTTAATTTATAAAACTCTGCCTACCCATCAAATAGCCTTAGACTATAAAAACAAAGAAAATTCATAATTAAAGTATTAATAGAGTTTTAAAAGCTAGCAGAAATAATTATAAAAACACAGGCATCAAATCTATACATTAAGCATAAAATTACATTAAGAAATCATTTCCTCCCAGTATCCAATCGAGGTGGCTCAGCAGACTGAAAGATAATGTAACATGCAACAAAGCTTCTAATAAATAAATGATCCTCATCAACATAAGCTTGTAATTTCTGCATAGGAAGCAGTACTGTATTTACTTACTTACTCTTTAGCCATTTTAGCAAACTTATATCTGAATGAGGAGAGACAAGGAGAGTGTGGGAGGCAACGAAGATGAATAGATGTCCTTTCACAGTTCGCAGCTGGCCAGGAGTGGCCACAAAGACTCTGGAAGGTCAGGGCATTCCAGGAGTCATCTGTCTCTACTCTGAGGTCTCTAGTTTTCAAATGGACCTGAAAGACTGAAGTGAAGGATATGGTGGGCACACGGGGATGGCAGCAGAGACATACAGGGACACCCATCCGTACCAGGCAGGTATCCATCTTTAGAAAAAAGGCTATTCTCAAACAGTTTTATTTCCATGAGCACTAGTGAGATCTTAGACACAACAGCTTATAGACTTAGAGCAATCCATAGACTGCTCACATCAAAGGAAACACAGTTTAGTTGATGGGGAGCATAAAATGTTCTTGAGAAATCCCTTTGTTGAAATTTTTCAGTCTTCTTTCATATTATTTTGACATTAAAAAATATATTTGCTTTGGCCTCACTCTGGAACAAAAAAAAGGTCTTTTTATAGGACTAAAATAAATAAAATTACTTGCTCACAAGATAGTTTTCATCCTGCCAAGTAAATAAAGTGACTTCTCGATAAGCAGAAAAGGCACCTCAAGTCCTTAAACAACCATCACCAATACAAGCTCTGTTCGCTATTGCTGCTTGCTGCTTTTTTCTCAAAGCAACTCACTCAGCAGAAAATATTCTAAAAACACCAGAGTGATAGAACTCAGTCCTGAGGAGGCATTAAACTAGGTAAGTGATCTGGGGAGAAAGACTATGGGTGTGGATTCTCCACTGCTAAAGTCCCAGACTTTTCTGCTTTAGAATTGGAGTTTCTAGAAAGATTCCTCTGGCAGAACTTTATCTTCTCCCATCAAAGCACAGCCAGGCTGAATCTCCTGTTTGAAGCAGCTTAGTGTTTCCTAACTTGCTAAATTTTGTTGTTTTCAGACCAGATACTCGTAGGTGATGGCTTCCAGAGAGTTTGGAAGCTGCCTACAAGGGCACTTTGCTGAGGCGGGCAGACACCTCGAGTCCCGGCTGGCTGAACACCCAGATTATGTGGAATGGGGAGACTGTAAGGTCAGATTCCTCCTTCCACAGGCAGATTTGGCACCAGATAAATCCATTAATATTTCCCCTTGAAAGAAACAGCCTTGTCAAACACAGAGAGGATGGAGCTTCCTCCACATCCCACAACTGCTGCTACAGATATTTTTAGCAAGTGACCAAATGCCAGTATTTAGAATTCCCACAAAGGACCCTCTTGGTTAAAAAATATATACCAGATTTATTTTTCCATAGAGACCACCACTTCTGGAGCCCTGTCTATAATACTCTCTCTAATAAAAGATCACTAGGGTTTAAAATGAGAGTTTTATGAGATTCTGCCTAAATTATATCCAATCAAAGCATTTTAGTTCCAATCCATTGTCCTTTGTACTTAATGTCAAATAGACTGAATCTTTGATAGCATCATTTGAACACTGACCAGCTGCCTCCTCTAAAATCACCTTCTTTTCACAAGAGATCCTTCTCTAATTATTCATTCCACAAACATGTATCAAAACCCACCCTGTGAAAACCACTATGCCAGGCGCCCAGCGATATGACAGTAAACAAAACATTGTCCCCGCTCCCAACAGATATTACAGTTGAGGGGGGGATAATCTTGTGCAAACTGCCTTTTCACATTCCAGGGAAAGTTGCCTTCTACCTTCATTTTATGGGAGACTGTTACTCAGGATACTACTTCTCAGTTTTATCAAAACTTTCTGATGATGAAAGATATACATACTCGCTAAAAAAATTGAAAAATATTGACATGTATGAAGGAAAAAGTAAACTCATGCCTAATCCTTTCACTCAGAGATAACTGTTAAGACATCAGGGGGGCATGTCTTTCCAGATCTTTTTCAGTGTGTGGGTTAATGACAAAATAGGAAGTGATGTGACAAGTTAATCAGAAATTGAGATATAAGCATAAAGAAAAGCAAAAAAAGTGTCAAAAATTCATAATAGAAATCATTAATATTTCCCCAATTTTCTATGTACTGCTTAACCCCTAATTCTTTAAAAACTAAAAAAACCCTGTTTTTTAAACCAGTAGTCAGTCATTTTGACACCGTGTATATGTGTGTGCATGTGTGCAATTATATACACTATTTAGGAAAGTTTATTGATAGAAGAGATGGTACAAGAGAAAACAAAGAAGAGAGAGAGAGAAACAGAAAGAAACAGAGATAGAGTGACTGAAGCAAAGAGACAGAGGCTGTGGGCTGTGGGGAGACAGACAGAGAGCGAGCTGGCAGGTCCCCTTATCAGTTTAGGTCCCCTTCCTCGTCAGGAAGATTAACCAGTCTCAGGGTCCTGGGCCAGCCAATTAATGAGCCCAAAGCCTTTCTCTGATGTCTCTTTCTGAGCACACTGTACCTATAAACTAAGCCAATCCTGCAGTAACCTCCTGCCCACAAGCCCAAGGCCACTGAAAATTTACACTGAGGCTATTAATAGTAAAAAGCACTGCTGTTTCCTGACTACTGGTTTAAAAAACAGGGTTTTTTTAGTTTTTAAAGAATTAGGGGTTAAGCAGTACATAGAAAATTGGGGAAATATTAATGATTTCTATTATGAATTTTTGACACTTTTTTTGCTTTTCTTTATGCTTATATCTCAATTTCTGATTAACTTGTCACATCACTTCCTATTTTGACATTAAAAGGGTTTATTGGGAAAAAAAGGCGAAGAAAATGTCTATTTGTAATCTGGCCAAATATTCTGGCTGAGCCCAAGGTCATTACTGAAGAAAAGCAGATTGAAGGTATTCAAATGTACTAGAGCAAATGGTTTTTGATTAAAAAATACACCCAAGCCATGTGTCTGAGCCAAGATACCTAAATGCATAGTCTTGCCCAGGCAAAACTGCCTTATGACAACTGAGCTCATTTCTCACTTTTTATGTGGGGGTTTTGATGTCACGTGGAGAATGACTGTTTTCATTCTGGTTAGAAAAGGGAAGCAAAGTCTGATGATCCTCATCCAGGTGTCCCCTGCCTGCCCAGATAACCTCCCAGAAAGTGTTCATGTTTTCAACCAAGGGCTTGACAACACCAAGTAACTACTCCCAAAGCAGAAGTAACCACCACTGAGGGTCTGGGGATCCTCTAGGGCAGTGGGGACGAGATGACAAAAGCATTCGGTTCCTCTGCCCACGAAGGAGCATCTGCTTGGAACACCCACTCCTGGCAAACTGCACAGACTGTTCCAGGCGACGCCCCGCAGCAGACGAGCCAGCACCACTCCTAAGCTCTCACCAAGCCCATTGCCTCCGAAGGAAATGTGCTCACTCAACCCATTCTGCCTCGTCATGAGGAAGGGAGATGAGTCCAACTATCAGCTTTTCTGTTAAGCATTACGGAAGGTGAACACACTGAGTTCTTGATGCATCTGTGATCATACGCCACGCTCTGTAGTCACTTAAAAATCACAACATAATTCTCAAAAAAGGCAAACAGTGTCTGTCAGTGGGCTGTTAGCCTTAAAACATTACACTGGGAGGGCAAGCAATTTTCCTTAACTGCTTCCTGATTACCCGCTCTCCGGATCTCCCTTATCTCCCTCCGTCTGAAGACACACTGCCAGTGAAGGTGCTCCCGGCCCCGCTTTGCGGCCGGGGAACGGCATAAATCAATTTTAGAGCAGTGATTATAATGAGAGGAAGGAAAGCCACATGCCTCTCTGGTCTCTCTGCACCAACCTGAGCCTTGTAATCTTATCATCATCTCCCGATAACACTGACGTGGCCTTCCGTCAGCCGGCTGTCCCTCTGCGCTGTGGAGGCCGGCGCTGGGAGACGGGGAAGAAGGGAGAGGTGCTCAGCCAATTGAGGGTAGAAAAGGAGACAGGACCCCCTTCCTTCCACCGCCGACCCGTGCTCGGCACTCAGAAGCTTTCCCAGAATGTCACAGGACTGATTGCATGCTAAAATCTTTGGACTAGATGGGGAAAACCAGGTAGGTTATTTCCTCTAGGCCCTGAGAAAGAGAGCGAGAAGAAAGTCTGATCAACTCAGCAGCCCGCCTGCATCCACAGCAACCCCTCAGCAGGACTAGTCTGGGGTCCCCACTGACTCCCTCTTGGCCTGGGCTCCTCTGGAGGAAAGGCCCAACTGCATGACTCCCCAGAGGGAGAGCAGGAGAGGCACATGGAGAGAGAACATCACACCCTGTTTTACCCAAGGACCTCATGAGAAGGCAAAAATTTCATATTTCCTTTGCATACATAGTTGCACTAAAATTCACAGCTGTTGCTTAACATTTTTCTGACAAGAACACGTTAAACAAAGATATGTGTTTGGGGAGGCGCAAAGCAAGGAGTTTTCAACTGTATTTTAAATCAAATTTACTTAAACCTCACTGATTTTACCTCTTCTTACGCTACAGCTGACATAATCATGATCAGGTGATTCGCAGATGTAGCCACATTATTTTTACAAAGGGAAATTCTTCTTTGGGATGAAAACAAATAACACATGCCAGAAAGATCAAGTCCAACTTCTGCACGTCAGCCAGGCCTACAATCTAGTCGTCCAAGGTGGCAGGACGTGGCTTCGGGAACTCTTTCTCTTACCCTGTTTTGTTTCCTTCGGTGCTTTCACTGCTCACCTCCGATGCTGCTGCAACAAACAAGCAAAAAAGCAGAGTCGTGAC
Source organism: Equus caballus (assembly GCF_041296265.1). Lineage (NCBI taxonomy): Eukaryota > Metazoa > Chordata > Mammalia > Perissodactyla > Equidae > Equus > Equus caballus. The sequence goes on along the minus strand of NC_091701.1, from coordinate 50,350,866 downwards.
AGCTACCCGACACCTGTGGCCCTCAGCCTGCGCGAGCCCTCTGTGGCTGCCCGGGACGCTGGGGTCCGGGCATTGTTTTTCACTCAGCTCCTGGCCAGAGGAGAAAGGGCCTTACCTGCCATTGTTGGACCCTACCAAAGGCGAGACTAACCCTGAGGAAGTCTTGCTCCCAAGGTAAAGGACTAGAAGAGATGCACAATTAATAATTCACCAGAACTTGAAGCCAGGCTGTGAGGCCAGGGTGAACAAAAGACAGAAACACTAAATGAAAAGGCCAAGTTTTATTCATAAGGAAGCTCAGAGAGGGGAGGTTCATGAGCAAATGCTGGGGACCACAGCCTTTTTTTCCAAATATTAGTTTTGGACTGGGAAAAATAAGACTTGGGGTCCAAAAAATTCCAAGGGGACACTTGCTGTCAAGGGAAAATGCCCTCTTTCGAGCCTGGTCACCCTAGTTTTTGCATCTGGCTCAACATGCAAGTGGCTTCTGAGGAGCCCATCCGTGTCCGCTCATGTCATATTCATTCCTCTTCCTACGAAACTTCCTTTTCATTTTCAGAACATGTACTATTGCAACCACGATGACTCAACTCATGCCATTTGCAGATTCTTTTATCCACATGTCCTTCATTCAACAAATATTTGTAATGTCTCTCTCTATGCCAAGATCTGTACTAAGACACTGTGGTCAAAAAGAAAAATAAGACCCAGAGAGTCTTCAGACAGGCTTGCAGTCTATGGCTTCGTATGCCTGTCTGTGTTGGTGACCTCCACATTTCTCTCTCCAGCCCAGACTTCTCTCCTGACTCAGAACTCACAGAGCCACTAGCACACACAACATCCCTCTTGGGTAACTCAGGCCGTCTAATAGGCATCTAAACGGAACATGTCCACATCCAGACTCCAACCCTGCTCCTCCTACAGCCTTGTCTATCTCAATTAAGGCAACTCCAATCCTCCTGTTCAGGTTTTTCTTGGAGTCATCTATGCTTTCTGTGTCAGTTAGCATGTGTTTGGGAACTAGAACCCACAACAGTTATTTTAACAGAGAGAGTTTAACATAAATATAAATAATTGTTAACCATGTCCTAGAGAAGCAAAAAGGCAGGCAAAAGGGGGCCACTGAGGTCGCACAGAGGTGGTCAGTGCAGCACGCAACCACCACCCTCAGGCGGGGGGATCAGAGAGAAGAGTTGGGGTCACCTGAATCTGCAGTCTGAGATGAGGGGCCCACAGAACTAGATGTCTCAGGAGGGAACCATGGCCAGCAGGTGCTGATACCTCAGAGGGGACCCAGTGAGGCTGGCTCTGGGGGTGTGAGGAAAAGCCAGAAATTGGAATCAGCTGCTGTTGCAGTGTCACTGACAGGAACAAGAAGTCGTCAACACAATGGAGCATATCCCTTCTCCCTCCTATGCTTTGTATCTCCCTAATGCTCCTCCTTTCAGCAAAGCTTAACATGGAGCTAGCTGGCAAAGCTGAAGGGTGGCCTGCTGAGAAACACGAGCTTAGGAACTGGCACAGTCCACCTCTTTGGCTACTTAACCTCCACACCAAACTTCTCTCTTTCATACCTCACCTCCAACCTACCAACAAATCCTCTCAGCTCTACCTTTAAAACAGCTCCAGGATTTTACTGCTTCTCACCACTCCACTGCCACCATTCTGGACTAAGCACCACCAGTCTCACCTGGATTATCACAGCAGCCTCGTAAGAGGTTTTCTTTACTTTCCCTAGAGTCAGTCCTCCACACAGAAGCCAACGTGACTGTACTAGTTAGCCAGGGCTGCTGTAACGAATTACCACAAACTTTGTGGATTAAAACAACAGAAATGTCCTCTCTCACAGTTCTGGGGGCCACAAGTCTGAATCAAGATGTCAGCAGGGTTGCTTACTTCTTCGGCTTCTTGAGAGAAAATCTAAAATGTTCCACACCTCTCTGCTAGCTTCTGATGGTTGCTGGCAATGCTCACCCTCCCTTGGTCTTCTAGACACATCATGCCAAGCTCTGCTTCTATCTTCACATGTTCTTCTCCGTGTCTCTGGGTGTTTCTGTGTCCACTCCTCTTCTCAGAAGGACACCGTCATTGGATTTAGGGCCCATCCAAAATTCAGTATGCCATCATCTTGAGATCCTTAACTTCATTACATCTGGAAAGACTCTTTTTCCACAGAAATTCTCATTCACAGCTACTGGGGATTGAGACTCAGAAAAATCTTTTAGAGGCCACCATCTAACTCCCTACAGTGATCATGTTAAAACACAGATCAGATCGTGTCAGCCCTCTGCTCAAAACGCTCCAAAGGTTCCCACGCTACCCTGAGTAAACACCGCACCTCTACACAATCGGGACACTTCACCTCTCAGACTGCCTCTCCTGCTGCTCACCTTCCTCACCTGGCAGAAGCTACCCTGTTCCTCCACCCTCCACACACGCGCCAGCCTCGGGTCTCGGCACACGCTGTCTCTCCATATGGAAACTCTCTCCCTTAGATTCTTCAAATCCTTTCTTAAAAGTCACCTTCTCGATGAGGCTTCTCCTAACCATGCTGTATAAAACTGAACCCTCAGCCTCATTTTCTACTTTATTTCTTTTAATTAATTATTTAATTAATTTATTTTTGAGGAAGATTAGCCCTGAGCTAACATTCACCACCAATCCTCCTTTTGCTGAGGAAGGGCCCTGACCTAACATGTGTGCCCATCTTCCTCCATTTCATATGTGAGATGCCTGCCACAGCACAACTTGATACATGGTGCCTAGGTCTGCCCCCACCCCCCATCCCAACCAGCGAATCCTGGGCTGCCGAAGCATGTGAACTGAACTGCTGTGCCACTGGGCCAGCCCCATGTCTACTTTATTTTTGCCCTAGCACTAACAATATAGCAGGATGTAAATTTTTAATTTTATTACTTTATTTTCTGTCTCCTGCCATTAAAATGTAAGCTCTATGAGGACAAGGAGCTGTTTTTTTTTTCCAAACTCATTCAGTGCTATACCTGAAGCACTTAGAATAGTTCCTGCTAACTACAGGCCTCAGTAATTATACTTTAAAATGCAGTATATACACTGGGAATTGCACAAAAGAGAACATATCAAAATTCCCGTGTTGATAGGGCCCAATCTTAGAGCAGCACTAAAAATGGCACGCACAATTTTTTTTTACAATTTCATTTTATCTCTTTCATTGTCTTATGAACCACAAATCTTTGTTTTCTTATTTTAGTGGTTGCTTTGTGGCATTATATTATACATATTTAACATATTATGGTGTACTTTCAAGTGATGTATCACTTTATGTAGAGTATAAGAACCTGACAATAGTATATCTCCAATTCTTCCCTCTAGGCCTTTAATTACATTTTTTTCATGCATCCTAATTATACATATGTTATAAAACTCACAATTGTTATTATTTTTGTTGAAACAGTCAATTTCTTTTGGTAACAGTTTCACTGAGATATACTTCACATACTATACAATTCACCCTTTGAAAGTGTCCAGTTTAATGCTTTTTAGTATATTCACAAGATTGTGCAACCATCACTACTATCTAATGCCAGAACATTTTTATCACCCCAAAAGAAAATCCTGTACCCTTTAGCCAGTACCTCCCAAATCACCCATCCCTCCCAGCCCTAGGTAACCACAAATTTATCTTCTGTCTCTACAGATTTGCCTATCCTGGGCATTTCATATAAATAGAGGCATACAATACGTGGTCTTTTATGCCTGGCTCCTTTCACTTAGCATAATGTTTTCAAGGTTCATTCATGTTGTAATATGTATCAATATTTTATTCCTTTTTATTGTTGAATATAAATATACCACTTTTTTTTTTCTACTCATCAGCTGGACATTTGTGTTGTTTCCAGTTTGGGGCTATTATGAATAATGTTGATATGAACATTACATACTTGTTTTGGTGTGAACATGTGTTTTCGTTTCACCTGGGTATAGTCCTGGGAGCAGAATTTCTGAGTTATATGGTAACTCTATGTTTAACCATTTGTTGAGCTGCTACACTGTTTTCCAGAGCAGCTGCACCATTTTATGTTCCCACCATCAGTGTAGGAGGGTTGCAATTTCTCCACATCCTCACCAACACACAATACTATTTGTCTTTTTGACTATAGCCATCCTACTGGTATTTCCCTGTGGTTTTGATTTGCATTTCCCTGATGACTAACGATCAATTATCTTTTAGTTAGATAGATTTAAATATAAGATAAAACTCTTATATATTTACCCATGTAGTTATTACTTCCAATCCTCTTCAGTCCTTTTTGTAGATCCATAGTTTCATCTAGTATCATTTTTCTTCTGCCTGACAGACTTTCTCTAATATTTCCTGTCCTGTGAGTCTGTTTGTGATAAATTCAGTTGGCATTTGTATGTCTGTAAAGTCTTTATTTTGCCTTCATTTTTGGAAAGATATTTTGCTGGGTATAAAATCTTGCGTTGATGTGTTGACAGTTTTTCTTTCTTTTAGTTCTTTAAACGTGTTGTTCCGCTATCTTGTGTTTTGCTTGTTTTTCTTTTTTTCCTAATGAGAAACCTGCTGTCATTATTATCTTTGTACCTTTGAGTGTAACCTGTCGTTTCTCCTCTAAGCTGCTTTTAAGATTTTCTCAGCAATTTGATTATGATGTGTCTTATGTAGTTTTTTTCTTTTGTGTGTGTGTGTGTGTGTGTGTGTGTGCTTGGGATTCATTATGCTTCATGTAGTTTTAATGAGAATTAGAAAATTTGGGGCCATTATTATTCAAATAATTTTTCTTTGCATATTTCCTTTTGAGGAACTCTAATTGCTCTTTTATTAGGTGACTTGAAGATGTCCCTCAGCGTATGGATGCTTTGTTCATTTTTTAAAAAATATTTCTTCCTCTCTTTGCTTCATTTTAGAATTGCTACACATCGCTATCACTTCAAGTTCACTACTCGTTTCTTCTGCAACGTATAATCTACCATGAATTCTCTCTAGTGTATTTTTCACTTCATTATAGTTTTTGTCCCGTGGGATTTAACTTGGATCTTTTTTATAACTTTCATATCTCTATTTACCTTTTAAACATATGTAACACAGTTATAATAACTGTCCTTATGTCCCTGCCTACCAATTCTAACATCTGTGTGTGAATTGTAAGTTGATTTCTATTGATTTTTCTCCTTATTATATGTCATATTTTTCTGCTTCTTTGCAAACCTGGCAATTTTTTATTGGATGCTATTCATTACAAATTTTTCTTGTTGGCTGCTGGGTACTTTTGTATTGCTATAAATATTCTCAGATTTGTTCTGGAATGCAGTTAAGTTACTAGGAAACAGTTTGATTCATTTTCATCTTGTTTTTAAGATTTTTTAGGTGAGAGCAGTCCAGTCTTCAGAGCTAATTATTTCCAACAACTGAGGCAATACACTTCTGAGTAGCCTACCTAATGTTTTGAGAATTATGAGGGTTTCTAGTCTGACCGGTGGGAAGAGGTACTATTCTTGGCCTTGTGCGAACACTATATCATTCTTTCTGATCTTTTGATGGTTCTTTCCCCTGGCCTTTTGTAGTTTCCTCACACACATACTGATGAGTGCTCTGCCAAATACTTAAGTAGAACCCTCTGCAGATTTCTGGAATTCTCTCTCTGTGCAACTGTTTCCTCTCCAGTACTGTGTCTGTGAACTCTAACTGCCTTGCCTCAGACCCTCAGGTCAGCATGCTAATTCAAGGAGTCCACCTGGATTTCCCTTCTTTGCACTACAGCCTGGAAACTCAATGAAGTAAGTTAGGGCAATTGTAAGGTTTATTTCATTTGTTTCCCATTTCTTAGGCATCATTGTCCTTTGCTGCTTGATATCCAGTGTCTTGAAAAATTATTGTCTCATCTATTTTGTCCACTTTTGGGGGGATGGTGTTGGTTGTATCAGGTAGGAAATAAATGTGGTGCCCATTATTCCATCTTAGCCAAAAGTGAAAGCCTCTGTCAGCTCTTTAAAATTTTCAATCTGTTATGATTTCTTTTTCTAATTCTAAATAATTGTTCATTTTTCTACTTAATTTTTATTTGTAATTTGTATTGTTTTTCTTAAAGAGGGCCTCCATTATTGTATAACCTTTAGCCCTGTACTCAGGCTCTTGAGCTCAACCACATGGGCGGAAATTCTGCCACCATCTCCTACTAGCATTGTGACCTTGAACAGCCTCTGGACCTCTGTTTATTCATCTATAAAACCAGGATGATAAAAGAACCTATTTTACGGGTTTGAGCATTAAATGAGTTATTACATGTAAACCACTTAGAAAAGAACTTAGAACATAGAAATCACTCGATAAATCTAGTTATTCTTGTTATTATTTGAACTTCATTATCACTGTATAGGTGGTATTATAAATTATGGGATCACCCATAGAGAGTTGAAGGCTTAGGATGGAAGACCGCTACATAAGTGATGAGAGCAGAGGAAGAGTAGACCACAGAAGAAATAGAGTAGTGACCAGAGAATGGGATAGCCAAAAAATATAGTATCCTAGAAAACAAAGTAGGTAATCTTCCAAAGAAGGGAGAGATTAATCTGCTCTATGTCACTAAATATCAAAATGAGGATCTAAAAATGACCCCTGGATTTGGCAACATAGCAGTCATGATTACTATAGTAAAATGGGGATATGAACAGGCCTTACCACACATGTTAATAATGAGTATTAAATGAGAAATGCACACTACTTCCTTAGCACAGCACTTAGCACATATTAAGCTTTCAAAAAATATAAGATATTTGTATCACTATTGTCATCAAAATTATGTTTATCTTTTGCATCACTGGATCCAGCCCATATCTCACCCTAGTATACAAATGTTAGGGCAGATTCAGAGTCTCCCTTTGGCACTACTGTCTCCATTTTCCTCAGCAAATAATTGAAATACCTCAGGGAAAGCCTTGTCAATGATTGTGGCCAGAGACAGAAAGGCCAGGGACAGCCAGAAGAAGCTGCCCTTGCAACGACTTCCTCATTCCTTACAAAGAATTACTAAAAGCATGAAGTCTTGCCCCAGCCCTGGGGCCCAATTGGAAGAAGAAACTTCATTGCCTACGTTTGGCTTTGAGTGAGCCGATTCCCCACAGTGGGACATTGGGCTGTCAGACATCACACTCCCATCCTGCAGAAATGGCTCCCAAGCAGGGCTTCTTCTCTGGCGCCTCTCCCTGCAGTGCACCATCTGGCCCCAGAATCTCTCTGTACCGGGAGAAACCCCTGCCCAACATTTCAGTATAGTCTTGGGGCACGTTTTCAATGGTGAGTAAGCTTCCAACCATTTAATTCCTTAACAGCAGAAATCTCAGCTGTTCCCAGGAGTCTGCGCATTGGCTCAGAAAAAACCCTGCTGCTTCCATTCCCCCCAAAACCCCTGGCACAGAACAGCTGAGGCACCTGGTCATCCCTTAGCACCAAGCCTGTGGTAGGTCCCCTGGAAAGGCAGGATCTCATGTCCTGGAACCTGTGTCCCACATTCCCACCCTCTGCTCCCCAGACAGTCTGGTTTGTGAGCTTCTTTCCAGCCTCTTCCTTCTGGGCACCTTCTGGGTTACTTGACCTATTTTCTACAAGCTTGAGACAGAGGGCCTAGAAAAGTGCCGAATCACTCTAGGTTCCGTGTTGTCTCCAGTTATAAAGCCCAATGTCAAGGTGAAATATCGCCTTTTAGCAGCCCCACATCTCACAGATTTAGTAGTCAATTCTAAGTAACGATCAGCTTATGTTTCTCTCTATTTCTTTGACTAGAGTAACAGAAAAAAGTTCTTTTCTTTTAGTAGATTCTAGATTCTGTATTTATAAATATCATTCGAAGCTAAATATTTTGTTAATGATAGAAAAAGTAAAGATTTCCTCTATTCACCCAATCAGGACAGAACTATTTCTCCTTTTGTTATTAGGGATTTTCTCCCCTCTCCATCTCCAGCTCAGTGTCTGGGGTCTCTAGGTACATATTAGCTACTCAAGAAATAGTCGTTAGTTGAAAGAATGAATGAATGGATGGATAGAGAAATGTCTCTGCATTGTCATCTTTCAGGGCACCCCCCCCCCCAACTTGGTAGGAAATCCTCACAATGCTTCTTGGTAGCTTTTCTTCAGGGACTATAGAACCAAACCGAAGTGGAGTCACTTATGTCAAGGACAAAATGGAGATGGTCAACACAGGCGCATAAAGGAAACTTAACCTAACCTTACAGGAATTTACAGTTCTTCGCAGAAATTGGCAGAGGACACTAGCCAATCCCCAAATGCCATCTGTTCACACCATCTCTGGACTTCCTTGTTCTCCTGGTCCAAATAAGAAAGACCACTAGGAAACCAATCAGCTGAAAAAGCCAAATAACTTCTGCATTTACCTCATAAAAATCCCTTAATCTGTGAGCAACTTAGAACTCATTGCTCCCATAGCCTTGAGTTCCCTGGCTTGCAGGTCAAAAGGCTTACAATGAACTCATCCTTCGGCTTTGTTTTATTCAGGATGCAGAGTTTGGGTTTTGACAGGACCCACCAATCAAAGGGGCCTCTCTTAAGCCTATTTGGGGTTCATACAATAAAATTTAATAATGAAGACACATTTATTTACTTTTTTGTTTTGCAGAAGAGCTGGAAGAAAACCTGGTTCCCTGGGTCCTGGGTAGAATTTCTCAGTGAATGGTTGGACGGTTTTGTGTTTCCAGCACAACTCAGCTCTGTCAGGCACCTTGGCATCCACTTGGTCCTGGAATGGCTGTGCACAGCTGGGGGTCTGGACAGCAGTTCAAATAGCTCCTCCAGGGCTCTGAAGCAAGAAAAGTTGGGACTTGTTCTTCTTTGCCATGAGGCTGGTGGATTTTGAGGTCTTTTTAGAAGCCTTGGCAGCTGCTAGCCCCACTCTAGAGCGTATCCTTCCTTGGATGTTCCAGGATGCTGCCAACCACTAAGAACTCTGCAAAGACAAGGGCCTGGGGCTACTGATCCCAGAGTTGGAGGCCGGTGGCTCAGTTTCACAGAACCAGGCCAAACTTCACCAGAATGACTCAGTGACTGTAACTTCCCTGATCTGCCAGCTCCCCCAGTCTGTTTCTCTCTTGCCTGGAGCTGAGCCAGGCTTCTGGAGGCAGTTTCCCCCTTTTAACAGGACCCCCTAGTTAACACTTCTTCTTTCCTCTTTTTCTCTGCTCCAGTTCCATTTGCAGCTTCCTGATCACAGTATTAACCGCAGATCTTATCCCATTCCTGATACAGTGTACCCAAGGGAGAGCTTTGAGCCAAGAGAAGATGGACTTGTGGATGTGAGAAATGGACAGAGCCTCCCTAGGATGAAAAGAGGCCACGTTTGTAACTTGCAGTGCTGGCCACGGGAAAACTGCTCTTACAGTATTTACTGTGCGGATATTATTGCGTCATCTTAAAGTGACTCCCCACATATTGCTTATTAGCGTCAAGGGAGAAAAACAACAGCAACCAGACAATGGAGAAATTGTACAACACTTTGACCAGTTGGTCCAAATTATCATCTCCATGAGATGGATGACATCGTGTGACTCCAGATGTGATAACCTGCATAGAACACACCTCACCTGGGCAGTATTTGGGCTGAGATTGCATAGCCTCAATCTAACCATGAGAAAACACCAAACATACAATGAGGAACATGCTATTAAAACAAAATGGCAAGTGGTCCTCGCTTTGGCAGTAGATATAGTAAGATTGGAACGATACTAGGAAGATTAGCATTGCCCCTGCAAAAAGATAACACACAAATTCATGAAAAAAAAAAGAAATGGTATGTGGGAGGCACATGGGAATCAAGTCATAAAAGCCAGGTTAAAGAGGCTACAAAGACATCATGACAAAATGCAATGCCTGACCCTAAACAGGATCCTGTACTGGGGGGGTGGGGAGGGGAGAGAATATGCTCTAAAGGACACTGGTAAGTCAACTAACAAAACTGATATATGGAGGGTAGATTAGATAAAAGTACTTTGTTAAGTATTGTGGTTATGTAATAGACTATTCCTATTCTTATGAAATGCACACTGAAATTTTTAGGAGTAAAGGGCCATGAATCATGTAACTTATTCCCAGATTGTTCAGGAAAAAATTACATTTTACATGTATATATAGATTCACAGATAAAAATAGATATATATACATTTATATTATATACATAATTTTTTCTGAACCATTTTATAAAAATGCATATATATGGAGTGGGGGAGAAACGTGCAAATTATAAAGCAAGTGGAGTAAAATGAAGACAATATAGATTTTTTAATATTTTTTTTTATGACTTTTTGTAAGTTTGAAATTGTTCCCAAATAAAAAGTTCCAAAATATAGCTGGAGTTATTCTGATTCTGGTATATTCTTAGAGTCCAAACCAGGGTAAAGAGGACATGAGGCCACATGTCTGTGAAGCCACTCAGGCTTATAGAGTCTCATGAACTGGGAAGTATTTTGGACTTACCTATAATTCTGGAGCAAGTTTTTTATAATGGCAACCACTTTGGGGGACACTGGGCCTCCATGGGGAAATGCATTAAAATGGTCTAAGGCAGACACAATTCCATCCCAAGGCCAGTTCAGAAAACAAACAACGTCCTCCTGTCATTAAACACCGATCAACAAAAACAGATTGATTTTAAATTCCATTTTTTGAGCAAAGCCGTAAAGATGGAGCATAACATAGAGATTGAGTGTAACTTGGGGGTCCAGTGGATCTAGGTCTAAATCCTGGCTCTGCCGCTACCAGATATGACACCTGGGGCAAGTTTTTCTCCTCCCCAACCCCCGAGCCTCACTTTCCTTCTCTGTGGAGGAACAGTCCTCAAGGGGGTGTTATGAGGATAAACAGAGGCAGCGCACATGAAGCGCTCGGCGTGGATGCAGTTCAGGCACGGTAAGAGCTCTGCAACCACTAGGTATTACTACTATCAAGGCAGTGTCTTTATAAAATCTATAGCGTCTGTTACTATAAAGACTCTGATGCTGCAGGTGCAGGTTTACCGAGTTATGAAGCCTCCGGTGAGTCAGCGGGCACGGTCATCCGGGGGATGTGGTGCTGCAAACGTGGCTTCTGCAGGGGAAAAAGGGGTCCTTGGTGGGGGAAAGCCCAACCGAGAGACCCACCTAAACCCGGAGCTTCCCCGGACTAAAGGCACGGTCTGCTCAGGGCCCTATTCGCCGTTTAACAGGGACACGACGCATGCGCACACGTGCTTCATTGGATCAAAGGGCTGTGCATATTGGACAATTTTACCGCGAAAGCCTAGTCTCTGCTCTAAGAAGTTACCAAATTTCTCCACTTAGGTCAAATGTTTTGGCCTCCAGCAAATACTTTAAAAAGTTTAAAAAAAAAATCCTAATTTCCTTCTAAGACATCTAGAAGGCACGAAGAAACCAGAGTCTGGGTTGGGCTGCGGGGGACAACACCCCTCTTTTTGCAGTGTGGTCATCACCCAGCCTTGCTCTGTTGCCCATCTTTGGAGCTGCCTGATGGCCTCTCTATTGTAATTCCAGAGCCACTTACCTGAGCCACAGATGGATGCTAATATAAGCCCTAAATGTTGCTGGACGTTGTTTGCATATTGGGAGCTTGTTCTTTGGGTTCCTGAAATTCTTTTCCCATTGCCCTCTGTCTACATTCTACTCTCAGCATGTGGGAACGAGGGTGGCCTGCTGAGAGCACAGTGCACTAAGGACAGGATGATTGGTTAGCCAGTTCTTTAACTTGGTAAAGACAAGCCTCCTCACAGAGTCCCTCTGCTCATTCATGTCCCAGATGTTTACCGATGCCCCACTGTGTGCAGGCACTGGGCTAGACACTAAGGTGTGGAGATGAATGAGCCATCATCCCTGCCCATCAGGAGCTCCGCATCCAGCCGGACAGGTGAACACAGGTAACCAATGCAGGATAGAGTTGCAGCTCAAACCCCAGTGTTTCTCAACCCACCTTCTGTACCAGAATCCCTAAGCAGCTTATTGAAAGCAGCATCCAGGTCTCAAACACCAGACCTACCAGATCAGAGTCTCTGGGGTAAGGCCTTGAAAGCAGCATTTTAACAATGGAGTCCTAGACACTCCAAAGTTTAATACTCACAGACCTGCCCTATACCCTGGTACAAATTGAGACACATCTGGGTATTTCTGAAGGGCCATTAGGGGTCTACTTATGGGGTTTCTAGGAGCCCACAGGATTGGAGGAGGTATCAATAAAATAGCACAATGCATGAAAACTCTTTAAGAAATGGGAGGCCTGGAGCTTTCGGAACACAAGAGGAGGTGAAGGGGATTCACCCCACCCTAGCATTGTGATGCTGGGAGACTTCGGGGTGTGGTGTGGGAGGAAGTGACAGAGGCCATTATGCACTGGAATGGAGGAGCAGGAGCAGAAATTCAAGCAGGCAACGTGGGGCTGACGGTGCCATCCTCTGGTGTCAGAAGAGAAGGAAGCAACCAAGAGGTCAAGACTGTCTGTCTAGCACAGCTCTGCTGCAACCTGGGGACCTCTGAATGCATCAAGAAGAATTTGTAGGGGGTGAGGAAGTGGGTGAGTTGTCTACACCAAAGCTGCCAATGTCCCAAGTTGTCTACATGGAGAAAAACCTCTCTGGTTTTTCTGAAGTGTCAGGCACCAATGCTGCTGCAGGCTTCATGCACATGGAGTTTGACTGTAGCCTCTTCCCCCAAGGACTCTGTTATAGATCCACATGCTGTGAGCTTTTGTGTGTATATATATATACAGAATACATATATGTATATCCCAGAAGGGCCACTGGTGAGACAAGTACAAATTCTCAGGTGAGCACATTAGACCCAATCCAGGTCATCTACACTGGCTTCATCATTGGCCTCATCGTATACACTTGGTGAATGGATTCTGTCCCTGAGAGATCATGTGGTTACAGTTAGACCATCCTGCAGATCTCTTGAGAGCCAGCCAGCCAGCCTTCAACACCCCTAACTCAATGCTGCTTTTTTCCTAACCTCTACATTGGGTTGTGGAAACCACATTCGCTTTAATCCGTTGAATCCCAGCTCTGCCACAAACTCATATGTAACTTTGGGAAAGTTATTTACCTTTTTTGAGTTTCAGTTGCCTCTTCTATTAAACTTGGATAATACTACATATCTCACAGTATCGCTTAATAAGTATCAGCCCCTTTCCACTTCTATACGGTTGAGTGTCATAAGTAATAGGCCCATGATTTGCCATTTGAAAAGAAATACTTATAATCAGCCATTTTGTTCATATTTTCACATAGTGATCTCAGTTTGAACATTCAGTTAATAGAAAAGACTTTAGACACAGCAGGAAATTTTCCAAAGATGTTTTTCAATGGGTGGTAGGTTTTAAAGTGTCTCTAGGCCTTCTGGAATGGATGGAAGACAATTAGCCTGCCTCTTGCCTGAGAAATCAGACTAATTGCTGGTGAGGCTTGGCTAATGGGGTCTTTCGTGAACTCTCCCTAAATGAGAAATCTTTATCACAAAAACTCAATCTCATTTGTGCTACTGATTCCTAATATTTCTAAATAAATGCTTGGCCCCTGGGCTTTTGTAGTCAAATAACCCAAATCAAACCAAGCTGCTCTGCCAGGAGAATTATTTATTCTGTGTGAATGTACCGGAATAAACTTTTAGAATCACCATAGTCAACAACAAGCTGCAGCCTGCTCTTGGGCAAGTTTCGTGGCCCTGGACAAGAGGTAAGTTTACTCCATTTGGTCTGGAATGGCTTGTTGAGATGTGCAAACAGTAAGCACTGGCATGTTTCAGAGCTCACAGTCTGCAAGAAGCAGGCTAGTCCCCTGACTCCAAGTTGACTGCCACGCATAGACAGGGTCAGGGTTTTGTGTCTAAGGCAGGGGAGACGAGATCCAATGAAGCCAGTTACTTGTCCTGCATTGACCTAGAAAGGAGGCACAAGAGCTTGGGAAGGTAAGAGAAGTTTGAGGCATGGGGCACATTAGTAATGATAGGGTCATCCACCAGCAGGAGGGCATTTGAAGACAGCCAAACTTGAAACAGAGATACATGTAAATGCAGATTGAAGAAGAGGGATAAGCAACTCAGAGCTTAGCAAAAGGCTGAAGAGGATTCCAGAAGTAACCTGGGGCTGAAGTGTAGCCCACAGTTGGCTGGAGGGAACTGCTCCAGTAGATTCTCCAGGGACCTTTGGGGGATATCTGGAATGTTCTACCTATTAGTCCTTCCTTTGTAGTTCTTCCTCATCAAGGACTTTTACAAGAACAAATCTCGAAATACAGGGTCAAAGTGGAACTTTGGAATGCTGGGTGCCTTTAGATTCCTTTTACAATATTAAATTGCATTGAATTGTCTGCTAGCTAGTCCTAAGCTCTTCCTCTACTATATTTTCACCAGCCCTGTTGGTTTGAGAAAGGATGGTTGTTCACCCCACAGCTGCTTGCTGCTTGGGATATTCTGGGTCCCCAATATATTCTGACTATGCAATGAGGGGGAAAATCCTTCTTTTTGGCTTAAAAAAGGTGCCATTCAATTTTTTTCTTAAAAAAAAATTGGTAGAAAACTTTAAAAAGATAAAACAAAGAGGGACAGAAACAGTATCAGGATATAGTTTTTTATTGTAATGGGAGTTTTGGCACAAGTTAGGATCCAGTGAACCCCAGTTTCTTGCCCTTTCCTTCACTCCTCCACTTGGCCTAGAACATCCTGACCAAAATCCACTTTCAATCCTTCAGCATCCCATTCTCCAGTTCCATGCTTAACACATGTATCTCCCCTCCAGGAGATAAGCGTAGGCTGGGGCCTCAGTCACCGCATGTAAGACTACATAGGTCATTAAAGGTCCATTCCTAGGCAGAGAAAGAAAGCCTCCCATTTTCCAATGACTGGGGCTCTCAAACTGTATTATGGATATGGACCATTTGAGGAACTTTTTAAAATGGATATTTTGGGACTCTTCTTCCAGATTCAGAAGGTCTAGTATAGGGCTCTGGAATCTGCATTTTCAGTCATTGTAGGTAATTTCAATTCGGATAGAAAGAAGACAATTTTGAAAGCCTGTTTTAGGGCTACATCAACATAATGACAATCTTAGACAACCTGTGCCAGCACCTAAGAGGAGTAAAGGCTTATTTCCCTCCAATTCTCTAGACCAAAAAGAAGTCATCCCCAGGATCTGGAGCCTCAAGAGTCCACCTGGTTCAATCCTCCCACTCCAAGATGGCACTCTGTGGGTCTGTGTTACCCACAAGTGCTGCTGCCTCCTTTTAAAGATCACAAGGGAGCAAGCTTCCACAGCCTCCCATGCAAAGCCATTCCAGTGTTTAATCGCCCTTCAGTGAAGAAGTTCTTCCTTACATTTAATCAATTCTCTCATTGCAAGACTCATCAACTCTTGCTCTGTTCTCTGTGGAAATGGAAAAACAAGTTAGTATGCAATTTCTAACCCTTCATTGACTCACAGAGTGTTGAAGTCAAAAGGGATTGCGGATATTATCTGGCACTATCCCTTTATTCTATCTATGAGGATGCTTGTACAAAGACATAACATTTTCAGTGGATTTTAGTCTCCAGTGCCTACAAAACATCTGGGAGAAGGTGTCCAGGAGGTAGTTAGCTATACTAGTGCCCCCATACTGTGCATTTTCTATTCTACTGTGTTGCCTTAATTTGGGGGTGGGAATAGGAGCATCCTCTTAGCCTTCTCTGTCTCAGAGTTTCATATGAATTCCTTCATCATTCCTCTCAAAAGACATATTTTCCATTCTTATAATAATTTTAGCTGCTTGCCTTCAGACTTGCCTTTGCTCCAAATAGGGTTGCCAGATACAGCAAATAAAAATTCAGCATGCCTATAATCGAAGATAGACATGTTGAAATGCTCCAGACAGAGAAGGAGAGAGAACTAAGACTAAAAAAAAAATGAAGAAAGTCTCCGAGAAATATCCGACTCAATGAGGAAATGCAACATAACAATTATAAGTATTCAAGAAGGAGAAGAGAAAGAGAATGGAGCAGAAAGTGTGTTTAAAGGAATGATAGCAGAGACCTTCCCAAACTTATGGAAAGAAAGGGAAATCTGTGTGGAAGAGGCTTCCAGATCTCCTAGATTTGTCAGTGTAAAAAGACCTACTGCAAGACATATAGAAGTAAAACTGGCAAAAATGAATAACAAAGAAAGAATACTCGGGGCAGCAAGACAGAAGAAAATAACCTACAAAGGAACCACTATCAGGCTTTCAGAGGATTTCGCTACAGAAACTTTATAAGCTAGGAGAGAATGGAGCAACATATTCGAATCTTTAAAAGACAAAAATCTTCAGCCAAGAATACTCTATCCAGCAAAAATATCCTTCAGCTATGAGGGAGAAATTAAAACTTTCCCAGACAAACAAAAGCTAAGGGACTTCGTAGCCACGAGACCCTCCCTACAAGAAATCCTCAAGAAGGCCCTCATACCTGAAAAAAGAAAAAAAGGGAGAAAGGGGTCACAAAACACAGAGTAAGGAGATAAATAGGTAGACAGAATCAGAATAGGATAGCAAATATTCAACTATAACATTAGGCTAAAGGGAAGGAAAAACACCAAAACCAAATATATCCTGTCATTTTAACCACAAACTCACAACACAAGATGGAATAAGATATGAGAAAAACAACTTAGGAGGGGAAGAGGAAAGGGCCTGAATCAGTTTAGACTAAGGAAATAAGAGACCATCAGAAAATGGACTATCTTATACATGAGATTCTGAACACAATCCTCAGGGTAAACACTAAAAAGAAAGCAGAACAAAAACACAAATAATAAATAAGGAGAAAACAAAGAAACACCTCATAAAAAAACTACATAATTCAATGGGTAGACCAAAACACACAGGACGGGAAAGAGGAAATGCAGGAAAACCGGAAAACAAGAGATAAAATGACAACATTAAGCCCTCATACATCAATAATCACCCTAAACATGAATGGATTGAATTCTCCAATAAAAAGACACAGAGTGGTAATATGGATTAAAGAACAAGACCCAACAATATGCTGCCTCCAGGAAACACATGTCAGCTCCAATGACAAACACAGGCTCAGAGTGAAGGGGTGGAAGATGATACACCAAGCTAATGGCAAACAAAAGAAAGCAGGTCTCACAATACTTATATCAGACAAAGTAGACTTCAAGATAAGACAGGTAAAGAGAGACAAAGAGGGGCAGTATATAATGATCAAAGGGATGCTCCATCAAGAAGAAATAATGCTTATAAGTATCTATGCACCCAACACAGGAGCACCAAAGTTCATAAAGCAACTATTAACAAACCTAAAAGGAGATATTGATAATAACACAATAATAGTAGGGGATCTCAAAACTCTACTGACATCAATGGATAGATCATGCAGACAGAAAATCAACAAGGAAACAGTGGAATTAAATGAAAAGCTAAACAAGATGGACTTAATAGACATATATAGATCACTCCATCCAAAAACAGCAGGATACACATTCTTCTCAAGCATGCATGGAACATTCTCAAGGATAGACCACATGTTGGGAAACAAGGCAAGCCTCAATAAATTTAAGAAAATTGAAATAATAACAAGCATCTTTTCTGATCATAGTGCTATAAAGATAGAAATTAGTTACAAGAAAAAAACTGAGAAAGGGACAAAGATGTTGAGACTAAACAACATGTTATTGAACAAGCAATGGATCAGTGAAGAAATTAAAGGAAAAATAAAAAAAAATCTGGAGACAAATGAAAATAACATACCACACCAACTCATGTGGGATGCAGCAAAAGCCATATTAAGAGGGAAATTCACTGCAATACAGGCACATCTTAACAAACAAGAAAAATCCCAAATAAGCAATCTCAAGTTACACCTGACTGAACTAGAAAAAGAAGAACAAACAAAGCCCAAAGTCAGCAGAAGGAGAGAAATAATACAAATCAGAGCAGAAATAAATGCTATTGAAACAAAAAAGGAAGTAGAAAGGATCAATGAAACAAACAGCTGGTTCTTTGAGAAGATAAATAAAATTGACAAACTCCTAGCCAGACTTACAAAGAAAAAAAGAGAGAAAGCTCAGATAAACAAAATCAGAAATGAAAGAGGAGAAATAACAACAGACACCACAGAAATACAACGGATTATAAGAGAATACTATGAAAAACTATACACCAACAAAACGGATAATCTAGAGGAAATGGATACATTCTTAGACTCTTACAACCTCCCAAAGCTGAATCAACAAGAAACAGACAATCTGAATAGACCAATCACAAGGAAAGAGATTGAAACAGTAATGAAAAGTATCCCAAAGAATAAAAGCCCAGGACCAGATGGCTTCCCTGGGGAATTCTACCAAACTTTCAGAGAGGATTTAATACCTCTCCTTCTCAAGCTATTCCAAAAAATTAGGGAAGATGGAACACTTCCTAACACACTCTACAAAGTCAACATCACTCTGATAACAAAGCCTAACAAGGACAGCACAAAAAGGGAAAACTACAGGCCAATATTGTTGCTGAACATAGATGCAAAAATCCTCAGCAAAATTTTCACACCCCAAATTCATCAATACATCAAAAGGATCATACAGCATGATCAAGTGGGATTTATACCAGAGACACAGGGATGGTTCAATATCTCCAAATCAATCAATGTGATATGCCACATCAACAAATTGGGGAATAAGCACCATACGACCATCTCAATAGATGCAGAGAAAGCATTTGACAAGATCCATTTTTATGATTTAAAAAAACTCAACAAAATAGGAATAGAAGGCAATTACCTCAACATAATAAAGGCCATATATGACAAACCCACAGCCAACATCATACTCAATGGGCAAGAACTGAATGCCATCCCCCTGAGAACAGGAACAAGACAAGGACGCCCACTATCACCACTCTTATTCAACATAGTACTGGAGGTTTGGGCCAGAGCCATTAGGCAAGATAAAGGAATAAAAGGAATCCAAATAGGGAGGGAAGAAGTGAAACTCTGTTTGCAGACGACACAATCTTATTTATAGAAAACCCCAAAGAATCCATTGGAAAACTAATAGAAATAATTAACAACTACAGTAAAGTTGCAGGGTACAAATCAACTTATAAAAATCAGTTACTTTTCTATACTCCAATAATGAACTTACAGAAAGAGAACTCAAGAATACAATTCCATTTGCAATCACAACTAAAAGAATAAAGTACCTAGGAATAAATTTAACCAAGGAGGTGAAGGACTTATACAATGAAAACTATAAGACATTACTAAAAGAAACTGATAATGACATAAAGAAATGAAAAGAGATTCCATGCACATGGATTGGAAGAATAAATATAGTTAAAATGTCCATACTACCCAAAGCAATCTACAAATTCAGTGCAATCCCAATAAGAATCTCAATGACATTCTTCATAGAAATAGAGCAAAGAATCCTAAAATTCATATGGGGCAACCAAAGACCCCAAATTGCTAAGGCAATCCTGAGAAAAAAAGAACAAAGCTTGAGGTATCACAATCCCTGACTTCAAAATGTCCTACAAAGCCATAGTGATCAAAACAGCATGGTACTGGTACAAAAACAGGCACACAGATCAATGGTACAGAACTGAAAGCCGAGAAGTAAAATCGCACATCTCTGGACAGCTGATCTTTGACAAAGGTGCCAAAAACATACAGTGGAGAAAAGATAGTCTCTTCAATAAATGGCGTTGGGAAAACTGGACAGCCACATGCAAAAGAATGAATAGAGACCATTATCTCATGCCACACACAAAAATAAACTCAAATTGGATCAAAGACTTGAAGATAAGTCCTGAAACCATAAAACTCCTGGAAGATAATATAGGTAATACACTCTTTGACATTGAACTAAAAAGGATCTTCTTGAATACCATGTCTTCTCAGACAAGGGAAACAAAACAAAAAATAAACAGGTGGGAGTTCATCAGACTAAAGAGCTTCTGCAAGGCAAAAGAAACTAGAATCAAAACAAAGAGACAACCCAACAACTAGGAGAAAATTTTTTCAAATCATATATCTGACAAGGGGTTAATCTCCATAATATATCAGGTACTCACACAACTGAACAATAAGAAAATAAACAACTCGATCAAAAAATTGGCAGAGGATATGAACAGACATTTTTCCAAAGAAGATATAGAGATAGCCAATAAACACAGGAAAAGATGTTCAACATCACTAATCATCAGGGAAATGCAAATCAAAACCACACTAATATACCACCTTACACCTGTTAAAAGGGCTATAATCACTAAGACTAAAAATAACAAATGTTGGAGAGGTTGTGGGGAAAAGGGAACTCTCATACACTGCTGGTGGGAATGCAGCCGCTACGGGAAAAAAGTATGGAGATTCCTCAAAGAACTAAAAATAGAAATACCATATGACCCAGCTATCCCACTACTGGGTATCTACCCAAAGAACTTGAAATCAACAATCCAAAGTAACATATGTACCCCCATGTTCATTGCAGCACTATTCACAATAGCCAAGACGTGGAAATAACACAAGAGCCCATCAACTGATGATTGGATAAAGAAGATGTGGTATATATATATACAATGAAATACTACTCAGCCATAAAAAAGACAAAGTCATCCCCTTTGCAATAACGTGGAAGGACCTGGAGGGAATTATGCTAAGTGAAATAAGGCAGTCTGAGAAAGACAAACACCAGATGATTTCACTCATATGTGGAACATAAACAAACACACAGACAAAGAAAACAGTTCAGTGATTACTGGGGAAGGTGGGTGGGGGCTGGGCACAGGGGGTGGAGGGGAGCACTTACGTGGCAACAGACAAGAAATAATGTACAACTGAAATCTCACATCAATGTAAACTATTATGAACTCAATAAAAAGAAACAAAGAAAAAAATTATTTGATTTAAAACATTTCAGGGGAAAAAAACAATTCAGGATGCCTAGTTAAATTTAAATTTCAGATAAACAATTAATAATTTTTAGCAAATATTCTCCATGCAATATTTGAGACATGCTTATACTAAAAAAATTTGCTTATCTGAAATTTAAATTTAATAGAGAATCCTGTATTTAATCTGGCAACTCTCATTCCAAACATGCTAGAAGTATATCAATTAAAACTAGACACAGAACTCTTCATGTCTTTGGCAATCCCTCATACTCACTAAGGATACTCCCACCTCATGGTCTTTACACTTGAATCTCCCTCTGCTAGAATGTTCTCCAAAATATCTGTGTGGCTTGATCCCTCACTTCCAGTCACTCAAATTTCCACTTATCAGAGAAGTGTTCCCTGGCCATTTTACAGACACCTCACCAACACTTTTCAACCCTCTTGCTCTGATTTGCTTTCTTCTCAGCACTTATTACCACTTGATGAAGTATATGTTCACAGGTTCCCATGCTGGGTGTGGACCTATACACTGCTTATCAAGCCATGCTGATGACAGCATCGCACATACAAAATAGAGGGAGACTGGCACAGATGTTAGTTCAGGGTCAATCTTCCTCAAGCAAAAAGAGGAAGATTGGCAACAGATGTTAGCTCAGGGCCAGTCTTCCTTGCAAAAAAAAAAAAAAATCAATCAATGTAATCTGCCCTATCAACAGTCTAAAGACTGCACCAATTGATGGACAAAAAAATTGACAAAATTCAACACACATATTCGGGATTAAAACTCTCAGCAAACCTGAAGGAGAAAGGAAATTATATTAAAGGACATCTACAAAAAACCTGTGACTAACAACATACTTAATGGTGAAAGACTGAATATTTTCCTCCTAAGATTGGGAAGAAGGGAAGAATGTCTGCTTTTACCACTTCTATTCAATATCATACTCAACATCCTAGCTAGTTCCATGAGGCAATAAAAAGTAATAAAAGGCAAACAAATTAGACACGAAAAAAACTGTCCCCACTCACAAAAACATGATTGTCCTTATGGAAGATCCAAAGAAAGCCACAAAAAACTCCTAGAACTAATAAGTGAGTTTGATAAGGTTGCAAGATACAAGGCCAACACACATAAAAAATTAGATTTCTATATATTAGCAATGAACAATTGAAAACTAAAAATAAATTTTAATACCACTTACAAAATGAAATCTCAAGTGTAAATCTAATATTCAGCCTGAGATTGTTTTTCAAACTCCTACTGTACTAGCAATTAAGAGTTCTAAACCAGACAAAACTAAGCTATGGTGTTGGAAGACAGTAAGGTCTCTGGGGAGGAAAAAGGGTGTAGCACTTGTGGTAGGGCATGGGGGCACTTCTGGTTGTTCTGGCAGTGTTCCATTTCTTGACTTGAGTGATGATATTTACTTTGTGATAATTCACTAGAGTAAACAACTATAAATTGTGTACTTTTCTGAATATATGTTCCACATAAAAATTTTCTAAATAATAATGATAAACATAGAAAGAAAATACAGAGTGCTGTCATGTCTTGAAACATTTGTAAAATTGCCTTTTGATATTGCAGTTTGCATTTGGCATTAACCAACTAAACATTAGCAGAATGATTTCAGAAATATGTTGGTTTGGTTTAACTTCACTAACTTACAAAGACCACTAGATCACCATAAAATCTTTGCCTCATAAAATTTGCATCATCCTCACCCATATTTTCCTCATCATTATTACCTATCAGCGACAGTAACTGTTACTACAGTGGCTAACACTAATTGTCCTTACAAAGCTGGAGGATGCTTTCATTTGGGTGGCGGGTGGTCTTAGGGTCAGAGAGTTGGGATAATCATTCCTCACCTACACAAGGTCCATCTTTTATTTTGTTTCCAGCATCCCCAATTCCTCTATTTCCCTCTCTGTCCTCCTCCTGCTCCCAAACATAGGTACCTAGATAACGTCCTTCAGATTATCCTTGGATGTTAATGTATGCTTTTTTTTTTTTTTAAAGATTGGCACCTGAGCTAACATCTGTTTCCAATCTTCCTTTTTTTCCTTCTTCTTCTCCCCAAAGCCCCCCAGTACACAGCTGCATATTCTAGCTATAAGTCCTTTGAGTTGTGCTATGTGGGATGCCGCCTCAGCAAGGCCTGATGAGCGGTGCCATGTCAGGACCCAGGATCCAAACCAGTGAAACCCTGGGCCGCCAAAGCGGAATGCAGGAACTTAACCACTGGGCCTCAGGGCCAGCCCATTAATGTATTCTTTAAAATTATAAAGCGTATGAAGTTTCAGTTATGCAGGATGAATAAGTTCTGGAGATCTAATGTACAGCATGTTGACTCTACTAATACTGTATTGTGTACTTGAGCTTTGCTAAGAGGGTAGATTTTAAATGTTCTCACCACACACACAAAAATAACTATGTGAGGTGATGAACACGTTAGTTTGATTGCGGTAATCATTTCACAATGTATAGGTGTATCAAAATATCACGTTGTACACCGTAAATATATATACTTTTTGTTTGTCAATTATCAATAAATCTGGAAAAAATTATATAGTTTTTATTTGTATTAATTTTTAATTTACATAGGTTTGTAATATAGATGTTATTCTTTTCTCTTTTTTCACCCTGCACCATGGTTTTGAACAATTATCTCTGTGGTTATGTACACATCCAGTTCATTATTTCTGACTGCTGCAGAGATTATTCAATGTGTATCTACTACTTTGTCTTTTTCTTCTGTGGTGAATAACAAAAACCCTGCAAACCTCCTGCCCATCCCCTGTGCAAAAACTTTCTCTGGAGTATACATCCAGGCTTGGGATAGCTGGGTCATAAAGTATGTCTATTTATCTTTGCTAGGTACTGCCAGAATACTGCTCTCTAGAATAGTATCTCATTATGCTTTTATTTGTAATCCCTGATTGTCAGTGAGGTTGAGCCTTTCTTTCACAGACATATGAATCATTTAGATTTCTGGTTCTGTGAATTGCCTATTCGCATCCTTTGCCCGTTTTTCTACTAGGCTTCTAGGTACTTTTTATTGATTTAAACAAGTCCTCCCAAAAGCACAAACTACAATGTAAGAATTGATGAATTTGACATCAAAATTAAGCATTTCTCTTCTATGAGTACCACTATAGGCAAAAATCAAAGTAAACAGACAACCAAATGAGGGAAGACATCTGCAGGATCTGAAACATCAAGAGAGTCTCCATTCTACCTTATTTAATCCTCCCAGTGGCCCCAGAAGTCAGTACCCTTATTACTCCCATATTCCAGATGAGAAAACTGAGGCCAGAGAGGCTAAATAACTTACCCGTGACCAAAAAGCTCATTCGAAGATTATCTGATTTAAAAATATATGCTCTGGGACTTCTGGTTTCTGTTTCCATAAATAAGGAGCTTGGAAGTTGCCTTTTCGTCCTAACAAGTAAAAAGCTGAACAGACTGAAAAATCAACAACTCTTCTTGGATCCATAATAGAGGGGAAAACACAGGGCAAACCACTACCCCGAAGACTGGAGAGACAGGTGAATATGGGGAGCTGCAGCTTACTGACACTGAAGCAGAGACTCATGTGTGACACAGCTGTGGGAATGAGTGTGTGTGGTAGGAAAACCTGAACTGCGATTGATGAGTTGCTCAAGATTCAGTGCAAACAACAATTCCGAGAGTTTAAAACTCCAGGGGGAACTGGTCATAGGCAGGCCCCACAATATGGTAAGATTTACCTCCAGAAGCTTGATGAGGTCAATGGGAATACAAGAAGGAGAAGAAAGAGAGAAAAGAATGGAGGAAATATCTGAAACAATAATAACTGAGAATTTCCCCAAATTAACATCAAACACCAAAACACAGAGCCAGGAGGCTCAAGAACACCAAGCAGGATAAATGCCAAAAAAATCTACAACTAGGCATATCATCTTCAAACTACAGAAAATCAAAGATAAAGAAAAATTTCCAAGAGAAGCCAGAGGGGAAAAGACCCTTACTTATAGAGGAACAAAGATAAGAATTACATCTGACTTCTCTTCAGAAATCATTCAAGCAAGGAGAGAGTGGAGTAAAATATTTAAAGTGTCAAAAACAAACAAACAAACAAACCCACCAACCTAGAAATAGATGGATCCACTATCATAGTTGAAGACATTACTACTCCCTCTCAGGAATCAACAGATCTAGCAGGCAGAAAATCAGTAAGGACATAGTTGAACTCAAGAACACCATCAATCAACTGGATATTACTAACATCTGTAGACTGCTTCATCCAAGCACAGCAGAATATACATTTTTCTCAAACTCACATGGAACATTCACCAAGATAGACCACATTCTGGGCCACAAAGCACCCATTAACATATTTAAAAGAACAGAAATCATACAGTGTTTTCTCTCAGACCACAGGTAATTAAACTAGAAATCAATAACAGAAAGATCACTGGAAAATCCCAAAATACACGCAGATTAAACAACACACTTCAAAATAACACGTGGGTCAAAGAAATCTCAAGAGAAATTTAAAAATATTTTGAACTAAATGAAAATGAAAACACAACTTATCAAAATCTGTGAGATGCAGCAAAAGTAGTGCTTAGAGGGAAATTTATAGCATTGAATGCAACTATTGGAAAAGAAGAAAGATCCAAAATTAATAATCAAAGTTGCCACCTTAGGAAACTAAAAAAGGAAGAACAAATTAAGCCCAAAGTAAGCAGAAGAAAAGCCTATTCTTTAACAACTACCTTTTGTTTCCTTCTAGCAGATTGAGAACACTATACTAAGTTTATAGTTTTCTGTGTGTGTTTTTTTACTATATCAGTCATTTGTGCTTCACACCATAATTGTATTAGTAATTACTTTTTATAGGTAAATTAATGTTTCACAAACTATAACAAAAGCCCCTTGAACATGGACATTTTACTTCCTTGTATTCCCGGGAACAACCAACGTAGGGTCTTGAACTTAAGGCCCTGAATATATACATGTTGCTTTCAAATACATAAATACATAGAACACTTCCACATGCTTCTATTCTACTTCCTCTCATCAATTTCCACAGATAATAGCAGAAATTTTTGATATTTCTTTTAGGCACACTTCCTGGTTTCCATTTGGTCCTTGTCGTAGTACTAGTAAGGCTCTTTTTTTTTTTTCAAGTGGCTAATTTTGTAAATGGTAACAGTGGAAAGATTTAGTTCTACCTTCAGCCTGATCATTCACTGGTTGAATCATTTAGAGCAGTTATTTCTGTTACTGTTTTAGTTTTCTTATTGGTAAAATGTGTAAGATTGTATGCTTTAGAGTCTTTTGCAAAAAATAACAAGAACATAGAGCCTACGTAAACATGGTGGATGGGTGAGTAAAAAATAATAAAAGCACATATGGTCATCGTTAAACACTTAACTGATGAATCTCTGTCCTATAAATCTATACATGTGGACATATGTAGGTATATCTTTTCTATCGTATATCTTTCTATCTTTTTCAAAATGGAGAGGTAAGTATAATGGTGGGAGCAAAGTATTATTGGAATTGGAAGCAAGTCAGTCAGATCTAGAAGTAAGCAGAACTGGAACCAAGGAAGAAAAAACGTCAAGGTTGATGGTTAAACACAATTAAAGGGTATTGAGAAAGGCTCCAAATTTGTTGTCAGTAAACACATCAAAAACAAAGATATGAAAGAGAGATGGACTCCACAGAATTACCTGACTTTTTAAAAACTTTTTATTTTGAAATAATTATAGATTTACAGGAAGTTGCAAAGATAGTACAGAGATGGCCCTATGTCCTTCACCCAGTTTCCTCCAATGTTTACATCTTACCTGATTACAGTACAATATCAAAACTAGGAAACTAGCATTGGTAAAATGTGTGTGTGTGGTTCTGTCTTTTCATCACATGAGGACTTGTGAAACCACTACTGAAATCAAATACAGGACTATCTCATCACCACAATGCTCTCCCTCTTGCTACCCTTTATAGTCCAGAATTTGCTTTACAGGAAGAGTACAGTAAATAGAGGGCGAATTAATAGCCCAGCCTGGGAGCACATTCAGGCTTGGTGGGTATGGAGAAAGTAAATGGGAAGAGAAAACTGTCCCTTAACTGTCACTAAGCCAGACTTTGCAGTGTGTAGGGAATCTTGGTGGGGACCTCCCACCATTCTGGTGGCTCCTTTGAGAGGCAATACTCTTTAAGCAGAAAGAAATTAAAATGATTCCTGCTACATTGCCCCCAGTTCTTCTGCACAACCTGCCTCATCTCTTGCCCTGAGTCTCTCCCAACCTGGCCCATTCACTCATTCTCTGGCCTCTTATTCACTAAGAGACAAATTGCACCCCATCCTCAAGTTCTTTAATCAGCGACATTGACCAGCCTAATCTAACCAGTGCCACCATCTACTCCATGGTAACCCTATTTCATATTTACTCATAAAATGAGGTATTCCCCAGACTCTGTCCTCTGCCCTCTCTCATTGTGTCTTTTCCCCATGGCCTCATGGAAAACATCCCAGGCTTGCATCTCCAGCTCTAGACAATTTACTGTGAGGTACTCCGCATGTATGTCATTAGCACCCCAAAACCTTCCCAAACTCTATATTCTAACAAAAATTTCCCCCCACTGTGCTCCCTTTGTAGTGACTAGAATCATTACTCGCTCAGTCACCCAGTTTAGAAGCCTCAGTAACTCTTGATTCCCCCATATCCCTCACCTACAGTATCTAGTAGATTGGGCTTCTGAACATCTTTTTGCAGTTCCCTAGTTTTTTCTCCATCTCTCAGATCCTGATTATTTCTCAAGTGGACCACTAAAGTAGTAATTTAATCCCTCCTTCACAGTGCCACAGCATTCTTTCCCTCAAAACTCAGAATGGAGAACACCACTCCCCTGCTCCAACACCTGGGATGGCTCACTGCTTATATAGTCGAAATTCTTTCTTTTGGCATCTAAACATTCCCATTCCCCAGATACAGACTGTGCCCTAGAGCCAAGCTGCCTTTGCTTCTGCTGCTCTTTCATCAGCCCATAAGACCCCTATCCCTTTCACCTGTTTAATGAAATCCTAAGCATCCTTCAAGGACACTTTCAAAGCCATCTTCTTTGTTTAGCCTCCTCTGATCACCAGATAGAATTAACCCTTCTTGGCACTCCCACGGCACTTCATTCTAACAATCATTTAAGTCTGCCTGGAAATATGGTGCATGTACATTTCTAACATTACAGCCGCCTTAGTGGCTGATAAGAACAAAATATTGAAGAAACACAATGGTTTCAGAGTTAAACTAGGGTTTGAATTCCAACTCCTTTATTGTGTGACATAGGCAAAGCTTTATGAACAGCAGGCTGTGAAAAAATGTTTCTTTGATAAAATTGATAATATTTATGGGAGAAGATTGTATCAAGAGAGCCTAAGCCACAAATTGACCAAAAACTGGGACGAGATCAGGAGGAAAAAATTTTAAAGAGAGAGAAAAAAAGGATGAGCTTTAGGAAGTAGACTGATAAACAGGGATTCCTGGCGGAGAGGAGGATATTATGTGTGGGTGTCTTTATTTAACTTCCTAGTGAACACCCATAGTAATAACAGTCAACTTCACCTTTGAAGCATCTGTTCAAATTGTGTCCATATGCTCAAATGTTCTCTCATCTATCTAGCCCAAAATGCTGAGCAGTGGGACGTTCCACTCAATTCTCTTTATTCATCCATTTCAGATTATTTACAATGAGAACAGGTACTTTCACAAATGCTTTTCTCAGTCACAGGGATAATTAGTTCAAAGGCTTAGCCTTCCTCCTCCAGCAACTTAGGGTCTTGATCTTGCACTCTCTCTTTACTGAACTCTCTAGTGGAGTTGGTAAAATTAAAGTTTTATTATTAAAGTATTATTATTAAAAGTATTATTATTTAAATAAACTTTTAAGTAATAAAAGTTCTCCTTTAAATAATCAAGAATATTTAGGAGAAATTGCTTGACTATAATGTTCATTTCAAGCAAGCAAACAATCTGTGTAGATCTGGGTCTCCAAGGTGATGGAATCATCTCTACATAATCATTCATCATGGATATCCCCTTTGAAAAAACTAAAGCAAAGGGCATTGATCTGAAGAAACACAAAGATTACTGAAAAAAACATAAGCTTAAAAAACCCAAATGTCATACAAGAAAAGGGAAGTGAGGAGATAAATCTATATAATTACGATTCTTTTAAAGCATCCACATGATACAACCAGTTTGGACAACTTAGAAAATGTACTACCAAGTGGATGGCAAAAGAAATATAATTATTTTTTAAAGGAAACAAGCTGGAGTACATGGACCAATATAAGGACCAATATAAACAACAAAATAACATTAAAATAAACTATTTGACCTCAGATAGAAATTCTCAAATATTTTAGGCCAAAAGCATTTAATTTCATTTCATCCAAATTTTCTCATTGATCTTTATTACTTGTTTATATATATTTTACTTACAACTGTCACAACCTTTTAGACAAACTATTCTACTTAGCTTTGACATTTTCTCCTTTCCATCTAAAGTCTGTAATCTCTGGGGATTTTATTTTAATGAGTAGTTTTCCTTAGAACACTTTAAAAACAGAAATAAAAAGTGACTACATATACATTTCAAGAATTCATATTTCTTAAAAATCTGTTACAGAGAAAAATGTTAATTTTAATGAAAATGCCTAATTACATAGAAAAACACAAAATGTGAATATATAATAAGGGAAAAGAAACTAAATAACCACAATAAACGCTTTCATTTAGAAAATGGAAAAAATAAAGAAATACAGCAGTCACTGACTTCACAGCAATTTTGAAATCTGGCTGGGAAGATATTCTGAAGACTCTCCAGCTTGTGTGTGTAATATTTTTCGATTAGGTTCAGATCTGCTCCTTAGGAGGAGCTCCTTTGTCCACTGTTCTTTGTGGCCTGTGGCTTCATGCTCTGGGCATATGTTCCCTTTCCATTATACTACTTGTCCACATCTGAAGCGGGCATTTGAGAATATGCATCCTTGGGAGTTGCCTAGCCCTCTCACAGTCTACTTTTCCACATATGGTTGGCAGTACAAAGTCATTTTAGGTCCTAAAGAGTCACAGACTTTTAATATCCAGATTCATGGTTTCCTTAACAATACAACTCTCTTAAAAACATGCTTGGCTTTTTAATCTATTGGTGTCCAGTCAAGTTCCATGTTCCAAAAGCTCTCCCAACAGTTCTTTTCTAGACATCCTTCTTAGACTTGCTTTATTCATTGCTTTCCAGCTTCCATGGCTCTCTTTCCACTTATTTGAAGGTAAATTGAGCTTCTCAGACTTCAGTGGGAGAGCCATATTTTTAGTCTCTTTTCTCTAAACTATTTTGTCCAATTGAAAGGATGTATTGCACACTACACCCTTAGTTTGATCTTTACTCTGAGAAAAG
The DNA here is from genome assembly GCF_041296265.1 of Equus caballus. Taxonomy (NCBI): domain Eukaryota; kingdom Metazoa; phylum Chordata; class Mammalia; order Perissodactyla; family Equidae; genus Equus; species Equus caballus. The sequence continues at coordinate 50,320,500 of NC_091701.1, read as the reverse complement.
TACTTTCACAAAGGCTTTTCAGAGGTTTTAACAATGGTGTCAAGACCATAATCTCATTTAATCTTTGCCACAAGGTTGTTTACTCTTTGTTACTCAAAGCTCTGTCACTTTTATCTTCTAGCGGTTGTGGTTGAGAGCAGTTGTGTTTTCCAACTCTTCAATTCCCCAATTTCTAGACTGTATTCTTTTTTATTCCTGCTACAAAATGGCCAGTTCTTTTCTGAGCTCATCTCTTTCTTGTAATACTTTCTACAAAGCAGCCAACAGCAGGCAACATGTTCTGTTTTCCAACCCTTCCCCCATACCTACAAATTCATTAGTGTGTTACTCATCTTACAAATTATCACAGACCACAGCTTAACAAATATTTTGCCCCTAGATAACATCAATTTCCCTTTTATCCTTCAATATCAGCTTTCTTACCATCTACCATTAACTCTTAAACCGTTGACACATATTTTATCATTTTTTGTTACAAAACATCCCACTCATCATAGTAATTTCTCTATCAGTAATGATAATCTAGGATATATTACAATAATAAACAACTACAAGAATCTCATTGAATTAAAACACGGCTTATTTTTGCTCATGTTTGTTTTGCTTATCTGGCACAGGGTAGGCTTGTCCTCAAACTGGGACTCAGCAGTACTCTGAGACAGACTAGCCACCACCTGAAGCATCACTAGTTGCCATGACAGTGGGAAAAAGAACAGGGTGAATCATTCACTGACTTAAAGATTCCACAAAGAAGCACACATCACTTCTAGTCACATTACATTGACTAAAGCAAGTTATACGGCTGTATCTAGTTCAAGGGTGTAGGGAATTATAATCCTAACATGAACCTGAAAGGGAACAAGAAATATTTGGTGGACAGCATTAATGATTACCACATCCTCCAATATCATTGTTGCTTTGTTCTTCACATTTAGGGCTAGTATCTACCCGGAATGGATTTTTGCATGGTGTGATGGGATCCAATATGGCTACCAGCATCATTTATTGAACAGTCCATTCTCTTCCCACTGCTATGCAGTGGTACTCTCGTTATAAATCAAGTGTTCACATATGCATGGCTCTGTTATATGTCTGAGCTCTCTACTCTGTTCCTTTGGTCTATTTATCTATCCTTACACCAAGTGCACATTATCTTAATTGCTATTGAATTATTATAAATATTGATAACAGATAAAATGAGTCTTCCCACCTTGTTCTTCTCTAAGAATGTCCTCACTTAACTTGGACCTCTGCATTTCCACATAAAATTTAAAATCAGCTTATCTTTGAATTTTGATTGCATTGACAATTTAAGGAAAAACAACATCTTTACAAATAATGAATCTACCAATTTATAACATGTAAATTTGTTTAGATTCTTATTAGTATATTTGATTCTTCTCATTAATATCTTGTTTTATCTAAAGAAGTCTTGCAAATCTTTTATTAGATTAGCTCATAGGTATTTGACACTTGTATGCCTTTGTAAATGGTACTTTTTAAATTTCACTTTTTGGTAAATAGAACAATTGATTTTCATACAGTCTTGCACCACATAAAGATGTTTCTGCCTACGATGGACCACATATACAATGGTGGTCCCATAAGATTAGTACCATACAGCCTAGGTGTGTAGTAGGCTGTACTGTACCATCTAGGTTTGTCTAAGTACACCCTACAGTGTTTGCACAATGATGAAATCATCTAACGACATATTTTTCAGAATGTATCCCTGTTGTTAAGCGATGCACAATTGTATATTGACCTTATTTCCAGTAACCTATCTAAACTCTAATTGGAACAATTTATCTGTAGATTCTTTTGGATTTTCTGTGTACACAATCATATCATTGCTGAATAATGACATCTTTATTTCTTCCTCTTCAATCATTATAGTTTTTATTTCTTTAGCTTGCCTTATCGAACTGATTAGGACATCTAGTACAATGCTGAACAGAGCAGTAGTACAGGACATCTTGCTTTGTTCCCAATCTCGAAAAGAAAGCTTTCAATGTTTCAGCATTAAATACAATTCTCACTATAGCTTTTTTTGGGTAGCTAACCTTTATCAGATTAAGGAAATTATCTTCTATTTCTAATTTCTTAACAATTTTAACTGTAAATGCATGCTAAATTTTTGTCACATGCATTTTTTTGCATATATTGAATGACCCTAACATTTTGCTCCTTTATATGTTAATGTGGCAAATTACATTGACTGATACTTTAGTGTTAAACAATATTTCCATTATTTGAGAGATAATCCCAACTTGGTCATAATTTTTTACGGAAATTTTCAAATACTTGTAAAAGTTGAGAGAATAATATAAACACTCCTATGTACCCATCTTCCAACTTCCATAATTAACAGTATATGATTAACTTTCTTTTCTCTATATTCCCATTTCCCACCCTTACTCCAGATTACTTTACAGCAAAGCCCAGATATCATTATTTCCATATATGCTTCAGTGTGTCTCTCTAGAACTCTTTTTCAACATATGGCCATAATTGTTTTAGATGTGTCTCTTGTAAACAGCAAATGTTGGTTTTCTGTTTAATTTAGTCTGACAACCTTTGTCTTAAATACTTTAGAACATTTGCCTTTAATGCCATTACTGTGAGTATGGATTTAAATTACCACTTTTTAATGTAATTTTCTCTCTACTGGCTACATTTCTTTTTCATTCCTTTCTTATCTTATTTTGGCTTGGTTTTTATTATTCCATTCTCCACTCCCACATTGGTTTGGAAGTTTTACCCTCTTTTTATTCTATTTGAAAAGTTTTTTAAACTTACCCTAGAAATTTACTTTCCAAAGTATTACATTAATCTATTTTCATTTACCAAACATGTATTGAGTATCTCCATATTTCAGGTGAAGTAAAAAGCAACAGAGATAAGAAGATGAGTCACACAGTCTTTGGTCCTTGAGGAAGTTTAGTCCAAACCAATCCCTTTATTTTTCTTTTGAAGAATCTCTAGGTCTCCCAAGTTCAGATTACTACTTTTTTTCATTATGAAAATATAATGTGTTTATAAAAAGAACTAAATATTTTATAAGCTTTTTGTAGAGATTGTCAGCAAGCAGGCCATTATATCAATCTTTTTCACATGTTGATTTTTCGGTTTTCATTCATCATTTCAGAGGATCCAGCCACTCTGGATCTTTACAAGTATCTTTCTACACATTACACTTATCCTCACAACAACCTTAAAGTGAAGTATTATCTCCAGTGTACAGATGAGGAAACCGACTTCAGTGAGATTAAGTGATTTTCCCAGGATCACATGGCTAGTAAGTGGTGGGGTAGATTCGAACCCATATCTGCCTTTCTCTAATGCTTATATTTTTTTCCACCATGTTACATGACAGGACTTGCCAAAATGTAGGCTAGAGAAATTTTAATGTATATTAATACTTTAATAAGAGTACATGACTGTCACGACTTTTTTTGACATGTAATTCACATACCATAAAATTTGTCTTTTTAAAGTGTACAATTCAGTGGTTTTTATTATATTTACAAGGTTGTACAACCATCGCCACTACCTAATTCCAGAATATTTTCATCTCCCCCAAAAGAAACCTTGTCTCTATTAGCAGTCACTCCCCATTTCTCCCTCTCCAGGACGTTGGCAACCACTAATCTACTCTCTGTCTCTATGGGTTTTCCTATCCTGGATATCTTAGCCTTTTTGTATAGGTTTTGTTTCTGGCTTCTTTCACTTAGCATAATGTTTTCAAGATTCATCCATATTGTAACATGTATCAGTACTTCACTTCTTTTATGGTTGAATAATATTCCATTGTATGGCTATACCACTTTTTGTTTATCCGTTCATTGGTTGATGGACATATTTGGCTATTTGGATAACGCTGCTGTAAACATTTGTGTACAATTTTTTGTGTTCTCTTAGGTATACACCTAGGAGTGTAAGTGCTGGGTCATGTGCTAACTATATGTTTTATTTACAAGGAACTGTGAAACACAACGTCATCCATTTTACATTCCCACCAGCAAAGTATGAGGGTTCCAATCTCTCCACATCATCAACACTTGTTATTGTTAATCTTTTTTATTATAGCCATCTTAGTGGGCATATATCACACTGTGGTTTTGATTTGCATTTCCCTAATGACTAATGATGTTGAGCATCTTTTTAAGTGCTTATTTGTCCTTTTTGTAGCTTTGGAGAAATTTATTCAAGTCCCTGGTCCATTTTTTAATTGGGTTGCCTTTTTGTTGTTTAATTGTAGGAGTTTTTAATATATTCTGCAGATTAAGCCTTATCGTAGATATGATTTACGAATTATTTTTTCTTAAAGATTGGCACCTGAGCTAACAACTGTTGCCAATCTTTTTTATTTTAACCTGCTTTTTCTCCCCCAATCCCCCCAGTACATAGTTGTATATTTTAGTTGTGGTCCTTCTAGTTGTGGCATGTGGGATGCCGCCTCAGCATGGCCTGACGAGCAGTGCCATGTCCACACCCAGGATCTGAACTGGTGAAACCCTGGGCGCTGAAGCGGAGTGCAGGAACTTAACCACTCGGCCACAGGGCTGGCCCCTACAAATATTTTCTTCCATTCTGTGAGTTGTCTTTTCACTTTCTTGACAGTGTCCCTTGAAGGAGAAGTTTTCAATTTTGATGCAGTCCAATTTTTCTTTTTTTTTGAGGGGCAGAGGGTTGCTTGTGCTTTGGGTGTCATATCTAAGAAACTATTGCCTAATCCGAGGTCACAACCATTTACAATTATATTTTCGTCTAAGAAAATATTACCTTTACCCTCTTCTGAGACAATGCAAGAACTCTGGAATATTTCATTTATCCCTTAGCTTAAATTCTATTTTTGTCAAATACTCACATACATATATTTTGAAATCCCATATAATGAATTATGATAATCATTTTATGCAGTAAATGTTCATTTAGCTATACTTACACATTTACCACAATTTTTGTTTTCATCTCTTACTGAAATTCAATCTTCCATTAGGGCTTATTTTCCTTCTGCCCGAAGAACTTTTTTTGGATTTTCTTTCCTTAGTGAGGATCTACTGATATTAAATTCTCCCAATTTTTATTTTGTTTTTATTTTGCCTTCATTCTTGAAGAATATTTCTGTTGTGTAGGGAATCCTTGGTTGAGGATTTTCTTGCAACACTTTGAAGATACTTTTCTATTGTATTCTTGTTTCCAATGTTATTATTGAGAAAACAAAAGTCTTTTGAGGGTAATTCATTCTTCCACTGAGCAGCTTTTAAGATTTTTATTTTTTTAATTTTAAAAATTTTTTGCAGTTTCACCATGATGTGTCTGCGTATGAATTCCTTTCTATTTATCCTACTTGAGATCTACTGAAGACCTTGAATCTATGACTCAATGTCTTTTATCACTTATGGAAAATTCTCAGCTATTCTCTCTTTCAATATTGTTTCCGCCACTTTCTCGAACTCCAATTGTAAGTGTGTTTGACATTCTCACAATGTCCTCTATATCTTTTACCTCTCTTACTCATTCTCCATTTTTCAGTCTCTTCTGACTTATAATCCAGTTTACCAAGTCTTTATTTAGCTGTATCTCATCTGGTATTAAATAGCTCCATTTTGAGTTCTTAATTTGGATTATTTTTTCAGTACTAGAATTTCTAATTGGTTCTTTTTCAAATAAAAAAATTCACAATTTTTAATATCTGGAATCCCTGTGGTCTGTTTCTATTATTTTTCTATTGATTCTGGCTTATGTGTATTATCTCGTTAGGTTCCTTCAATTTATTTGAAATACTTTCAGAGATATTTTGAGAAATTGCATGATCATCCTCCAGAAAAGATGCTTTTCTTCCTTTCTGCAGGCCCTGGAAAGTATTAGCAGTCCATGACCAAGATTTGAGTTTTTTTCTAGAGCTGGAGTACAATTAATACCTCCACTCTCCAACTTTTTGTTGAAGTTTCCCCAGTCAACTTGTGGTTGGATAAAGTCAATCTTTCAGTAGATTTTTTTTTCAAGAAAGGTTCACATTTGCATGCTTCAAACTGTTTTTCTATGGTTTTGATACTCGAAAGGACAGCTTGACCTTAAGCAAAATCATTGGGTTACACTTTCTTTCCTTGAGGTTTTCCAGAGTTCTGCTTTGCATGTTGTCTTGCTTCGCATGTTGTTTGTGCAGTCTGACATTAGTCTAATTCTTTTGCTCTTTTCAGTTATTTCATCCTTTTTGTCTGTAGTCCCTGAGAACTTTTGTCTCTAGAGTTTAATAGTGTTTGTAGGGTATGTCTTGGAGTTGATTGTTGAGGGTAAATTTTTCTTGTACTCTGTGGGTTTTCTTAGACTATGTCTTTTTTTTAAACTTTTCGTTTTGAAAAAATTTTAGGTTTACAGAAGAGCTACATGAATAGTGCAGACAGTTCCTATGTTTTCCTCACTGTGCTTCTTCCAACATTAACAACTCATATAACCAGAGCAAAATTATCAAAATCAGAAATTAACATTCATTTAATACTGTTAACTAAACTCTAGACTTCATGTGAATTTTACCAATTTTCTCACTAATGTTCACTTTTGGTGCCAAGATCTTGTCCAAGATTCCACATTGCATTTAGTTATTTCTCCTTAGCCTCCTCCAGTCTGTAACAATTCTTCAGCTTTTCCTCATCTTTCACCTTGATACTTCTGAACAGTACTGATGAGTTATTTTGTAGAATGTCCTTCAGTTAGGTTTACCTGATATTTTCACAACTGGAATGAAGTTAAGTACTTTTTGCATTTTTATTACAGAAATGATGTCATATATTTCTCAGTAAGTCATATTAAGGAATTCATGAAGTCAATACACTTTATTACTCATGATATTAACTTTAAAGTAGTGTCTACCAGGTTTCTCTACTGTAAAGTTATGATCTTTCCCTTTGTAGTTAATAAATGTCTTGGGGGACATTCTTTGAAACTATGAAAATACTGTTTCAACTTTTGCCACTCATTTTGCTTTTTAAGTTTTCTTCAGTAAGATGGGTCCCTAAAGATCTCCATCTCCTGGTACTTAAACTTTTGTGTAAATCGCTCCCACACTGTACCAGGGTTGGTATGTGTCACAGAAGTGATTATATGCCACTTCCAAGACTAGGTTATAAAAGACATTGGGGCTTTTATCTTGGGCATGCTTTTTTGTGTTCTCGGTCTCTCCCTCTCCGTTTCTTGCATCACTTGTTCTGGGGGAAGTCAGCTGCTGTGTTGTTAGCAGCCCTAGGAGAGGCCCACGTGGCAAGAAACTAAAGTCTCTAGCTAATCGCCACCTGAATGAATTTGGGTGCAGATTCTCCAACCCGAGTCAAGCCTCAGATGAGGGCTACCCTGGCTAACACAATTATAGCCTTGTAAGAGACTCTGAGCCGGAACTACCCAGCTAAACTACTCCTGGATTCCTGATCCACAGAAATGGTGATGTAATGAATATTGTTTCACTGCATTAACTTTAGGATAATTCATTACACAGTACTAGGTAACTAATATAGTCTGAATCACTTAATCTGCCATCACTAGAAGCCAGATGTGTCTATGTTCATTTAACCATCACTCTAGCTTTTATCTCCACTGCACAGGTGAGAAACCAAAATGTGGTAGATATCCAACTAGCTATCTAAAAGCTACTCACAATCCTTTTTTCCCCTTGTGTTCCTCTAGTATAGAGGATCAAAAGTTAAACACTTACCTTCCCAGACTTCTTTGTATTTAGTAGTGGTCACCTGACAGTACTGACTAATCAGATGTATGTCAAAGTGTGCTGAGAAAGAGCTTCTCTTGCTGAAGAAAGGACAAGGCCTTAGGAAGAAGCTTTTGTTTTATTTTCCCGCCTAGAAAATAAGGTTTGCAGCCATCTCGCTTTCATCCTCTTGGCAGCCATCTTGCAGCCACGAGGATGAAAGCTATAATCTAACAGTATAGAAAAGGAAAACAGGAGTGTAGATCCATAATGATTTCCTTGCACAGCTGCCCCTTCCTAGTCTGCCTACTTTCAGACTTCCTTTTGCTTGAAACTAATAAACCCTACACTTCTTCAAGCTATTACATAATCAGTTTTTTTGATGTTTGAAACAGAGCACACTCCTAACTAACATACTGAGGTGAAGAGAGGTAATTCAAACCCAGGTCTGCTGACTTCATACCCTAGACTCAGATGGTAAACATACCATCTGAATAAAAGCAAAAACTAACTGGATGTAGGATTCAATGAAAACATGTCCAGGTGTCCTGCAGACAGGGCTAAGTCCCAGCCATGCTAGGGAGAGTTATAAAATTGTGTTCTACCCCTTCACTTCATTGTCAATTTTCTACTTTCTCACCTCCAGAGGCTATACTCTGGCTTCTACATCTACCACTTCACCAAAACTATCCTCATCAAGGATATCACTTCCTTTGTCACAAAATCCAATGAATACCTTTTTAGCTCTTACCTTACTTAACCTCACCGCAGCACTTGATTTTTGTTTACTACTTTTCCTCAAAATATCCTTCTTTTTTCTTCCTCCCTATCAGCCACTCTTCTCCTTCTCAATCTTGTCCTTAGGCTCGGCATCTTCTGCCTGTCCTCTAAATGAAGATGCTCTTTAGGGTATTGTCACAGACTCTCTTCTCTCTGGATGATATTCATTCCCATAGCTTCAATTACAATTTGCAGGTGATGACTCCTCAATCTAGATCTTCATTCCAGAACTTTATCCTGAGAGCTCAGCCTTCAAATCCAACTGTGAATTAAGACAACCCATCTGGATGAGCTATAGAAGCCTCACACTCAACATGTCAAAATCTGTACACATCACACTTAACTTTATACCTGATCCTCCTCCACCATTTCCTAACTCATGAAGTAACACTACCAACCATCAGGCCAGAACGTAAGCGGCTTCTGTAATTCTCCTAGTACAAGCCATCTTCATTTCTCCTCTGGCTGCTGAATTACCTTCCCGAATGATTTTTGTTTGTTTTTTTCAAATCTTCCTGTTCCTCTCCTCTCATTCTCTACAGCAAGGGTTGGCAAACTATGGCCCACAGCCTGTTTCTGTAAGCCTAAGCTTTACTGGAACACAGCCTGCCCATTCACTTATCTATGGATGCTTTTGCATTACAATGGAGAGTTGAATAGTTGTGACAGAAACCATCTGGCCCTTTATAGAAAATGTTTACTGACTTCTGCTCTAAACTGAGGCTTTACTGATCTATTAAACATTGTAATCTGATCATTTACTGCCCAACTTAATCTCTTACAATGACTTCCTATTGCCCTTCAGATAAAGACCAAAATCCGTAACACGAGGACTCAAGAGGCCATGATCTGATTCATGCTTATCTTCTCTGCATCATTTCTTGTCACACACCCAACTCCTTTCTGGTTGCAATGCTTCAACTGTACTGTATTTCTTTCAGTTTCTTGAGTGTACCCTGCTCACGCTTATTTCAGGGCCTAGGTGCTATACCCTTTAGAATGCCCTCCCCCATTCCCTCCTTCACTTAACTTGCTTCTACCCTTTTTTCAAGTCTCAGCTTAAAACATCACCTCCTCCATGTAGCCTTGCATGAACTCCTCCAACTAAATGAGTCCATTGGTTCCCATGGCCCTCTGTCTAACTTGCTGATAAGATCCATTTACTTGTAGTTACATAGTGTTGTTTTCCACCAGACTCTAGGCAGACACTAATTCTTGCTGTCTTGGTCAGTGTGGTATCCTCAGCATTTAACTTAGTATCTGGCACTTAAGAGGAAGTTAATAAATATTCCTTGTTCTCCGTCACCCTACTGAATTCTGTCCAATCTCTTCTAATACTGGCAACTTCTGTGTGTCTCCACTACAACTTGCCTACTTGAGCCAACTATCATGCTGTGTTTGGACTCTTTCAGTAGACACCTAGCAGGTCTTCCCACTCTGAATTTTCCTCCACAGTGCAGCTAGATTGACTTTTTAAAGATGCAAATCTGATTATGTCACTCTACTGTCTAAAGCCCTAAAATGGCTTCCCACTGCTCTCTGAACAAAGTCTAGAACCCTTAGAAGATTTACAAAACCCTTTGTACTTTAGATTTTACTTACTTCTCAAAAGCACCTATGTTAAAGTCAGAATGATTCTCTTTTGAGAGCCTGTAACTACAAGTTCTCTTTCAACTCTCAATCTGTGCAAATGGTATTCCCTTCACCTGCCTGAAACACTACTCACATCTCTTCTTTCACCCAGATATCTCCTAGACAGTATTCGGGGGGTCATCTTAGACATCTCTACCCCTAGAAGCCTCCTCATACCTCCCAAGTCTAACTTAGATGTCCCTTCTACAGTACCTTACACTCCATTCCCCCACCTCACCCCCAACACACCATTTGTAGCATTAATCACGCAAAAAACTATGTGAGAGAAGGGACTATCTGGCTTCTTTTCCATTGTATTTCCAGTATTTAGCTCAGTGGGTGGTGCATAGGAGGAGCTCAACAAATACTTGCTGAATAAATGAATTCAAGTGCTTCAACACTAAGGCACTATTTCATAATGTCACAAGAAAACTTTGAAAGCTTGCATTAAATATGCTCATTAAATCTTACTGTAACTTCCAATCCCATATCCCTCAATTTACCCAGCATGGACCCCCAATTCATTTCAACCAGCACCCGTAACTCTCTTACCATCTTACACTGTATCCACTTCTCTAATCCCCAAATCATGAATTAACTTAGCATCTTAATATCTATCCTCAGGTCCTAGACTGCTGATCTCAGGGGCCCCATAAAGTCATGGAACCTTTCTAATTGACTCCATTAAAATGCTATGGCTTCTAACCCTATTGGGCTCTCAATATGACTTCTGCGATGTTTCTCCTTATTTCTGGCCTATTCTCTCCTATCATATATCTAAACTTTTACCGCTTACCTCAAGCCGCCAGATATACCATGCCTGCTCACTCTCAACAGATGCTCTTGATCCTGTCATCAAGAGGGAATCAGATATGAATCCTCTTACTTTGCTCCAGACTTTCTTTCTTTTCTTTTGTCCCTTTTCCTTCCCCCCAAGCTAAAGCCTTTATTTGTGCTCTTGACCCTATTCCTCTGGCCTGCTCTTGGGCTCCGCCACATCAATTTTGGTATCGCCACGTTACATTAATTTAACGCACACAAAGACAGCTCTACATAACCCCATTATGCCTTTTCATTGTTTTGCATAAGCTGGAGTCACATTCATTGCACTGCTAGTTGATTACTGTACACTGGGATGGTAGGTAATAGCTCTTCCATACTTGATGTGCTTCATTATCAAGGGAGCTTGAAGGGTCATAAATAGAGAGGATGGCAGAGGTTGCCATCCTTCTGCCTAATCCAGTGTATCCCTGATGAATTAAGCAGTGCTTGATATCACCCAGCCAGATCATAAAGTTAAAGGAAAGAGCTACGTGCGGGGACTGAGACAGTCATAACTTGTTCGCTTTCCCACTAACCATCAAGTGTCAGGCATAACCACCAGTGAATGTATCTTGTCTTGGTGATTTGATTCTAGCGGTTAAAATCATGTTGTTTTGTTTTGTTTTTCTGTTGTTGTCGTTCAACATGACCTCAAATGTAAGTCAACAACAGGAAATTCAGAGATAGCAATTACAACCCTGGAGATGGTACAGAGATTCTTGGGCCATATCTCCTGTCATACTGTTGTTACCTCCAAGCCTTCAGTGCTTTTAGTCAGCATCTTTTCTCAGTTACAGAAATCAATAAATATTAAAACACATAAAACAGAAAGAAAGGTTTGTGAACACAAATGGATTCCTAGCTGCTAACTGGCTGGTGAGCAAGAGGATGGAGGGGTGGGGGCAAGGACTGTCAACTCAAACAAACTGCAGACCACCAACATAAACATTATCTTAATGCACTTTAGATTTCCAAAGTTTACCTGGAAATTTTCAGAAAGCAACAAGGACCATGGCAGTGTTCCTCAGAACTGCACACCCGTTTCCTTTTCCCCCACTTCCAAAAGCACACAGACTTAGCATTTAGGCTTCGCATTAATTCTGAGACAAGGATAGAAGAAATAGGAACTAGCTCTGCACATAAAAGGTAAAAGAAAAAGCAAACTCTTCATACTCAACTCCACCTTAAAGCAACTATTAGTTACGTTACGCTTTCATCTTTTCAGCTATGCTCACTTACATATATTACTGTCAACATCTTTGAAAAAAAGGAAAAATGTGAGCATTAAACATTTTAAGGACCTTTCACAAACCAAATGACAGCAGGTTTTTATTAACATATCTTACAATGTTGATTATTCCTAGTTTTGTAATTTCTGCTTAATTATAAAGATTGATTTAGCTTCTACAGTAATGTACTGTATTTAAATGATCATTCATACAAGATATCACACCAGTACATTTTTTTGAATAATATACACACATCACTCTAACTTGGACCTGTTATTTTTAAAAGTGGGTTTATAAATGGGACTTATAAAAGTTATGGGGGGAAAATTAAAGTTCTAGTTTAGCAGCATGCATGTATGTATTCAAGTACAATTTTCAACCAAGTGCTTTTTAAAAATTTACTGGTGACTAATTCACCAATATCAAAATAAACACTATCAAATACCCAAATTTTAATTTTAAGGCTAATATTTTCACTTCACATCCATATGCACAACCATAAAACATTCCATTTTAAATATGTAGTAATCAAAGTCTGAATACATTATACCATGTATATATAGCATCAGAGTTTCAAACTGTAGAATTATTCAAGTTCATGAATCCTGTAACGGTACTTACTAGAGACGTAAATTAGCATTTTGCTCTTCAACCACACTTACAAATGGTCTGGTATTCATAATGACCAATGCAAAAAATATAACAGGCTGAACTTATGATACAGTATTTAAAAAAGTAGCCATGTGTTGGAAAGGACAGCTATTTAGTTAAACTGAATCATTCTAGTCTTTCAGAAAGTTATCCTAATATTTTGGAAATGTATAGAAAAATAGCAAGCTATTTCCATGTATTTTATTGTAGAGCTATAGGTAATTTTTTTAACTTTTGAACACATTTGAATATGTACTGTTCTGTTCTATTTTAATGCAAGGCCATCATTTAATGTCCATTTTCATATTCTGTAATGTCATGTCATTCAATAATTTTTAGAACATATATCTGACTTTATTTTTATATTTTATCATTAGATGTTTTTTAGTTTATTTTTACATGTAAAAATGTAATTTTATAATAACAAGCCATGGAAGTCCAAAGTACCAGGAATTGCTTGATAGCACTCTATATGAAATAATCACCAAATTACTGAGTCATTTGAAGAAAAATCTTGGTAGCAATATACAACATGCTTTTCTGTAATCTTCCTACTTATAGAGTGGGTTTTAGCTCAATCATTCCCATTCTTACTGATTTAAAAACCTTATGAACATAAATTACTTTTCTCAGCAGCTTCTAAAAAGAATGCAGATGCACGGCTCATTCATAAGGGTCATCACCACTGAGCCCTTTTTTCTTCTTTGAGGAAATCAAGCAGAAATAGCAGTGATTACACTGCACAAATACAATATAGATGAACCTCTTGAGCTGATAAGAAAGTTCCAAAACTATGCTTCATTTTGGGGAAGTCTGAGCATTTTCAATCCAATCATTTAAACAAAAACTTAGCTCGTAATCAAAGGGGGCATGCACAGAATCAGAATCCGCCACATGTATGCTCTTAAAACTTCTGATTTTATAGTAAAATCTATTTGTTGCTACCTCTATTAATTCATCCAACTGAAATGGCAAATTTTGATTTTTAAGGACTCCCTCCCAACCACACATATGTCCTCCAAAATGTACTGTATTATATCAACAGCAGCTATCTATTTATTTTACAACTATTTCAATTATTTACCTGGGGAGAATATTTATGAAATTCCTGAGAATGAATTAAGCTTTCAGCAAAGCCTTAAACTTTTAACAGATTCCTCATAATAAGAAAAAATTTTAAAGTTCTACCATTAGACCAACTTTTACTATACAATATTTCACATAAATCATGTTTTACATTTTTTTCTAATTACATACAGCAAAAATCTCAAATCAACACAAGAATGGCAGAGGGAAAAGATGCACTGTGTTTAGCAGATGCAAATTAAAACACACAAACATAAAGAAGCAGTAAAATTTTAAATAAATCACACCCACTCTAAGTATCAATGAATAGCCGATATGCGTTGCTGGGAGAATAATTTTTAAAGGATTTTGTGAACAAGTTGTGCTTCTTATTAATTGTGGACTTAAAAAAAATGACCACTAAAGAATGATTTAACTTGTTATGTTCTCCAGATACTTTTTAAAAAAATTATTATACCATTAATGTGATTACCAAGCACCTAATTTTGGAAAGGCTTTATAATGTACGTTTTCTCTTTTTCCCTCAGCAAAAGCGTTAATCCTCAAATTAAGTTAAAGCTTATTCTTGATAAATTCTTAATGAAATGATGATATAATGCAATGCTGAGGTGGTGAGTCACAGCCCATTGTAATGTGGACCCCATCTTTTATTGATGTGATCAAAAGTATGAGAAATCCACTGTTGTTCAAGAACTTTGTATCTTTCCTTACAAATGTAGAGAGGCTTGCCTCGCCTGGAATAAAAAGGAAAAAAAAAGCATTAAACGGAATACAATGCAATGAAGATTTCACACACACATTTTTTTTTTAATGGATTGTTTATGGCAAAAAGCTCACATAGTAATTTGGTTTATTTCATGTTCCCTTAGCATGTTGATGGGGAAGATATCTCAAAAACTAGAAATAGCTCTAAATTAATGACCGTCAGAGTTTCTTAATATAAAAAATAATAATGCTTACAAGTACAAAGCTAGGAATGGCATATTGTTCTTACTGACCAAACTTTAATGAAACAACCAGATATAACCATGCATATCTAACCTAAGATCCCGGTCTTCCTCTCCATGAGCATCCAAATAGACAGAACCCCAGAGACAGAAGCGGTGGCCTCGAATGATGATAATCACTGAAGCATTGATCAAGAGGAAAATCCCTGTTCCAGCACCACAGTTCTGAGAATGCTAAAAAAATTAAAAATATATCAATGACTTTCATAATCAAATAGACTTTATAAGGAAATCAAGGATGCCTTAGTTAAATGTCTTCTAAATAACACAGAAATATATTTTTAATGTGTAATAAGATTTCACCTAAGTTAAACTCATAATCTCATTCCCAACACTTTATTAATAATACATTAGGAGGAATTTGGGTAAGGATTATCTAAGAAAGCAATGAAGAGCCAACCTAAACCTAATTCAGAGGCTAGCATCCACAACAGCATACATGACTGTGGTTTCACAGCACAACATTTAACTGAAAGTATGTACCATCAAACGGCAGTGACAGTAGGCAGAGGAACTGGAATTGTAATTAAGAAAGGTTAACTCACTGAAAGTCTCAGGTGTTTTTTTCTTTTTCCCTTCTTTTGGATTAACAACAACAACAAAAACCACGAATAAAATTCTTACATGTATTGTGTATTTAATTCAAAGAGCAGTTAAATTTGAAGAGCTGGCTTGACCATATATACCACATTTCCATGTGATATGAAATTTGAGTTTTCATAAATCTTATATTATATACTATTGCTTACCAATACACATTCACAGTAACTTTGTTGCTTGCAGCAAAGTCCTTTCAGGCATACGAAAGTACCACAAACAAGGCAAACGGCAGGATCTTTAGGAACCTTGGTGCAGACACTACAGGTTTTTCTATGGTAGTACTGAAAAATGGTGTTATAATTCTCAGGCAACTGTAGTAGGTGTGGTAATTTCCATCTTGACTCTTGGATAAGCAAGGCCTAAAACATTATCCAAAAATATTCATTAGTCCTGTGTATTTAAGTGACTAACACAAAATACTTATTTTTTAAATGGTCTTTTTATCTGTCTCCAAGAATGTGGCTTATTTTCTTTATTAACACTCTTCTCACTTCCATTCTGCAAATGACTAAAATAGTATTTCAACAATTTCTATTCTCTATTTTAACGTAGCTTCCAATCACAATATGATGTTAGTTTTTAGATTAAGCATCCCAAAACATTTAAAGTTATTACTTTAAAAGAAAAATATTAAATATAACTAAGCATGCAAGAAAAATATACATAGATGTCCTTTTAAAATATGTTTTAAAATATGTTTAACATCAAATTTTAAATGGTTACATATTTTTAAAAACCAAGTTTTGATCTTCCTCAGATAAACAATTCATTGGCTTTTTCTTTAGGAAAGGTCATAATTATAACTCATTATTTCTATTTCAATACTTTAGAGTCTCCTTCCTAGAAGACATAAAATCTTCTTGTACCTCAAGCTAAAATCTTTTGTATCCATAAGTGTTGGGGCTACAACTCTTTTCATAAATTTTCTGTGGTAAGTAAGAAAAAAATACCAAATTAGTTCAATTTCCCTGAAGGGTATATTTTATCCATTATTTGCAGTTGTATAAAAATACTGGTAATAGCACTAATTTTTTTCTAGATGCTATTCACTAACATTTAAAATAGATAAAATGTAGTATGAATCTATTATTTTAAGAAATCATATAGATGGCAGGCAATTCCTATGGCAATCATCTCAAATTACCTACAGCCATAATCCAACTAAATCAGTGCTTAAGTAGCTAGCTTGGTGTTTATCAATAAATTGACGGATAAAGCGGCCATGGAAACAAGGATAAGGACAACATTTGGGCTACAATATGCTATTCGCCAGTACTCAGTGTCCAACCCTGGGCTCCAAAGATTGCATATTCTGTAATGGGTTGATTATATTGGAACCCTTCCATCAGTGGAAGGAAGAGCAATTTGTCCTCACTGAACTTCACACTTATCTAGATTAAGTTGTAAATTATCTAGTAGCCTCTAATCAAAGAATTTTCTTAATAAAAAGAGATATAAAGCAATAGATGGATGTCTATGGAATTAAGTGATCTTAACACATACTCAAGGATCTGAAAAAAATTACTGGTTTTTTAAATGATGAACTACTTTGCTGATGAACTTTCAGATGGCACTAGCTGGAAGAAAACACCTATAGAATGAAGTATATGCTACTAAAGAATGAGGTATATGGTCTAAACAAGCAACAAGTATATATGGGTAATCGTTCTCTCAGCTGCAATGCACGGGTTTGGGAACCAGGGGGTGGAAAGTGGTTGTGGCCTCTCTCATGATTACACCGAGAATTCAGTGTTTAATTTCCGTTTCCTTGCTATTCTGGATTCTTCTGTGATTTTAGTACCATCCTAGGGAAGTGTGCACTATCCTCCATCAGGGAATATAATAAGAATTCTGCTGATTTAGAAACTAAATGTCATCTGACCATTCTAGGTTCCCTACACCACTAGGAAAAGGGAATGGCTTACAGTGTTATTTGGAGGGACTGATCCTGACTATCAAGAGGAATAGAATTATTGCTACACAATTGGTAGCAGTCTGTTTGGAACTTGGAGATTCCTCCATTCTCATACCCCCACCACGTCCCAAGCTCGAAAGGTAAAAATTTAACACAAAACTATTATAGCTTTACATAAGCAAGATGGCACTAACCACCAAAAACTCAGACCTCTCAGAATAAAATTTGGGTCACATCCTTGGTCAAACAATTCCAAACAGTCAAGGTGCTATTCAAAAAAGGTAAAAGAAGAAGTCTTATATTTGATTGTATATTAGCTTCAGCTTTATGACTAATTGCAAGTTTTCTTGCTTGCCGTGGCATATATTTTTACAACATTGTTCATTCTCTTTCCTTTCCTTTCATTGAATTCCGGGTGAGTAGGTGCTAATTCCAGGCCACTGGGGTGTGAGGACAAGTCACAAAAGGAATGGACATCTCCCAGAGCTTCTAGATTCAGGGAGGCTCGATGATATAACTATTGGATATGACTTCAGGTTGTGTATTTGGGAAAGAGGTGGCTGCACCTGCGGTTTTAAGTGGGATGGTCACATCATTCTGAACAGAACAAGAAGTAAAACTCTAGGAAAGAGAAGAAGGATGCCTATATGTCAGGAAGGTAAGATGTGAAGGCAGTGGGCCACCACTGTTTGCTTTTTTCAATTGGTCTAGCATCCTTATCTACCTTCTTATACTAACAGCATTACAAGTTCTTTTGGAAAATAACTTCTTTTCCTGCTTCATATAGTCTGATGGGGTTGCCCCATCACAAGGTTCTGCCCATCACAGGGGTGTATATCCGATGCAAATTAGGCTAAGCAAATTCCCTCTCTCAGGAATCTGAATCTTGAGCACACAGATGGAAGGAAGGAAAGTGCTTGAGGCCTAAGTCATCCAGTGGTAGCAGTTCAGAGAAAACAGACCAGAGAGTTGCAACCAAGCTCTTTGTTTGCAACCAAAGAATTAGCTGATACAAAAAATTAGGAGCAGTAAGTCAAGACATCTTTAAAAGGTACTACTGCTGGACTATTCAGCTCCAGTCACTGTTTATTTTGCTTAGTCTCTCTATTCAAATTTAAAATTCTTGGTAAAGAAAATCTGATTGATCTTGGGTCTGAGTCAGGGTTAGATATAGAACAGAGTGGAGAGCACAGACAGGGGATGTAGGTCAGATGGGGGGTGCATTCAAATAACTGGTAAAAATTCTGCATAAGTAGAAATAAATGTCTACTATCCTGACACAAAAACAAATAACTATGACTCAATTTTACAAAAAGATGAAATATTTTTAAATGATAAATTCTTATTTTCCATTAATGTCCACACCAATAACCATTCATCTAAAACACAGGCTTGCTCTCATACTATCAAATGAGTTGATTTTTATCTATTGCTTAACCCATGGCTCATATGAAAACAAAACACATTAACTGTGTTCATCGCTTTTTCTCCTGTCCTGGTTCTACAATAATACACATCTCTTACTTCAAGTCATTCCTCATAGGTTTTCAGAGATCAAAACAGAACTTCAGATTCTAGCTATATTCTGTGAATAAAGACATTATTAGACAGGAAAAAGATTTTTATACATGATATATAAGGTTCAAATCTTGAATTTCCTTTTCCTTTAAAAAAAAGGGTATAAAATGAGATACCTCTTTAAGGATTTCAACAAAAAATGGAAATGAACAAAAGCAGAGACATTTCTCATCTATGCTTACCTTGCCTTTATTATTCACTTCAATGTTTTAAAAATAAGGTCTAGTCTGACATCTCCATCTGAAATACTAATTTTTTACTATCCTTTTGATGCTAATAATAAAATTCTCATTTTCCCCGAAACTTGGCTCCCCTTTCATCTACTTCTGCCAATGACGACATCCTACCATTTAATTATTCCACAAATATTTATTAAGTGACTAGACTATATCAGGCACTTCCTAGGAACTAGGGATTTCAGGATAAATCAGAAACAATTTTTGCTTTGTGGAGCCCCCATTCAGACATATTAAATAAACAAAAGTGATAAATACGGCAACTGTTAGACAATAGCAAAAGTACTGTCATTCAGCACAACAGAGGGAGGGTTATAGGAAGACAGACTATCACACAAAGCTTCATAGAGGAGTTAACGTTTATCTTAGCAAAGCCTTGACAGGTGATTAATTCAACAGGAGAAAGGTAGGAGGGTTGCTTTAGATAAAAGTAACAGCAATAGGCATAGCACAGATGTTTGAAAATATATGGCACATTTAAGAAACATTCTTTTGCGGTTTGAGCAAGCTGGTGGCAGGGGAGTGGTATAGAAAGTGGTTAGAAAGGCAAGCAAGATGGTGAAAATCCTTGAATGCCATGCAAGGAGTCCCTATCTTCCTCTGTAGGCAATGGGACATCATCGATGGGGTTTAAGGAGAAGCAGGTTCCTATCAGAACGATGTACTCTAGTTACTACTCTTCTAATGATTTGAGTTCAAGATCTTAAAAGTCATGTACATCTGGGTCACCAAGTTCTATATATTTTTCCCAAATATCTCTTGCATTGGTTACATTCTGTCGAATTTCTACTATCAGAACCTACTAAAACACTACTTGCATCATATTATTCCACTTCTCAGAAACTGTAGTTCTAGCTATAGAAGAAAGTCTGAGCACCAAACCACGGCATTCACAGCTACCCACCACTGCCCACACTCAACCTTTCCAATTCCCTCATCTCCAACACAAAGCATTTACCAGCTGAGTTGGCAGCGTAGGCCCAGCAAATTTTAAAGTTAAGAGACATGACCTTTTAGATCTCCTAGTCCAAATCTTTGATTTTTATGTGACACTTCTCTTTCCAATAAGCTTGCAGTTTCTTGTCTATCTCAAAACTCCTTTGTATCTTTCAAATTTAGTATTACAATTATTTAAGGTATTCAATAAAAACCTGATGACCTAAAACAGACTAAAAGTAACATACTGATACCTTCGCTTTGTTAACTGAAATAGTTCTGCTTTTATACTCACAAATGAATATGTTAAACCATTTTTTCAATATAATTACTTTAATAAATGCTGCCAAGAACAGATGGCCTGAAATTTTAAATTCTTCATTATTCTGTCATCTATTAGCATATCACCACCAGGGCAGGTAAGTACTACTCTTCTGCATACCTTTCCTTGTTCTGCATGTCTTTCAGTAAATCCATTTATCTCGAAACACCACTGAGATATAATATCAAATGCTGGAACTGGCCAATCCAGACAGGAGGCACTGATGAATGGATGTTCTGTTTGGTAAAATGTTGGCAGAAGTCCCAGGCAGCTGGAAAGAACTGAAAATTCTTCTTCTTCCTTTTAGACATGAAATAGAAAATTCTCAAGATATTTCATCAAGAACATTTCCCATTTTATAGATATTTTAAGTGTAATTCTCATCAATTACTCCCGGACAGTAAGAAAACTTCCTTAACTAAGTTAACTAAAGAAAAGTGAAAGGAGTAAGAGGACCAAATGAGAGTGAAAAAGGTTCTTAGCTGTTATATCCAAGTATCCCCATAATATTTCTCCTTGAAATTTAACTCCTAAGTGCCACAGCATCTGCCTCTTTTATACACTTTTTTTTTTAAAGATTTGCTCTGAGCTAACCTCTGTTGCCAATCTTCCTGTCTTTAATTTTTCTCCCCAAAGCACCAGTACACAGTTGTATATTTTCAGTTGTAGTCCTTTCAGTTTTATGTGAGCCACCGCCACAGCATGGCTACTGACAGACGAGTGGTGGGTGGTTCTACACCCAGTAACCAAATTGGAGTCGCTGAAGCAGGGGGTGCCAAACTTTAACCTTCAGGCCCTCAGGGCTGGCTCTATACATTTACTTTTTAAATAGTGTTGTTATATATCTGATGAATACAATCTACTGAACCTAGATACTCTATGAAAGCAGATGTTAATTTGGGGCAGAGGGAAAACTTTGGTTAAAAAGACGCAGGCTGCCAGTGTGGACGAAGAACAATAGTAAAAACATGGACTTCACAAGAGACAGTGCTAAATAACTTGCCCAGACCATGAAAGAGTTTGAAACAAAGTCAGTTTTAAAAAGAGGGTAGAGTTTTTAAAAACTTGAGCCATCTAAGTGCCAGGCAACCTGAAGCTCTATTCAATCATAACAGAACCAGGGAAATCAGTGATCCAAGGACTCATCCTGAAAGTTGATTTTTAAAGGAGCTGTTAGTCTTATAAACACCAAAAAATACTCCCCAATCCCACTTGATTTAACTGAAAAAATCATTTAGGAGACTAGTATGTCTACTTTCCCTGTCCACTGAGTCAACTCTATCCTTCAAATTCCAGCTGCCCAGGGAAGCCTTCCCTGACCCCACTTAATGAGACCTTAGACTATCTTGCTCCACTCAGATAAAATTAATCCTTCCATAGCTTATACCTACTTCTGTTCCTGCATTTATATTTTTCGTTAACTACTTTAAAAATAAATTAGCCTTTTGCCTATAAGACTGTGGGAGTAGTCCTTGGGAGTAGGAGCTCTGTCCTCCCAGTGCTTGGCACATAGTAGATACACAACAAACATCTGTTTCCAAAACTGAATTATGTAGATTAAGTACAAAATTCTGAGATTTGCCTCAAAGAAGAAATAAAGATGAAAAAATATAGTGATATACAGGCTGAAAAAGATGATAATTTAAAAATCTGTAGAAATGAGGGGCCACAAATCCCCCATTTATAAAGAGAGTATTTTTTTTTAAAGATTGGCACCTGAGCTAACAACTGTTACCAATCTTCTTCTTCTTCTTTTTCTTTTTCTCCCCAAATCCCCCCATTACATAGTGGTATATTCTAGCTGTGGGTCCTTCTAGTCGTGGCATGTGGGACGCTGCCTCAACATGGCCTGACAAGCAGTGCCATGCCCGCACCCAGGATCTGAACTGTCGAAACCCTGGGCCGCCAAAGTGGAGCATGCAAACTTAACCACTCAGCCACAGGGCTGGCCCCTAAAGAAGGTATTTTTAAAAGCAATTTTATTGAGGTATAAAATTCACCCACTTTACATGTGGCTTGATGAATTTTGGTACATGTATAGTCATGCAATCATTGCTACAATAAAATTTTAGAACAATTCCATTCACCCCACTAAAAAATTCCCTTGTGCCCCCATGCAATCAATTCCAGCCCCTTCTCCTGGCCCCAAGGAGCCACTGATCTGCTTTCTGCCCTTATAGTTTTGGATTTGTAAAAAATTTCATATGAATAGAATCATACAGTCTTTTGAGCCTGGCCTCTTTTCCTTAGCATGATATTTTGAAATTCATTCATATTATTGTGTATATCAGTAGTCCATTCCTTTTTATTGTTGAGTAGTATTCTGCTGTATGGATATACCACATTTGTTCATGCATTCACTTGTTGATAGACTTCTGGGTTGTTTCCAGTTTTTTTTGTTGTTTTTTTTTGAGGAAGATCAGCCCTAAGCTAACATCTGCTGCCAATCTTCCTCTTTTTGCTGAGGAAGACTGGCCCTGAGCTAACATCCATGCCCAGCTTCCTCTACTTTATACGTGGGATGCTTACCACAGCATGACTTGCCAAGCGGTGCCATGTGTGCACTCGGGATCCAAACTGGCGAACCCCAGGCTGCTGAAGCGGAACACGCACACTTAACCGCTGCGCCACCGGGCCGGCCGGCCCTCCAGTTTTTGACTACTATAAATTAGGCTGTTACGAATATTCATTTAAAAGTCTTTATATGGACATATGCTTTCATTTCTTTCGGTACATACCTAGGAGTAGAACTCTTGTACTGTACAGTAAGTTGATGTTTAACTTTTTAAAGAAACTTGTTCCAAATTTGACTATACTGTTTTCCCACCAGCAATGAATGAGAATTCCAGGTACTCCAAATCTTCACCAACACTTCTGACGTTAATTTGTACTCCTCTAATCACAATGATGTGGAACCTTTTTTCATGTACTTGTTCAATCATATATATTCTCATGCAAAGTATTTTTTCAAATCTTTTGCCCACCTTGTTAGTATTTTTGTTTTCTTATTACTAAGCTATAAGAGTTCTTGATATGTTCTTTATACAAGTCCTTTCTCAATATATTTTCTTAAATCAAGATATCATTTGTACACCATAAAATTCACCCTTTTAAAGTATACAATTTAGTTTTAGTATATTCACAAAATTGTGCAACTGTCACTACTATCTAATTCCAGAATATTTTCATCACTCTATTGTAAATGGGATTTCTTTCTTAATTTCATTTTCAGATTGTTCATTGCTAGTGCACAAAAATACCATTAATTTTTTTGTACATTTCTCATGTATCTTATAATTTTGATGAACTCATTTATTAGCTCTAATAGTTCTTTTGGAGATTCCATATGATTTTCCAAATACAAGATCATCAGATCTGCAAACAGATTACTTAACCTCTTCCTTTCCAATCTAGATGCCTTTTATTTCTTCTTCTTACCTAACTAGTCTTTCTAGAACCTCCAATACAATGCTGAAAAGAAGTGATGAGGGCAGACATCCTTGTCTTGCTCCTGATCTAAGGCGACAGGCTTTCTATCTTTCACTATTAAGTAGGACATTAGCTATGGGTTTTTCATAGGTGCCCTTTATCAGGCTGAAGAAATTCTCTTCTATTCCTTGTTTTGCTTAGTGTTTTTACCATGAAAGGGTGCTGGATTTTTTCAAACACTTTTTCTTTGACTACTGAAATGGTCACATGCTTTGGAAAAATCTGTTCTACTAATATGGTGAATTAAATTAACTGGTTTCTCACTGTTGAACAAATTGTTCATTCCTAGGATAAACCCATTTGGTCATGGTATATTATCCTTTCTATCGTTAATATTTTGTTAAGGTTTTTGCTTCTAGTTCATGAGATATGGGTTTGTATTTTTCTCTTCTTGTGATGCATAGTTTGGGTATTGGGGTAAAACTACTGGAGTAAATGTGTGTGTGATGTGTGACTTTTCAGGCTTAACTATAGGCAATGGCAAAGGTTTTACTTTGCAGGCCTCAGGGATGAAAATTGCCTTCCTACACCAGACTGGGTACACAACCAATGCATTGCAGTCTCTGAAGGTATTTGCAGTCAAGGTCTCAGGTCCCCCTGGCCAGTCATGCTCTTTTACATATTTACATTCCTAGCCTTGATGCCTTTATTCCTATGCCTCTTTATCTAAGGCCTTGGGCAGGGGTCTCTTCAGTGCCTCTGCCAAGGCCACATTATGGAAGAAAGAAGGGGAAAACCTGAAGACATTTTTCCCCATTCTGACTCACTAGTCAGTACTTTTCCACTCCTATCTCTCCTCCCTCACCCATTCTCTACCTCAGAGTCCATAAAACTGCCAGAGTTTTTTGTTCGGGGCTCCCTCAATAGACCGCCACATCTATACTGATTCACTTGATCCTTGACAAGTATGCCATTTCATTCCATGAGTATAAATGGAACAGGGGGAACTGGTGTTTTCTCTGGTCTTAGCCTCTAGCTTATACTATCATCAGTAAGTGATTAAACGTTTAACTCCTTCATTTTTGTTTTGTTGCTTTAATCAGTTACTCCAACATCTTTCAGCTCAGTTCTCTCTTCCAGCTCAGCTGAGCTCCTGACATTTAGCTTTTTCCAGTTTATTGATCTTTGCGAAGAACCAGATTTTGGACTCACTGGTTTCTCTACTGTTTCTCCATTAATACTTCATTGATTTCTGCTCTGGTTTTTGTAATTTCCTTTCTTTTACTTGCTTTGAGTCCAAATTATTCTATTTTTAGCTTCAAAAAGCAGAAATTTAAACAAATGATTTTAGACCTGCTTCTATTTAAATATAAGCATTTGAAGATATTCTCCAAGAACTACTTTAGCTGCATCCTGCAATTTTGCTACTTAGCATTTTCAGTTTCACTCAGTTTAAATATTTTCTAATTTCTTTGTGATTTCTGCTTTGACACACAAGTTACTTAGAAGTGTGTTGTTTAATTCCCACACATCTAGGGGTTTCTATATTTCTTTCTGTTACTGATTTCTAATTTAATTCCATGTTGTCGGAAAATATGTATGATTTCAATTCTTTTGAATTTATTGATACTTGTTTTATGGCTTGGCATATGGTATATTCTAGTGAATGTTCCATGCATACTTGTAAAAAGTATGCATTCTGCTATTGTTTGATGAAGTATTCTGTAAATGTCAATTATATCAAGTTGATTGATGGTACTGTTCAGGTCCCATTTATCCTAGCTGATTTTCTGTCTACTTGCCATTAACTACTAAGAAACAACACTGAAGTCTCTAGCTATAATTGTGGATTTCTCTATTTCTTCTTTCAATTCTGTCAATTTCTGCTCTACGTAATTTGGGGTTTTGTTGTTTTGCACATATATATTTACAACTGTTATATTTTCCTGCTTTATTAAGAGAGGGCATTTATCTTCTCATGTAAGGCACAAACACAACGAAAAGATAGGAACTACTATGGCAGAAAAACAGTAATATTTATTCATTTTCATGATAAGAAATCCAATAATGGATAAATATTAACAAAGATCTACATAAATGTATTTTTTCCCTGGATTCATAGGCTATTTCAAGATTATTTGGCCTCTCTTATGAAGCAGATGTGAGTCCAAATGTGGGTCACTAAAATGAAGAATCTGAGGAAAACATTCATATGAAAGAATTGAAAAATGAAAGAAATGTTTCTCATTCCTACCTACCATTTGACTTCAACAAAATAGACAAGGTAATTCTAAACAAAGAAAAATTCACGAGTTTTTTTTAAGGGATAGTAAATTGTTTTTCTAATTGTTTTCATGTTCTAATTATTTTCAAAAGAATCATTATGTAACAAGTAGGTCATAGTAAAGAAAACAAAATGGCTCTTAAATATGGAAAATGCTTAACTTTAGGATAAATGCAAGCTAAAACTACACTGAGGTAAATTTTACCTAGACAAAAGACCTAGAGGCAAGGATCAAATAGTTTGATGACACACTAAGCAGACATAGTATAAGGAAACTCTGACACATTACTGGTGTTCACGTACTTGGTATAACTTCAGTGAAGAGCAGTTTGGTAACAACCATCAAAACTACAAATGTATGTAAGTGCTGACACAGTCAATCCCCTCTAAAAATTCACCCTAGAAATACAATTGAAAGCTTGCAAATAACTTGCATAGACTATTATTTATTGTGGTATCATTTACAAACAGGAAAGGACTAGAAATAACCCAAATGTTTATTAACAGAGGACTGATTAAATATGTCCTGGTAGATCACATAACAAAATATTCTGAACCTATAAAACAAAATGAGAAAGATCTTCATGTGTTGAACACAAATGTGTTGAACATAAAATGACAAGGAAACTCTAAAGTGAAAAAATGCAAGCTGTACAACAATGTGTAAAAAGGGGCTAAAGTAAAAAAAAAAAATACACTCCGATATACATATATTTTCTGTATATGCATAAAATATGTCTGGAATAATACAGAGGAAACTGACAGCACTTGATAGCAACTGAGTGGCTAGGGAAAGGGGTTAAACAGATTTTTTTTCATAGAATATCTTTCCGCACATTTGAATTTTGAAAAATGTAAATATACTACCTATTTAAAAAGTACATACATTTTTTCTCTTCTGTAAACTTAATTATTGCAGTAATATATTTACACTATTTAAAAACTAGAAAGTATGAAAAGATATCATTTTTTAAAAAAGTCTCTCCATCATCCTTGTTCTCATTCTAGCCAAATCAACGACTCAGTATCCCAACTCCTAGGTAAGAACTCACTGTAATTTTTAACGTATTTTTCCAGAGTATGTGTGTGTGTAATATATATATACACACACACAAGCAAATATGAATACTATTATTTCTCTCTCATCTGCATTTAATATAAGCACACCTTGCCTTTGGTTACTGAACATATTTTTTAAGATTTTTCCATATTAGCACATAGAAAACTTTCTAGTCTTTTCTTTTCTGCACAGTATTCCACTGTATGAATAAACCACAATTTATTTAACCAGTTTCCCATTGATGGATACTTGAGATATTTTCAATTTTTTGCTATATGTCTATTCAGCTATCAATAAATCAATCACCATATTAATTATACTACAAGAAATGTCTATAGGTGGAGTATTTATAGTAATATTGAGATCAGAGAGTACAATATGCAATATTATAATGGTTTTTACAGACTTAATACTAAAAGAAAATTACCTGTAATCCTCAAAAAACATTTTGTGTAGCAAGCGGCAGCATAGCTCAGACGTTAATAGCGCAAGTTTGGCTTCTAGACTAAATGTGTTCAAATCCTGGCTGCTTTACTTACTAACTGTGAGTCTTGAGCATGTTAGTCACCTCTCTGTGCCTGTTTCCTTGTCTGTAAAGTAAATATTATAAAGGCTACCTCATAGTTGTTGTGAAGCTTAAATGAATTTAAATGCAATGCACTTAGCATGTAGTCAGTGTACAATAAATGCTGGCTATCATTATTATTATTTGTAGGGAAATTATTTTTGACAGATAGATGAAAGAAAAAAAGAATTAAAGGAGATATATTAGAGCAGTGGTTTTCAACTTTGGAGGGCAGGTGGATAATCATCGTCCCCTATAAGAATCTGATAACTATTTTCTTCCAAGAAAAATACACATACACAAACATTCTACAAACAATGCTATGGAATTCAAAAATTACCTGAAGTCCCCCTGTTTAGAATTCCAGAGGTAAAGGATAAATAAGAGCAGATGTATTTAAGCAGGAGAAAAGATAAGAGAATCATATAGGTTACTATAAACATCTCTAAAATGGTAGTGGAAACGGTGTTAGACTAAGACGTTTAACTAAATCAGGAAGGCTAATAGATTACTGTGGAGAGCAGGTTTCCTGTGGCAGAGCATGTACTCGGTTACTCTTCTTGATTTGCCACACTTAACAAAATGTATGACTAAGAAATGTATTGTTAGGGGCTGGCCCCATGGCGTAGTGGTTAAGTTTGGTAGGCTCTGCTTTGGCAGCCTGAGTTCACAGGTTTGGTACCAGGTGCAGTGTCTCCTCTCATCAAGCCATGCTGTGGTGGCAACCCACATACAAACAGAGGAAGATTGGCACAGATGTGAGCTCAGGGCTAATCTTCCTCAGGCAAAAAAAGAGGAAGACTGGCAATGGATGTTAGCTCAGGGTGAATCTTCCTCAGGAAAAAAAAAGTACTGTTAAACTCAAGAGCCTCCTGGATTAGAAATAATCACTGAATTTATTAGCAAGGTGGCTAACTGTAGAGGATTAATGTTCAAAAATTCCAATTAGGGGCCAATCCTGACGGTCTAATGGTTAAAGTTTGGTAGTCTCACTCTTTCGGCAGCCCAGGTTCGTTTCCCAGTTGTGGAACCACAACACGCGTCTGTCAGTTGCCATGCTGTGGTGGTGGCTCACATAGAAGAAGTAGAAGGACTTACAACTAGGATATACAACCAGGTACTGGGGCTTTGGGGAGAAGGAAAAAAAAATTTCAATTGGATTTCCACATTTCAGCAATATATTAGAAAACATAAAATTTTAAACAATTCCATTTACAGTAAAAACAACAAACAAAAAGACATGCACAGAAAACTTTAGAAGCATTCTCTTTGGGGTAGGGCACAAAAAAAGGATGCTGACTATTACTTCCATTGCTCAAAATAGTACTGGACATGTATTAAGATAACAAAAGTAATAAAGGTTTGAAGGGAAGGGACAACATTGTCATTATTTTCAGATGATATGATCAGAATTACACAGAAAACCTAAAAGAACCAGCAGGAAAACTCTTAGAAAAAGAGTTCAGCAAGTGGCCAGTCACAAGAACATATAAAAATTAACAGCATTATTCTGTATCAGCAAGAAGTAATCAAAGAATGTTACAGAAAATAAGATATCATTTAAATAGAAACTAAAACCATAAATCCTCTAGAATTAGCTTTATAAATAATGCTTCAGACTTTAAGATGACAATTTAAAATTTCTATGAAAAGTATTAAAAGAAGACCTGAATAAATGGAAATATAAACTATGTTCAATGTCTTAAAACTATAAATTTAAAGCAATTCTTATCTAACATCTTATAGGATTTTAGGAAAAAAATTAGAAATTGATTATAAAATTATATACAAGAATAAAGGTCTATATAAAGCTAACAAGAAAAGAAAATCAGAAAAAAAGAATTTAGTAAAAAGAAGTTACAAGAAAAAAAGGAAGGGACACTTGTCCTACCAGATACAACGTCTACAATAAAACCAGAGTAATTAGAACAGTCTGCTACTAGTACAGGAACAAATAGCTCAATAGTACACAATACAAAACCCAGAAACACAGAAACTTGTTACCATCAAAAGTCAGTAAGGAAAAGGTTATTTTATAAAGAGGTTATATTGTAAATAGTGTCAGGAAGACTGTCTGATCAGATGGAGAAAAAAATTAGATCTTTACTTCATACTTTACTACAAAATAAATTCCAGATTGAATGAAATCTAAATGTAAAGATAAAACTATGAAAATAGAAGAAAGGATAAAATAACTTTATAATCTCAAATTGGAGAAGGATTTTTAAAATAAGATTCCAAAACATAAGTCATGATGAAAAAAGTGATAGGTCTACAACATTAAAATTAAATATTTCTGTTCCACAAAGGGCAATAGAGTCAAACAAAAGTCTGTCAAAAGATATCTGTGATGAGTAAAAGTGACAAAGCAGCAGGAAGATAACAACAGAAAGTCCAATTTTTAAAAATAGTCAAAGTATAGGAATAGGAAATATACAGAGAAAAATTGAAATGTCTAATAAGTATATGAACAAATGATCAGTTGCATTTATAATTAGAGAAACGCAAATTAAATTAATCAAAAGCATATACTTTGCAACCCTCTGGCAAATATTAGAACACTGGATAGAAAGAAGTGCTGCAAGTGTAGGGTGGAAAACAAGAACCCTCACGCACTGCAAATGGGAATGTGAACCGTGAGCAGCCATTTAGAAAGCAAAGAGGCAGAAGGTGTCCTACGGATCCAGCAATCCCATAACTAGGTATAGAACCCAGAGAAAGTTTAAAGTACGTAAGACTTTAGGTTTTCACAGCAGTTTATTTTTCCCATGGTAGCAAAAATTTGGAGGCAGCCTAGATGTTCATCGATGAAGAGTAAGTAAAATGTGGAATATACTTATACTGGAATACTGCTATGCAGCAATAAGAATGAATCATCATTTAGAGATACATGATTAGGTCTAAATGGTATAATATTTAGTAGGAAAAAAGTAAGAAAGATACAAGGTTTATAGCACAATACCAGTTATGCAAATTAAACAAACACAAAACAACACTATTTGCAGTTTATGTTGACATTGACGTATGACATAGACAAGTAATGGATGAGGTATCATGTGGGAAACAAAGGAGGAATAATGAGGCAATATCATGGTATGCCATGAGCTGGGGAGTGTGATCAACTGAATTCCATGTATCTGCACCTCCATCCTTCCTCTCAAAAATGAAAAGATAAAAGGTAAAGAAATGAACAAGGGGACCAACATAAATACTATCAGATGAATGAGGTAAACTCTCCTGCTAACTGATTTATTAGCTTATACATGTTTTCATCTTCAATTTCTTCATTGTAAAATGAGAACCTATTTTATAAACTGGTTCATAAAGAGCTAGTCATTATAACCTGCTTTGTAAATACCTATGAACAGATAAATATTTAGTCCTTTCCCTTCTAAATGAAACAAAGGGCTATAAATGAATGACTCCAGTTAACTTTGAGAAATACAAAAGAAAACATTAAGTGAAAACTGCTGAATGAATAGATGTGCAATTAGAATCAAAGAAACAAAAGAACAAAATTTAATAAAATGTCTTTTGGATAAAAGCATGAGATATGAATGGGTGAAACAAAATCCTCTAAATGAAAGAAAGCAACACAAAGAAAAAAAAGCCAAATCCACAAAAGTTAAAGTATGCGTAACATTAACCCTTCTATACCATACCATGACTAAATGAAACAAAAGGCCAGAGAACAAAGTGTACGAACAAGCAAATATCTATATATATTTACATATTACATATATATTTATATATTATATACATGTGTAAAAGCAAAAAAAAGATAACACAGATAACAGAAGTCTAAACAAGAGAGAGCAAACTATCTAAAGTTCTAATCCTACTTCTCTCACTTCAGTTGAATATATTTACTTAAATGGTCTAAATGACCCTTCAGTTTGAATATATGCAAAATATTTTCA
Organism: Equus caballus; assembly: GCF_041296265.1. Classification (NCBI taxonomy): domain Eukaryota; kingdom Metazoa; phylum Chordata; class Mammalia; order Perissodactyla; family Equidae; genus Equus; species Equus caballus. The sequence goes on along the minus strand of NC_091701.1, from coordinate 50,288,746 downwards.
TTTGGGCCCCCACAAACCTGCTGAAACAGAAACACTTCTTCCTTCTATTAACTGTACTATAAAGATTCAAGTTTCCCAGGCTTAAAACCTAAGTACAGTATGACTCTTTCTTCTTCTCCCTTTACTCCCATGTGTTCAAGTGTCAAATCCCGACTAGTCCATCTATGAAATCTCTAATCACTCCCTTCCCTCTTTTATTTCTAATACGTCCTTCACCAACTGGCTTTTCTATTCCCGGTCCCCCCATTCCTCACACCCCACAATCTTATATTAGAATAAGGCTTTATCCTGAAATAAAATTTGAATCATGTCACATTTTTGTCCAAAATCTTTCAATGGTCCAAATTCCCTCATGTGAAATTCAAGATCCACTACAACTTCACCTTGATCTATCTTTCTGACACTACATTGCACTATTTCTTTTCATGCATCCTAATCAACGCATTTCTTCCTTGGTCTAAGTACACGCCTGATGCTTTACCACAGGAATCACTGTAGACCCAAACCCCAGACCAACTTTCAATGCCCAGTTCAAGAGCTTCTGCCTCCAGGTACTTTCCAACTTATGGGAGAAAAATACTCTCCAATAAAAACAGGTGACAAAACAAACCATAAGGTAACAAGAACATAAAGAACCACAGCCTATGGCCTTTAAATGTGAACAAAGCAAAGTTGATGAAGGATGAAGCAGATTTTGTTTGGTTAATCTCCATGCTTACGGATGTCATATGCCAGAAGGAAACACACTTTTCTTTTAAGTTAAAATTTAAAATGAACAACCATGAAATAAAATATCTCATTGATGAATACTTTTAATTTGTTCAATATCTTATAACTAAATAAAACGTTTTGGGAACAAATGTGCAGAGTTTATCTCAAATCATTTGATAAAAACCAAAGAACCCAAACAATTTAATGCAATGGTCAATTACTTAAGAGAGAAGGAATAATCTACTGCTTAATTCTGATATGCTTCAAAGACCATAAACATGATAAATGTATTAATTCCCACATCAAATTCCCTGGAAATGAATGGCAGATGTCAGGCTCATAATCCTAGAAGCAGGTTGGTTGACTCACCTTCCGGTTTCTCACCCTGTCACTTTCTTGCCTAGTCACACTGGCCCACAGTTTTGTGATATAGATTAACCCAGTGATTTAATTCATTCATCCAAGTTTTAATATAATTGGCTACAAATCAAACATTTTGCTGTTCCAAAATTACATACATGCCATCACATCTTCAAACAACCAGCTTTATGACCAACATAACTTTTAAAAGGATATTAAAAGCAGATGAAAAGTGATAATATATCAATGGGGACAGTGAGAAATATATCAATATGATAAAAATACTGATAAATGTTAATATGAATAATATGATTCTGTTCAAATACTGAGCATTATTATCACTGATCTAATCCAAAACTGCTCAAATATCAAATATTAGTAATACTATCATAAAAATGGGTGGATGCTAACAAATAAAAAAATAATAATAATAGCAAATACTCTAAATATTTATTCCTTTGAGTTAGACTAACATATACTTGTATGACAGCTCTGTATATAGATATAAGTATTATACTATACATGAGTATATTTTTAAAAATTAGCTAATTATAAAAACAAGGCTCCCTACTCTCTACCCCAGATTATACCTGGCAGCTAGGTAAATCTTCCCCAAAAAGGTGGTGCTGAAGAAGGCTGGTGATTCTGAGGAAAGGCAAGCAGAAGTCCTGTAAGTACTTTTCCATGGATTCGGAAGACCAAGCAATAGGGCTAACCTGAAGTTAAAAAAGAAGATCTGAACAATTCATTCTATAATAGATACAGCTTAAAAAATTTCAGAATGGCAACAAAATCTAAATTTTTAACTAAATAACCACTACATCTGGTCTTAGAGAGAGCATACCATTGCACACTCCTGAGTTCCTTCTTCATGGTATAACTTTCCTTTAGACAGTTCACTTATCACAAAGCTCAATAACACTTCATGAGACTTTTCTGCATCACATGTATTCTGGAAAAAATTTAAAATATTAGTTTCATTTTCAATTGAAAATTATGAAAAATTTACATTGGAAGAAAAACACTTTTTAAAGATTATAGTTGTGATTACATTATTTTTCAAGCATGTAAACTCCAATTCCTCAAAACCTGTGTACAACAGTGCACTTCTGGATGCACAGTAAAATTGAGTAGATGATTAAATACTTCTTTAAAAGACAGCATATAAATTACATAACATATGTGTACATGAATATATGTACATCATATCGTTTGACCCAGTAATTCCCACTCTTGGGAATTCTTCCTAAAGAAATAATCCAAAAAAAAAAAAAAACCTATATGCTGAAGACATTCATTGCAGAGTAGTGAAAAATTAAAATGAGCACCAAAAGCGAGGTAGTTACCTAAATTATGACATGTCAACTCAACAGAATATTTTATAGGCAGTGAATATGACAAATTTGAGTGGTATGAAAACATTAAAATGTGAAAAAAGCCAACAGAAGTCTGTGTACACTCATTATATACAAATCATGTATGCATGAAATAGAAGAAAATATAGACCACAAATTTTTTCTCTTACAATTTCCCTTAAATTCCTTGAATAGGATTTATTGAAATAATTTAATATAAAATAAAATTGGACAAATATTTATCACAGAATGTACAGATAATTATATTAAATAACAGTCTAAAATTAATTAAGCTTAATGACTCTAGACTTTTTATAAGAAAGGAAAAATAATGGCTATTTATAAATTCAAATTTATTTCAATAAGATCTTTATACATAAAGAAATGCAACTCTTTTTATATTCATAAGATACTAGAGGTTGCTGCAAAGTATAGCCAAGTGTAAAATGGGATAAAGTAATAACTTTGCTTTGATGCCATTTACTCTAATTAACTATACTTTTTAAATAGCAAAATATAAGAATCAAGTAAACACTGAGGAATATAACTACCCAGAATTTTTAAGGCATTGATAGTCTGGACAACAGAGTTTGCTATTTAATGACACTCAGTTTTTCTATATGCCCTCATTGTTTACACATGTTATTGTGCTCTCTTCAACTACACTGCAAATTCCAGAGTGTCAGGAACTGTGTCTGTATTTTGCATGTATCCCTTTGCATAACAAAAATCTAAGCAATAAACACCAGCTGGCTAAGTGATGAAATTTATATCAGTAATACTGAAGTTTTTGATCTTGGAACCTGCCTGATAATCAATTCTTTGCAATATCTTTAAATCACTCCTCTCCTTTCTGCCATATTCACTCAATCATGCAGTGTGATCGTGTCCTGATTTTAAATATCTGACTCTGCAACTGCTCTCCTTATCCACCTCACTCTTGCCTATTTAATCAACAGGATGATCACTTGCCAAATATGTTGACCTATAGGTTACATATAATTTGTAAGTATTCCACAGAATATCAAAACAGCAACATGTTATAAAATTGAATAAATCAGAGTAGTTCTTAAATAGGCAGAGTTCATTTAAACTCAAATATAGAAAACTCAAAAAAAACTATTACCACGGATTTTCTACTTAATAATCAATATGACATATATAAGGTTCTGAAGATATACAATTCAGTCTAAAAGCTTTCTGAATTCAATATATTCTTCTGAGTATATTCTTCAATATATTCTTCAGAGTATAACAACAGAAAAGTATTTCAAAGAATACTACTTTCTGACTTATGGGAAAAATACCCTCCAATAAAAATAAATGATGTTCAGATCACCCAAGAAAGTTACTGAGGAGTGATGTCAGTATCACAGCGGGTGAACTTGCCCATGACTCTCTCTCCTCCAACATACAACAAAAAGGGACAGCCATATTCCAACAGAGGACACCCTAACATAATACAAAAACCTTAGAGAGACATGCAGCCACATGATGGAGAGCGGAGAGGCTGGAGCCCCCCCTCCCAGGAGCTGGACCGGGGTAAGAGAGATCTTCCCTCCCTCCTCTTGTGATCACCACCGTGGGAGGATCCATGAGGGAAGGGGCGGTGGAGGTGACACTGGTTAGCAGGATCGCCAAGGACTCCCTAGGGCCCCTGCAGCCTAGAAGGAAGCTCTCTAATGGGGCGAAAGCTTTTGAGGGGTGGGGGGTGGGGTGGGGGGTGACCTCATCAAGCCAACACCCCAAGAGATCACATAGGGAGAGCTGATTGAGAAAGTCTGGAGTGCACGCAGGAGAAAGTGCCCCTCCCCCCACTCACCCCATGCCATCTCAGCTGCAGGCGGAGGGCTCAGAATACATGGCTCTCGACCCCCACCCAGTGGCAATAGGTTGTAACTACAATCAAATAATATCAGACAGAGAAAGACCCAACCTTCCAACATCAGACACTATATTAAATCTCCAAACCAGAGAGAAAGCGACAAGGGCCTAGAACTCAGTCCTGAGGACACAGAAATATGTAAGCTAAATGACAATGAATTAAAAATAGCTATCATCAAAAAACTCAATGAGGTAAAAGAGAATGTAGAGAAACAATTCAACGAGTTCAGGAGCTACTTCACAAAAGAGACTGAAACTATAAAGAAGAATCAATCGGAAATATTAGAGATGAAACAAAATATGGATTCCCTGAACGCTCGAGTGGACATCATAGAGGAGCGTATTAGCATAATCGAAGATAGACATGCTGAAATGCTCCAGACAGAGGAGGAGGGAGAGCTAAGACTAAAAAGAAATGAAGAAAGCCTCCGAGAATTATCTGATTCAATGAGGGAATGCAACATAAGAATTACAGGTATTCAAGAAGGAGAAGAGAAGGAGAATGGAGCAGAAAGCGTGTTCAAAGAAATAACAGCAGAGGACTTCCCAAATCTAGGGAAACAGAGGGAAATACAGGTTGAAGAGGCTTCCAGATCTCCTAGATTTGTCAATGTAAAAAGACCTACTGCAAGGCATATAGTAGTAAAACTGGCAAAAATGAATGACAAAGAAAGAATACTAAGGGCAGCAAAGCAGAAGAAAATAACCTACAAAGGAACCCCTACCAGGCTTTCAGCAGATTTCTCTGCAGAAATCTTACAAGCTAGGACAGAATGGAACGACATATTTAAATCTTTAAAAGACAAGAATCTTCAGCCAAGAATACTCTATCCAGCAAAAATATCCTTCAGCTATGAGGGAGAAATTAAATCTTTCCCAGACAAAGAAAAGCTGAGGGACTTCGTAGCCACAGGACCCCAGCCCCACCCCCAAGAAATCCTCAAGAAGGCCCTCATACCTGAAAAAAAGAAAAACAGGGAGAAAGGGGTCACAAAACACAGTGTAAGGAGATAAGCAGGTAGACAGAATCAGAATAGGATAGCAAATATCCAACTATAGCATTAGGCTAAAGGGAAGGAAAACACCAAAAACAAAGACAATCTTGTAACTTTAACCAAGAAAGTTATTGAGTGATAATTATCTTTTAAATCGTTAATATCAAATATATTTTAAGCATTTCTTTTACACACAGCAGGTACTATATCAGATGAAAAAGTCAAATATAATGTAATATTCACTGCTTTGTGTGAAGAACTCTCTTCATCAAGAGTATTAAGTAAGAAAATAATTTAACTTCCTACATAAGTAGTCTTAGGAAAGCATATTTTATAGTAGGCAAAGAGTAGGCTTATAAAACTTATCTGAGACTATGGATGAAAGACTTAGAATCAAAATCAAAAGAATCCTATAGGAGAGGTAGTAAAAGGTATGTGGGTTAAATAAAAAAAAAGGATCAAAGGTTGAGAGATGCAACAGATGCTGTGTTGGGTAGATGCTCTGTCTAAATTATAGCTCTTCTTCAACTTTTTGGGGTGACAGGCCCTTTGAGTATATGCTTAATGCTATGGTCCTACTCCCCAGCAAAACAAAACAAGACAAATAAAGGGAAAGTACCCCAGATTAAGAAATCCTGAAATAATGTATACAGAAGTCAAATTATAATGATGTACACCTGAAATCTATATAATGTTATGAACCAACATTACCTCAATTAAATAAATAGAATCTTTTGACATTCTTTTTAATCTTTTTAATATTCCAAAGAACCAAAAGGAAAAAATTTATGATAACTGTAATGATCATTTTTCCAGCACAAATAAACCTCATTATCAAATTAACTCTAATATTCCTTCCAAAAATACATAATACCTATATTTGTATTGCCCTAGGCCAGACTGGCCTAGGCAAAAATCTGTTTTCAATGTAATTATCATACCTAAGGATAAGGAATTATAGGGATGGAATAAGACTCAGTGAAGAAAGAAAAGAAGGAAAGGAGTGAGAGAAGGAGGGAAGAAGTAAAGGAAAAAGCAAACGAAAACAAGAAGGAGAAATGAATGATGCAGAAATCTAAGCAGTTACAGAAGTCAAGATATATTTCATTATTCATAAATACAGTTGTTGCTATTAATTATAACCTGCTATATATCTAAATGTTTAGATCTATTGTAGAATAGCTAAAAACGTGGCAAACTAACCTACAGAATATCATAATTTTTGTTTTCATTCACTGAAGCAATTTATATGGTTATAAACTTCTAATTTATGCTATGATAAGAATCTGCCTCATATTAAATGTTTTATTAGGTATTTTAAAAAATAGCTAAAAATTAGCAAATTGAGAAAGAACATTGACAGAATAGTTACCTAAATTGGTTCATGGTCCTTCCATTATAGATTTACAATTTACAATTTATAGATTGTCTAATTTTCTGTCATTAACAACTCACTGTAGCAAACTGTCAGATGAATAGATTTAGACCCAAATTATCTCAGAAAATATTTTAAATGTGTAATTTTTCATGATTAGCTTACTAAGGAAACATCTAAACAATGGCACAGCATAGAAATCTAATACACTTGATTTGAATACTAAACATCCAAATATTACATTAGAGTACACTCAGATAAACTGAAAGAATATTTAGAAAAAAGAAAGATAAATGCAGAAGGCAAAATTATCCAAGAATCAACCAGGAACAAGGAGGAAAAATCATTCAAAGAAAAGACAAAAATCCATTCTGAGAACTTAGAATAACAGAATTTTAAAAAGAGAGGGGCCATTATAAATCATATGTTCCAAACCTCTCATTTACCATTGAGAAGCTGAGGTTCAGAGGGTTTCTATGTCTTGATCAAAATAGTTATATCTCCATGTAGTGGCAGGAGCTAACCCTAGTACTCAGGTTCAATTGCCAATCAAGCAACATCCCTAACGAAGACATAACAAACTTTGTGATGATACTATACTAAACTTTTGTACACGTAATCACGATTTGAGAGTAAACTAGTGATAAAAGTGAAGGTTATGTGAATATATTTCATGTATTTATACTGGTTTTCTCTTCTTTGATACAAGTAGCCATGATTTTAACAGAAACTTTCTAGTGAGGTTTATAATCTCAAGAGTCTATAAGCCAATCAAAAGGTTTAATTTACACTACACCTATTAGTTTTCCTATCAAATTTCCCAAAAAACACTGAAGTAATTTTCTTAGTTTACCTATCTCTAAGCCAAACCACTCAGTCAGTTCTTTGGTTCTACAGTATCCCATTTGTTCTCAAGCCATCGAAAATACTTACATTTAACTAAATTTGCACAATTTTTCTAAATTGTTTATATAATTTTAACTTAAAGAGAACTCCTTTAAATTTGCTGAGAACTTACATATATTCTAATGTGGGGGAAAAGTAGCATTTAAAGAGGCATAATTAAGAAAAGGCTAGAATTTTAAATTTAGCAGGGGTTAGTCAAAAGCCATCATTGGATTGTGATTGGGGGATAGTGACAAGAAGAAGAAAAGATGACAGATAAGTAAAATTGGTAAGTCTGCAGACATTTTATTACTTACTCACTGTATTAACACAGTTTTTTATAACTTTTCTAAGTTTAAAGCTTGCAGCAAAAGCAAAACAAAACTGCCCAAATATACAGAGATAAAGGTCAAAGTTTAGACACAGATACAGAAGACCTCATTGTGCAAGAAAAACTTTAACTTTTTTAGCCTGAAGGCATTCCATTTCCAATTAGAATACTGTTAATAACTCATTTTGCCTTTCAAACACCTAATCTCATTCACTCATATCCCCAACTTTAATGAGTTTATCAAACTACTAAATGACAAATTCAGACAAGATACTAACCTTTTTGAGAGCGCCTGTGTGTTTCCAGGCTGACCTATCTTCCTCACTGCATTTAACTGAAAGTGCCACAAGAGCTTGTGTGTACAGTAGGGTAAAAAGCACCTTTACAATGCAGGTGAAGTGGTCTATGAGAGAGAGAGAAAACATCATTATTTCTTTGGAATCTAAACATTCTGTACTAAAGATAATTTCACAAATATTTGCCTTTCCTTGCACAGTTAACTGGTTTTTGTTCAACACTTAAGTAGTTAATAAAATGAGATTATAATGTGATATTATATTTCCTACCCAACGGATCTGAAAATTATGAAAGCAAAGTTTCTTTATTCATCTACAGAATATGTAAATGAGAGGTATTTAGCATAGTAGAAAGTATGCTCTATTGTTAGAAGACAGGAGTGCTAACACCACTCAACCTTGGAATAGCTATGTAACCTTGGCAGACCCCCTTACTGGACATCAGGTGTTTAATAACAACATCTGGGTGTCTGTTTAAAACCAACAGTTCAGGGGTCGGCATGGTGGCATGATTGGTATGTGCACGTGCTCTGCTTTGGCAGCCCACGGTTTGCAGTCTCAGATCCTGGGTGCAGACCTATACACCGCTATGTGTGTATCATCAAGGTACGCTGTGGTGGCATCCCATGTACAAAATAGAGGAATATCGGCACAGATGTTAGCTCAGGGACAATCCTCCTCACCAAAAAAACCCCCAGAAAACAAAAAACCCAACAGTTCATATACTTCTAATATGATACAGATCTTCTAAAGAATAATATAATACAATATAGAACTTCTAAAGTAAAAAATAAAAAGACATTCCAGTATTTTAGGTACTCTACTTGAGTTTTAAAACTCAATGAAAACTATAACAATGCAAAACAACAGTAACAATATGTAAACTGCCTGGTAACTTCTGGCACATATTAGGTACTTAATAATGGTAGCTGAACAATAAACATTTATATATACACCTAATAACTTAGAAAATGTCTTCAAATATCTCACCAATCCTCATAACAGTCTCGATTGGACAATGGAGCTCAAAAGGATGTGCCTGTGATAATAAAGCTAATAAGCACCCAGGTCTGAACTTGAATCCATGCAGATCATTCAGATTCAGTATTCCTTCCATTATATTATTTTGCCTCCCTAGTAAATGAGTACTATCATTTAATCAGTTGCTAAATTCAGAAACTTGTAGACATCCTTGATATTTTCCTGTCTCTTTCTCCCCACGTTAAAACAATCACCAAATTCTGTCAGTTCTACTTTTTAAAAATTTCTCAAGTCAGTTCCAACACCCTGGACCAGGCTTCCATCTTTTCTTGCACAGGTCTGTAATCCCAGCCTAAGTAGACATGTTGGGGCTCACCAACACCTCTTCCAGGTTTGATGACTCACTAGGAGGACTCACAAGACTCAGCATACAGTCCTATGATTTATTATAGCAGAAGGATATAAGTAGAAATCAGCAAAGGGAAAAGGCAGATTGGGTGAGTCCAGAGGAAACTTTCAAAGTCCTCTCCCAGTAAAGTCACACAGGGCATGTTAATTTCCCCAGCAAAGAGTTGTGACAGCATGTGTGAAATATATACCAGGGAAGCTCATTAAGAGACAGATAGCTACAAGCAAGTCCAGGGTGTAATGGAGGCAAATAGAAGGAGGAACTAATGTAGACTATGGACAAGGCAAGGAAAAAATAAAACCTCCTGCCCAAATCAGGAGAGTTAGTCTTGAATGATGAAGAGAAATAAGCCATAATAAGGAAGGCAGGAATGGGACGAGGTAAGGGAATGGGGAGTCCAGACAGAGGAAGCCATTTGTAAAGGATCACAAAAAGAGCCTAAAACTTACAAGAACTGTAAATTGTCCAGTGTAACTAGACTACGGGTAGTGATTTTTCAGAGATGAAGCTAGAAAAGTAATCTTTATGCTGAAGATCAAAGGTTGCAAACTATAGACTACCCGTCTGAATGCAGCCTGCAGGGATGTTTGGTTTGCCTTTACCCTGTGTTGTTTTTAGTTACTGACATCTAAAAATAGGATATTTCTTGCAAAAGTCCAGAATTCCATTTTATCTTGAAAAACAGGAAGATCTGACAATACTGGGCCCAAATTCTTACATGTCAACAATTATCCAGTGCTGAGTAGTAATTATCCTCTTTGGCCAAGCATATATTCTCCAGTGTGTCACAGTTCCCTATTCCCAATTACATCAAACCAAAGACTATTTCACAAGGAGTCAGTATATAACACTACTGTTAAGAATAAATTTAGGCTATGAAGCCAAATTGTCTAGATTTAAATTCTGACTCTTCCAATCTTAGGCAAGTTACTTAAACACTCTGTGCTTTTATTTCTTCATCTTTTAAATAGGAACAATAATATCACCTACCTTAAAAGAATTAAGTGAAATAAGCTTTAAACACTTAAATCCTTAAACCAGTGATTGGCAGTGACAATCAGTAAATATCTATTGTTATTAATATTACTATTTATGTCACTTGCTTGATATCTATATACATTTGGTTTATAGCACCTAGACTAGGCAATGAGAAGCCGCTGAAGCATTTTCAGCAGGGTAGTGATGACATTAGATTTGCATTTTAAAATATTCACTGCTGCTTCTAAGGAGAAAATGACAGCTACTGTAAGCATAATTTTAGCTTTGTGTTGTAGCAAAGTACTAATTTCTGTGTGGTCTGTCTTGATTATCATCATTTTTTAAACATTTAAACTGGGAGTTTAAAGTCACAGCTTATGCTTAAGTTTTCACGTTCATTTATTCATTTAACAAATATTTATTTACTGAATGCTTACCATGTGTGAAATCAATGTCTTTTTGGGACTTAGAAAAAAACAAGGAGTCACTCATATGAGGTGTATGTTAAGTCAACAGGTTGCTATCTTCCAAGGTTGAAAAGAGAGCAAAGCCCTTCAAACACAATTATCAAAATTTAAAAAGGAGAAACACGATTGGACATCTACTATGAGTCAATGCGTTGTTTTTTTTTTTTTTTTTTTAAATCCACTATCAAAACACCTGAGAGTGAACAAAGGAAGATCAATACTTATTTGGAATATCTTAGAAACAAACAGACTCTAAACAATGGCACAGATTTTATAGTGCTATTGCGTGATAGGAAAAAGGGAGGTGGAGAGACACGGTACTTTCAAGGCTGCTCAATAATAAAAGCTTGCTCCTACTGATCACACAAGATACGAGAGTTTGGTAAGGTAGAAATGTTAGCCTGGGGCTCTTAAGTGAATTTTTCCTTAGAATCACAAATGTAAAGATAAAACTATGAAAATAAAAGAAGAAAGGATAAAATAACTTTATAATCTCAAATTGGAGAAGGATTTTTAAAATAAGATTCCAAAACATAAGTCATGATGAAAAAAGTGATAGGTCTACAACATTAAAATTAAATATTTCTGTTCCACAAAGGGCAATAGAGTCAAACAAAAGTCTGTCAAAAGATATCTGTGATGAGTAAAAGTGACAAAGCAGCAGGAAGATAACAACAGAAAGTCCAATTTTTAAAAATAGTCAAAGTATAGGAATAGGAAATATACAGAGAAAAATTGAAATGTCTAATAAGTATATGAACAAATGATCAGTTGCATTTATAATTAGAGAAACGCAAATTAAATTAATCAAAAGCATATACTTTGCAACCCTCTGGCAAATATTAGAACACTGGATAGAAAGAAGTGCTGCAAGTGTAGGGTGGAAAACAAGAACCCTCACGCACTGCAAATGGGAATGTGAACCGTGAGCAGCCATTTAGAAAGCAAAGAGGCAGAAGGTGTCCTACGGATCCAGCAATCCCATAACTAGGTATAGAACCCAGAGAAAGTTTAAAGTACGTAAGACTTTAGGTTTTCACAGCAGTTTATTTTTCCCATGGTGGCAAAAATTTGGAGGCAGCCTAGATGTTCATCAATGAAGAGTAAGTAAAATGTGGAATATACTTATACTGGAATACTGCTATGCAGCAATAAGAATGAATCATCATTTAGAGATACATGATTAGGTCTAAATGGCATACTATTTAGTAGAAAAAAAGTAAGAAAGATACAAGATTTATAGCACAATACCAGTTACGCAAATTAAACAAACACAAAACAGCAGTTAAGTTTGCACGTTCCGCTTCTCGGCAGCCCAGGGTTCTCCAGTTCGGATCCTGGGTGCGGACACAGCACCGCTTGGCAAAAGTCATGCTGTGATAGGTGTCCTATGTATAAAGTAGAGGAAGATGGGCATGGATGTTAGCTCAGAGCCAGGCTTCCTCAGCAAAAAGAGGAGGATTGGCAGTAGTTAGCTCAGGGCTAACCTTCCTCAAAAAAAAAAAGAAATCACTAAAGAATAAATCTAGGCAATCGTCAACAGCCTCTAATGTCACAAAAAGAGACAACTGAAAATTGGATCCTGATGAAAGTATGTAACACCATCCATGAATAATTTTTGCAAAAAGAAATAAGAAATTGAATCCAGGTGTCTAGATCTATCTATAGGAAACACACGAGAAAAGAAGAACACGTTATTAAACGATACAGTGAGAATACAATTAGCAAAATACAGACAGAAGTCCCAGATTCTTCAACAAATAAAATGTAAGGGGGCAGGGAGAGGTGGACGGATTGAACCCATAGATTTAAAAGAGAAATAACGAAATCCAACGTGTGGATCTTGTTTGGATCCTAAGTCAAACATCGAATTGTAACAAATCATTTGCAAAAAGCAACTACAGAAATCTGAAACCTGGCTGGCTAGTTAAGAATATTAGGGCAAAACTGTCCATGTTGAAATGAATTAATAGTATTGTGGTTATGTTTATTCAAAGAATCTTTAACTTTTAGATACATACTAAAGACTATACGGATAAAATGACTTAATGTCTGGGATTTGCTTCAAAGTAAACCAAGATGGGAGGCAGGGTGGAACAGGTGAGGGTACAAGCAAAACAAGACTGACCATGAGTCGATAAGTGGTGGGTACATGGGGGTGCGTTAAACTCTGCTCCTTACTGTTATATATATTTGAGATATTCTAAACTAAACGATTTCTTTTTAAAGTCTTGGTTTGTAATAAAGCAAAATTGAGATATTTCCTTTTTTAAAGTGAATGAGAAATAATAAGCACCATTCTCTCTCTCTTTCATGGGTCCTGCTTATAGGATCCTGACAGCAGAAAACGGTCTAAAATCACGAGTACCCGATGGTCCAGAGACTCCTGGAATTTCTATCCTATACAGCATGACTGAACAGAATTGTGACGCTCCTCAACGACAGAGAGGTGGGAAGGAACAGCAATAGCGATCCAAACCTGAGTAATTGACTCTTCCTAAAAAACATGATGATCTTATGTTTTAAATCTTGGATGTTCAAAAAGAAGGAAGAATTTTAGCCAAAGAAATATAAGTGTAAGTTTTGTGCGGAACTTCCAACAGGGTTTCTTGGAAGAGAGTGAAGTTCCTCCCTCAACTCTCCAGCCTGCTGCCTTAAACAAGACTATGATGGCTGGAAGTCTAGGAACTACTTTGGAACATGAAGATGAGAACCACACCAGAAGGATATTAACATGGTGCTGTGAAATAGGAGGACCTGACCTGCCTACCTTCAGACTTCTTTCTACATGAAAAAAAAATAAACTTCTGCCTTACTGTGTTATTTGGGATTTCTTCTCTGTTATATACAGCCAAACATGATCCTAAGTTATAAAAGAACCAAACATGAATACCTGAAAACAGTGATGTATCAGAAGTTCCTTTCAAGCTTATTCTTTGGAGACCAGTGACGGGTATTATAATAGATAGGATACAAGGACATGAAAAGAGATCAAAGAAAAATAAACACTTGTCTTTTAATATATTAATTCAAGCTTCTGATGAGAGAATTGGTATAACAAAGGTCTTTTAAGCTAAAAACAGTGCTGAACATTAAAAAGCTTATAGTAGGTTTTTTGAAGGTACCTTCAGATAAAACCATGGGAAGCATTTAACATTCTGGCGCATACAAACAGTAATATTTCCTTCACTTTCCTTTCCTCTTCTAATAACAATCAATAACCAAATAGGTACACAAATACATATTCTTACACTAAAAACAGTTTACATTAAAAAGATAGATACAATAAAGACCACCAATCGTTAACCCTTATGTCAACAGGGGTAGAAAAGGAAAACTTATATTAACAATTCTACCTCCCCTAATCTACAACCTTCCATCTTCCAAAAAAAGCTGTCTAAGGAAAATTAAAGTAACATAATTAAGCTCTGCCTTTCCCAGTAATTAAATATAAAGTTCAAATAAAGGTCTCTATTCAGTTCTCAATGTGTAACGGACTAAAAAAATTTAACGAAACATGGCAATTTTTTTCTGGCCCTAAATTCTAAGAGGAACTCATTATTACAATGACAGCGAGCAATATATTAGACAACGTGTTTGAAGCTGCTCTATAAAAACAATACAGATAATCCAATCTTGAATTACTATGAAGTTTTAAGAAATAGTATAAATCACAGGTTTTTAAAAGTAATTCTAACTAAAGTTAATGACTGCTAAATACTTAGCTCTCTGGTTCCCCAAGGGCAAAGTCCATGTTTTATTCATCTTTGTATCTCCAGCATTTGGCAAAGAAGCATAGCAACCTGGCACACAGCAGGTACACACTAAGTATTTCTTGAACTCAGTTAGGCAATGTTTCTTACAACTGAGTACTAAATAAACATTTCTTGATTAAATGTGTCCACCAAACAACACTCAAATGATACTACTTTGAGGTATAGTTACTAACAGTATTATAAATTTTTATATAGATGTTTTCCTGAATCTATCCTATTCATTTAACTATTATTAAAGTAAGCCAATCAACTTTCTTATCTCTCTCAGATTTTAATAAACAATTTTAGGATACGTTTCTACTGAATTAAATTTACTAGGTTTAAATTAATTCAATGTACTACATCCTCTTTGGCATTAACTTCCCTTCTACTGAAAGCTAGTGCCAACACTTATCATCTGATGAGGAGGAGGAAGATGCACCAGCTATAGCTCTCAAGACACTGATGTAATAGGTCCTTTACTATTAACTGAAATACTTTTCTCTTTAGATAGATATTGGTTATAGAGATAAAACTATTTCTATATATCAGGTTTCCTTCACTTTTAGCTTTTCAGGTTTATGGAATAATTATGCTTATAAGTAAAATGTATATTTAAATAAAATGTTTAACTATTTTGAAGACATTATAAAACAAAGTAATATTGTTTTATTTCAAAGTGTAATACTACTAGCATAATTAGGAGAGTACAGTCGGGGTAAACCAGCATAACTCCAAAGCAACTGTCTCCCTAAACCAAGGAAAACTAACCAAACAACACAAAAAAACCTAACAATTTGTAACCAGTTTCGCAAAGAGACCGGCTTCAGTAAGGCCATTTCACAGGTTTATATTTTACAGTCTGCAAAATGAAGGACGAAATTCATACATGTAACCAAAGCCCAAAAAAGTAATATTCAAAAATATCTGAAGTATGGCAGTTCCTCAAGAAGTTAAACATACAATTACCATGACCCAGTAATCCACTCTCAGTTATGTACCCAAAAGAACTGAAAATAGATGTTCAAACGAAAACTTGTACACAAATGTCATAGCAGCACCATTCACAATAGCAAAAAGGTAGAAACAAGCCAAATGTCCATCAACTGATGAACAAATTAACAAAATATTGTATATCAATACATAAAGAGGAGTGAAGTACAACACACAGTACACATGAATGAACCCTGAAAACGTTATGCTAAGTGAAAAAAGCCAGACACAAAAAAATCATATATTGCATAATTTCATTAATATGAAATATCCAGTATAGGCAAATCCATAGAGACAGAAAGCAGATTAGTGGTTTCCAGGGGTTGGGGTAAGAAAGGAATGAAGAGTGATTGCTTAATGGATACAAAGTTTCTTTTTGGGCTGACGAAAATATTCTGGAGCTAGATAATGGTGATAGTTGCACAACATAGCGAATGTACTGAATTGTACACTTTAAAATTGTTAAAATGGCGAATTTTATGTTACAAGAATTTTATAATTAAAAACATTAATCCAAAATTCACAGTGCTAGTATAAATAAAATATTGTGCTTGTTTATTAATGACATTATTTAACTCTTTATAAAGTATCCAAATTTGCATGAAATATCAATCTGACTATATTTAAAAGACCCTTAGGTAAAAGGTTTTATCAAAAGATCAAGTGGAAGTACACACAAGGAATATCTTCACAAGTGAGATGGGGCCTTTCTAGACAGCCACAGGTGTTCTTTCCATTATAACTAATAATACAAAATCAAAACAAAACAAAAGAGAAATCTAGCTTTCCACCAAAGGAGAATGGTTATTTGATAGAATATTTTATATATCTTCAAATGAAAACTACAGACTACGAAGCAATAATTAAAATGTTGCTAATATAATATTAATGCTATTAATATCATAGTAGTATGATATTAACACTAATTTAAAATGATGAGACATCACATTTTAATAACTTCATGATACTACTATATCAAAATATATATGCAAGTAGAGAGTGGAGGCATTAAAGCTGACAGTTTGATCTATTTTTCACATTTTTATATTATCACTTTTTTAAAAAACAATGGTTTTACGAATGATTTCCCATGTCTTTACCTTATTATTGAGTAAAAAGCTGAAAAGAATAGACTCACAAGAAAGAAAAAGAAACCCTTTATTTCACTGTCATCTTCTTTAGATATATATGATTACTATCTAATAATAGAAAAATTGTTATTTACCTCAAAAGAGTTCCATCACACTGAATGCTGTATTTGTCTGCACAGTTTTGAGAATGTTCATTATATAAACTATATAATCTAAGAATCTGAATTATAAAGACATACCTTTGCGTAAGGGTTGTGGCATCATTAAGATCTGGATGAGCAAAAGGGATGTAACATCATGATAAAGAATCGGAACCTCAGGCTGCTGTTCTTCATTTCCCAGCCTGAAAGAAAATGCATAATCACTTTAGACACTAATGTAATCTCTTCTTTCTAGTTCATTTTATACTTCACATATGTGTCTATGGAACAGAAATCAAACTTTCATAAGCAACTGAGAAATCTCAAAAGAAAAAGTTAGAGACCATATTTGGTCTAAAAATATAATCTTTTAGACTCATATATTTCCTTGACTCTGCCTAAGATGAAAAAAATTACATAGAAAATTTATTAGATCTTACTAAAGTAAATAATTGGGATACATTAACTCGGTTATGAGTCTTTTGATGTCTTAGATTACGGAAATCAAATGAAGCATTAAATGGAAGTTAAAACAATAAGTTTCACTACAAATGAGGTGGCAAATAGGAATCACAAACTTAGCACTAAAAAGTAAATGTTCACATTATAAAGAAAGAACAGGTACAAGTCAAACAAACTACATTGAAAAGGCATGATTAATATCTCTTGTCAAAAATTTGTTTCAACTTTATGACTAACAAAATTCAGATAAAATCTTCAACATTTTAGTCTCAAAAAAAGATAATAATAACCAAAGCAGAACTTAAAATACACTATAAAAGACAAAGTAATAAATCTTAGGAATGTACAGTACTATGAAAAACACAGACTTATAAAGCAGATCTTATTCTTAAAGAATTTTTAAAACTTCTTTAGAAGGTTAAATTTTTTACCATAGGTTTAATTTTTAAGGTCAGAGAACAAATGTAAATCTTAAGTTTCCAGAATTGGACAAATTCTGAAGCTACACTTCAGACTAGACTTGAGATGAACAAAAACTGCTCCTCTCTTTTATTAGGCTCCATCACTCAACCAACATTTACTTATTTCTATACCATATGCCAGGCACTGGACACACCAGGGAGTAAGCCAATCCCTGCTGCTGTGAAGTTTGTAACTGCCAGAGGAAGACCGCTCTTTGAACGTCTCCATTCTCCACAAATATCCTTGTCCTCCTCTCAAAAACTAATTCTCCAATAATGCTATGAATCCTACTATTTCTTGTCTCTCTAGCGTCTCTTCTTTACAAGCCCAAAGTTAATTGCAAAAAGAAAAAGAAAATCAGAGGCAGGCTACCATTTCCTCACCTATTATTCAAATCCCCACAATAAAGGTTTCCCACATGGTCAACAATGATTTCCTAATTACAAAATTTAGTGGGCATTTTTCAATCCTTATCTTACTGACCCTCAACTTTGGATACAGCTCAACAGTCTTGTCTGGAAAATTCTCTTGGCTTTTGTGAAACACTCTTTCAGGTTCCCTTTTATCTCTCTGATTACTCCACTTTAGTCTTCTTGACAGGTTCTTCTTCCTCTAACCACCTAGAAATAGTGCTGACCCAAAGCCTCCAATTCTCGCTCTCTTTTCATATTAATGACTCTTTTTGAAAACCCCCTAACCCATGACTTCAATTGCCAGCTATATATTGATGACTCCCAAGGCTGCATTTCTAGCCATGACTCGCTTGAACCCTCTATCCGAACATCCACCATCTCCACTTGCATATTGACAGGCAGCTCAACTTCAACATGCCTGAAACTCAACTCATGATCATTCCACTCTACTCCACACACACACACTCCCATGCTAGTCATGACCAATCTGCTCTCTCTTCTATAGTCTTAGACTTGATGTGGTTTATTATATCCTCTAACATTTAGCAAAATACCCAAAACATAATACACACATGATGAAAGAATACTGAATAAATAAGCATCCCAAACCCTATATTCTTACTGACCCCACATTTAATTGGCAGTAAGTCCTAACAACTCTGCCTTTATTCCCTCTTTGCCATCCCTATGGTCACTGTCTTCTAACTATTCAATCTCCTCTAAGTTTACGTCCCTGTAATTCATCCTCTACACTGTTAGTGCCCTGAAAAGAGGCTTCCACGGGAACTGTATCTTGTTTACCATTATTTCCCCAATTTCTGGATTAAAATAGTTAATAAAAACTAGCTGAGTAAACAAATAAATGAAAAATGAATGGATGGATGAAGAAACAGGTGGCAAAAGAGACAAAGACTAGACAGCGAAGGCTGCAGAGCATAAAGAGACAGATAAAATGAAACAGAGTAAATTACAAACTGATTGACATTAGGGCCAAAAGGTCCTATATATTTTTGTATGTCTGTGGTTTTATCACAGTCCTTTAATGAAATGAATTAAATGACGCAAAAAGGAAGTACGGAAAAAGGGTGAAACCAGACCCAAACAAAAGGGAACAAAGAGCAAAAGGAAAGTAACACTGAAAAATCCTTGCTGACCTATTAATAAAAAAGAAAGTGGTAAGAAACAGGTCCTTTAAAAACTACTCAGAATAAAAATGACTTTGGATTATCAAAATGCTGCATTAAATCTAACAGCTGATTAAAACACTCAGAATTAGAGGGAACTTCATGGATCCATTTAAACTCTCCCAATCTCACCTCTACACAAAGAACCACTTTACTGCACAAAAATCAGTAGGCTTAAGAACTTCTTGCAGCATAATATAAAGACCAACAAATTACAGAACTTTTAGGTATAGAAAAGAAAAAGCATTCCCAAATGAGTAACTTAAATATAGTTTGTTAAAAGAAGGATATTGCAACTTAAAAACTTAAAGGGCTAACAGAATTTTAGATTCTCATTTATTTTATTACATTATGTCAACAAATGTTTTTGTAATAAAAGCAACCTTTCTCAAAATTAGAGGTGAATTATTTTTTTGCTTATTATTATCAGTGACCTTCAAATATTGTTTAAAATCAGTCTAAATTTCCACATGCATGGAAAACTCTCTACCTAAGAAGATTATACCCTCTATTATGATTATTCATATATACCTTGTTAAAAACTTAGCAACTTTTATATTAAACGCAATTAAGAATGTATACTTAATAAACATTTCAAAATTAGAACGATACAAAAATGAATTAAAAGAATAGAGAATGTTCCTAGTTGAGGAAACTGTCTATTATAAAGATAACTATTTTTCCCAGGTTAATTTATGAGTTTAAAATAATTCCAATCAAATCACAAATGAAGGGAAGGGTTTAGAAAATGGTTCTAAAGTTCATCTGGAAGAATAAATAGGTGAGAACAGTAAAGAAAAACTGGGAGGCGAAGGGGAGAAATGAGAGGAACTTAATCCAACCAGATATACACATACCTCCACAGTAAGTAAACTGGATGGTATTGTCACAGAAATAGGCTTCAAGGTCAATAGAACAAAGGGGAAGTTCCTAATCAGGACCACAATATACAAACACTTAGTATATAATAAATGGGATGTAAAATGGGCAAAAAAATTAGTTATTTGAAAATAAATTTTAAATCTTCACCCAATATTACTGATAAAAATAAATTCCAATAGACTGTATATTTTTAAAAAATTATCCCGTAAGAAAACCCTATGAAGAATATACACGTAGATACTGCAAATCCTAAGACAGGAAACACATTGTATTACTGGTTATAAAAGTAAACATGAGATCTTGGATGGGAGAGGCAGGCACTTTAAGTATGAAAGTAATTGAAAAAAATAAGAAATATAAGGTCTGACTGGTTTGGCTACGTGAAAATTTAAAACTTTAATATGTCAAGAAAAGTAATTATAAAATTAAAAGGCAAACATATTTTGGAAAAAAAGTTTCAACATCTATGACAAAATAAGGTTAAATATTTTAAGTCATAAAGAACCGTTCAGATAATTTTTTAAAAATAAGAGGCCAATAGAAAAATGGACAGATGTATTGAATATATAATTCACAGAGTCTGAAGAAATAGCTAATAAATATGAAATATTTATATGAAGTTAACTTCACCTATAATTTAATACATTTCTATTACTTTGAGATCCCATTTTTTTTTTCCTTAAGATTGGCACCTGAGCTAACAATTGTTGCCAATCTTTTTTTTTCTTCTGCTTTTTCTCCCCAAATCCTCCCAGTATATAGTAGTATATTTTAGTTGTGGGTCCTTATAGTTGCGGCACGTGGGACGCCACCTCATCATGGCCTGAGGAGCGGTGCCATGTCCACCCCCAGGATCTGAACCAGCGAAACCCTGGGTCGTTGAAGGGGAACGCGCGAACTTAACCACTCGGCCAGCCCCCATTTTTTAATCTATCAAATCAGCCCCCCCAAAATGTTTTTAAGTGATAATACTTAAGACTGACAGAAATGGGGACATTCTTACACTGCCAGTGAAAGTTTATATAGGTACAATCTTTCCGAAAAGCCACGTTGCACTATGTAACACAGTGCCTGAGATTCAGTGAATATTTATCAAATAAATGACTGAAAATGTAAACTATTTATATGCTTTCATGTTATTCTATAGTTCTAGGATTATATCTGACATGTCAAGAACTGCTTAATGCATCATCTGATATGGTGGGAAAGGAGAAACCACTTAAATGATTAACAACAGGAATGAATAAATAAATTAGGCATGTAAAGAATTTTTAATGATGTCAGAATTTGGTTATGTGTTAACATTAAAAAGCAGATTCTAAAACTGATTCAAATAATACTTAAAAGTTCATAATATATATACAGAAAAAAAAAGAGACTGGAAAGAAACATCTCAAAATGTTAACAGCATTAGAGGAATTTCCGGAAAATATGATTGATTTTTCTCCCCATATTTGCTCTCACTTTTATGGCTCATTAGTTCATTAAATTGTAAAAACTATATATAACACATAGATTATAAGATTTTAGATTATTTCATTTTCTTCCTCAATATTTTGGTACATTCTAAACATTGCACAATAAATAAAATTTTTATAAGCAGAAAAAAATTTACAAAAACAATAATCTGGAGCTTGTTAGCTACCAAGATAAAAACAACCATTCTGAGGACATAGAAATGGATCTTTCCTGGTACACAGTAGGCACATAATCAGAATGAATAAAGGAATGAAAGGATGCACCCCACTGTAGAAAAGAGAACCACAGATTTTGACTGTGGGGTTTAATACCATTATTTTGATAACGATCCTTTAAATGCTTAATATTTTTAAATATGTAATTGTTTCTATCTCCTAAAGTTTTTAGATAATCTCTAAAATCCAGATTATAAAACCCATACACTACTATTACTCTGTGGATAAGAGGAAATGGGTGGGTTAGAGTTCACAGGCCTAATTTCCCCTCCCCTTTTTTTTTAAAGCAAAGTAATCGTCAAAACAATGAAACTAAAAGGAAATAAGGAAGCAATTTTCATGACGCTTATAGAAAAAAGTATATTATGAGAAACCTATACCATTAGACATAAAATTTTATGTTGGAAAAGTATTAAAGTAAAAGTGAGAAAACATAAAAACTAGTTTAATTAAAAAAAATCTGGGGCCGGCCCGGTGGTGCAGCGGTTAAGTTTGCATGTTCCGCTTGGGTGGTCTAGGGTTCGTCGGTTCAGATCCCAGTGCGGACATGGCACCGCTTGGCAAGCCATGCTGTGGTAGGTGTCCCAAATATAAAGTAGAGGAAGATGGGCACGCATGTTAGCTCAGGGCCAGTCTGCCTCAGCAAAAAGAGGAGGATTGGCAGCAGATGTTAGCTCAGGGCTAATCTTACACACACACACACAAAAAAATCTAATATACAGACATGAAACAAAGATGACATACTATAATCAACTCTAATATTATAAGTTAGTGAACTAATGAATCATAAAAACGAGAGCAAATACTGGGGAGGGAAATCAATCAGATTTTCCAGAAATTCCTCAGAGCTCTCAGTACTAGGAAAAGAAGCATAGAGTAATATTTAAGAACTTAGCCTCTGGAACCAGAAAGATTTGGGTTCAAATGCCAGCTCTATTCCATAACAGCTTTGTGCCCTTAAAGAACATGTCAATGTCGGGGGCTGGCCCAGTGGCATAGTGGTTAGGCACATGCTCTACTCCGGTGGTCTGGGGTTCACAGGTTCGGATCCTGGGTGTGGACTTATACACTGCCTATCAAGACAGGCTGTGGTGGCATCCCAAATACAAAAAAGAGAGGAAGGCTGGCACAGATGTTAGCTCAGGGATAATCTTCCTCAAGCAAAAAGAGGGAGATTGGCAACAGATGTTAGTTCAGGGCCAATTTTCCTCACCAAAAAGAAAAAAAGAACATGTCAATGTAATCTACACAGAAATCGACATATGATGTACACCCAAAGTTTATCTTATGTTAGAAACCAATGTTACTACAATAAAAATAACTATATTTTAAAAAGAACATGTTAATTAATTTTCCTAAGCCTCAAGTTCCTCATATGTAAAAATTGGGATAACAATGGTATCTAGTGCATACAGCTATAGTGATGATTAAGTGAGATTATATATGCAAAGCACAAAAATGCCTAGCATCAAGTAAGCACTGGATAAGTGTCACAGCATTTACTCCTATCCTAATGGGTATTAAATCTTAGGGCATGAAAAGAATACAACTCAGCAATCAGTATCATGGAAAGCATAGTACCTATGTCTGTTCTCTAAACTTAATTCACCAATACTACACTTAAGAAACATCTTTAAAATTAGAGAGTTAAGCATTTTAATACCTTATTTGCATACCATTCTTGTCTTTGAATATGCAAGTCTAGGTAGGAAAGAAAATTACTAGCTAATATCACGAAAACTGATTTTCCTTAATATAAACATGCAAAATACTCAGACCTTGTTAATTTTGTTTATAAACACAAAAATCCCACAAATACAGTTTTATTCTGTTTTTTTGGGGGGGGGGGGTTTTGAGAAGTAGCAGGATATATTCATAACCTCAAAGTATCTTCCCACAAGATACTTACTAATTACAAAGGGTAAAATAGTAACTTTGCAGTGGAAAAACCTGACAGATACCACTATAGCCAAATGATCAGAGTTATTATCATCAGTAATGAGACAAATGAAAAGCGCGAGCCTCTTGATACGATGCACTAAAAAGAACACAATATCATTTCTGTGGTATATCTGCCAAAAGTGTAACTTGAATCTAACAACAAGGAAATATCAGACAAAAATAAACTGAGGGATTCTACAAAATAATTGGCCAGAGTTCTTCAAAACAAAACGTTAATGTCATGAAATAGAAAAAAGAAAACAAGTCAGGAACAATTTCAGATTACAGGAAAAAAAAGAGAAATTATAACAAAATGCAATCAAGATCTTGAGTTGTCTTTGCATTGCATTTGCATTTCCCAGGACATTACTAAAAGAACTGGCAAAATCTGAATAGATTCTGCATGAGGTAGGGGTCAATATTAATTATTTCTCATATAAATATCCAGTTAACCCAGCACCATTTATTATAAAGACTATGCTTCCCCCACTGCTCCTAAGTGCCATCTGTGCTATAAATACAATGTCCAGATATGTGTGGGTCTGGTTTGTTTTGTTTTAACAAGCAAATACAAATTTATTTTCTCATCCCTCTGCCTTGACTACACAAGTGGTGGCATAAAGTACATGTTTTCTACTCCCGGATTTATTTTTCTCTTAACATTGTATCTTGGTGGAGATATTCCCATATCAGTAAACAGAGTGCTTTCTCACCTTTCTTTTGTTTTTGTAGGTCTGTTTTAATTTACTATTGTAGGGAAGGCAAAGCAGCAGGACATTTGACAGCTATATGAAAAGAATAAAATTGGACCCATTTTTACACCACATATGATAAATTTCAAATAGAGATCTAAATATAAAAACTGAAGCAAGAGAAATATTAGAAGAATCATATATCTAATAAGGGGTATATAAAGAACCCATACGACTCAACAGCAAAAGAACAAATAATCCAGGGGTCGGCCCCATGGCTGAGTGGTTAAGTTTGCGTGCTCCGCTGCGGCGGCCCAGGGTTTCGCCGATTTGAATCCCAGGTGTGGACATGACACCGCTCGTCAAGCCATGCTGAGGCAGTATCCCACATGCCACAACTAGAAGGACCCACAACTAAGAACATAACAACTATGTACCGGGGAGCTTTGGGGGAGAAAAAGGAAAAAAAAATCTTAAAAAAAAAAAACCCGAAATAATTCAATTAAAAAAATGGGCAGAGGATCCAAAAAGACATTTTTCCAAAAAAGACACACAGATGGCCAAGAGGTACATGAAAAAAAGGTGCTCAACATCACTATCATCAGGGAAATGCAAATCAAAACCACGAGGTATCACCTCACACCTGTCAGAACAGCTATTATCAAAAAGAAAAGAAACAACAAGTGTTTGGACTTCTGGATATTTATACGAAGAAAACAAAAACATTAACTTGAAAAGATATATGCACCCTCATGTTCATTGTAGCATTATTTACAATAGTTGCCAAGACATGGAACCAACCTAAGTGTCCATCAATGGATGAATGAATAAAGAAAATGTAAGAGAGATACATATACACTGTGAGAATATGTATATATATATATTCATTAAAAAGGAGGAAATCTTGCCATTTGTGACAAGATGGATGGAGCTTGAGAGCATTTATCCTAAGTGAAATAGACAGAGAAAGATAAATACCATATGATCTCACTTATATGTGAATCTTCAAAAAGAGAAAGGAACTCAGAGATACAAAGAACAGATTGGTGGTTGCCAGAGGCAGGGGGTGGGGCATGGGCAAAACGAGTGAAGGTGGTCAAAAGCTCCAAATTTCCAGTCATAAAACAAATTAGTCCTGAGGATGTAACGTACAGCATGGTGACTACAGTTAATAATATAGTATTGATATTTGAAAGTTGTTAAGAGAGTAGTAGGTCTTAAAAGTTCTCATCACAAGAAAAAAAATTTATGACTGCATGTGGTGATGGATGTTAACTTAGACTTACTGTGGTAATCATTCCACAATATATACAAATGTCCGATCATTATACTGTACACCTGAAACTAATATGTCAATTATATCTCAATTTAAAAAAATAAAGAAATAATTAGAAGAAAATCTGGGTGAACTTTTTGATAACCAGGGAGCAGGAAAAGGCCTGAGTCAAAATCCAGAATTACTAAATGACAAGATTAATAAATAACTACATTAAAAAAAAACTATTACATGGCAAAAAATATCATAAAGTAAAAAGACATTTGACAATTTGGTGAAATATATTTGCAACTTATAACACAAAGGGCTAATATCTATAATCTATGAACACATCTTTAAAATGAAGAGAAAAAAGACCAACAACCCAATTTTTAGAAACGGGCAACAAATTAGAGTTCACAAATACAAACGCAAATGCGCAGGATTGGAAGATAGATGTCTCTGAATTTATTTCATTACATAGTTTTTACTTTGGGAAAATATGTTTTATATAATAAAAGTAAATAAATCAAGGGAAAAATGGCAGTCTTTAAATATGGAAAAAATAATAGAACTCAAACAAATGAGCCTAACCATAAATCAAGCAATAGCATAACCACACAAGGAAAAAGTTACTTCGAATGACTTAAAAACATAGTATTTTGACCGTATAACTCTAGTGGTATATATTCTAAGGACAAAAAAGAATTTATGGTTAGTAGTAATATTGTTTTTTTAAAAATAATTGTAGTTATACTGTAGGTTATGCAAATAGTAATGATGTTAATATCATTAGAAACCAAGGTTTTCAGAATAAGAGAAAAAAGATGCAAATAATATAAAAACTAAGAAATAAAACATAATCTTGCAATCTTATGTTTGAATTACAAATACCAGTAAGTACTCAAGATCTTTTTCATTTCCTAACTCTGTCCACTGGAATGGCTTAGGAGCAACGATAACCCAGTAGTAGCTTTGTATATCCATAAGTATCCAGATTGTGATCTCTAAATACCATTTCCCATTAAAAGGAACTACATGGAGAAATGGCTAATTCCAGGTATAGAGTACAAAATACACAAAATAAACCTGGGTCAACTAATTGTGCCAGAAACTAAGGATACTATCAAAGACTACTTGGATCATATCAAAGTACAACAGCCAACCTAAAAACAGATTCTCACTGACCTACAAGGGAGCAATTTGCATTGAAAGGAAGAATGCCTGAAATGGAGTGAAATACATCAAATATATAAAAATCCATGAGACTATACAACAAATAAACAACCACAACTTATTGGTCACCTGGAAGTTACTAGGATATCAGTTAGAAACATCAAGGGTTGCTAACACCATCGGGTGAAAGGCCGATGGTGAACTCCACAAGGGGGGGATCAAACTAAGGCCACCGGAACCCACTAATTACTCCTGACATAACAAGAGGGACAACCAGGCATTACGTGCCTCTATTTGAATGTTTTATCTGCATAAAAACCAAAGGGATTCTTTAAAAGATTTTCTGACTTGGTTGGAACTTTTATTCAATTTTTACAAAGAGTATGATGGTAAACTGTTTTCAGTTTTTATCTTTTTTCTGCATTTCATAAGGAAAATTCCCATATTCATAAAGAATTCCAATCCTACTTTTTACTCAACTATTTTTCAAAAACAGTTTTAATTGACTTTAATCTTTCAATAATACTTACTGTGAATTCACCTCTTCTACTAACTGTGTGAGCTTTCTCCAGGGATTATACTCAGAATCAATGCTATAAAGCCGCATGTGCAAGGCTAACACATGGAACAGCTGATCTAAACAGATGGAAGAAAAGGTAATTAGAAAGTTCACACAATTCTTCCAGAACAAAATTCATACAAAATTTCTAGTTAATTCATAAGGAAATGTTTCCTATCCTTATCATTATAATTCACCAAGTTTAAGTACCAACTACTTCATGCTGTCTTTTAAAGTAAACTCGGAAACATAAATCCAAATAATTTCTAACAGATTCTGGACTGTCATTATGCTCAATCTTAATACAGGAATGGCTCATTTTCTTCATCTCCTGTCACAGATGTACTTTTCCTCAGCTTTATGCTTCAGCTTTGCCAACCTGTACTTTTCACTATCGTGGTCTCCTACCAAAATTGACTATATCTGACCCTGGGTAATATGGATGATAACATCCATATAAAATCACTGTTAAGTGAAATTCTCTCTTCACCTAATATTTTCCTCTAAAGCCTCTTTAGATTGAGTTGTGACATCACTGTCTTTTGAATCAACATGCGAAAAACCCAATGAAATCAGAGTATTATTTAGAAGGACTATTCTAGCTGTTTTCATTTCCTCTATATAAACCATAACAATAATCTACCAATCTTAGCTTTCGACAAAATTCTGCTCATGACATTTAAAAGAAAAATTTTTGTTTAAAATTATTCAGAAAACAATCTTAACTTTTGCTTTCATATCACAGGTCCTTTTTTTGGTATAAACGACAAGGACTGGATTAAATTATTCTGTCACAAATACTCAAAAATAGTTGTGACTCAAAACTTACTTTCTGGAAAGTCAGATAACACTTCTTGACATACGATTGAAATTCCTTTTATTATTACATAAGTTTCAGGTGTACAACATTATAATTTAACATATTATACACTACAAAGTGGAAATTAATCCTTAAAACCAGAAAGATAAGTTAGCCAAATGACACAAACATATGTTGTCATTTATTCTCTAAATTAATCAAAACTAAACAAGATTTTGTCTCTGAGGAACTGACTTAGCAATCAACTATATTTTAGATTAACTTAAGATCCATCATTATCTTGTGTGTGTGTGTTTGTGTAGTAGCAGTAGTTGCAGTTGTTTTGGGAAGCTAGTCTCAGACATGAGAGTTATAAGATGAACAAGATAACTGCTCCACTCTGTGGGGCAGGGTAGAGGAAATGGAGGTGAGCAGGGGAGCTGAATCCCAATGCTCTGCACATCCATTTCTGTCAAGTTGCAGTCTGATCTCTCTATAACAAACAGAAGAATCTAAATATCTTACCCTGCCTCACCTCCTGTTTATAAGTCAATGTATAGTCTAAATCCTCTCTTAAAATTTCTTCATCCTATTAGTAGCTAACGCTAGCTGAGTATTTATTACATGTCAAGCACTATGTTAATAATCACTTTACATAGATTATCTCAATTTTCACAAAAATTCTACCAGGTAGAAATATTATTATCCCAAGTTTTGAGACAACTAAGTTTCCTGAATTTCCAGTTTTTCCAGTAACCTAGTTCCATTAATAACACTGAGAGCACAGGACATTTTGAGCAAAGAAATAATGTGATGAAAGATATATCAGTCATTTTTATTTCATTTCAACTCAACTACACATAAGAGATTGTTTTTTCCAAGTACATAATTTGCAATTTTTTAAAAGTGCCTAAAACCATAAAAATGTTAAAAAACTAAATTCTCCCAGCAGAAAAATATTAAGATTAACTCAAATTGCAAGGTGGGGAGTTTCGAATTCTTTTTACATGTGTTAAGTGAATCAAACAGCTCTTTTCAATAATTCCTTTCAAGATGAAAGTCAATTCTCTTAAAGTTTATCTGATTTAATCAAAGGCACAGAAGTTGAGCTTTTAATAACTTAACCAGGCCAGGAGAGAAATAATGTTGCAATTTGCCTATTTTCCTAGCCTCTGCCATAATTCAAGAAATACAAACGTTAGAAGGAATCTTTTTCATCTTCCTTTATTTCCTCATTCTGTAGATGAAGAAACAGGCCCAGAGAAAGGATGTACACCTTGCCAGGTCACTCTACACACACACACACACACACACACTCACTCACTCTCTCGACTTTTCATTCCTATGAAAAATTGAGATTATAACCCTGAGGCATTTTCTAAAGCTATTAATAAAATATATAACAAGAGTCTTTGATATTGGCTTTACTAGAACTTAAGAATAATATATCTAATGAGGTATATCTACCTTTCAAAAACAATCCTTGCAGATAACTTCAGTAGGAAACAGAGAATTGCTCAAAAAACAATCAATACCTTTTACTATTTTTTTTTTAAGATTTTATTTTTTTCCTTTTTCTCCCCAAAGCCCCCCAGTACATAGTTGTATATTCTTAGCTGTGGGTCCTTCTAGTTGTGGCATGTGGGACGCTGCCTCAGCGTGGTTTGATGAGCAGTGCCATGTCCGCTCCCAGGATTCGAACCGACGAAACACTGGGCCGCCTGCAGCGGAGCGCGCGAACTTAACCACTCGGCCACGGGGCCAGCCCCCTTTTACTATGTTTACACAATTCACTGTGTGTTTTCACAATTTGGTCTCAGACCTATCAGTAACAATAAACTCTAATATTCATTTAGCAGCAAAAATATCTCTTATACTAAACAACTGTTGACAGTAGTAGATGTAGGGTAAGGGGAACCTATGATCATAACCAAAAGGTAAAAACTAAAAAATAATGGAAGAATTTATTAAACACTAACTGTGTGCATGGTATTTAAAAAGCTGAAATACAGCTATGTCAAGAAAGCATATTACTAAAGTTCTGAAAAACAACAGCAAAAAGAACAGATAACTCCTTTTCTGGAATGACACATTTTAAGGTTCTAAAGTTAGGTCTACAGTTATAAAAGGGTTTGGAAATGAGAAGCATTATTAAATTAACTTATAGGTGTGCTGTGATTT
Source organism: Equus caballus (assembly GCF_041296265.1). Taxonomy (NCBI): domain Eukaryota; kingdom Metazoa; phylum Chordata; class Mammalia; order Perissodactyla; family Equidae; genus Equus; species Equus caballus. Next base: position 50,258,040 of record NC_091701.1, on the reverse strand, counting down.
CAACATATGTAGAGGAGGCACCACTGTCTAGTAGGAGCCAGGAAGTCCTGGAGTTGAATCCAAGCTCTGTACTGTCCATGTTCCTTGGACAAATTAGTCTATCATCTGTGAAATGGGGATAATACTACCTTACCAGGCTGTTATATAGTGATGGTAGTTAGAGTAATAGCATACATCTGTAGTGTGCAGATAGGTGTGCTTACATAGATGCATATACATACATGGTTGCTAAAAGTAAATTCTAAACACTAAATTTAATATTTACAAACTTGAGATTTTATGACTAAAATTAGAGATGATGATTACATTAGAAACATCAGGTCTCCACATAAAACTACCACTGCAAAAAATAGTGACATACATTTTTAACTCTCTTCTCTCTCCTCCCCTGAACTTTTGGTACCATTCTTCCCTGGTTCTCCCCCAGTTCTTCTCAGTTACGTTTACATGCTCTTCCTCCTCTACTGAACCCTAAAAAAAGACATTCTCCATAAGAAAGGAAAAGAGATCCCTTCTTAGGCCTCTTTCCCTCACACACTACTTCACCTAAGCTCAACTTTCACTCCTCCCCATAAGTTTACAATCCACAAATTTCTCTAGCACTTCACATGTTCCAGAGGCATCAAAAAATCAATATATCCAAAACTAAACTGATGATACAGCCCAGCCCAGCCCCAATGTTCATTTCCTCTTATAATCCCTATTTGAGTGAATGACACTACTGCCCACGCAAACATCCAAGGAAAAATTTGGGCGTCACCTCCCACGTCCTTGCCCTCCATAGCCAATTGATTACAAACTCTATTGGTTCTGCCTCCTATGATCCATCCTCTTAGGCTCCACTCCATTGCTACATCATTTCTCAACTGGATTACTCAACAGAGTGCTCATTCAGCTTTCTGTCTTTTGTTCCACCCCCTTCCAGCCCCAATAAACAATAAATCTATTCACATTATCTCATAATTGGTTGGTGAACCACTGAAGAAACAGGCATAGAAAGCCCTTCATGAGCTAACCAGTATTTCTTTTTCAGGTTTATTTCTTCATCTTCTTTCTTCCCTTCCCTTCCCAAGTATTTCCCAATGTGTCACAGTGTCTCACTCTGTCTTTGCAAGCTGTTCTCTCAGCCTAGAACAGTGCCTTCTTGTTCTCCAGGCAAACTTGACTGATCTTTCAAGAGCCAGTTCACGTGCTCCTCTATCACGTTTTCTCTAATATCATACCTGAGACAGATCTGATCATCTTTGGCTTTAAGCATTCTCTATACCTCGAGTTAATTCTATTTTAGCACTTCTTAAACAGTCTTGTAATTATTTTTCATATGCTTTCCTCTCCTATCAGATGGTGAGAGCTCCCTGAAGGAGACAATTGTCTTTTCCTCTTTGTATTTCCTAGGCTAGCAAAATGGTTGATATATAATAGGATTTTTTTTAAGTAGGCTGAATATAATATGAATAAATCAACAATCTTGTAAAAAAAAAATCATAAATCTCTGCATAAACTTCATCATAGATTTACACTCTTCCTTTTCTGTCATAATCACATACTGGCTCAGTACTAAGAAGTAGGTCAATTAATCAGCCCTAATTTCACTGCCTCAAAAGAGACTGACCTCTTAACTCTAACTATTAAAGTATAGCTTGACCTGCTTGCTCCCACTATCTTCTTCCCCATGCTGGTTGCTGTGACAACTCACCTGGGACAAAGAATTGTATTTTCTACAATACCTAATCAAATTCTTTACAACTGTGACAAGTCTAAGGTATTATAATGTGCTTAATCACAAGACAGACATATCACTAAAACAGAAAACATCGACTGGTTTGTCCTCAAAAAAGCGTAAGGTTTAATTATAAGAACCCTCAGGTGGAACAAACGTAAGATTTAACAATCCCTTTTATCTTTATCAATATTAGTAAGACTATTTTCAAAAAAAGAATCCATAAAATAAAAACATAACTCCAACTTTATCGTAAAATCAAGAGTTTTACATGTATGACTATAAATACCATACACACACATGAAACGCTATTGTGCCAATTTTTATGACTTCAGGAATATCCACTTAAGGAAACTGAACCCAATGTTGTCATATGTTAAAATCTGTCAAAAATGCTTTTGCAACAGATGTTCTTTGAGCTCAGCACCAGAGTAGAAATTCGGTGTCTCTGTCAGTTATTTCTAAACATATAAGAAATCTAAAACTGGTACCTTATTTTCTTAGGATAACTCATACTAGACATTAAGACATACATACATATATATATAAGAGAAGAGTTATCCTAAAAATATTATAAATTGGTTCCATCTTAAGTTGTATCACTGTTAAAATTTACCTAAGGTAAACTTAACTGGGCCTGTATTTCCAGATCATTCAAGATTTTAGTCCTATCAGTCTAGTTATCACTAGTTAAAAACTGTCAATGAAAAAAACCTCCACTAGCCATAGTGTGACAGGAGCTGACTTATCTTTCCCTATCCCATTCCTCACTACGCCAGGCAAGACAGGGCAGGGAATAAAGTGGCAGTCATGGTAGGAATTTTAAAGGGTTAAGAAAAAACTTACTAACAATAACATATAAAATACTTTAGTTCATATGTCTAATACCATCTGATTCTTACATTAAACATGATAGATATGTTAGGTAGTCGGCACCAACAGTATTGAGATATTCTAACTCCAACCCAGTGCTCCTTCCAGGTATGTACAGGCAAACCTAGGAGACATTGCAGGTTTGGTTCTAGACCACCATAATAAAGCAAACATTGCAATAAAGCAAGTCACATGAATTTTTTTGGTTTCTCAGTGCACATAAAAGTTATGTTTACACTGTACTGTAGTCTATTAAGTATGCAATAGCACTATGTCTAAAAGAATAGTGTACATGCCTTAATTTAAGAACACTTTGTTGCTAAAAAATGCTAACCATCATCTGAGCCTTCAGCAAGTCATAATCTTTTTGCTGGTGGAGAGTCTTGCCTCAATGTTGATGTTGACTGATCACGGTGGTGGGTGCTGAAGGTTGGGGTGGCTGTGGCAATGTCTTAAAATAAGACAACAATGAAGTTTGCCACATCGATTAACTCTTTCTTTCATAAACGATTTCTCTGTAGCATGTGATGCTGTTTGGTAGCATTTTACCCACAACAGTACTTTTTTCTAAACCAGAGCCACTCCGCTCAAACCCAGCCACTGCTTTATCAACTAAGTTTATGTAATATTCTAAATCCTTTGTTGTCATTTCAACAATCTTCACATTTTCACGAGGAGTCAATTCTATCTCAGGAAACCACTTTCTTTGCTTATCCATAAGAAGCAATTCCTCATCCATTCAAGTTTTATCATGAGATGGCAGCAATCCAGTCACATCTTCAGGCTCCACTTCTGATTCTAGTTCTCCTGGTATTTCTACCACATCTGCAGTTACTTCCTCCACTGAAGTCTTAAATCCCTCAAAGTCATCCATGAGGGCTAGAATCAACTTCTTCCAAATTCCTGCTAATGTTAATATTTTCGCCTCTCCCTATGAATCACAGTTGTTCTCAATGGCATCTAGAATGGTGAATCCTTTCCAGAAGGTTTTCAATTTACTTTGCCCAGATCCATCAAAGGAATCACTATCTATGGCAGCTATAGCCTTATGAAACACATTTCTTAACAAATGCTGTTGGAAAAATGGCGCCAATAGACTTGCTCAACAGGGTTGCCACAAAGCTTCAATTTGTAAAAAACGCAGTATCTGCGAAGTGCAATAAAGCAAAGCACAATAAAACAAGGTATGCCTGTATTCTATGCTGCTAGTCAATAAAGGACCTATAAGTTTGGGGGTAAAGTGGCAGAGCTTTGCTTACTTAGGAGAGGTTTTATTCCCCCATCTGAGAATGGAAAAATGCTGAAGGAAGAGGCTGTCTTTAGTACTTTCCTACTTTCCATACTGTGTTCCTCTCTTGCCTCCTGGAGTTTCTATGCCTCCACTCCCGGGCACACTATGCCACTGTCTCTGGTTACCTCATATATTATAGTATTAGTATTAATGGAATTACTCTCCTTCTATTTTAAGGGTTAAATGACTAGCAGCCTTTCCTTTCACCTTTACAACATAGCATGAGACAATAATATGGGGTAGAGAGGGGCACAATTTTGCTTCTTCATTTAGGTAGTCTTAGGAAGGGTAAAGAAAAAGTTCAGTTCTTAAAACTCCTACTTTCTTCCTTACCAAGAGGGGACACTCCATGAATGTAGGCCTAATTTGAGCACCTCATTTAAAACTGAGGGGCAGGGGAGGGGGCCTAACCCCACTATAGAAGAAAGGAGCTAGCTGCCCTAGCCTAAGCCAAGAAAAATCTCAGGACCCTATGCCCTAATAGTGGAAATTATTATCTGTGGTACTTAGTTCCTGAAATACGCAAATCTTAAATGCAAAAAGGCCTGGCTACCGGGCCACAAAGCACAGGACTTTCAGACCAGACTTTGAAGAATAGTTAAAGCCACTACTCTTAGCTCAAATTTTCATGCCACATCCTTACCCCTCTAACTCAGACCTTCCCAAATTAACAATGTGCCTTGTTCCCAATAGATAATAAGCTGTATCAGTCTTTAGGAATAAATCTCATTCTGTCCTTCTAACCTCATCTCTTAACAGGTCAATAGAATGTGTGTTAAGTGCTTTAAAAAAAAAAAAAGAGCTAAGAATGAACTTTAATCTTGTTTCTGGTCTCCTTATTCACACATCCCCAACTGGACAATGGTCGTGTTGAGGTAGTAGAAATAGTGATGTCAAGATTTACAATCTATGAAGACTTGAACAAATATTGTAAAATTGAATTATTACAACAATCCTCTGGTTGCATATTATGAGGTACAGAGGTTAAAAGGCTTGCCCCTAAACCATCTGCCTACTCATAAAAAATGGAGTCAAGGGGCAATTTCCACATTTTTATATTTATTTACGTACTTTGAAGTTATAATAATTTCATAGCCAAATTTTCCTCTTTTTATATGATAATAAAGAGAATAGAATAAAAGTTGTGATTCAATCTATTTGCAGAATTCATAATTTTTAAATCTGAAAAAAGGCTTCAGTAAGCCATAGATACAGAATTTTACCACTGTTAAAAATGAGGTCAGTCTACTTAAGAGCAATTTTGTGGTCTTATTCAACAATACCTTTATGCAGCCTTGCTGCAGGATGAAATTAACATCAAAATAATTTTCTGTAACTTTGAATTTACCAAAATCCATTCTTTGAGCAAATAAAACTATTTTAAGTTGCCCACACACATCTAAGCTGGATTACTTCCTATAAATAACAAACAAAAGGGGCAGTTATTCACTGTATATATCATTTCCTGATAAGAGCATAAATCACATCACAATTAAGTTAAGACTCCCTAAATTAAAATGTCAAAGCAAGGGTTTGCCTTAACTTCTCTGAAGAAAGTTTAATTTTTAATTAGTCTCTCTATAAAATCATGAAATCCATTTGTGACACGAGCTGTGGCTTCTCAAATTACAGTAATAAGTAGAAAGTCTCAAACTCAAAGATATGGAAAGATGCTGTTCTCCCTAAATATAAATATTTTAAAAAATTTATGCTCCAAAACTAATAATTTATCAAACGACACCTCTTCTCCAACATGCCCCTGCCGCTGGTCTCAATAATCTCTAATTGAGAAATGCACTAAGAATATCAAGGCAAAAAAGTGTTGAAAGCCTATTAACTTCACTGAAATCTATGGAGTTTCATATATACTTTCAAATCACTTGAATGAAGAAATTGAGTAATCTTAATAAAATATTATTCTTATAAAAAGTTATGCCTCTAATTTTTACATCTGCTTTGTCCTATACTGTTGTTAATCAAGTTGGTGATACTTATCAGTGTATATAACAATTTGTAACAAAAAAGTCTAAATTCACCTATGTTTCAAAGTCTTGCTCGAATGCCATGTCCACCAAAAGTTTCACTGATTCTATCAGCTAGATGTGATCCCAAACCCCCAAATTTCCTAGAATTTTATTCATACCCCTTTCAGAACTTAAGACTTTCTATCTTACAATAAATTATCTCAAACTGGTCTTATCTGCTGAACACAAGGTCCTTAATGCCTGACATTCCGGTGGATAAATAGGAAGTCTAGCGCTCTGACCCAGGAATCAGGACAGAACTGTGTGTGGGAGCTGATGCTGACGGCTCACACCAGGAGCAAAGGGGAGCCAGCCAGCAAACTGGTGAAAAATAAAGGAGAACCAACTGGTATCGAAGGAAGAAGGAATCAGGACTTGAGAAAATAGCTAAAGAGATGGCCCAAAACAAAATTAAGATTCACAGTGAAAGGTTGGCAAAAGAAAACATACAAGATAACAGCAGGGTTTGCATGGCAGAGCCTGGAAAGATCTCAATGCCACAGTGTGCAGGAGGATGTCCTTGACTAAGCCTATGGGTGAAAGTTCTTAAAGGTTCTGCATCCTTTGAGACCCTTGAGGGCAAGAGACATGTCTTACACAACTGAATTTAGAGTCAGAAGAGCTGGGTTCAAGTGCAAGCTCTGACATTTTCCAGCTGAATGACTTGGCAAGGTAATCACTCTGAACTTCAGTTTCCTTTTCTATGAAAAAGGGATAACATCTATTTCACATGGTCATTCTAAAGATTAAATAATTTATGTGAATGTATTTTACCAACTTTAAAACTACAAATGTAAGGTATTATTAAAATACCATAGAATGTTGCTATGTGAATTAATTTTGCTCATTTTTCACTGTGGAAAATATCCCAGACATAACTTTTATTTTGATCGGACACTGGTCATTTCACCTCAATACTTTAAAAATTTGTTTGAATATGTAAGTGTTGAATGGCATTGTTCCACTACAGTTTTATTTGATTTCTCAGTATAAATTTGGCCAGTAATATTTTCTGCTTTCATTGTTGTGGAAAGAATAATCTTCTCCCCCTCCCCCAACTCTGCATGTGTGTGTGTTTCTGTGTGTGTGTGTGTGTGCGTGTGTGTGTGTGTCCCCGTAATTATCTGTTAGGCATTATTCAACTTGATCTAGACAAAATTTATAAATCTTTTCCTGACTAAACTAACCTTCACTTTCACCAAGAAGTTGTGAGAATATTAATCCAAAAGTGTGGTATTTTTAGAATGATAAAAATGAAAGTTCTCCATCATTTGTTTAATTAGTATTTTCTCACTCTTTCTGTAAAATACTATGAACGAAAAAGGGGACACTTTCAAAATGAGATATTTAAGAGGTAATAGAGAGCAATGAACGGGAAAAGGAAAATACTGACTTATGAGGAGTCCCTAGACAAAAGATACAATTTTTGTTTAATAATACCATAAAAGTTCTACTAGAAGATGAAAAAAATAAGATATTTGATCTAAGATCTTATAAAACACCATCAATTTAAGTTCTGACGTTCAACTTAAATTAGATTTGAGTTAAGCTTGAGCAAATAACAGACATTAAGTTCATACACTAGCAAAAATTGGGACTTTATACAACATACAATATATTCTACATTTAAGTCTTATACAGTCGCTTTTATAAGTATTAGAATAAATAATGCAAAAGCAATTAAATAATAAATCATATGAAAACTAAAATCAAAAAACATCGCATTGTACAACCTAAATATATACGATGTTTACTTATCAATCAAAGCTCAATAAAGCTGGGAAAAAAAGAACTAACACAATTGACAAAGAAAAAAAGAAAACTAAAAACAGTATTAACTTATATTTAGGATGAACTTCATCATGACCTTTTCTACACTGGCATATTGTAATCTCTTACTCACTTAAGGGGGAAATAAAAGAAATGAAAGTAGCTATCTAATAATTTAAATTAAAATTGAGGTGGATAATTGAAGTGGCTACTGGTAGAATTTTACTACTATTTTTAGAATCTGGATAAACTCATCATTTACAAGCCTCTGGATAAATTTAAGTACCTCAGAGAGAAAAAAATGAAGTAGTTTTTTAACATAAAACAAATTCCCTACTTATTAGAAATTCCTTTATTAGAAAATGTTTTCTAATATAACAGTTTCTGGAATATTATCAGCCAATGCCAAACATCAATTAAGAATAAATTAACAAGAAAGTATAATTTATATAAGTGAAATTATAGTATCTGCTAATTCAAATAGACTAGAAGCTAAAACTCCTATATATCAACAACTTCCCCTTTAGAACATAATACTAAATCACTGGGTATAAATAGGGTTGAAATACATATATATCAAGGGGACAATAAATACCCAGTAAAAAATAAATTCCAAAACCTTAAACTTCTAGGAAGTGAGAACCTAAAATATCAAAATCTAACACAACTAGTAAGAATTTTAAAAGTAACTCAGTTGAAATTTCACATAAGTTTGTATTTTTATGTTAGAAATTGCAAGGTGTTTTTGATCATTCCTTTGCTTTGAAACCAATCCAAAATTACATATATACTTTTAAAAATAATATACATATATTTTTGAAAAGCCAGAATTTATTGACAATTTTTAATAATTACTAATATTTTTAGCATTTAAGAAAATACTTTCATTTTTCAAAAGAATACACTATGCGTTTTAAACAATTTTTATTTCCCATACCAATCACATTAGGTAATATCTTGACTCCAGTGATTTGGGACCAATAATTAGCTGTACATGATATTAAATAATATCAATCCTAGTATTCATGTTAATTATCTAAACAATGATTAAATAGTGATAGCATCAAAATCACGCTCATGAAAAATCTTCTCTAAGTTCCAAATTACACTTCTCTCAACTGTATCTTTATCAATCAACCTAAATATACCCTTACAAAAAGTACTGAAGAATCATGTTCATTTTACAATATAAAGTATATTCATAAATAAAAGCAAATATCTACAATTTTAATACTTTTTAATGTGCACATCAAAGTATAGTACAAATACTTTCACTGATTAATAGCAGCTATATATAGAAATCTGTAGGCAATACAAATAGTCTTTACAAAGAGATTTTTCTTAAATATAGACAATGTAAAAATTCTTTAAAAGAATTTAAGTTTGAGAACAATTTTTTATAGCTGAGAACAATAATTGTTTTAATTTTAAACCAACGTAAATCGGATCAATTTATGACAAACTGATAAACTGACGAATGTATGACATTTATTTACTGAGTAATCATAGTAGAGAAAAAGCTAAATATTCATACGATTCTTCTAAGTACAAGATTAACCATTTAAAGCATATAATCAGTATTACAACTATTTATATGTAACATGAAAAGAATTTGAAAATACACCAAAAGATCACTTCACCTGTAAATGCTTTCAAAAATTACATAATTAGAAATGTTTAAAAATTCATCATTGTTTAATACTTACTTAAACAAGACCTTTTGCCAGCTGTGCTTGCACCACCTGAACACAAATTGCCTCCTCGATGAATTAATTCAAGTTCCAAATTGGTTCTGTAAGTAAAGCATTAAAACATATTTCAGTCATTAGACTGAAGCAATACTCTTTAAAGTTTTATTGATATGTCTGAATCAATCTAAAGAATAAAGTGCTTCAACTTTATTATTGCAAAAGTATAGTTTACGCAATATCAGTAATAATTATATTTTATCTGATATTTAGAAATAAAAAGTGGAAGAGTTTATCTATCTTTACTTATATGTTCATATTTATACCTGCAAAACAGTGCACGTATCACGGTGTAAGTGTTGCAAAGTCCCAATTGTTGGCAAATACTAAAAACTAGGCCTTAAGGAAAAAAACTGTAACATATTTCATAAACCTGCATACGAATCTGACAAAAGAATTTGCACTGAAACCATTAGCCACTAAGTAGGTGGTTACTGTCATAGAAAACACAAGGGCATACCAATTTTTCTATCAGAGAAATGGTTATCACTCATTGGAGCTTAGATGGCATCTAGAAATCAATATTAAGAAACAAAATCACTAACATCAAAGTGGTTATGAGCAACACATATAATTAACAGCAACCTCTTTTACACACTTCTAAAGTTTATTAAAACACATTGTGTAACTACTGACATTGCGAAACATCAGTATTGTTCATACAGATCTGAAATTATAATATATGTAGCAATTATTAGCTTACAGAATAATGATAATTAGTAAATTGACATTTCAAAAATCAAATTGATGCAGAATCTAAAGATTTACTCAAAAACAGTAACAGTAAAATAGCCAATTTTGCCAAAATAAAAAATGAAAATTCTGAGTGATAATTTAAATTGTGTGTATTTTTTACTTCAACAGTAGTAATAAACTTACACACACCTTTATTTGCCACAACTAAAACTGAATAAAGTAATTTATATCCAAATTATGCATTTGACACTAATGGTGAGATATCCCTGTCTTAAATAAAAAGGCCAAGTTTCAAGCTTACTCTTTGCGGGTGAATTCCAGAAAGAAAAATGTCCTATTTTATTTAAAACAAAGCATTTTGAACTGGTTTGGGTTGTACTTTGAAGACAGAATGCTTTGAAAGTTATTTTCATATATTCACTTATAAATGCAAACTGTTAAAAATATTAATATTCCTAAGTCTGTACATTTGCCACCCATTTCTAAAGGAATGCTTTAATCCTCTCTACTCAGGGGGGAGAAAAAAAGCAATTTAACACTGATAATGTTCCTGCTCAGAGCTCCATCTGGTTGTTGCTGATAAGGGCATCTGTGTGACAAGGGAATTTTCCACCATTCCGGCGATTTGCATTGCTCACTGAACTTCTAAAAACCTACCAGCAAGGAAGCAGGGACAAGGATTTCATATTAGTGGACAGAAAGCGAGCGGAGACCAGCATGTGTTCCTTCATCAAGGGAATATAAATGAGATCAATACATTTTGTTTTCACAAATCTTCTGTTGCCTAATCTGTAGAAAAAAATTAATGGCTATATTCTCTTATAAAAACTAAGATTTCCTAGATAGTATTTTTAAATGAGCTAACCAGACACACAATCAATTCTTACAAATGAATGTCAGAACCAGAATGTCGACTTCTATTTCAGCATAATTTTCAAAAATATTCATCAAAATATAAGAACAATTCTTTTTATTCAATCATCAAATAAGATTCTTTAAAGGATGACAAACCTGTTACCAGGAATGTGATTTTTAAAAATACTTGAAAGAAAACTACTAAATGTAATAAATTATTTCAGATCTTGGTTAGAACATCTCCTGCACAACATTCCTTCTGAGTTAAAAAAACAAAAACTACCCATCCAAAGGGTTAGTATCAAGTAATAATATCTAGGACTTCAAAGATCAATATGTCAGAGGCCCTAACTATCAGCTTTTCCTTGTTTCATTTGCATCAAAATCGGCCCTTTAATTTGAGTCTTGCTAGAGAAAAGAACACACAAATGCATCGTGTTCCCCATGTCTGATCTTCCCTCACTGTTGAAAATCATAGTAGTCTTCTGCCTTTCTGAATGGATGATGTAAATACAAAGATGTGCTGGGAGCAGTTTTCTGAGCCTTTTTGTTCTCGGAGAAAAGCACACTCTGCCTTCTATATTTTCTAAGACAAATACATTCAAAGTAGAAGGAAAAAAAAGAGAAAATTTCTACATTTGAAAGAATGAGAAAAGATTTCTTAAACCCTATCATGGTGGCCACCTAGATTATACCCATATAACAGCTCTTTCAACTATGCTACAGCTTCTTTTTACATGACCAAAGTCTACTTTCCCATCTATACCCATTTTGGCACTACTATTTTTAGAGCTATAATTTGAAAAGCAAATATGTATACACACACGCACACACACAAGGAAATAAACACACACCGGTAGAGTGTGGGTTCAGTGCCTGAGCCTACCACCTTTACTTGTTGAGCGAGCTACTCAACTTCTCAGAGGTAAAAACATCTTCATCCATACCACAGCCTATATTAGACAAGACTGAGCTCAAGCTCTGATTCCTGCAGGAGTCAGGGAGAATGAACTCCCTTTTCTTGGGCAGGAAAGAAGAACTTCCACATACTTTAAATTTCAATTTTCTCATCTTCCCTTTTAAAGTTCTTCAGAACTTTCTCAATGTGATTTTTTTAAACAAACTATATTCTGTTTTATACAGATTGATGTATATATTAGTTTTGTCTCTACAACTAAATTGTAAATTCTTGGAGAGCAGGGCCCATTTCAGATACAGCTTCTAAATCCTTCATGGCACCTAGCAAAGCGCTCAAAAATTTTTAGGAACTGACAATCTTTTTGTTTTGATATGTAACAATGATGAGATTCTCTTCAGTTCCTGCAGTTTATTCCCTTTCTTTTGCTGATCCTTCCTTCCATTCCCTTAAACCCAGCAGTGAACCCAAAAAACGGGAGGTGGAGGGAGATTATTTGCTTTATAAAATAATTTTTTAGTTTAAAAAAATTCATAATTTGGTATTTTAGCAAACATTCCTTTTGCTTCAAACATAATTAGCTTATAAAGTTTAAACTTATAAAGCAACTAACGTATAGAGGAAGGTTCATCGACTCCACTGAGTAGTATACCCACTTGTGATTTAGAGATGTCCCTCCACCTGCATCTCAGTTTCTCATGCTTCACCTTCTTTCCATTTCCACGTTTCTCACTATATACCAAGCACTACTCACCAATACCTCTAGGTTGTATGTAATCTGGGTCCAAAATCCTTGGAAAAAGTTACTAAAATTAGTGTCACTCCTTGTTTCAATAATGAAATGATGAATTGGTATTAAGTGAAGAAAGACTTCTTCCCCTAAATTAACTTTCCATAATCCATCTGAATGACTGATATTTGCAACAGAATTTTTTTGGGAAATACATTAAAACTTGAATATAGTGATTTTGCTTAATTTTAATGCAACAAAAAGATATCATTCCAACAATTTCTCCTCTGCTGCCCTCAGAAAATCCTCCAAGGCTTCACCACGCAAATAAAATGAAAAACAAAGTGATACACATTGTCCTACAAAAAAAAAAAAGCTCTAAAACAATTATTAAAGGAAACAGCTTTATAGGCTAGTTACCCACTAGAAATATTTTGTTTCTAAGCAAAACCTTTAAGCTCCCCCAAAGAGCAAACATAATTACTTCCTTCAGCTGGGAGAAATTCAGCTCTGGGAAATTAGGATTGTATTCCATTCAAATTACTAATGTCAAATACAAATAAATTTGCACATTCTAATGAATTATACATTTAAGAATCACAACATTGAATTCAAAAGTTAAATAACTCAAATTAAGTTTATTTCTATATATTTTACTTAAATATTTAAGCACTTTAAATATTGCCCTATATTTTAATGACTACCTTTTAGGCATAAAAATCATACTCTGTAATAATAAGTATTTATGAAATAAGGTTATATACTGGGCATAAGATAATTATAAGGTCCTAGCTTCCTACCTTGAGAAAACTACATCCTATTTAAATAGGAAACAACATACTTTTTTCCTTCATGTTTTTGTTAATTTTTGAGTCAGTTTGTTTTCTTTTTAATGACTAAGTAAAACTTACAGAAAGCATGCAATCTCACTCTGAGAATTTTGCAATGGCCCAGGTACTTTTAACCAAAGGATAATGTGGTTTTTAAGGGTTATATACTTTCACTTTCATCATCATTATCTTCCTGCTTCAGAGTTTATCATTAGGGATTAGAGAAGGATGGGAGGAGGGCAGAGCATATTTTCTGTTTCTCTGTGTATGTTCTTAGTAAATAACATTTGACATCTGTCTCTTCTTTACAAAAAGAAAAACCAAAATACGTTTATCCAAAAAGTTTTCCATTTTCATGGGAGTATCCCATCTCACTTATTTATTCTATAAGTTATTTATATATTTAAACCAGTAAACAGAAATCTAAAACTTCCACTAAACTAAATTTAAGTCAAATTATTTGATTTATCAGAGTACAGCAAAATTCTATGTATAAATCATCCCCATTCAACCAGGATTCTCTTATAAAGTCAACCCTAATAAAATCAAAGACATAAATATATAAGCAACATAAATATACGCATGTGTGTGCATGTGTATAACTGAATTGGTCTAAATTCATCCCTTCTACAATCTTCTACAACATTACTATCACGATATTGTACAGAAGTTTTGTAAAACTTGAAACTTTGGCAAAATTAAATTATGTTCAATTTAGTTTTCACATAAAGCATATTCTACTGCAAATATGGAACAACTGGCAACTCTCCAGAAACAAAATGTTAAATTAACTGTTATATCTTTCCCCCAAAGCATTCTGGATAAATAACAGAAATAGTCTAGGAAGGTACAGACTAGAAAGTTACTTCCCAATCCATTAGATCCTTTTACATCAATCCAGGTCCAGCAACTGCAGTCTCAGACCAAAGACTAATGTTTCCTTATCTTAAGCTCTAACATGCTCGCTGCAACTTTCTATCTGGCTCTTTTTCTGTTCTAAACACTACATATAATTCATTTACTCTTTTGCTCTGCTCTGCTCCAGGAACAGGGCAGAGAATGGCCATAATGAACTGCATGCATGTACATATACATATACCTATGAAAGTTGAACATAGGAAAGGAAAAGGAGACTAGTAATTGAAAGAACACTAGAACTTGACTCAAGAGGTCTGAGTTCTAGCTCTACTCTGCCACTAATGTGCATGACTTCAAGTCACATTATCTCTCAAAATCTTATCTATTACAATACTATTTGGATAAAATACTAAGTATGCTTCTAGAAATATCCAGGGGTCTACAGTACTAGTTCTGGTAGAATGTGTTTTTGTTGTTGGTGCTATGGAGTCAATTCGAACTCCTAGCGACCCTATGCACAGCAGAGCAGAACCCTGCCTGGTCTTTTTTTTCCATCTTCGCACCTTCTGGCACTATGGCAGACAATGCTCTGCTGCTATTCACAGGGTTTTCATAGCCAATTTTTTCAGAAGTGGGTGACCAGGTCCTTCTTCCTAGTTTGCCTTAGTTTGGAAGCTCTGCTGAAACCCGTCCACCATGGGTGACATTTGTTGGTATTTGAAATACTGGCAGCCTAGCTTTCAGCATCACAGCAACAGGCAGCTACTATAGTACGACAACCGACAGACAGGTGGTATGGTTCCCTGACCAGGAAACAACCAGGGCAGCAGCAGTGAGAGTGCTGAGTCTTAACCACTAGACCACCAGGGCTGGCCAGAATGTGCTGACAAGTTTCTAACTGTGCCTGCTTCTCCTCTAGTTACTTGTTTTATCGTTCTCCATTTTCATTCAATTAAGTTTTCTGAAGTTCCTATTTGGAACTATTCCTTAGGTATTGGACACCTACTCAGTCAATTAGACTAACCCCAGCTAATGTGTAAGATGAGAGATATTTACCTGTAACTGTTTTCTTGAGCCCCCTGCTAGCTAGTAACAGAGACTTAGAGCATGCCTGATCTCTTGCTTCCTCTCTCTTATCTGATTTTCTAAACCTTCTGTATTCTTATAGGATATTACTAGATCTTTCACAAAACAAATTCTTCTTACTGTTTTTTTCTATAAATTAAAAGTGTTTAACGTATTACAATGTTTTAGTTCTCGGTATTATCACTTTTTGACAGAACTTGAACAGTGATTTCTTAAGAACCTTCATATATAATACATGCTTTGAGGTACCTATCTGTCCCAAAATGTTAATAATATACTTTCCCCACATATCCTATAATGCTTAGTGACAGTTATCCAAATATTTCATTAAAAAGAAAACTCTACAGAAAACAAAGAAAAACTACACATTTATAGCCTTCTAGGAGGTTCTAAGACTAGCTATAATTTCAATCAACATTAAAAATATGCAGCCTTAGTTCAAATAAATACAAATGACAATAAATAAAATAGAACCATTAATGATAAGTAAATATAAAAGTATATATCATATATACCTACCTAGCAACAGAATACATAAAGAGAAAATCATTGTCTGGTGAGCCCGGAGTCTTGCTATAGTCTCTATATTTCTTCTGAGTGGTATTTTTTATATCTTTCATTACAGATTCCATTTCTTTACTTAAGTTGGTTTCTGACTGTAAAAAATGCAAACATACCTATAAAGTTTATTTATATTCATTTCCTCTAATAATAGTCTAACACTACAATGTTTATCACATGAACACACTGGGAAATTAAAGTTACAAAGTCAAAACAGATGTACATTAGCTATCCACTATAAATATACTTAGTGCACAAAGATAAAACAGATCAAAAAATATTTTCTCTTATTTTAGGGATCTTTTATTCTAATTCTATATTGTGATTGGTAATACTATAATCCAACCATGAATTAACCACACAAACTATATTCTAAACAAATGACTGGATATCATTAAAATAATATTTTAGAATACTTTCCATGTTGACTAAAAACCTGACCTTCATTTAAGTTCATTTTTTTCAAAGACTAATATTGATGTCCCTTACTTTCAGCAAATTTTAAACACATAAAAATTTGAATTTACAAAGAAAAAAACACATAGATTCTAAAATTAGTCTTCAACTAGAAAATCTTTCTGAGCAGGTTTAAACTATGAATTTCTGTTTCAAAAGTCAAATATTCATATTCATCATAAATTTACTGCATAAACTAGGCACAGCTGTCACTTCCCTTTGGGACCATATCATTAAATCTACAATGAAGGTGAAATATTTAAGAATTTAAATCAAATAAATTCTACTGGATGGGATAAAAGATGGGTTCACGGACACCAAAATCCCACAGTAAAACAGACTGACTTATTGATGAATGGTTCAATCAAGTATACAATATTTTCTTTCTCTAATACACATTTTATGTATGTGTAATTAAATATTTACACACACATTTGTGTGTGTATGTGTAAATATATCTTCTTAATTCTAATATACCTGATGGGCATATTTTTTAATGATTAGATTGGACTTTATGTTGCAAGAGACATATATATAATTTGTTTGTTTGGCTTTGTTTTTAAATATTTAACATCTTAAAAGAGTCTAATCATATCTAACTTTACAAGATTTCATGATCTGGAAGATATATATTAAAACTATGACAATTTAGACTAAGGAAAAGTATAGCCTTTGGCATAATTTGTTCTATTACTCTCATTTTTGTTTTTAATAACCACAAACAGAAGAGAAAAACCTCCAAAAGCAATTTCTACTAAACGTATAAAGGTCCAGAGTAATTTAGAAACAGAACAAAAATGAAAGCTGAAAAGCAGAGCTGAGTTAGCCAGGATATTGCTGCCTTACACTGATGCTTACTGGGAAAGCTCCCGGTCGTCCCTGCAGCTCCTCCACTTCCTTTATGAGATCTTGTATGTTTTTGTTACTAGGACGTTGCCAAAGGTTATTTTCCACATTGCTTCCAGGATAACAAGGAAGAACACTGTTAGCAAACTGCCTACAGAGAGGACACGTGAATTCTCCTTTGTCCACTGAGAAGCCCTGAAGAACCTGGTCATTCTAAAAGATGAAATAAACATACAGATGTATGATGCACATCTTTACAGAAGAAAAAATTTACACCAGTACATTTTACAGTAAATAAATGAGCCATATAAAAAAAGACATCTCTAATAAACGTCATAAAAGCATAAAGAAAATCTCTAATTTAACTGTTGAAGCTTATCAAATCACTTCTTATGTCATGGCAATCATGCAACACTTGCCATCACCAACGAATTGCTTAAGTGAAACATTCAAATGATGTAACCAATTTGAAATGTGGATTTAAGACAAAGCACAACTCAAAAAGCAGGCCATGTTACAATGGGTCACCTTCCTCTTACCCCATGCTCCTCTTTTCATAATCTGTGAGTGACTACTGGGAAGATTCTCCCAGGGTCCATGTTCTTTAATGTCCGAAAGATAGCTTTTTGAGAGTAAATTAAGCCTAAAAAATGTGCTGTGTCTTTTTAAGGTGTCTAACTGCTGAACACAACTGATTGGAGTTTATGCATTGGGTTTGTTTAGGTTTAATGGATAAGGGAAAGATTTAGTTAGAGTCACTGAAGATTTTGGTACCTAGATCAGCTTTCCTCATTGCTCCAAGTCCTGCCATCCTCCTACGCAACTTCAGTATGCATGTGGACAACCAATGTTATATCTTAGTCCCGCAGCTCCTTGACCTCATCAGCTCCCATGGCTTTGACCTCCACTCTACTCCAGCATCTGTAACCATGACTACATCCTTGTGTAATGACCCAAAATTGTACATATCTGAAAACTGTCAAACATCTTACATGGTGACTACAAACTCCCATCTCCTTTACTCCCTTCTTTTTCTCCCAGTTTATCACGCCTTTCCTATCCTGACTACACATCATGATTTACCAGTTCAAAAACTCTCAAGCCAATACTTCTCATTCCCCTCCATATGTCCTTCCATCATACACACCTAACAAAACCTTCATACTAAATTAATCTAACGCATGACTTCTCCAATTCTGCACTCAAACTGAGTGCTGTTCGAGAAAACTAAAATAACTTCTTGCTACAGACTGTTTCCAACCTCAACTGAGCCCTCGATACTGCCTGGCAATCTTTCTCCAACATCTTATGAAGCACTCTCTCACCCAATTCCAAACCACCTCCCCAGCTGTCAAGTCCCTTCACCTACCCCAGCCCTGCCTCCTTTACTCTAGGAACATAAAGTTACACCTCCTGGCTCAGAAAAAAAGACAGTCATGGCAGCTCCTTCAGCTTCCTGCCTTCTCCCATCCCAAATATCTAATTAAGAAGTCCCATCAGTCCTTCCATCCACTTTCTTCCTTCTACCTCTTTGCTAATATCTCCTAACTAGTCTCCCAACTAAACTGTTGCTACCTAATGTAATACTCTTACTCCCAATCAAAATCTTTCAGAGATCACCATCATCCCCCACCTTGATTCCTTCCTCCCCACCATGCTCCACACGCAATCTCTCACAAGTCCAGAAGACCCTTCTTCTGAATCTATTTCAGATCTCTAACTTCTTCTCCATCTCCACTGCCATCACTAAGCCCAAGCCACTATCATCTCTTACCTCCTAAATAATATCATCCCATTCTTTCTTACTTTCTTGCAATCCCACAACAATCCCTTACAATCTACACAACTGCCACAATGACCTTTCTGAACATGTCACACATCTTTGCTTAAGACTCTTTAATGGTTTTAATGGACTAATCTGTCTCAAGCCCAAATTCCCCATCAGGCCCTTTATGATATGACCCCTAATTACTTCTCCAGTCTTATCTCTGATCATTCAAGCACCTTACTTCATCAAATGTTCTGGCATTTGGCAGATGCTCCAATAAGACCCTGCATATACCTCATAACACTTAGCACATTTACTGCAACTGTTTATTTATTTCTCTATCTCACGCAATGCACAATAAGCTCCTTGAGGAAAGGAACTGCGCCTTATTCACTGTTGTGTCCTCAACGTCTATCACAGTATCTGGAACACTGTAGCACTGAAAACATATTTGTTGAAAGAATGACTGAATACAGAAGTATAAAAATTGTATAATGTGCTTAAGGAACTATTAATTAGCCTATTAATGCTGAATTGATGGAAGATAAAGCTAAAGCAACAGGTGAGCCCAGATCATGGAATGCCTTGAATACCATTCTGAAAAGAATAAACTTTACCCCACCAGGAAAAAGTCAGTAAAGGATTTTTAAGCCAATAATATATGTGATCAGATTTACATTTTAGAAGGATCAATACAGTAAATAAACTAGACTTGGAGTAAGGAAATTGATAAGAAAGAAACTACAGTAGTCAAGATGAGAGATGAAGGCATACAGAAAGAAGGAGAAGTGGGAATAATAAAGGCAGAACATATTCAAGTGAGATTTAGGAGATGGACTCAACAGAATTTAGGAAGTGACTGGATGTGAGAGTAAGGAAAAGGAAGAGAGAGAGATCCACCACTTCTGAGTTAGGAATTTGGGAATAGAGAGTAGACGATGCTATCATGTTGAGCCGAGAGAAAGGGAAAGACTGCAGCTACAGGGGAATGGAAGGTCAAGGGAAGGAATTTTGAACGGCAGATACTTGAGCATCTTTAAGAACTGAAAAGAAGGGACAGAACAGGCAGAAAAACTGAAGATACAGAAGAAAAAGAGGTTATTTACTGACAGATCAAGGCCCCTGAGGTGATGGGAGAAAAAGAATACTAGAGTAGAGCTGCAAAAATTATTTCTAAACAAGAGGAATACTCCCTCAAAAAGTAGAAAATGATCAAAGACAGTTGTATGAATTGATAAGTAATATCTACAGTCCACAACCCTAGTCTAAGCCACTATTATAGGAAACCAAAAATTTGTGGAACCACCAGTTCACTTAGTTGTATGATTTTTCTAGCAAGGTCAGCTGCCTGGGTCTAAAATTAAATGACTGGTATTGGGGCCGGCCCTGTGGCACAGCAGTTGAGTTTGGTGTGCTCTGCTTTCGCAGCCCAGGTTCACGGGTTCGGATCCCAGGTGAGAACCTACACCACTCGTCAGTCATGCTGAGACAGCGACCCACATACAAAACAGAGGAAGACTAACACAGATATTAGCTCAGGGCTAATCTTCCTCAAGCAAAAAAAGAGAAAGATCAGCAATGGATGTTAGGCCAAGGGTGAATCTTCCTCACCAAAAAGAAAGACTGGTATTAAAAGTAGAATGGGCATAGTACAAGAAGGTGCGGCTAGGAAGTGCTAATGCACTAGGAAAAATGCTAAGGGGTTAAAGGATTAGCGATCTTAACATCAGAAGCAAAACACACTAATGAGAATGAAAATAAGAGAATATGAAGAATAATCATATAAAAGAGATGATATGAGAGGATATTAAAGCTACTATTTCAGAGCTAGAGGAGCAATGTCTAAAATTACAGCCACAGAAGTCAGTTGCTGATGCGAAGTAAAGAAATTAAATCCCTGGAGATCTCGTCCAGATGGCAGTATAAGCAGACTGAAAACTGAAAACTGGATAAAAAGAAGCCCCACAATAAGGAACAGTCCTGACTGAGGTGGAAGAGGGAGAAATTCCTTCTGGAAAGAAAGAAGCCACCTTTGCGAGCTGCAGACCTTCACAGCTGGCCAGGCAGGAGCCACCCTAAGGTATGCAGCCCTCCCTGGAGAACTGGGGACCTTAGCAGGGGGACATTACCACTATAAGCATCCTTCAGACTCAGCACAACTGAGATGAGTGTCCTAATATTTGGCTTCACTGGCTATTAACTGCAACAGGGATAACCCCAGAAAAGCTATCAGACGAAAGTTGAAAATACCCAGCTCCTAAAGGGCCCATGCACAAATTCACCCATCTCAGAGAGCAACCTAAAATCACCAGAAAGAAGGTTCTTTTCCTCTGGTGAAAAGAGACTCACCTGGTAGGTTCTGGGTGCATCTCAGTGAGAGGTGAGACCTCTTCAGAAACTGAGACACTGGTGGCGGCCACTGTTGTGACCTAGTACTGGCAGACACAATTGAAGTTCTTCCCCTGGCCTGAGAGACCAGGGGTCTCCACACCCACTAGAGTGAAGATTTAATCCAGTTTAGCCAGGGTAGCCAGCGCCCTAGGGACCGGCCCCACGAAACAGCAAGCCCTCAGGCTACTTGTTGGCCTGCCAAGACTGGGTGGATTGATGTTCTGCAGGCAGGCGAGTGTGTCTGCCTCTGTGGGGCAGGGCCTGTGTGAGGACTAGGTGAACTGTGTGGGGCATGGGTGGAGAGGTGGGGGCCTCTGCAGTGGGGCGACTGGGTATACTCCAGGGGGTTGGGAAGCGTGAACAGACCAGGGCTGTGTTGACAGTGTGTGTGGACCTGTGAGGGTGGGACTTATCAGTAGTAGAAGACCTGTGCTTCATAAATAGCCACAAAGAGGATCGGGGCACCACCTTCCAAAGCCTGCAACAACTGGGTACTCCCATGCCTAGGGCCAGCCTCAGTCAGCTGCAATCCTAAGAGAGCTGACGACAGCCTTGCAGGCTTGAGGCCTACAGCAATTGTAAACCCCTGAGCCTAGCAACGAGCAACACTGGGTACCTATTCAATTATCAGGAAAACTGCCACAGGAGTGGGCTGTTAGACCTTGTAGCCAACGGTGCTGGGGTTCCCCAAACCCGATATACAAACAGCTGGCCAGGGAGGGAAAGACTAGACTTCCTGGGTACCTGCAGTAAGAGAGACCCTGCCACAGCAGAAGGACACAAGTAGCCCACACAGGGGTCACTCCTGGATCATCTGAACTGATGACAAGAGGGAAGCACACCGCTGGGCCTCAAAAGGCATCTCTTACATAAGGCCACTTCTCCAAGATCAGGAGACATGGCTAACTCACCTAATAGACAGATATAAGCAAAGAGAAAGAGGCATAATGAGGAGGCAAAGGGATACATTCCAAGCAAGGGAAGAGGACAAAACCCCAGAAAAAGAACTACGTGAAATAGAAATAAGTGACTTACCTGACAAAGAGTTCAAACAAAAACTCGTAAGGATACTCACTGATATTGGGAGAAGACTGGATGAACACAGTGAGAAAAAAGAATTGGAAAATATAAAAAAGAACCAATGAGAAATGAATAATACAATATTGGAAATGAAAAATTCACTACAGGGACTCAATAGCAGAGTAGATGATACAGAAGAATGGATCAGTGAGCTGAAAGAAAGGCTAGAGGAAATCACCCAAGTTGAACAGATAAAAGAAAAAAGAATTAGACAGAATGAGAACAGTCTAAGGGAAATCTGGGACAATATCAAGTGCACTAACATTCGTATTATAGGTGTCCCAGAAGGAGAAGAGAGAGACAAAGGGCAGAGAATCCATTTGAAGAAATAATAGCTGAAAACTTTCCTAACCTAAGGAAGGAAACAGACATCCAAGTAGAGGAAGCACAGAAAGCACCAAACAAGATGAACACCAAAATGCCCACACAGAGACACATTATAATTGAAACATCCAAAATTAAAGATAAAGAGAGAATCCTAAGAGCGGCAAGAGAAAGGCAACAAGTGACATACAAAGGAAAGCACATAAGGCTATCGGTGGACTTCTCAGCCAAAACCCAACAGGCTAGAAGAGAGTGGCACAACATATTTAAAGTGCCAAAAGGAAAAAACCTACAGCCAAGAATACTTTATCCAGCAAGGTTATCATTCAAAATGGAAGGAGAGATAAAGAGCTTCCCAGAGAAGCAAAAATTAAAGTTTATCACCAAGAAACCAGTTATACAAGAAATGCTAAAGGGACTTATTTAAGTGGGAAAGAGAAGACCACAAATAGGAATAAGAAAATTACCTAAAAAAAGCAAGCAATAAAATCCCTGGTAAAGGCAAAAATACAGTAAAGGTAGCAGATCAACCACCTATGAAGATAATATGAAGGTTAAAAGACAAAAGTACTAAAACTACCTGTTTCAATGATAAGAGGGTAATGGATAGACACACACAAAACAAGAGATCAGATATGATTTCAAAAAGATACAATGTGGAGCCGGCCCCAGGGTTTTGCTGGTTCGGATCCTGGGCACAGACATGGCACCATTCATCAGGCCACACTGAGGCAGCATCCCACATAGCACAACCAGAAGGACCTACAAGTAGAATATACAACTATGTACTGGGGAGCTTCGGGGAAAAAGAAAAAAAAAAGAAAATTGGCAACAGATGCTAGCTCAGGTGCCAATCTTTGAAAAATAAAATGTGGGAAGAGGGTAGTAAAAGAGTAGAGCTTTTAGAAAGAGGTCAAGCTAAAGAGACTATCAACTCAATATAGGTTGCTAGATATATAGAATATTATATAGGAACCTCGTGATAACCACAAACCAGAAACCTATGATAAGTAAACTAATGAGTAAGAGGAAAGAAATCAAACATATTACTAAAGAAAGCCATCAAACCACAAATAAAGAGAGCAAGAGAAGAATAAAGATTCAGAGAAGAACTACTAAAACATGCAAAAAAAGTAACAAAATGGCAATAAATACATTTTTGTCAATGGCTACTTTAAATGTCAATGGACTAAACGCTCCAATCAAAAGGCATAGGGTGGCCAATTGGATAAAAAAAATAAGACCCATATATATGCTGCATACAAGAGACACACTTCAGACCTAAAGACACTCACAAACTGAAAGTGAAAGGATGGAAAAAGATACTCCATGCAAATGGCAAAGAACAGGAAGCAGGGGTTGCAATACTTGTATCAGACAAAATAGACTTTAAAACAAAAACTGTAACGAGACAAAGAAGGGCACTACAGAATGATAAAGGGAACGATCCAACAAGAGGATATAACACTTATAAGTATCTATGCACCCAAAATAGGAGCACCTAAATATATAAAGCAATTATTAACAGACGTAAAAGGAGAAATAGTAACACAATAATAATAGGGGACTTTAATGCACCTAAAGGAACTGGAACAAAAAAAGAACAAACAAAGCCCCAAATCAGCAGAAGGAAAGAAATAATAAAAATCAGAGCAGAAATAAACAAAATAGACACTAAAAAAAAAAAAAGAAAAATTAATGAAACCAAACACTGGTTCTTTGAAAACATAAAGAAAATTGGCAAACCTTTGGCTAGACTCACCAAGAAAAAAAGAGAGAAGGCTCAAACAAATAAAATCAGAATGAAAGAGGGGAAATAAGAATGGACACCTCAGAAATACAAAAGATTAAAGAGAATACTATGAAAAGCTATATGCCAACAAATTTGATAATCTAGAAAAAATGGATAAATACTTAGAACCAGACAACCTTCCAAAACTGGATCAAGAAGATGTAGAGAATTTGAATAGACCAATCACCAGTAAAGAGATCGAAACAGTAATCAAAAACCTCCCAAAAAATAAAAGTCCAGGACCAGATGGCTTCCCTGGTGAATTCTACCCAACATTCAAAGAAGAGTTAATACCTATCCTTCTCAAATTCTTCCAAAAAACTGAAGAGGAAGGGAAGCTTCCTAACTCCTTCTACAAAGCCAACATTATCCTGATACCCAAACCAGACAAGGGCAACACAAAAAAAGAAAATAACAGGTCAGTATTACTGATGAACGAGGATGCAAAAATCCTCAACAAAATACTAGCAAATAGAATACAACAACACATTAAAAAGATCACACATGATGATCAAGTGGGTTTTATTCCAGGGATGCAGGGATGGTTCAACATCCACAAATCAATCAACATGATACACCACATTAACAAAATGAAGAATAAAAATCACATGATCATCTCAATAGATACAGAGAAAGCATCTGACAAGATACAGCAACCATTTATGATAAAAACTCTAAATAAAATGGGTATAGAAGGAAAATACCTCAACATAATAAAGGCAATATATGACAAACCCACAGCTAACATCATTCTCAGTGGAGAAAAACTGAAAGCTATCCCTCTAAGAACAGGAACCAGACAAGGATGCCCACTTTCACCACTCTTATTTAACATAATATTGGAAGTCCTAGCCAGTGCAATCAGGCAAGAAAAAGAAATAAGAGGGATCTAAATTGGAAAAGAAGAAGTGAAACTGTCACTATGTGCAGACAACATGATTTTATATATAGAAAACCCTAAAGAAGACGCTAAAAAACTTTTAGAAATAATAAATGAATACAGTCAAGTCACAGGATACAAAATCAACATATAAAAATCAGCTGTGTTTCTACATACTAACAACAAAGTAGCAGAAAGAGAAATTAAGAATACAATCCCATTTACAACTGCAATAAAAAGAATAAAATGCCTGGGGATAAACTTAACCAAAGAGGTGAAAGATCTGTACACCAAAAACTATAAAACATTGTTTAAAGAAATTGAAGAAGACAGAAAGAAATGGAAAGATATTCTGTGCTCTTGGATTGGAAGAATTAACATAGTTAAAATGTCCATACTTCCTAAAGAAATCTATAGATTCAATGCAATCCCGATCGAAGTCCCAACAACATTTTTCACAGAAATACAACAAAGAATCCTAAAATTTATATGGAACAAGAAAAGATTCCAAATAGCCAAAGGAATCCTGAGGAAAAAGAACAAAGCTGGAGGTGTCACACTCCCTGATTTCAAAATATACTACAAATCTATAGTAACCAAAACAGTACAGTACTGGCACAAAAACAGACACACAGATCAATGGGACAGAATTGAGAGCCCAGAAATAAACCCACACATATATGGACAGCTAATTTTCGGCAAGAGAGCCAAGAGCATACAATGGAGAAAGGAGAGTCTCTTAATAAATGGTGTTGGGAAAAGTGGACAGCCACATGTAAAAGAATGAAAGTAGACCATTACCTTACACCATCCACAAAAATCAACTCAAAATGGATTAAAGACTTGAATGTAAGACCTGAAACCATGAAACTTCTAGAAGAAAACATAGGCAGTACATTCTTTGACATCAGTCTTAGAAGCATATTTTCAAGTACCATGTGTGACTGGGCAAGGGAAACAAAAGAAAAAAGAAACAAATGGCACTACGTCAAACTAAAGAGCTTCTGCACAGCAAAGGAAACCATCAACAAAATGAAAAAGACAGCCTAACAATTGGAAGAAGATATTTGCAAACCATATATCAGATAAGGGGTTAATATCCAAAATACATAAAGAGCACATACATCTCAACAACAAAAAAACCATCAACCCAATTAACAAATGGGCAAACAATCTGAACAGAGATTTCTCCAAAGAAGATATACAGATGGCCAACAGGCCCATGAAAACATGTTCAACATCATTAACTATCAGGGAAATGCAAATCAAAACTACAATGAGATATCACCTCACTCTGGTCAGAATAGCTATAATTAACAAGACAGGAAATAAGTGTTGAAGAGGACGTGGAGAGAAGGCAACCCTTGTAAACTGCTGGTGGGAGTGTAAACTGGTGCAGCCACTATGAAAAACAGTATGGAGTTTCCTCAGAAAATTAAGAATAGATCTACCATATGATCCAGCTATTCCACTGCTGGATATTTATTCAAAGAACTAGAAAACACTAATGCATAAAGATACATGCACCCCTATGTTCACTGCAGCATTATACACAATAGCCAAGACTTGGAAGCAACCTAGGTGCCCACCAAGGGACGAATGGATAAAGAAGATGTGGTATATACATAATGGACTACTACTCAGTCATAAGAAATGATGAAGTCCCGCCATTTATGAAAACACAGATGGACGTTGAGGGTATTATGCTAAGTGAAGTAAGTCAGAGGGAGAAAGTCAAATACCATATGATCTCACTCATAAGTAGAAGATAAAAACAACGACAAACAAACACATAGCAACAGAGACTGGATTGGTGGTTACCAGAGGGGAGGGGGGAGGGTGAAAGGGTGATTAAGCACACTGGTGTGGTGATGGATTTTAATTAGTCTTTGGGTGGTGAACATGATGTAATCTACACAGAATTTGAAATATATTACAATGTACATCTGAAAGTTATATAATGTTATAATTCAATGTTACTGAAATAAAATAAATTTAAAAAGAAATTAAATCCTTGAAGTTGAAGAGGCCAAGGAATTATGAGGCTCGATAGCTCAAATGACAATCAAAGTCACCCAAGATGAACTGGCATGTATACACTGTAAAAACATTTACTACCTGGAAAGATACGTACACTTTCATGAAAATGTTTCAGTCAACTTACCCGTAATGATTCCATGTAAGATTTATGACAATCTATATGTAATGTGTGGCCACAGGTCTGCACATAAACACCTCCTTCCCAGCCAATTGATACTGCCAAGAGACAAGAACTCTTAAAAAAAAAAAAAAAAAAAGACAAAATACAATTAATTTTAAAGAAGTATAAACAAATTTAAATATATTCACATAAAGTTCTACATGATCTCAAATTGTTATACTAATGTGGAGTTCGTATTTTTGTGATATAAAGCAACACCTAACTAGACAGCTCTAAGGCACTATCTTTAAACTTGGAACATCATGAATTTTTAGTTTCCAAACATCTATGCTCATAATGACAGAGAATAATCATGAATTAGCCTCTCTGAGCCATTAAATATAAGCTCTCGAAATCATACTGTAATTCAGTGTGAACTATACTGTTATTGTTTTACCTGTCCTTTGCTGTACTTAATCTCTCTGTGACATCTGACATGAAGAACTTCCTTCGTAAAGTGACTACTTCCCTCTGGCTTCCATTTGGTGTTGGCCTCCTTCTAAGACTCTTCTTCTTTGCCTGCCCCTTCAAGGTTTATATCCCTCAAGGTTCTGTTCTTAGTGCTACTCCCTTCTCATTAATAGTATCCTCCTGAGTGATTTAATCAGCAATTTTCAACTACCTTCCAAGCCCAGATCTCTTGCCTGAGTGCAAGATACAAACACTGAGCCGCCAACCAGAAATCTCCAGTTTGATGTCCCTCAGATAACATAAAATCAATGTATCAAATACTTGTCATTTTCTCCATGAATCTTTCTTTTCCCCTTGGTTTAAAAACTCCAAAATCTATTTAGTCCCCAAATAAGAAAATTAACAGTTACTCTACATCATACCATTTTCTTCACACCACAGTCTTAGTTCCCAAACCATATGGATTCTATCTCCTAATTAACCCATGATTTTGGCCTCTCCTCTTCATTCCCACTATAACATTCAAGTCTGTATCATTTGCTGTGGGGGTTCTTAAAGTTTCTTAACTGGTCTCCTTGACTCCAGTTTCTTCTCTTCATGATGCATCCTCCAAATGTCTTTCTAAAGTACAAATTCGGTCATAAGAATAACCAAAAAATTGTCTTAACATTTATAAGGTTTTAATATAATATACAATAAAGAAGGGACCTAGATTATATAAGCAAACTACATATCCTTTTAAATTTGTTTTATAAGTGAATTATTTTCATTTCTTCTTTCTCTTAAATCTCTAGCTTCTCTGCTAATTCCTTCCTTTCAACCTACAAACAGGCTTAGATTTTTCCTCCTAAAATAATTTTCCTTCAATTTTCACTTGGCCTCTGTCAAACAGCAACTGGTCTGAACTTGAGTTCATCCTGTAGAGTCTGCAGTAAACAGATGGCCAAGCCAGAGCAGTATCAGGCACCAGGTCTAACATGAGTGACAGCATATAACGAAAGACTTGAGAGCCATCAAAACTGAGTAAATCTTTAAATTTTATTTTTAATTGGAAAGAAATTTATACATTATAATGTAAGATGACCAAATCATCTTTAAACAATAGTAAACAAAGTTCCAATATTAAATCAAGACTTTTCATGAGCATTTGAAAGCATGTGAAAATAATACACAGCACACTTGCCAGCCGATTTAAAGATGTGCAGCAGCACAGATCAAATACTCACAGCAGGCAAGCTGGCTTTTACTGCTGCAAATCAGAAAAACAACAGGAGGCCTGCTCATCTCTGTTTTACATTTTGGAGCTGCTTGAAGCAGAAGCTGATTTTGGTGTTAGATCATTTTAGAATGGTTGGTAGTCTGTTAAAAAACAAGCTGCTCTCTTTGGCAATGTATTATAAAAATGTAATTAATCTTTCTTTCTAATAAAAGCAGTTAGCTCTTAAAACTGAAAATAGTAAGTCATTTGTCTATATAACTGTTAGATGTCTTATTTGAATCTGCTAGATTCAAAAAAAGCAGGAAAACATTCCCCAGTATGACACTCTTATTTTAGGAAGACTTCAAAGATGTACCACCACTGTGCTAAGTGGTTAACATTGAATCTTCGCAACCTCAATATTTATTAAAACCCCTTACAGTAAGTGGTGCTAGCCCTTTTTACAAAAAAGGAATGGAAAGTCTACCAAGATCACTCAGTTATAAGCGGTACAGTCCAAGTTCAAACCTAAGTCTATCTGACTGCAAAGCTCTGGTTCCCTCCCTACTGTGTCATCTTTCTCATACATAGCACTTCCAGTTTCAATAGTAAACGTACTGTCTTCCATGACTAAATTCTGTATGTCAACTCTGTAAAATGCATTCATTTGATCTGAAAAGAGCAGAATCTACACAGACTAATTCTATAATCAGTATCAGTGCCCACTGATAGTAACTCTTCTGCCTATACAGTCTACATGGCTACAAAACTCTGGTACTTTATGCTAGAGTAATTCAGTAAGAAATCCAGTAAGCATCTACAACACACATAGCATGTAGTAGTCCCTGAGGAGATTATAAAACAAGTGTAAGAAACAGCCCTAGACCTCCAGAGGCACACAGTCCAGGGAGCATACCACATATACATAAAACAACCATTATGAAAGTACAGTCATGTGCTACATGATGTTTTGGTCCACAATGGTCCGCATACATGACAGTGCTCCCATAAGATTAGTCCCACATAGCCTAGGTGTGTAGGCTATGCCATCTAGGTTTGTATAAGTAGTGCAGGGGAGGAAGAAATTTTCCTCTACCCTTCTAGGTTCTTCTGGCAGGTCTAAGAATTAAATTGACATGAAACAGACTAACAAGAAGAAAAACAAAAGTTTAATAACATGTATACAGAGGAGAAACCCAGGAAAACCGAGTAACTCATCAAAATGGGCAAAGCCCTCATCTTAAATACCATCCTCAGCTAAAGACAAAAGATGTTGGGGGTGGGGAGAGTCAGGGACTTCAAAGGGAAGGAAGGCAATTCACAGGTAGGTGAAAAGGAGCAAATGTTTGGAAAACAAGTGGTTTTTTGGAGACACAGAAACAGAAGAACACAGAGGGGAGCCCAACAAACAGATTTTTCTAGTTCCTTCCTGTCTACCACCTACTTCGTGTTATGCCAAGGTGATAGCTTGCTTCCAGAGACAAGGTTTTTTTTAATCTAAATTCTTTTAGCCAATTAAACGGGAGGTAACAAGAAAAACTTTGAGTCTTTTGTTTCTTAAAAATAATCAGCCTGAAATGTCCTCATGTTAAAGAGATACATTTTAGGTGGCAAATATTGTTCCTCTTCAGTACACTCTATGATGTTCACTTTATGTTGCATTTCTCAGAATATATCCTCATCAAGTGACACATGACTGTACACAAAAGTATTAATGTAGAAATAAAATCTCACAATCACTAACAAAAACACAACAGAGATTCAGTCCAGTTCAGAGCCTTTTTACAAAGAAGATTTTTTTTCTAGAAATGAAATATTATTCTGACTGCAAGAAAGAGATACCTCACTGTTTCTCTCCTTTATTAGATCTCACCTTCCCTCAAAATTATTTTGCTCTTAAGTCTGAGTTATATTTTGATTAAGTTATTTTTCTTTTCTATTTGGCTTTGAGATTCATCTTTTTGATCAATCATTTACTCTAAAGTGATTCAAAATGATAAAATTAAAAGGATTATGGCAAGAAAAAATTCTAAGTAAAAGTAATAGCAAGTTTCTGCAAAAGCAGAACTTAGCACATAATTTAATGATTTTCTTCAAAATGAAAATACTTATTGGTATGTAATTAATAAAGTAATATATATATATGCTGCAAAAAATTTGAACAATAAAGAATAAAGAAAAAAGTGTGAAAGTGTATATGTGCATACATATGTACACGTACACACACACACACAGGCTTCTTTCTCCAAATAATTATAATTTCATTGTAAAGCCTCTGAAAATATATGGAAGCATAGTTCTCATCACCTAACCCAAATTGGCTAATAAGGCCTAACCTGAGCCCTCCTAAATGGGCTAGTTTAAATATTAAAAACACCAATTTACATATACACTGACCTTTATTATATACAAAGAGATCTAAAGAAATTTCTAGCCTGGTGGGTTATTGCATGAAAGACCATTACAAGCCCTATTTTCCAGATGAGGAAATTGAGTCTTAGCTTATTTATTTGGCCAAGCTCATATTGCTAAGAAATGGCAGAATCAGGACCAAACCCCAGTTTTTCTGTTCTGGGATTCTTCCTACTCCACACAACACCCCCCTAACTAGAGCCATCAGCTCCTCCAGAATCCTCAGTCCAGACCATTGAACTACACTCTACTCTGACTCTTATTACTAGGTCAGTTACTGTTTATTCTAATTAAATATTCTGTCTTCCACCTATCCCACTAGTTTCTTCCATTTAAACCAGTGCATTGTGGGCAAGCAAGAAGTACATTTGGGAATCTGTCAAGAAAATCATCTCATATAGCTAACTAAAAATAAAGCTTTATTTATTTTTTGAGAATTTTAAGTTATTAACATATGTTTACTTAATTCAAGATACAGTAGATCCAAACCCAACAGATCCCATTTGATAATCCACTCAGGAAACATTAAAAGCGGTACAGAAATTATACAAACAAGCTAATGCTGCTGCTACTAAATAAATAAAGTTGATCTTCCCAACACTTTTAACACTAGAGTGCTAGAGCTCCTAGATGCAAAGAGCTGGAAAAAAAAAATCTATCAAGTTCACAAGAAACCACGGAAGTCATAAATTAAATCTGCCCTTAATTTACACTTAAAAAGCATCATGAGATTTTATTGTATATCTTTAAAGACGTTAAAAAAGGAGGCAAAAATCTTCATAAAATATTCATGCCACATCTAAAAGTTTTTATAGAGTTAATACTTATTATTCCATTGAATTGAATTTGTATACCTCACGATATTCACCATTTAAAACAAAGGTATTACATTTATAACCTGAAATTTGTATTTATTAACAGATTTCCATTTATTTACTATCTACATATTAATTTTTTTCCTAATAGACTTGCAGATTCCAAATCAGAATGATATCTGGCAGGAAAAAAAATATATAAAGTAACACTCCAAAGGGAAATAATCCTCAGTTTTGCAGACAAAAATACTATTCAATAAAAAGAGTACTTACGTCCTTAAAATAACGCTGCAATAATGAAAGCCTCACGTCATGAACTGCTGCACATGTATCCCAAGGGTAAATCTGCTCTTCTTCAGTGATAGGCAACTTTTTTGGTTCAATGTTGTCACGGCACTGCCCCAAAACTACATTCACAACAGAGAGAAGGGCTCATTAAACCAACATATATATCCGATTCGCAAAGCTTCATTAAGTTTTCCACTATTAGAATATTTTTAAAGACCTAAAAACTAAAACGGTATTCCAGTTTTCTCCTACAGAATAGATAAAGCTTCAAATACGCCAATATTTATTTTTTAAAAAAACACTAAAATATGACTATAAACTCATGGATGGATGTCGAATGATTTCCAAAATCTGTCCACTAAAAAAGCCTAGAAGGTATGACTCTCCAGTATCAATAAACTTTATTTCTAAATATATTATTTTTTACTTAAAGGAAACAGATACTTGGATAAAAAGCTGAGTCCAGGGTTGGAAAAAGTGCACGGTGAGCCTGGAACTGTGTGTAATAAAGAGCAAGGAGGTATTCAAACACTGAGGAAGCAGGTCATAAGGACCTAAAGGAGTTACAGATAACACATTCATTCAAGCAATGAACATCACGTAAAAGAGTAAATTGTTAGAGTCTCAATGTATCATCCCAAAGGTTACCTACCACCTCAACCAAGCGATCAAACTTGGCTGGCATCACCAATAATGGGACAAGCTGTCTCTATGAGCCTCCTGATGTGATGCAATGCAAAGGAACATCATCTGTATAATGCCATTGACAAAAATGTTTAACTTGAATCTAATAATAAGGAAATAATCACACAAATCCAGAAAATGAGACATTCTACAGAAAAACTGAGCTGGACTCTTCAAAATTTTAAAAAGCAGCTGGAGAAACTGTTCTAGATTAAAGGAGACCAATAAGAAATGACTAAATGCAATACGTGATCTTTGGTTGCTTCTTAGATCAAGAAAAGAAAACACCTGCTTTAAAAAATACTGGGACAATTGGGAGAATTTGAACATAGAACATTAGATGCTTTTAATATTAAATTTCTTGGGTATGATAATTTACTGTGGCAATATAAAAGAATATCCTTGTTCTTAGGAGATACATTCTGAAGTATTTAGGGACAAAATGTCATGCTGTCTGCAATTTTCTTCTGAAAAGTATGTGTGTGTGTGTGTGTGTGTGTGTGTAGATGAGAGAGAGAAAAACAAACAGGGCAATTCATTAACAATAAGTGAGTGTAGGTGAAGAGCATTCAACTTTTCTGTATATATAAAACTTTTCAAAACGAAAAGCTAGGGGGAAAAGTATACAGCAAAAGGGGATAAAAACCTAAGATTTTATAACTGTAAAATATCAAAGCACAAAAAAGGGAGTGGGGATATAAACATACAGTGCCACACATTACTATAAGACTCAATATGCATGGGAAAAGCCATTCTTAGGGAAGGGACTATCAGGTGGATCACTGGGGGCCCCAACTTTTGAAGAGACTTATAGCAGCAGCAGCAGAAAGAAGAGACAGAAGCAGGTAGATGCTAGCAACTAAAATATAATTAGTTACGATGTATAATCCTTTTAATATGCTGCTGGATTTGGTTTGCCAGGATTTTCTTGAAGATTTTTACATCTGTATTCATAAGGGATATTGGTCATTCATTTTCTTTTCTCATGATGTCTTTACCTGGCTTTGGTATAACGATAATGCTGGCCTCACAGTATGAATTAGAAAAAAAAAAAAAAAGAGAGAGGGAATACTTCCTAACAAGTTTGAGAAAGACTGGAGTTAATTCTTTAAATGTTTGGTAGCATCACCAATGAAGCTACCTAGTAATGGGCTTTTATTTGTTGAGAAGTTCTTGATTACTGATTCAATCTCTTTACTTACTTAAAGTCTGTTCAAATTTCCTATTTCTTTGTGAGTAATTTTTGGTAGTCTGTGTGTTTCTAGGAACTTATCCATTTCACCTAGGACATCAAAGTTGCTGGTGCAAAATTGTCTGTAACATTCTCTTAGTCTTTTTTATTTGTTAAGGTCTGTAGTAATGTCCCTACTGTCATTTCTGATTTTAGTTATTTGTGTGGTCTCTTTCTTTCTTAGTCAGTCTAGCTAAAAAATTGGTCAATTTTGTTGATATTTTCAAGGAGTCAACTTTTGGTTTAGCTGATTCTCTCTATTGTTTTCCTGTTTTCTATTTCATTTACCTCTGCTTTAATCTTTATTATTTCTTTCCTTCTGCTAGCTTTGGGTTCAGCTTGCTCTTTCTTTTCCAGTTCCTTCAAGTGTAAAGTTGGGTTATTGATTTGGGATCTTCTCTTTTTGATGAGGAAAACTGGCCCTAAGCTAACATCTCTCACTAATCTTCCTCTTTCAGCTTGAGGAAGACTGACCCTGAGCTAACATCTGTGCCAGTCTTCCTCTATTTTGTATGTGGGATGCCACCACAGCATGGCTTGACAAGCAGTGTGTAGGTCTAAGCCCAGGATGTGAACCCATGAACCCCAGGCTGCCAAGCAGAGTATGCAAACTTAATCACTACACCACCGGGCTGGCCTGGACTTCTTTTATAATGTAAGCATTTACAGCTATAAATTTCCCTCTGCGCACTGTCATCACTGCATGCCATAGGTTTTGGTATGTTGTGTTTTCATTTTCATTTATCTCAAAGTATTTTCTAATTTCACTTGTAATTTCTTCTTTGACTCATTGGTTGTTTAAGAATGTGTTCCTTAATTTCCACATCTTTGTGAACTTTCCAGTCTTCCTTCTGTTATTGATTTCTAGTTTCATTCTATTGTGGTTGAAGAAGATACGTGAGATGATTTTAATCTCTTTAAATGTATGGAGACTTGTTTTGTGGCCTAATATATGGGCTATCTTGGAGAATGTTCCATGCACAATTGAGAAAAATATGTACTCTACTATTGTTGGATAGAGTGGTCTATAAAAGTTTGTTAGATCTAATTGATTTACAGTATTGCTCAAGTGTTTTATTTCTTTTTTTGATCTTCTTTCTGTCTAGTTTTCTATCTAATAATAAAAGTAGGGCACTGAAGTCTCGACCTATTATTATAAAACTATCAATTTCTCCCTTCAATTCTGTCAATTTTTGCTTCATATATTTTGGGTCTCTTCTGTCTGGTGTGTATGTCTCTAATTGTCATATTTTCTTGAAGGATTGACACATTTATCAACATAAACTAATATCCTTCTTGTCTCTTGTAAAAATTTTTGACTTAAAATCTACTGTGTCTGCTATTAGTATAGCCACTCCAGCTTTCTTTTGTTACTATTTGCATGGAATATCTTTTCTCATCCTTTCACTTTCAACCTATTTGTGTTTTTGGACCTAAAATGTCTCCTACAGAGAGTCTATTCAAGTATTCTTTATCCATTCTGTCAATCTCTGCCTTTTAATTGGAGAGTTTAATGAATTTATATTTCAAGTAATTACTAATTTACAAGGCCTTATTTCTGTCATTTTGCTATTTATTTTCTATATGTTCCTCAATTTGTCCATTACTGCCTTCTTTTGTGATTAATTGAATTTTCTAGCATACCATTTTGATTCCTTGCTTGTCTCTTTTTCTTTTCATTTTCTTTTCTTTTTTAATTTTTTCTTAAGTGGTTACCTTGGGGATTATAATTAACACCTTCACTTTCTAACAATCAAGTTTGAATTAACATCAAGTTAGTTTCAATAGTATACAAAAATCTCTGCTCCTTTATAGCTACACCTCCCCTCCCCTCTCCACCCTTTATGTTTTTATCTAAATGACTGCATTTTTCTACAGATGAGAACATTGGTACTTGATTTAAAAATCTCAATCTGCAGTTCTTTCAGATTTAGTTCCTTCTTACTACATATATATATATATATATATATATATATATATTTTTTTTTAAGATTTTATTTTTTTCCTTTTTCTTTCCAAAGCCCCCTGGTACATAGTTGTATATTCTTCGTTGTGGGTCCTTCTAGTTGTGGCATGTGGGACGCTGCCTCAGCGTGGCTTGATGAGCAGTGCCATGTCCGCACCCAGGATTCGAACCAACGAAACACTGGGCCGCCTGCAGCAGAGCGCGCGGACCCAACCACTCAGCCACGGGGCCAGCCCCTACATCTATTTTTTAAAGAACTATGAAGATAAAAACACTGACTTTAACTTTGGACTTTAAATTTTGCAAAGATTATGAGGATTAATAGAATGGAAAGATTACTAATATTGTATTCTTCTCCTATGGAGAACTGAAGCTCCCAAAATGAGGAATATTTACAACAGGCATTCTGCACAATAGTGAGACGGCATATAAATCAACACCTTTAGACCTTATCACAACTGCTATAAAGGCTCTTGATTTAAGCACTGTTCTGAAGGGTTCCTAATCTAAGGTCTGTAACTCAGCACAAGTCAAATGTTAGACTAAGGGGAGAAAGCATGGGACTTTTCCTTGCTACATGGTTTCAAGAACAAGCCAACAAAGAATCTGTGGATACAAAAAGGATCTAGAGCAACAATCACACCTCGCACCCAGACTGTGGTCTCTAAATACCATTTTCTACTAAAAAAAAAAATAAGACTCTTAGAGAAATGGCTGATTTCAGGGCAGGAAATGTATCAGACAAATATGGTATAACATGCCATACCAGAAAATGTAAAATCTCAAGTCTACAAGGTTTATGTCAAAAGGACTCAGGAGATAACTTGAAGAGGCTCTCACTGAACAAAGATGGAAGAACGTGAGCTGAACAAGAATTAACTGCAACAGAGTTCTTAATGATACAAAAAGTACTAATTAATTATTTTTGGAAAGTGCTAAAGAACCACTACCTCAATATTTTGAGGACTAGTAAATAACGGGAAAGAATACACTCTGTATTCTGCCTTTCATGTACAATCTATACCTCAGAGTAACCAAATAGTTGATGAGGTGAAATTTCTTTTATAGAAGCATTTCAGCTAATAAAGAAACATGAAAGAGATTTTGTGATCCTTGATGAACTGGTGAATCTAGGCACTAATCATCGTGCACGGCTAATATCTCAGAGAGAAAACAGGGTGGACAGAGAGGAACATGTTAAACATCAGCGGATACGTTCAGCAACATCCAAAAATGCTCTTCAATAACCCAACTTCTTCAAAAAGTAAGATGCATTGGGGGGGGGGGCGACAACAAGGGAGATAAAAAGGGAATCTATTAATTAAAAGAGTACACGGGGACCCTACAATTATAAATAAATTAATTAAACAAAGTAAATTAGAAATGATCGGGGAATTTTGAACACTGACCAGGTGTTTGATGGTTCTGAGGAAGTAATCACTTAGGAGTGACTGTGGTTATGTTTAAAAACAAGTCCTGTCTTTTTAACAGAAACAGTGAAGTATTTACAGATGACATTACACGATGTCTAGAATCTGTTTCAAAATAATTCTAGAGAGAGGGAATACGTAAGATTAACCACAAGTTAATCACCGTTAAGACTGATGGGGACGTGGAAGTTCATTTTATTAGTCTCTTTACTTTAGCATATAATTAAAATTTTCCATATTCAAACGTAAAAAGAAAAAGAGAAGAGATCTAAATAAAGAAGTCAGAAGTAAGGAAAAAGTAAAGAGTGGTAAAAGGCGGGAGGATATCAGTGACCGACTGAGGCTCAGAAAGAAAGCAAGGAAACACCCAAAGTTTCCAATTAAAATCACTCGAGGGGCTGGGCCAGTGGGATAGCAGTTAAGTTTGCACGCTCTGCTTCAGCAGCCCAGAGTTCACCCGTCTGGATCCTGGGCATGGACCTACACACTGCTTATCAAGCCATGCAGTGGCAGGCATCCCACACATAAAGTAGAGGAAGATGGGCGTGAATGTTAGCTCAGAGCCAACCTTCCTCAGCAAAAAAGAGGAGGATTGGTGGCAGATGTTAGCTCAGGGCTAATCTTCCTCAAAAAAATAAAATAAAAATCACTCGAGATTTAATGCTTTTTAATGTTAGTTTCTTATTCCTTTCCTTCTATCTTTAAAAAATAAAAGAGCTACGGTAGAGTGGAATTATCAATACTAATTAGTTTTATAGTGTACAAAATTATTAAAAAGGGATTAAATGAAGTAACAAGTCAAAGCAACTTAAAAACTATAAAATAATGAACAAATAAAAGTTTAAAACAATAAGAACATATGCTTCATTAGGGCAGGGATTTTGTTTTGTTTCTTATTAGAATAGTATCTGGCATCTAGGTGCTCAATAAATATTTGTGGAATGAATGAATAAATAAAACATTAAGTTGATGATTATAAAGTATTTGGTGAAGAAGTTATGGATAGTCAAGCAGCAATAATCTAATAAGCTGGTTTTGTCACAGTAGTAAAACAGAGAAGTAGCTGCAAAAGTAGTCAATACTCCCACACATTTCCTTTTTAGTAGGCATTTCTGGTCTTGGCAGCTCTACTCCAATGTCCTACTCCACTGGGGTTTCCCAGATCAATTTCATTTTCAAACAAGAAGAGTAACAGGAGGAGACACTAATTTCCCAGGCACCATATTAGATCTTTTTGCCTATATCACATTACTTAACCAACATAATCCTCTGAAGGCAATATTATCTCTATGTTTAAAAGAAGGCAACCAACTTGGCCAGATTATGTCAAGCAATACCTATATTTGAACTCAGGGAGTCTTTTATATCTCTTTCCATTTACCATGCTAAATTAGGGAGTAAACACCCCGGGAAAAAAGTGCTCTGAAGAAATATGTAAGAATTTTATTTTCTCTTTGCTTCATACATACTTCTGTTGAAAAAGATTGAATTCATAGAGACTAGAGTGTGTAAGAGTTATCAGAACCTCAAAATACTTCAGTATGAGAGAGGATGGAGAGCATTCAGACAAATCCTTCAACTTTAAAAAATATTTTTTAACTATGGATTGGTAAACATATCAATCAACAGCCTGTTTCAAGAATAATTGCTTCTAATAGTTCAAGAAATAAGGGCATGGCGGGGGATGTCGGTGGAGCAGTCAGAACACACACAACATTTATCGATTAAGTTCACTGTCATATGGGCGAGCTTCATGGTGCCCCAAAACAATTACAACGGCAACATCAATGATCACTCATCACAGATCACCATAAGAAATATAATAACAAAAAGTTTGAAATACTGCAAGAATTACCAAAACGTGACATACAGACACAACCTGAGCAAATGTTATTTGAAAAATGGTGCTAATAGACTAGCTCAACACTGGCTTGCCACAAATCTTCAATTTGTAAAAAACTCAATATCTGCAAAGTGCAATAAAATGAAGTATGCTTGTATAGATTGATAATTATATCTAGACAAAGATATAACTTTCATTTAATACAGATATTTATTAATCTGTTGTACATACTTTGGCTCTAAAATGTTCCCAATGAAAAATTACTTTGATTTTACCTGAGGATGCTTGCAACAATACAACCAATCCCGTAGGTCGGTCTTCAGAGGAGGGGCCACTCTGTCCACAAATAACACAATCATATACTGCCTCAGAAATTTGTGGTTCTGCTGCGGTTATCTCCATGGGAATATCATTCTCAGGAGAATCTGAGGAAAAAAGTTACAGCACTTAATTCCTAAGGAGGAAAATCTCTCTTCAATGAAAATGTGAAAAAAAAACAAGTACAAATAATTTTGAGCTTCAATAATAATAAAGTTATTCAGTAAAAAAAACTATGGAAAAATTACCTTTCTAAAGTAAAATGTTTACTAAGAAAGAGACACAAAAATGCAAATAGTTGATATAATGAAAGATTTTAAATAATATATGGTCAAACATACTTCTGATGTTGTATTATTCACATATAAAATTGAAACCAAAAATACAGAGACAAACATATTTGTATCAAAACAGGAAACTTTAAAATACTATAATTCAAGGAAACAGGGGAGATTATTTGTTCTAGTTTTCTTTGAGGTACCTCATAGGGGAAATTTATAATAACATGGCAGCCCTTGGAAAGAAATGGCAGTATTTCTTAGGAGATAAAAGAGGAACAAACTACTTCTCCTTTACTTTCAATTCTAGTGATTTATCTTAGCAATAATAATCAATACATATTTATTTATGTAAGGAAATCATTTAGATATGACCATATATATTAATAAAACAGAACTACTACAGAAAGTAACAGTAATCTTCTGGCAATATAATGTCATTAACAGCAAGAAATAAAATATTGAGTCAATAATGATTTTCCTATAGACTTTTAAATTCATGAAGCTGTGATGTTGTTCATAGTGGCAAAGAAACGAGTAGAGGGGATTGGTAAGACCAGGGAAGGAGAAGTGATTAATGACATGCTTGAAAGATAGAGGCATATATATAAGTACATCATAGAAATAGGGAAAGAAAGATATACAGTTTAGATATATTTTAATAATTCATAAAGATAAACATATATTTAATATTTATTAAGAGAAGTGACAGGAAAAGGGGCAGAGACCTAAAATAAAACTTTGGATAATGCCCAGTATTAATGGAAATAAAAAAGAAGCCAATAAAGAAATCAGAGAAAAAAACAATACATGAATGGAATCCGAACGAGAAAACTCAATGTCTATGAAAATAAGATTAATGGGTCAAACTGAAAAGAACATTTCAAAAGAAAGAAAGTACCAGAGGTCATTAAGATCTGACATATGATTACTTTGCTTTTTAGGGAGAAAACTTTAGTAGAGAAAAGAGGGAGTGTGTCTGATTACTCTCAAGTTCAAATGAGAATACGGAAATCACCTGACAAAGTGTCATAAAATAATACAGTCTCATCTTAAGTACCAAAGAACTAGAATTCATTAACTCTATCTCACAAGCAAAGATCATTTTCCTTTTTTTAGGTCTTGGTAGAATCAACTTGAACACTCCAAGGAAATCCTAATACCAAAACGCATTATCAAAGAGGCTGCTAAGTCACCTTTTCCAGAGTTTTGAAAAGAAAGGCTTGACAATTTTCTATGGTGATACAGTGGTTAAGGCACAAAAATAAAATAGATGACCTCTTTTTCATGCAAAGTGATTTTTATTTGAATTCTGACTTTAATAATTACAGACACTAATGTCCCTTCCTTGTTTTTCTTCAAGAAACTAAAAAGATCATGGTTTAATTCTTTAAAGATGAGGAAAATCACCGCTTCTGTATATTCTATAATGAATTAAAATATATTATTGGCAACTTATGATTGATTCTGTCATTCTGGTACTCAATTTTGAAATTTTAGTTAAGATTTAAAAAGGACCTATGACCAAATTAAATGCTTATATTTAAATGCTATTATTGTTTCTCAGCTATACATAAAGATATGGGAAAATATTAATTAACAACACTCTGTTCTAAAAGAAGCCAGGCTCAAAGAGTACATATTGTATGTAAATGGTTACATAAAGAACAAAAACAGGCAAAATTAATATATCCTATTAGAAGTAAGGATACTGGTTACTTCGGGAAGAGGCAGTGACAGAGAACATGAAGGGGATTTATGGGATGCTGGTAATGTTTTGTTTCTCAATCTGGAAGCTGGTTACACAGTGATAGCCAGTTTTTAAAAACTCAAACAGCTCTACAATCATGATAAATGTACTTTTCTTTGTGTATATTTCAATTAAAAAATGTTAATGCATATTAAATGAACAGTTCAACTAGATATTTTCTGCAGTATTATAAGATACTTAATTCTGTCAACTGTATGCACACATCAACATCTGTACACATTTTCCA
This sequence comes from Equus caballus, assembly GCF_041296265.1. Classification (NCBI taxonomy): domain Eukaryota; kingdom Metazoa; phylum Chordata; class Mammalia; order Perissodactyla; family Equidae; genus Equus; species Equus caballus. The sequence continues at coordinate 50,215,474 of NC_091701.1, read as the reverse complement.
CACCAAAAAAATCTAAAAGGGTTATGTCCTGCAAATTGATGCAATGAAGAGACTACAATGATTTTCTCTAGGTAAACTAAATGAAGACAGATGCAAAACTGAGAGAGTAATAGTCAAAGACGGGAAATTCAAGTGCTACCAGAAACCATACTAATAATGAAAACACTTATAAATAACCCTTCATTTCTTAAATCCTACTTTGTCTTTCAAAACAATTAAAATTTAATGTGTCTCTGTGTAAAATTGACACTTGCCCTTTTAAAACAAAAGTGCCTATTTTTAATCATCATAATTAATATTATTACACAATAGGCAAAAAAGATGAATAAAGCAATAGTTAACTCATCTATGTAGTTTTACATGAACAGAAAAGAATCTATCTGAATTAAGCAGGTGATTCTTTTGAAAGCTATTCAATCTGCCAAAGTTCTGTTTACAATCACTGTGTTAGAATGACTACAAAATAGCTCCAATTCTCCACTTCTTTCTGTATCCATGATCTTTGCAATGTGACTTCGCAACTCCTCCCATCAAGAGGTACAATTTATTTTCCCTGCTCTTTATATATGGGCTGGCCTTCACTGCTTTAATCAAGAGAATGTGGCAGAAATAACAGTATGTCTTTCTAAGACTAGGCCTCAAGTGATCTTGCATGCTTTCTCTCTTTCTCTCCCTCTCTCTCACAACTCTGCCACCTACAGGAGAGTAAGTCTGGACTAGCCTCCTGGAGAAAGAGAGCCCACATGGAACAGAGCCAAGTCGTCCCCCCAGCTCAGGCCAGCCCTCAGTTAACCAACCAGCAGACCACAAATCCATGAGTAAGCCCAGATGAGATCAGCTAAGCCCCTTGCAGAAAAGTTTGGTCCAAATCAGCAGAACTACCAGTCAATCCACTGACTCATGAGATAACAAATGATTATCGTTTTATATCACTAAATTTTGGGGTGATTTGTCACATAGCAATTGCTAACTAACAATGTTTCGACCGTATGTTAATTACAATATGTAATCTTCCAAAAGAATTGCAGAACTCTGCCTTACTATGTGAGTCTTGAAAGCTAACATTCAAAGTGATAAAGGTGTTTCCATTCAGAGTATTTTTAGTTTAAGGGAAAAAGTCATTTTCCAACAATAGCATTTTAATTATCATCAGAAGGAAAAGCTTCAGCATTCATAAATATTACAATTCTACTTCACGAGTTTACATTATTACATAAAATTTCTTATTCTAATATTGGTTAAAATTGCTTAAAGTCTATTTTTCACATAAAATTAATCGTTAATTACAAACTAGCATCTGCCTTTACTTTTAACTTTTACATTTATGAATTCACTGGATTAATTTAAACTAAAGCAAGTATTTGGAAAACAATCAAATATCTTCTTGCTGCATGTTTTGCTTTTGTGTTTATGGCATTTTGTGGATGAACAGAGGAAAGAATAGATAATGACAGGGATGATATATTTAATTCTCTCAAAACCATATGAAATATATTTTTGTTTGAAAACATTAGGCCTCCCCTGGGGAACAGTCAACTGCAAAACACAAATATCACAGGGTAAGGTGTGGTCTGCAGCCCAGTGCAAGCACCGAGAATTTTCTTTATTGAATAAATTGATCCAAAATTATAAGTGTTTTATTTGGTTTTAAGAACACTAAGCCACTTTAATTTTTACCTACAACTGAGAAGTACTTACTGGTAACCTACTAGACCACAATACCTTTTCTTTTTACCTACTAGAGTAACAAAAATACAAAATTTGATAAAATATTCTAATGACAAGGATACAGGGAAATTGATACTCTGACATACTCGGAGAGAATGTAAAGTGGTACAAATGCTATGAAGGGAATTTGGCTATATCTAGCAAAATTAGAAAAGCATTTACTCTTTGACCCAGCAATCCCACTTCCAAAAACCTATCATACAGATACATTATCCAAAAAAAGAAAGATATATGCACAAAGATATTTGCTGCAGTACTATTGATATAGCAAAAGACTGAAAATAACCCAATTGTCCAGAAATAGAAGACAATTTGAATAAACTATGGAAGACTTGGCCATACCACCCTGAACGTGCCCAATCTCATCTGAATAAACTACAGAAAATCTACAAAATGCAAGACTATACAGCTAGAATAAGGGACGAAGAATATCTCTATACACTGCACGGTGGGATCTCCAGGATATAATGTTAAGTAAAAAAGAGCAAGGTAGAGAAAGAGTACATAATGTTATCAATTACCTAAGAAGGGGACACTGGAAATATAAATATTTTCATATCTCAGTATAAAATATATAAACATATTTATATCCCCAATCCCCCTTCTTACATAAATGGTAGCACAGATAAGTAAATATATGCATATTTGTTCATGCTGTTAAAAAATAAAGGGATAAACCTCAAGTTGAACTGTATAATTAAATAACAAAATAAACAGCTGCCTCCACAACTAACAATAAAAGTCAACCAAATCCTGATCTATGCCAGCTCTTGCTTGGACTATCCCACTTTTCAAAAGAAATCTTACAGGATGGGTACTGTGGACAGATCCCATTTCTCCTAGTATCTCTTGCTCCTTCTGCTAACAACAGGCCTCAGTTTTTGTTTAGGATGATCCCCTCCCTCACCATTTGCTTTTAATTCACGTGTTTTGGGGGGAGCTAACTAAGAGAGGCACATCAAGAATTTTTGCTTCAGCTATTAGAAAAGCAGTATTCTTTTCATTCTGGTTTTCTTTTTTTAAAGATTGGCACCTGAGCTAACAACTGCTGCCAATCTTTCTTTTTTTTTAAATTTTTTCTTTTTCTCCCCAAAGCCCCCCAGTGCATAGTTGTATATTCTAGTTGTGAGTGCCTCTGGTGGTGCTTCATTCTGGTTTTCTAAAAAATAAATAAAACATTCCCAACACGTTGAATATCCCTTCTTTCTTGTGCTTTCTGTCTGAATCAATCAATCATCAGGTCTATTAATTCTTACTTCACAACTATTCTCATGTCTGTCCCTTCATATCTCCAGGCTACCAACTTGGTGGGGAGGTGATGACTTAACTCCCCTTAATTTGCTTCAAATATGAAGAAATAGTAAGGAGCAGACAAACTTTGTTGAGTTATAGCCCAGGCACTACCATTTACTGTATAACCTCAAAGAAATTACTTAATCTAAGTCTAGGCATCTTCAACTGGGAGAATACCACTTATCGCATGCGTATGTCAGGACAAATAAGCCAATATACAGAACGTGTTTAGCATAGTGCTGGGTACACAGTTAACATACAAAAATATATATCATCATCATCATCATCATCCCCTGAAATTCATACTCTTACACCTAGACCCAAAATACAGAAAAAGTTTTGTGTACACAACCTTTATAATAATTAAAATTAGAAAAAAAGTGAAATCCAATTATGAGGGAATTACTAAGTAAATTGTAGAAAAAAAATAATAACAGTAACAGCCAATGCTTATAAACACCTATTATTTGCCAAGTACTCTGTTTTAAATATACTAATACATTCAATACTAACAACAAGCCTATGAAATAGGTCGTATAATAATCCCTTTTTAACTATGGGCAAACCAATGCAGAGAGAGGTTAATTAAATTACTCCAGGCAATGGTGCGGCTCAGATATAAACTCAGGCAGTCAGGCTCCAGAGTCCCTGCTCAACCACTACACTATGCTACCTCTCCAATGAAGTACAGCCTTTAAAAATACCAGGAGTTTTAGTAATAATATAGGGATATTTTTATGCTAAAATATTAAAAGGTATGATACAAAACTGTACTATACAGTATCATCAGTAATGAACATGCCTTTTAGATGGTGGAATTAGGGATAAAATTTGTCCTTCTTTATGCTTTCCCGTACCATACAATTTCTATGATTAAAAAGGAATAAGTTTGACACCAAAAGCAAAGGCAACAAAGGCAAAAGTAAACAGCTAGAACTATATCAAACTAAAAAGCTTCTGCTCAGCAAAGGAAACCATCAATAAAATGAAAAGGCAACCTACTGAATGGGAGAAAATATTTGCAAATCATATATCTGCCAAGATCTCACACAATTCAATAGCTTAAAAATCCAAACAATCTCATTAAAAAGTGGGCAGAGGATCTGAATAGACATTTTTTTCAAAGAAGACATACAGACATACATGAAAAGTTGCTCAGTCTCACTAATCATCAGGGAAATGCAAATCAAAACCACAATGAGATACCACCTCACATCTGTTAGGATGGCTATTATGAAAAACTCAGAAAATACAGAAAATAACAAGTTTTGGCTAGGTCATGGAGAAAAGGGAACCCTTCCGTACTGTTGGTAGGACTAGAAAATGGTGTGGCCACTATGGAAAATGGCATGGAGGTTCCTCAAAAAATTAAAAAGAGAACTACCATATGACCCAGAAATTCTACTTCTGGGTATTTACTAACTCAAAAGATGTGGCACCGCCATATTCACTGCAGCATTATTTACAATAGCCAAGACACAGAAGCAACCTAAGTGTCCATCAATGGATGAATAAAGAAAATGTGGTGTACATATATATAATAGAATATTGTTCAGCCATAAAAAAGAAGGAAATCTTGCCATTTCTGACAACCTTGGATGGATGGACCATGAGGACAAATACTGTATGATCTAACTTATAACTTTAATCTTTAATTAAAAAACACACTCAGATACAGAGAACAGACTGGACGTTGCCAGAGGTAGGAGGCAGGGATTGGGCGAAATGGGTGAAGGTGGTCAAAAGGTACAAACTTCCAGTTATAAAGTAAATAAGTCTTAGGGATGTAACGAACAGCCTGGTGACTACGGTTAATAGTGTATTATATATTTGAAAGTTGTTAAGAGAGTAAATCTTAAAAATTCTCATCACAAGAAAAACAATTTGCAATTATGTGTGGTGATGGATGTTAACTAGATTTATTGTGGTGATCATTTTGCAATATATACAAATGTCCAATCATATCTTGTACACTTGAAGCTAATATAATGTTATAAAGTCAATTATAACTCAATGAAAAAATGTAGTATTTTTTTTTTTTAAAGATTGGCACCTGAGCTAACAACTGTTGCCAATCTTTTTTTTTTTTTCCTGCTTTATCTCCCCAAACCCCCCCTGTACACAGTTGTATATCTTAGTTGCAGGTCCTTCTAGTTGAGGGATGTGGGACACCGCCTCAACATGGCCTGACGAGCGATGCCATGTCTGCGCCCAGGATCCGAACCCTGGGCCACCACAGCGGAGCGTGCAAACTTAACCACTCGGCCCCGGAGCCGGCGCTGTAGTATGTTTAAGATCAGAAAATAATTTCCAAAATAAATTCTTACTCTATATTAAGCATCGGAATTCTCACTTGGAACTCAATTCTGCTGCATTTCAGCCATATCTATCTGATAAACCTTAACGGTTCAAGGTTATAATCTAACATCTTGATTCCTACACCTAGATGGCTAATAAAAATAAACAATGGGGGATAATGATCAGGAAAGTAGGATGGAAGGAAACGCAGAGGTGAGTCTCTTCATATAGGAACCCGATACTACAGAAAGGCATTAAACAACAGATAAGTAAGAGTACTAATCACAGAGATCTGGTACATTCGGAGAGAAAGCTTTTGTTCTTAATTTCTACCTAGTAACGCACTATATTTGATTAGAGGATTTGTAAAGTACTGTGTGTTAGAAATCTGAAATATTCTGTATGTTATGATACTAGACTAGACATCTCAGGAGAATATCTCTCATACACAAAGATAAAGGTAAAATAAGAAAGACAGAACTACAGATTGTTTACATTCTTACAGCATAGCTGGGAAATAAAGAAAGAAGACGAAAGGTATCTGACAAATGAAGCAGAGGACTGGACTAAGATTAAATTGTATCTGTACTACTGCCAGATGGTACCTCAGGTGTGGCCCTGCCTTGTGTGCTAATATTATAACACATAATGTCATATGCAAATGAAGCAAATAGTAATTGGAGGCAGATCAACAGGTGATTTTGCAATTTTTATCTTGGGCAATGGATGAAAATAGGGTCTCTAATGGATTTTCAGGGTTGAATCTTTGGGAAGGGACTACTCGAGTTATAAACAAAAGGAATATACAAATCTGAATGGTCCAGAATCCTACAGGCATGGCCATGACCAACATAAGTAAACCAAGTACTCATGAATCTATATTACCTCATCTGTCACCACTGCAGCATGCAAGAACCAAGACTGAGAGAGTGGAGCTCATTGTCCTGATGGCTTCTGTGAACTGCCTGCTTGCTGGCAATCATGTCTGCCTGATCCCTCAATTGTTCTTCCTGTGCCCCGGCTACTGCCAAAAAAGGTCAAACCTTCCAAAAAGTAGTAAGATTTAGAAGAGGGAGCCAATAACTTTGCAGACTAGTAACATTCAAATTTGTGATCTTGAATATAACTGGTCCCTAAGCATTGCTTATCAATCTTTATCCTTAGCCTCAGTAAGCAACATCTCCCACTCTGCTCAGCAACTATGCCAAGCCTCAGGTGCCATTCTTTTCACTCAGCAGAACTCACCTTTTACTGAACCCCGAAAACTGAAGCTACCGAGTGATTTTCTTAACTTCCTATTTCCCTTACCCCCAGTGGAACCTACCTCTATCTCCATCCACTCTTTCCTCCTCTCCTCCACTCTCCTCTGAAGATGACGTGACCATTCTCCTAGTCAAGACAATACCACCTAACCTCCTCTGGGTCCTTTGCCTGATCAATGCCTCAGAAAACTGCTTCTGTCTAATCTCACTTGGGAGCTGGAGGCAGCAGATAAAAACAATTTCTAGAAGTATTTCTAGCTTTTTTTCTTAGTTCCTAAAGTTGCAAACAAACTGAACTGTACATCAAACTGGTTACGCTACCTCCCAAAAAAAGGACTGTTCTGAAGTGACTTTAGAACACAGAACTCTGACTATATAACCTTAGTGACATATACTGAACGAGAAAACGATCTGTAAATAATTTTAAATTTTTTAACTCAGTAATTTCATTGTTTAACATAATATCAAGTTTGGTATTTTGAAGCTATTTTCTTTATTCTGTAGGAAAAAGTAATTTTCTTACATATGAGATATTATGGTTGAGCAGGAGAATATTCTCAATCCTAAGACATGCATACTGAAATATTTAGTAGTAAACACCAAGATGTCTGTAACTTACTTCATTTATGAGAGAGAGCAAGAGAACAAAGAAAAATGTTAACCAGGTGAAGGTTATATTGAGATACAGGAATTGATAATACTATTCCTTTAGTTGTTCTTTATGTTTGAAATTTTTCATAAGAAAAAATAGCATGTGCAAAATTACCTCATTTTGGTAAAAAATATATTTATATACATATATACTTAGAAAAAGATTTGTAAGGATACAGCCTAGATTAGGAAATCTGGTAGTAAAAATAAAAGATTATTTTATTTTTGATTATATGTGTTTCCTCAGTTTCTATAATAAAAATTTAATGCTTTGGTAATAACAGAAATTTTAACTTGATATGTTATAATAATAAATTATTAATAAGTATCTACCTCAAGATTGTAGACTGAACACACACTTTTGTCTCTCATTCCTTCTAAAAAACCACTGAAATGCAAGTGAAAAGAATACATGAAGAAATATTTCAAAAAAAATTATAGAAAAAGGATGGAGTTGTGGAAGAAAATTTCACCAACCAACAAGTAAGAAATATCAGTAAAATTTCTGAAAGATTGGGGGCCAGCCCCACGGCCTAGTGGCTAAATTTGGTGTGCTCCACTTCAGAGGCCTAAGTTCAGTTCCTGGGCGTGGACCTACACCACTCCTTGGCAGCCAGGCATTGGTGGTGACCCACATACAAAACAGAGAAGGATTGGCACAGACGTTAGCTCAGGGAAAATCTTCCTCAGGAAACAAAAAAAATTCTGAAAGATTGGAGGAGATGGAGACACGCTGACAGATGAAAGAAAGCTATAAAAGCTGCAACCACTTATGTATTATGAGAAAGGTACAGAAAAGGAAGAATTGATCTGTCCATTAGAATGTCAATTCTGGGCTCAGAATCAGCCAGTGAGGTAAAGGACAGAAGTTGTATGAAGTGGCTCTGAAAACAGAACAGTTGATTGAAGGACTATATGCAGAACTTCACTACTCAGCACCCCAATTCCCTCCCCAACCTTGACTGAACAGAGTACACAGATGGCTTGGCATTTACCTCAGGGGAAGAAAATAAAAGTCTATTCTTCTCCAAAGAAACTGAACAAGTCGCTTGAAGAACACTTGGGTTTCTAGTATGAACGTTAACATCTGGGGACCCAAACAGAGCAGTCTGCTGTCCTCCCACTCTAACCTAAGTCTGACAGTTGACACATCTCACCCGCATACACAGACTGGAGAGAATTACTAGGATTAAACCTATTTACACCCCAGTAAACCAAAAGTAGCTACCCAGACCATCTTTCTAAGACAATCAAGGATCATCACGCAAATGAGGAAAACTAAAAACATGAAAGACCAACATAAATTTAAAAAGCAATTCAGAAGGGTAAAGGATAATTTAGAGACAGAGAGACCTCTAACACATTCAGAAAGACTTGAGAAAAAATACTATAAGGAAGGTAAGAATAAGGGGCCAGCCTGGGGGCATAGTGGTTAAGTTCGTGCGCTCTGCTTCAGTAGCCCAGGGTTCATGGGTTCAGATGCCAGGCACGGACCTACACATTACTCATCAAGCCATGCTGTGGCAGCACCCCACATATAAAACAGAGGAAGACTGGCACAGATGTTAGCTCAGGGACAATCTTCCTCATCAAAAAATAAAATAAAATAAAATGCTAAAGAGGAAATTTCTAAGCATGTAAAGCAAAAAAACACATGACATAAAAGATAAAGACAAAAGACTAGAAGATCAGTCCAGGAGATCCCACATCCAACTAGTAAAAGTCTCACAAAAAGAGAATGAAGAAAATATAAGGAGAAAAGTGTTGTAACGGTTCTCTACTGCTGTATAACAAATTACCCCAAAACTCAGTGGCTTAAACCAACATTTATTATCTCACACAGTTTCTGAGAGTCAGGAATCTGGGAGCACTTTAGCTGTATGGTTCTGGCTCAGAATCTCTTATGAGATTACTTTCAAACTAACAGCTGGGCTGCAGCCATCTAAAGGTTTGACTGAGGCTGGAAGTTTCACATTTAAGCTCACTCAGTAGCTTAAGTCCCTCACCATATAGGCCTCTCCATAGGGGCTGCTCACAACATGGCAGCTGGCTTTCCCCGGAATGAGTAATCCAAGAGAGAGAGAAAACAAGCAAGACAGGAGCCACAGTGCCTTTCATTACCTAATCGCAGAAATGACATATCATCACTTCTGCCATATTCCAGTGCTCATACACACCAATTCCAATGCAATATAGGAGGAGGCTACACAGGGCATAAATACCAGAAGGCATGGATCATTGAGGGTCACAGTGGAGAATGACTACACTAGTTATCAAGGAAATCAGGAAAAAAATTCTCAGAGCTTCAGATATAGGAATCTTCAGACAGAAAAGGCCCATTAAGTACTAAGGAGAATGAAAAAAGATCCACCTAGGTATAAATCATAAAATTTCAGATCTCTAAGGATCAGACAATTATAAAAGTGTCATAGGAAAGGGAAAAAATGCTCACCTACAAAGCAATAAGAATCAGACTACAACTAGACTTCTCATCAGATGAATGCTAAAAGACAAGGGAGTATTGCCTTCACAGTTGTGACAGAAAATGTGCATCAATCTGGAATTCTGCATTCATCCAAATGTACAATCGTACAATCAAGCATGAGAGGAGACTAGAGTCCCATCCAGAAACATAAAGAATCAGAAAGTTTAGCCTCCACATAAGCATGTTAGGAATATACTTGAGACTGCATTGCAACAAAACAAAACCAAAAAACCAGATGAGGTAAGACGCAGGAAACCCCAGACCAATGAACAAGAGGAAAATCCCAAGGTAATGACTGCACAGCATGCCCACAGAGCAAATGGACCAGAATGGAACAAAATTCCATGCAAAGGACAGTATGATTGAGTACTGGGTATGTATGACTGGGTAGCACAAAGGCACAATAATTAAGAAAAAAGGCAGTTGGAAACTTCAGGAAAAACAAAAGACAATATAAGAAAGTCATGGCCCAAACAGAAATGAACAAAGGGTGGTATGGTTCTCAGCAACTAAGAGACTATAAGAAAAAAGGCTACATACTAAACATGGTCATGTTAAGGTGGTCTAAGAGTCAGGCCACAAGACTCAAAAACAGTAAATGAATCTCAGCACACTACTTAGTCCTCTACTCAACAGCATTCAGAAAGTCATATTAATTGCTTTTCAACTGTTAGAGTCACTTTTGGATGGAAAACTTGATTACAACTGCAAAATAAAATGTTAGCAACCTTCACAATTTAAAAGTAAACAACTGATAAAAGGCAAGTCAAAAAAATAAAGCAAAAGAATTTCACTGGAATGCAGGAAGCAGTCAGGGAAGGGAGTATCCTGGCTAACTGAAGACTGAGACTGAGATTTAATCTATTTCTCCCATGTTTGTAAAAGATTACTCTTAACAATCTACCATCATACACGAAAATGGTATCCCCTCTCATTGTACAAATCCTAATGAAAGTGAGAAGTGCACCTGATTTTAATAAATACTGAAGGAAGTGGCAGAAGAAGGAGGTACTAAAAGTATTTGAAAACTATTTTAAGGATCTTAGGACAATTCACAGGAAAAGATCAGAATAAGTAAATGCATGTTGGTGGACCTCACCAATCTGAAAGACAGTTTAACAGAAGAGAACAGAGGGAGGGCGTTGTATTGCTACCATCAGGAAGAACTTTCTAACAACTGAAGCTACTCAACAACAGAATGGATTGCTTATAATAAAGGTCTGATCTTCCATCACTTTTCTGTTTAAATAAAGAATAAAGCCATCTGTCTGAAATGTTTAAAACTGGTGGGAGATTGGACTAGCTAACCCCTAAGGTAATAACTGTAATTATGAGAGTTCTAAACTAATAAAGTTTGACTTACCAACATCCATTGCAGTTTCCATGAAGCTTTTCTGTCGTGAAGCAAACTCTGCAAGCAATTTCTGCTGCCTCTCTCTAGCCTTTTGTCGCCTAGATTAAACAGAAATAAAGCGATAAGTACCAGACATGCTTAAGATTTACCCACTGTCTTTCAGGAATACATAATGTATGAAAAGCCCCTGGCACACAGATGAGAACAACCTATTTTCTATACTATGCATTAAATTCAATGTAAGATTTGACTGTCCTTAAAAGGATTCCATTGCTTTAAAAAAGTTTGAAAATCATTTGCTTAAATAGGTAAAAATAAAAGCCAAGATTTACTTTAAAATGTGAAAAAAAAATTAAAGTAGATAGAAAATTTGGATTTCCAACAACACAATTTCCTAAGTATACGTCAGTTGGTAGCAAGAGCAAAAAGAAAGTCTTTATAGCAAGGAACTCAAAATTTACCCCCATGCACAAATAATAGCAAATTGGTTGCTAGAAGAAGTTATGACGCTTAGATAAGAACAGAATCTAAAAGATAAAAATAGGCAGCTTTACTGTTATCTTAAAAATAGATCTTTCCTAAGCAGAAGCCAGGAAGTTTCCCTGTTTCTATGAACAGATATTCCAAGTTTGGTTTATTTTGCATAAAGTAAAAGAATGTGAAAAAGTCTCAAATGCAACAAAAAGAATAAAACTATATTCCAAATCTAAGCATAAATATTCCTTTGGATTAATTCACTATATTCTATTTATTATTTATCCCTTATCTACTTCCAAAGAGTATTTTAACTTTAGGCTGGTTGCCAATTAAAAAGAAAACAAATACATCAGGACAATAACATAAGAAAAAGAAAAGAAAACTAATAAAGGGGCCAGTCCCATGGCGTAGTGGTTAAGCCCAGTGTACTCCTCTTTGGCAGCCTGGGTTTGCGGGTTCAGATCCTGGGCCTGGACCTACACCACTTGTCAAGCCACACTGTGGTGGTGATCCACATATAAAATAGAGGAAGTCTGACACAGATGTTAGCTCAGAGAGAATCTTCCTCATCAAAAAAAAGAAAAAAAGTAAACTAATAAAGAAAGGAGATAGGCTAGTGACCATAAAATTTTACCCCCAGCAATGGAAGGGGATATTTATTTAAATAAATTTATTTATTTTATTTATTTAAAGACAGCAGTTTCTTTTAATGACCATTTATTATATTTACACACTATAAAAGTCAAAGCATTTTCTTAAACTGAGATTCTATGAAGTCATTTCTTTGGGAAACCTAAAACTATTTTTCTATTAGTCTGAAATGATTCAAGAATATAGAATTTAGAAGAACGGAACACTAATATAATTTTTAGATTATTCACACATCTGTTCCCATCCAATTAGTGGAGATAATCGTGAACATCTATTAAGTCAAGTACTATGATCCACCTTACCAGAAGTTACGTAGTTTTGCCAATAATGTTCAAAAGATTTTCAATACTACTTTTCTAACATTAAATATAATTTGGGATTTAATTAAGAATACTCGCTTTATTATTTTAAACCTGCAACTTAAGGGGCTGGCCCCATGGCTGAGTGGTTAAAGTTCCATGTGCTCCACTTCAGCAGCCCAGGATTTGCAGGTTCGGATCCTGGGCGTGGACCTATTCCACTCATCAGCCATCCTGTGGAGGCATCCCACACACAAGAAACAGAGAAGGATTGGCACAGACATTAGCTCAGGGCTAATCTTCCTAAAGAAAAAAAAAAGAGGAAGATTGCCAACGGATGTTAGCTCAGGGTGAATCTTTCTCACCAAAACAACAAAAACAAAAAAAACTCCAACTCATTTTTTATATTGTTTTTGAGCCAAAATATTATTATCCAGATTGATCACTCACCTTACTCATCAAATTTAACTCTCAATTACATTGGCCATTTCAAAAAAATTAAATCCACCCTTCCCCTTTCTTCCTTTCCTGAACATGCACATGGGGTGGCAACAGTGGCCTAGCACAGACTGTCAAGACTTAATAGCCTGGCACAGGAGTGGGGCAAGGTTACAAAAGTTAGTTACCCGCAAGGCAACTGACCAAAAAAGTAATACAGATTGAGAATTATGGGTGCCAGGTTTCTCACTGTGGAAGTAGAGAGTTACAAACACAGAAAGAAAGAAAACATGAGTGACTATTATGGTGTTGGATTGGAATTGGAATTATCAGGGTGAACTCATAGTTTTTTGATGAGTTTAAAAAACTCATAGTTTTTAATACCTCCCTCCTCCTCCCCTTACTGGCCCGCTGACACACACAAACACATCCACAAAATTTTCCCTAGCTCTGTACACTAAGAGAGCCTGAGAATACACTTCATTAGAAGGAGCTCATGGATTGTGGTTTATAAATACCATACTCTACTATAAGTAACCAGGACTCCTTGGAGAAATGGGTAATTCCAAGTACAAGGTGAACCTGGAATATAATCTTGCCCAGAAAATAAGAAAATGCTCAAAGCATCATGGGGACAAATCAAAAGAACACAGAAACCAGCTTGAAGGGATTCCCACTGGTGAAATCTAGAACAATCTGAGCATCAAAATGAATAATTAGACTCTCTCTCAGAGTCTCACAGAGCCTTTTGAGACTCTCAGCATATGAGATTATAACCCATAAAATGAAATAGGAATCCATGAGTCCATACTGACACTAAAAAATAAATGAATAAACTGAAAGTTGATGAGGAACAAGACATTGCAGGCATCTCAAAAGTATCTCTCCACAAATTATGCATTAATTACAAACGGGAAAAAAAGGATAACTAGATACTGAAGAAGTCTGGCAGACACCTTCTTAATCAAGTGATTGAAGTTCATCACCAGTAATGAAACAAACTGAAATCATGTGACACCTGATAGAATGCAATCAAAAGAAGACCGCAACACTTCCTTGATATTCCTGCCAACAATGCATAACCTGAATGTAAACACAAAGGGACAGGAGACAAACACAAATTAAGGGAGATCCTACAGTGTTACTGCCCTGTAATCTTCAAAAGTGCCAAGGTCAAGAAAATAAAGGCAAGACTGAGGAAACAATTCCATATTGAAGGAGACCAAAGAGATATGACAACTAAATGCAATGAGTGACTCTGAACTGGATCTTCTTGTTGTGAGAAACATTATGGGGACAACTGTCAAAACTTGGGATCTAAGGATTTCATCACATTCAAATACAATGTTAATATCCTTATTTTGAAAGCTGTATTGTGATTATGTAAGAAAATGCCCTTATTTCTAGGACATACACACTAAAGTATTCCAGGGTAAGGCAACTTACTCTGACATGGTTCAGGAAGTTCTTTGTCCTGTCCTTGAAACATTTCTATAAGTTAGAGATTTCTTCAAAATAAAAATTTTTAAAAATTAAATCCATCCTCAAAGGACAAAAATTTGCTACTATGGAAGAAATGAAAAGAAACAAAAATGTGTTACAGATGCTCAAAGCATTCTAGGAGACCTCCAAAACTGCTATAAACAATAACAGCATTGATAGAATACATGTTTGGTCTCCGATATCACTACTTTGTAAATTTATAAGCTTTGGTATGTTCCTTTAATTAAAACAATCAGTTATGCCACTCTACAGCACACCTTTAAACATGTACATCTACTTTTACATTTAGAATAAATATGTTCATAAGGGAATATTTCCAATAACAAATCCATATGTCAAACATAAAAAAACCTCAAATGGGGCTGGCCCCGTGGCCTAGTGGTTAAGTTCGCGTGCTCCGCTGCAGGTGGCCCAGTGTTTCGTTGGTTCGAATCCTGGGCGTGGACATGGCACTGCTCATCAAACCACGCTGAGGCAGCGTCCCACATGCCACAACTAGAAGGACCCACAATGAAGAATATACAACTATGTACTGGGGGGCTTTGGGGAGAAAAAGGAAAAAAATGAAATCTTTAAAAAAAAAAACCCTCAAATGTAACTGATTGGCAAGTATCAAAATACATTTCTATTCTACCACAACCACATGAGCCTGGAAGACTCCAGATAATTATGGTTGTCACCTTGATTTTAGCCTTGAGAGACTCTGAGCAGAGAACCCAGTCACACCATGCACAGACTTCAACATACAGAAATGGTGAGTAAATAAATGGGTGTTGTTTTAAGCTGCTAAAAAGAAAACAAAATGCATTTCTATACTAGCTTTCTATGATTTCCAGAAAAGGACTGTCACTGTTATTTTTCCCTTATGAATTAATTCTCAATTTAGGTTATTCCTTTCTAAAACTAGGCATAAATGTGAATAAAGACCATTAACAAAAAGACAAACAAGTTCTGGCAGATTCAGTACAACTCCGGAATTTTTCATTACTACCAGAGAGGTGAACACATTGAGGTTGCATATTGTTACAACCATCTAAGGTTTCCGGTTTGTATCTTGTTTTCTATGGAAGTTAATCTATTATGAAAGTGATGCCACTATTTCTTGTTTCTATGGAGTTAATCTGTTATGAAAGTGATGCCAAGTTTGCCTATAGGTGAAGTACTTGGAAATAATCATTATTACGCGTTTATGAACTGTTCTGCCTTTATCATGAAATTTAATCCAAAATCCAAAATAAACTGAGAAAAGACAATGTGAGAAGCACAATGGGATTCAAATAAATACATCTTAATTCACAGCTATCTGCTACAGAATTAGATTCAAACCCTTGTCAATATCATCACTGCTCAAAGGAAACAAAGCTCAACACAAAGACTCTAAAAATTTTTGGAATATTATTTACTACAACAGCATTAGAGTCTTTGTAAAAATAGCATCTGAACTACGTCCTCCAGTATCACGTCTACTATTAGTAATAATTACAAAATACCTTTAACCAAATAAAATAAACTTTGATTCACTGAATTTTATCTTCCTTAAAAAAAATCATTCTATAACCACAAGGAAAGATCACCAATTTAGAAGAAGTTAACAAAAATAAAAATTTTACCTCATTTTCAACCTTCTAATTTTATCAGTAGATGTATTAAATTCTCAGCAGTTACTAATGCGAAATTATTGAACTGTCATCCTAATTATATGTCATTGATAACTATTTATAAAGTATTATGAGAAATAAGAACTGTCCTAAATTCTTAATACGCTAAAGGCTTTTGTGTATACTTTTAATATAAACTGTCTGTAACAAACTTAATCACATCAGAAATGAAGTACACCTGCAGATGTGACTAAAATCGCTCCCGACTCAGCGACCAAAAGACGACCTCCTAACCAGCAAATCAAATGTGGCTGCCAACCCCTTCTGAACTCTTGCAGTATTAACAACCTTGAGAAGATTCCTTTCTGAACCTCCTGCCCTTATGCCTTCTCTAACCCCACTCTTTGCAGTTTTCCTCCTATTCTACTCTAGCCACCTCTTTTCAGTGACCCTTGTAGATACTCCTTCCTCAGTCATTCCCTTTAGTGTTTTTTTCTTGAGTTCTATGTTCAAACTTCTCATCTTCTCATTGTAAACACTTTTCCACATACAAGTCTTTAACTATTCTCTATTTGCCCAAATCGGTAGCTCTAACTCAGAATTCTCCCCTAAGTCTCCAACCCAGTACCTGGCTGGACACCTTCATCTGGATGTCCTCCTTAAACTCAGTAATGTACAAAACTGAGCAGATCAATTCTACCGCTAAGCCTGAGCTTCCTCCTATACTCCTTTATCTTGGTAAACAGGAACATCATCCAAATCCGAAAACTAGGAACCATTCAGGACTTCTCCTTCACCCCCCACATCAAATTGCTCACCAGGTCGTGATACTTTGTACCTGCTAAATATCTCATATACATCTCCTCATCTCTTTATTATCACTGTCTTAACTTACACTCTCACCACATCTGCCCCCACCTTGATTCCTGATTAGCCCAGTCTCCCAATTTCCGGTCTTACTCTACTCTAATCCATCTATATATGATTACGCTGCATATTGTTCCCCCAACTAAAATCTTTCAGTGGCTTCCCTACAGCCATCATATGCTAAGTACTAGTTAATGATATTTGATTACCATCTTAGCCTTATCTACTGCTACTCCCAATAACACCCTGTGCACCTAACATAGTATTTATTACACTAACAACTATGTGTTTAATAGCCTGTATCCCCTCTATAGTATCAATTCCTCAAGATCAGGGAGTCCAGCATTAGACAAAGTTCTATGCCAAAGTGTAGAAACAACCCAAGTGTCCACCAACTGATGACGGATTAAGAAAACGTGGTGTATATATAAACAATAGAATACTATTCAGCCTTTAAAAAGGAGGAAATCTTGTCACTTGTGACAGCACGGATAAACCTGGAGGGCATTATGCTAAGCAAAATGAGCCAGGCAGAGAAAGACAAATACTGCATGTTATCACTTATCTGTAAAATCTTTAAAAAAAAAAGTCAAACTTGCAGAAACAGAGAGTAGAAAAGTGGTTGCCAGTGGCTGGGGGGGTGGAGAAATAGGGAGAAGTTGGTTAAAAGGGTACAAACTTTCATCTATAAGATGAAGAAGGTCTGAGGATATAATGTATAACATTGTGGCTATAGCTGATAGGATCGTATTACAGAATTGAAGTTTTCTGAGAGTAGAACTTAAATGCTCTCACCAAAAAAAGAAAAGGGGGTAAATATGTGAGGTGATGGATGTGTCAATTAACTCAATGAGGGGAATCCTTTCACAATGTATATCAAATCATCACATTGTACACTTTAAATATCTTACAATCTTATTTGTCAATTATATGTCAATAAAGTTGGGGGGGGACTGGTGATAATAAAACTGGCCTACTTACTTCACAGCATTGTTCTGAAGATCAAATTTTATATTAGATGGGAAAATACACAGCAAACTATAATTATTTTAAAGAGAATTTATCATTTTTTTGTTATTATTTTAGGTGTTAGCACAGTTGGGTTTTTTCTCTAAGTAACTCAGAAAAAATTCTGACTTTTAGAAATGTAAATTTTTGTTTTCCCCTAATAACTGGAAATAATCTGATTGAAAGAAAACATTTCTCTATGCTTAGGTCTATTGTTGAAGCAAAGATTATATGTTCCTGGCCACAACACTGACACCTATTAGATACATTTAATGACCATTAATTTAATGAAGTTATATTCTTCCTTATTTAAACACATCAGTCACACAGAATAATAGGTCAAAGTTATATATTTATTATTGGTTGGTTCACATAATATTTGAAATAAACTAGATACTATAGTTTATGTATCTGAATACTATTTTGCTGCTGACCATTTTTATTTTTTTATTAAATTTTTGTTCTCTTTAAAAAAAAAGCTCTTTGTAATCTATGTCTAGAGAACTGCGTGATTGGTGCCCAATGGATGGGGACTGGATAAATAAAACAGAGTGGGATCCATCTTAGGCTTGCTTCTACTGATCATTTAATCCATAAGCCTGTCTATACATAATTTTAAAAGTAACTAAGAAGATGAAGTCACTCCAGAAAATATCTCTAAAGTACACTTCAGAGCTAACTATTAAATGATGCACTACTCATACTGCTTATAAGAGTAGTCCAGACAACAATGAGTTACCTACACGGAAAAGAATGAGACGATAAAGTCCAAGGTTCTTAATTTATGACAATATTGAGACGATGCCTTTGGAAGTACATACCCTTATCACATAATTGTTGCTTTAGTAGATAAATTTGTTTTAAATGTTAAAGAAATCAAACCAATGAACATTATTTATAACCTCAGAGAACTGAACAATGACTATCTTGAATTTTATCTGAAATAATTTTGTTTTTTCAATGTCCTGAGTCTTTCAGCCTTACGTACATTCATTAGAAGGTATGCTCTTCTTTAAATAAACACTGAACCCTTTCCAAGGGTTTGACACCTATGCTGAGTTTCAATCTCTCAAGATTCATCTTGTCTCATCCGTGATAGCAAGATAGGCAATGCTGACAAGGCTGTTGGGAAACAGCTGGTGACAAAGCACAGTAATATAATTCTTCTGACAAGCAATGTGTACTAAAACCATACCATGTTCATAGCCCTTGACTCACAAATCTTATTTATAAAAAATATCATCCCAAGAAAGAAAGTCAAAAAAATTTCTTGAATTTATAAATATTATGATTTAACAAGTTAAAAGCAACCTAAAGTTCCAAAAGCTAGGGCCATAAGTTAGAGTATGTTTAAGAAGATAACTTGTTTAATAATTAGTAATCATATGTTGGAAAGATTGAAAAAGACCAAGAGGAACTAAAACAGTCAAATTTTTATTTTGACAAATATTTAAAATATTTTTTAAAATTTTCTAGTCTCATTTAAATTGATAAAAGTTTTTAAAATGGCAAGAGAATTATTAGATCTCTACAGAAATAACAGAAGTAGCTATTTTTCTAAAGGTATCTATAAATTTAGGGTAGCAACTTAATGTTTGGGTCAGAAACTCTTGTCTTCTCACCCCCAGCTAACTCAAGCCTAATACACACACACAAGCGTTGACTATGTTTGGTTCCATTCATCTTACAAATTAATCAGCTACGATTTATAGCTGCTAAACATCCAGGTCACTAGCCTCAGATGGCCAAAACAGGGGGAAATATTAAATCTTCAACTGTACCATACATGTTTAAAACATTAAAAATAAAAATTACCTTTCTTCTTTGTCCAATGTTTTCTTCTCTGCTGCAGTGACTTTTTTGGGTGGTACAGGAGGGGTCACTTTTCTACAGATCTCTTCAATGATGCGTTTGTTCATTCTGCTTTGCAATGCAGCCTTCAGTAAAATTCTTTCTACTGCAGTTATACCATCTCCATGACTATATTTAGGAATTTCTGGTTGGATTAAAATTTCTATGTCATCAAGCCAAGCAGGATAGTAGGAGTTCTGTTTTCCTGAGAGTTTGTGGTGAAGTTTAATTAGCAAAGACAATATGCTTTCTTTAATTTCCAAAATGGCTGTGGTTAACTGTGGAGCTGAACCAGGAGCAGACCATTTATTTGAAGTTTTGGGACGAACCACCTGATTTGCTTCACTGCTACTACGATTGATGATCTCCTGAAACTTCTTTCTACGCTCTGCTACTAAGCTGAAAACTTGAGCTGTACCCGAATTCTACCATTAAAAAAGAGAAAGAAAGAAAAATCAAGAGAAGTTATTCAGTATCAACTTTAAAAACATATTAGTACTACATTTTCCAAAGGGAATGTTAAAAAATTTCATCCAAAGATTTATTCAATAGATTTGCTCTTTAAGTAAATCTGTCCCTTCACCTCTCTTTCTCAAATATACTTAGTCTCATTCAATCTGGAAACAATGAGGAGAAAGGAGATTATCCACAATAATACCTCTTCTGCAACCTCCTGGGCCTATCCACCAGGGAAAATAGACAAAGTCTGAGGAGTGTCTCTAGCCATATTAAAGAGGAATCATAAAGTAAGTTCCTCAACAATTTAAAGGAAGAAAAGCTGTTCTATTCAACATGCATCAAGAATACTATTACACTTTATTAACTTCTGGAAGACTGCTACATTTTCCAGTTGAGAAATTTATAAATTCTTTTCTAAATTAATACATCTGAACTGCTAATGAATTTCATTTTTAAGGAACTTCAAAAGTTTCAAAATTACTATCATAAATACTTAGTTACCTACATGAAATATAAAGATGAAAAATCCGATTGACATGTTTCATATATGAATATCACTGAGATTTGCTATTTGAACAGAGTTTTTTTAACTAAGTATTTTTCTCAATAATTTATCTTCTAAATAGCCTTTTTGCTAAGCAGTCAAACTGCATTAGGGCTCTTAGAAATCATCTTTTAATTAAGATACAAGTAGGTTTAATGTATTTCATTAATTTCTTTAAGCAAGCATAGAAAGGATGCTCTAAGATCAGTTGAGTTTTTATGAACTACATTATAGTATACACTATTTTTTAACATCCAAGCTGTTTCCCAAAGTACTCTCTACCAGCAATAGAGGCAAAAGTTGCCTCTTACAAAAATTTCAAAGTTTTAATCAAAATTTTTTATGGTGTTCCCAGGAAAAACATATTGTCAAAGGCAAAGAAAGCTCCTACAACTGGACTCTACTATGAGAACTATCTGATTCAATGTTCTCTACTCACAAAAATCTAGATTGTAGGCATTAGAGGTGCTTAAGTTTAGTTACTTGGCACGTCATTTCAAGATTTTTCATTTCTGCTTTCTAAAAATTAGTTAATTAAGCTACATGCAATAAGAGAGCTGATTTTCAGAACTAGTCCAAATACACAATATATGGAGTTTTAAGATTTTTGAGGGCTTATTTTATCAAAGTTAATAATTGCCATAGAAGCAAAAAAAAAAAAAATCTGTAAATGAGCATGCTGCCAGCTATTAAAAGTTAAATTTATTTAGATTTAGGAAACAGTCATTCATTTTTAAGATGTTAGTAACAATGCTAAATGTAAACAGATCCAAATGGGTCGTTTATAATTGGTCCAAAATACTTCCAACACTAATAACAAAAACCCACCATTAAAGTACTCAGTATTAAGTTCAACAATATGAATTTTTTTTAATTAAGCCTAAATCACTATATCAAAAAACACACATAAACACTTTTTTTTATTTTAACCATATTAATTAAACACACATTCTCACACAAATACGTCAGGGTTTTTCCCCATTTCCAGTTAAAGCCATGTTGCTAGTTAATGCAAATTATCATACACATCTACCTCTCTTTGAAGAACTTTAGGCCGTCGTGAACTCTGGCAGATTAAAGGAAAAAGACTGGTGAGGCAACTTCTGCCTTAGATATATCACAGAAAATAAAAGACAACTTAAAGTTATCTACAACCACATTTATTTTTCTTTTGGATCTCATACGATGATCTAAACAATAACCAAGTTCTTCCTTTTTTTCTCTCTCTCTTTTACACTTACTTGTAAAGAACCCAAGCTATCAGAGCTGGTACTTGCTGGTGAGTCTCTCTTCACTTCTGGAGCAGTCTCTGGAACTCTCACTCTAACATAGTTTATAAAGTGCCGCATGTTCGATACTAAGTTACTTCCAGGAAACCAACTGTCATGACAACGTTCTGGTCCACACACTGATGCCTAAAACATAAACATAATGAATATCAAACCTTGCCAAGTCAGGTCTCAGGTACAATGAAGATGTAACAAGCTCAAATAATCATCTATCACCTGTCATATTCCTGAAGCCCTTATAGGCTCATCTACAAATCATAAAGTACTAATAAAACCAAATTCAAACACAAAATATAGGAATAAATTTCTCAAAACTAATATGGGTAAGTCCAATGGAAATCAGCTAAATGTCTCCTGAAAAATAGATTTTTCAACCGGGAAATATTTAGCAGTTCAGAGTCTTTTCCATCACTCATTAGTAATAACACATAATATAGTCAAACAATGCTAGTTTGAACTAACTGTGGAAGAGAATCTGAAAATCATCCAAAAGTATGACCTACTATTAGATGAATCTTAATGATCTTTTAATACATATGAAAGAATATATGTTGATTCAACTCAGACTACAAAGTACTGCCTAGTATTTTTACTTGTTTGTTTTTTGCTGTTATTATAGTATGTTGTTTTTTGTCTTTTTGGAGAAAGGGATGAAGAGAATCTCACGTTTGTAGAAGGAATTTGTAGTAACAATTGCTTTACAGAAATGATACTTCTAAAGCCCTGAAACATACTAACAATTTGTATTCTTAAGTACTTTAAACATTCTCCCATATAACCAAATGTACTCCATTAACTTCAAATCTTTACAGAAAGAATTTGCTACTCAAAAATAAACTCCAAATTATTAGAATTTCTAGGTTGAAGTCATAACAACGATTATTTACCAGTAACTGGTGTTATCAGCATAACACCAAAAATGCATTAACCACTTTTCTTAGATCGGTATGTTATGAACTACAGATTTCCAATTCAATAATTCCAGAAATAGAGCTTTATCTATTAGTGAAACCTCTAAAAGAACATACGTATTTGAAGATCAAAAAGGGTTCTTTCCAGTTGTTCTTAAGAAGATCTTATATGAGTATGATGAATCCATAAATAATTTCAAAATGACACACTACCTTTATTAAGGCATTTCATAACTTTAACATTTAAAAATATAAGAAACTACTTACCTCTTCATCTGATTCCTCTTCAGCTGAATTTTCAAGTCCTAATTCAATCAGATATAAAACCATGCAGAGTACATGTTCTGACAGATTTTGATGATCCATCAAAATCTTTAAAAAGGGAAGAAATGCCTCATAATTACTTTTTTCCACAAAATATATTTCATTTAAATATCCAAAAACATTTTGAAGTTACAGATGAAAATAACACGATCATGTATATATAAATATAAACATTTATAGTATGATCAGATATGTAAGTAAAGCTACATCTTGCTGAAAAGACAAACTAAAACCAAAAAAAAGAAGCTCCCTCTCAAGATCACATAGTATTTTAGGGAATATCTAGAAATACTAGTTTGCGGATCTTCAAAAGGTTAACACATTAAACAGTCCACTAAAATTATTAATATAAATACACTAGTATCTAATAAAATAATATTTTACATCCTAATTTGCTGACACTCTTCTCCTGATGACAAGGATATCAGATAAATAAGTTTGTCAAATAGGATAATTCATGCAAATGTGTTTAGCACAGCACCTGGCATACCAGGAACACAACAATGTTTACGGAACATTAATGTTTTAAAATCTGTCTCTAAAATTAAAGTTCTAAGCCTCAGTATTTGCAGTTGTGTAAATGTGTGGTTTATATGAGTGAGAAAGGAAAAAAAAGATGCAAGTGGTTAGGAGACAGGCTTCTCTGAGCAAACTGATAACTCTGACCTTATACATAGATTATACAATGCAAGCCTTACACATCAAACATAGGATTTCGGGGCTATCTACACCATCACTCACTCAATACAATGCAACAAACTACCAAGCAGAAGATACCTAAAATACCATAAGGAAAAAAGGGCCTGGCAGCTATCATGTTGTCCTCATTACAAAAAGCCATCTGGCCAAATGATGAAAAGGTTAAGAGGGGAGAGGCTTTGTGGATGACATTGCAGAACGGGGAAAAGAGGACAGGCTAGGCTGAGCCTCACAGCAACTGCCCCAATGGCTGAGGGGGTTTGGAAGGAGGACCTTGTCACTTAAAATCTGCAATCTATTGTGACCAAAGAATGGACTTCAATTCCCTGATCTTCTAATGTTTACTTTGACCACTGAAAGGCCTTTTCCATTCATCTTTTGTGTGGCACAGTGATGAGGAGCATAGACTTTCAAAATCTTTTAAAAACCTGGTTTTTTAATACAAATTCTGTCTATACCTAGATATTTGATCTTCAGCAACAGACTCTGGCCTTAGTTTTGTCATCTTTAAAAGTGGAATTAATGGTCCGAAATTGTTGTGAGGGTTCTATGAGTTAATATCGGTAATTTGCTAGCAATTGGTGTTCAATAAATAGTAGGCAGGTGGTATGGATGGTGTGAGGAGCAGGAGCAGCAGTCGGAGGGGGCTGCAGGCTGGGAGGCAAGAGAGGTCATCCTTTCTAATCCACTACTTTACAGAGAGGAAACCAAGGCTCAGCCACACACCCAGCTAGCATAAGCAATACTAGAACACAGGGTTCAGACTCCCAGTGACTGCCTATCCTCAATACACACTGCCTTCTCTTGATAAATACATTATGAGCTAAATTCAAGTAAATTCTGGCTTGAAATCCTGTGATGTTACAGCTTATAGCTTTAGACAACTTACTTTAAAAACTAAAGAAAAAAAGTCACCTAATTAGGTGCTGCAAAAAAGAAATAAAAATGATTTTTCTGGAGAGTTTTGTTAACATGTTCTATATTAATGTTTTTTAACATTAAACATGGCAAGAGATGAAGTGGTTTACTGCAATTGATTTTTAGAAAGTTGACTTGCCAATGCAATGTCAATTAGAGAAGTTTTTCCTGTTATTAAAGTCAGAAAAGCTATTATAAAGTTGAAATTTTAGAAAATTTGTCCATAATAACCTTTAACAACTAAAACATTGTCTTTCTACTTTTGATAAAACACTATTTTTACATTAAGCAAAGGAAAAGGTGGAAAAAATATAACATAAAGAACACAAATCACGGGCTGGCCCAGTGGCGCAGCGGTTAAGTGTGCACATTCCACTTCAGCTGCCCAGGGTTCACCAGTTCGGGTCCCGGGTGCAGATACGCGCCGCTTGGCAAGCCATGCTGTGGTAGGCATCCCACATATAAAGTAGAGGAAGATGGGCATGGATGTTAGCTCAGGGACAGTCTTCCTCAGCAAAAATATGGAGGATTGGCAGCAGATGTTAGCTCAGGGCTAATCTTCCTCAAAAAAAAGAACACAAATCATTTGCAGTAAGCCTTCTTTAATTTTTAGATTATGATTCACTTATTACTTACTATTATAACAGTACTCAGCTTCACCACCTGATCTAGTTATTTAACCTCTAAAACTCAATAATCATAGCTGGAAAATGAAAATAACACAACTTTCACTCGTGAGGATTTTTGCTAAAATTAAAGTATTGTATATAAGTGTATGTAAAGCATTTGAAACAAAATCAGGCATTAAGTAAACATTGAAAAATGTCTGTTATTTGTAAAATAAATACAAATATCTTTTTAGTAAGAAAAAATTCTATTTTTAATGAAGAAAAAGAACATTTTAAGTCACTTTACTGAGTAACCCTCTTGGAAATTAATGAAAATAAACCATTCAAGATTTTTTTGAGGCAAATGTCTAAAATTTTAACAGGAGTAACTTTTACAAGTAAAATGAAAAACTGGTCATGGAATAGAGTTGAAAAGGATGGGGGGGCAGAGAAATCTAAAAGCATTATTTCATTACATAGCAAACATTAAGAAAAAAACTAAAACGTCTACTTAACAAAATTTAATATATAGGTTAAGTAATTTTTAAAAATTTGTACGCAGTATTGGAAATTTGCATAACAAATACACTGGCTTTTCTTTTCATTTACTTTTTAATTTTTAAAATTCTAATTAGGAAGAGGAAGAAACAACAGATTTTCTTTGTATCTAATTTTATAATATCATGTCTATAGTTATTTTATAGATATCTATAGTTATTTTATCTATCAGTATAGTTCTTTTACCTTTGACCTCTTATCCAGATTAAATCATAAATATGCTTGTTATATATATATATATACACACACAGATTCCACAATATTATGTACACAACTTTTGAGTACACAATTTATGTTAGCCAAATAAACAAGTCAGTTCTGTGTGAGATGACACAAGAATAAAACAAATTATAGGTAACAAGAAAACAGAAACATCTTCTTTTGAGTTTCTAGGGTGTTTATCAAAAGCAAATTCTTCATGCTGCTACACAGGAACCCATTTGAATCCATCCATGTCACATGCCTGATCAGAGGGAAAAAGCCAAGAGAACAACCCTAATCCAAGGGTCACTGGCCCCTATGGCTGCCATCTTAGTTTCGTCATTTTAATGGATTCTGGTGGTTGTTTGGTCTCTGTTGTTCATTCTATTCCTCCTGTGGTTCTACAACATTTCAGTTCTTGATCTACAGAAACCATAAATAAATATTCCTATCTGAAACTGAATAGGATGAATAGCTTCCCATAAAGAATGATGTAGATATTCCATTATTTTCAACTTACACTTTACATATATGTGATTATGACATATCCTCTCACATCTTAAATGTATAAATACACTTTGCTTTATAAGTGGTACTTTTATGTAAATATTATCCTTTATAACTTTCATTTGAAAATTATGAAAATAAATTCTAATCTGAGTCTTTCTACTCAAATTGCTACTGTACCTTGTAAAGCAGAGTGAATAGCACAATGTGTAAAGTTTTACAGTGCAAAAGTCTCATGAGACCTTTATAGCTGGGATGGAGTGGCGTTCTTTTCTTATAGGGGGGCCAGGGATTTCCAGGGAATTTTCCGCTTTGTTTTAAACTGCAAAAATAAAACAAAACTAAAATTAGATTATAGACTCAAAATTAAACTGTGGTTTAAATAGTGATTTATAGCTATCAATTTTTGTCACATTTTTCTATGCAGTACTATTTTCAATCAAATTGCTCAAAAATGCCAAATGGATATCTATTCTCTCCAAAATAAACATTACTATTTCCCTTCCCATTCAACAAAAATGAATAGAAAGAGCTAAGCTGAAAACTAGAAAGAAATATGAATAGGAAGATGTTAACAAAGGGAAATAAACAAAAAGAATACAAAATAAAGTGCTAAACAAAGAAATTTCCAGTTGTAACAACTGAACAAAATAGATAACCTAAAAATGCTCCCACTACCAACACCTGGAAAAGCTAGATAAAATATTTTTTGAATGCATATTTAAACTCACACAAAAACAAAGTGGAGTTCTCCCAGGTACCAGAAAAAAAGAAGGAATTAACATCAAGCACTAAACTGTGTTTGCCAATGGTTTTAAAGTCCTGGAGCAGGCAGATCTCACGGTGTTGGGCTCAAACAAGGCTCAGAGACGGAACTGAGATCTCACATAAAACTGACACCTTTGAAAGGCTTTACCCTCAATGAACGGATAACTCAACAAGGAGAAATAAGAAAGCTTGTCTGTCTCTTCAACAATGGAAGAACAAAAGGCTCCTCAAGAAGATATTAATTATGAACTTGTGTGTAAATAACAGCAAACTCAAAACACAAAAGGCAAAATATGAGAGAATTACACAGACAAACAGACAAATCCACAACCCTAACAGAGAATATTAACATACTTCTGTATAATAGAAAGCCCAAAAAAAAAAAATTGATAAGAATTTTGAAGATCTTTAACAACACAATTAACAAGCTTGAATCAAAAACAAAGAACATTCAGTAATTGGAGAATACACATAATTTAAAGTGCACTCAGAACATATATAAAACGTGATGAAATATTACAATGCAAAGTAAATCTTAACAAATACCAAAAGAACTGATATACAGACCACAACCACTTACCACAAAGCAAATAAAACTAGAAATCAACTAAGAAGATAACCCAAACTCCAGACATGTAGATATTTTTAAACACTGTGTTCTCAGAAATTCAGAGGTCATTATAATCTTAATAGAAACTTTTAAACATTTAGAACTTAAACCAAGTAGAAAAAATTTGGGGATACAACGAAAGCAGTACTTGGAAGAAAATTCATAGCCTTAAATGCATATGTTTTTTAAAAAATCAAAAACTAAGCACCGAAGAAAAGGGAGAAAATCCAAACTAAGTTGAAAGAAGATAATAACAAATAATAAAGGGAAAAAAGAATGAAATAGAAAACAAGAAAAACAAAATCAAAAGTTGGTTCTTAAAAAAAACAGTAAAACTGGCAATCCCCTGATAAGACTAATCAAGAATAAGAAATAGTAAAAACAAATAAATAATAGGAATAAAAAGGAAGATGGGATTTTGTGTGTGTATGTGTGAGAGAAGATCAGCCCTGTGAGAACATCTATTGCCAATCTTCCTCTTTTTCTTTGAGAAAGATTGTCACTGAGCTAACATCTATGCCAATTTTCCTCTTCCTCTGACATTCGATGGAATGCCACCACAGTGTGGCTTGACGAGTGGTGCTAGGTCCAGCCCTGGGATCCAAACCTGCGAACCCTGGGCCGCTGAAGCAGAGCATGTGAACTTAACCACTATGCCACTGGGTTGGCCCCAAGATGGGATTTTTTAAATCATTATAAGTATATAACTTAAGACAAAATAGAAGATTTCTTAGAAAAATATAACTTGGCAATCCCTCTCAAGAAGAAATAAAAATCCTAAGCAAGACTATAACCTTTAAAGAATGGCACCAGTAGTTTTAAATTACTCACACACAAAAAAATACATGAGGCCCAGGTGGTTGAATAGGCAGATTCTACCAAAACTTCAAGAAGCATCCACATGAAAAAAGAATAAAGTTCTTCTACCTTACATGATATACAAAAAGTAATTGAAAATTGATCAAAGACTTAAATGTAAGAGCTAAAATTATAAATCTTTTAGAGGAAAACAAAGGTGTAAGTCTTTGTGACCTTGGATTATGCAACAGATATGACACCAAAAGCACAAGCAACAAAAGAAAGAAACAGATAAATTGGACTTCATCAAAATTAAAAACTTTTGTGCTTCAAAGGACACTCTCAAGAAAGTGCAAAGATAACCCACAGAATGGTAGAAAATATTTGCAAATCATATACCTGATAACTCTAGTATTCAAAACAAACAGCTCTTAAAATGCAATAATTAAAAGAAAACCCAATTAAAAAGTGAGCAAAGGATCTAGATAGTTCTCCAAAGAAGATATATAAAAGGCAAATAAGGACATGAAAAGGTATTTAACATCATTAGCCATCAGGGAAATGCAAATCAGAACTACAATAAGATGTCACTTCATACCTATAAGAATGGCTATGATCAGAAGACAGATAACAAGTGTTTGTGAGGATGTGGCAAAATCAGAACCCTCATACACTGTTGATAAAAATATAAAAACTGGAGCTGGCCTGGTGGCGTAGTGGTTAAGTTTGCATGCTCCACTTCAGCAGCACAGGGTTCGCCAGTTCGGATCCCAAGTGCAGACCTATGCACCACTTATTAAACCATGCTGTGGCAGGCATCCCACATATAAAGTAGAGGAAGATGGGCACAGATGTTAGCTCAGGGCCAGTCTTCCTCAGGAAAAAGAGGAGGATTGGCAGTGAATGTTAGCTCAGGGCTAATCTTCCTCAAAAAAAAAAAAAGACAAAAAAAAAATACATATATATATAAAATGGTGAAGCCATTTTAGTAAACAGACTGGCAGTCCCTCAAACAATTAAACATGGAGTTACCATTATGATCCAGCAGTTCCACTCATCTATAGATATACACAAGAGAAATGCACACATACGTCCACACAAAAACTTATATACACATGTTCATAGTAGCATTATTCATAATAGTCCTAAAGTAGAAAGAACAAGTTGGTGAATGGATAAATAAAAGTGAGATACTCCTACAACAGAATATTACCTGGCAATGAAAAGAAGTAAAATACTGACACATGGTACAACATAGATGAACCTTGAAAACATTAAGCTAAGTGACAGAAGTCAGTCACAAAAGACCACGTTTGATTCCATTTATATGAAATGTCCAAAACAGGCAAATCTATAGAAGCAGAAAGTAGATTAGTGGTTGTCTAGGGCTGCGGTATTGAGTGGAAATGGGTAATGGCTGTTAACAAATACAGGGTTTCTTTTTAGAGTGATGAAAATGTTCTACAATTGATTGTGGTGATAGTGGCACAACTCTGTGAATACACTAAAAACCATTCAATAGTACACTTTAAATAGGTGAAGTGTACTGTATGTGAATTATCTCTCAATAAAACTGTTAAAAAAAAAACCTTCAAGAAACAGATAATCTCCATCTCCTGACATATAATTTTAGAGAGCAGCAAAAGGAGAAAAGATACACAGATAATTCTATAATGCTAATATAACCTTGTTACCAATACACAGATAGAATGATTTTAAAAATTTACACGACTATCACTTTCAGGCATATAATGGAAAAAAATTCTTAAAACAAATTAGTAAGCCATATCAAGCAATACTTATAGTTTTTTTAAAAAGAGTATATCATGATCAGATTGAGGTTTTCCCGATAATGCAAGGACGTTGGGATTGTATACCATCGTCCACACAAATGAAGGAAGAGCACTTGAGAAAATCAAAAACTTATTCATAATAAAAATTCTATGGTAAGCATGCAACAGAAAAGAACTTCCTAGACCTGAAAGAGTAACTACAAAAACACTAAAGCAAATATTATATCTAGTGGTGGGAAAGCATTAGGAACAAGACAAGAATGCTTCTCATCACTGCTATTATTCAATACTATACTAGAGACCCTACCAGCAAAGACAGACAAGAATGTGTGTGTGTATACATGAAGAAAAAAACCAAAACCATCATTATTCCTAGATAATTTAACTTTCCACATAAGAAATCTTTTCAAAAACCCACAAATTGCTACAACTAATAACAGTCCAGCTGAACATAAGATCAACAACAAAAATCAACTACATTTCTGTTCACTAAAACAAAAGAAACTACAATTTTAGGAAATATACTACATATAATATCTATAAATATTATAAAATAATTTTGAATAAATCTAACAAAGATATCTAAAATCTTTATTAAATTTTTTTTTAATTTTATTGCAAGAAATTAAAGATGACCTAAATAAATGGAGAGATATACCATGTTCATGGATGGGAAAACACATTACTGATGGCATTTCTAACAAATTATTAATTCAATACAATTTCAATCAAAATCCCACGTTTTATTGTTAAATCTGATATGGTCATCATAAAATTCTAGGCAAAGAGCCAATAATAAATAACTCATAAACAAAAGAGAGAAGACAGAGAAGGAGTAGAAGAAGGGAGAAGGAGAAGAGGAGAAAAAGGACACAATATTCATGACAGTATGGTACTAGTCTACAGAATGAACAGAAGAGAAATAGACCTATACACATACAGATACTTGATACAGTCAATTGTCTTTATTCACAGTAGTTATGTTCTATAAAGTCGCCAGAGATGCTGAGTTATTGCTCCTGGGGAAATACAGGGCTAAGTTCCTGCAAGTCTAGGGTCACAACATTTTTGTGAATCAAAATGCCATTTGCATTAAAATTATACAGGTTCGTTTTCAATACTATACTAGAGACCCTACCGGCAAAGACGGACAAGAATGTTTGTGTGCATACGTGAAGAAAAAAAACAAAACCATCATTATTCCTAGATAATTTAACTTTCCACATAGAAAACCTTTTTTGAAAGCCTTGTTAGGACAAGCCAGTCCCAACAGCATTGAAAACTTGCTCTTCCACATAACCCTTTTCCAGTACAACACTTAGCAAGTGTTTTTTAAATTCTTCTGCAGCCTCCTAATCTGCAGAACCTGCCTTGCCTGCAAGTTGAACATTTTTCACACCTTATTACTTTTCGAAACATGCAAGCCAGCCAGCGCTAGCCAAGAAGGGTTTAACGTTTTCCTGACCCTGGGTAACGCAACAGTAAATTTCTTCAACTTTCAGCCTCAAAACAATGCTGTTCTTTTTTATCAATCGTAATCTCACGAGTCCACAAACTTAGCTTTTCACCTTTTCCATAACTTCATCACACATTATAGATGTTACTTCAGCACTTTTTGGAGTGGCCTCAAGAACAGATCAGTGAATTTTCTCTATCTGTTTCTGCAGGTATCATATTATTGATTCACTACCACTGAACTTACAGTCAACAGCACTGAAACTCATGCCTGAACACAGCTTTATCTAACAACAAATTTTCTCTGTAAGGCACATCAGAGCCTTCTTGCCCTTAGGAATACTAGAGAGCACCTCAGCACCACATTTGGGGGCCATTTTAAACAGCGAAATCTCCAACAAAAAGGACAAAAACACCATGAACTCACATATAACAACTTGTATCTCTAAATGTCTATTTTAAATTGATAACAACAAGTTTGATCTCATTCTAAAGCTCAACATTTTTTACTCATTTGCACTATTTTTTAAAATGTGGCACTAAATAGACCACGAAAAAAACACTTGTTTACAGTATGAGAGCTGCAACAAGAGGGCAGAACACTGCTTTGTTCAGCCTCAGCTGGATGCACCCCATGCATGTCCACACATAATTTTGAATAACCAGGAGAGTACTGATTTGGGATTTAAAAATAAATTTTAGTGAGTAGCCAAATTTGCAAACAAAGAATTTGCAAATATTGGGAGAAGATATTTGCAAACTATGTATCAGATAAGGGGTTACTATCCAAAATATACAAAGAACTCATACAGCTCAACAAAAAAAAAACCAACAACCCAATTAAAAACTGGGCAAAAGATCTGAACAGAGATTTCTCCAAAGAAGATATATGAATGGCCAACAGGCATATGAAAAGATGCTCAACATCATTAGCTATCAGGGAAATGCAAATCAAAACTACAATGAGGTATCACTTCACTCCAGTCAGAATGGCTATAATTAACAAGACAGGAAACAACAAATGTTGGAGAGGATGTGGAGAGATGGGAACCCTTGTACACTGCTGGTAGGAGTGCAAACTGGTGCAGCCACTATGGAAAGCAGTATGGAGTACCTCAGAAAATTAAGGATAGATCTACCATATGATCCATCTATCCCACTGCTGGGTATTTATCCAAAGAACTTGAAAACACAAAGGCATAGATACTTGCACCCCTATGTTCATTACAGCATTACACACCATAGCCAAGACTTGGAAGCAACCTAAGTGCCCATCAAGGGACAAATGGATAAAGAAAATGTGGTATTTATAGATGATGAACTACTACTCAGCCATAAGAAATTATGAAATCCGGCCATTTGTGACAACATGGATGGACCTTGAGGGCATTATGCTGAGTGAAATAAGTCAGAGGGAGAAAGTCAAATACTGTATGATCTCACTCATAAGTAGGAGATAAAAACAATGACAAACAAACACATAGCAACAGAGAACGGATTGGTGGTTACCATGGCAGAAGTGGGGGGAGGGCAAAAGGGGTGATTAGGCTCACATGTGAGGGGATGGACTACAATTAGTTTTTGGGTGGTGAATATGATGTAATCTACACAGAATTCGAAATACATTATGATGTACATCTGAAAGCTATATAATGTTATAATCCAATGGTACTGCAATAAATAAATAAATAAATAAAAAAATTTGCAAATGATGAGGATCGACCATATATGACAGAATGAGCATTACACATCAGTGAGATACGATGGATTGTTCAATAAATGGTCCTGGAACAACGGGTTTTCAATAGGGAGAAAACAAATAAATCAACTCCAGGTGGGTTAAAGATCTAAATATAAAAAGTAAAACTTCAGAACTAATAAACTTTAAACAATCTAATAGAAAAATCAACAAGGAATAATCCATACATAGTTCTCACAGTAAGAAACATGAAGAGAAACTAATAGATTTTTTTACAGGCTCCATCTCACCTAGTAATCCAGAAAATGGAAATTAAAAGGAGTTATACATTTAGCACTGGAAGTTCAAATGACAGAATGAACATAAGTATTTAATTTTACTTCCATCCAAAACTCCAATAAAACTACAGTAATGGTATTTTTAAAAGGATAAAAACCACAAGAATGGGGAAAATCAGAAAAGAAGGGGGAAAAACCCAAAATTTTGCCAGTTGGAAAGCAAATGGACTTGTAGCAACTCATCTAGTACACCTAAGAAAGTCAAATCATAAGAAGGTAATGGGGAAAGCTGAAAAACAATCCAAATTATACTGCAGAATCCTCAAAAGATTCAGAAACTGGCAGCACCTGGTACCTCAATAACTGGAGGTGAGGAGGCAGAAAGCTAAAACGAAGACAGGATGAAAACTTCACCCCCATTCCAACAGAATTCTGGCTGGAGAATTCATCTCTGGAGAACGTGAAACACAAGCATAGGTAAGGGGAGAAGGATGGAGGACTAAAGTCGTCGTACGCATTTTTGATTCAGAGCCCCTAGGCCTTGTCTCCCATTCAATTGACAGAATAATGGCAGCCAGACCATTACTTTCTAGGCAATATTTGAAGATACTTCTCTGAGGAATCCGATCAGACCAAAAAGAAGAGTTTTAAAGAGACTAAAATAAGGACTTCTCAACAAATCTGCCTGCCCACATCACCCTACATTAAAGCTCAGACTCTACAAGCTCCACCAACACACTAAGAGTTCTTAATCACAAGCAGCCAGAATTATCAGACATTCAAAGAACACCTCTAACACGGAAGCTAGAGACTGAACAATAGAAAACTGAACTTAGAGGAAACATATTATGTAGGTAGGGGAAAAAAAATCCTAAAAATAAAAAAAATTACCCTTGATATACCAGAGAAATGAGGTGCATCTATGATTCAAGAAGAAGATGCCATAAAATAAAGTTTGCATTAAAAAAAAATTGGTTTCTATATCATACTACAGTGGTTACATAGAAGCATAATTTTCAAAACAATCCCAATAGCTCATGAAAAAATATTTCAGCTATTCTAATTCATTTAGCATAGAAAAGTAATTTTTAGTTTTTATTTTGTTTCTTTGCTTTAAGCACTAGCCCCTAAATATGCAGCACCTAGATTAATAAAGAATTCCAAAATAAAGGTTACATATTTGTTCAAGACAGCAGGTAATACATCATTTCTGACTGCTCTTTTCAAAAGCATTAATGGAATAATGCAAATGAAAAGCCACATGACAGAAAAATTTTTTTATGTGAGTCAAACCGACACCTAATTATTGACTAGTTTGAGACAAAAATGATATACATAAACTCATATATCACACTTTCAAACACGGGGCAGCAGCCATTAACCTTCAAGGTGGGGGATGGGAAACAAAAAATACCAGAAATTATAGTATAAGAAAATTTGCTTTCCTATTGAATTTAAAACAGCCACTGTATAAAATCACACTAGTCTTTTGGAAATGGCCTAGACTATAGTTCCAACACTGCCATTAACACACATATTTCACTGAGCTTCTCTGGGCTACAATGTCCTCAATGTAAAACACAACACTGAATTGAATAAATGGCTTTCTGACTGTTAGTTTGCTTTTTTGTTGCTATCTTGTTTCCGTTTTCTTTTTAAAAGCTGAACTGCTCATTAAGAGGTACGTGAGAGGGAGAGGGAAGCAGGATGAGCCCCCTCCACTCTGTCAGGCCTCTTGCTGTTGCCCAGCCCCTTCTTCCAGTGGTGGCCCCTGAGACACTTTTATAGAACCTGGATAGGAGAGCTTGAAGGCCTTTTCCAGCAATAAGATCCAAAGATTCTAAACATCTAAACATCACAAAAAGCAAGTGTTTTATTTTCACTTAAACTCACAGCTCAAAAATTTAAAGAAACTTACTTTTCATTCCTTTAGCTATTACTGATTGCCTACAAAGTGCCTAGCACCAAGCTAGACTCTGAGGACACAACAGTTTTAATTTATCCAACCATTTTTCACTACTGTTATTCAAAGGGCCTTTCTATTACCTTCTTGCAAATAGAAATGGATCATACTCACTAAAACTAGTTAAGCCACTTTGTTCTTTCAGGGAAAGATTTGCCCTGAGCTAACATTTGCTGCCCATCTTCCTCGGGTTTTCTTCCCTCCTCCAAGCCCCAGTGCATGGTTGTATATCCTAGTTGTAAGTCCTTCTAGTTCTTCTATGTGAGCTGCCGCCACAGCACGGCAACTGACAAACAGGTGCTGTGGTTCCACGACTGGGAAGTGAACCCAGGCCGCCGAGGCCGTGAGGGCCAAACTTAATGACTAGGCCATTAGGGCTGGCTCAGTTAAGCCACTTTTTGTCCCTTAAAACTAAAAGAAAATGAAAATGACCAAAGCCAGTAAGTCCTACAGTTTAGGGTTTTCTTTCCAGTCGTAATCTTATAAGGACGGAAACAGTCAATTATGGTCAAATATACAGCAAATAGAAGATAACACATAAAGGAAGCAGATGCTACATTTCACATACAAAATAAATTTCAAAAAAATTAAGTCTCACAAAGAACAAACACATTTCTTCATAGGTATGATATTTATTTTAAGTACACAAAATGTTATTAGATGAATGTAATAGTTTGCACATAAAATTTCAAAGATTAAAGAAAATGATTAAAAAGTTTTAGTCTGGAACTAAAGAGTATATTTATTTGTCATGTCATTATTACTTTATTTAAATACACATTTCTTTTAAAATATAGTTTTCAAACTGCCAAGAAACATCACAGCACTTCAGAAATATTTTTAAGAAACTACAAAGAAATTGTACAGCAACTCAAAAGCAAATGGAGGGAATGAGAGAATTAGGAAAAATGGAGAGCAAAACAGGAAAGAAGAAAAACTAATAAAAAATAGCTCTGAGGAAATGGTTTTCTCTGACTACATGAAGTAGTTATAAGTCAAAATACGATATAGATCTAAACAACTAATAACACAGAATTGATTAGAAAACACAATATACCTGCAAACAGAAAATATTACCTGTATGTCAGTATAGGTCTAAACCAGGTTTCTCAACCTTGACACTAATGACATTTGGGGCCAGATAATTCTTTGTTGTAGGGGGCAGACCTAGCCTCTACTTGATGTCAGTAGCAACACTCCCAGTCTTCAGACAATGCCAAATGTCCCCTGAAGGACAAAAATCACCCCTGCGTGGAAACCACTGGTCTAAACAAAGGAAATAAACTGCTTGGAGCTCAACTAAAAGTCAGCTAAGTAAAAAATAAAGGAGAACAATTCGGTTTGCCTTACAGAATGCCTGGCATATAACAAGCACTCAATAAATGTGTATTATTAAATAAAATTTTCCCTTTAAAACTGATTACATTGGGTATTTAATGACTCCTTCAAAGGTTTGAAAGTTTCAGCCCAATTCCAATCCAAATTTCTATTAATTACAAAGTAAAAGAGAATAATAAAATTTACTATATATTTAATTCTTACGTATTCAAATGACTAACCACCACCAAAACTCCCTGAAAAAAGGCAGAGCCATTTAAGATAACAGTGTTTATAAAGGCCACATTAGGTTTTCCATGCAAATGCTTCCTCCCACCCATCTTTTCATTTTTCAACTTGAACTACTGAAATTTATTTATTCAACAAATATATTCTGAATGCCTACTATTTGCCAGCACTGATGTATATACTGAAGATGTAAAAGAGATATAGAGACAAAAACATCTTCCCTCAAGGAGCTAAAAGTCTAGTAAAAGCCTACAAGCAAACAAATAGTTACAAAAGCACATGAACGTAACAAAAAGAGACTGCTAAGAAAGAGAAAAGAAAACCTCAGACTATTTCCCCAAGGGTTTTAGAGAAAGGTAGAGAGAGATGCTGATGGCTGTACTAGGTTTTGGTTTTGGTTTTTGGTTTTTCTCTTGGGGCAGGGCACGGGGGTGAGGGGGGCGGTGCCGCGGCAGGAGGAGCAGTGGGTAATGCTACAATTCTACACCACAAACTCTTCAGATACGTCTGTGATGGATCTTAAACTCAACATAAGTCTATTACTGCAAAGTCTTGGCAAAAGAGAAGTTTCCATCTATGTTTATACTTTGATAGTTATTTAGACAAAAATTTTCTCAAGATCAAAGACATCTGCATCATTTTAAACTTGTTTTTTAAAATGTTTAAGCTTTAGAAAAGCACAAATAAAAGATGATATCTTATGATGTTCAGCAATATAATATTAACTATTAAGGTTTAAAAATAGCTGGAAATAATAACATTAAAAAATAGTCTGCAACAACAATAACAGAAAATTGAATTCTTCATTAAAAAGATATCCTTCAAAACTTTTATTTTCTGCAATCATCAACATTTTAAACTACCTTGTTAAGTAGTTACAAATAAAATTCCTTTTGCTTTGGCTATTTCCCCAGGTGTCAAGAACATAGAAATATTACCACATTTTTTGTAGATACTCATCATCTCTGATGTCAGTCAATTTTATTCTCTTAACTTGTGCCTCCTCTACTGGTTTAAAAGTAGAACACCACAAAACCAAGCTTTGAATTCCATTGGTCAATAGCAACTAAATAAGTTCATTTTTTGACATGTTTATTTGTGATCATGTTTTATAAAATTTATTTTTATCAGACTAACATCAGATTTTGGATCAAGATCTTGAGAACATAAATCTCAGCCAGATTTTTTTTTAATCTTAAAATATTATTTTCTCCTCTAAAGATTGAGAGTACACTTTAATCAGAGCATATCACATCTGTGTTATAACTGGAATTTTTCTATATAAATACAAAATATCCATTATTATACTAATCAATATAACAGACTTACAATGCTGTATATCTGTCCATTGCAGACTGCACGTCTCTACGGTAAACTGTTCGAAGAATGACCATGACGGGGTCAAACTCCTGATCCCAGACTTCAGCTATTATTCAAAAGAAAGTAGAAACAAAACACTGACTTCTTAGGAATAAAGTCAATCTCTAATGACTAATTATATTTAAGTATATTTTAAATTTAAAAGATGGGATAGTTTAATTGATTCTTTATTTGCCCTAATAAGTTTGATGGCGTGACTACTTTTCTACATTAAGTCATTTCATCATTATGAATGTTCCCTTAAGT
This sequence comes from Equus caballus, assembly GCF_041296265.1. Classification (NCBI taxonomy): domain Eukaryota; kingdom Metazoa; phylum Chordata; class Mammalia; order Perissodactyla; family Equidae; genus Equus; species Equus caballus. The sequence goes on along the minus strand of NC_091701.1, from coordinate 50,176,137 downwards.
TCAGCAAGAACTAGTGAGCAAAAAGCTTTAAAATGGGATAATGCCTCATCATAAAAGTTTAGTTCATTGTACATCTTGGCAAAGTGCCAATTAGAAAGTTAAGAAATACAATGTATTAACACTTTTAATAGCATTCAAAGAGAAAAACACAAAAACTAGATTCAAAAATTAATGACCTATTGATTGTGAAGAGTCTCACTTTATAACCATTTCTTGTTTATAAAAGATTTTATGCTCTTTTGCTAAAATTGGTAATTGATCTCCTTACCTTCTCCATAATTAGGAATCACTATCCCATGTGTGGTATTTGTACAATTCGTGGTATACAAGATGATTGTAAATATTAAATGCACAAAGCTTTTTATTTTAATAATTATGTAATTATTTTAATATGTATCAGAAAATTCTGCATTGCAAGTAATAATCATGCTTAGGATGAGGCGAAGTTTAAAAAAGTGAATTCATTTAAAAAAATATAGTAGACTAAGTGCATAATAGTAGAGATGGTAGTTAGATGTGGCAAAAATCTACAACATGGCCTGAGAATAACAATTTTAGAAACTATTGCCTTAAGAGTGTCTCTGTCCTAGATTAAGGTTTTTCCCGTCTCATTCTCTCTAGCAGAATTCTTAACATTTGAAAACATGGTAAGAAGCTTATACTTCTTCCTACACATCTACTCTAATTTCAACTTTCTGGCATAAGAAACTATTAACAATTCTCCCTATTTTCACGTACAGGGTTATTCATCTTAAATTATCAAAAGTATGACTTAAGATAGGCCTACACAAAGACAAAGATCTTTGCTATTATTTCTGTCATTTATTGTCTTTCACTTTTAAATCTACTAATTTGTACAATTAAAATGCCAATGTTTTTATTACAATTATAAAACCATAGCAATGGAAGAAAACTTCAGTGATTAATTAGTCTGGCAGGCTTCAAACAATGTTTCACGGGACTGGATTTCCATAGAGATTTAACAGGGGTCACTTCAGGATGAAGGAGAAGGCAAAACAGAGGAGAAGCTATGTCTACTACCCACACCCACTTTAACAAGAGTAGGTCTGCTCCGACCAGTTTCGGATAACAGATTCACCTAAGGCTCAGTTCCCCAAAGTTAACGGCTTATTTCAATCACTGTGAAAAATCTTGAAAGCCGCTCATCTATTCCAAGTCTGTCATTTTACAAATAAGAAGTCAAATCCAAAGATAAAAAACTGTTTTTTTCAACATCACACAACTAGCTAATATAATTTAGTACTGTATTTGAAGATGACACCCAATTTCTTGACTCTGATCTTCAAATGCCCAGGGCTCCATCTCAGTGTCTCAAACTTTATTGTGTAGGACAATCATCTATAGATCTTGTTAAATAAAAAAGCAGATTCCCAGAATCCACCCCCAGAGATCCTGATAAGAACAGATTGGGGTTAAGGCACTGGAACCTTTGTTTTTAACAAGGACTGCGAGTGAGTCTGACAGAGCAATCCTCACATCACACTTTAATAAGCCCTGCACTATACCAGAACGCCATTCTACTTCAAAGCTTACCTAAATTTTAGATACAAAGTGTTCTTTGCAATAAAGAAATACTGTGCTTTTCCTTTAATTGAATACATTCCAACCAGAAACTCTGGATTGTTCTTCCTACCTTGGCGAACTCCCTGAAAAATCCTAAATGATAAGGCTTATTCTGCTGTTTCTTGCCAAACACAGTATATGCTATTTATAACTTCAAAGTGGGCATCAGTTTGCCATTTAAACAACGAGTGTTGAAGAAGTCAAGAATCATGTAACTGCTACTTCCTTCAAGATTTTAACTTAGAATAGTGAAAATGTGAAAGTGAAAAAGAAAAGACTGTGAATCAAGACTTCACCTACTTCGGGCTCTTGTCAAGAATACCATCTATGAATCTAGGGGGAAAACCTTAGAAAACCAACCACTTAAGGAAAAGGTTTCTATGTATTTACATAGGTTCAAAGTGTAAGAAAGTGTTATCAGGATTCTATATAGATTTTAATTTTAACTGTTTAAGTTAAAATCTGGGTAGTGAGAACTATTTCAAAATCGAATTTAAAGAGCAAATACATTCAAGATGTTTTTAAGCATATATTTTGTTTTATAATTTCGGGTTCATTTATAGTTCATTTACTTATAAAAATGAACTAGAGCTCATATGTGAAGTTCCTTTCATAATTTAGAGTCATATAAGAGGGCTTATTATAACATAAAACCATAGACTTGCAGATAAATGGAAGTAATATCACTGTGTACCATAAAAGACATACATCTATAAGAAAGCTGAGGGGAAAAATAACAAGCTGAATAAACAAAACGCAAAACATCTTCTTTCAGTATACACAACAACTCACCTTCAGAAAACCAATATTTGAAAGAATATATTTATGCATATAAACGTACCTTTGGGAGTATACATGCCTTGTTGCATAGAACCTCCAGGTTCAAACACAGGAGCCTTAAAATCAGCTACAGCTGATAAAACTGATTCAAAGCTATAACTGCCTGGAATAATGCCACTTTTTGGATTTGGATTTTCTGGAATATGATGTGTGTGTCAAGAAAAAAAGATATTAATGACTAAAAGCCAGCTTTATAACCTTACCAAGGTACTCTAGCTTCTAACTGCTTTTGCTAAGATACACAAATAGTAATTGGCTGTAAGATATAAAGTTGGCCACAAGAGGGCTATATAATACAACAGTTCAATAACTTCTTACTTGTGACATTTTTAAATATTTTTAAATCTAGAAGCCTACTAATAAATAGTATGCTTAAGTAGTTTGCAAGTATATTTTCCCCAAAACAAATTAATCAAATTTCAGGAAATGAAAAAAAAAACTTTTCTTAAACTGATCTCCATTTTCATCATTTTGCACATAATGTAAGTCAAGGAGAGTAAGCTAAAAATCAGCCAGGATTTTTATGAGCAAAGATTATTGTTCAAAAAACATAAAATGTCATCGTCAAAGAAAAAAGGAAAAGATGCTAAACAAATTTAAGCAAAGAAGGAAACCAGAAAACCACAAAGATTCTTTCCCATTGGTTTCACATTAAGGTATGTAATTCTTTTTAAATTCAAAGTTACAGAGAATAGTTCTGTTCTGTTACAACTCTGATACACAGTGTATAACAATTGAATGAAATCATCAAACAGTATCAAATTGATGTTGCTTATGAAAATCTTCAAGGTTATCAAACAGGCATTTCAATAGATGTTATTCCAAACATTCATAACATAGAACGTAAATTTAGTCAAAGTAAATTTTTATCATAAAATAACACGCTTTGCCTAAAATTTTATTAAGAATAATTTTAAAAATAATAAAGTGTCCATTGTATGCTCAGTCCTATACAAATGACCCTACGTTTTCAAAGTTTGTAGATAACAGTCTTTGCTCTTAAAGACCTCTTGGTTCAAGAGTGAACTCTAAGAAAAAATCCTCAGAATGTTTAAAACCCTGGTAATAATAATTATAAGATATACTTCTAAATTTTAACCATGAATTCCATCCAGCCTGGCTACACAGATAAAGTAGACCTCGCTGCCTTTTACAAAGTGTCAAGCTTCCTCTCACTAATGCTGACCTAGAAGTCAGATCCTGGGGTACCCTGAGCCATCAGTCTTGAAGTCTAACCGAGGTCTAACAAGAGCTCCCTGAGAGGAAACAATTAGAGGCAAAAACATCTCCCTAGCTCTGAACACACACTTAAACAAACAACTTCAAAAAAACTTCAGAAAAAAATTTTAGGGCCGGCCCTGTGGCCGAGTGGTTAAGTTGCTGCACTCCACTTCGGCAGCCCAGGGCTTCGCTGGTTCAGATCCCAGGCACGGACATGGCACCACTCGTCAGGCCACGTTAAGGTGGTGTCCCACATGTCACAACTAGAAGGACCCACAACTAAAATATACAACTATATACTGGGGGTATTTGGGGAGAAAAAGCAGAGGGGGAAAAAAAGATTGGCAACAGTTGTTAGCTCAGGTGCCAATCTTAAGGAAAAAAAAATTTTAATCAAAAAAGTGATATATCTTTATTCCACAGAAATTACTTATTATTTAGATCCTGCAACTAAGAGAAAATTAAACTTTTAAAAGGATATGAGGTCCAGCAATGAACTATGTGTTCTGTCATTCATACACAGCTGGGCTACCATCTCTGCCCTGAGAATTTCATCATCGGACATTCCTAAAATAATTCAAAACAAAATTAATAAATCTGAATAAATACATATTAGAAAGAAACAACTTACCACATATTTTATTCAGCTGTTTTACCAAAAATGAGATGCTTCAAAAATTAAAGAGCAAAGAATGCAAAGCCCCAAATATAAATGTAGTTTAACAATCGTGCTGTTTGTTGTTCCCTTAAGTAAAGGGTTTTTTTAAAGATATTCTAAAAGGAGTGTCAACTGTACAACACATCAAGAGCTTGAAACAATGTTTAAATATATCCACATCCTTTCCTTTTTCCCATAAGCCAGTTACTACCACAGGGAGAGGGGAGAAAAAGGAGGAGGATAGTTAACACCCAAGTATTAGGATTAGTGTTTTTTACCTAAATGTAAACGAAGACTCAAAAGAATCACAAGAAATGTAAGAGCGCCTTCTAACATGGATCTCTCATGCTCTGCATCAAGTACTGTGTTTTGATGTTGTGAAGCCATTGTCAACAAATCCACTACCTTAAATCTATGATAAGAAATATTTGAGACAAATTTTTTCAAGTTAAAACAAAATTAACTTAAATGGCAATCACTTCCTAATACCTGTCTTAATAAAATTATGCTTACCTTTCAAAGACAGATGAAATAAAATAATCTGGGTCAAGTCTAGAAGCACAAACCTTAAAAAAAAGCAAACCAAAAAAACACCGAATTTTACTTCTCAATACTCAGGTTTACTTCTTGTATTAATCATGTTATTTATTTTCTGTATCTTATAATGTTTTGACATCTCGCAGGGCCTTACAGACCTGGGCAGAGACTATCCCTCTCAGAGCTAGCTAATTCCTAAGGATAATAAACAACTTACTTGGGTGCAAGCCTCTTACAAACAAGTCAATCACCTACTTTAACTAATTCTCACACACCAAGCCAATATTCCCCCTGCCCTAAATCAACCCAGGGCCAGGTACCAGATCGCTGGGGACAGCTCCTATGCCCCCAAAGCCCACCAGAATTATTCAAAGGAGCCAGTCCTAAACTATTTCCCCTGCTCTGCCTTGCCTTTCCTATGGAAACCCCAATAAAGGTCCTGCTCTAGGCTTTCCCTTCTCTCCTGCTTCTGCCTCCTTACCAAAGTCTAATGCTTCCCCTATGGTCCTGTGTGACATGGCATGCCCCCTTCTCTTGGGAATTATAAGTAATAAATTCTTCTTTCAATAGCATTGACCTCTCTGGGTCATCATTTAGGCACTTCTATAAATTAAAATCCCAGAGGTACAAATGAGACACTTCTACAGTATAACTTCTGCATTATCAAGTTGGCTTACCTGTAACAGGTAAATGTCAGGATCAATCATGGAATTACAGAAATGAGACTGAACATAGGTCATGGCCTGTCCTTTGATTTGCAGACCGTTTCTTACCCACATGTTGCTGTGGATTTCAGCAAGACTTGCCTAGTAAAATAAAAATTAAGTGACTTGGACAAAGAAGTCATCTAAATGCAATCTTCATAAAATCATGTTATAATGAACAATCATTTCAAAATATTTTACAACTTAATCATAGAATAAGCCTGACAATCTGCCTGATGTTAAAGATACTCAATTCAAATACATAATTTTACATTTTAAAATGATGATTATGCTTTATATAGTCTCTTCTTTTGGAGTTTATACACGGGTTAGTTTTCCATGATGACTCGATTATATTTATAATAATTTTCATTGAAATCTTTCTTGAGGAATCGCTGACCCATAATTAATTCTTTCCTCCTCAAGAAAAACCATCCATAATGCTTAAGGAAACACAGGAATAAGCATAAAACAAAGCTAATTGTTCAAAGCAATGAATATAATCTAAATCTTTAATTCACCCTAACTGAACCTTCAGTTTAAACTAGTCATTTTCCAAATAACTGGCAGGTAAGAGAGGGTCAGAGTAGAATAAATCTTACTATATTAAGATTTAATTCTTCAATGTATTTATGTCCTGTATCAACCAAAACTAAGCATAGTCATAAAACTTCATCTCTTACTTGTTCCTAATCCCCAGAGTTGAAGTTCAATAATGATTAACAAATCTAAAATCACCAGGAAAAAGACAGTGAAGTGCAAGCCCCTCTAATGTACACTAACAGGTTGGCCCACAAAATCACAGTTTTGGAACTGAACAAAACCACAATGTGGTTAGTGTGCAGGCTAATTCTTCTCTCTCTTCTCTTCTCTCATTTTACAGATGGGGAACTGAGAATCAAGCAGGTGAATTACCCCAAGCAACACAGATAATAAAATAGTGGTAGCATCAAGGCTAGAATCTGATGGGTCTCCTGACTCCCAAAACAGTGCTGTAGTATGTTAAAACTCCCCTATAAACAAATATAGTGAAAAGAATTCCTGGGGAAGTTATAACTAAATGTAAGTCTCACAGAACAAAAAATACCCAAATGTAATCTGGCAAAAATATAAGAACTAAGTTTAAAAATAAGCAATTTTTCAAACATTTTGGCTATAATAACAATAATAAAGGCATACAAATAAAGAACATCTCAAACAAGGAATTCAATTCAAAATTTTTTAAAAGCCTGAATACATACTTGAATTTGGAGTGGGTGAATCATTAGCTTCATTAACATTTCCTGATCTGGTAAAACAGAATCCAAATCTAGTTCTTGACATTTCACAGCCTAAAAATTATGACCAAAAAAGTTACTTATTCTATACTTATTTCCCAATAAGCAAAAAAAAAAAAAAAACCCAGAATTGTTTAGCGATAGTCTTACCTTACTCAAAAACATAGCATAGTAACGATGTAGTGGCAGGTGAAAAGTGACTTGGTTAGGTGCTGGCTGGAATGAAAAAACAAAATCCACAAGTCAAAATGTTTTACAGAAATTCAAAGAAAGTTTTAAAACGCTAAAACCACACTTTGACCTTGATTTACTTCTATATTTATCAAAACTTAAAATTTTAGAAGATATAACTTAAGAAAATCACTGTAGATAAAATTATTCCATTTTAAGCACCTAAATGCAAGTTCGTTGAAGACAGAAATAGTATACCACTCAACTTTGAATCCTCTGAAGCATCTAGCACAGAACAAAGGATGGAATAGAATTCCCCTCACAGTAAGCCAACTGGGAATCTTCAAATGCATGCACACCAAACATGAGAATAGTAATAACAGCAATACTCACAGCTAATATTCATTGGGCACTTAGTATGTGCAACTCACGATGTTAAGCACTTTATTCACATTACTTCATTTAATCCTCACAAGAACCCTACAGAGTAGGAACTATTAATATTCCTTTTTATAAATAGGGAAATTCAAGCTTAGAAAACTTAAGTGACTTTCTAAAGTTGACAAGTAGTGAACTGAGGAGCTAGTCTGGACTCTACTGTTATATTCAGGGTGATAAGAGGCTCTGACTACAGCCCTAAGCTGAAGTACAGGTGTAGGGTTATTAACTGGCCTAATTTCAATAGTGTTGCATCTCAGGGAATAGGGAGGTCCAGAGAGAGGGAGAGAGACAGGGAAATGGCTGGTTGGTTGAGCAGTCAGAACGCACACAACATTTATTGATGAAGTTCGATATCCTATATGGGTGTAGTCTGTGGCACCCCAGAACAATTATAACAGTAACATCAAAGAGCACTGATCACACATCACCATAAGAGATATAATAATAATGAAAAAGTTTAAAGTAATCTGAGAATTACCAAAGTGTGACTGAGACACAAAGTGAACAAAAGCTGTTAGAAAAATGGCGCCAACAGACTTGCTCAACACAGGGTTGCCAAAAACCTTCAATCTGTAAAAAACACAATATCTGTAAAGTGCAATAAAGCGAACCACAATAAAATGAGTGAGATATGCCTGTATAGTATATGTCAAGGACCTTAGCACCCTTGTGAAGGTTATTAGAAAAAAAATTGTCCAAGATCATATAGCTAGTTGGTTCGTAAAAGAGCCACAATTTACACTCAGGTCTGACTGACTCTAAAGCTCTTTCCACTGTCAAGAGGCAGTGTAGTTGAAATGCTACAGATAAGGAGCTGAGAGACGTGGGACCCAGAACTACCAGTAATCTGCTATATAACTATAGTCAAGTCATTTAATATCTCTGCATCTCCATTTTACATCTACAAAAAAGGGGAGATAATAACATCTTCTCTACTTCACAGGGTTGTTTTGAGGAACAAATATGTCAAAGCACTTTAAGAAACAAAGTACTTTTAAACACCATAGAAAACATACCATATTGCTTGATTCCTTAAGTTCTATATTTATTTTCTTTTCTATTAAAAAACCTATTTAAATTCTTTACAACATTCCATATCGTCCTAAGATATTTCTGTGTGAAAAACAAAGGTACTATTTCCTTGAGTTCAGCTGCTCTGTATAATATATATGATTCTAACTGTCCTTAACTCCACCCCTGAGTTCAACCATGGATTAATTTCATGCCAAACACTTACGGCACAACCTTCTGTGTGTAATAATAATTTTCCCCTACTTCAGCCTTTCTGTTAACTTAGTGATGCTACCATTTCAACAATAATTCCTCAAGTTTTAAATACAAATGAGAACTGGATCGAAGAGAAGCTCCAGCTGAAGCTGCAGAGGAGGGACTAATCCTAGACGTGGTGAAGGAGGAGGAAAGCAGGTTGAAAGTAGGATAGAGCTCTGTGAAGGCTGGAGAATGTTTTCTCTGAAGACTGCCTCATCACCATTTAAATAAACAAAGTTTAAGCTTAAAGACTAACATTTAGACAAGATAAGAATCACGGTGATTTGATAAAGGTAGAATCAGAATCCAAATGGACAAAATAGCCAGATTAAAGGCTAAAAGCAGACACAAATGTTGAAGGACAGGTGATCAGGGATGGAACATAAATTAGTTTAAGGAATGAAAGATTAGAGTTAAAGATAGCAGGGGGCTCCTCTCTTCATGAACAATTCAGAGCTAAAGCCATGGTGGGGGCGGGGGGAGGTGCGGAGTAAGGGAAGAAATAGAGCAAAATAGGCATCTACAGGTGAGAAGACCAAAAAGGGATGTCAGAGACCAGGGTGAGGAAGGCAACGGTGTGCAGGGGGTGGTATGAGATGCCAGTGGTTTTTCAGGGTGAAAAGAGTATCTACACAGAAAGGGGTGTGTGGCTTAACAAAGGGGGGTGTGGCCTGGCATAGGGAGTTAGATCTGAGCAGAGCCAAAATGGCATCCACACAGCAGGGCAGCCCAGCATAGTATGTCAGAGCCAATCAGGATGAGGAGGGTATCCATGTGGGGGCTGACCTGGGATGACGAGTTAGTCTGACAAAGGTAAAGAGGACAATGACAGAGGGAGGCAGCCTGGAACAGGAAATCAAAATTCAAGCAAGAAGAGGAGATTAGCCACATGTGCAAAGGACCCAACATGGGGCATAAGAGCCAAGGCAGGATGAGGAGGGCATCTAGAAAGAGGTAGGCAGCATCAAGTTAACAGCTTAACTCTCAAATGATTTAAGAAAAGAAAGTTCTTTGCACTCTACTTCCAACTTTTCAGTAAGTTTGTGAATGTATCAAAATTTTAAAAAAAAGAAAGAAAGAAAAGTCCTCCCCCCTCCCCCAAAAAAGACAGCAGAGGTTCCATCTGTCCAGGGTTCAGAAATCAGATGGGGGCCTACAGCTGTCTGAAACATGCTCTTCCTTCTGCATATGGAATATTTTGACCCCAATTCATAAGAGGAATAAAAGGGGCTTCAGATAGGAAACTTGGCTGACAAATTAAAAGCAAGCCCTTGTTTAATTCATACAGAGCATGTTCTGTGCCAATGCTTCTCAGCTCATTATTATTACCAACTACCTTTGTTCAAGCCTATAAGAGAACACTGACCAATTAATAAAGTTATGATAGTCTTTCCATTAAACTCCTCTATCTATTCACATTTGCACTGTCACTTTTACCTCTTCAGATGAAACTAATTTTCACTCCTGAGACATACTGACACATATACATTTAATAATAGAAAAAGAAATTATGCCATTCCCTAGGAAATAAACAAATATGATAAGTGCACTGTAGAATTTCCTAAATGTCAAAGAATTGATCTCCCACTTCTCCTTTTTAAAGTCTAATGATATTATGTTCATTCTGACTTCTTTCCCTTATCCCATGAAATGATATACATTATTTTCAATGTTAAATAAGATCTAACACTTCTTTTCTTAAATGCTTTACATACATCAAAAATAAACATACCTCATCTACGAAGTTAATAGCATCAAACCAGTCTTGAAGAGCTTCAAGGCAATATCTAACAACATTTCGGGTATATTCTTGAGTCTCCTAAAAGAATAAGTTTTATAAATTTTACAGTATATAAATATGTATATTTCCAACCTCAAATTATATTTAATACATAGAAATAAGTTATATGCATTGTATATATACTGGTAAAATACATATGTATTTTCAAAATAACCATATTGCCATTTTAAGAAATCATCCCTTCACAAATAGTAACAAAGAGTGACAACTATGAAAATTAAAGAACACAATATGCTACCATTTATTCAATATATTCCTGAAAATGAATTAAAGCTGAAATAGATTTGAGATGTAAAGGGAGTTCCATTTCAAGAGATCTCAAAAATATTTAAGTTCCCTAATGTTACTGACTATTGGGTACAGTTTCTTTTGGGATGATGACAAAGTTGTGGAAATGGATAGCAGTAATGGTTGGACAACACTGAGAATCAATTTAATGTCATGAATTGCACCCCTAAAAATGGTTGAAGTGGGAAGAGTGACATCAGCATCGTGGAGGAGTGAGCTCTCTCTGTAAACTCTCCCCTCTAAGATATAATGAAAAGGACATTCATATTCCAACAGAGGACATCCAGCCAACACAAAAGATGTCTGAGAGACCCATGCAGCCATACGTCAGAAGGTGGTGGTGCTGGAGCACGCCCCCAACCCCGAGGAAGTGGAACAAGGTAAGAGAAAGCTTCTCTTCCTCCCCAGAGGGCAGCAACCCAGGGATAGCACATGGATACTGAGAGGAAAGGGGGGAGGGAGCAGGAGCCCTCTGCAGGAACACCATAGCTCACCTAGGTTGCTCACAGCCCAGTAGAAAGCCCCACACAGAGGTGACTAGCTATTGCAGGGGTGTCTTCATCAAGCCAATACTCCAGGATAGCAAGGGTAGAGCAAGAAGCCCCCGAGATCCCACAGGAAAGAGAAAGTGCACCTCCCCCTGCCCAGCATGGGGGAGCTGTTCCTCAGAGTGCAGCAGGGTCAGAATATGCAGCTCTTGACCCCCACCCAGTGGCGACAGGTGGAAGTGGTGATCAAATACCACCACAATTTGGGAGCACAAATCCATGCCCTCTAGCAGAATGAAAAATATATTTAATCTCCAGACCAGAAGGAAAATGACAAGTATCCAGAAATCAATCCTGAAGACACAGAAATCTATAACCTAAATGAAAGAGAATTTAAAATAGCTATCATTAAAAAACTCAACGAGTTAAGAGAATGCAGATAGTTCAATGAATTCAGGAGCTATGTCACAAAAGAGACTGAAACTATAAAGAAGAACCAATGAGAAATATCAGAAATGAAAAACACAATGGATAAGATAAAAAGAACATGGATTCCCTGAAAAAACAGAGCTGATATCATAGAGGAATGAATCAGCAACATCGAGGACAGAAATATAGAAATGCTTCAGATGGACGAGGAGAGGAAAGGGAACTAAGACTAAAAAGAAATGAAAAGGGGCCAGCTCCATGGCTGAGCAGTGAAGTTCACACACTCTGCTTCAGCAGCCCAGGGTTTCACTGGTTCAGATCTTGGGCACAGACATGGCACCACTCATCAGGCCATGATGAGGTGAAGCCCCACATGCCACAACTAGAAGGACTCACAACTAAAATATACACCTGTGTACTGGGGTATTTGGGGAGAAAAAAGCAGAAAAAAAAAAGATTGGCAACAGTTGTTAGCTCAGGTGCCAATCTTTTAAAAATAAAAAAAAGGAATAAAGAAGTCTCCGAGAAATATCCAACTCAATTAGGAAATGCAACATAAGGATTATAGGCATTCCAGAGGGAGAAGAGAAGGAAAATGGAGCAGAAAGCTTGTTCAAAGAAATAATAGCAGAGAACTTTCCAAACCTGGAGAAGGAGATGGAAATCCATATGAAAGAAGTCAACAGAGTCCTAATATATCAATGTAAAATGACCTACTGCAAGGCATATAGTAGTGAAGCTGGCAAAAGTCAATGACAAAGGAAAAATACTAAGGGCAGCAAGGCAGAAGAAAATAACCTACAAAGGAACCCCAACAGGCTTTCAGCAATTTCTCAGCAGAAATCTTACAGGCTAGGAGAGACTGGAACGACATTCAAATCTTTGAAAGACAAAAACTTTCAGCCAAGAATATTCTATCCAGCAAAAATATACTTCAGATAAGATAGAGAAATAAAACTTTCCCAGATAAACAAAAGCTAAGGGAATTCATTGCCACAAGACACCCTCTACAAGAACTCCTCAAGAAGGCCCTCATACCTGAAAAAAAAGAATAAAGAGGTTACAAAGGCCAGAGTAAGGAGATAAACAGGTGGACAAAATCAGAAAATTGTAGCTATCAGAACAGGTTAGCAAATACTCAAGTAGAACATTAAAGATAAAGGGAAGGAAAACACCAAAAACAAAGATAATCTTGTCATTTTAACCACAAACTCAAAACACAAGATGGAATAAGATGTGAGAAAAACAACTCAGGAGGGGAAGAGGCAGGGGACTGAATCAACTTAGTCCAGGGAAATAAGAGGCCATCAGAAAATGAACTATCTCATCTATGAGATTTTGCATACAAACCTCTTGGTAACCACTAAACAAAAAAGCAGAACAGAGACACAAATAATAAACAAGGAGAAAAATATGAAAATCAGCACAAAAAAACTACCTAACAGAATTGGTAGTCCAAAATATACAGGATGAAAGAGAAAGGAAATGTAGGAGAACCAGAAAACAAGTGAAAAAATGGCAGCATTAAGCCCTCATATATCAATAATCACTCTAAATGTAAATGGATTGAATTCTCCAATAAAAAGACACAACAGTGGTGAGATGCATTAAAGAACAAGATGCAACAATAAGCTGCCCCCAGGAAACACATCTCAGCTCCAACAACAAACACAGGCTCAGAGTGAAGGTTTGGAAGACGATACTCTAAGCTAATGGAAAACAAAAGAAAGCAGATGTCGTAATACTTATATCAGACAAAGTAAACTTCAAGATAAGACAGGTAAAGAGAGACAAAGAGGGGCAGTATGTAATGATCAAAGGGACACTCCACCAAGAAGATATAACACTTACAAACATCTATGCACCCAACATAGGCGCACCAAAATACATAAAGCAACTATTAACAAACCTTAAAGGAGACATTAACAACAAGGCAATAATAGGAGGGGACCTCAGCACTCCACTCACATCAATGGATAGATCATCCAGACAGAAAGTCAATAAAGAGGGGCCAGCCCGGTGGCTGAGTGGTTAAAGTTTGTGTGCTCTGCTTCAGCAGCCCAGGGTTTCACTAGTTTAGATACTGGGTGCGGACCTAGCACGGCTCATCAAGCCAGGCTGAGGCAGCATCCCACACAGCACAACTAGAAGGACCTACAACTAGAATATACAACTATGTACTGGGGGACTTTGGGGAGAAGAAGAAGAAGGAAAACAAAAGGTTGGCAACAGATGTTAGCACAGGGGCAACCTTTAAAAAAAAAAAAAAAAAACAGAAAGAAAGTCAACAAGGAAACAGTGGAATTAAATGAAAAACTAGACCAGATGAACTTGATAGATAGATATAGAACACTCTATCCAAAAACAGCAGAATACACATTCTTCTCAAGTGTGCATGGAACATTTTCAAGCATAGACCATATGCTGAGAAACAAGGGAAGCCTCAATAAACTTAACAAGATTGAAAATAATAATAAGTATCTTTTCTGACCATAATGCCATGAAACTAGAAATTAATTACAAGAAAAAAGCTAAGAAAGGGACAAAGAGGTGGAGACTAAACAACATGCTACTGACCAACCAATGGATCATTGAAGAAATTAAAGGAGAAATAAAAAAATATCTGGAGACAAATGAAAATGGAAACATACCACACCAACGCATATGAGATGCAGCAAAAGTAGTGCTAAGAGGGAAATACAGCGCAATACAGGTTCACCTTAACAAACAAGAAATGGTTGAAGTGGTAAATTTTATGTTATGATATTTTGCCACAATAAAAAATAAAAAAAGGAGGGCAGAACATATCAGTACTACAAGAAGCCTGTGAATATCTTAGCTTGCAACAGGATTTACAAGAAGAGAGGTTAAGTGTGTGCCACTCAAAATAAGGGTATTGTGAAAGAAAATTATAATGTTTTATGGAGAAATAGACGGGCAAGTATTAAGTTAAATGGAAAAATAAATCATGATAGCATCTCTTAAAAAAACATGGGCAGGGGGCCGGCCCCGTGGCCAAGTGGTTAAGTTCGCATGCTCCGCTTGAGCGGCCAAGGGTTTCGCTGGTTCGGATCCTGGGCATGGACATGGCACCACTCATTGGGCTGCGCTGAAGTGGCGTCCCACATGCCACAGCTGGAAGGACCCACAACTAAAATATACAACTATGTACTGGGAGGATTTGGGGAGAAGCAGCAGAAAAAAAAAAAAAGATTGGCAACAGTTGTTAGCTCAGGTGCCAATCTTTAAAAAAAAAAAAAAGGGCAGGGGCCGGCCCATGGCCGAGTGGTTGAGTTTGTGCACTCCAATTCGGCAGCCCAGGGTTTCGCCAGTTCGGATCCTGGGCATGGATATGACACCACTCGTCAGGCCGGACCCACAACTAAAAACACACAACTATATACTGGGGGGCTTTGGGGAAAAAAAGGAAAAATAAATTCTTTACCCAAAAAAAGGGCAAAGGATTTGAAGAGACATTTCTCCAAAGAAGATCTACAAATGGCTAGTAAGCAGAAGATGCTCAACACTATCAGTCATTAGAAAAGTGCAAATGAAAGCCACAATGAGATACCATTTCACACCTACTAGGATGGCTACAATTTTAAAAATGTAAAATAAAAAATGTTGGCAAAGATGTGGAGAAATTGGAACTCTCACACATTGCTGGTAAAAATGTAAAACGGTGCAGCCACTTTGAAGACAAACATACAGTCACCATATGACCAAGCAATTCTATCCTCATGTACCCAATAGAATTAAAAACATATGTTCACACAAAAACTTGTATACAAATGTTCACAGGAGCATTATCCATAGTAGCCAAAAAATAGAATCAACTCAAAAATGGACAAGTAAAATGTGGAATATCTATGCAATGGAATACTATTCAGCCATAAAAAGGAATGAAGTACTAATATATGCTGCAACATAGTTGAACCATGAAAACATTATGCTAAGTGAAAGAAACCAGACACAAAAGACGAGGTATTTTATGATTCCATTTATATGAAATGTCCAGATTAGCTACATTCATAGAGACAGAAGGGAAATCAGCAGTTTCCAGGGGACAAGAAGAGGCTGGAATTGGGAGGTATAAGGTTTCTTTAGGAGGTGATGGAAACGTTGTGGAATTAGTGGTAATGGTTGCACAACTTTGTGAATATACTATAATATACTGAATTGTACACTTTAAAATGGTTAAAATGGTGAATTTTACATTATGTGAATTTTATTTCAATAAAAAAAGTTTTTAAAAAAAGACATTTGGGGACATCATGTATAATAAAAGGGTAGGTACCATCAAAGTCCAACAGATTAAACTCTTCAACTACATATATAAATTACTCTGCGCCTTTAAAGAAAGCTACAAGTCTCACATTCATTGCTGACTTCTCCTTCACCCAGCTCAGTCTCCATGTCCTAGTCTTTCTCGTTATCATGTAGGTTCACTCCTAGTTCTGCTACCATCCAAACTAAATATTACTTATCTAGTTCCCTTGCCAACAGTCTCATCCTGTTTTAATCTATCCTATGAGAGTTATCTTTACAAAAATATTATTTTGCACATTCTGTCCCCTATCTCTTACTAAAAAAAATTTAATCGCACTTATAAGTTCCCATAAATAATGTGTCAGAACCAAGCTAAAGTGGCACATAATTCATGAATAAAGAAACACCTAAAACCAAATCTTCTCCCATTTTATCAAGAGTTTGGGTAAAGGGGTACCATTATACCCTCTCGGCACAAATGTAAACTGATACAACCTTTCTGGAGAACCATCTGAAAAGTAGGCATCAAGAGTTTTTAAAAAGCTGACCAGGTAATTCCATTCCTAAATACAGCATATTAATTATGTTCAGATCATCTCTTTCCCTTCTCTCCACCACCAACACACCCACTCCAAAAAATTCAGTATGTATGCTGACTTAATACTTACTAGTTTTATGACCTTGAGCAAATTACTTAAATTTTATGAGCCTCAATTTCTCCACGTGTAAAAATGGGCATAAAACTACCTACCCCCTAGTACTGTTACGAAGAAGTAAATGAAATAAAGTACGTAAAATGTTCCATGTCATATTCTAGCACTCTGACAAGTGGTTAAGTGCTCCAAAGAGTCATGGTCAGACACAACTTCCGTCAAGTCTGCAGTAACCTAAAGTTGCCACTAGATGGACATTTTAGAGCTTATCTGTTCTGTTCAGAAAACAAAAATTAACAAGATTTTAGAAACGTGCCACCCCTTAATCAAATCTATCCAATCTATCTATTAATCTCTTACCAATCTAGCATTACTTCTTTAACTAGCCCTTAGAATTTTCCAGAACCAAACAGCATTCAGGACAATCATACAAAGAAAGAAAGCTGTCAGGTGAAGTTCCCTTTAGTTTTATATTTTATAATTAGAGAACATAAATATAAATAGCTTGTTTTTACTTCAAATAAGCTTTTTTTCTAGTTTAAATTTCTGAAGCTGACAACACAGGTGCTAAAAAAGCTCTAGACATTCTTGCTTATTAGATAATGATAGCAAAGTAGCAAAGAGCACTGGTTCTGAAATCAGATGGATTTGTTTCCAAACTCAGCTTCCACTTGTAGGCATGTGAACTTCAGCAAGTTGTTTAACCTCTGAAAGAAAGGGATGATACTATCTACTTTACAAGAGATGCTATGAGGATGAGATAAGAATATAGTATGAGAACAATGTTTGGCATAGTGCAGGTGCTCATCAAGAGAACGTCTTGTCTTAGAACCAGATGATCCTTCAACTGAGAAACTACTCTCTGAGGTACCACCAGGACCATATGAGCTTGTTTTCTCTCTGGTTCTCTTCACTTCTTATGGTTACAGGAACCATAACATAGTGCAACCCTAGCCTTCAAAGCTGAAAATTAAACTAATGCCTGGAAACAGTGATTTCTCATTGTCACAGGGATAAACATAAGCCCAGCCTCACAATCCAAATTCATCCTAAACATACTTGTCAGAATAATATTCCTAAAATATTGATCTTTTCATATCAACATCACATCAATCCTCCCTCCTGAATCACTGTCTTCCGTTGGCTTATATGATACCACATTCTTGTTTTCCTCCTCCCTCTTTCTCTGACCTCTAAATGTTAGTTCTTTCTTCAGGGTCCATTTCTCTTCTCTCTCTACTTCACCTCACCACACTGCCATATAGATGGTGATAATACCAACTATATTCCCAAAGGTCTAAAATTTATAACCTTGGTGCAGACTTCTCTTTTGAGCACGAGACTCATCTATCCAATTGCCTATTCACTCTTTCCACTTGGATATTTCACAGGCATATCAAACTTATATCTAAAACTAACTCTGATCTCTCTAAACATGTTTTGCTATCCATCTTTTCCACCTCTGTAAATATTACCTCCATACATAGTTACCCAAAAGTCCTTCTCACTCACTTCTCAATAACACAATCCATCACTAAACCTGCTGATTATTTTGAAAATACATCTTCAATATCCAAAGCGCATCTTGAATGCATCTTTAATTGCACACCTGAATTTCTTATTTAGACTATTGTCACAGCATCTTAATTTTGCTTCTACTCTTAATGCCCCCCAGGCTTCCCTCAATCCAGTCTTTTCAGCAACCAGAATGATCTTTTAAATGTAAATATGAACACATTAAACCCTGCTTAAAAATCTTTACTGCCTTCTCCTTAAAATTAAATCTAAAGCTCATTAACATGATCTATAATGACCTGCATTAATAATCTGATTCCTGTCTCTCTCTCTAACTCCATCTTGTTCCATTCTGTGGCTCCAGCCACAAATTCCTTAAAAGGATCAACCACTTTCCTACTAGAGGTAGTCTATTTCATTCTATCTCCCCTACCAGCACTAACCCCACTTTTATTCTTAACATAGCTGACTCCCTCATATTCTTTCTTCAGAAACACCTTCCCTGATCCTCAAATCTAATCAGTCTCCACACTCATTACTCTCATAGCAACTTGATATTTTCCTATAGAATGCTTACAAAAGCTTACAAAATAAATCTATGTGTTTACTTACTTAATGTCTATCTACCCTATCAGATAGCTCCAAGAGAGCAAGAACCACGTCTATTTGTTTCAACACCAAAAATCCAAGCATCTAGATAGTGTCTGGCATAGAATAGCATTCTATGAATGAACAAACTAACTTCATTTTACATGACAGTTTTTTGGTAAACACTACAGAGAAGACTAAACAAGGTACTATGAAAATACTGAGACTGGAATCATAAATCTGACTGAAAGAACTTAAATGAGCAGATTACATATCAGCTGAGTCTTATGAGCAGAATTTTTGAAGAGCTAACGCTAATGGTTCTTCACTCTGGTTAGAATCACTGCTGAGGTCCTATTGCACATCAAACAAATCAAAATCTCTGACAGTGGGGCTTAGGCACATATATTTTTAAAGCTTCCCAAATGATCCTCAAGTAAGAGAAGCACTGGACAACAGAGAGAGAGAGCATGTGTCAAAAAAGGGATTAGCTTGAACAAAAGCACAGGAACCAAGAAAGGACACTGCATGTTAAGAAATGGTAATCAATCCAATGAAAGCACGGAGGTAGAGAGGATATAGTTCTGAGAGACAAGCTGAGGGCAAATTGTGGAGGATCTTAAATGCCTCTTAGGAAATACAGACATTACCCTGTAGACAGATGAGAACTTGAATGATTTTTAAGCAAAGGAGAGATATGCACAGAGCTTAGAAAAGTAACTTAAGTATTGGGACAGTTTAGAGTAGGAAGAATCTAGAGGCAAGAAAACCAGTTAAGAAATTACCTTAACAACCCAGATTTTTAAAATATAAAGAAATAAATTAAGATAGAGGAAAGAAGTGGTAGGGAGACATTTCTGGAACGGAGGAGGGAATTCATGGTATCTGATTACAGGTTGAACACAGCTGGTATATCAAGGCGAGACGGTTTCTACGTTGAATAATTGCGTCATTTAAGATACCATTAAATGGCATAGAGGACACAGTATGGATAGACAACTTTTAAAAGTCAGTTAGGGATCTGATAAAATTCATGTACCTATAAGGAGATCTGCATGAATAACCAGAGCTGTCAGAAATCTGAACCTGACTAGACTGTAACAAAGTTGTGAGTCATCTGCACTTGGAGAAGGCTGAAGTCATGAGAGAAAATATAAATCTGCTTAAAGGAACACACACATTTAAAGAGTACCTGGAAGAGAGCCTCATAATGACCCTGTGAGGAAGGGCAGGTTTTGCTGTCCCATTTCCATTTTGTTTCCTTTTCTTTTTTAAAAGACAAGGAAAAAGACTGAGAAGTTCAAATAGTTTTAAATGAGTTAACCAAGTCACCTAAGTAGAAAGAGGCAGAGCCAAGACCAGAATCCAGGGCTTCAAGATATTTCCACTACAAATCTTATCCAGCATGCTTATTGGTACAAGCTAGCAGGCTGGGCTGCACGGGATCCATACAGCAAAATCTTAGTCAAGACTTTAGTTTAGTGGGGTCAGGCAGTTCCATTTTCTTGGACAGTCCAAGGATACCAGAGATCCATCAAACCAATACTTTAAAATGCAAAAGTAAGGGGCCAGCCCGGTGGCGCAGCGGTTAAGTTCACACGTTCTGCTTCTCGGCAGCCCGGGGTTCGCCGGTTCAGATCCCGGGTGCGGACATGGCACTGCTTGGCACGCCATGCTGTGGTAGGCGTCCCACATATAAAGTAGAGGAAGATGGGCACGCTAACGATGTTAGCTCAGGGCCAGACCTTCCCAGCATAAAGAGGAAGACAGGCAGTAGTTAGCTCAGGGCTAATCTTCCTCAAAAAAAAAAAAATGTGAAAGTAAAATATATATTTGTATAGAAAGACATAAATACATGCAATTACAAGTGAGTATTTTATTATCCAATTATAATAATTTATGTTGCTGCTATGCTACTCTTAGATTCTTTTTATAGATAACTGGAAGTTTTATAAAATGTATACTGATTTTATGCCTGGAATGTTAAAAGTGTAGATTTTATTCAGAACTATTCTCATCCATTGAAAGGCAAGAGGCATTAGGCAACTAACCGATAATGGGTAAAATGAAACAATAAAGATGAATGTGGAGACATATAAAGTTCCAAAGACTATTCATAATAAGGGAAGGCTAGAAAGATCTGATAATATAAATGAATTCCAACCTGCCTAAGAATAATAATTACTGTCTCAGGTCAGCTTTCACAGAGCTGAATTCAGAATCAAATATTGCACACTACTATATGTGAGTAAACAAATGAATGTTTTCACAAATCTTTTTCTTAAATTATTTTAAAGGTAAATATAGAAATTAACAAAAATATTTTTAACATACCCTAACTTTGCAATGTGATAAGAGCCCCCACATTGGCTGTGCACAGGCCTCAAGTTCAGCAGCAAAGGCAGCATAGTAGGTCTGAGACTCAAATTCCACATGCTCATTTAGTTCTCGCTTATTTAAGTTCATACCTTGCAAAAATTAAAATAGACATAAACCTTGTCAAATGCAAGTATTCATATTAAAAATTAAATAAAATACTCCCAAACACACTGTAATGCACACAAGTGGCAAAAATGACACATTTAGAAATAAGTAAATTATTAAAAATAAAATAGGGGCCAGCCCCATGGCTGAGTGGTTAAGTTCGCACATCCACTTTGGCAGCCCAGGGTTCGCCAGTTCAAATCCTGGGTGCGGACATGGCACTGCTCATCAAGCCATGCTGAGGTGGCGTCCTACATAGCACAACCAGAGGCACTCACAACTAGAATCTACAACTATGTACTGAGGGGCTTTGGGGAGAAGAATGAAAAAAAAAAAGATTGGCAACAATTGTTAGCTCAGGTGCCAATCTTTTAAAAATAAATAAATAAAAATAAAATAATCTAGTCCTTTCGAAATTCTTTACAAACTGGAAACACCTGGTGAATTGTCTCTTCCTTATAGAACACAATTGAATATATTAAATAAGAAAGTCAAAACTATTTTAACTGGTGCTAGTTGAAATTTTTATGAAAGTGTTATGAATCTCTCTTGGAGAATAGATTAGAAATTTCTAGATTAATGATTTAAAATGCTAAAAAAATTATACTCCTGTTGCCTTTTTAATAGTTTGACATTTTTCATAACTCTCTGTTTTCATAAATACTTTATAAAACTACTTACAAATATCAATTAATTAAAATGAGACATGTCACACATAACCTGAATGATGTGCTATTATCTTTTAATTAGTATTTGATAGTTTAACATTAGACATTTTGTAAACTAAAAAAACTAATACTAAAAATGAAACTAAAAAAAAGTAAAATTCTTACCTTGAAAGAAAGATACAAAGTTCATCCATGTAACTAACAAACCATGGTCCTCCAAAAATCTCTTAGCCACACTTTGATGAGAAAGGATATTAATAAAATCACTGACGAGAGGCCAATAAGTGTTATTCTTCAGTAATGCTTCTCCACAGTTCACTACAACATGTAAACTATTTTCTTCATCTAAAACAAATACACACAGCCCCAAAATAAGTAAGCTGAAAAAGAAAACTTTACCAACGATACAGACTATATACACTTTGGAATCAGACACACCTAAATTCAAACCCTAGCCTGTCATTTAATACCCATATGGCTTTAGGTGTGTTGCTTAGACTCCAAATCAATTTTCCCATCTGTAAAATGGAAAAAGACATATCTTAAGGGAATTAAATGAAACATTCACATAACTCTTAGCACACATTATAGTAATTATTACCACATGTCTAACAATATTACATGATATTGAGCTAGCTATATGTTTATAAAACCTTATTAATTGCTTGATTCTAATGACATAATGGAGTATTTTCAGTTCCAATCAATAAAACATTTTTATCCCTAGATTAATCTCATTCTATCCTATCAATCAAATCTGTATGATTTAAGCAATCTATATTTTTAATTGCTTTCTTCTAGTCAAATATGTAAATACAATTTTTTAGCAAACACAGTATTTCAAAAATGAAAGAACAAAAACACACATAAACTTCTTAAGCCTTAAAAAAAAACCAAAGTTTACATACATCTGGCAGGATGGCGGGGGGAGTAGTTAGGCTTGTACAAAATCTTCACTATTAAAAGTCATAGCATATATGCATTAGCTCTCTTAACCTAGTTCAACTTAACTGAGTCACTGGACAAACGAGCCCTGCCGTTTCTGCTGTAAAATAAATTATACCCATAATACACAGAATGCTCAAAGCTAGCAGCCTATTCCCTAGCACATAAGGCGAAGTATATGCTTATCCAGAGTCAGTTTTTATTTGTTTATGCTAATTATTCCTGTTATTTTAATTATAAAATTTAAATTAAAAGTACTTAAACTGATAAAACATGAATACATAAAGAGAGGTATTACAAAAACTGGATCATAAACTTTTGAGAGAGAATAAAAGGGCCTAAGAAAAAGCCAAAAAGTCTTAGAGGAGAAAAATCATAAAAGCCTAGAAGGATTTTATACTCAGACTGCTTCACAAAGACCTTTAAGTTCTAACCCTAAAGAAAATGCAACTAGAAATCACAAATGATGCTTTACAGATTTGGTATATAAAAGAAAGACGAGGGAGAACTCCAGTCAAGAAAACCATACCTTAAAAATGCTTCGCCTAAAAGACTAGAGAATGAACATGCATTTCTGTGTTTTAAGTTAAAATGCAATGTTTAAGATACATTTTTTAACGATTCCTCACTTTAACCAACTTTTTCAACTAACCACCTACTTGTCAAACTCATCAGTGAGGAGGGATTCTATAGCACTTCTCCATTTGCATATATTAAATTTAGGTTTCAGTCCATGAAATTATTTTACCCAACTTTTAAATTTTACAATATATAAGAACAGGACCCACAAAGTTAAGTGTGCTCTCTTTCAGTGCTTCTCTATAGGATACAAGTGGTATAACTCAATGAGGGAGTGGCAGTAGAGGCCTTTTACAAATTACCAACACCTGAGATTCAGAAAAGCCCTCCCTGACAACTACCACCACTCTGAGCTGGTGAGCCATTGATAATGATGGGACAGTGCTTAGGAATGCTGGAATTTTAGAAGTTTTTTAAACATTGAGAATCACTATTCTATTTAACTGAAACCAGAGAATGAATAAGCAGAATATAATTAATCAAAATCACTATTTTCCTGACACTGCTTTAAATACTACTGTTCTTGCAAAAAACACCTTGGAATCTTTAATGAAATAGAATTATGTGGATCTCTATTTTTACCCAACTGGTACTTTCCTCACTACAGACATAAAGAGCAATGATTCAATGTTAAATGATATTCACTCTCAACAAGTATTTATTGAGCACCGACTAAGGGTCAGGTAGTCCTGTAAGCTCTGAGAATACGCTGATAAATAAATCAAGATTTATATAGTCTATCTCTCCACCAAGATTAATATCTAAGAAGATAAAGTGTGATAAGGGCTATAATAGGAAATAACAGGTTACAGTAGGAAAAGTACAGGAAGAACCAATAAGAACCGATAAAACTAGTCTCCAATTTAGGAAGACTCTCCTTAGGCAGTGATGTTTAAACTGAGATCTACAAAATGAAGTAGGAATTAGGATTAGCCAAATAAACTAGGGATGGGAAGGAAATGGTGTTCTAGGTAGAGGAAACAGTGTGAAAAAGAATGGAATCACTGGGACAAAGAACGCAGAGGACAGGTGACACAAATGAGGCTACAGGGCCTTGTAAATCAGCTTCAGGAGTTTGAAGTTTATGTGAAGAGAATGGCAAGCCACTGGGGGTGGGAAGATTTAAGACAGGGGACATGAACCAACGTGTAGTAGAGAGTGACTGACGGAGAGTGTGATGACCAGTGGTAAGAGGCCAACAGATAACAATGGCTTGAACTATGATGGTGGCATGAAGATGCAGACATGAATAGAAGAGGCTATTTTAAGATGTTTAGAAGGTTTAAATGAGAGTCTTGGTGATGTCCACTATACCTACAAGGAGTAAGAAGAAGTCAAAAATGACTGCTAAGTGTTTAGGTTGGGCAGCTGTGCAGATGGTTAGACAGTGATACCAAAACACACACTGGTATGCTCATATGCACATTCACACACAGAGATGCACACACATAATAAAAGAATAGAAGGAAACTTGATAGAGAGATAATGAGTTTTTGGCATGGACATTATGTGTCTGTGGTGCTTATAGACATCCAAAGAATATAGTTAAATAAACAGCTTGATATGCAAGACAGAAGATCACTCTAGGATTATTAGCAACTACAGACATTCTTATGGTTATGCACCACGTTGTTTTAAGTTCCATTTTACACAGACTGTTTCATAAGATAAATTGTAAAATTTCAGGGATATGCAAAGTCACGAATTAGTTTGGAACCACAAAGTAGCATGGTGTAGAAACGAATACAACAAAGAAAAAGTGTAAGGTAGGGACCATCTACCACCAGATGCTTTTTCCTTTTAATCTTCAGCTACTCTTGTGGCCATGCGAATTCTCACTGTATCAGCTCCTGTATCTACTAACAGTGCAGACAAAATTTTCAAGTATTGTCTAATGAACGATTTATACAAAGGTCAGACAGAGGGTGTTAAAATATTAAAAGAAAGTACAGAGATCCTGTTGTAATATCTGTAGCTAGTTATGGGTAATTCAATCTGTTTAAAGCTCATTCCAATAATCTTCATGTGAAAATGGAGAAAGCTTATGGTGCTTTTAGAAAATCAGTAAATACGTATCATAAAATATTATGCTGCTTTTGAAAGACCAAAAAAACACCATAGCAGCTAAGGACAGTCTTAGACCTTGGCTTAGAAATAATGTAAACTCACTGCCAGAAAAAATATATTTTTATTTAAAGATCTTAGCAATGCTACTTATAGCTATTTAGCTTCTGGAAAATTCAATTTGTGTTAAGAATTTCCAGGACAGACTAACTGCATTAGAAGGGAAGTATATGTAGAAAGCAACTAAGACCATGCAATATGATTTCACAAAAAATGGGAAAAGTGAGAAGAGCAGCGACACCAGGACCAAGTGCCAAGAAACACAAACACTGATAAGATAAGTAGAAAAGAGTTTTGGGCCACAGAAAGAGCAGAGAATCAGCAGAGTAAAATGCTACTGAAAATCACACAAGAAAAGGTCCAAATTGTGGCCACTGGTTTCCTCCTCATGTAGGTCATAGGAAGGGTGACCAGATAATTTACCGTATAAACTGGGACACGTTTGAGAGTAAAAGGGATTGTATTAATAACTGTCAGAACAAAAGGCATAACTTGGAGCTGTTCTGGGGAAAGTAGAACATGTGGACACTGGAGTCATGGACAGTTTTGGAGACAGCAACAGAATGATGGAAGCAGACACTAGATTGGTGGGTTAATGAGTGGTTGGAAGGTAAGGAAACAAATATAAAAACTCCCTCAGAAAAGCTGGCTGTATAAAAAATGGGAGGCAGATTCAAATACAGCCATGCGTCGCTTAACAACAGGGACACATTCTGAGAAATGCATCATTAGGCTATTTCGTCATTGTGTGAACATCATAGAGTGATCTTAGACAAACCTAGATGATATAGCCTACTAACACTTAGGCTATATGGTAATAATCTTATGGTGCCACCATCATATACGCAGTCCATTGTTGACTGAAACGTCGTTATCTGGCGCATGACTATACATCTTCTTCCCAAATATTCTTCCTTGAAGACCAAATGTAAACCATATGTAATAAGCCTAACTAAACCACTGAGTCAAGAAAATAGGCTTCAGATTCTTTTCAGAAGAGTAGATACTTCTAAATTTAAAAAATTTTCTAGTTTATAAATTAAAAATACTATTTTTGTGAAAAGTCCTTCTCTAAATATATAATTGTATATGAGACTATCATTGATACAACTGAATGATGATACATACTATTTCAAAAAAGAAAATAAAAAGCAATATATGTAGCTAAATCTCTAAGAAAGAAAAGGTCATTTTACATGAAGACAGAAAACACGAAGATACAAAGCAGCTTTTAAATTTTCCTTTTAAAAAGCAAAGAGGTATATTGCTTAACGTAAATAATGTATCATGCTCCCACTATACCTACAATGGGAAGGCAGAGTCATGTAGTGGGCAAGATTACAGGTTTTGAAGTCAGACACCCAGCCTTACCACTTATAGCTATAAAACCATGGATCACTGACTTCAACTCCAAGCTACAACTGCCCCATCTATAAAATGGAAAAAACAATATCTACTCCACAGAATTACCAATGGTTAAATGAGACAATACATATAAAGTACTGGGAAAAGAGT
Source organism: Equus caballus (assembly GCF_041296265.1). Taxonomy (NCBI): domain Eukaryota; kingdom Metazoa; phylum Chordata; class Mammalia; order Perissodactyla; family Equidae; genus Equus; species Equus caballus. Next base: position 50,149,089 of record NC_091701.1, on the reverse strand, counting down.
ACGGCAGATAGCGAGTGCTCAAAAGATGGTAGCTATCATAACTATTAGCTAGCTATTATTATATTCAAGTCATCATGCCCTGCACTGAGCATATATCAATTTTCAGGCTACGGTATCACATGTGAGAATAGACAGACTATGAGCATAAAGAGAAAATAGGAGCTGATATACAAATGGAGGCAACAGTGGAACAAGGCAAGTCTCAACTACAAACTCCTCCACAGAGAATCAAAAGGTCTTAAGATTTAATTTGAGGTACTGCTTGTTGTTATATTTAAAGTATAGCTCCATGTGCCAACAGGTGAAGACGCAGTCTTATCAATGTTGACATGGCTGTGTCATGGTTAAGAACAAAGATTCTGACATCAGGAGATACGAAGTCCTTCTTGACTCTGTCATTTACTAGCTATATAATCCATGGTAAATGACTTAACTTCTCTAAGTCTCAATTTACTCATCTTTAAAGTGGAGATAATAATAATACCAATCTCAGAGAGCTGTTCAGAAGCTTAACTGAGACAACATATAAATAGTTTTAACACAGTGCCTAGTACATAGCAAATACTCAAATAATAAAAATTATTACAAGGAAGTAAAGCTAAGATGAAGGACCACAGAGAAATGAGAATGGGAGAGGTCCTAGAAATATTATGGCAGTTTGAGGAGCATCAAGCATATAGCGGGCACAAAAGAAGAAAATTAAAGATCTCACTAAGAGAACACATAAAAGGCAAGATTTATTCCAACTTTTAAATTATAAAAGTTTAGGCATATGAAATGTCTAAGGCTGATAGTAACTAATTCATGATTTAAAAAACAGGAACGTGTCTAATAAGGAAATGATTAATTATGGTAAAGCCATATGATATTAATAGCTGCAATCATAAAAAAGATATTCTTCACATGTATACTATAGTAGTGTATTTTCAAAGTATGTATTTTTATCCATAAATATATTCATATCACACAAAAAGAAATAACCCAAAATGTTAATAACAATTATTTGTGAACAACAAAACTATAGGTGATTTTAAAGTTTTTCTTTAAATTTTGCTAAAAATTTTCAAAAGTTTCTGTAACAAATACATATTATTTTATAATTTTTTAAAGCTATCTTTAAGCATATAAGGAGTTTTTAACACTAGTTATACAAAGTATACAAACAACAAAACTAGTGAAAATAATTCTGAGTTTACCTTGTAGCTCACTTTTAATAAGGCAACTTTCCATCATGTATAATAGCACAGTTACCATAATATCCAGCAGCTGACATTCTTCTGTTACCTGTCTGGCTAGCTCCTCATTGCTGAACAACTGAACACTAATATGCACAATTCTGTTAGACATAGTGTCTGATTCATGACTTTTCTTCAGTGTTTTCATAATGAAAGCATAATGCTGAACAAAAGTTTTTGTAAAAGCAACCTGTAAAATTTTTTAAATAAGAAGAAAAAAAATATTAGTTTAACTTTGAGTTTTATAACACATTTTCCAACATATTATATTAGCACTTTAAAGCTATTATTAGTGATGATGTCCAAGGTAATTGAAAAAGTAATTTCAATGATGACAGTTGTCTTAAGTCATACTTTCACTTTTTTGGAACATCAGCAAAATACTTTGATGGTTAAAAATTTTAATAAGCATTTTAAATTATTAATGTTTTAAAATATAAATTTTCACTTTGCTCACAAATATATCCATTTTCTAATGTCAAAGTATGTGTATTTGTTCTGTGCTACCTACTTTGACAACAAAATCTAAAGTCTCAGCTAAAAACTATCACAGAGGATCTAATATAACTAAACAAGTGAGTCAATGTAATGACTCGGAAAGAAATACCTTCTCCTATTGGATCTGGAAGCTGACCACCAATCTGACTAAATACTCTTTCTGTGTAACATGTACATTTCCTCTGTTGTTTTTTTAAGCAGGTATAAAGGCACAAAAGAACGGCATTATTGAAGTGTCACTCCTAAGGAGGCCTTATTACGTAAACTATAAGAAGAACTAGAGCATGATTTATCTTCTTTTCATAAACTAGGCTGTGTCACTTTGCCATAACCATATGGTGGTAACAGGAACTAGAGACTTCACCTATCTCCACATGTACATGAGCCAATAACTATTGTGTCTCTCTAACAGTTATGGTCAGCAGCTACTAACCCCATGCTTTTCCCATGGCTAATCCCTCATCTAAACTCAGTTGCCACCATTGAACATTCTCATAGCACCTTGCACCTCACCTTTAGAGAATGTAGTACAATTTGTAACTATATATTTATTTGTGCAGTTGTGATTTTGTTTGTCCCACAGCAATCCTTTTGGACCAAGTTCCATGCAGAAAGGCAACACACTTAAGGAATTCTGCTCTGTAATGGTGCTCGGCCTCAGTTTGCTTTTGCCTCTATGATACTATGCTTTTCGTGCAGACCTTGCGTTGGCAAAAGAAGAACCTAATGCTCTTTCATTGTGTTATATCAGTCCTCAGAGCCACAACACAATAAGCCACAGCCGAGAAATATAACAAAAGGTTTACTAATGAAAAGGCAAAGAAAGGGGAGCAAGGTTCAGAAAGGAAGGGGAAAAAAATGTAGATACCTTATACTCTTGATCTGGAAGCATGTTGAGTAAGAAAGTTACCATCTTCTGGGGGAATTCATACTTGATAGTCCAAAACAATAGTTCTTCTAGGAAACTTTTATGTTTCAAAACATCCATTATAGATTGATCTGCATAAGAAAAAGAAAATTTATCACCTAATGATATAAGTTGCTCATCTCATTTAAACCTATAATCTATTACTATAATTAATAACCCATAAACCTCAAACACCTGAATGTGCCTAAAAATTAAGGATACCCTTTCAATAACTCAATGATAATACTGACATCAAGCTAGGTTTCTATAGTCTCCACAGTATATAAATAAAAAAATAGTCAATCCTTATATTTTAACATAAAGCAGTTACTAGAAAAATAAGTAATTACTTGTTCTTAAACACAAGCCATTTATCTAAAATTTCTACTGAAAACATACTATTAGGACATAAAGTCCAAAGTTTTCTAAGTTTTTCATTTTTAGAAAACAGGGGAGAAATTTTCATAGCATTCAATAATTTACCTATTTCTTTAAAATTATCCTTCATAAATGAAATACTAACTTCACTAGAGAAAATAATCACTAATGCATTGCTTACTCCAATATACAGAAGCATTTACTTTTTCTAGTAAGAATATACGAAGAAAACTATACGGAGGGTTAGATGTAGTTACTTGCATGGACTCGAGATGCCCTCTTCATGCATAAAGGAAACAGGAAATGGATGCCCCTTTCGAATAAAGGTATTCTGAAGAGACTATTTCTACGGCCAAGTGCTATTCCTTCAGGACTAGGCTGTCTCTTGCTAATCTCTGCATTCTTGCCACACTTAGTCAACAGAAAGGTCTCAATGTGTGTATGATGAACTGAATATTTTTAATACTCTGCCTATGTCTTTCTCTCACTTTCTCTAATTTTTCGCCCTAAAAATGAACTAGAAAATTCCGACTGGTAACCTTTCTTGCAGCAAATGATCTTGGGCTACTGCTCTGGATCATCAGCTCTATATAACGACATAGAGAGGATATAGCAAGTGTCAACTGTGAATGGACTGATTCAGTGACAAAGCTTAAGCAGGGACTAGAGTTAGAGGAGAGAATTTGAACAAACAGTATCACATGCACCAAAATACTCAGGTACAGCCCTAACTACATTACAGTTCAACTCGCCTTGCAGGGTAACCTTGTAGAGTTTTTTCAATTAACCCTACCCCAGTTTCACAGTTCTTCTATTATTGAGTAACGTGTTCATACCACATCTCCTCAGGCAATGGGTCTAAAAGAGTAACAATAAGTTCACTATGTTATCGCTCTCTCGATTCTTCTATAAAACATTCTGAGTTTAATAAAGCTTGAATCAGTTTTAATAAGATATAACTTTAACCCAATTTTTCCAATCCCCTACCTAACTCCCTTTCAGTGCTGTCTTCAGCACAAGCAATATGAAATAAGGGTAAAAATATAAATCCAATTACACTATACATCCCCTTATTGAAAACTAAATAATTCTTTATTTTCCAAATCTCAGAATTTTCTACTTGTAAAACAGAAACCTCTTCCTCCTGAAAAAGATCATTCCCAGGGGATGGCAATGATTTAAAACAGAAATAAACCAGTCTTGCAAGAAACGAGGGAAGATATACTCAAAGGCACACACCAACAGATTCAAAGTCAAAAAGTAGTAAAAATTAGGGCTTAAGTGCATTAGGTGACAAGAATATAAGAATTATAATTAAAAATTAGAATATAATCCACAGCAGACTCCTGAAGTCAATTTAATTCTCACAATTCACTTGGCACTAACATGACTGAAAGTTTCACAGACTACCAAAAAATAAAATAAAACCCTCACAGATAAATGCTTCTGAAAGTATTTACAAAGCTGAACAAAACTAGCAGCATTAATCCTAGAATTCATAGCTATGACTCTGCAAGTCTGCATTAGCCAAATGAAAAACCTGAAGCTACGTATGTTAAGCATTTAAAAAGAAAGATACATTAACTTTGTTTCAAATAAATAAAAAATGTGGAGATACCAGAAAAGCTGTGGCATCTACTAAAATGGAAATAGCTGCAGTAATGTACAATTCAATTTTTTCATCTTCAGAAAAAAAAAAAAAGAACCCACAATGTCTTCATTGCTGTTATTCTTAAAATAGGTTATTTCAGTTTCCCAAGATATTTAAAGCACATTTTATGTGCTTTATGTGTAATGTTATGGAAATGTGGTTAGCAATGCTTCCAGTAGTTAAGTATGACTATTTACCCTTAAAACTTTGATTAAATCGTCTTGATTTTACAATGCCTAAACCACCTTAAGCCAAATTGTAAAAAGAGATTTCTAAAGAATCAGTATGTGGTACAAATGCATGAGTAAGGTAAAGGTTTTAATAAGACAGCAGAGTCCAGGCTCTGCAACTCACAAGCTCAATAATCTTGGCCATGTTAGCGAAAGCCTCAGTTTCTACACCTTTAAAATTCAGGTTTTGAGAATAGGCAGTGGTGTGTTTAGCACAGTGCCTCGCCTCTTGCCTATCACTACATATTTCAGTTTCAGCTCACTTTCAAACTGTTGAACCAAATTCTTACAAAAACTAAACCACTCCCTGGACTTCATATATCTTCAAAGCAACAAGCATTTTTTGAAAACAGGGGTTCTACTAATTCAGGAAGTCATTTCTTCCATGTACATAGTTAAACCAAAAATGATAACTGATTAAGTCGTCGTAAATCTCTGTTCTACTTCTTACCAGTAAAGAAGGAAGGAAGGAAGAAACACAACCAATCTAATCTCAAATGTGAAAAAGTTCAGGTGTAAAACAAAATAAACTTCAAATCTGCATAAAAAGTATCTTCAGCCAGAGTTTGACTGGGCTGAATGAAAACAATAACCTCTTACACCATAACAGGTACTTTCTGGGCATCCCAAAAGCTTAAACTCAAGTGTGTGCCTAACAATCTGCTCCAACTCAGATGTATCTTAAGGACTCAGGTAAACACACAGACAACTCTGGTAGGTCAAAGGGCCAGGTAGCCATATGGGTTTCTAATTTCCTTCAGGCATCACAAGTTCCCTGCTGAGCCAGGAAGAAGGGGAGCATGTGTGCATCCTGGACCACAAATCAAATTTCATGCCCTTTGCTAGCAGCCCACAAGTCAAATGCAGCAGCATAACTAAGAACAGACTTACTAATGAGCCTCAACTGAAACTGCCTGCTTGCTCCCCCTTTCCAAGCAGTCCTAAACATTCCACAAGATACATTTGGAACCAGAAGTAAGAAGCTTCTTTTCATCAAAATAATATTTTAACCTCTGGAGACTCTAACAGACCACACTAACCCACAAAATAGATCATGTTAAGATTTGGAAATCCACGGCAAAAATCCAGACCAGCTAATAACAAGAACTCTAGAAAAGCTTCTAGTGAGGGTCAAGAAAACATAGCGGTTAAGAGCTTAGGCTCTGAGATTTGAATCAAGGATCTGCCTCTCATTAGCTGTGATCTCTAACAAGCCTCCATGTCCTCATTTATAAAATAGTAATAATGATAAACCCTGCTTCATACAGTTACTTTCAAAATTAAATGAAACAACGCACATGAAGCACTTAGCACAATGTCTAGCACATACAAAACGTTCAATAAATATTATTTGTTATTATGACTAATCTATTCTCTCATAGGCATATCTACTGCTTCCTTTGAGAAAACATGTGTTGAATCCTTGTTGTCACCTTAACACATGTTAAGCGCCATTCATCTCATTCCCTCGCTCTGTATCTCTCCCTCTCACACACTCTCTCTCCTTGGCTTGTCCTTTTTCACTCTAGAAACCGTAGGCCCTACATTATAAAAAGATGTAAACCAAATTAAAACTTTATACCACAAACAATGGATCCAAATCAAAGAATCAATGAAAAGACTGACTTTTTTTCTGGCTCAAAGATAATAACGCACATTTTATGAAGAAAACAATAAACCAGGCCCCAATAGTAAGGGTTTTACTTGCTTTTGAAGTCTCCCACAATCACCCCCTAACAACACTCTCTCCATCATCAGACAAATCTAATAACATAACTCCCAAGAGCCTTGATGTCAATATGGCTACCCGATCAAGTGTTCCTAGTGCTTAAACCTTTTTAGGAGCTTTTTCTATGAGGAAATAAAAATATAAATACCTTTGGTGTTACTGCTTAGTTTGACCCTCTTTCTCTTGCCCAGACCTTGACTCCCATCCTGATCCTCCTGGAGGAAAACAAAATTAGCATTATATATAGTTCTATATATGAATTTATATATTTTACATAAATTTAAATATGCTTATAAATTATGTTAAATATATAATATAGGCATGCTTACACATTATTCATCAATACATTTTACTTCGATGTATTGCTATAACGTATTTTAAAGGCTCTAATTTAAAATTTTTAATTTAAAATTAATATTATAATTAAAATACGTAATGAAAATCCTTAGTATTAAAATATAAGAGCTCTTAAACTTAATCTGTGCTTCTAATGGAACACTCTTAAACCGCCTCCAATGCAAAATTAAAAATTTTCCTAACCTCATAAACAGAATACCAAATGCACAAAGAAGCTAAAGGGGAGGGGGAGAGAAAATTAGCAAAGGAAGAAAGGAGAGAAGGGCAAGAGAGCTAAAACAACGAATAGAGGAAAGGCTTTGAAGAGTCTGAGACAAACGAAACAAGTTCAAGAAACCAAGTTTTGAAAAATAAGTGCAGCATTTTAGAAGCTGGAATTAACAGTTAAATAATAATAAAAACAAATTAAAACATGCTTAGGAAAAAAATCCAAGAAGGAAATACAGGCATTTCTGCTCACATGTGATATATTCATCCCTGAAAAAAAACCTCACATTAAAAATAATAAGACTTATGGGGAAAAGAGGGTGAGGGTCAGACCATTCACAACCTACCCAAGTTTGCAAAGAAGTAACAAAAACAGTAATCGGTACCTGGGGAGATCATCTGGATGCCCAGGCAAATATCTTGGAGTGCTGTGAGGCTGTCTCAGGAGATGTTAACAGTGCACCAAGACAACAGAGTGGGAAGCTAGCCAGCTGAGACAACACAGAGGGAAGAGGAGCAGAGGAAGCAGCCTGCCACTAGTGAAACCAATGTGAGGTTAGGGGTCTAGCCCTTGAGGAGGGATCCCTGGGTGCAGGTGCACAGTTCTAATTTTCTTTAAATGATGCTGAAAAGGTTCCCGCTGCCTTCACAGCAGAGTTCAGGGGGTTTTCCCCTCCAGCTAAAGGATATGTTTCTACTCCATTATCCCAGCTCTCCTAAACTAGGAAAGATTCCATAGGAATCCCAAACTTCATGTTATACTGCTATCTATTTCCTATTTTCCAAACATACGAGCCAACTGGTATTAAAAAGACATGTGCCGGGGGGGGGGGGGGGGCGCACAGCTGGGTGGCACAGTGGTTAAGTTCACATGCTTTGCTGGTATGGATCTACATACCACTCATCAAGCCATGCTGTAGCACTGTCCCACATACAAAATAGAGGAAGACTGGCACAGATGTTAGCTCAGTGACAATCTTCCTCACCAAAAAAAAAAAGACGTGTGGTAGTATTTTGACATACAGTCTGTTATGCTAACAACAGTGTTGGTGGCAGGTTAGAACCACGGTACAAATTCCCAGATACTCTATCAATTGGAGGCAATCAAATCCCCAAAGCAGAAAAGCAGCCTCAGCTTCATGTTGCTGCTTCATCTACTGATGTAGCTTCCTTGGACTACATACCACAGCCTTAACTTCAGGTTTCTGCCAAGTCCAGCTTCAGTCCTCAAGGCCAGTCTGGCATTTTCTAGAGATACCACTTAGCTCAGTCATTCAGCATTTACTGAGCACTTCAACACGCCCTCCACAGTAATCCCCACTTTTGCCAGGCCTCTATGGCCATCTACCTAGCAGCAGTATTGACAGTCAACCTACATTCTCCTCCTCCTCTGCCACCTTCACCTTGCCCTTGGAGAAACTCAGCCAGAATGAAATTTAGAGGCTTAGAAGACAAAAAACAGACACAAGAAGGTAAAATCATGCCACAGGACCCAGAGGGTTCTAAAGTTTGAGATTTTAACTAATAGCCATTTATGAAACTGTTCTCTCAGCCCTGAGAGAAAGACAAATTTGGAAAAAATATGTTGTATCTCATGTTAGGATTACTTCATAATTTCAAATATAAACTTCCTATGAAAAGAGTATCCTTGATCAAACAATGGTGATGGCAATACACAGTTCTATAAATTTCCCAAGATTATATTCTAAAGGACAGTAAAATTAGCTAAGCAAAGAAGAGAAGGCAGCATGAGCAAAGGTACAATGACAAAGTCTAGAAACACAGACCAGTGAGTTGGGCTTGACTTCTTGATAGATATCAAACACAGCTAGGATGGGAGATTATCTCCATCTAAACTGTGGGGAAAATGGGTACTCTTGGACATCACTGGTAAGAGTATATAGTAGTACAACTTTCCTGAATGGTAATTTGGCAATACACATGTCAAAAGTCTTGAAAGCATATTTATCATTGAAACAGAAATTCCAGTTCTAGGAATCTATTCTAAAGAAATAATCAGACAAGTGAAAAGGGACTATATGCATAACTGTTCATCACATCAATAATATAAATGTTACTTAAAATAGAAAAAAAAATCTTTGGCTTCCACAGCAGAAGATTAAGTAGGTAAATTATAGCTCACCTGTACTCTATGCAGAAAAACAACGCTAGAGCTCTCCATTCATTGTGACCAGACAGATGTTCAAAAACTACTACTATAAGTGAGAAAAGCATGCTATGTAGAGTAGCATATGGAGTATGAAACCATTTTAAGCACTGATAATATACACAAATAAAATCTGTTAAAATATACTCCTTGTTATAGATGTTCAGAATAACCATTAGTGAAAAAAACAGGTTACAGAATAGCACATATAGCATGAAACCATTAAAATATACTATATATAAAATCTGTTAGAATACAGATATTTACAGTAATTCACCTCCAACGGACAGAGTAGTAATTTTATTATTTTAGTTAATATTTATTTTCTATTTATTCAATGAATATAGATTGTAGCTTTAAGTTAATAAATGTTTTAAATACTACTTCTGATTTCCAATCCTAACTTCAACAATCTGCTCAAGATAACAGATCTGTGTTACCTGTTACACGGGTAACCTGTGTTACCTATTGTAAGTTCCATAACTTATTTTGAGAAAGAATAGTATTTTTAATGAACAGGAATAACTTTCAGTGATGAGAATTTCAGGCATTAAGGAAGATGAAAACAATACAGTTATCATGACCACAAGACCTCACCCCACCCCAAACTCATAATGGGGCATTATAGTTCTTCCCCATTTATCCACGAGGAAGCCGTATAGAACCCTAGGAGAAAATGATGGACAAAGGACAAGCAAGTACAATCTCAACCCAGAGAGCATTTGCGCAGCCCTCAGAAACTAAGAAGGAGATAACACTGCTACATGTGTTTCAGGCACAAAAATATGTATACAGGTCCAAAATGAGATAAGAAGACTCAAGAAAAACAGATTCAAACTCCCAGCCTGTAAAATTTACAGATGGTTTCTCAACTCGAATTAACCTTTCTTTCTTTCTTTGATAGACTTACTAGACAGATGAAAAGAATGTGAGCTCCATAAAAAGAAGCCAAGTAAATTCACAGCTGGTTAAAACAATACTCAAAGAATGTTAATACAGAATACACAAGGTCAAAAGGAATATTTAACATAGTAGGTTATATAAAATCCGAAAGAAATCTTGAGAGACTAGAACAATAAGATGAAACAAAGATTTATATAAGCCACTGTAATCTGAGATTGTTTGCTTTAAATCAACTCTACAAGCACAAAGCAGAGACGGAGCTCTAACTTGTCAGCTGTAAATCTGAGGGCGGGTGGAGGGAATCTAGGCGTTTCACTTGACCACTGGGGCTCCTGCCAAAAGTCTAGCATAGCTGCTAAAAGGCTAACAAAAAACCTTGGACCTTAACGAAGGCACAATACGCTTTATCAAAATATGTCTCATCGCTCTGCACTGAATCAGAGCACAGATTTTAAGACTGAACAGGTGAAAGAGGTACACACAGCAGAGAACATTAAATAACTAAAGCTAAACATTTAAAAGGGTGTCTTATGGAAGTAAAAATAAAAATCTTTCTATAAGGGAAAATAAGAAATGTGTGAAAATTACAATATTATCACAGTATTGAGAAGAACTTCCTAATAATTAGAGCTATCAAGCAAAGGAACAAGTTACCTCATAAACTAGGTAAGCTCCCTACCACTGAAAGTGTTTATGGAGAGGCTTACCAATTGTCAACAATGTTGTAAAATCAATTCCTGCACTGGGAAAGAAATACATTAGATATTTCTAAGGCCCTCCCACCAAAAGTTTCTGTAATTCCTCATCTTAACCACTAATGTAATTTATGATAAATTAAAAGTAAACCTTATACCTCCAAAATAAAATTACTTTTTCCTTTTACCTATTCATTTATGAAAAGCAATTCTGACTTTCAATTTCAATAACCCTGCTTTTGCTACAAATTTTGAAAAATTAGTTTTAACCGTTCATTTGGATTCTGCCTTAAATAAAGGTAAGAATACTGTGAGCATTTCTACATAGTAACTTATTTTGTTAAGTGATTACTTCTCAAGTATGTAAGAGTATGCAGGAAAAAAGACAAAGTAAACAAGCAAAATTAATAAATAATGGTTATCAGCTGAAGGTAAATGTCTTCCTTTTTACACTTTCTTCTGTGTCTCAATTCTTCCATAATGGAGATTCATATTTTTATAGTTTCACAGGGGGAAAAGTGTTTTAAATGATTTCATTTGTATTAACAGCTAAGTACTTCAAAGTCACAGACATTAGTGATCTGGTCATTGCATCCACATAAATGGACACTGCTTACAGTAATGGCCACAGTGAATACAATCTTTCCTTGAAAAGTTATCTTGTTCTAAAAGATCTCGTTTTCTCTGAGAAACTCTCTAATTAGACCCATGTACATATAAGACTAGAGATAATTTTCTTTTCAACTGAATTATCTGATGATTATAAATAAACTTAAACAAAAAATTTTAAATAAATATAAATTTAAGTTTAAAAATATTTCATAAAATTAAATTGTGCTCATATTCTATTCTCCTTTTGGTTCCATACAACACAAGCAACATTTTCTACTCTTATTTCATATGAGCTATACACAAAAAAAATAAGAAGTAGTAGTATGAAGAATGTCATGTGTATAAATAGCACTGGTGAGTACCTAATGTTCTGTTAGTCTAGGGACAGTGGGGACAAATAGCTGACACTTGCATGAAAAAAATTACACTGTAATACGTATGCTCATTCAAACAAAACTCTGTAGAAATAGAAAGAAACCTTGCTGCTATTATAGTTTCAAATCTGTTTCTTTGTTTTTAAAATGAAATGGTAGGATTAGATTACCTCTAGGGTCTCTTGCAATTATAAATTCTAACTTACAACATTTTTTCAATTGGTATAATTCCCTCTCCATAGTAGTAATTGAGATGTCACTGCCCTCTTCTCATCCTGTCTTCCTTTTTATATGATTTGTTAAATTACAAGAATGAAATCACAAAAAGGGTTTGCTCAATAATCCTATGGGCCTGTAGGGTACGGGTGTAGAAATTCCAATTCTTAAGCCATATACAGCTCTCCATTAAATTTCAAACATAAATCCTAAGAGTTAATATGTCATTTGTACTACAGTTGCAAAAAATAAAAATGCAATATGGCTTTAAAAGCCTTAATGAAATTTGAAATGGCATAAAATAAGTATTTGCTCAAGAACGTCTGTATCTGGGTTCTCTTCTTCTATCATACTCTTTCCATCTATCTTATTCCTTCATCTACTTTCTCCTTTATCTATTGCACCCTTTATTAAATTATTGCTCACATTCTTAAAGATATTTTATTTTTCCTTTGTGGGGACTGGAATTGGCCACCCCAAGATATGTCTCTTTGGCATGAGGATTGTTTGAGATTGATTGCTTTTGATAAACTGGGACAGGGAAGGAGGCTCTGAGGAGTGGAACTTGCTTGCTCTTTGTTAGGAGACATTTACATTTGTAAGGTAAATCTCTATCTGTAAAAGCTGCCTCCCTCTCTGTACCAGGAAGAAGAAAGGAGATGACCTTCTCTCTAGAAACTCTTAATCAATGCCAAAGGCAAGGACTTAAATCTGCATTTTATTGTGCTTGTCTGGTAACCTCCTGTAACTGACTTCCCTCCCCCTCCCAACGTTGGCATTTAAGGATTAAGCATCTTTCCTTAGGCTAGGAACTGATTGCTGCGCTCACCTGTGACCGCCCAGCTCAAGACAATAGACTTGCCTCCTGCTGCGCCCACCGAGACAGCAGACCACTACCTGCTGTGTCCATCAAGCACTGTGCCGACAGGGCAATCTTGTGACTATTGTGGGAGGGACATTTCAATCATATGTGAAATATCCTGTTTGGGGGTATATAACCACTCTGTGCACCCCACTTCCATGGCCCCGGGCCATGGTCCTCACAAAGCTTTGTTTAATTTTCTCTTGCTATTGTGTCTCATGTGAATTTAATTCATTCTCCGGCCAGAAGAACCCCCATTAGGTAGAGGAAAAGTCTTCCTCCCCTACACCTTTTTCTCCCCAAAGCTCCCGGGTACATAGTTGTGTATTTTTAGTGGTGGCTCCTTCCAGTTGTAGCAGGTGAGATGCCGCCTCAGCACGGCCTGACAAGTGGTGCCACATCCGCACCCAGGATTCGAACTGGCGGAACCCTGGGCCGCCGAAGCAGAGCACACAAACTTAACCACTCTGCCATGGGGCCAGCCCCTATTTCTTGCACTTTTAATCATTTTAAGTAATATAGGTAAAAAATGCTTTGATAAGAATAAAAACACAATACAAATTTAAAATATTAATGTCGTTAGTTTTAAGTGGGTAGAAATTCTTATATTGTCTCTCTAAATAAATCACACTAAAACTCAGTTAACTTGCTTCTTATTTACAATGCATAGCCCCAAACAGAATTTTTTTTCCATGTAGGTCATTGGTCCTAATAAAATAATATTTCCCATTAAGAAATAAAAGCAGAATAAAATAGAAAACTCCAAGAAGAGACTAGCAGAAGTTACAATAATTTTATAATTTCATTATTAATTAAATTAAAAAAGTATATTTTGTTCCTTAAGCAGCAATGAATGCTAGTAAAATTTTAATGTATTTTCTTTTGCTTTACAAAGGTAAAGATCAGCTTTTTAAAAAATATCTTATAATCTTAAATATAAGCTTTCATTCTTTTGTTTACAATAACTATTATACTTAAGGAAAATTTTAGTTTTAATTAAAACCCTACAATAGACATTTCTGGCTACAGTGGTATCTCATTATCATGTTATAGCTTTCCCCAACAGACAAGTACCATTGAAATAGATGGAAAAATATATCATCAATTGTTGGTATTTTATTTAGCAATAAGTACTAGTCATTATTGGATATTAAGAGAACCCAGGGAAAAGAATAACTAATGTCACATCCTGGTTGTGGAAGTTTTAAAACCTGTTTACAAATTCTTTGACATTCCTCCCATTGAGAGGTAGAATCTATGTCCCCTCCTATTGAATCCGGGCCCATCTTAGCAATTCACTTACAATAGGATACAGTGGAAGCGACACTATGTAACTTCCAAGGCTAACTCAGAAAAGGCTCTAAAGCTTCTGCTCTTGGGTTGCTCATCCTGGGAACAGCCAGTAAGTATGTAAGAAGTCCAACAACTTGAGACCACCACCCTGGAGAAGCCGCATGTAGGCACTCTGGTCAACAGCCAGCTGAGCTCCCTGTGGACAGTCAGCATCAACTGCCAGCCCTGTCAGTGAGCCATCTTATATCTCCATCTCAGCCAAGACTTCAGATGACTGCAGTTGCAGCCAACAACTAACTGGAATTGCATGAGATAACTCCAGTGAGAACTGCCCAGTTGTCCTTCCCAAATTCCTGAGTCATAAAATTGTAAGTTTAAAAAATGGTAATTTTAAGCTACAATGTTTACGACAAATCTGCTGCACAGCAATAGTAATAAGAACAGTGGCTTCCACTTTACAGAAAGAACTCTAGACCAAGAGGAGACCTAGTATCCATTTCCAACTCCACCACTAACTAGATGAAATTCACTAGCCTGAGTGAATCACTTAAGTCTGGAATTCAGCTTCCTCATTTATTAAGAAAGTTAGGCAAGATGAACTTCAAAGTCTCTTTTAACTCTAGCATTTTTAACTTTCATAATCTTCAAATTGATTCTTCCTAATTCTTATTTTTATTTTTGTTACATTACCTGACTTTCCTAACTCAAGATTTGACTTGGTAATATATAAATCAATAAAATGTAAATAAATACATTTCTGTATAAAAAATTATGATGACAAACTTAGAAAATTTCCTGACTTTATCACTAAAACCCTTCTATGACTGGCCCTGGGAAATAGTCTTATCTTTGTGCTTTTCCACACTTATAATCAGAAAGAAATATAATCCATTAAAATTTAAGATATGCATACCCTGTGACCTAGAAATTCCACATCTTAGAAAATTATTTGCATATCTGCACAAGAAATGTAAGCACTGCATCTTGCAATAAAAAACTGGAAAATAAGGAAATTATTGGATAAACTGTAGTTTGGAAAAGAGTACTGAGAAAGATGGATTTGTATTTACAATACAAAGTAAATAAAAGGACAAAAAATAGTATAACATTTTTTATTTACTCATACACACACACAGATTACATAGAAAAAGGTCTGTCAAGAACATCCAAACTACTAACTGCAGTTACCCAGAGGAGGGGCTAGTATTAGAAAGGGCAGAGAGGAGACTGATTTTATCCGAATTATCTGGCAAAACAACTACAAAGTACTCAAGCGTTACTTAGGTAATCTTCTAATTAAATTTCTAAAGATGAACTTCATTACTTTTAAAGCACACGTTAGTAAACCATTTCCTCTGGAAAGATGAGCAGAAATGTCTATAATATGACCCACAACAGCTCAAAATTTCAAATAGTTGAATCTCTTCTACACATAAAGCACTAGGACAGAAAACATTTATCAAGAGCCTAATTTGTGTCTGGTCCATGATAGGTACTTTATGTGTTATCCCATTTAATCCTAACATTAGAATTATCTCCCTTTTCTCATGAAGAAATTGATGTTCAGAACTTAACCAGGGAAAAACCATAGTGATGTTATGAGGCAAGATTCAAACTTAGGTCTGCCTATCTAAAGCTCAAATTTCTCTTACAGAAAAACTAAAGTAGATATTCCCTCAATTCACTTCCAGCTAAACAACTCTACCTCAAATTCTTAAGCCTTCAAATGCCCAAATGATCCCATCTTTATCCCAATTCAACAATATGACAAATAATAAATTATAAAAAGTACTTTTAAATAGACTAAAAGTTTAATTATAAAATATGATTTAAGATTAAGCTACTTTTAAACATATAAGATAATTATACATCACATGCTCCAGAAGTAACTCTTCTCAGCTACTATCACAAAAATAGTGTATTATGAGGATAGGGGCTGAAACGAAGTATTTTAAAGTCACCATCAAAAAGTATTTACTATGATTTTCACACTGGGACATAACCATAATTAAGGAACAAATGATTATACAAAACATATTACATACAGAAGCTGCCAAAACAAAGAATCCAAAAGGAATGAACAGAAAGAAGAGCAAAGAGGACCTAAGAAGGGCAGACTAGAACCAACGGTAATAAACAAAGAAAGGCCATATTTCAAATCCTCTGTTATCCCCCAAGAAATTACTCCTAGAGCAAATTCAAAGCACCCTTCACCACTCATACAGACAAAAGAGTCTCCTTCTTAGCAGCCTACCATAAAATACAGCATTATTGCAATGCAGTTATGTATAATTAAAGTTTCCACTAACAATTTAAAAGCTAATCTGGAGAACTCAGGCCAAGACAAAAATGACTGTGACTTCTTTCCTAGACAGAGGAGAAAGTATCCACGTTGAAGATCAGCTTTCTACATGCCCAGAAATCAAATTCAATTCATCAAAATAAAGTAGAACTGTTGGCAAGGCTTTTGGTTGTATAATGCCAGGTACACCAAAATAATATGAAGGTTTTAATCTGCCATATAAATACAAACAAACATAAACCTATAGACTTTTATGGTTCTAGATCACATCAGGATGTTTAGGTTATTTTTAATAAAGTGTTCTGTAACATCACTAAACCATTTCAGTATGTAATAGTTTTCAAAAGCTTCTACTGACAATAGACACAGGCTCCTTTCCTGCCTGGCCGGCTTTAGCCAAGAAAGTGCCCATGAATCCATTCATATTCAACTCCCAGGATTCCCAGATCTCAGCCTTTGAGAGGCCATTCACCTCTCCACAAAATGCCCTTAAACAAAGCAGAATAAGCAGCTTAAAACCACATGTCTACTACCTAATCACTTCCTTCTTTAACATATGAAGAACTAGCATTCTCACCCCCATCACTCCCCTCCCCTAGCTTCAAAATGAAATTATTACTGTTTTAGTTGAAATAATGTTTATATATTTTTGAAAGTGTATTTTAAATATCAGCAAGTTTTCCCCATTTGTCATTATAGCAACATTGTTCTTATTAGTAACACTTTAAAGCTAAAAAGAAAAAAAGAAAAAATTATAGCTAACCATTTATACCAATTTTTTACATGATTTTATTTTAATTTATTTAACAAATACACATATAGTGTTCAGACTACAGCAGACACTACTGCTCTAAGTGCTTACATATACTAACTCATTGAATACTCATAATAACCCCAGGCAATAAGTACTATTATTACTTCCATTTTACAGGTGAGGGAATGTAGGCATGGAGAAGTTAAAGACACTTGCCCAACGTCACACTACTAATTGGTACAGGAGTCAGATTCAAAGGCAGACATTCTAATTCCAGAGTCAAACTCCTACGCAGCATACTAAACTGCCTCTCTAATTTGTTGAAACTTTTTAAAACTGTTTGTCCAAAATGAGACTGCAAAATGCTGCATTTTGTGGGAGCCTGTTTAGGGCAGACAACAGTACTACAAAGTTTAAATTATAAGGCGTAAGTCATTTATAAGACTCCCATAACCAGAAATCATGTTTTCAAAAGGAAAATATTTGGCTTAGTTCATATGATATTATCAAATCAAAATGGGTTTTCAAAGAAAAAAATGTGTATGTTTAAATGTAACACAACTTAGTTTTTAAAATTTCAATCATTAAATGCATAATTTGATAAAATATGAAATTTAAATGTTATAAGACTATCAAGATTATAAATGAATATATGTAAAAAAGCAATTGTCTCTTATAAACTGTATACTAATAAAATACAGGCATGTTATAAAGGATTTATTAGAAATATTTATTATTAATAAACACTATAAAAATTGACATTTCAAATTGACAGCCTATTTACCAGTACATTGTTTTTAATAATCCTTAACATATAAGATGTAACTTTATTATGAGATTAGAAAAGCAATTACATTTCATATTCTTTTAATAAATTATTCTAAACTTAGCTAATTTTTAAAAAACAATTTCATTATACATATTTGTACAATAATTTCGATAAATTTGGGAATATCTTCCTAGAAGAAATCTCTCTCTATCTCCCCTTTCTAAACTGTGAAAGGAGAAATGAATTATAAACAAGAAGGAAAAATCTAGTTGTAGTCCTTGTTCTGTCACTAAGTAACTACATGATCTTAACTAAGTTATTCCATTCTGGGCTTCAGTGTCCTTGTCTACAAAACAAAGAATTTAAACTAGATAATATCCACAAATCTGTATAGTTCTAAAACTTTTAAAATTCTATTTTTAAAAAAGTTTTAAATTTTAAATCTCACCTCATCTGAAGAATCTAGTTGTCCCAATGTTCCTGTTGCACCTGCAAAACCTTTGGGAAGGAAAAAAAAGTTGCCCTTGACAGTTGTTACATATTGCTTCACTTAAAAATTATTTTGAGGCATAACAATACCAAAAAGCTAAGTTTTGTTAAGACACTTCATTCTAACAATTATCTTGCCAGAGTTCAACATTTATCTTTAATAAATTTGGGGCTAATAAGTTTATTCTTCAACAGGAAATCTCCAGTGAAAATCATATTTAATAATCACAAATGGTGTCTCAGAAGGATCTCTTTCTTTTTAGTTTTAAACCATGGTTAACTAAAATACTGAGCTACTCAAGTTTTGGCCTCCTCTTAAACAGTAACTGCGACATTATTCTGAGTGAGCTGAGTGAGTACCAGAACCTTCAATAAAATAACCAAATTCCGTTTAAGAAAAATGCATTCTCTTCTTTGGCCAATCTATTCTTTCTTGCTTCCAATTTTTACTACTTTTACTACTTTCCTTACAAATAAGGACACACTATTTACATTTCTTCAATAATGTGTAAGGTTTGAGGGGTTTTTTTTTAAGTCAGAAAAGTTACCATTGTTCAAAGTAAATATTTAGACAAACCTTGAACTGCCAGAGTGCTAGTGCCAGCAGATGGCTCCTGTATACCATACACGAGTTTATCCTCAGGATATGTAAGTCCAGAGCTCTTCAAAGCTATAAGATACTTTTCGTGACTTTTCTTTGCACAAGCATTTTCTCCAAGACCTAATGTTTAAAACAAACTTAAAATCAGAAAAAAATATTCCATTCAAAATAAAGTACAGCCATCTCAGTAACTAACATGTACATATATAAAATAGGTGAATATTCTAATGGAGGGGGAACCCTAAAAAGAATAATATATAATAGCTTCAGAAAACATTTTTGTGCTCAGGTTTGGCATTAACAATCCCAGAATACACAGCATGTTTATAACGAATAATGAAATCTACTAAATAATTGAGCATCTTAAATGTGCCAGAGATTATAGGCAAGGCACTGGAGGTGGAAACATTAATAAGTCATGATTCCTGCCTGAAAGGAACTTGAAAATTAGTGGTAGAGAAAGGCAGATAATATGGCAAATGACAATTACATAGCAGACTTCACCATTTGGTTTGACAATCTGTGCTCTCGTTAACACCGTGTAGCCAGACTTACCTAAAGCAGAATACTTAGGAAAGACTTTCTGGAGAAGACAATGCCTGAGTGTAATTTTCAAATATTATAACTGAGATTACTCAATTCCTATTTTACCAAACTTGTTTTAATCACAATTAAGGAATTACGCTTTTAATTCTACAGAAGTAGCAATGAAAACTAATTTATTCCAAAAAACATTCCCAGAATTAAACAATCCTAGAACTATCACTTTAGAATTCAGCTTAATTATTGCCAATTTTTTTGTTTTTGTTTTTTAATATATTATGGAGGATGGAATAACAGTAATAGAAAAACATTGATACCTGAGAGGTCCTTTAAAAGAAAAAATTATTTTCTGTCTGAAAGCCAAATTATCACAGCATTTGCCACCTCTTAGGCAGATTATATACCTTTAATTAAGGTCTCAATCTCCTCATTATAAATATATAAATGAGTTTCTTTAGTATTTGCTGAGCTTTTCTGTATTTCTTCCCTTTGCTAGCCTCAATAACTGCAATAGAACAGTTTTGTTCTGTTTTTTAAATCTCTGTCAAAACTCTGTCTGGACTGGTATAAAAAAAAAAAACACCAACACAAATTAAACAGATATGAATATATCCATCCTTCAATTCAAGTCCAATATTAAAAACAACCACAATTAGTCTATAAATAAAGAACCTCTAAGGTCCTATATTAGAAATGACTAAATGTCTCCTGAATAATAAAAGCCATGGATTTATCTCAATAACAATAAATGAAATTTTTGTAATACTTTTTAATTAACAAAATGTATTTCATCAACCCCTCACAACAAGCCTAAGAAAACAGAATGTATAATCACCATTTTTATAACTGAAGAAACTGAAGCTTGCAAACATAATACAGCTAACCAGTGAGTAAGCATGCAGCGACTAGAAGTGAAGACAAACTACAAATTTTAAACTTTGAATCAAAACCTACTGTGACCTCCATCACTAAAAGTTAGGTAAGGATTTCTGTTGCTTTGGTTTTTTGTTTTTTTTTTTTTAAGATTTTATTTTTCCTTTTTCTCTCCAAAGCCCCTTGGTACATAGTTGTATATTTTTAGTTGTGGGTCCTTCTAGTTGTGGCATGTGGCATGCCACCTCAGTATGGCTTGATGAGCAGCGCCATGTCCATGCCCAGGATTCGAACCAGCAAAAGCCTGGGCCGCCGAAGCAGAGTGCGCGAACTTCACCACTCGACCATGGGGCCGGCCCCTGTTGCTTTGTTTTTTAATTTCAAGAACTAAGAATTAAAAAGAATTGTAGAAATAAAAGAAGACAATTACCACAAATCATTTATTATACTATAAATTTGAGCTAAACTAAAGGTGTAAAAGCTAAAATTTTATGTAACAGTATATCATGAACAAACCCTCAACAATTCCAAGTTTTATAACTTAAACTTTATATTATTATAAATCCTAGGCCATACAAGCCCAAACATATAGAACACCAAAAATGAAGACATAGACGTGCTGGCTGTTATTGTTTGGAGAAGGGAAGGTGAAGTATAATTATGAATAAGTCACACCAACAGTTAGGAGATGTGAGTTCTAAGCCCAATTCAAAAATAAGTTAGTAGTGAGGTCTTGAACAGGTCACTTAATTTTTCTGGGCTCAGTTGCCTCATCCATAAAATAAGAAGTACTCTTAATAACTTCCAGCTTTAGCATCCTATGAAAAAATCTACATTTGACTTTTAAGTTCTAAAATACACAACTTATGATTATAGTAATATAAGTAAATTTTAACTTTCTTCTTTTCTAACATTTTACTTACCAGAAGTCAGATCTTTGTAGTTTTGTTGGTTTGTCAAAACCTGAGTAAGAACAGACCTCATTGCTCCTCCCATTTTAGTTAGATCTTCTAAAAAGGAAATTTGAGGTTCCAAAAGCTGAAGGACTTTGTTAAGGTCTTTTTCTGATGGTACATCAGCTGCTAAAAAAACATATAATTAACTTTCTTTAAAACATTTTGCTAAGAATAACAATATTTTATTATTTTAAAATTATAATGACTTAGATAACAGTATTTCATAATCAGAAAAGTTAACATAAGAACTCTGTTTAGAAAGTAAAGGTATCTCCCCAGCATGCAGCCTAGGGCAGACCTGCTCAGGAACTCAGTCCACTGAGAAAAGGCTGATGGGGCAAAGAGATGACTTCATAAGGTATGAATCATTTAATTTGTGTAAGGAGAATTCAGTTTGAGGGTCCTATCCTTCCAGATATAGAAACATAATCATAAGAGCATTTCAAAATTAGTGTTTAAGAAAAAGTTAAGATCATTCTCTAAAATAAAACAAGACAGAACTCAAATATATTGAGAGTATTGTGAGAATATTAGGACAAATTAAGTCAGCTCTAAATTTAACCCTGTGTAGCAAATAGCCCATCCTCTATTATATTCCAAAAATACAGACTCATGTTAGCTGAAGATCAAAGCAACTAAAATGAAAAATAACTGTTTGCATAAACAAAAATGTTTTTACTAAAACAATTTAAAAATAGCAGGCAAGATATGCCTAGTAGAGCTGGAGGGAAAGAGAAGAAATTTGGACAGCAACTGAAAGAGAATATTTAAGAGGAAAAGAAAAAGATGTTTTAGAGAAACTGAAGTCTAAAGGTAAGAAGTGAATAGAGAGATTTACAGCTTAACCATACTGGTTAAAAGAAGAATGCATATAAGGGAGTTAACAGTGAGCCTGTGTGTCCAGGAAAGAGGACTTCAATTTCACTCAACATTTATTCAGCATCTACTACATGATTGGCACTGAGACACAAAGCTAAGACAGACATAGTTCCTACCCACAAGGAACTCACAACGTAGTTCAAAGATAATCTGTGAATGAAATTCCATATAACTCTGAGTCCTGGGACCAATACCAAAAAACTATACTTTCTCAGTAGAAAGCTAACAGTGTATATTATTCATCTCTATATTCTCCCCAATGACTTACGTAGTAACATAATAAGTATTTAATTAATATTTGTTCTTGGTTTCCAAGTGCTCTGACCCGGGTCTGAGGATTGTAGGGTGAAATGAGAAATGGAAATCAAGGCAACTGTCAAACCACTCAAGGCAAACTGAGCTTCCATTACCTCCGATTAGATGGTTTCAAGTTCTTTCTTTAATTTTAAACAGTGATCGCTAGACAAATGCAGCAATTTTTTTTTTTTTTTTTTTTTGCACAGACAGAAGAAATTAATGCTGAGCACAAGTGGTAATATAGAGAGGAAAAATTCATGAACTTAAAGTTCATGAAGTTTATCTTAAGACAAAAAGTGTTTCCATTCATTCCTTTATGTTTTCAGATAATGGTAACAGATAATTATCAAAGATATGTACCTATGTCGTCTACCTTTTATAACTGTTACTAAATGTCACCAAAGGAAAAAATGGATAAAATACTCTTTTGTGCAAATTACTCTTTGATTAAACTAATGGTCAGTTTCAAGCTTCTCATAATAAATGATTTCTACCTATCACTTTTCTAACACAGGACACTTGTAATACAAAATGTAAATTCCCAAAAAGTCTGTTAACTACTATATGAGAAATAATACCAAAGGCACATTCAATAACCCAGCTGGTCTCTGCTTCCTTCGTATTTTGGGATGAGTATTTTGGGACTAAATCAAAATAATATTTCTTTTTGTATTTTAAGACATATACTCTGAAAAGAGTAGAAGTACTTAATAAAGGATTGTATATTTTGCTTGAAATGTAGAAATAAGGAAGTATAGCGCCATTGCTCACAATGAAGATAATATGAAAGTTTTAAAAATGAAGAAGATGCTGTATAATATTTCCTCACACTTTAAGGATTAGAGATATAAGATAAAAACATGTGTCATAGTTTCAAATTGGATTTAGGATTATTTATAGTATTAAATAATTTAAAACCTCCAAAAGTAATACTAAATGCAGTCCCTTATATGATAAAAATGGAAGTATTCTTAGAAAAGTAAAAGACATCATAAAAAGTTAATAAATTTGTTTCATACCACTAATTGATATTTATAATTCACAATGTCAGACTGAGAACTTTAATAGATATCTAAATCCAAATATTAAACAAAATTATATTAATCAACATTGTGACTAAATCTTAAAAGCTAAGAATAATATCTGTAATTTGCATGTTTCTTTTCTCTTTTCAATACCAACAAAATGCTTACACCCATACATTCTACCAGTAACATGAGAGTAAGCAATCTGACCTTCTAATAAATTATTGTATATGGAAGGGAATAAAAATATACAGAGACCTCTACCCAAAAAAAAGGAGAGAGAGATGGGTGAAATAGTAGTTTATCTTCTAAAAATCTAAGTTAAATGTAAATATTTCCAGGACTTCTTAATTCTGCTCTATCATAATATAATTGCAAATAAAATCACTTTCACTCTATCAAATGATTATTTCCTCATCTGCAAAAGGCCAAGTAAGTTTGATCAAAAACATGTGAGTCGAGGGGAAGAGCGTGCCAAACTGTGCCTACTGCAAGGTATCTATGAGATTATATAAGTGATACTTAGTGTGTTTTTATTTACTCTCTGTATTTTATAGTCATCTCATAAAAAATGTTAAGCAAAAAAATGGTATCTGAAAAAATACACCTCATTATTAATGCTAAACTTTGTTAACTGGGAACTTAAAAAGATTACTAACAAAGAGTGGATTAAACATACCTGGTTCATTATAGCCTTCTCTTAAGTACTGAATAAGACAAAAAATAAATCTTGGAAGAACAAATTCAGACATCATCAGTAAGTCTTTGGGGACACAGGGAATATTTGAACTTGATTTAATTTGATGCCTTTTGCAAAACCTGTAACATGAAAAAGAAAAAAAATTAACAGTGATGTCTAATCTGCCAAGAATATATTACTTTTATTTACAATATCCATAAACAGAATGCAGGCCAATATCAAAGCCAGTGTATTACTCTTTTATGATTTTTAAGGCACCATGTTAAAAGAATATAGCTTTAATCAGTCTTTAAATCAAAAATGGTGCTGAGGGAGATTTCTTCCTAACCAAAGACAATTCTAGTTAGGTTCCAACTAGAACACAAAAAGAAAATTTCATTACAGTATTTATATTTTTTACCTACAATTTATTGCTTTCAAGTACTACTTTATTACTTCCACCCTCTGTAAATCATTAAGTACAAATTGATCATTTCCCCAGAATTTGCATTTTCCATTCCTTAACTCAACTATTTCTAATTTATTGCATTAATGGATAAGTGATATAAATAACTGAAGTTTATTTGAAAAGTGTATACACTTAAGTATATACATTCCTTCTAATTTTGTCTATACTTATTTTAAAGTATGATTGGTATCAATCATACTGAGCAAAAATGAAGTCAACTATTCTATATTCACAATCCAAACAATGACAAATAAGATATTTTGTGACCAAACACAAAATAACGATATTAAACATACAAAATGCCTAGAAATAAACTTATTGGGAAGTGTGCAGAAACTATTTTAGCTGAAAAACATAAAAAATCTGAATAGAGGGGCCGGCCCCATAGCCGAGTGATTAGGTTCGCGTGCTCTGCTTCAGTGGTCCAGGGTTTTGCCAGTTCGGATCCTGGGCGTGGGCACGGCACCGCTCATCAAGCCACGCTGAGGTGGCGTCCCACATGCCACAACTAGAAGAACCCACAACTAAAAATACACAACTATGTACCTGGGGGCTTTGGAGAGAAAAACGAAAAATGAAATCTTAAAAAAAAAAAAATCTGAATAAAGAAAAACTACATTCCCAAATGTAAAAACCAATTTTATTTTATTTTGTAAAGTTAGTACTGCCAAACTTAATGCCATTAAATTTAAATCCCAATGGGATTCATCATAAACCAATTCTCAAGTTCAAATGGAAGAGCATACGTGTAAAAAAAAAAAAAAAATCAGTAAAACTTGAAAAAAATGATTAATTTTAGTGAACTAGGTGCTAAAACATAGTACAAAGCTATTATAATTAAAAATTTATGGTAATGTGATAATATCAATGGTTCACAATGGAGTCTAGAAACAGACTACATAAATTTGTGAATTTAATATAATAATGTGGTATTTCAATTCAATGTGGTGGGGGAAAGACTTTCAATAAATTGCTTTAGGACAATTGATTATTTAAATGAAGGAAGTAAATCTGATTCTTTTCTTACACCACATACAAAATATATTCCATACAGATCAAAAATCAAAAGTGAAAACAGCTACCAGGAAAAATATTAACTCTTCCTCTATATTATCTTAGGGTACAGAAAACCTAACTATGTAGGACTTGAAACCAAAAGCCATAAAAAGTAAGATAAAAATTGGCTACATAAATCAAAAGCTTCTACGCAGAAGACAATTACAATCTGGAAAAAAACATTTACAATAGGTAAAACAGATAAAAGATTAATATCTATCATCTATAAACTCTCAAAAATGGATAAGAAAAAGAAAACAATTCAATAGAAAAATCAGCCAAGGTCATGAACAATTCACAAAAGTGCTGGTGAATAGCCAATAAACGTATGAAAGATGCTCAAGTTCTCTAATAATCAAAGCAATGAATTTTCTTAAAATAAAAAATGAGTAACTAGAAAATGCCCATTTATGATACCTACTGAAATAAGTGACCCATGCCATGAGCCATTAGAGGAAGGCTTGAAGGGAAATTTTCCACTTAGAGATCAGACTGTTACATCCTTATCAATCTTACTATCACCAGAAGTGAAAAAAAATTTGACACTGTGCATGTGAAGCACACAGCACCATTTATGAAGTGTTCTTATCAAACAAATTGCACTTGAATGACACCAAGTCTCTAGAGCTTACTTCCATTTACAAGAAGTATAGGAGGATAAAGGAACAAATTAAGGGACACCACACAAAAAAAACAAATAGACAAAGCATGAATATGAACATTATATGGGATAACTGAACTCAGTTTCTGCAACCTTTCACTAGCAGGGAAAAAAGGAGGTAGAAGGACCACTCTGGGTTAAAAGAGGCTTGAGAGACCCAATGACGACATGCAAGGTGTGCACTGATTCTAATAAACCAACTATAAAAACGCATTTTTTTGACAATCAGGGAAGTCTGATTATGAACTGGTAGTAGTGGTTCATTAGATAATTTAATTAGGTGTGATAATGGCATTCTGGTTATGTAAGAAAATATTCATAGATATTTGATATTAAGGAATTATTTTGTGTGAGTGTGACAATAGTAGCATTGTGGGTATCACTGAAAAGAGAAGTCTTGTCTTTCATATCTTTACAAATATTTACAGATAAAATGCTATAATGTACGGCACTTGCTTCAAAATCATCTGGTGGGATAAAAGGCAGTATACCAAGACCAGCTATGAGTTGTTAGTTGTTGAAACTGGGAGATAGATACATGAGATTTCATTATGTTTTCCTCATTAAACAGAATGTGGGCCAACATCAAAGCCAGTAAACTACTCCTTTCAGATTTTTAAGGTACCAAGTGAAAAGAATGTACTTTTAACTAGTCTTTAAATAAAAAAAGTCACTGAGTGAGTTTTTTCCTAATAAAAGATAACACTAGTTGGGTTCATTATGCTCATTGCTTTTCTATATGTTTTAAATTCTCTGTACTTGAAAAGCTAAAAATTTTTTAAAAGAAAAAATATTCATATTTTTTAAAGATGAATACTAAAGTATATCAGGGTGAGGTGACACGATGTTTGGGATTTGCTTCAAAATACTTCAGCAAATGAGAAAAAAGAGCAAAGGAAGCAAATATGGTAAAAATCTTGATAAATGTTGAGTCTAGTGATGGGTACATGGAGGTTCAACGTTCTTTGCCTTTACTTTTGTGTATGTTTGAAAATTTTGATAGTACAAAAATTTTTTTCATCTTGCAGATAGGGAAGATTCACTTTACTAATTCATTGTTGGAAAGCACGTTCAGAAATTTTTGTGACCATACACACAGAAGTGTAAATAGGTCCAGTTTTTGGTAACATTTTGACAATATCCATTAAAATTATAAATGTTAATAATCACAGTTCAGCATTTCCATTTCTAGAAATGTATTATATAGAAATACTCTTAAGTTTGCAAGAATATTATCTACAAAGATGTTCACTGTACCACAGCTGGCACTACAAAAAAAGTTAGAAACGACTTGTGTTCAGTAACAGAATATAAGTTAACCAAATTGTGGTAGTTCCATAAAATATTTTGCATTTGTTAAAAAGAATGAGATGGATCAACAAGTTCTGAAGTAGAATCATATTTAAGACAGATTAAGAGAGAAAAGATTCCATAGTAGTATACATATAATCTCTTTTATAAATAAAATTTTGGAGAAAGAAAAATATTCAAAGAAATGTATATCAAATCTGGTGGAAATTAGCTGGGAGTGAGATACAGCATACTTTATTTTTCTACATTAATTCTACCTGTAATGTTTGAATTTTACATAATAAACATGTATAACTTTGTAATCAAAAGGAAAAAATTTAAACTAAAAACAAACAAATAACAGAAAGCTATGCCATTCATTTGGTTTTACTTCCACTATTTAAAGCATTAATTCTTGACCTTTTTTGCTCCATGGACTCCCTTGAGGATCTAATGGAAGTTTGAACTCTTTCTTAAGAAAAATATATACATACACACAAAATAAATATACAGAGTGTTGTTCACACCCTGCTGAAGTCTATCCACCCTTAAGGCAGAGCTTCAATTTTTAGGTCAGTAGATTACGGCATAGAGCTTTGGATTTCCTCAGTCCTCAAGGCAGACAGATGGGCAGAGTCTGAGCAGCCTCCCCAGTTGCCTCTGTGGCCCATCCAAATGTCATTTTCCACATCTGCTGTATTATGAAAAAGGTTAGGAAATATTACACCTTAAGGTCCAAACCTTGATTTAAAGGGAAATACAAATTTAAGGACTTCTTTCAGGTGGGGTACACAAAATCTAAGTAAAATCAAACCAACTTTTAAAATGCTACCACTTTAAAAGCCTTTGTAGATAACAGAGTCTGGCCTGTGTGACAGGTTAGAGAACCAGTGACCTAAGATGATTTAATTAAAGTACCTACAAGCATAAATGTGAAGGAGAGAAAACAGATGAAAGGAAAGCCAAAAGAGAAGAATGGGAAAACATACTGAGGCACAAAGACTAAAGGATGTAATGAAAGGAGTGACAGCTGAAAAGCAAGAAGAGATAAAGGATTAGATAAAGGAAGGCACAGTAAATTCTCTTACTTTCTGTCAAGGAAAGAAACCAATTCAAAAGAGCAACTGGGCAAAGAGTGAAGAACAATTTGAACAGAGTTTCAAGTGGCTTCAAGGAGTGAAATTTCACCCTGGAATTAAACCCAAGGAAGAGCAAGAATGGTCTAAGCAACCGAGGGACTGGGGATACAGGAGTGTATCAGATGGCTATAGACTGAAAAACATCATAGCCAAAAGATGAAAGAACAAGCTCTGTGAACCAATTTAAATAATGTAGGACTGTCCAATACAGATGTAACATACCATAAGAACTAACACACCTTATATAGAAGTGTTTAATAAAGGCTTGATAAAATAAAGACTTAATTAATCTAATAGTAGAACACCAAAAATTATTTCAAGGGCATCCAATTAAAGAATAACCAGGAACCCACTTAATAATCCCAGCTTTTCAAATATTTTTTTGGAGAACTACTATATGCCTGGCACTTAGGCCCTAGGAATACAGGGGCCTTGCTCTCATGGAGCTAACTTTCCAAGGGGGTGGCGGTGGGGGGGACAGGGGGCGGGCAGATAAAGGAGAGAGAGAGAAACAAATAAATATGAATAATAAGCTCTATTAAAATAACTTGACAACATGATTTATAGAAAGTGTCCATTAGGCTCCTTTAAATCGGTTTGTCAGGCAAGGCCTTTCTAAAGAGGTGATATTTAGGCTACAGGCCCAATGACATGAAGGAGCTAGGCTAGGCATGCAAAGCTCTGTAGGTAGACCACACTGTCAAGAGGCCTGACAAATGGAACTGCACATAAACAGGTACTAAAGATCTTTCACCAAGTGAACTAGACAACTAGTATGGTTCCAAAGGAAAAATGAAGCAGGAAGTAATGAATTCGCATTAGCAGTTCACAGGTCACGGACACTTTCTTCAAGGAACCCAATGGTTTTGAATAATTAAGGAGTTTAAATATTCCTTAATAGAGATTCCTTAGTAGATGTTATGACAATAATAGAACAGTCAAATAGAACTATAGAAACAGTTGATAAAACGACCACTCCAAATTTTATTCACCTCAATTTTTTAAAATTTTGAATACAACTGACAGAAAACCGCCCAAAAGATAAGTGTGCAGCTCAATGAAGTATCACAAAGTACACACACCCATGCAACCACCAACCAGATTAAGAAACAAAACACTACCAGTATCCAGGAAACCCTCCTTGTGACTCTAGTGATACTGAACTTAAAAGGCTAAAAGCAGAATTCCTGAACTCTGAAAGAGAAGGGAAGGGCGGGGAAGAAACAGGAGGGGAGGAGAGGAGGAAAGAAAAACAGACAGGGAATCTGGTGGTCCCACTTGCAAACTACTGGGACTTGCTGGGGGATAGGAGGACAAGGAGAGGCCGACTCAAATAACTCAACGACATATTTCAAAAGTTAGAAAAGCATGTGAGAGAAGCTTCCCTACAAATTACCCCTTGGTATGTACATCCTATTTCCAGCTTATCACAAATTACACACTTAACCATCCTGCCTACAATTTTATCCCTGGAGATCCCTGGAGAGTCATGGACCCCAGATTAAAAGCCTCTGAAATAATCTATTTCCTTCATTTTACAGATAGGGAAATCTCAGAAACACTAAATGATATACCTAACTAATAAAATTGTTAAAAAAACTCCTGGAGATCACAAAAGGAGATCATAAAGATATATGGTATCTACCTAAACTAACCTATGTATTTAATATGACCTTATTAAAAATATCAATAAGGAATAAAGAAGCTGATTCCAAAGTGTACACAGAAGAATAAGAATAGCTACGAAAATTCTGAAAAGAAAGAATAATGAAAGTGGAGTTGCTTTATTAGGTATAAAACCTTCTCAAAATAAAATTAATTTTGAAGTTGAAATAATCAAAACAGTGTTGTATCCAGCCTTTAGGGAGCTTACATTCTAGAAGGCAGAGATAGACAATAATGATAAATACAATTAAATAAACTATAGAGCAAAGAAAGGGGAAGTCAGTTCCAAATTCACCAATATGTGTTCTGGTGCCATTTCTCTAGATATACATTTCTACATCTCTAATATAAATGGCTGCATTAAGGTGTAGATTCATCTCAAGTTTAAAATTGTTACATTACATGAATAGTTAAGAAATAAAAGGAAAACTTCAAATTCCAGCTACACAGGTTTAAGATTATTTGATGGTATCTAAAGTACTAGCAGAGCAAAAGTTAAATACTTATGAAAACTAAAAGTTCTAAATTCAATTACAGAGTGCCTATAAAATCAAAAGGCTTGAAAGTAAAAACAGAGATACACATGTATTAAATTATTAAAATAAACAAATTATAAATTGAATGTTTAAAGGCATAAAGAAAATAATGTGGTAATAGTACATGAAAAGACAGATCAATTGACAAATTAATTATTGTGAGTCCAGAAAGAGAATCAAATAAGTGTGGAATTTAACTTATGACAAAGGCAGAATTCAAACCTATGAGGAAAATGTGGCTCATTCAGAGAAAAGGTATTGAGATAATTGAGTAACCAGCCAAGTGCTAGAAGAAAATAAGCAACCTGTGAATCTAGAATTCTTATCACAGAGAAAACACCCATCAAAACTGAGGATAAATAAAAACTTTTCAAACAACATCTGGTAGAATTCATTGCCATCATACCTGCACTGTAAGAAATATTACAGTAAATTTTTCAAGCAGCCCTATGATAAGTACACATGGCAAGAAACTGACCCTCCCATCAACAGTCATGTAAGTGACCATTTTGAAAGTGGATCATCCAATCCCAGCAAGCCTTCAGAAGACTGTAACCCCAGCCAAGATCTTGACGACAACTTTGTAGGAGATGCGATGCCAGGACCCCCTCCTACACATTTCCAAATCCCTGATCCATGGAAACTATGAGATTATAAATGTTTGTTGCTTTAAGCTGCTACATTTGGGAGCGATTTGTTACACAGCAATAAATAACTAAAAAACACTACCAACCAACTAGACTTACTTTATAATAACAGAACATTACACCCTACAACAGCTGGATACTCATTCCATTGTTCACAAAATATATCTCAAAAAATTTTTTTAAATTGACATTATACAAAGTATGTTCTCAGACCAAAAGGAATTAAATTGGAAATCAATAATCAGATATAAAAAATTTCCCCAAATTTGGAAATTAAATAAAACATGTATAAACAATGCACAGACCAAAGAAGACATAAAACTACATTGAGACTTTTTTGTACCTACCATACTTTCCAAGACCAAAAGTTTGATGATATACTGTCCTGGCCTGGCCAAGTAGTAAAGCCACTGCTCACTGTCTCATAGTCTTACTGTACTGATGGAGATAGTGTAAACTAACATAACATATATGAGGACAATTTGGCAAAAATCTATCAAAAATATAAATGCACATCCATTTGACCCAATAATTCAAGGGAGATTAGAATCATGATTGCCTAATTTCTAATCTAGAACTCTTTTTCCACTATACCTATGAAGGCAATTTCTCAAACCAAAGAAAGAAGCTGCATATTGTGTCCAGGTGAAAGAGAGAAGGTAGAAGATGTAGCCTAGCCAAATTAATAAAATATTGTAATTTCTATAGTTTTCAATGGTACAAGAAACAATCAAAAGGAATACTAAAGTCAGGGCTAATTCAAATAATCCCACCCAGTGGGAAGCACAGCCTGGCACCCGGCCAGGGAGGACAGCCTAGAGACCCACCTGACTGGGCATGATTAAGGACCTAGTCTGTGGCCCCACTCAATCACAAAGTCCAACCAGCTGCACCACGCAGCCAGGGAGCACAGCCTCTGACCCCAGCCAACCAGAGGTGACTGCAGAGCCGAGTCAGTGGCCCTGCCTGACCCTGGAGCCCAGCCACCAGCCCCACCTGAATGTAGAGCTCAGCCAGCAGACTGACTCAACCATGGAACTCAACCAGCAGGTCCATATTGACCTCAGAGCACAAGCAGTCTTTGCCCAACTAGACACCCTGACAGCAAGTGCTGTCTGTCAGAGGATGCTACCAGCTGGCCCATCCAGAATTGCAGGCTGGGCTGTCTAAAGAAGGTCTTTCTCTGTCAAAATGAACCTGCAAAGACTGGAAGAGGAGACCACTTTCTCAAATACACATATACTAACCCAAGGATAGAAGGATCACGAAGAATCAGGTAAATATGACATCATCAAAGGAAACTAACAAAGCTCCAGTATCTGACACTGAAGAAACAGAGATCTATGAACTGACTGACAAAGAATTCAGAATAATCATCTTAAAGAAGCTCTGTGAACTATGAGAAAACATAGATATCATCTCACTCAATAAGCAAAAATACAAAAAAATACATGAACAAAATCAGTTCAATAAAGAAAGAAACCATTAAAAAAAAAAAAAAAAACAGAAATCCTAGAGCTGAAGAATACAATGACTGCACCAAAAAATTCAATAGAAAACTTCAACATCAGACTTCACTATGCAGAAAAAAGAAGGTGAACTCAAAGCCAAGTCATTTGAAATTATCTAGTCAGAAGAGGAAAAAGAAAAAAGAATGAGAAATAGTGAAGAAAGCCTACAGGATTTATGGGACACCATTCAAAGAAACATATATGCATTATGGGAATTACAAAAGGAGAAGCAAGAGAAGGGGATAGAAAGTCTATTTAAAGAAATAATGGCTGGGGGCTGGCCCAGTGACATAGTGGTTAAGTTTGTGTGCTCCACTTCAGTGGCCCAGGGAAATTTCCCCAAATTTGGGGAAAGTAATTGGCATCCAGATACATGAATCCTAAAGTCCCTAAATAGGATGAACTCAAAAAGGGATACACTGAGACACATTAAGATTAAATTAACAAAGACAGAGAGAAATTTGAAAGCAGCAAGAGAAAATCAAATCATTACACAAGGGAGCCTCCATAAGTCTTTAAGCAGATTTCTCAGCAGAAATCATGCAAGCCAGGGGAGAGTGGAATGACATATTCAAAACATTGAAAGAAAAATCTGTCAACCAAGAATACTATACCGGCAAAGCTGCCCTTCAGAAATGAAGGAGAGATAAAGATTTTCCCAAACAAAAAAAGCTGAGGAAGTTCATGACCCCTACACATGACTTTCTTTTTTTTTCGAGGAAGATCAGCCCTGAGCTGACATCTGCCAATCCTCCTCTTTTTTGCTGAGGAACACTGGCCCGGAGCTAACATCCGTGCCCATCTTCCTCTACTTTATATGTGGGACGCCTACCACAGCAAGGCATGCCAAGCGGTGCCATGTCCGCACCTGGGATCTGAACCAGCGGACCCCAGACCACCAAAGCAGAACATGTTCACTTAACCGCTGCGCCACCAGGCCAGCCCCTAGACGTGACTTATAATTAATGCTACAAGGAATTCTTCAAGCTGAAATGAAAGGACACTAATTAACAACATAAAAACAGGAATTTATAAAACTCACCAGTAAAGGTAAACATATAGTCAAAGTCAGATTCTCTAATATTGTAAAGATGGTATGTAAATCACTTTCAATTCTCATATAAAAGTTAAAAAACAAACACATTAATAGTAACTATAACTACAATAATTTGTTAACATATACAGAATATAAAAAAGATGAAAAATAACCTAAAAAGTGAGGGGGGAGTAAAACTACAGAGTTTTAGGCTGTTAACACCTTAAAAAAGGTTGTTACAACTACAAAATATTTTAAGTCACAATAGTCAAGACTTGGATACAACCTAAGTGCCCATTAATGGATGAATGGACAAAGATGTGGCATATATACACAATGGAATACTACTCAGCCAGAAAAAAGGAAATAAAGAACAGAGCAGAAATATATAGAGAATGGGAAAACAATAGAAAACAGCAAGAAAACTGAGTTGGTTTTTTCAAAAGATAAACAAAATTAACAAATTTTTAGCTAAACTAACCAAAAGAAAAAGAATGAGGATTCAAATTAATGGAATTATAAATGAAAGAGTAGAAATAAGAATTGATACCACAGAAATACAAAGAATCAGAAGAGACTACCAGGAAAAATTATATGCCAACAAATTGGACAACCTAGAAGAAATGGATAAATTCCTTGAAAGACACAATCTACGAAGACTGAATCAATGAAGAAACACAAAATCTGAACAGACTAAAAGCAAGCAAGGAAATTGAATAAGTAATCAAAAACGTCCCAACCAAGAAAAGCCAAGGACTAGGGAGCTTCACCGGTAAATTCTACCAAACATTTAAAGAAGAATTAACACCAACCCTTCTCCAGCTCTTCCAAAATACTGAAGAGAAGGGAATGCTCCCAAACCCATTTTACAAGGCCAGCATTACCCTGATACCAAAGTGAGGTAAGGATACTAGAAGAAAAGAAAACTACAAACCAATAGGCCTGATGCATACTGATGCAAAAATTCTCAACAAAATACTGGCAAACCAAATTAAAGAGCACATTAAAAGATCATACACCACGATCAAGTGGGATTTACCTCTGGGATGCAAGGATGGTTCAACACATGCAAATCAACCAATGTGACACACCACATTAACATAATGAAGCATTAAAATCATATGATAATCTCCACAGATGCATAAAAAGTATTTGACAAAATTCAACATCGATTCATGATAAAAACTTTCAACAAACTGGGTATAGAGAGAGCGTACATCAACATAATAAACACTATATGACAAGCCCACTGCTAACATCATACTCAACAGTAAAAAGCTGAAAGCTTTTCCTCTAAGATCAGGAACAAGAGAAGGGTGTCCACTCTCACTACTTCTATCCAACACAGCACTGGAAGTTCTAGCCGGAGCAAACAGGCAAGAAAAAGGAAAAAAAAAAAAAAGGCATCCTGATCAAAAAGAAAGAAGTAAAATTGTCTCTGCTCACAGATGACATGATCTTATATACAGAAAACCCTAAAGACTCCCCCAAAAAACTGTTAGAACGAATATTACTAGTTGCAGAATATAAAATCAACATACAATCAGTTGCATTTTTATATATTAACAATAAAGTACCTGAAAAAGAAATTAAGAAAGCAATCTCATTTACAATAGCATCAAAAACAACAAAATATGCAGGAATAAATTTAACCAAGGAGGTGAAAGGTCTGTGCACTAAAAACTATAAGACACTGACAAAAGAAACTGAAGACACAAATAAATGAAAAGATATCCCATGTTCACAGATAAGAAGAAATAATATTGTTAAAATGTCCATACTACCCAAAGCAATCTACAGATTCAATGCAATCCATAACAAAATTCCAATGGCATTTTTCACAGAAATAGAAAAAACAATCCTAAAACTCATGTGGAACCACAAAAGACCCTGAATAGCCAAAGCAATCTTAGAGAAAGAAGAGCAAAGCTGGAGGCATCACACTTCTGATTTCCAACTACGACAAGCCATAGTAATCAAAACAGAATGATACTGGCATGAAAACACACAGATCAATGGAACAAAATAGAGAGCCCAGAAATAAATTCAAACATATATGGTCAATTAATATTTGACAAGAGTATCAAGAATACACAATAAGGAAAGGATAATTTCTTCAATAAATGGTGTTGAGAAAACTGGATATTCACGTCAAAAGAAGGAAAGTGGATCTCTATCTTATACCATGCACAAAAATTAGCTCAAAATAGATTAAAGACTTACATCTAAGACCTGAAACCATAAAACTCCCAGAAGAAAACACAGGGAAAAAGTTCCTTGACCTTGGTCTTGGCAGTGGTTTCTGGATATGACACCATATCCAAAACAAAGGCAAAATAAACAAGAGGGACAACATCAAACTAAAAAGTTTCTGCACAGCAAAGGAAACCATCAACAAAATGAAAAGGCAACTGAAGACACAGCAGAAAATATCTGCAAACCACTTACCTGATAAGGGGTTAATATCCAAAATATATAAAGAACTCACACAACTTAATAGCAAAAAAATAAGAATAATCTGGTTAAAAAATGGGCAGAAACCTGAAGAGAAATGTTTCCAAAGATGACACATAAATGGCCAACAGGCACCTGAAAAGATCAACACCACTGATCATCAGAGAAAGGTAAATCAAAACCACAATGAGGTATCACCTCATATCTGTTAGAATGGCTTTTATGAAAAAGAGAAGAGTTAAGTGTTGACAAGGATATGGAATAAAGAGAACTATTGTTCACTGTAGGTGAAAATGTAAATTGGTACAGCATTATGGAAAACAATATAGAGAGCCTTCAAAAAATTAAAAGTAGAGGGGGCTAGCCTAGTGGCACAGCGGTTAAGTCTGTACATTCTGCTTCAGTGGCCCGGGGTTCACTGGTTCAGATCCCAGGTGTGGACCTACACACTGCTTGTCAAGTCATGCTGTGGCAGGCATCCCACATATAAAGTAGAGGAAGATGGGCATGGATGTTAGCTCAGGGCCAGTCTTCCTCAGCAAAAAGAGGAGGATTGGCAGCAGATGTTAGCTCAGGGCTAATCTTCCACAAAAAAAAAAAAAATTAAAAATAGAACTAGCACATGATCCAGCAATCCCACTTCTGGGTATACATCTGAAGGAAATTAAATCACTATCTCAAAGAGATATCTCCACCCCCATATTAACTGCAGCATTAACACAATAGCCACGACATGGAAACTAAGTGTTAGCTGACAGACAAATGCATAAAGAAAATGTGGAATATATATGCAATGGAATATTATTCAGCCATAGAAAAGGAAGGAGATCCTGCCATTTGTGACATGGATGAGCCTGGAGGGCATTACGCCAAGTGAAATAAATCAGACAGAGAAAGACAAATACCATATGACCTCACTTATATGTGGAATCTAAAAAGTCAAACTCACAGAAATAGAGTAGAATGGTGGTTGTCAGAGGCTGGGGGTGGCAGGGGAGTCGGGGGGAAGAAATGGGGAGTTGTAAGTCATAGGGTACAAACTTCCAATTAAAAGATGAATACATTCTTAGAATCTAATGTACAGCATGGTGACTACAGTTAACAATATTATATTATATACTTGAAATTTGCTAAGAAAGTAGATGTTAAAAGTTCTTATCACAAGGGGAAAAAAGGTAACTATCTGAGGTGATGGATGCGTTAACTAACCTTCTTGTGGTAATCATTTCATAACATATAAATATATCAAATCATCATGTTGTACACCTTACAGTTATACAATTTTATTTGTCAATTAGACCTCAATAAAGGCTGGGGGGGAAAACCAAGCTGCATAGTCCTTCTAACTAAATGACAATGAAAAATTATCTGGGTTTAAGAATCTATTATACATAGTATTTTTAATACCAACATTATAGCTAAACCTCTCTAATGTCAATACATAATCTCTTAATATTCTCCAAAGCTTTCTTTAGTCTTTAAAAAAAAAAAAACCTTCATCACCTTAAGATTTTACATTAGCTTGAATTCATTTTATATAAGGATTAAGATAATATAAAATATCTATCAATATTTATCACTATTTAATGATCTACTAAAGTGAGTAGTGGTGCATGAATGTCCATTTTACTAAAATTCTTTAAACTGTACATATACACTTTATATACTCTTTCCTGTGTATGTAAGTTTGATAACATAAAAACACTTAGGATTTACTAATACAGAAACTCATAACCTCAGTTAAAACCCCTACTCAATATTACTCCAAATAAATCTAAGGCAAGGCCTCACTTCCCACCTTCTCAATGAGAAGGGTTAACCCTAACTACCAGTGCTAAAGTTCAGGTTTATAAAAACTTAAACCTCTTTTCTTTTAGAGCATCTCATTACAAGATGGATAATTGAGTAGATGATGAGAAATATAATTAGCAAAACTATAACACATTAAATCAATAATTTCAGAGATGAAGAACACTTACTTTAGAGATTTTTTCATATTATTGTTAAAAAAAATTATATATTCAGAGGACGTTTTGACTAGAATTATTTAACAGGTTTCTCTTTTTATTTTTTCTTTTCATCACTCCCGCCTACACATATATACATATACACAGAAACAACACATAAATTCATGCAGATTTCAAAGAAATTAAGTCCCTTTATAGGGAAAAAAAGTTGTTTCATTTTAAGAACCAGCACATCTTTGTAATTACCTCACAAAAATATCCTGCTCATAGTTTATAATAAACCCTAATCAGCAACAGATAAATGAGTCATTGCTAAATAAAATGGAAAGTGCTCAAAAATTGTCTGCCTCTGACCCAGCTCAAGTTCTGTATGATCTCTGTTCACCTAATCTGTTCCCCCTCCTGGGTTCCTAATTTCAGCTAATGGTGGCACCATTTTCTCAGGCATTCATTCGTAACTCCTCCCTCTCACCTTTTGAACTAGACTTCAAATGGTTAAGTGATTGCTAGTTATGCATACACCAGTATATGTTCAGAAAAAAGACAATATGAAAGCCCAAAACACATCTAGCGACAGTTTGCATTCTTTCATGGTATTTTGGTTCAGATGAGATCTCAAATTATTTAATTTAATAATTATTCACAGGTTTGCTAATAATTTTAATTAGTTGGGAAAGAAAGGGCATTTCTAAATCCACAAAAATCCATAGTTCTATTATAGGAGCCAAAAATTTTTCTTAATGAGCCAGACAGTAAATATTTTAGGCTTTGAGAGCCATACGGTCTATGTGGTGCTACTCAACTCTACCTTTGTAGAGTGAAAGTAGTCATAAACAGTATGTAAATAAATATGTTGTGTTCCAATAAAATTTTATTTACAAAAACAAGCAGCCAATTCCTGGGCATAGTTTGCTAACTCCACATTCTAGAAGGATCCAAAGGATGTACAGCCATAGAATAGAAAACACAAAAGTCTACCTAATCCACTAATCAAATCAATCCATTAATCCATTGACCTATTAATCAAATGAGGTCACTGCTCTTAGATTGTGAGGAAAGTACTTAAAATACGGAAATCAGAATCACTGCTTCAAAGATCTAAGGTATATCTCAACTACAAAATGAAGAGTTGGGAGTATATAATTTCCAAGGTACATTCTAGCATTAAAATTCTACATGCGCATTTACAAATAGGCAGCCTAAATACTGAAGACATTAAACTACACTGTCATCTACATAAATAATTTCCAGGAAAAAATAACTACATAGGGCAAATTACAGGCAATACAAGCACCTGTGAAAAGGTGTCTTGGTGTAGATGGTTAACCACCCAGCAAAAGAGCGGTTCACATTTCAAACCAATATTTATTCAACAGACTCCAACTCAGAAGACTTGGATCCCAGCTATGCCAGCTGCTACTCACTGAGTAAGACTCACTCATACCCTTAACTTCCTCCTCCACAAAATGAGGAAAATACTGTCTACCTCAGAAATTGTGTGGGGGAGAGGGGTAAAAAACATAATGCAAAATAGGAAACTAGCAAGATGAGGGATGTTAATAAAACCCTACCAAGAAGGACAATAAATGTGAATAGTCTAAGCATGTCAATTAAAAGACAGATTGTCAGACTGGATTGGAAAACAGCAAAATCCAAATATATCCTCTCTATGAGAAATACACTATTTTTTTAATTGATACATAAATGACATACAGCATTATGTTAGTTTCAGGTATACAACATAATAGATATTTGTATATATTACAAAATGATCTCCACAATAATTCTAGCTAAGAAA
This sequence comes from Equus caballus, assembly GCF_041296265.1. NCBI lineage: Eukaryota > Metazoa > Chordata > Mammalia > Perissodactyla > Equidae > Equus > Equus caballus. The sequence goes on along the minus strand of NC_091701.1, from coordinate 50,108,379 downwards.
ATGCACTTTAGATATAAAGATATATTTAAGTTAAAAGTAAAAGAATGGAAAGAGACATACCATACATATTCTATCTAACTTATGAATGTCTGAACAACCTTATAAATAACAAACTAAAAGTGCCTAACTGAAAACTAAGAATCTTGACATTACACATTTTCAGGAAAAACTACCCATGAAAGCAGATGACAGCAGAGTTCTGACAGGTGTGGTCCTCCTTCTCTAAAAGGAAATAGCAATCTCCCAAAATTAGAGGTAAAAGCAACAGATTTGGGGGGAGCACATATACAGAAGAAAGTCCATTTGGATGACTGACCAAGGCAAATAGAGCTATGAGAATATAGCATATAATACTGTCCTATAAATATGTGCATAAGTAACTGAGTTAAGCGTCTCATTGAAAAATATATTTGCTCTCAAAAAGGGAGGATGTGTAATACCACTTTCTCCTCAATCTGTTATAATCAAAGTACTACTTAACACTAAAGAAGGAAAAAAAACACTATTATGATACTATTCTTTACTCCAAAACTATATTAATTAAAAGTGAATTAACTAAAACCTGTATCAAAATAAAAGCTTTTAAAAAAAAACTTGCACTTCAGTGCTTTTGCACTTCAGCCCAACATAGGGTAACAGGCACTGGATTTACCCCCTTATCCAAAACAACCAAAAACCAGATAAAATATATGAGTCAATGGTTTTGAGGGTTTTTTTCTTTTTTCTCTCTGAGAAAGATTAGCCCTGAGCTAACATCTGCCACCTATCCTCCTCTTTCTGCTGAGGAAGACTGGCCCTGAGCTAACATCCGTGCCCACCTTCCTCTATTTTATGTGGGACATCAGCCACAGCATGACTTGACAAGCAGTACACAGGTCCGCACCCAGGATCTGAAACGGCAAACCCTGGGCTGCTGAAGCAGAACACGCGAACTTAACTGCTGTGCCATGGGACTGGCCCCTCTTTTTTTTTTTTTTTTTTCCTGAGGAAGATTCACCCTGAGCTAACATCACTGCCAATCTTCCTCTTTTTCTATGTGAGCTGCCACCACAGCATGCCTATTGACAAGCGAGTAGTGTAGGTCACGCCAGGGAAGCAAACCCGGGAAGCTGAAGAGGAACGTGCCAAACTTAACCACTAGGCCACTGGGGCTGGCCCTGAATCAATAGTTTTCAAGATGCTGGACATCAGTCAATGAAGTTGATAATGATCTCTGATAGATGGGAAGCAAGTGATGTGAGCCCTATAAGTGTCACAGCTTAATGACTTGAGAGAGTTTCAAGGCCAAAACACAATGAAGGGGAATCAAATGGAGGCAGGCAAACTTCCTGAGTTGAGGAGACAGAACATAGAGTCCATGAAAATCTACGCAACTAAAGCTGGTAGGACAGAGTTCCAAAGAGAAAAGAATTGCACAGAGAAATAATCCCAGAAATCCACACAGGGTGCCCCAGAGTATTCACCAGAGTGAAGAACAGCACATAAGTATGAAGAAACTACCCAAAGCCAGGCAAAAAACATCTGAAAGGATTAGTACACGCACACATAGAGGATCAAGAATGGTATCTGTTCCCATCAGCCAGACTGGAAAAACTCATAATTCATGAGACACTACTCATGTGACTCAGAAGAGTCTTTCTTTGGTAATTGGAAATAATTAGCCCTAGAGTGAACACTTCTCCAGATCCACTTAATGAATCATAAAAGCAAGACCTGAAAAAATCAAACTGTTTCCAAGAAAATTAACTGTATACCAAAACAAAGCTCAAAAGTATTCATAAACAGAAAAAATATCAAGCACACAACAAGGTAAAAGTCACAGTGTCAGGCATCCAATATGTGAATACAAAGAAGCAGGGAAAAAAATCTGTATTGAGGAGAATAATAATCAAAAGTGATCCAGAATTAACACAGATGTTAGAATTAGCAGAAAAGAACATTAAAAGTTATAAATAACAGTATTCCACATGTTCCAAAGTTAAGTAGAGCTATGGAAGACATAAAAAAGTTGAACTTCTAGGAATTAAACTACATCTGACATAAAAAATACAATGGATTGAATTAACTGATTAGACAATGCAGAAGAAAAAATTAGTGAGCCTGAAGATATAGAAATAGAAATAACAAAAATGGGGGCCAGCCCTGTAGCCGAGTGGTTAAGTTCGTGGGCTCTGCTTCAGCAGCCCAGGGTTTCGCCAGTTCGGATCCTGGGCGCAGACGTGGCACCGCACATCAGGCCGTGTTGAGGTGGCGTCCCATGTAGCACAATCAGAGGCACTCACAACTATAATATGCAACTATGTACCAGGGGGCTTTGGGGAGAAGAAGAAAAAAAAAAGATTGGCAACAGATGCTAGTGCAGGTGCCAATCTTTAAAAAAAAATAAAATAAAACAACAAAAATAAAAGACTCTAAAAAATGAAAACAGCATCAGTGAGCTATGCCTCAAGGAGCCTAATATGAAAGTAATTAGAGTCCCCAAAAGTAAGGAAGGTAGAAAAATATTTGAAGAAACAATGTTCAAATTTTTTCCAAATTTGGTTAAAATTATACACCCATAGGTCCAAGAAGCTCAACTAACCCAAGTACGAAAAACAGGAAAAGATGACACTAATGGACATCATAATCAAACTGATCAAAAACAGGGTTAAAGAGACCATCTGAAAAGCAGCCACAGAGAAAGACAGGTTAGGTACAGAGAGGCAAAGAAAAGAATGATGACAGATTTCTCCTTGGAAATAATGCAGACAAGACGACACTGGAACAACATCTTTAAAGTACTAGAATCCTATACCAAGAAGTTATCTTTCAAAACCAAAGGCAAAAAAAGAAGCAAAATAAAGATATTTTTAGACACAGAAAAAAATGAAAGAATCTATCACTAGCAAACCCACACTACAATATGCGTTAAAGGAAGTCACTCAGGCAGAAAGAAAATTATACCAGATGGAAACATGCACCTACACAAAAGAATAAAGAACACTGGAAATGGTAACTAGAAGGGTAAGATTTTTTTTTTAATCTTTTGAATCTCTTTTAGAATTACTGATTGTGTAAATAAAAATAACAACAATGTATTCAGGGGTTTATGAAATACGTAAAAATACAATGTATGACAACAGGATAAAAGCTGGAAGAGAATAAACAATTACAAGGTTCTTACACTATACATGAAGTAGTACAACATAACTGAAGGTAGATTGTGATAAGTTAAAGGCATACCATAAACCATAAATCAATCAGTAAAATAACAAGATAATCAAACAACAAAGGAGAGCCCTGTCCGGTGGCCAAGTGGTTAAAGTTCTGTGTGCTCTGATTCCGCGGCCTGGGTTCGCAGGTTCAGATCCCAGGTGTGGACCTACTCCACGTACTAGCCACGCTGTGGAGGTGTCCCACATACAAAAAAAATAGAGGAAGATTGGACAGATGTTAGCTCAGGACCAATCTTCCTCAAGCAAAATAATAGGAGGAATGGCAACGGATGTTAGCTCAGGGCAATCTTCTTCAGCAGAAAACAACAACAACAAAGGAGATAAAATGGAAACATGAAAAATACTCAGACCAAAAGAAGGCAGAAAAGAGGGAAAAAAGCAAACAAAGGATAGATGGGATAAACAGAAAAAAAACAGCAAGGTGACAGAATTTAATCCAACCATAACAATAACGATATCAAATGTAAGTGGTCTACATACCACTGTCAGAAATTATCAGACTGGATAAAAAAGCAAGGCCCAACAAGATCAACTGGTTACAGGAAATGGGCTTTAAATAAAAAGACATAAACAGTTTAAAAGAAAAAAGATTTTAAAAAATATATACCATGCTGATACTAACCAAAAAAAATATGTGTAACAACAAAGTAGACTTCGGAACAAGGAATATGACCAAGGATAGAGAGGACAGTATATTATGATAAAGCAGTCAATTCACTAAGAAGACATAACAATCCTAAGTGTACAGCTAACAACAGAAATTCAAAATATAAGAACCAAAAACTGTCAAGTGCAAGGAAAAAGAGACAAATCCACAATTATACTTGGAGACTTCAACACTCCTCTCTCAGTAATGAACAGAACAAAGTAGACAGAAAATCAGTAATAATGTAGAGAACCTTGACAACACTATCAACCAATTTGACCAAATTGACATTTATAGAACACTACAGCCAACAACAGAAAAATACATACTTTTTTCAAGTGCACACGGAACATTCACCAAGACAGAGCATATTTGGACTATGAAAGAAACCTTAAAAAAGAAAAAAAGAAACCTTAACAACTTTAAATGAATTGATGTCATCTAAGTACATTCTCAATCATAGCAATATTAAACCAGAGATTACTAATACATAATCTGGAAAAGCCTCAAAACTTGTAAACAAACCATGGGCCAAAGAGGCAATCACAGAAAACAGAAAATATTTTGAATTGAATAAAAGTGAAAATATATCAAAATTTGTGGGATGCCTCTAAAACTGTGCTTAGAGGGAAACGTATAGCATTAAACACTTAACATTAGAAAAAGGTCACAAATCAATTATCTAAAATGCTGCCTTAAGAAACCAGAAAGAGATGACAAAATTAAACCCAAAGCAAGAAGAAGGAAGAAAATAACAAAAAGCATATAACAACGAAATTAAGAGCAGGAAGAGAAAAAATAACAGAAAAATCAATAAAACCAAAAGCTGGTTCCTTGAAAAGAGCAACAACAGTGATAAAGGAATGAAAATGAATATATCACTGCATACTGTACAGACAATGAAAGAACAATAAATATTCCAAACAATGTTTTGCCCATAAATTCACCAACTTAGATAAAATGGACAAATTCCTTGAAAGATTAAAACTGCCACAGCTCACACAAGAAAAAAAGCTAACCTGAATAAGCACTACATCATTAAAGAAACCGAATTTGTACTTAAAAACTTTCCAACAATAAATACTCCAAACCTAGATTGTTTCACTGCCAAACTCTACCAAACATTTAAGGAAAAAAAATTATATTCTATAAACTCTTAAAGAATACAGAAGAGGAAGGACTCCTTCCTAAATTATGAAGGTAGCTTCACCCTGATAGCAACATCAGAAGAAGATACTACAAAAGAAGAAAACTACAATCCAATATCCCTCTTAAATATAGGTATCAAAATTCTCATATCAAAATACTAGCAACTTGAATCCAGCAACACATGAAAAAGATGGCCTGGGGGCGGCTTGGTGACACAGTGGTTAAGTTCGCGTGCTCTGCTTTGGAGGTCCAGAGTTTGCTGGTTAGGATCCTGGGTGTGGACCTATGCAGTGCTTGTCCCACATATAAAGTGTGGCAGGCGTCCCCCATATAAAGTAGAGGAATATGGGCACAGATATTAGATCAGGGCCAATATTCCTCAGCAAAAAAAGAGGATTGGTGGTGGATGTTAGTCAAGGCTAATCTTCCTCAAAAAAAAAAAAAAGATAGCCAAATAGAGTTTATCCCAGGAATGCAAGATTGGTTCAGTATTCAAAATTATTCCATGTAATTCACCATATCTACAGATTAAAATAGAAAAATTACACTATTATCTTAATAGATGCAGAAAAACATCTGACAAAATCCAACAACCCATCCCTGATTTAAACTAAAAAAAAAACTCTCAGCAAACTAGGAATAGAAGAGAAATTCCTCAACCTGATAAAGGGCATCTACAAAAAACCCATAGCTAATATACTTAATGATAAAAGACTTATTTTCCCTTAACATCAAGAACAAGCAAGGAGATCCTCATTCACCACTTCCACTCAGCACTGTACTGGAGGTTCTGCCTCATGCAATCGGGCACAAAAGGAAAAAAAAGAAAGAAAAGGCAGTAAGAAAATTTGAAAGGAAGAAGTAAAACTATCTTTATTCACAATCTACATGCTCATACACATAGAAAACCTAATGGAATCTACAAAAAGCTACTAGAATGAATAAGTTTAGCAAGGTTGCAAGATCAATACACAAAACTCAATTGTACTTCTAAATACCAGCAACAAACAACCAGAAATTGAAATATTTTAAACTACCATTTATAATAGCATAGCCTATGGAAATACTTGGGCATTAAAAAAATGTTCAAGACCTTCATTGAAAACTACAAAACACTACCAAGAGAAATTAAAGAAGACTTAAATAAATTAATAGATTTGCCATGTTTATAGGTTGGAAGACTCAGGAATGTTAAGATGTCAATTATCCCCAAATTGATCTACAGATTCAACTCAGTCCCAGTCAAAATACCAGTAGGCTTTCTTGTAGAAATTGATAAGCTTATTCTAAAATTCAAATATAAATGCAAAGGACCTAGAATATCCACAATAACTTTGAAATAAAAGTAACAGTTGGAAGGCTAACACTATCTGATTTCAAAACACTAACACTATCTGATTTCAAAACATACTATAAAGCTACAGTAATCAAGACAGTTTGGCATTGGTATAAAGACAGAAAGTCCAGAAATGGACAACTAATTTTTGATGAAGGTGCCAAAGCTACTCAATGAAGAAAGGATAGTCTTTTCAACAACCCATATACAAAAAAATTAACTTCGATCCATACCTATCATATATAAAAATTAATTCAAAACAGATCATAGAGGGGCTGGCCCCGTGGCTGAGTGGTTAGGTTCGCGCGCTCCACTGCAGGCGGCCCAGTGTTTCGTTGGTTCGAATCCTGGGCGCCGACATGGCACTGCTCGTCAAACCACGCTGAGGCGGTGTCCCACAGGCCACAACTGGAGGGACCCACAACGAAAAATGTACAACTATGCACTGGGGGGCTTTGGGGAGAAAAAGGAAAAAATAAAATCTTTAAAAAAAAAAATAGATCATAGACCTAAATGTAAGACCTAACTTACAAAACTTCTGGAAAAAAATCTTGATGTGGAATACATCTTAACTCTAACACTAAAAGCAGCATCCAAAAGAGAATACATTGATATACTGGACTCCACCAAAATTAACAACCTCTGGTTTCCAAAAGATATTGTTAATAGATAAGCCACAGACCAGGAGAAAATATTTGCAAATCATACATCTGAGGAAAAACTCGTATTCACAATAGATAAGGAACTATCAAAACTTAATAATTAGAAACAAAGGAAATAAACAAACCAATAAAAAAATAGGCAAAAGATTTGAACCAATACTTCATCAAAGAAGAAATATAGATGGCAAATAAGCACATGAAAAGATACTCAACATCATTAGTCATTAAGGAAATACACATTAATACTATAATGAGATACCACTAAACACCTATTAGAACTGCTAAAATTAAAAGGTTGAGCACAGCAAATGCAGACAAGGATGCAGAGGAACTGAAACTCTCACACGCTGCTGGTAAGAATGTAGAATGGAACACCCACATGGGAAAACATTTTGAAAGTTTCTTAAAAAGTTAAACATTATGTAATTAACGGAACTGAATTGTACAGTTAAAAATGATTAAAATGTCAAAGTTTATAACATAAACACAATAAAAATAATTTTAATTTTTAAAAGTTAAACATACATCTATCATATGATTCACTCATTACACACCTAGGTACTCATCCAACAGAAATGAAAGTATCCATACAAAAACTTGTTAATATCCACATGAAGACCTGTATATGAATGTTCATAGCAGCTGTATTTGTAAAAGCCAAAAACCGGAAACAACTCAAATGTTCATTAACAGATGAAGGGATAAACAAATTGTGGTATATCTATACAGTGGAATACTACTTAATAATAAAAGAATGAACTACTAATACACACAACAACATGAATGAATCTCAAAAATAATTACGTTGAGTGAAAGCCACTAGATTTTTAAAAAATATTTGATAATTCCATTTATATAAAACTGTAGAAATGCAAATTAATCTATAGCAAAGGAATGTAGACCCATGGTTGCTGGGGGAAGGGGCACAGGAAAAGGAAGGAGGTTGAGATTACAAAAAAGTGCAAGGACACTTTGGGGGGATGGTTGCTATGTTTACTACCTTGATTGTGGTGATAGTTTTACAGGTGTAAACATAAGCAAAAACTTATTAAACACTGCACTTTAAATGTGTGCAACTTACTTTAAATCAACTATGCCTCAATAAAGTGGTTCCAAAAACTGCCTTCAAAATCATACACAATCGCCTTAGTCAAGCATTCCAAACCAATGCTCTAATAAGACAAGACCATCAGTATAATGGAATATTAATATGATGTTCCAATGTGTTTCATAGTCCTGGGCAATCAATCGCGTAAGTGGGAATAATACGATTCTATATTTGTATGTGGTGTCTCATTTTATTTAAAAAAAATTGAAGCAGGCAAGTCAAATACCATTCCCATTTTACATGTGAGAAAAACTAAAGCCAAGGAAAATTAAGTGATTTACCCAAGGAGAAATAGATAACAAATGTTTGAGGTGTCACCAAAACATGGCCTTATAGGAAGATATAGTCTCACAAAGTCTAAATGGAAAATTACCAAAACCAATTTCAAAAGTGCCTTGGGAAAAATGGGTGTTTTCTACTGGACAGCCACGTGCAAAAGAATGAACGTAGACCACTATCTTGGGCCACACACAAAAATAAACTCAAAATGGATCAAAGACTTGAAAGCGAGACCTGAAACCATAAAAATTCTAGAAGAAAATATAGGTAGTACACTCTCTGACATCAATCTTAAAAGGATCTTTTCAAATACCATGTCTTCTCGGACAAGGAAAACAAAAGAAAAAATAAACAAGTGGGACTTCTGCACTAAAGAGCTTCTGCAAGACAAAGGAAACCAGGATCAAAACAAAAAGACAACCCATCAATTGGGAGAAAATATTTGCAAATCATATACCCGACAAGGGATTAATCTCCAAAATATGCAAAGAACTCACACAACTGAACAACAAAAAAAGAAACAACCCAATCAAAAAATGGGCAGAGGATATGAACAGACATTCTTCAAAGAAGATATACAGATGGCCAATAGGCGCATGAAAAGATGTTCAACACCACTAATCATCAGGGAAATGCAAATCAAAACTACACTAAGATAGCACCTTACACCTGTTAAAAAGGCTATAATCACTAAAATAAAAAATAACAAAGTGTTGGAGAGGTTGTGGAGAAAAGAAAATCCTCATACTCTGCCGGTGGGAATGCAAACTGGTGCAGCCACTGTAGAAAACAGTATGGACATTTCTCAAAAAGTTAAAAATAGAAATACCCTATGACCCAGCCATCCCATTACTGGGTATCTATCCTAAGAACCTGAAATCAGAAATCTCAAGAGTCCGTTGAACCCCTATGTTCATCGCAGCATTATTTACAATAGCCAAGACGTGGAACCAACCTACATGCCCAGAAACTGATGATTGGATAAAGAAGATGTGGTATATATACACAACGGAATACTACTCAGCCATAAAAAAAAGACAAAATTGGCCCATTCACAGCAACGTGGATGGACCTCGAGGGTATTATGTTAAGCAAAATAAGCCAGTCAGAGAAAGACGAACTCTATATGACTCCACTCATAGGTGGAAGTTAGTATATTGATAAGGAGATCTGATCGGTGGTTACCAGGGAAAAGGGGGGGTGGGGGGAGGGCACAAAGGGGGAAGTGGTGTACCCACAACATGACTAACAAAAATGTACAACTGAAATCTCACAAGATTGTAATCTATCATAACATTAATAAAAAATAAAATAAAATAAAATAAAAAATAAAAAAGTGTTGGAGAGGTTGTGGAGAAAAGAAAATCCTCATACACTGCCGGTGGGAATGCAAACTGGTGCAGCCACTGTGGAAAACAGTATGGAGATTTCTCAAAAAAATAAAAATAGAAATACCATATGACCCAGCTATCCTACTACTGGGTATCTATCCAAAAATACTTGAAATCAACAATTCAAAGTGACTTATGCAACCCTATGTTCATTGCAGCATTATTCACAATAGCCAAAACATAGAAGCCCCAAGTGCCCACAGACTGATCAGTGGATAAAGAAGATGTGGTATATGTACATACAATGGAATACTACTCAGCCATAAAAAAAAGTCAAAATCGTCCTATTCGCAGCAACATGGATGGACCTGGAGGGTATTATGTTAAGCAAAATAAGCCAGACAGAGAACGACAAACACCATACGATTTCATTCACGTGTGGAATATAAACAAACACAAGGACAAAGAGAACAGTTCAGTGGTTACCAGGGGAAGGGGGCTGGGAGGTGGGCACGGGGTGAAAGGGAGCGCTTATATGGTGACGGACATGTAATAATGCACAACTGAAATTTCACAATGTTGTAAACTATTATGAACTCAATAAAAAAAATGGATGTTTTCTATTGATGACATAAGCTAACAGTTTTGTGATGATGAAAATATCATAATTAATAAATCAAAACTATACTAATATATTCTTATAAACCCATATTCTAGAACATTCTTCCCATTATTATAGGTTAGATTTCCAGAGATACTTTCAAGAATACGTTCCATTAAACTGTCCCCACCCCTCCCAATAAAATCACCTACAGGCAGGGCATCTATACCCGAGCAATGGATAAGGGTCAAAATTCCCATGCGAAGTCAAAACCCAAATCTAGGTTTCATGCAACTTCAAGGTTTAAATTTACATTACTCATCTTGTACTGGAACTCCTCAAGACAGAAATTAATTTTTAAAATTGGCACTGGGTCAATGATGTCTATGACTGCTGGCAGAAAATCACTCTGAAGAGGCCACTTCAAACCCAAACCACTAGGCATTCTCACAGAGAAAACATTCCTACTCCACTCTGATCCTGGACTCAGATACAAACACTAAAGAGCTTACATTCCAAAATTTCAAAATACACAAAGAAATAATCCATCAAGAGTGTTAGCAGGCACAATAACAGGCTCATTTCCAAAAAACTTCAAAAAACAGAACAAAAAAATTCTGAAAAGACAAAAAAACTATTTTTAAAATTACTAAAGGTATAAAAGGAATTGAAATCCTAACAAAAGAACAAGACTTTTTTGTTTAAGCGGCAGGACAATTTTAAAAGATTTCTCTAGAAATGAAAAACACATTCGCTCAAATTAAAAACTCAATAGACAAACTGGACAGCAGATTAGACAGAGCTGAAGAAGGAATTATCTAGAAGACAGATCTGAGGAAATCATCCCCAATTCAGGAGGGAAAAGAAAAGATAAATGGATAGAAAGTGAGTGAGCTCTATTGAGAAGATCGAATGAAAAGATCCAACAATTATGTTACAGTAGTTCTAAAACAGAAAATAAAGAATGGGAGAGACTTAAAATTCAAAGGAACAATGGCTGACAGTTTCCAGAAGTGATGAGAGACACAAGTCCTCATCTAGAACCAGCCCAACAAATAGAGCCACACCTAGACACATCATAGTGAACTGCAGATAACCAAAAAGTAAATCTTAAGAACAACCAATGAATAAAAAGCAGATTAGTTATAAAGGAACAATTAAATTGCAAACAACTTCTCAACAACAGAGTCTGGAAGACAAGAGAATAGCATTTTCAAAGTGCAAGGCAAAATAAATGTCAATTCAAATTCTCTACCCAGTTAAAATATTATTCAAGAGTGAGGGTGAAAACTACTCTTGCTTGATTACATCATGTTCCTTCAAGCCTGTGAAGCTGTGTGTTTTCTGTTCCCTCTATCCATTACATCTACCTTCAACTCCCAATCTCCTTCCAGATCCAACACAAATTCTTTGTAAAGATTTCCTTAACTTTACTAGTATGCAGTATCAACAGAGGCAATAAGGGTCAAGAACACAGGCTTTGGATGTGGACAGAAACGGGTGAAAATAACAGCTGTGTAACTTTGGTCATGTTGCTTCCCTGAGACTACATTTTACTTACAGAGATGATAATATCAATTCCCAGGGCTTTTTGAGAATGTTAAGTGAGATATATATAAATCCTGACATATAATAAGCACTCACTAATTAGAAAATCTACAGACTACTAAAAGAGACTTCAGAAGGTTGCTCCATCAACATAAAATCAATAGCATTTGAAATTTTTTATAATATAAAATACTGGAAAAAATCAATAAACAAGGAATTAGAAAAAGTTACTTTTAAAATGATACCATTTATAGTAGAAACAAAAATGATAAGGTACCCAGGAACAAATCTAACAAAAGATATGGAATTTACAGAGTAAATTACTTTATTGAAAGAGAAAACAACTTACACTACTCGCATGGATAGGCAGATTTAATCTATAAAGATGACAGTATATGTGTTCTATTGTAAAGTATGCCACTGAATGATTAAACCACAATTTACTAATCTCACTTTTTTCTAATTTTTGCCTATTTCAAACAGTATTACAATGAATATCTTGTACATGTCTCCTTCTACAATGTGCTCAAATTTAACATGATTTCAATCAGTATCTAACAGGAATTTTCCACAGAACCTGACAAGCTGACCCTCTTTCAAATGAAAGAGTCAGGGACCAAGAATAGCCAAGATTCTTTTAAAGAGCAATAATAAGGGAAACCCTGCCATATTAAGATTTATTCTAGTGCTATAATAATTAAGTAGTATGATACTGTTTCAAGAGACACATCAATACAACAGAGAGCTTAGGACACAAGTAGAAGTTGGTATGTGACAGAGGTGGCACTATGATCAACGGAGAAAAAAGAGGACTCTTCAATAAATAGTGCTAGAACAACTGGATCCTCATACTGAAAAAAATAAAATTAGATCTCAAGCTCACATTATATGTAAAAATAAATTCCAAATGGACTAAATAAATCCCAAATACAAAACGGCAAAGAATATAACCCCGCAGTTCACAAAGGAAGAAAACAAATGACCTAAAAACATATGAAAAGATGTTCAACTTTACTAGTAGTCAGGAAAATGCAAATTTTAAAAATATGTTTATATCCAACAGATTGGCAAAAATTTATACCTATATATCTCACCAAGTTTTAATAAGTAGAAAAAGAGGAACTCAAATTTCTGGTTGAAGTATAATTGGAAGTAAACCGGGATAAACCATCAGAAGGCGATTCTTACCTATCTAGCAATGCTAAAGAACAGCACCGTCTAAAACCCAGCAATTCCTCTCCTAGGAGTCTATCCTAAAGAAATTCTAGTATAGCTATACAAAGAGATACACGCAAAAATGTTCACTGCAGCCCTTTTGGAAACAGGAAAAAATATAAAGCATCTAATTGTCCATCAGCAAAGAACTAGATAAGCAAACTGTGGTTTAACCATACTATAGAAGGCTTAACAGTAGTTAGAAATGAATGAATTAGTCTATATTGGCAACACCAGTGAAAAAGCTAAGCTGCAAAATGAGTCATACAATATAAAATCATTTACATAAAAATTTAACAGTAGAAAAATTGTATATTTATAGTTATATATAAAGTTATGCAGTCATATATGACAGGATATGACAGAGGAATTTCAGGATAATGGTAACCTCTGAGGAGGGAAAGAGAAAGGAAAGGAGAAGAGCAAGGCCTCTGGTTTTGTGATTCAAAAAAGCTGTAAAGTAAATATGGCAAAAGGTTAACATCTATTAATCTCAGTGGTGAGTACAAAGGTATCTGTTATATCATCCTTGTATTTTGCTGTATATTGAAACATTTCATACCTGAAAATAGTTTTAAAGAGTTTATAACACAAAAATGATTAGAAAAAATAATTACCATAACAAGACTTCCAAATTGCTCTATTCTAGTTAAACTTTGTTACAATGAAGATGACTAGAAATTACACTTCCAGCTGAAGTAGAATCTTCTACACTAAGTAGAACGTCCACACTATTTCTAACAAATTAGCAATAACACAAAGTACACTGAACACAGAAAAGGGAACAAAAAATTTCTTCAACTTTTCTTTTTCCTCCAAGTTCTTAGATCATGAGTGTTGTATTCCTTTATTTGAACTTGTAACTTGAGAATTAGATAGTCTTAGATTCATAGGGGAGCAAATTTCACAAGTAATCCATGTAAATACTTACATACATACATAATTTTAAGAGATTAGCTCTAACACCCTCCCTACAAAGCCAATAAACACAAAATATGATACAATTAACCAATTCACTAAATATCTGAATACATGTGAAAAGGATATATATAAAAGAATCAGACATGGCACAGGTCTTTGTCATCAAATCTTTATTGAAAGTTTGTCATTTCTACAGATATAAACTAGAAATGAAGAATATTGTCTTAATGCAGAATATCAATCCTGTACAAAGGTTTCACACTGTACTTATGCTATAGGAGTACTACTCTTACAGAAGAGCTTGATAGTGAAATTAATACTTGCCACTGGACTTTGGAGGACAAGGTACAACATAAGACTTCAAGGACAGTAATATATAATGAGACAATGAGCTAAAAAATAATGGAGAGAATTCCACTGCAATGGAGATGATAAGGGTGGCAATGTAGGTAGAGGCCATGTTGTGATAAACTTCGACATCAGGCTAAGGGCTCTAGACTTTAGCCTATATAAACAATGGAAAGCCATTTTAAGCAAAGGAGTGACACATGTAAAGCAGAATTTTAGATGAGTGAAGGTTAGACTGGACTGTGAAATTATTACAGGCAGGAAAACAGTAAATTATCATCATGGAATAGGTTACGATGTGATGAAGGCTTGGGCTAAGGTGATAACAGAATGAAAATGACAAATCTGAGACAAAACAAAAGAACAGGTCTTGGTACCAAACACGCAAGCAGAGAGAAAGGGAAGAATCAAAAACAACATTAGGAGACACTGTTAGATATGTAACCCAAATTCATTCCTCTGTTTTTCCACCGACCATGAGACAACAAAGACCAAAAGTACACAAACCAAGTGATGGAACAAAAAGTCATAAAAAGCCTATCCCCAATGACATTAATAAGCTGCTGAACTAATCCTGAGCTGCAAAACAGTAAATGTTTTCAAGGTTTAAGCCAGTAATAGCTGGGATTTCTGATTCTGGGGGAAAAAAAGATACTAATAAAATGAGTAAATAAATAAGGAAGAGGAAAATCAAATCTACCTGGAACTAGTTTGGGGACATATATAATTGATTCAATTTTAGACGTGTGACATTAAGGTAACAGCAGGATGTTCAAGTGGACAAAATTTCCCAGATTGGTATGACTCAAAAATAACAGTTTCCTGGATTTAACCAATGAACCTCAGATTTTTCAAAGTTACAGATTTCTTTATTATAGGATTTCTTTAAAATGTTATGCATTGCAGATAGCCAAGAAGATAGAGTGTGTAGTACTTTCCAAGCTTACTTGACCACAGTGCACCCCTTCAGTAGAAGATCTCTGCAAAACGTGTCTAGAGATACAGATGTGGGCATGGCAGATCCTTGAAACTTTACGAGTAGAGCACTTTAGAGAGAACTCTCACTAAAATATGAAAGGATAATACAATTAGAAGATCACCATTTTGCAACCCCTAATAAAATAATGGATCTGGACAATGAAAATGAAGAGCCACTCAAATCTTTAACATGATAGGGATCTTTATAATAAATAGATCAGGGTGACAAACCTGAACTCACTGATCAATCCTAACATTAACTAAAGAAGAGACAAGGAGACATTCTGTGGCTCCTGATATGATGCAACAGGAAGTATAAAATACCATTATAAAGTTTTCTTGCCAAAAAAAAAGAAAAAAAAGAAAACACAACCTAAAATTTGATCAAGACTCTAGATCCAAGTACTGGTTTACAGGAAATAATGGGCAGAGGAACAAGTTAAACATCACAGAGATGCAATCAGTAAAACCCAGAATGTGGATTTCTTCAACTAATAAATTGCAGAGAAGAAAAGAACGGGGAGGGGGACTATAAATTAAAAGAGACCTAAAAGCTATAACAACCAAACACAATATCACAATATGACAACCTTGTTTGGATCCTAATTCTAAGGGTTTTTTGGGTTTTTTTTTTAAAGATTGACACCTGAGCTAACATCAGTTGCCAATCATCTTTTTTTCTTCTTCTTCTCCCCCAAAGCCCCCCAGTACATAGTTGTATATTGTAGTTGCAGGTCCTGCTGGTTGTACTATATGGGATGCTGCCTCAGCATGGCCTGATGAGTAGTGCTAGGTCCGCACCCAAGATCCAAACCGGTGAAACCCTGGGCCACCCAAAGCGGAGCACGTGAACCTGGCCACGGGGCTGGCCCCTGGATCCTAATTCTAAATCAACTCTCAGAAATCATTTATGAAACAACTAGAAAAGTCTGAACTCTCACTGGATGTTTGAAGACA
The DNA here is from genome assembly GCF_041296265.1 of Equus caballus. Taxonomy (NCBI): domain Eukaryota; kingdom Metazoa; phylum Chordata; class Mammalia; order Perissodactyla; family Equidae; genus Equus; species Equus caballus. The sequence goes on along the minus strand of NC_091701.1, from coordinate 50,092,085 downwards.
TTAAGAAATCATTGTGACTATTTTAGGTGTGGTAAGGGTACTGTGGTTGTTCTTTTAATTGTAGTAAAACATACATAACACAAAACTGATCATTTTAACCACTATTAAGTGCACAGTTCAATGGCTTTAAGTATATTCACATTCTTGTGCAACCAGCACTACCATCCATGTCAAGAATTTTATTTTCCCAAACTGAAACTCTGTACTCATTAAACAATAACCTTCCATTCCCCCACCCCCACCCCAGCCCCTGGCAATCACTATTGTACTTTCTGTCTCTATGAATTAGACTTTTGTAGGTTCCTCATATAAATATCATACAGTATCTGTCCCTTTGTGTCTGGCTTATTTCACTTAGCGTAACGTCTTCAAGGTTCATCCATATGGTAGCATGTGCTTGAATTTCATTCCTTTTAAAGGCTGAATAATATTCCATCTTATGTATATACCATATTTTCTTTATCCATTCATCGGTCAATGGACATTGGGTTATGTTTTATTTTTAAGAGTTCACATCTCTTTACTGAGATATGTACTCAAATATTTATAAATTAAATTATAAGATACCTAAAATTTGCTTCAAAATACTCCAGTTTGGAAGGAAAGGGCACTGGGGAGAGAGGGTAATAGATGAAACAAAATAACTTTTTTTTTTTAAAGATTGGCACCTAGGCTGACAACTGTTGTCAAGCTTCCTCTTTTTTTTTTTTTTTTTTAAAGATTGGCACCTGAGCTAACAACTGTTGCCAATCTTTTTTTTTTTTCTGCTTTATTTCCTAAACCCCCCACCCCCCTCCCCCGATACATAGTTGTATATCTTAGTTGCAGGTCCTTCTAGTTGTGGGATGTGGGACGCCGCCTCAAAGTGGCCTGACAAGCGGTGCCATGTCCGCCCCCAGGATCCGAACCCCGGGCCGCTGCAGCGGAGCGCGCGAACTTAACCACTCGGCCGCGGAGCTGGCCCCAGTAACACTTTTCACTTAACAAATTAACAAAGATCAGAAATACTGGTAACAACACAACTATTAGCCAAAATGAGGGGAAACATACTTTTTTGTACATTGTTGGTAGGAGTGTAAATTAATTTCTTTGGAGGGCTCTATTAAAGTTTAAAATGTACATTTCCTTTAACCAAGATATAACTTCAGGCAATTTATCCTCACAATTATGCTCACACACATACACAAAGAAGAGTATCCAAGCATACTGACTGCAACAATGTTTATAATAGCCCCAGACTAGACAAAATTTAAATGCCTACCAGTAGGGAACTGACTGCATAAAAAAACAGTAAAATACAAAAATATGAAAATGCAATGGAATATTATTTAACTTTTAAAAAGAAAACAAAACAGTTCTATGTTAATAAGAGACTGTGTTCAATAAATATGTTAAGGGGAATAAAGCAAGGTACAGAAGAGTATGACAATATTCAACCAGTCAGTCACTGCTTCCATTTCTGGCATTGCCACAGACCAAATAACATAAACACTTTCCACAACAAAACATCTAGAAAGTCTGGGTAAATTGTAACTAACATCTTTTAAATGTATAACTAAGCTCAAAAGAAAGTTAAAGGAGGAGCCGTGTTGTGGTCAAGTCCACGCACTCCGCTTCAGAGGCCCAGGGTTCATGGGTTCAGATCCCAGGCGTGGCCCTGCACATCGTTCATCAAGCCATGCTGTGGCAGTACCCCACGTGAAAGTAGAGGAGGACTGGCACACACGTTACCTCAGGGACAATCTTCCTCAGCAAAAAAAAAAAAAAAGTAAGGGAAATCTCTCACTGAGTAGGGGGACAGAGGAAGAAGAACCTTTACTTTTTACTTTATCTACTTAATTTTATATTATAACCAAAATGTATTACTTCTGAAATTGAAAAAGAAAGAAATCATCCCTGAAGCTCTCTGAAAAAAGCTGCTATGGATTTAATAATTAATGCTGCCTCCTGAATAACTAAAGCAATATAGTCTTAGGGGAAATTTTCATGTATAACAGCCATTATATTACCCAATTTAATTCAACATTTACTAAGCACCTACTAAGTACAAGCGACTGTGCTGGCCTCTTATTAATAGCAAGATGAAGTTCCTGTTTTTTAAAGAGCTTAGAATCCATGAAAAAGAATAAGCAAGGAGGCAAAAATATCTATAATACAGGATAGAACATGAAAACAGTCATCCTCTCCAAGAAAATTTGAGAACCAAATGTTTAAAATTCCAATTCCTGGTTAGTACCATCAGAACCCAAAACCACACAGACATTATTTTAGATTATTCATTACCTTTTTTTTTAAGTTCATCCATCCATCAACCATTTGTGACGACTGTACTAATTCATTAGTAGCAAAACTATGCTGTTATACATACAGTTATTAATATATAGTTTCCATAGCCTTTGTGATTTCATCCCACAAATGAATTCAGTTTTCTTCCTTTGGTTTGTATACCTGCTAATATTGCCACATTTATTATATCTGATACTACTAATCAAAAATCACTGAATCTTCTCCCCATATTTCTATGATTACAAATTTGAAAATTAAATAGTAATACAGGTCATGATGGATCCAAGATTCCTCTCCATCTCCAATCATACAACATCCTACCCACAATAGGCAGACACTTGGAAAAAAATTAAGGCACATTAGGATTTCTTCTTTTACTAAGAATACAGATACAGAGAAAAATGGAATCCTTCCTTAAAAACTGACTGAACAACAGGACTTACAAACTTCTAAGGCAGTTAGAATAACAACCCCAAAATCAACACGTCTTCAATCTTTAGCAACCTAAAAAGATTTTAAGAAATATCAAAAACTGAGAAAAGTTAAATATATTTAAGTTAAATATATATGCCAGCGTAGTCCAGCTTTGCGCACCAGGAACATTGCTCTAAGTTGTTGATGATTTCGTTTAAAAAGGTTCCAGAGGCAGCCTTTTAACCTGCACTGCTGACTAACATCACTCATGTCTCTGGAGGCAGTAGATTAGGTGTGCAGCCCAGAAAAATTATTCTATTCAACCCAAAGAGCTGTAAAACCTTCAGAATAATCACATGGCCACAATATTGTTATTGTTCATTCTTACCCTTTATGAAATTGGACATGGAAACTGCTGGCACACACAGGCAATAGCTCTACCTTTCAAAAAGACAATAATAAATCTTTAAGTACTATGTATCAACTCATAGAGGGTTGTCAGACTGAGGGTGGAAATAAGTATCTAGAAGAAGTCAGTAAAGGCAAATGCTAGGAGATTAGGATGTGGGCTTTCTACAGCCCGGACGCCCTAAGCCTATACAAGTAACTTCAGAGAAACTCACTGACATATATCCGCTTCTGCACTGAAGCATCACAGTTAGAGATTAGATTTACATCTTATCTAGATCAACCGATAACTACCACTGTGTTCCAAAATTCAGAAGAGAATCAATATTATTTCCTACTTTCATGTTCTTTGAGGATCTCCTAAAGGCTAAGAAACAAAAATGTCTCCGTATCAGTAAAGGATTGTTTCACCTCCTCTATGTTCTAAAATCCCTGCTAAATTTAAAAGAAGTTTGTAAAAAGAAAAAAAGGTCCAAGTAAGAATGGCATATTAAAAGAAAAAGAAAAAAGAAAAAACAGTACTGAACGGAAGTACCAATAAGAATGCTATTTGTAGACTCAGGAGAGAAAAGTGTTGAGCAGCCAGGCTCTGGAGCCAGCATGTCTAGCTTACAACCTGTGTAATCCTGAGCAAGTTTTTCAAAACTCTGTGCCCTACTCTCCTCTTCTGTGCAATGGGAATAATAACAGTAACAATCTCAGAGTTACTGAAGATTACATAAGTCAAAACATGTAAAGCAGTTAATATTTGAAGTCTAAAGTTTTAATAATGCTCTGTTGATAAGGCTGTTGGAAAACAAGCAGTCTCATATTCTGCTTAGTGCTAAGCCTTATGGAGGGCAATTTGGAAATACCACTTGTGAGAATTTATCCCACTGATATTCTTGCACAGGTGTGAAAAGACAGTTATACTAGGTTTTTTATTTCATACTAGAAACCCAAATGTCCATCAAAAGTGATGATTAAATGAAGAATGGCAAATTCATGACATGGAACACTATGCAGCAGTTTAAAAAAAATAGAAGGAATACACTGATTCACTGACATGGAAAGACCTCCTAGATAAGTGAAAAATGCAAGATGTGTAGAACAGTGCATATGATATGTTACCTTTTGCATAAAAAGAGACTAAAAGAGTCAAAATACATATTCATCCTTGCTTTTCTGCACTAAGAGAAACTAATCATGGCAGGAAGGAACTGGGCAGATGGGAGGGAAACTTCAAACAATCTTTTATTTTTTTGCTTTAGCTATATCAGTATTTTACCTATTCAAACACTAATTTTTAAAACATACTTTTAAGTGCCAGGCATTCACTTTAAGATCTCAAATGTTAGCTGCAATTACTACTGTTTGTTGTTGTTGTTGTTATTAACAAGCCCAAAATATCTCCTTTCTGAAGCCTTTTTCTTACTCCCAGTGCAGATGCATTCTCTAACTTCCAGACTACTTAAGGAATCTATCATTTTCTACTCTAGTGTAAGTGGCTTAAGGGGTAGGTCAATGTCTTGTTCATTTTTAATATCCTAGGAACTTGGTGCCTTGCTTGCACCTAGTAGATACAAACATTCCAGAGTAAGAGTAAGCTGCAAGTACTCCAAAGAAGAAGATAGTGACCATTTTTAAAGGGGTTATACTCTATTATTAATTATAAGACTTTAAAGTTGAAAAACTTGAATAACTGGATTTGCTAACATTCTTTCAACTACTGCCCAGCTAAAATCTCCTCTCTTTCAGTAAGATTTTTCTTTTCCCAGGACTTCCCCAGACACTGACATCATGTCCGAAGCCAAGACACTACACGTACCAACTCTATAACTCATTCCAACCACTGAAATGTCTTTTGTCCTGAATCCCAATACCGTGGTACATCACTCCTATCAAAAAAGCATTTGTTGAGTGTCTCCTTTAGACTGACGTTCACATAGTAAGTCCGTGAATAAAGTGCCCTTTTAACTGGAGACCCAACACTTGATTCCTAATTCGCTCAGTGTTTTGTTTGTTCTTCTGGTATGGAGGGTATTCTATAACTGACTGCTCAGTAGCCCAATTCTAGATGTCGTTCCAGCACACCAAATACTCCACTGACAGCTCAACAGTCACTTTTCATGCAGGCCCCTCCCCTTCCCTCCTCCCTCAACTCCCTTCAGCTCAAGAGCTCCTTCCCTCATACTGACACACACTGACAGCTCAGAAGTCCTTTTCCCCAAGCTGTCCTCCCTGCAGTCGCAAGACCACCTCCTCGACTCTCACCATCCCGCGACCCAATTCGGTGTCCAGTACCATCCTCTCCCCAGACAATCCAAATCACATCATCAGCTTCTTCCCAAGAATCAGGCAGCTTTACAGCCTTTCCCAACAAGTACACAATTGACAGCTCGACACCAGATTCCTCAAGTATCCTTTTCCCCCCCCTGCCGTCCTACCCCACGCACTGGCACTCCTCTCGCTATCACTCACTCGCCCTGGCTTCCCTGCAATTCACAGCCCCGTTCTCTAAACATGCTCTTCGATCTCCCCTCCTCCCCACCCCCTTTCCACCGCTGACAGCTCAGTCACCTCCATCCCCATGTGGCTGCACCCTCCCCCACTCCTTTCCCTTGACAGCTCAGGGTCGGCTCCCAGTCCCACCCCCAGTCTCCCCAGACCCCGGCTTGCGCTGCCCGCGGTGCACCGCGCCCCGGGGGAGGGCTTCACTCACCCACTCTCCCGCATCACGTTGCTGTCCCCGCAGTCACAGGCGCCCCCGGCCTGGCTGCGGAACATGTTGAAGTCGTGCCCGGTGTGGTCGCCCTGGTGGAAGCACTCGGCGCACAGCGACATGCAGGGGGAGATGCCGCACGTCCGGCAGCGGTAGGCCACGAAGTTGGCTGTCCAGACCAGGCCGCAGAGCGCCGCGGGGTCGTAGGCCCGCACCGCCGCGCAGAACTCGTCGTAGCCGCCGCCGCCCGCCAGAAGGCACTTACACCACTCCAGGGCCTCCTCTTCGGCCGCCCCCGGACCGCCCCCGCCGCCGGCCGCCGCTGCCTCCTCGCCGTCCGCAGCCGCAGCCAGCGGCCGCTCGGCGCTCAGCACCCGCTCCAGCAGCGCCTGCAGCTCCTCAGCACCTGCCCGGTTGTCCGGCCGGCTGAGGGCCGCCTTCAGGTGCGCGGCGGTGGCCGCCTTGTCCAGGGCCAGCCCGGGCGCGGGCAGCTCGGCTTGGGGCGACTGCGACCCCCCGACGGCCGCGGCGGCCGCCGCCGCCGCCATGATGAGAGCTCAGAATTTGGAGAGTCCAGGGCCGGCGGCTCCTCCCGGGAGGGTGGGGGAATTGACTGCTGCGATTGCTCGGCCCGCCCAACTCTCGCGATACCCCGGAGCTGCCGCGCACCTCCATCCGTGTCCCCTCCCCTGCACACGCCCCCGCTGGCTGGGGTGCCCGTTCCTTGTCTGTCTTGCCTGGGGCGCTCCTCTGTTCCCTACCCCCACCTTTTGGCCCTCAAAGTTGAGAGCTACGGATTTAACAGACTCGCCTTAGAAAATTTTTAGTTTGGACAATTTTTTCTTCATTTACCCGGAATGTAGGAATTGTACACGGCTTCTTTCAGATGCACTTTAAGCATCTGCATTTCGTTTTGAGATGTAGATTGCCAGTGTTATCAACCCTTAATTATTATTAAAATACTGTTATTATTGAGGCACTAATTTTCCCCCTGAATCAGTTCTTACCCTCACACTATTACCAGGTTAATCTTATAAAGTACATTTTTTAGAAGATTGAAGTATATTCTCACTAACATTCTCCTGTTCAAAAGCTTTAGTGGAAATGATACCAGCTCAACACAAGGTTGACAGAAGGGAAGTCGTTGTAGAAGAGAAATTATATTGCAGCTTTGAATGACTTCTGATTAAGTAACGCAGACGTGTTCTGTACATGTTATGGCCCCTCCCAGATGCTATAAATTGCTACCTTTGTTCTTTTGAGTTCCTTAGGAATGTGATGACTCTGGGCAGAGTCTATACTGATAGCCATCGTCAATGACAACTGAAAGAGCAGGGTGTAAGGGCCTTACTCCAGTCTCTGATGCACATCTAGTAAAACAAAAGACTATCAGGAACTAAGAGCAGATGTCTGACAGTACCCGGAAATCAGACGAATGCCGGAACCAGGAGACCAGGTGCCTCCCCCACTCAGAGACCAGCTCCCTATATGTCTGGCCTGTAGTCTTTGTTGTGTAAGATGGTTCTTTCAGACAGTAGTCAGCCATCTTCCCTCTTGCTAGCAATCCGTAATAAAGTCCTTTCTCTCCTACCACCTTGCCTCTTGACTATTGGCATGTCTTGAAGCAGGCAGACAACCACCCATGCCCCCACCTTGGGCTGTAACAGAAACAAAAGCAAAACTCCTTAAATCTTTTCTCAAAACCCAACCTATTTTTCTTTCCTTATCTCCTGATACTACTCCAAGTTTGCCATATGAAAGAGACCAATGAGACTGTTCACTGTTTGCTGAAGATGATTTATCATTTCTTACCTCTAGGTCTTTATTCTTCCTGGTTCACACCCTACTCCACCCCATACATTCACTTAACACCCCAATTCTAGCAATGTCTGCTCATGTCATTGCCTTTCTTCAAAAAAATGGCTCTTAATTTATTTGATGATATAACTTAGTGCCTTCACTTTAAAAATCTCATCCCTACCCCATTACTAATCAGTAAATTTCTTAAGGGCAAAGAACGAGTCTTCTTTATCATTGCCCATAAGTCTTCAAATATTTGTCTGCTTATTGTTGTTAAATGGAACATAATTACAATAGATAACGTTTGTTGCATATTTATTATGGGGCCACTCTTTATATTTTTTTCTCCCCAAAGCTCCAGTATGTAGTTATATATCCTAGTTGTGAGTCCTTCTAGTTCTTCCATGTGGGATGCCACTACAGCCTGGCTTGACGAGTGGTGTGTAGGTCTGTGCCCAGGATCCAAACCGGCAGACCCCAGGCCACTGAAGCAGAGCACACAAACCCAACCACTATGCCACAGGGCTGGCCCCCGGGGCCCACTCTTTATGTATGTAATTTCTTTTAATCCTCTCAATTCTATGAAGTAAGTACTCTTATTAGAGAAAACTAAGACTTAAGAAGGTGGTTTATATGCCCAAAAACACACAACTAGCAATTAAATGAGATGTGACTAGAACCCAGGTCCAACTGATACCTAAAGACCTGCTGTGTCTACCACACCACTGGTTCCGACACTTGTCTGATACTAAGACTCACTTCAAACTCTGCTCATACAAACAGACCCCAGGCCCCATCTCAGACCTAAGGAATCAAAATCTCCACACGTTATACTTCCCTGTCTAGTACATCTGAATCTTGAATGATTAATGATCCTTCCAAAACTAAAAGTTTATAATTTATTAAGTTTCTGTAGCTCACTTCTTTTTTAAAGATTGGCACCTGAGCTAACAACTATTGCCAATCTTTTTTCTTTTTTTTTAATTGCTTTTTCTCCCCAAAGCCCCCTGGTACATAGTTGTATATTGCACTTGTGGGTCCTTCTAGCTGTGACATATGGGACGCCGCCTCAGCATGGCCTGATGAGCAGTGCCATGTCCACGCCCAGGATCCGAACCAGTGAAACCCTGGGCTACCAAAGCAGAGCCCATGGACTTAACTACTCTGCCACAGGGCTGCCCCCATAGATCACCTTTGAGAGCTGGATGTGTATACAAACACTTAGTGACACATGATAGAGGACAACCAAGAATGAAAAAACTATAGAAGGAGCAATTCAAGGAAGTAAAATAAGAGTCTTTCCAATCTATAACCCAGTGTGAATTGAACATAACCAAAACACACTATTTCACATTCCAGATCCTTTACATTAATAAAGCATTTAACAATCATCATTTAATAGTTATAAGTAATTCAAAAGTTGCTCAATAATCCTTTTTATGAATCACCAAATGATAAGCGAAATAAAATTCAGGAATATCTCAAACTAAGGTAGAACTAGTGAGTATTCACTAATCAGCGTTTACGGGTTAAGGCAGCTGGGAAAGTGTGCTGGTGTCTCTCCAGGAGTGCTTTCCTGTGGAGAATAACAATGGCGGCTGCCCTGCTTGCCCATGATGATGCATGCTGGCAAACGCCGCCTTGTTCAGCATTCTTCAGTGGTCTCCATACACGCCTAAATTTCTATAAATTTCTACAAAATTCCACCACTTGTCACCAGTGCCTCTTTTATTCTGTAATAACAACAAAGAAAAGTTTAAATGCCACATGCGGGCGGCCCTGTGGCCAAGTGGTAAAGTTCATGCGCTCCACTTTGGTAGCCGAGGGTTTCACTGGTTCGGATCCTGGGTGCAGACATAGCAGCACTCATCAAGCCATGCTGAGGCGGCATCCCACATGCCACAACTAGAAGGACCCACAACTAAAATTATACAACTACGTACGTGGGGGCTTTGGGAAGAAGAAGGAAAAAATGAAATCTTAAAAAAAAAAAAAATGCCACACGCTATTTCAGTTGCATAGACATTGCAGTACATGTACAGAAATCTGGACATTTGTCAGATTTCCAGAATAGGTAGGAAACTTATTCTGCTCATGATCATATCAGACCTGTCCCAATCAGAGAACCATTAATAATAACCAGTAATAACAAGAGTACAAACAACCCAATTTAAAAATGGGCAAAAAAATGTCAATAGACGTCTTACCAGAGAAGATACATAAATGGCCAATAGACACAAAAAAGGTGCTCAGCTTCATTAGTTATTAAGGAAATTAGATTAAAACTGAGATACCACTATACACACCCAGTAGAAGGGCAATAATCAAAAAGACAGACAATAACAAGTGGAGACTGTAACAAAGTATGAGGAAACTCATACTTCACTGATGGGAATGTAAAATGTTACAGCCTCTTGGGAAAACAGTTTGGCAGTTACTTAAAAAGTTAAACACAAATTTACCATAAAGTCATGCAATTCCACTCCTCGGAAGCTACCCAAGAGAATTTAAAACATATTTCCACACAAAAACTTGTAGGTGAGTATTCAGAGCAGTATTATTCATAATAACCTAAAAAACCCAGAAATGGTCCAAAGGTCTATCAATTTGTAAATGGAGAAGGAAATCTGTCACATTCATATAATGGTATACTATTTAACAATAAAAAGAAATGAAGTACTGATACATGTTATAACATGGATGACTTCAAAAACGTTGTCAGTGAAAGAAGTCAGACACAAAAAACGCATATTGTATGATTCCATTTACATCAACTTTCCAGAAAAGGCAAATTTATAGAAGCACATAGATTAGTGGTTATCTGGAGCTAGAGTAGGGACAGGGAGTGACTGTGAACGGGCACAAGGGGTCTTTTCAGGATGATAGAAATGTGCTAAATTTGGACTGTGGTGATGGTTGCACAACTATGTAAATTGACTAAAAATCATTGAATTCTACTCTAAAAACAGGTGAATTTATGGTATGAAAGCATATCTGAATAAAACAGTTAATAACAATGATCAGTAATATTACTTATTGAGTTGAATGAAATAATTCTATAATTATTCTATAAGTATTATTCTATATATTTATTCTGTAAATATTATTATAATTAATAATATAAATATTATTAAAATTAATAATTAAGTTCTGTCCAGGTAGAAACTATTTTACTGCTTTAGCTTACAAAATCAATATGACAGGCTCTCAAATCTTTGCTTCTCCTAGGATGTCCAGGTCTTCTATCATTTGGATCCAGGAAGTCTGACATTTTTCTCTTTCAACTCTTTAGTGTAATATAAAAACTCTTCTAAATTACCTCTCAAATCACTGTGCTGTGTCATGAGGAATGCCTACAACAATCATATTTCCATGAGGGAATGCCAGATTGAAATCCAACTGAAAACTCTGCAGTCACTTAAATGCTCATACCTCATAAAATTACATTTAAGCATACTACTGTTACTCTACTGAAAACATTGAATAAATAATGCAACATACTGATGTTACAGAAAGCTACAAAATAGTATCTAAAAAGCTGTGTGTTTTTATGTATTGTATCTTAATTAATGTTAAGAAGTATCTTGTGATATTTCTAAATTGGCTTTTCAAATTAAAATAAATCACACAGATAAGGTAAAAGCTATAAGTGACAGATAACACAATTGCTTCCAAAATTAGAGACCCTTAACAGAGAACTTAAAAATTAATGTAAACACTGCAAAGTTGTTTTTGCATTTATCAGGACTCTCATGGTTGCAAGAGACAAAAACCCGACTTGAACTAGCTTAAGCCGAAAAGAAGCCCATATTAGATCATATGAACGATGGAGGGAAGGAGGAGATGAACCTGGATGCATCTCCATCTTTGCTTCCAGCATCGGCTCCACTGTCTCCAACAGCTTATCTGCTGGTGGATACCCCCAGTTCTAGGTCACATCGCCCCAACTTCACAATGGAGAAAAAGGGTCTCTTCTCTGCCAGATCCATTTAAAACCCTAGAGAGGAACTCTGACTGACCAGCTGATGGTCTATGCCACCCTTATTACCAGAAAGGAGAGGAGGAGATACCTGCTGGGAATATAAACATCAAGATACCAACAACAGTATTAACTTCTAAACTTCTGCCTAGCCTCCAGATACACAGGAGACCTTCTCTATGTGCACAGCAAGTTCACCAGTTCTATGGCAACTGTTAAAATTCACACCATAAGAAACATTGTGCCTGCTGTGTACAAGGAATTCTGCTGGTGATCATATTTAAGATTCACAACAACCCTGAGAGGTAATTATTGTTATCACCATTTCACAAGCAGCAGTGATACCCTTCATTTCATAGTCTTCAAAACATAAGAAAGACCTGGGATGAGAAATCATTCATTATTCGTGCATGTGCTTGTCTTTCTCCCCTCCCCACCTTTCCTTCCTTCCTACCTTGATAACTGAATCCTTTAAAATTTTGCAACTATACTTACTGTGATTCTCTCATTTGTTTAATATTGAAGCAAAGACATTTTTAGTGAGTTTCTCAACTCATGCTTTAGAAATATTTTTGGGAAAAAAGCATGACAGTGCATTAAGGGTTTGACCTATATTAACTCCTCTATAGGAGCAACTTTTCCAAGGTTATAGATGCTTAACATCCTGCTGGGATCTTTTTATTATCATTTGATACGATTACAAGTTGCCCTAATTTTCTTTCCCTTCTCTTTTTTTTAACCCAAGGAAAGTTTCCTTCACTGCCTCTCCATTAAAGACCAAAATATTTCCACTTACTGCCTTATTCACGCAATAAAGTATTTCAACAAGTTTATTGAGCCCCTGTTAGTTGCTCTCTACAAGAGCTGAACAGTACTGTGGAGCAAACAGACATGGTCCATGGCATGGCTGGGTGTGGTGCAACCCTAGGGGGCACCAATCAATATTCATTGTATTCAGAATACAATGGTCCTGACATGTAGCTTATAGACTGATGGAAGCATATTATAAATTGTAACCTAATCCACAAATACACTATTACTGTTGGTATGATTCTTTTTTCGGGGGAAGGCGGGGGTAGGTTTTTTTAGGGGTTTTTTTTTGGAAGATTAGCATGGCTTGCCAAGCTGTGCCATGTTGACACTCAATATCTAAACCAGCAAATCCCAGACCACCAAAGCAGAACGTGCAAACTTAACCACTGCGCCACCGGGCCGGCCCCAGTATGATTCTTATTACTTCCTTTTTTTTTCCTGGATTGCCCTGAGCTAACATGTGTTGCCAATTTTACTCTCTTTTGTTTTTGCCCCAATACACAGCCCCAATACACAGTTGTATATTCGATTTGTAAGCCCTTCTAGTTCTTCTATGTGAGACGCTGCCACAGCATGGCTACTGACAGACAAGTGGTGAGGTTCTGCACCAGGGAACCAAATCCAGGCCACTGAAGCAGAGCACACCAAACTTTAACTACTAGGCGATCAGGGCTGCCTCTTATTACTTCTGATCTTGGAGTGAAAAAAGACTTTTTTTGTATATGTGTGAGGAAGACTGGCCCTGAGCTAACATCTGTGCTGATCTTTCTCTATTTTATGTGAGACGCTGCCACAGCATGGCTCAACAAGCAGTGCTAGGTCTGCACTCAGGATCTGAAACTGCAAATATTGGGCTGCTGAAGCAGAGCACACGAACTTAACCACTACACCACTGGGCCAGGCTCAAGTCCTTTCTCACCTTTGAATTGGTTTGTTTGCCCTTTTGTTATTGAGTTGTAGGAATTCTTTGCATATTTTGGTTATTAATCATACAATTTTACTTGTAAGTATGACTGACAGACAAACTGTGGCTATTCACACTTGGTATTTGGCAGCAATTTTCTGATAAGTGAATGAAGGAAGCCTGTCATTTCATGGAAAACACTTGGCGGTATTTTTTGCCAATGAAAAAAGTTTACATTTTCAAGCAAAAATTAATATTTTGGAAACTTTGTATCTGCCACTGTGAGCTTGACAGTCTTTCCAATACTTAAAATACTTTTCTGGGGAGATCAGTGATGATACCAACAAATGTGATTCTTTGATATTGTATGATAAAACATCAGAAGGCTTGGAAAATTCAATGAATCAATATTTTCCAAATGATCGATACATAATGTTACAAAATCATGTATGGGTAAAAAATCTATTCAAAATCCCAGATAGACTAATGGATTGTAGTTTAACAGTATAAGAAGTTCACCGATTTGGCTTAAGATTTCACATTGCAACTAAACTTCATGAAATTACCTCTTTCATCTTGTGGTGTCACAGCAAAGAAGAATACCCACAACCATCTGAATAGGCAATGAAAATATTCCTTGCTTCTCCAACTAAATATCTGTGTCAGCCTGGATTTCCTTCAAATACTTTAACCAAAACAACATATCACAACAAATTAAATGCCAAAGCAGGTCTGAGAATCCAACTGTCTGCTATTAAGCCAGACCTTAAAGAGATTTACAAAAATATAAAGCAATGTTACTCTTCCCACTAGTGTTTTTTGTTTTGGAAAACAGCATTATTTTTCATATAAAATATGTTCTGTGTTAACATGTAATTGAATTATTATTACTTTAAATGAATTAATAGATGAATTCAAAAAAATTTTCTCAGTGTTAATTTCCAGTAAAATAAATATATCAGCATATAAATGTATCAGTAGATATAACCCACACAAACAAACATTTTTTGAGGTCCTTACTAATTTTAAAGAGTATAAAACTATCCTGACACCAAAAAGTTTGGAAACTGTGCAATTAATGTAGAAATGACTGGTTTGATATGGTTATTAAACTTTTTCGTAAAATCATGTTTATTAAGGTATAATTTACATGCAGTAGAATTTACCCTTTTTAGGTACATTCTACAAATTTCGGCAAACACATAGACATCTAATCACCGCAGTCCATCATCCCAAAAAGCTTCTCCATGCCCCTTTACAGTCTATCCCTCCCCCAACCCAGTCCCTGGCATCCACTGATCTGTATTCACTTCTGATAGTTTTGTCTTTTCAGAGTGTCATATAAATGAAATTATACAATGAGTAGCTTTTTGAGTTTGCCTTCTTTTACTTCACATAATGCTTTTGGTATTCATCCATGTTGTTGCATTTATCAGTTCTTTTATTTTATTTTTGGCTGAGTAGTATTCTATGGTATGTATGAATGTACCACAATTTATCTATTTACCAGTCAGTGGACATTTGGACAAATTTTGAATAAAGCTGTTACAAACATCTGTATTCAAGTTTCCATATGGACATATGTCTTCATTTCTCTTGGGTAAATACCTGTAAGTGAGATTGCTCTGTCATATGATAAGTGTATGTTTAACTTTATAAGAAACTGCCAAACTGTTCTCCAAGGAGGCTGAACCATTTTGCATTCCCACAAGCAATGTGTGAGAATTCCAGGTGCTCCACATCCTCTCCAGCACTTGGTATTGTGAATTTATTCTTTTTTTCCCTGTTTTATTATAGCCACTCCAATAGATGCTAGTGGTTGTTACTAAACTTTTCAAATGTGTATCTTTGGTTTTCCCAAGTAGATTGTCAACTATCTACTGGAAGGGATTACACATCTTATGTAGTTCCCACTTACCATTAGAACAGTATTGCATACATTACAATTATTACATAGAACTAATATCAAATTTTACTAAACCATCAACTAAAGGTCAAGCAAACAGGTCTCCTGGGGATGTGGGGAAAGTACTTGCCTATCAGTCTTGTGGTATTCATTGAAATCATTCTTTAATTCTCTTTATCAATGTCTTCTACAAATCAATCTTGTCCCTACACTGTTTTAAAAACTTGGCAGTAGAAAAGTCGCCTTCCTCTACATCCTAAGTTCTTACCACCATTTCGGAGATTTCAGTGTCTATGTGGATAATCCACCAGATATTGATCCTCTCCTCCCCCTGCTCCACTGCAGCCACTCATTCTCATGACCTCACCCTCAGCCTTATCATCTCTTAGAACTGATCCCTATACTAATGTATTTTTTGTACCCATTTTACAACATTTTAGTGACCAACTTTTTTTAAGCATACGAATGATTTTAAGTAAGTTTAAAGAGATGCGCATACATCACCAAATTTCAGTTTTAGAACATTTCTATCACCTTAAAAAAGATCCCTTGTGCTCTTTGCAATCAATCACTTCACTGCTCCCACCTCCAGCCCAGTGCACTACATACAAATCTTAAGCCTCAATATCCCATTATTTGAACTCAACTTCTATCCTTCTAGATCTCTCCATCCTTTTCTTCCATTAAACCTATTATTGACATCATCAAATCCTCACCCTTATACCATCGTCCCCCTCAATCTCACCATTCCTTTTCAGTTCTTTCTCCGTGTAGCCACAGACTTCCTGGCCCATCACTTCACCGTTCTCTTGCCAATATCACCCTTACTCTTATCTCTCATGCTTCTATTGTATCCCTCTGTCAAAATTACTATCTTGAATCTATTCAACTGTCAGCCCTTCCTTGGTCCTGCCTCAATATTTCAGGAGAAAAAAAATGCAACTTTGCAGAATGGTGAGTTAGAATTATTGCCTTTGAAGATGAAAAGGACATCTATGGAAAATCCACAGCTAACACCATGCTTAATGGTGAAACGCTGAAAGCTTTCCTTCTAAGATCAGGAACAAGACAAGGATGACTACTTTCATGACTGTTATTTAATATTGTACTAGAGGTTCTACCCAGAGCAATTAGAAAAAGAAAAAAAAGAATCCATATTAACAAGAAAAAAGTAAAGTATTTTTATGTGCAGATGACATGACATTATAAACAGAAAATACTAAGAAACCTACACACACACAATTAGAGCTAATGAGTTCAGAAAATTGCAGGATACAAGATCAATAACAAAAATCAATTGCATTTCTGTACACTAGCAATGAACGATCTGAAAATAAAATTAAGAAAACAATTTTATTTACAAAAAGAATAAAATACTTGGTAATAAATTTAACAAAAGAGGAGCAAGAGTTGCACACTAAAAGCTATAAAACATTGTTGAAGAAATTAAAGAAAACCTAAATTTTGAAAGGCATCCCATAAATTGAAAGGCATCCCATATTCACAGTTTGGAAGACAATATATTAAGAAGGCAATACTCCCAAATTGATCTAAGATTCATTGTAACCCCTAACAAAATTCCAACTGCTTTTTTTTTGCAGAAATTTACCAGTTGATCCAGAATTCATAAGGAAATGCAAGCAACTCAGAGAGCCAAAACTATTTTGAAAAGGAAGAACAAAGTTGAAGGGACTCATGCTTATTTCAAAACTCACTGCAAAGCTATAGTCATCACGACAGTGTGATATAGTAATCAAGATAGCATAAGGACAGACATATAGATCATGAAATAGAATTGGGAGTCCAGAAATAAACTCATACATCTATGCTCAGTTGATTTCTACAAGGATGTCAAGACCGTCCAATGGGAGAAAGCATAATCTTTCCAATAAGTTGTGTTGAGACATCTGGATATCCACATGCAAAAGAATCAGTTTGTACCTCTACCTCATACCATATACAAAAATTTACCCAACATGGATCAAAGATCTAAGTGTAAGAACCAGAACTAGAAAGCTCTTAGAAGAACACATAGGTATAAACTTTTGTGACCTTCAATTAGCCAACAGTTACTCAGATATAATATCTAAAAGACAGATTTGACCATCATCAAAAATTAAAAACTTCTGGGGCTGGCCCTATGGCGTAGTGGTTAAATGCAGCACACTCCACTTCAGCAGCCTGGGTTTGTGGGTTTGGATCCTCGGTGCGGACCTACACCACTCATCAGCCATGCTGTGGTAGCAACCTGCATATAAAGTGGAGGAAGATTGGCATAGATGTTAGCCCAGGGCCAATCTTCCTCAGAAAAAAAAAGATTAACTTTTGGATGTTAAGGGACACTATCAAGAAAGTAAAAAAAAATTCCAGAGAATGGGAGAAAACATTTGCAAACCATATATCTGATAAGGATCTAGTATCCAGAATATATAAAGAACTCTCACAACTCAATAATAAAAATACTAATAATACAAGTTAAAAATGGGCAAGATTTTGGATTGTCATTTATCTGAAGAAGATATACAAATAGCCAATAAGCATATGAAAAGATGTTCAACATCACTAGCCATCAGGGAAATGAAAAAGAAAACCATAATGAATTACTACTTCACACCTGCTAGGATGGCTATAATTTAAAAAATGAAAAATAAGTGTTAGTGAGGATATGGAGAAACAGGAACTCTCATACATTTCTTGTAGGAAGGTAAAATGGTGCAGCCACTGTGGAAAATAGTTTGGTATTCCTCGAAAAGTTAAACATAGAATTACCATATGATCCAGCAATTCCACTCCTAGATATATACTCAAGAGAATTGAAAACATATTCACACAAAAACTTGTGCATGAATGTTTACATCAGCATTATTCATAATAGTCAAAAGTCAAAGCAACTTAATTGTCCATCAACTGATGAATGGATACACAAAAGTGGTATAACCATACAATGAAATATTATGCAGCCATAAAAAGGAACAAAATTCTGATACATGCTACAACATGGAAGAACCTTGAAGACATGCTAAATAAAGAAGTTAGACACAAAAGGACACATATTACTTCATTTATATGAAATGTTTGGAATAGGCAAATTCATAAAAACAGAAAGCAGATTAGTGATTGCCAAGTGCTAGGGAAAGAGGAGGAAAAGAGAGTGACTGCTGATGGGTATGGAGTTTCTTTCTCGAGTGATGAAAATGTTCTAGAATTAGATAGTGCTGTTGGTTGTACAACCTTGTAAATATACTTCAAAATTACTGAATTCTATACTTTCAAATGACAAATTTTACCTCAATTAAAAAATACGTATGCGGCCTATAGTACTTCTGCTTACAGGAAGATAAAGTAGATATATTTTTCCTTATTTATCCCTGGGTAGAACTGAAAACCTGGACATTATATATAAAACAAACATAAAAAGACTCTGAAAAGGGAGAGAAGGCAGACTGGCTAGAGACCTTGAGATCAAAGGGAGAACACAGTGGGTAAGTTCCCTTGGTTTTCCTTTTGCCTCATATAACCCTGACTTGGAGTTAAGAAGCCAGCAATTTATAAGTGCCAACAGGTGCAGACAAAAAAGGAAAGTGCAGCCTAACAAGATAGAAAACTTTTAGACAATAACTGCTCTACTCCAGTCAAACACCACAGAAAACACTGTGGTCCCACCTACATCCATATTAGCAAAGTCCCAGTGGGGAGCCTAGACTTCCACGTTCTTCAGGTTGAACTAAGGGCCCCGCCCCACCCTCCACTCCTCCCACCCCTAGATGTCAGTGGAGACCACATAGGGAGCCTACATTTCCACTCTCATCTGACAATAATAAGGAATATAACAGAGGATATCATTATAGACCCTAGAGGATAACAAGGAAATACTACAAACAACTCTACACACGTAAACTTCACAATTTGGATGAAATGGACCAATTCCTTGAAAAATAAAAATTACTACAAATCATCCAATATGAAATAGATAATTTGAATAACCCTATAACTAAGAAGAAAATTAAATTCATAATTTAAAAACTCCTCCTTCCAAAATTTCCAGGCCCAGATGGTTTTACTTGAGAATTTTACCAAATGTTTGAAGAAGAATTAACACCAATTCTATACAATCTCTCCCAGAAAATGGAAGAGAAGGGAACATATTCTAATCCATTTTATGAAACTAGCATTACTCTAATACCAAAACCAGACAAAGGCAGAACAAAAAAACAAAAGTACAGGCAAATAGCCATCAAAATATAGATGCAAATATCTTTAATAAAACTTTAGCAAGTAGAATTCAACAATGTATAAAAAGAATTATATATCCTGACCAAATAGGATTCCAGGAATGAAAGGCTGGTTCAATATTTGGAAATCAGTCAGTGTAATCCACCATATTAAAAGGCTGAGGGTGAAAAATCACATGATCATATCAATGTGATATCAATTGATGTAAAAAAAAAGTCTTTCACAAAATTCATGATCAAAACTCTCAGAAAACTAGGAATAGAGACTTCCTGAACTTGATGATGTATGTCTACAAAAAACTGTAGCTGACACTATACTTAATGGTGAAAGAATGAATGCTCTTCCCCTAAAACTGGAGGCAAGGCAAAGCTGTCCACTCTCACCACGTTATTCAACACAGCACTAGAAGTGCAAGTCAATACAGTAAGGCAAGTGAAGGAAATAAAAGGCAAGGAGATGAGAAGCAAATTTGTTCCTAGTCGAAGAAAACATGATTTTCTACATAGAAAATTCCAAGGAATCTACCAAAAACAAAAAAACTTTCTAGAACTAATAAGTACATTTAGTAAGATTTCAGGATACAAGATAAACACACAAAAATGTATTTCAAGGAACATGTGGACACCAAAATCTTAAATGCAATACCACTTAACTCTTGTGCGAAATAAAAACTAAATACTTAAGTGTAAGTCTAACAAAATATGTACAGGACTTAAATGCAGAAAACTACACAACACTGATGAAAGAAGTCAAAGGAGGTCTACATAAATGGAAAGACACTGTGCTCATGGATTGGAAGACTCAATGTAAGTAAGATGTCTACTCTTCATAAACGATATACAGGTTTAACCTAATTTCTATTAAAATACTAAAATATTAAAAACAGAAAATTTTCTGTTATATAGACAATATTACCCTAGAATCTATCCAGAAAAGCAAAGGAATTAGAATAGCTAAAACAATTTTTTTCTTTTTGAGGAAGATTAGCCCTGAGCTAACATCTGCTGCCAATCCTCCTCTTTTTACTGAGGAAGATGGGCCCTGAGCTCACATCTATGCCCATCTTCCTCTACTTTACATGTGGGATGCCTACCATAGCATGACTTAGCCAAGCAGTGCCATGTCCGCACTCGGGATCCGAACTGGTGAACCCTGGGCTGCCAAAGCAGAACGTGCACACTAAACTGCTGCACCAACAGCCTGGCCTTGCTAAAACAATTTTTAAAAAGAATATAGTGGGAGGAATCAGCCTATCCAACTTCAAGATTTATTTAGTTTTAGTAATCAAGATTGTGTGGTATTAGATGATGTATGGATACATAGATCAACAGAACAGATTAGAAGACCCAGAAATTGACCCAAACAAATACACTCAACTGATTTTCTACAAAGGTGCAAAAGCAATAATGGAGAAAGAATAGACTTTTCAACAAATGGTGCTGAAGCAAATGGACATTCATGGGGGAAAAAAAAAAGAGCCTATATCTGATCATGACACTTGATACAAAAATAACTGAAAGTAGATTCACAGACTTAAATAGAAAATTGAGGGGCTGGCCCCTTGGCCGAGTGGCTAAGTTCACACGCTCCGCTTCAGTGGCCCAGGGTTTCACCAGTTGGGATCCTGGGCACAGACATGGCACCGTTCATCAGGCCATGCTGGGGTGATGTCCCACATGCCACAACTAGAAGGACCCACAACTAAAAAATACGCAACTATGAACTGGGGGGATTTGAGGAGAAAAATCAGGAAAAAAAAAAAAAGATTGGCAACAGTTGTTAGCTCAGGTGCCACTCTTAAAATAAAAAAAGAAAAGAAAGAAAATGGAAAACTATAAAAACCTTTACAAAAAGATATATGAGCAAATCTTTTTGAATTCTAGATCTAGACAAAGAGTTCGACATCAAAAACAGGATCCATGAAAAGAAAACTTGATAAACTGGACTTCATTAAAATTAAAAACTTGTTTTGCAAAAGACTCTGTTAAGAAGATGAAAAGACAAGCTACAAAATGAGGGAAAATATTTGGAAACCACGTATCTGACAAAGGTCTAGTACCTAGAATATATAAAGAAATCTCAAAAACAGCAAAAAAAAAAAAAAATCAAACAATTCAATTAGAAAACGGGC
The DNA here is from genome assembly GCF_041296265.1 of Equus caballus. Taxonomy (NCBI): domain Eukaryota; kingdom Metazoa; phylum Chordata; class Mammalia; order Perissodactyla; family Equidae; genus Equus; species Equus caballus. The sequence continues at coordinate 50,070,510 of NC_091701.1, read as the reverse complement.
AAAAGAAATGAACAGACATTTCACCAAAGAGGATATACAGATGGCAAATAAGCACATAAAACAAATGTTCAACCTCATTAGCCATTAAGGAAGTGCAAATTAAAGCCACAATGAGATACCCCTACACAACTATCTGAATGGCTAAAATGAAAAATAGTGGTAACCCCAAATGCTGGCTAGGATGCAGAGAAACTAGATCACTCATATATTACTAATGGGAATGTAAAATGATGTCGCTGCTCTGGAAAACAGTTTGGCAGTTTCTTAAAAAAACGAAACGTAATTACCATATGACCCAGTAATTGTACTCCCAAGCATTTATCCCAGAGAAATGAAAACTTATGTTCACACAAAAACTATACACAAATTTCCGTAGCACTTTTATTTGTAATAGACAAAAACTTGAAGCAACCCAGATGTTCTTCAATAAACAGTTAAACTGTGGTACATCCATATCACAGCAATAAAAAGGAACAAACTATCGAGACACATAAAACTTGGAAGGATCTCCAGGCTGAGTGAAAAAAAGCCAGTCCGAGAAGTTGGCATACTGAATGCCTCCATTTATATAAAGTTCTTAAAATGACAAGAATCTAAAAATGGAGAACAGATTAGTAGCTGCTATGGGTTAAGGAGCGGGTGGAGGCTGGAGTGAAGTGGGTTTGGCTACAAAACTGCAACATGAAGGATCTTTGAGGTGATGGAAACGCAATGTCTTGACTGTATGTGTCAATATCCTGGTTGTGATACTGTACTGTAGTTTTGCAAAATGTTATTATTGGGGGCAACTGGATAAAAGATATACAGGATCTCTATGTGCTATTTCTTATGATTACATATGTATCTATATCTCAAAATAAAAATTATAATTTAATTTTTAAAAATAGAAAAAGAAAGCTTTCAACCTCAGACAGGTCAGTTGTCCTTCCATACATCTGGCTAGTTTCCATCATCCATTTGGATCAAACTCCTTGCTCCAGCCACCTCTCTCTCAACAGATATCACCACTAACACCAACAATAACATTTATTGGGCGTTTGTTATGTGACAAAGCATTTTATGTGCAAAGAACTTTATGTGTATTAACTCATTTAATCTTCATAGCAGACAACTTTGACTTCTACTTTTCACGGGAAGTGGCAGCCTCAGACACCATTCTCTCTGCTTCATTCTCATCCATGCACTCCTTTTTTTCTTCCTTTAATAATGAAAAGAAGGGACCATTCCCCAGATTAAGGACAATCCTTTCACTTAAACACTGGATTCTACCTTCTCAGGATCCTAACTCCATCCAATATCCTCTTTATTGTATTTTGAACTCTTGTCTTTCTATTAGCTTTATCCTGTCTTAATTTAGGTATGTTCACATCTTCTCCAATCATTAAAAAAAAAAAACAAGAAACTTCCCCCAACCTTACTAAGCATCAACCATTCTCGCTCCTCTTTTAGTAGCTGTGTTTCTTAAGAATTGTTCACATTTAGAGGCCAGCCCAATGGCACAGGGGTTAAGTTCGCATCTTCTGCTTCAGCAACCTGGGGTTTGCTGGTTCAGATCCTGGGTGTGGACCTACACACTGCCTGTCAAGCCATGCTGTGGCAGGCATCCCACATAAAGTAGAGGAAGATGGGTATGGATGGTGGCTCAGGGCCAGTCTTCCTCAGCAAAAAAGAAAGAAAGAAAAAAAAAATTGTTCACATTTACTTTTTTTTTTTTTAAAGCTTGGCACCTGAGCTAACATCTGCTGCCAATCTTCCTCTCTTCTTCTCCTTCTTCTTCTTCTTCTCCCCTAAGCCCCCACCCCCCGACACACACACTGTTGTATATTCTAGTTGTAGGTCCCTCTGGCTCTGCTACATTTACTCTTTCTACTTCCTCACCTTCCTTTCTGTCCACAATCCACTACAACTTGGTTTCTGCTCCTACTCCATGAAAGCCTGACCTCTTCCAGCGTGTGACACCACTACCACCTATTTCTTCATTTAAACTGTCTTCTTTGGGCTTCTCTGACATCACCACCCTGTGAGAGTTGAGGTAAGTGACACAGGTAACCTAAAAAGAGGGAATCAAAGTTATATTAAAGTAGGACAAGCAAGTGTTCAAGGAGGCAAGGTGAGTGGAGATCGCTACCTTCTGAGAGGGGATTTGGGAGACAAGAGGTAGAAAGGACCACACTGGGCATTTAAAACAAAGTAACCGTGACTTTCACCCTCACTTTTATCCTCTCTTCCCCCATCACTTTCACCCTCTTTCTTCCCCCATCCTTTGAGGGCCTGCAGGTACTCAAAGAAAAGCTAGAGGGTAATGCCTTCGCGACAGGTGTGCGCGAGGACTGCGAGAAGGGCGGGCTATACCGGTGGTACGGACCCGCCCAGGTGCAGGTGAACGAGGCGCTTGGGTCGCCAGCGGAACCTGTGCGCGCGGCCGTGGTTGCAGATCGGCGCAGGGACTCCGGGCAGCGGGACGCCTGCGCGACTGCGTAGCGGCACTTCCGGCCCCGGCCGAGGCGACAGCAACCTCCTGAAGTCCCGGGACGCGGCGCGTGGAATCCTGCGAGGCCTCCAGGGCGGAGCCGACGCGTGTCTGCGAGGAGCCCGAGATCCCCTCGGGATACCTAGGGGCGCGTCAGAGGCGGGCGGAAGAGTCCGCCCGCCGCTGGCGCAAGGAGGAGTGCGGGAACAGCCTGGGCCGGGTGTGTCCCTTGCGCCCGGCGTCCCCTGCCGGGTCCCCGGCCTGCGGCGCTGAAAAGGGGGCGGGGGTCAGCGTAGGGGGATGAAGAGCCAGGTTAAATAGGTTTCTCTGCAGATCCAGTGCCCTTAAACCCTGACAGCCCACACTTGTCTTTAAAAAATGAAGAAATTAAGGCTTAAGGAATTAGAGAGTCGCCTGCAACAAGTGGATGGATTCGAAAAGCCCAAGCTACTTCTAGAACAGTATCCGACCAGGCCGCACATTGCAGGTAGGGCGGCTGGTGACCACACCCTTGCTTCGCGAGTTAGTCCTGTCTACTCCGTAATCAAAATAGAACAGTTATTTGGATACAAAGAATATCTAGAGGAATTCTGCTCTAAGATTACATATGACATTAGAGAGAACTTCCTTGACACCACAGCTAAAGACACGACACAAACACAAACACCCTCTTGAACCTTTTACTGTTTGGTTTCTGCATACCCCTTAACCCTGTCAGACATCTTTCATTATACTGTACACCCCCCGAGGGCAAGAAATTTCATGGTCTTGTTCACACAATTCCCAGTGCCTAGAAGAGTTTCTGGTGCTAGTTAGGAGCTCTATAAATATAAGGATCAATTTCCTCTTGCAACGAATTGCCACTGCAAGGGTTCCTTTGCTATACTCTGCCCTAGAAATTAGTACTAGAGTTGGTAGCTGAAGGACTGGGTTTAACAAATCCAGAATAGGGGCTATATAAAGATGAGGATGCATTTCACTTTTAAGAAATGATCTGAGAATCAGCATGTTGTTTGAGGGGAGAGACTGGGAATACTGGAGAGAACATAGGAAAAACTATTCATATTTAACAAACATTACCAAGACATTGGGGAGTCTTAGGGAAATTAATTTGTTGGGAACACCTGCAAGGAAGAATCCCTCCCAGCTCCAACGTAGTTCTGTTTCTAAGCTGCTGATGAAAGCCAGGGAAAATACATGCATATCTGCACCTGACTCCAACATTGTCGTAATTCCAACCAAAAATTGGTACAAAACTGTGTCTGGGTTAAAACCAGTTTTCTCAATTTAGATAATGACTTCTTTAATGTCTTCTGACGGTAGGTTTTCATAGTGGAATCCAATTTAAAAAAAAAAAAAGATTTCACACCCAGTGTGTAACATACACATGGGTGTGGTAATTCTTTGAGATACCAGCTTCAAAGTCACTAACACCTGCAGCAATAATCAGGACAGCACAGTCAGCCTGAGATGTCCCTGTAATTGTATTTTTGATAAAACCTCTGGATCCTGGGGCATAAGTGATGGCTGGTATTCCTTGCTGGGTTCAGATATCCACAGGGAAGTATCAATGGTATTACTCATGCTTAACCTTCATTATATCCCAGACCTTTGTGTATTTGAAAGATCCCTTTCCAATCTCAGCAGCTTCTGCTCTGCTCCTCAATAGTTCTCTTATCAGGTCTCATTAGTATATTATGAATATATGTGTCTGTAGATCATGAATATATGTCTGAATATATGTGACTAAAGGCTATATTGTGGATGTAGGTCTTCTTTCCTATTCTAGCTTGAACTTACGTCACCTATGTTCCAGTGACAAACTTATTGCAAAAAAGTTCTGTGCCATTTGAGTGTTAACGCTTGTTTGATATTAGTGTTTCCCAGACTCTCAGATTTCACAGATCAGTAAAATTTCAAAACAATTTTGGAGACTGATAATAGGGTTGCCAAGTTTATATTCTGACAAGGAAAGATTTCTTAAAACCTATATACTCTTTACCATCCTTTCATAAAAATAATATTCCAACATCAAAGAAAGAACTGATATATATATGTATGTATGTATGGCAATGTTTTGAATAGGCTGAGGAAAAATAAAATATTTTGACCTTATTTTTCCCATTTTACCTAAAAGTTTTGTCATTCTTGGCATTGGCAGCAGAGACAAGTTTTTGGGAACCACTGATAATGTTACTAGCCTTTGTGGGGCCTCTTGCTGCATACCAAGTTACTATACCTTATGTTTTTAAAATAATCTGTAACAATATTTGGAGAAGGACTAAATAATGCAAGACAAGAAATTATTTTAGAAAGAGTCATTTGCACAAATTGGATTTTGGTCATCAACTTGCTTACTTATTCCCTAATATGTTTTTTGATCTTTTAGCATGTATGCTGTATACAATCCATAACACATATGATGACATTGAAAATAAAGTGGTTGCAGATCTAGGATGTGGTTGTGGAGTGCTCAGCATCGGCACTGCAATGTTAGGAGCAGGGTAGGTGACCCAGTATATACTATTTGGGGATGAGGTGGCTTTAATAAGAAACTTAAATAGGATTAACTGAATTATATTTATGGGATTCTACAGTATGAGATGAGAGGAGCAAGATTCTCTGAGTATATCTTGAATGGGCAGATCATCAAAACAAACTAAAAAACAACGGTAACAGCAGTAGTCAGATGCCTCCCTTTTATACAAACCTGAGTTTCCATCCCCTGCCAAGTTGGGAAATCATGCTGTTGAAAGGCAACACTCACTCTTACTTTGCCAGTTGGATTAAAAAGGTTTACGGTTTTAGTTTTGTTGTTTTGACTTGGGAGCTATAAGTAGTCACTCTGCGTTTTGTATTTATAGGTTGTGTGTTGGATTTGACATAGATGAAGATGCATTGGAGATATTTAATAGGAATGTGGAAGAGTTTGAGTTAACAAATGTTGACATGATTCAATGTGATGTGTGCTCATTATCTAACAGAATGTCCAAGTCATTTGATACAGTAATTATGAATCCTCCCTTTGGGACCAAAAATAATAAAGGTTAGTAACAAGAATCAGGTGTACTGGTATATTTATAAAAAACTAAGTTTTAAATATCATTTTCCTTGGGTTAAGTGATTTTATCATAGTTTATTAAATAAACAAATTTCTTACCTGTACAGTTATTACAATTTCAATTTGTTTAATGCATGGATAGGGAATTGAATTTTTCAGTCTTTGTTTTCACAAATTTGTTCTAAGTGAATAAAGTCTTTTTTTTTCACTTATTTATATTCCATCAGGTTTCAAGAATGATTTACCTAATACTTATGAATGATGATGAATCCTATAAAGGATTTTATACTTTAGAACCTATTTTTAATGCATTAGCACACCCAAGGTTTCAACATGTGTCCATCAGTGACTCACTGTGGCTATTTATTTTTTGTATGCTGCAGGCAAGGAGGGTAGGAAGTCAGTAGGATGGGGAAAAAGACCTGCATAGTTTAAAAGTTCTCCCTCCACCTCTCGCCTGATTCTGATTACTACTCTGTCCTTTCCCTTCTCCCCTCTTTGAAAATCGTTAATTGGGAATATGATACTAAAATGTTTACTTTAGCCTTATTTAACCAAGGCAGTATAATTCTGGTTTTAGCTTATCAACCTTAAAAGGTATTTAGATACTTTACTTATTTGTGCACTACCTTATTGCAGAAAGAATTCAAAATGGCTGTTTTGGAGTTTGGAAAAAATGTTTCTAAATACCTGGTAATCATTTAAGCTTCTATTTTGACAACAGGTATATAATGTAAATCGGAACTTTTTCTACTCTTAGGGACAGATATGGCATTTCTGAAGACTGCCTTGGAAATGGCAAGAACAGCAGTATATTCTTTACACAAATCCTCAACTAGAGAAGTAAGTTCAAATCATTGTGATATTGTGTCATTTATTTTTTATTGTATAAGTTTCTGGTGTACATCTTTATAATTTTACACCTGTATACACTACTAAATGATCACCACCAGCAGTCTAATTACCATCCATCACCATACAGTTGTCTCCCTTCACACATTTCATCCACCCCACAACTCTCTTCCCCTCTGGTAACCACTAATCTGTTCTCTGTATCTGTGAGTTTGTTTTTATTTTGTTCGTTTGTTTCTGTCTTTTGAGATTCCACAATAAGTGAAATCACACAGAATTTTACTTTCTCTGACTTATTTCATTTAGCATAATATCCTCCAGGTCCATCCATGTTGCTGAAAATGGCGATTTCATTCTCTTTTATGGCTGAGTAGTATTCCAGTGTATAAATATACACCACATCATTATTCATTCATCCACTGATGGACACTTCGTTTGTTTCCATATCTTGGCTCTCGTAATTAATGCTCAGTGAACATAGGGTTGTATATATCTTTTTGAATTAGTGTTTTCTTGTTCTTTGCATATATACTCAGAAGTAGAATTGCTGAGCCATATGGTAGTTCTATTTTTATTTTTTGAGGGAACTTCATACTATTTTCTGTAGTGGCTGCACCAGTTTACATTCCCGTCAACGGTGCAGAAGGATTCCGTTTTCTTCATAGCCTCACCAACACTTGGTTCTTTTTTTTTTTTTTTGAGGAATGATCTCTGAGCTAATATGCTCTGCCAGTACTCCCCTTTTTGCTGAGGAAGATTGGCCCTGAGTGAACATCTGTGCCCATCTTCCTCTATTTTATATGTTGGATGCCTGCCACAGTATGGCTTGATAAGTGGTACATAGGTCCACACCCGGGATCCAAATGGGTAAACCCTGGGCCGCTGAAGCAGAGCATGTGAATTTAACCACTACACCACTGGGCCAACCCCTACACTTGTTATTTCTTGCTGTGTCATTTATTTTTAAATTCATGACAGTGTTTCAAGGATTTGCCATGAATACTAGATACCAGGGTATCTATTTCTCCTGAAATTTTTAAACATCGCACTTAGAAACTGAATCTTCCCTTTAACTAGCTAGCATTTGTGATTAGCTTTCTTCCAGCCTATCTAACTTCTTTTGTCAAAGATTTGTTCAGGCAGAAACTGTTACCAGGAAAGAGCTTATAATTCAGGAGCAGAGAAGCATGGTATAACTAGGGTTACAATATGTCCTCGTTTGCATGGGTAAGTCCTGGTTGATGCCTGTAGTTCCACTGTCCCTGTGTGGCCTGGATGCATAAGGGAGGCAGTAAGGCCTGTTTTTTAAGAACACTAAGCTGGAGCTAAACTCTTCTGAGTTCAGAACCAATCTCTTCTATTCTTCTTGCCAGGATATAACACAGGGGGGTGTATAAGATATATTCTAGAAAATTGGTGATGGGGTGGTACATTTTTTTTAGTGTCAGTATAACATAGTGATCAAGAACAGAGACTGAAAGCCAGACTGCCTAGGTTCAGATCTGAACTCTGCTGCTTGCCAGCTGTGTTACCGTGGTCAAGGTACTTGAGTTCAGTTTCATACCTATACTGTACTCACCTGTACACTTGAGTATAAGGAACTAAGAATGCCTTATATTTTGTAGGGTTGTTGTGAAGATTAAATGAGTAAATATTTACAAAGCACTTAGAATTGTCTGGCATATGTAATTGCTGTATTAGCTATATTACTTTAAATCATACATGTATTAAGAGATTTTAAAGTAGTTTTGTAGGAAAAATATTTTGTGTAAATACAGTGTACTGGAATCCATTTGGAAACATTAAGTTCTGGATATAGGGTAATCTAATAAGTCTTTAAGAAATATAAAATTACATGGCTAAAAAATATATACTTCTAACAATGAGCAGTTGTACGTGTAGGTAAGCAGTAGAACACAGCATAACTTTGCTGGTAAATAAATCCCCATTCGATGTGTGAAACCAAACACCAGTTAATTACTGCTATGTAAAAAGCTTGTGCTGAGGAGGTCCCTGAGACCATCCTCAGGTTTGATGATTCCCAAGGAAGTGTCACAGGATTCAGCATATAGTCATACTCATGGGTATGATTTATTACAGCTAAAGGATACAGAGCAAAATCAGCAAAGGGAAAACCAGGTACAAGCTTCCAGAGTTCCCTCCCAGTGGAGTCACACAGCATGCATTTAATTCTCCCAGCAGCAAATTTTTGTGACAAGGCATGTGAAATGTTGTCAACCAGGGACGCTCAAGAGACTCAGTGCCCTGGGTTTTTATTGGGAATTGATCATGTAGGCACCCCCCCTGCCTAGCACATACCCAAATTCCAGACTCCCAGTAGTAAAACAGGTATTCAGCATAAACAGTTTAAGCACAGTGAACCACTGTTACCAATTAAGGGGATGGGGAGTGGAAACCCTCCCAAAATGTAAGTTCTCATACTCCAACCAAGGGCTAACCTTATATGTAGGCCTTTCTAAGGATAAGCAGTCAATCATGCTATAAACTTTTCCGCACAGCTTGGCATAACATAAATTTTGTTACTCATATACAGTTCATGCAGACCAAGTAAAATATGCCAGTAAAAAATGCAATTAAGCAGCAAAGTCTAATTATTTCAATGAATTCCTGTAGCCACATCACCAAGGAACTCCCATCTTCGTTGTTTGGTATTTCCATGTTCCACCATTAGGAGGCAGTATCATCACCCTTACTTTAACAGGCTTAATAGTTGAATTTTAAGCAAATATTTTATCAAGTGCATTTTTATTTAGACAGTGCAGTAACTTAAGAAATTAATCTGGTGTGTACTGTGCATACTGTGAAGGAGATATGAGGAGAAATTAACTTCTAATATTAAGATGGTCCCTATTATATGCTGTAGATGTATCTGCTATAAGCTTGTGATAATTTTGTTGGTTTTAAGTATTATATATAATTAGTAACACTGTCAGTGAAGCTTACCCCACACCCCTTAACTATAGACTCTTATCTTTTAAAAGTGCTTGACCCTCTATTCATAATATAGGAGCATTTTATATAATTTTTTTTTCCCCTGAGGAAGATTAGCCCTGAGCTAACATCTGTGCCTCTCATCTCTATTTTTGTATGTGGGTCACCACCGAAGCATGGCTGATGAGTGGTGTAGGTCTGTGCCTGGCATCCGAACCTGCAAACCTGGGCTGCTGAAGCAGTGTGTGCCAAACTTAACCAGTATGCCCCAGGGCTGGCCCCCTACAGTAGTATTTTGATAGAAATATTTAGGTAAAGTATGTGTCCAGGTAGATATACTAATAAACAGTGTGACTCTCAAAGCTATCTTGTGCTATCTTCCTTCATTAGGCATTGTGAGAATTTAGTTCTTGGCTCATAGTTAAAGCAAAGTAGGTAAGCCAGGCACTGTTCTTTCAGTGTTTATCCCAAGCTTAGCCCATTCATTCTTTGACATCTCTGCCAGAACCAACCACATTCCACTGTATAATCTAACATCTAAAACCTCTTTCACTAGCCTTAGGGCTCAGATAGCAAAGAAATGTCATCATAATTTATTTCTCAGAAAGTTTTCAATAATCCTAAGAGTCCATTAAATTATAATATTATTTGCATTAAAGTCTGTGTCCTTATACAGAAAGTCTAGATCTCAAAGTAGGGGAAAAATATGCCCAGAACTGGGACTATTTATTAAGTTCAAGAAAAAACTACAAGCACAAATATATTGTCAGTATTGATTATAACAAATATTTGAACCTAAAATTGAGGGAAAGTTAACTACTATTATCAATCAGCTTGATGCCAATTAAGTACTATGAACACTACCAACATGAACAAAATGCTTATAATACCAAATATTGATATCTCTACTATTCTATTTCTAGAAAATTATGCATGTTAACTTAATTAGGGGATTATAGGCAAGGCACTTTTCATATTCCCCAACAATATGATCAGAGATACCATTATTATCCTCATTTAACAGATGAGGAAACATGCACAGAAAGAATAAGTAATTTGCTCAGGGTTACATAGCTGGTAAGTTGCAGAGTTGCAGTTCAATGCATGCTGTCTGGTTCCAGAGACGATGTTCTTAACCACTATACCATACTGCCACTGAATTGCTTGTGGACACAGATATTTACTGAATGGTTTCCAGGATAGTTGTATATATTGATGAAATAACGTTGTAGAAACCCTATGTGAGGGGCTGGCCCCATGGCCGAGTGGTTAAGTTCGCGCCTCTGCTTCGGCGGCCTGGGGTTTCACCAGTTTGAATCCTGGGTGTAGACATGGCACTGCTCATCAAGCCATGCTGAGATGGCATCCCACATGCCACAACTAGAAGGACCCACAACTAAAAATACACAACTGTGTACCAGGGGGCTTTGGGAGAAAAAGGAAAAATAAAATCTTAAAAAAAAATAAAAATATGTGAGTACATTATGCACTTCAATGTATTTCTGAACTAATAGCTTTATTTCTTTGATTTAATTATGTAATTTGGTTCAGATTGTTAAATATATTGAAATGGCTTAGTTTCTTTCTTTTTTTTTTAACAATTTTATTTTCTCTTTTTCTCCCCAAAGGCCCCCCGGTACATAGTTGTATATTTTAGTGGTGGGTCCTTCTAGTTGTGGCATGCAGGATGTCACCTCAGCATGGCCTGATGAGCGGTGCCATGTCCATGCCCAGGATCCAAACTGGCAAAACCCTGGGCTGCCAAAGTGGAGCATGTGAACTTAACCACTTGACCACGCGGCCGGCCCCAGCTTAGTTTCTTATTTTCAAAATACTGTCCATCCAGTTGAAAAATTTTTAAGGGTCTAATCTAAATTCTAATGAAATTTTAAAAGCTTAAAAACTTACTGTCAAGTATTAATAAAAAGCAACTTTTTTAAAATTTAAAAATCAGCTCACATTAACATGTTATTTATGTTCAGCATATTCAAAAGAAAGCTGCAGAATGGAAAATCAAGATAGATATCATTGCAGGTAAGACAATTAAGTTTCTCACAAAAAAAATCTCAACTCTAATTATCTATGAAGGCCACCATACATTAGCCCAACAGAATTTTTATATAGGTGCTGAGAAAACATACTGTGGATCATGTTTTCCAGTGTGGCAAAATGTATGTGGTTGATAACGGGTTGGAAATAAGAGTAAAGGCAGGCTATCAGTGTTTGCCTAAGACTGTTCCAATTTGTGCATTTTACTGAAAATTTCTAATAGCACCCAAGTATTTGGTCCCTCTAGGCTCAGACGGAACCATGTATAGCATCACAGTGACTTAAGACCTTGGGCACGGAGTTGGTCAGACCTCAGTTTGAAATCCATTCAGACAATACCGCCAGATTATGCCTGGATTACCTATTTCAATTCTCTAACTATCCCTAGAGTCAAAATAACATGTAGCTTTTTCTTTCTTTAGTAGGAGATACAATATAATCATCTACACTATGAGTAAATCATGTTTGATATATTTTTATTAGTAAATTGGATAACGTACACAATCATCAAAATGGAGAAAGCATATAACTAGAAGCTAACATTTAATCCAAATAATTCTGAAAAGCTGGAAATAAGAGTTTAATAAGGGAGTAATGTTTTTTACGTAATAAACTATGGATTAGCACTGTGGTGTTAACCATAGAACTAGATCTATTACTGTTCATAATAGTAGTGTGAGGTATGAAAGCTCTATCAGTCTTCCTATTATATTTCAGTATTGTCATTCCTTACCTGGTTTAAGGTCTAATACGCAACACAGAACACCTTAGAACAGTTTCAGTAGTATACCAAGCGAAAGCCTTGCTACTCCAAATGTGGTCCTCAGACCATCAGCATTGACATCTCTTGGGAGCTTGTTAGACTTGCAGAATTTCAGGCTCCACCCAGATCTACTGAATTGTAACCTGCATTTCAACAAGATTTGATTTGACTTGACAGTGATTTGATTACACATTAAAATTTGACTGCTGTGACCTACAAAGTTAGAGTTTATGTTACAAAATATTAAGGATAGGTAGATTGCCATCTCTCTAAAAGTGATCAGTAGTTAAGTTTGGAGAACTTACATTATTCTTTAGAAGGAAAGAGTATGAAAAGTGGGTTTTCATTTGAGAACTTAGTAGGAAAACAATTAGCTACCATTACTAAAATCCAGACAAGAAATTTTAAAAATAAGCATGATTATTATGAGATTGCTAGCTGTAGACTAGGAAATTAAAAATAGGAAAGTACTATCATTTTCATAGTATATGCTTTTTTGTCCACTTGTTCTCCTAGTCCTAAACTCTTCCCCATAACCTCAAATTTTGGTATAAATGACCAAAATAGCAGAAATGCCAAGCTCAACATGCCATGGCTAATCTTGGGGATATATCAAGTCAGTTCTTGGTTAAGTTAAAGTAACAGGTCTAAAATGTTTGGCTTACCTGCATTTAGAACTTGATTTTTTTTTTAGTCAAGGTTCCTAAATGTTTGGAAATACAGTTCTTATCCTTAGGTGGTTTTTGTTTTATAGAGCTGCGATACGACCTGCCAGCATCATACAAATTTCATAGAAAGAAATCAGTAAGTCTCTTGATTCTCACTTATCTATATTCAGTACTGAAAAACTGTGCAATAAGTAATTATTTCTAATGTTATCAAGTTGCATGAATAAATACAGAAAGCCAGCCTAGGAGACAGGATAATTAACTGTGGGATGGACCTATAATTAAAAGCCAGTACTCTGGTTTAACATAATTTCTTCCTCAAATGCTTTGGGCACAAAAAAGGAAAAATAAACTAAGTTGTTGCTCTTTTTATATAGTATATATTTTATTAGTTTGTACTAATACATTCTCATATTACAAAGGCAATTTAGTGGAAGAATTTTTCTTTCGATATTTGAATCATCTGAAATAACACAAACAGAACTATACATTAAAAAAAAATCCTCCTTTGGATAACAAAAAAAGACAAGTTAAACAACAAAAAATTTTCCTTTCTTACAGGTGGACATTGAAGTGGACCTAATTCGCTTTTCTTTTTAAAAGCCTCCAAAAACAAAAGCAGCTTAAAACCTAATTAAAGTGAATAAAAAATTTGTTTACTAAACTACTGGTCTCCGGCACCATTTTCTGTTTTCTGTTGCTTTGATGCAGGTTCTTCTTTGTCTGTTTCTTCTCTTGCTCTTTTTACTGGTCCTATACAATAAGAAAATTAATTTTTGTTAAGTTCACTGTAAGCATCACTTATTTTAATACTGAGCATAATTATCAAAAATAATTGTGTAAAAAGATTAGCAACAACTTCTACACCAATGAGAAAAGGCTTTTCCTTTAGTACAGACCTACTCTGTAAGCTTATCTTCCAAAAATCCTTGTTTTTCACTTGTAAAACAGCATAGCCAGGGTAAATCACAATCTGAGAATGCCACCCATAGAGAAGTTGAAAAACGACATCACTGTTCTCCCCCACAAATAATTTCTCGTGAAAGTACTAAAGGACTTTAGAAAAACTTACTAGATGCACCATTTTCATCATGTTCATCATCACTATCAAATTTAGTTTTCTTGCCCTGAAACTGTACTTTTCCTTTAGCAGACCCACTCTGGGCAGCTTTATTTCCCTTTCCTTTTCCTTTAAATCTGCGACCTGTAGAGACATAATTGAGAAATCAGTAAAGAAATGTTTTAAATCTGTCAGTGTGCTTCAATAATGATTAAAACTTATTCTCAAGCAAATGAGTTAAAATATCCAAGCTGTCAAAGAAAAATTGGAACTAATGACCTTTTGACTTCCATTTGTTTAGGGATTCTTGTTGATCTTCTATGATTTTTTTCAATGCTTCTTTTTCCACATCTCCATCTAGTACCTCCCATGTCACTTCTTTGTTCCTTAATTGTAGGTTACCATTATTTGCATCTTTGGCTTTATCCAGTGCTTCCTTAGCTTTTTCTTTAAATAGAATTATTCCCTACACCAAAGATAGAAAATGAAAGCCTTAAGTTTTTAGTCCCACAGTTGATTCCTTTGCTCAAAGTAATTTTTCCTACCCTGCAAATCTTCTATGCTGTTACCAGTTTCAATGAATTTTACAAAACTTGTAGTCACTGATACCATTATTCATAGCATAATTCACAAAATATCAGACACCATGTCCAGTGAGGGCAATGACAAAACACAAAGTAAATGACCAAATCGAAAGTATTATCATAAACACATTAATAAAAAAAGTGCTTTCTTTCTACTGATTTTATCTTCTAAAAGAAAAGTTTCTATGAATTTTTAAACTGATTGCTAAGAAGCATATAAATGTTTCCAAACCTCTTTTGCTCCTCTGACAAAGTCTATCCATTTTATTTCACCATGATTTGAGAAAAGGATGTGCAAATCTTCTCTACAGGTCTGATCATCCAAGTCCCCTGAAAATTTCAGCAAGCAGCCAATCTTTTCTTCTAGAGATTTCTATAAAAATATACAAGGCAATAAAAAAGTTTCTTAAAACCAACCACAAATCAAATGGCTTATACTACTCTATACCTATAAAAGGAAAAAGCTAGAAACTAAAATGCTATTTAGTGTGTGTGTGAGGAAGATTAGCCCTGAGCTAACATCTGTGCCTGTCTTCCTCTATTTTATGTGGCACGCCACAAGAGCATGGCTCGATGAGCGGCGCTAGGTCTATGTCTGGGATACGAACCTGTGAGCCCTAAGCCACCAAAGCAGAGCAAGCGAACTTAACTACTATGCCACTGGGCTGGCCCCCTAAAATGCTATTTTGAAGTAGTTTAACAGTTGGTGCATTTTCCTTTGTTCTACAATGGCTTCTGCTTTTAACTCATTTAATTTCTCCAACAAAATAATATTTAATTAGTTATATATTTAGTTATTATATAAATCTGGTTAATTCTAGGCAATATTATTTGCTATTATTTTAGTGCAATAACAACCGTAGACTTGCTTACTTATGTATATTTTTTAAAAAGTCCTCAGACTTTTTAGTCTCATAACTTTGAATGATAGATTTCTTAGATACCAGTAATATATACTTACCATTTCAGCA
Organism: Equus caballus; assembly: GCF_041296265.1. Classification (NCBI taxonomy): domain Eukaryota; kingdom Metazoa; phylum Chordata; class Mammalia; order Perissodactyla; family Equidae; genus Equus; species Equus caballus. The sequence goes on along the minus strand of NC_091701.1, from coordinate 50,055,080 downwards.
TTTTCTGCTAACTTTTGTTTTTCTTCTTGCTCCCTACAAATAAATATATAATTAGAGCATTTCCATTTACTATATAAGAAAATTAAATCCTAATAAAGTTAACCTTGATCATGATCACTAAACTACTTAATAACCAAAGCTAGTGTGTAGGTTTTCTTTCTTTCTTTCTTTTTTTTTTTGAAGATTAGGCCTGAGCTAACATCCACCACGAAGCCTCCTCTTTTTGCTAAGGAAGGGCCCTGAGCTAACATCCATGCCCATCTTCCTCTACTCTATACATGGGACCCCTGCCTCAGCATGGCTTGATAAGCAGTGCATAGGTCCATGCCCAGGATCCAAACTGGCAAACCCTGCGGCTACCAAAGCAGAACGCGTGAACTTAACCGCTATGACACCAATCTGGCTGCCCTAGGTTTTCTGACTGTCCAATGCTCGACTGCAACACAATGTGGATCAAAGATTATCAAGGCTGCTTAAGACCTCAATGTTACACAAAAGAAAGGCCCCTTGCTACTCATTTCAGAGGTATCGTCAGCTCTACTTCCTAGTCTAGTCAAACGTCTAAGGAATGAAAATGTTATGGTTAGCTCAACGTACTTACTGTTTAGCTCGTAATTTAGCTTCTACTTTATTTTGCTTCCTTTCTTCATTTTTTTTTGCAAAGTAGTCTTCCCTAAAGGACACAAAATATAGAGGCTAAGTTCATGAGACCAAAGATAAATTGCAAATTATCTTGAATGATTTAAGACGTGGCATAGGAAGGAATGTTACATTTTCCATTGACACAATTACCTAAAAACTTAAAAGATGCAGAAGAAGTTACTCTTATGGTCTTTTTAGTAACAGCTTTACTAACAAATAATTCACATGCCATAAATTCTCCCTTTTAAAGCATACAATTCAATGTTTTTTAGTATATTCAGAATTGTATAACCATTACTATTAACTAATTGCAGAACATTTTCATGATCCCCCAAAGCAAGCCTATATCCATTAACAATCTCATGGTTTTCAATATAGGAAAAAAATAATAAAACAGAAGTCACGTAAATACTTTAATGTTTCATAGTTTTCTATGGCGTTCATTTCAGAAATGGAGAAAATTCTAAAATCCCTGAGACCCAAGAATAAGAGCAATCATGAAAATCCCATGTTAAAAAATACTTTTGAGGTTTAACATATACCATGATTCATCACAGTGTATCCCTAAGTCCATCAAGCTTAGTACAAAGCATTTAGAAGATTGTGTAATGTAAAAGTAGAGAACTAGGGCTCTACAATGAACTTTATCATGAAGATGCTCTGGTTTGTCCTAATTTTTAAAAACACAGAGGGCAAGCTCCGTGGCCGAGTGGTTAAGTTCGTGTGCTCCGCTACAGCGGCCCAGTGTTCGGATCCTGGGCGTGGACATGGCACCACTCATCAGGCCACGTTGAGGCGGCGTCCCACATCCCACAACTAGAAGGACCTGCAACTAAGATATACAACTATGTACTGGGGGGATTTGGGAAATAAAGCAGAAGGAAAAAAAAAAAAAAAGATTGGCAACAGTTGTTAGCCCAGGTACCAATCCTTAAAAAAAAAAAAAGTAAGATTGGCAACAGTTGTTTCCCCAGGTGCCAATCCTTAAAAAAAAAAGGGAAGATTGGCAACAGTTGTTAGCTTAGGTGCCAATCTTTAAAAAATGAATAAATAAATAAATAAATAAATACACAAAAACATATTAAAGAATGTGATCCAAATCTCTATTAAATAATCCTTTGTACTATACAGGCATATACAGACAATGAGAAATATAAGAATTATACAGTGATTTATTCTCCAACCACACCAAAAGTCCAAATTTTAGTATCCACCCTGACTTTAAGTTTTAAATGCAACATAAGTACTAAACCTTTACCTCCTTTATTATTGCTAAGAGAAAAAAGGTACTAATAAACACTTCCTTATAGTCTCAAAGGATTAGAAGTTTCCACTGAGCAAACTTCAAGCATTCCTCAAAGGAGGCCTAATGACACTAAAAATACTGGCCTTGCAGGGCATGCTATTCCATACTCCTTACCCCGATGTGGCAATTCCTTTTAACTTAAGTGGCCAGAAGAAACATCAACAAAAAGACTTACTTGAAAAGTATTAGAAGGTCTGTGTCTTTGTACTTCTGGCCAGGGGTCTCAACAAACTTCTTAGCAGATTCAATGCTATCAAACACAGCAAATATTGATCCCTATTAAAAGGAGAAGAAAAGTCTTTTCAAAAGTTACGTCCCATATCTTTTCCAAATAAAAAAGACCGTAATGTCATACAACCATACCTTAAACGCTTTGTGCAATGTTCTTCTCATTTGAATATTCAATACTTGACCTTTATCTTCTAACCATTCTTTTATGTCATCAAGGGTTGCATCAGTTGGGAAGCCTTTCTGTAAAGGGAAGAAAGAAGTGTACAAATGACTTCTCAGGTAAACAATTTGCCAGAAATTCTGATTCATTTTGTCTTGAAATGAAGCCAGGATGTCTCGCTCTTAAATGTTTAACAGCTCTGGTTAAGAGCCACTGTTCTCCAATGCAATAAAAGTGACTCGTTTATCTGGGATTCCACTCCAAAATAATCCATTTGGGGCAGAAATAAAACAAGATTAATCACTTGTTAATAGCTGTTGAAGTGGGATAAACAGTACATTATACATTCAATCTCCTTTTGTATGTCTGAAATTTTCCAGAATAAAAAAAAATCTATTTAAAAATTAACTAAAGAAAATTTCTATCAAGTTTAGCTGTTGATGAATAAGAACAGTTGACATGCACTGGGTGCTTATAATATGCCAAAGATTTTGCCCAACAGCGTATGAGTTTTTTCATTTAATTTTCACAACAGTTCTATTAGGTAAAAATTATCATCCCCATTTCTGAAGAAAAGGCTTAAGAGAGGTTAAGAACATTGCCCGAGGACAAATAGTAAGTGGTGAAGCTATGATTTCTGAGCCCTTAGTCTTATCCACTCTACCGTATGTACTTTCTAAATAAGTGTAAGATTTAATTAAATGCATATTAAAGGCCCACTTACAATATAAACAGATCTGTTTTTTACATCATTTTTATACTCATCAGTCACTTCAGGGAGGGGTTTGCTTGGAGATCTTCTGATTTTAGTTTTATCTTCACTTATTTCCATGAGTTCTGCCTTTGATTTGCTCAACGCTTCTACTATTACATTAAAGTCAGTTGTTAGACGGTTTAATCTGAAGAATATATATAAAAGCACTGTAAGACTTAGTAGTAGCACTTGTTAACAGAAAATCTAAAGATGATTTTTAAAAAGTTTTTACCTATTGAATTTTATCATTATCTCCAAAGGTACCCAGCCTTCATCCAGTTTGATCTGTTCCTTTAAAAATTTGTCTCGTGGCAAATTGAAGTCACCAAAATAATACTGCAACATAATTACAAAATATTTCAGAGCACTATATAATACTGACTCCAATCCTGGCTTTTTTTTTTTTTTACCACCATTATATCACCTAGCTCTATTCTTTAAAAATATAGGACATAACTTAAGAGGCAATAAACATTTTCTCCTAAACATACTATAATAAAATATTTACAGTACAAATTAACAAAAAGATAACACTAAAAATTGATTAGTGAAACGATATAATTAAAAGATATGTCTATAGACTAGAAGCCTTAAAACAAAAACATATGTAAGGATTTAGTATACGAAAAGCCTCTTGTTTCAAATCAGTGTGAAAAGAATAGATTGTTAAATAAAAAGATCTAGAATGAACTAGTTAACCACTCTAATTTTTAAAAGTTAAAAAAAACTGGTGAGCATTGATCTAATTTAAGCATAGAGGCACTCTTTCTCAGTATAAAAGCAAAGAAAAAACTATACATGAAAAGACCCAGGTGTGACTACTTAAGAATGCCAAAAGTAGCATAAAAAGTAAAAGACAAACATGGAAGTTTGTTAATAATTCTTATGAATCAAAGTGGAAGGGAAAAACCTTAAAATCCTAAAAGAAAAATGGGTAGGGGCCAGCCCCATGGCTGAATGGTTAAGTTTGTGTGCTCCACTTCGGTGGCCCAGGGTTTCACTGGTTCAGATCCTGGGCGCGGACATGGCAGCGCTCATAAGGCCATGCTGAGGCAGCATCCCACATGCCACAACTAGAATGACCCATGGCTAAAAAATATGCAACTATGTACCCAGGGACTTTGGGGAGGGAAAAAAGCAAACAAAAAAAAACAAAAGAAAAATGGGTAAAGGTCATTAAAAAGAAATTACTAAAAATAAAAACACACTATAAACATAAAAAAGTTCAACCTCATTATTAATAAAAGAAATGCAATTTAAAGCAATGAAATAGCATTTTTCATCAACAAATTGGCCAAAATTCTAAAAAGAAGAGTACCTACTAGTATTGGCCTGAACAAAGGGAAATGGTAAAGTAGGTAGAGATGTAAACTGGCAATAAGCATCAAAAGTTTTAAAAAATGTGCATAGCCCTTGAGCCAGTGCATCTCCTTCTAGGAATTTTATTTTAAAGAAATCAGTCAACATGTCTACTAAGATTTATATACAATCACATGTCACTTAACAGCAAGGACACAGTCTGAGAAATCCATTGTTAGGCGATTTTGATATTGTGTGAACATCATAAGAGTGTACTTACACAAAGCTAGATGGTACAGCCTACTGCACACCCAGGCTACATGGTACTAATCTTAAGGGACCACCATTGTATATGCAGTCCATCACTGACTGAAACATCATTACGTGGCACTTGACTGTAAAAAGATATTCATCACAGAACTGCTACAGCTAAAAGATCTGGTAATATCCTACATATTAAATAGGGGATTGGGTAAATTATTAACGACACAAAACTTTACTCCCCTAAAATGCACCCCATGTTTGATGGGGGGAAGAGAAGAAAATAAAAATTATGATAGCATGAGCAGTGACCAAAGTGTGAAAGAGTATTCAACAGGCTTTTAACCTTGACTATCTCAGGAGGGTGGGATTTGATAGGTGTGGAAGGGACATTAACTTTTTCTATATACATCTTTGTATTGTTCTAAATATTAAGCACAGAATAACTAATTTGTAATTTTTCTTCACAATTACAAAGAAATTAGTACAAAAAGTTGTAACACAGGAAATTTTAAATGACAGAGAAGTACAACTTTAAAAAAAAAACAGTTCTGAGAATTAAAAAAAAAAACACACCAAATAACATGATCTGAAGGTCCTCAGTAAGAATATAAAATAAGGAATCATTAAGGAATAATTTTCCATGCCACCATTATTGACACTGTTAAGCTTCAACTTAAATATAATACCTAGGTTCAAAAAAACGCTTAAGACTTTGAAAACAGATATACCGGTAAAAGTTACAATAGCTGAAAAGAACTAATTGGGCAGAGAAAACAACTAGGATGTTCAAGAACGTAAAGTATTATTTAATACAGAAGGGACTTTCCAAAGGATTTTTATGTTATCTTATTATGTGCCAGGCACTCTTCTACATTTTATTAACTAGCGTAATCCTCACAACCACCGTATGAAGAGGGTACTACTATTATCCTTACTTGATAGACTAGGAAACCAAAGCAAATACAAAAGCAACACTATAGTGTTACCTCTTGAAATGTCTGCAGTCCTTGGATTTCATAAACTGGCTCCACCAATATAAAACTATATACTATTCTATGTTCATCTAATTCCAAGAATCAAAGACAAACCAAATGTTGAATAGGACAATATACTGAAATTAAATGTTCTTTCTGTATTTGTTTTGAGGTCTTAAATATCCTTTCAAAGAGCTTGTTTTTGCAGTTTAATAGAACACGAATCATACCTCAATTTGATGACAGATTTTAGCCTCCAGAGCAGCCATTTTTTCATTATCACCATTTTCGGCCATTGTGGCTATCTGTGAATTTTCCCAAATTGGCATAAAGAGGTTATTATTTTTTTTACATGAAGCTGAAGACTAGAAAAAGAATGTTTTAAAATTATCGCTATCCCATTATTTTCTTAAAAATCAAGAATTTCTAATTTATTCATTTCTCAAATTTCAACAAAAGAAAACTTAGGAGTAAGTGATAGAAAATTGACACACTATCGATAATCTACACCCCTTTCAGTAAATCAGTGTTCCATCTTCTATAACAGAGCGAGTGGTTATCTTTATTCAGCTGGCCAAGAAAGCTTTGGGGAAAAAAATTCCATTCAACCACTTAACAACCATTTCCAGCTTTAAGCAGATCACCATCTGTCAGTATATTATGGACCTCAGTTCTAATTGTTTTGTGTGGGTCTCATTTCTTTTAAAATTAGTCACAGCTGACTTATCAAAAACTTAGCAAAGATTAAGTAACATAACTTTAAGGCGAAAAAATTGAAATATTACAGTCAGATTAGGTATCCTATGTTAAGTAACATATGAAAATGATAATTTGAGAGCCTGAGGACACTGAAACAAAGTTAAACTGGGGGTATGGGTAGTAATTCACTAATACATTGGTCAACCTAACAGCCAGTTTCCTGTTTCACATCCCTGACATAAACACTGCAGAAAAAAATGAGACTGTGAGGCTGGTTTGCAGGCATCACAAACCAAGTCTTCTGACTTCAAATTACTTGCCTACAGTGCTCTATTAAACCACCTAGTCACCTCCATATTGTACAAAGTGTATTTCCAAGAACTCATCAAGCCTATCTGCCAAGAGCTGACTCTAGCGGTGAACTCTCATTGGTACGCTCCTCGGAGGCACCGCTTTATACACTGTAATTGCTGGATTACGATGACCTGGACACACACTGGAAGCTCTTCCAATAGGGATTTCTATGGTGCACCTCGCACTAAAAGTTAGCTCAATATTATGCATTGGTTTGTGGACCACGATCTACATAATTAAATTATTACCATGATTTAGGGCCCCTTATAAACCAAAGGGTGAGAAAAAGAACTATTTAGTCTCGACAAGACACTGGCCTATCCAATTTTGGAACTTCGTTTCATCAGATACTTTCCCAGAACGTACACCTAGAAGTGAAATATTACTTACACTTTCTCATTCCGCACAGAAGCCTTGATGTGAGTGAATGAGGACCCTAAAAACCCAAGAATGACGCGAGGGAACACCTGAGGCCCCAATTTTCCGGCCTCCAGTCTGCCCCGCATGATCCAAGGAACCCTCCAACGTTTAGCCAGTGGTAACCTCCCCCAGAAACTTACTGGGGTAGCCCGAAAAGTCCGCGATCGGAGGCACTGGAAAGCGGTGGAGGGAGGAAACCTTAAAGACACCGTGGGGACGCGGGCAGCCTACGTCCAGACCCCCGCCAAAGCCTGGTCCCAAAGCAACTACTGGCGCGCCTGGGCCCAGCCCCGGGCGGGGAACCCCCAGCTCCCGCGTTCTCGCAGAGGCCGGTCCGCGATTGCCACGGCCCGCGCCCCTCCGCTCCCTGCGCAGCGCGCCGCCTCGGGCTGCGGCCCACGCGGCGCTCGCCCCGACTGTGAGGAAGGCGTGGAGCCGACGTACCCAGCGCCAGGCAGCAAGGAAAGGGAACGCGCCGACGCGCACCACGCAAAGCAGACCCTTCTGTACCTTCGTCTCATTAGCCACCACGAGGCGCTCACCTTTAAGGTCCTGGTCCCGCAGAGCCGCGCCACAGGATCACTAACAGCGACGGCAATGTCCAGACTTCCCAGCGCCGCCGGCTTGCCTCACGCGCGCAAAGAAGATGGGGGCCCTCCCGGCAGCCCTTGCGGCACTAGTGGGCGGGGCTTCGAGCACGCAGAAGCCGGCGCCGCGCTACGAGCATGCGCGCCGGCCCCGGGCTCCCACGGCTCGCGGAGTCCCGCCCTCGCTCTGAGAAAATTGGGTGACAAAGTGCAGCAGGGTGTTAGACCGTGTTAGGGTAAATATTTATTTTTACGTAGTTTTGGACAGCATTGGTATCTCCAGCTCTTCCTTAGACTCTCCATTTAAATGAAGTGTTTGGCCTTTTATTGCAGATTATGCTTTTCAGAAAAAGTGTTTTAATTATCCATGTATATCTTTTTTTAACGGTAAATATTTAATGTCTACAAAATTTAACATATGTATTTTCGTAATTATTACATTGTTTTCATAAAAATTACATAATACTTGAAAGCAATTTGTTGTTTTGGGTTTTTCTTGTTTTAGGTATTTTAAGTGGTTATGAGGAAGAATTCTCAACTTTTTTTCACTTTTTTAAATTTTTCTTTATTGAGGTAACATTAGTTTGTAACATTATATAAATTTCAGGTGTACATCATATTTCGATTTCTGTGTAGATGACATCATGTTCAGCACCCAAAGACTAATTACAATCCATCAGCACACACATGTGCCTAATCACCCCTTTCAACCTCCTCCCTCCCCCTTGCATGCTAGTAACCACCAATCCAACCTCTGTCTCTCTGTATTCCTTTGTTGTTGTTCATTAATTTATTTTTTGAGGAAGATTAGCCCTGAGCTAACTGCTGCCAATCCTCTTCTTTTTGTTGAGGAAGACTGGCCCTGAGCCAACATCCGTGGCCATCTTCCTCTGCTTTATGTGTGGGACGCCTGCCACAGCATGACTTGGCAAGCCGTGAGAAGGTCCGCACCCGGGATTGAACTGGTGAACCCCAGGCCACTGAAGTGGAACGTGCAAATTTACCTGCTGCACCATCGGGCAGGTGCCTCTTTTATTGTTGTTTTTATCTTTTATTTATGAGTGAGATCATACGGTATTTGACTTTCTCCCTCTGACTTATTTCATTTAGCATAATACTCTCAAGGTCCATCCATGTTGTTGCAAGTGGCAAGATTTCGTGGTTTTTTATGACTGAGTAGTATTCCATTGTGTATATATACCACATCTTCTTTAACATTCGTCCCTTAATGGGCATGTCTGTTGCTTCCAAGTCTTCAGTATCGTGAATAATGCTGCCATGAACATAGGGGTGCATATATCTCTATGTTTTCATGTTCTTTGGCTAGATACCCAGCAGTGGAATAGCCAGATCCTATGGTAGTTCTTAATTTTTTTTTTCCAAGATTGGCACCTGAGCTAACATTTGTTGCCAGTCTTTTCTTCTCCTTCTCCCTCTCCCTTTGACTTTCACTCTCCTTCTTCTTCTTCTCTCCTCCTCCTCCCCAAAGCACCCCCAGTACCTAGCTGTGTATTCTAGTTGCAAGTCTCTCTAGTTGTGCCACGTGGGACGTCACCTCAGCATGGCTTGACGAGCAGTGCTTGGTCCATGCCCAGGATCCAAGCCAGCGAAACCCTGGGCTGCCAAAGCAGAGTGCACGAACTTAACCACTTGGCCACCGGCCTGGCCCCCCATATGGTGGTTCTATTCTTAACTTTTTGGGGAATCTCCGTACTGTTTTCCATAGTGGCTGAATCAGTTTGCACTCTGACCAGCAGTGGATGAGGGTGTCCTTTTCTCCACATCCTCTCCGTCACTTATTTCTTGTCTTGTTAATTATAGCCATTCTGACAGGTGTGAGGTGATATCTCATTGTAGTTTTGATTTGTATTTGCCTAATAATAGTGATGTTGAATGTCTTTTCATGTGCCTGTTGGCCATTTGTGTATCTTCTTTGAAAAAATGTCTGTTCAGATCTTTTGCCCTTTTTTCAATTGGGTTGTTGGTTTTTTTGTTGTTGAGATGTATGAGTTCCTTATGTATTTTGGATTTCTGGGCTCTCGATTCCGTTCCATGGATGTGTGTGTCTGTTTTTGTGCCAGTAACATGCTGTTTTGTTTACTGTAGCTTTGTAGTACATTTTGAAATCAGGGAGTGTGATACCTCCAGCTTTGTTCTTTTTTCTCAGTATTCCTTTGGATGTTCGAGGTCTTTTGTTGTTCCATATAAATTTTAAGATTCTTTGTTCTATTTCTGTGAAAAATGTCATTGGAACTTTGATAGAGATTGCATTGAATCTGTAGACTGCTTTAGGAAGTATGGACATTTTAACTATGTTGATTCTTCCAATCCAAGAGCATGGAATATCTTTCCATTTCTTTGTGTATTCTTCAATTTCTTTCAACAACATTTCATAGTTTTCAATGTACAGGTCTTTCACCTCTTTGGCTAAATTTATTCCTAGGTATTTTATTCTTTTTGTTGCAATTGTAAGTGGGATTGTATTTTTAATTTCTCTTTCTGCTACTTTGTTGTTAGTGTACAGAAATGCAACTGATTTTTGTGTGTTGATTTTGTGTCCCACAACTTTACTGTACTCATTTATTATTGTAAAAAATTTATTGTTGGATTCTTTAGGGTTTTCTATATATAAAATCATGTCATATGCAAACAGTGACAGTTTCACTTCTTCCTTTCCAATTTGGATGTCTTTTATTTCTTTTTCTTACCTGATTGCTCTGGCTAGGACTTCCAATAATATGTTAAATAAGAGTGGCGAAAATGGGCATCCTTGTCTGGTTCCTGTTCTTAGAGGAATAGCTTTCAGTTTTTCTCCATTGAGTGTGATGTTACCTGTGGGTTTGTCATATATGGCCTTTGTTATCTTGAGGGACTTTCCTTCTATACCCATTTTATTCAGGGTTTTTATCATAAAGGGATGCTATATCTTGTCAAATACTTTCTCTGCATCTATTGAGATGATCGTGTGATTTTTATTCTTCATTTTGTTAATGTGGTGTATCACACTGATTGATTTGCAGATGTTGAACCCTCCCTGCATCCCTGGAATAAATCTAACTTGATCATGGTGTGTGATCTTTCTAATGTATTGTTGAGGATTTTGCATCGATGTTCATCAGTGATATTGGCCTGTAATTTTCTTTTTTTGTGTTGTCCTTGTCTGGTTTTGGTGTTAGGGTAGTGTTGTCTTCATAGAATGAGTTAGGAAGCTTCCCCTCCTCTTCAATTCTTTGGAAGAGTCTGAGGATAGGCATTAGGTCTTCTTTGACTGCTTGGTAGAATTCACCAGGGAAGCTGCCTGGACCTTGACTTTTGTTTTTTGGTAGGTTTTTGATTAATGTTTCAATCTCCTTACTGGTGATTGGTCTATTCAAATTCACTGTTTCTTCTTGATTCAGTTTTGGAAGATTGTGTGATTTTAAGAATTTATCAGTTTCTTCTAGATTATCCAATTTGTTGGCATATAGCTTTTCATAGTATTCTCTTATAGTTATTTGTATTTCTGAGGTGTCTGTTGTAATTTCTCCTCTTTCATTTCTGGTTTTATTTATTTGAGGCTTCTCTCTTTTTTTCTTGGTGAGTCTAGCTAAAGATTTGTTAATTCTGTTTATCTTTTCAAAGAACTAGCTTTTGGTGTCATTGTTTTTTTTTTCTATTGTTTTTTTAGTCTCTATTTCATTTATTTCTTCTCTGATTTTTATTATTTCCCCCTCTATGGATTTGGTGCTTTGTTCTTCTTTTTTCCAGTTCCTTTAGGTGCCTGTTAGATTGTTTATTTGAGATCTTTCCTGTTTGTTGAGGTAGGCCTGTATTGCTATAAACTTCCCTCTTAGAACCACTTTTACTGTATCCCATAAATTTTGGCATGTTGTATTTTCATTTTCCTTTGTCTCCAGGTATTTTTTTATTTCTTCTCTGACCCAATCACTGTTCAGTGGCATTTTGTTTAATCTCCACATATTCATGGCTTTTCCTATTTTCTTCCTGTAGGTGATTTCTAGTTTCATACCATTGTGGTCAGAAAAGATGTTTGGTATTATTTCAATCTTCTTAAATTTATTGAGACTTGTTTTGTGGCCTAATATGTGATCTATCCTGGAGAATGTTCCATGTGTATTCTGTGGTTTTTGGATGGAATGTTCTATGTATATCTACTAAGTCCATCTGGTCTAATGTGTCCTTAAGGCCAATATTTCCTTATTGATCTTCTGTTTGGATGATCTATCCACTGGTGTAAATGGAATGCTAAAGTCCCATACTATTATTGTGTTGCTGTCTATTTCTTCTTTTATGTCTCTTAATAATTGCTTTATATGTTTAGTTGCTCCTATGTTGGATGCACAGATATTTACAGGTGTTACATCCTCTTGTTGGATTGTTCCCTTTATCATTATGTAGTGCCCATCTTTGTCTCTGATTACAGTTTTTGTTTTAAAGTCTATTTTGTCTGATATAAGTATTGCTACCCCAACTTTCTTTTCATTGCCATTTGCATGGAGTATCTTTTTCCATCCCTACACTTCCAGTTTGTGAGTGTCTTTAGGTCTGAAGTGTGTCTCTTTTATGCAGCATATATATGGGTCTTGGTTTTTTATCCAGGCAGCCACCCTATGCCTTTTTTTTGAGATTTTTTATTTTTCCTTTTTCTCCCCAAAGCCCTCCAGTACATAGTTGTGTATTTTTAGTTGTGGGTCCTTCTAGTTGTGGCATGTGGGATGCCATCTCAGCATGGCTTGATGAGCAGTGCCATGTCCATGGCTAGAATCCAAACCAGTGAAACGCTGGGCCGCTGAAGCAGTGTGGGTGAACTTAACCACTCAGCCATGGAGCTGGCCCCAGCCCTATGCCTTTTGATTGCAGCATTTAGTCCATTGACATTTAAAGTAACTATTGATAAGAATGTACTTATTGCCATTTTGTTACTTTTTTTTCTGGGTGTTTTAGTAGTTCTCTGTTCCTTTCTTCTTTTCATGCTCTCTTTCCTTGTGGTTTGATGGCTTTCTATAGTACTATGTTTGGGTTTCTTTCTCTTAATTTTTGTGTATTTGCTATAGGTTTCCGGTTTGTGATTATCATGAGGTTCATTTATAATTAACCTACATATATAACAATCTATATTAAGTTGATGGTCTCTTAAGTTTGACCTCTTGCTAAAAGCTCTACTCTTTTACTCCCTTCCTCCCACATTTTATGTTTTCGCTATCGTATCTAACCTCTTTTGACTGTGCATGTATCTGTTACCCTCTTATCATGGAAATAGATAATTTTAGTACTTTTGTCTTTTGACCTTCATATTAGCTTCATAGGTGGTTGATCTGCTGCCTTTACTGTATATTTGCCTTTACCTGTGATTTTATTGGGTCTTTTTTTTTTTTGATAATTTTCTTATTTCTATTTGTGGCCTTTTCTTTTCCGCTTAAATAAGTCCCTTTAGCATTTCTTGTAAGGCTTGTTTCTTGTTGACAAACTCCTTTAGTTTTTGCTTGTCTGGAAAACTCTTTATCTCTCCTTCTATTCTGAAGGATAACTTTGCTAGGTAGAGTATTCTTGGCTGTAGGTTTTTTCCTTTTAGCACTTTACATATATTGTGCCACTCCCTTCTAGCCTGTAAGGTTTCTGCTGAGAAGGCAGCTGATAGCCTTATGGGGTTTCCTTTGTATGTAACTTGTTGCTTTTCTGCTTTTAGGATTCTCTCTTTATCTTTAATTCGTGATATTTTAATTATAATATGTCTTGGTGTGGGCCTCTTTGGGTTCATCTTGTTTGGTGCTCTCTTTGCTTCCTGTACCTGGATGTCTGTTTACTTCTTTAGGTTAGGAAACTTTTCAGCTATTATTTCATCAAGTAGATTCTCTGCTCCTTTGTCTCTCTCTTCTCCTTCTGGGACAACTGTAATGCAGATGTTAGCATGCTTGATATTGTCCCAGAGGTCCCTTAGACTGTTCTCATTCTTTTTTTTTAAAGATCATCTTTAGTTTTTTTCTGCTTTTTCTCCCCAAATCCCCCAGTACATAGTTGTACATTTTAGTTGTGATGATCTCCTTCTTTTTAATTCTTTTTTCTTTGTTCAGTTTGGGTGATTTCATCTAGTCTTTCATCCAGCTTGCTGATCCATTCTTTTGTATCATCTACTCTGCTATTGAGTCCCTCTAATGATTTTTTCATTTCCATTATTGTATTCTTCATTTCTAATTTTTTTTTTTTTTATATTTTCCAATCCTTTGTTGAAATTCTCACAGAGTTCATCCATTCTTCTCCCAAGATCAGTGAGCATCCTTATGACTAGTAGTTTGTACTCTCTCAGGTAGATTGTTTATCTCTGTTTTGTTTTGTTCTTTTTCTGAGGATTTCTCCTTTTCCCTTATTTGGGATGTAGTCCTTTGTCACCTCATTTTGCCTCTTTCTCTGTGCTTATATCTATGTAGTAGATAGATCAGCTATGCTTTCCCATCTTGGAGAAGTGGCCTTATGAAAGAGATGCCTTATGAGGCCCAGCAGTGTGTTTTCCTCTCGTCACCAGTTCCAAATGTTCCAGGAGTGTCCCCTGTGTGGACTATGTGTGTCCTTCTGTTGTGGCAGGGTTGCTCTTGCTGTAGGTGCCCCAGGAGGCTAGGCTGTCCCCCTAGCCATCTGGTTTTAATATTCAGCTGTGTGTGGCTGCTATGGTCCCTTCAGTCACTTTATTGGGTGTGGGGAGCCCCAGCACAGTTGGTTGCAAGGTCTAATAGCAAATTCCTGCTGCAGTTTTTCTGTTAAGTGAGTAGTCCCCCAGTGTTGCCAGTTGCTAGGCTCAGGGCCTTACAGTTGCTGTAGGCCTCTGGCCTACAAGGCTGTTGTCAGCTCTCAGTAGTGCAGCTGGGTGGGTCTGGCCCCAGGCATGGGAGCACCCAATTGTTTCAGGCATTGGGAGGTAAGGCTGATCCCATATGTGGCTGACAAGCACAAGTCTGCTGCAGCTGACAAGCCACACCACTTGCAGGCCCAAGCACCTTGTCAACACAGTCCTGCCCCACGTGCACACCCCAACCCACTGAAGCAGACCTGCTCACCCCACGGCAGAAGTCCCACACACCTGGCCTATGCAGTTCTACAAGTTGCCCAAGGGCTTGCTGTTGGGTGGGGCCAGTCCCTAGGGTAGGCTGTCTGCCCTGGCTGAGCTGGATTAAATGGGTGCTCTAGTGGGTAGGACAGGCCAGGGGAAGAATTCCAATGGCATCTGCCAGCTTCTGAGTCAGTAAGCCTGTACTAGGTCACAATAATGGCTGCTGCCAATGCCTCAGTCCCTGGGGAGGTGTTCCCGGCCTGAGGAGGTCTCACCTCTCACCAAGATGTGCCCAGAGCCAATCAAGTGAGTCACATTTCACCAAAGGACTGCACCTTTCTTTCTTGTGATTTAGGTTGCTTTCTGAAATGGGCGGATTTCTGTGTGGGCCCTTTAAGTGCAGGCCTTTCATTCCCTTATGTTTGATAGCTTTCCTGGGGGTATTCCCTGTTGTTTTTAATAGCCAGCAAGCCAGATATTATGACACTTGTTTTGGTTGTGCTGAGTCCAAAAGTTGCTTATTGTGGTAAAGCTCTCCCACTCAGACCCCCACTCCTCCAGGGAAGGCTTCATACCTTAAGATTACTCCTGGCTGTGAAGGGCCACAGCTAGCAGGTGGCTTTTTCTCTCCAGAAAGGAATTTCTGCCTCTTCCACCTCAGTCAGCACTCTCCCTTGTTTTGTTGTGGGGTTTTTTTAATCCAGTTTTCAGTTCTCTCTTAGGGTAATTGTTCCAAGAGTAGTTGTAAGTTTGTTGTGTCTGTGGGAGGAAGTGAGTTCAGAGTTCACCTACAGCTCCATCTTGACACCTATCCATATATATCTAAACTACATCATGTTGTAATAGTTCTCAGAAAAAATGACAAGTGAAATTTTGAAAAATCAAAGATTCATGGAATCTTAGAGTTGAGAAAACAATAGAGTAGAGTGTTTAAGAGCTGGGACTCTGGAATCAGGCAGCTCTCCTTTTTACAGACTGCGTGACCTTGGGCAGGTTACTCAACTTCTCTATTCCTTATGTGTAAAATGGGGCCAATGATAAATCATCTACTTTTTACAGTTGTTGTGAGCATTAAACATGATACAGTTTATACCTTGGTGGGAACTGTACCTGGCATATAGTAAGAGGACCAGCATATTTTAATTTAAAACAAATAAAAAACATGATTTTCAGGAGAACAAAATGCCATTTAATCCAGAAACCTATTGCCTTCGCTAGAGCCATTTGCCATTAGTATACTTTTTGCACAATAATTTTACTCACTTAATTTAAAGCAGTTTTTCTTGTGGTGAGGCAATCTTTTATTTTCCCCTCAGTTTTCTTGAAAATTTGAAATGATATTGATGAAATAGCCTGTTAAGTGATCTCAGGGCTTTTTGGCAGTCCCAAAACAGATCAAGGAAAGGGAAAGCATTTTGGGAAAAGATGCAGTTATAGAGTCAATCCAGACATTGCATCAAGCCAATGAGAAGAAATTAATAGAGTTGTGCTCAGGTAGTTTAAATTCAAATTAATCAGGTTCTCTTTAATCCACTCAACAAACACTTATCTAGTCTCTATGCCAGACATAATTAAAAACTTACTTTTCTTTTTGACCATTTAATGAGAATATAGGTATTTAAGAGAACAAGTCATATGACTATCAGTGTATCCCCACTCATCCATTAACCAAACTATTTATTACATGACTACTAATATCCTGGTCTGGAGCTTAGCACTGGAAATAACAAGACCAAGACTCTGCCTAAGACAGTGGCACCTAAACAAATGTAACTGCCCCTTTATGCCCCACAATGTCTGGGTGGAACTGCAGACACAGTCTATGACCGGAAACCACACTTACTGCAAAACATTTATTTGGTGTTCCCATCAGGTCCCTGGTCCTTCACTCTCCCTGTGTTCTTTTCTTCTCTCTCCTCCAGGGGCCAAGCTCCATGCAGCCACTGTCCTCTGGGAAAATGCATTCCTGGCTGCACACCAGGAAGCTTCATTCTTTCAGGTAAAGCACCAAGAAGACTTATTCTTTTTTTTATTTTTAAAGATTTTAAAAAATTTTTCCTTTTTCTCCCAAAGTCCCCTGGTACATAGTTGTGTATTTTTAGTTGTGGGTCCTTCTAGTTGTGGCGTGTGGGATGCCACCTCAGCATGGCTGGTTGAGCGGTACCATGTCCATGCCCAGGATTTCGAACTGACGAAACCCCAGGCCGCCGAAGCAGAGTGCGCGAACCTCACCACTCGGCCTCAGGCCGGCCCAAGGACTCTTATTCTGATATCAGTCTCTCTCATAGCATAACTTTGTAGGATAATATACTAAAGCCTATCTCTCTGGGTGTAAATTTAGTATAATAATTTTAGAGAGCAACTTAGCAGTATCCGCTAAGGTTTAAGATGTGCATAGCTGATGGTCCCAAAGTCTACTCCTAAAAATAGATTCTAGGGAAATTTTCACACCTGTGCACAGGAAAACATGTTCAAGAATGTTTATGCGAGCATGGTATATAAATGCAAAGAATTGGGAATCAATTAAATGTCCACCAAAAAAGAATGGGTAAGTAAATTTTGGTGTAATTAAACAATGAAATAATAAACTATATGGTGGTAAAAACAAGTAAACCAAATCTGCATGCATTGACATTGATGAAATTAACAAACATAATGTTGAGTAAAAAAAAAGAAGTTTTAGAAGAAATACAAGTAGCACCCCCAGCCATTGTGGCAATGAAAAATCCCACCCACGTGTCTAAACACTAAGAGGTGGTTATTGTTCCACCCCTGCCCCTCCCCCCATATTAAGAACTATTAGTCTAGGATAAGGGCATTATTCTATTTTGGACATTTATTTTGAAATACTTATTAGACATCCAGATAGAGATGTCAAGTAGACAATTGGTAACTTAAGGTATAAGTCAGGGTTGGAGATACAAATTTTGGAGTTATTAGCATATGGGAGACATTTAAAGTCAAGGTGTTAGATGAGCTCTCCTAGAGAGAGTACAGACAGTGAAGATAAGAGGGGCTAGACTGAACCCTCTGGTATTCCAACTTTTTTGATAATAGATAAAGGAAAAGAAGCCTATACAGGAGCTAGAATAAGCACAACCTAAGAGGTATTGGGAAATTAGGGTGCCATAGAAGCTAAAAACTGAGAATGTTTCAAGGAAGGAATGATCAACTGAGTAAATTCTGCTGAAAACGGTTTCAGCCTTGGTAAACCAATTTTGTCATCATGGTAGAGACTGTTACTCATCCCTCAATATTGGTTCTCCCCTTCCTCTATAATAATAAAATCACCCCTGATTTTTAGTCAAGTGCATGGCCAATCAGACATAAAAACTACATTTTTCTTGCTTCCCTTACAATAACACCATATCTGGCGAATGAGATCTGCAGGTGACATGTGCAACTTCCAGGTCATTCTTAAAGAGAATGAGTTTGTTCTCATGCCACTAGCTGGGTCTGGATGTGGTCATGAGCAAAATTAGACCAAGCAAATGAAGGCCACCCCATGGATGTGGCAAAACAGCGCTGGAAGGACTCTGAGTCCCTGACTGCTTGGAGCACCATGCCAGGCCTCAGAGTGTGGATTTACCATTCCAAGTTGACTTTAATGAGAGAAAAAAAAAGAGCCTGAAAAGCTTATTCAAGGCAGATACATCAATATTCTAGCATTTCAGTCAGGGTTAGGCAACAGATCTGTCACTAAGTGGCAGAATACTCAAATAAATCAAAGCTCCGGGCCAAGGGCACCACTCTGAAGGCTGCTGTGCTGTGCTAGACTTTTCTACTTTTTTGTGTATAAGATGAATGTCAGAGCGCCTACAAGCCAGAAATCTGGTGCTTCCCTGAGCTTTGGAAATAGGTTGTAGGACTGGTGTTTTGTCTTCTTGCTGATAGATGTTTGAATGTATGAGAGAATCTTGTGTGAGACCTGCCTTCATTGTAACAGGTCACTTGAGTGTGAGGTTGTTGGGGGGAGACCTAGAGCCTACCCCTATGTCTCACAATTGGAGGCCTCCAGTATCCCCCCAAGTTATTTAATAATGGGAATAACCAAATTTTCTTAGGTCAATTTGCTACATTTGATGGTGAACAGGTTGATATGTACATGAATTATACGCAGACATTCTATAGGAGACAACACATGGAAGTTGACAAAACAGCACCGGTTTTTTACGAAGACTTTTGTCTAAAATGAAATATCTGTAACACATAAACCAAAATGAAAGGGCCTTTTTTGGGGAGAGGGGGAGTAAACTTTTAAAAAATTGAATTATAATATAGAAACAGTAAAGTGCACACATTTTAAGTGTATGGCTCAATGAAGTTTCACAAATGAACCCTACCTTGTAGTCAATCCCCAATTGAGATATAGAATATTTTCAGCACTGCAGAAAATTCTCCCTTGCTCCCCTTCCAGTCAGTATACTCCTTAAAGTAACTATCATAGATTAGCTTTGCCTGTTCTAGAAGGTCATAGAACTGGAATCTTGTTATCATGCTAATCATGCAATCATATATATATGGTATGTGAGTATACCACAATTTATTTATCCATTCCTCTGTTGATGGACATTTAGCTGTTATGAATAAAGCTGCTCTGAACATTCCCGTGCATGTCTTTCAGTAGATGTTTGCTCTCATTTCTGCTAAGTGTATAGCTGAGAGGGAAATTACTGGGTCACAGGGCAGGCATGTGTTTCGCTTTGATATGCACTGCCAAATAGCTTTCCAAAGTGGTCATATCATTTTTCACTTGCACCAGCAATGAATCTGCTAAACATCTTGCACAACATGCTGTCGTTCTTTTTAATTTTCGCCCTTCTAACGATAGTGTGGCAGTATCCCCTTTGTCTTTAATTTGCATTTCCTTGATGATTTATAATGTTGAGCACCTTTTTATATGCTTACTTTCCATTTGGACATCCTCCTTTGTGAAGCACATATTCAATTGTTTTGTCCATTTTTAAATTGTGTGTTGTGTCCTTTTTTTTTTTAAGATTTTATTTTTCCTTTTTCTCCCAAAGCCCCCTGGTACATAGTTGTGTATTTTTAGTTGTGGGTCCTTCTAACTGTGGCATGTGGGACACCGCCTCAGCATGGCCTGACGAGTGGTACCATGTGTGCACCCAGGATTTGAACTGGCGAAACCCTGGGCTGCCGAAGCAGAGCGCACAAACTTAACCACTTGGCCGTGGGGCTGGCCCCCTGTTGTGTCCTTTTAAAAAATTGATTTTTAGGAGTTCTTTACATGATCTAGATACAAATCCTGTGTCAGATATATGTATTGTAAATATCTTCCGCAGTCTATGACTTACTTTTTCACACTTCTATTGGTGTCTTTGGATGATTATTACTTTTTATATTGTGTTTAAGAAATAAACATTGCCTACTGCAAAGTCATGAATATATTCTCCCCTCATTTCTTTTAGAAGCTCTATTGTTTTATTTTCATGTTTAGCTTTATGATTCATCTCAAATTAATTTTGGGGTACAGTATAAGATAGATTATAAAGTTCCTTTTTTTCTATATGGATAGAAAATTAATTGCTCCAGTACCATTTATTGAAAAGATTATTACCATGACTAGTTCTAGAATGGTTATCCAAATTTATTTATTTTTTTAAAGATTTTATTTTTCCTTTTTCTCCCCAAAGCTCCTGGTACATAGTTGTATATTTTGAGCTGTGGGTCCTTCTAGTTGTGGCATGTGGGATGCTGCCTCAGCACAACTCAATGAGCAGTGCCATGTCGGCACCCAGGATCCGAAATGGCAAAACTCTAGGCCACCGAAGTGGAGCATGTGAACTTAACCACTCAGCCACGGGGCCGGCCCCCAAATTTATTTATTTTTTAAAGATGATTCTTTTTTTTTTGCTGGGAAAGATTCACCCTGAGCTAACATTTGTTGCCAATCTTCCTCTGTCTATTTTTCCATCCCTGAAGCCCCAGTACATAGTTGAATATTCTAGTTGTAAGTCCTCCTAGCTCTTCCGTGTGAGCTGCTGTCACAGCATAGCTACTGACAGACAAGTGGTGTGGTTCTGTGCCCAGGAACTTAACCTGGGCCGCCAAAGAGGAGCATGCTGAACTTTAACCACTAGACCATCAGGGCTGGCTCAGTTATCCACATTTAGAAAGAGATTTTTTAAAATACAAGAAGTGAAACTAGCCACTTAAAAAACCCAAGTAGTACACCCAGGTTCACAGCAGCATTATTCGTAATACCTAAAATGAGAAGGCAACCCAAGTGTCCATTGACCGATGAATGAATAAACAAAACGTGGTATATACATACAATGGAATGGAATTTAATACATATGATGGAAGACATATAATGGAATTCAGCCTTAAAAAGGAGGGAAATTCTGCAATATGCTACAGCATAGATGAAACTTGAGGACATTATGCTAAGTGAAATAAACCAGTCACAAAGACAAGTACTATATGACTCCATTTATATGAGATACTTAGAGTAGTCAAAATCAGAAAGACAGGAAGTGTAATGGTGGTTGGCAGGGGCTGTGGGGAGAGGAGAGTGGGGAGTTTTTGTTTAATGGGTATAGAGTTTCAGTTTCATAAGATGAAAAGACTTATGAGAATGGATGGTGGTGATGGTTTTACAACAGGGTGAATGAATGTATTTAATAGCACTGTTAAAAGCAAATTCCACCAAATAAATTTGAAGATCTAATTGGCTTTATTCAATGATTCAAGAATTGGGCAGCATCTCTTCTAGCAAATAGAGAGATACTCCAGGAGTTATACAAAATGGAAGGTTTGTATAGGAAGGAGGGTGGGAAGGAAGTTATTAGGAAAAGAAAAGAAAAGATTGTTTTGGGCCAGGACATCTCTTTGGGGGATGGAACAGCAAGAGTTTTACCATGCAGATTGCCTCTTCTTCTTCTTGGGGGAGGGATGGAGAGGGCCCACATGACACATTACCTCATTGATACTGACCAGAAGAATCCAGACTGGTTGATTAAGATTACATTCCTGGGGAAGGTCAAAATGGCAATTAGGGTAGGTCTTAAATCTAGGTTTGGTGTCATGGGATTCAGCAAAAGTGATGCCATGTTGGGGCTGTGGTTTTGTCTTTAACACCACTGAACTGTACACTTAAAAGGGTTAAAATGGTAAATTTTGTATCATATGTAGTTTACCTTCCCCCCCCCCCCCACCACCACACACACACATGAAAACACAGGTAATAAGCAGCTAAAAGGTAGATAATTCTCTTTTGATCACCCACCTTGGGAGTGTGACTATGCTAATTGCCTGAAAATAAAGACGTTTATAAAGAGTGATTTTAGAGAGGAAGTTAAATGTAAAGTGAAGAATTTGCTGCCTACACAAAGCTGATGTTACAAACTGTATCAGAGGCCCAGCAAGAAAAAGTGATATACTGAAATTGGGTAATTTGAAGAGACTTTAATAAACTGCTTTCTACAAGGGTGTGGGCAGGGCATATATAAACCCTGAGGGATACTGCAGTATCTCAGGGTTAGTAATATTGAGGGCTCTATTACCATCTGAAGGGCTCACCAAGTAAAAGAAGGGAGTGGTCACTGGTGACAAAGAGGACTTTAGGGAGAGGGCCATCAAAAGATGCATCCAATTTATGCCAACCTGCAGAGATGGAGCCAGGGGAATAAAGGTCCGAGCAAATTGCCCCTCTCCCTCCAATCTTTTGTCAGTGTTCCCCTTCAGCTGAACCCAACCAGAAGTTATTGATGTTGTCCATATAGCTTAGCCTCCTGGATAGAAAAGAAGCTGGTGGAGAGTGGGTCTGGAGGGGCAAACAGAAGATTCAGCACACAAAACACAGGAACATACTTTGTCCAAGAGGAGTGAAGGGGAACAAAATTTGCCACCCTAAAATGTGTCTCTTTAACATAAGGATTATTTTAGGCTGATTATTTTTAAGAAACAAAAAACCCAGAAAGTTTTTCTTTTTACCTCCCCCTTAACTTCCTAAAAGAATTCAGATTAAAAAAATTTGTCTCAGGCAGTGAGCTGTCTCCTTAGCATAACACGAACTAGGTGGCAAACAGGGAGAAACCTAGAAATGTCTGTTTTTTGGGCTCCTCTCTGTGTTCTTCTGTTTCTCTGTGGCCAAACACTTGTTTTCCAAATGTTTTCTCCTTTTCACTTACCTGTGAATTGCCTTCTTTTCCTTTGATGTCCCTGACTCTCCCTAACCCCAACATCTTTTGTCTTTAGCTGAGGATGGCATTTAAGGTGAGGGCTTCTGCCATTTTGGCGAGTTATTCAGTTTTCCTGGGTCTCTCCCACATACACATGTTATTAAACTTTGTTTGACTTTCTCCTGTTAATCTGTCTCATGTCAATTTAATTCTTAGGCCAGTGAGAAGAACCTAGAAGAGTAGAGGAAAATTCTTCCTCCTCTCCAGGAGGAAGAGGAGATCTATATTGATTACTCAAGATCAGAAACAGATTTACAGTGAAGCTAATGAAGTTTAAGCTTCAGGCCCCCTCAATTGCATGGGCCTTCCCAAGACCCTGGGAGGAACCCTAGCAACATGTTCACAAGACCATATGTTTTTGTTAAATTTGCAAAAGTAATATAATTTAGCCAAAATCATTAAAACTGCTGTTGTCTCCATTTTAAATTTCCCTCCATCCCATTTCCACTACTGTCAGGTGGTGCTGGAGTGATAGGGGCATTTTTGGTATCTGTTTAAAGAGAAGTTGAATTGAATATAAGCCATTATAACTATAATTTTAGCAGACATTTTAGAACATTTCAATAAAACTTGTGAGGAAATTATAGATTCCTGATTTATTTATTAAAGAACTGAGAAAAATTCAGGTAAGATTACTGAAGTATGAAGCTAAAGTGATAAAGAGAATCACAAAAACAATGGAAATTATTTTGATTTCAAGAAACAAATTATGGGGCTGGCCTGTGGCAAATGGTTGTTTGCTCGCTCCACTTCAGGTGGCCCAGGGTTTCGCTGGTTCGGATCCTGGGCACAGACATGGCACCACTCGTTGGGCCACGCTGAGGTGGTGTCCCACGTGCCACAACTGGAAGGACCCACAACTAAGGTGTACAGCTATGTACTGGGGGGATTTGGGGAGAAAAAGCAGGAAAAAAAAAGAAACAAATTATAACAAAGAAGTTTTCAGATCATATGAATAACCAGTGATCCATTAAGAAAAAGAAATATATTTCAAAATAGAAATGAATAAGCTTCTTGGATTGTTTATAATCCAATTAACAAAGAGGAGAGGATCATAAGAATACATTGGAAAAAATTAAATTTTTTCTGATTTGAAAATAGTGACAATAGCAAATACAACTAAAATTATAATACACCATTATAACGACATTGATGACCAACTGTTTTAATGAGAACTGTCAAGTACATTTACACACCCTGAAATCTTACAGCCCATATGTGAAAAAGACTGATGAGATGTTTTCCCAAATTTGATAATACTCTTAAATATTTATGACATCACCAGTAAGAATAGGCTGACACTTTTCTAAGCAATCAATAATAAAAACCATTCTAGAGGAATTCTAACTATTCTAGAGAAAAAACTGAATTATCTTTATACCTTTTCTGTAGAAAATATCCTCCCTGGAGAAAATATTACAGAATTATTATTATATAAAGAGTGATCTAAGTCTATGCAGCCAAAACATGTAGGAAAAAAGTATTATAGAGATGTTTCTGGAAGTTAACTAATTTAAAACGTTATTTTTTTCTGGATTTTGTGGTATTTGTCTTTGTTGTGATTTATTTATCTGTTGAAGTAGATGTTCATTTTCCTACCTAATTTGTATTCTTTTTCTTAAAGTGGGCCCCCAAATTGCATTTAGCATCATGCTGCACAAATTCTGATATGACCCTGCTCAGAATACACACAAAAGAAGCAGGCACTAGGCTAACTTCAACAATAACAACAGAAGTTATATTAGAACACGAAGCACTCTCCCCTGGATGGATGACAGGCATATATGTAAAAGAGCCTAGGAACCTCATTAAGGAAGGAAGGGGGAAAAAAACCAAAACCAGCTGAGATGGGTAAGTTGTATTCTGGAGGAAATGCTGACCCACAGAACTTTGGCAGCAAAGTGGTGGGAAATTATTCTAGAATCAAAGCTACTTTTAAGAAATTCACTATCGTGCAGAGATCTCCCAGGAAAACTCTCATGGAGACTGGAGCGTCATGGGAAGGCTTGGGAGCTCTTCTCTCACGCGCAAGCTGAAACCATCCTTTGAACGCAGCTCCTCCTACTGGGAGGACTCTAATCCACACAATGGGGAGCAAAACCACAATTAGTAGAAAAATCCCAGGGGAAAGAATTCTATCCTACTCATTCAAAAACAGATATGAAGCAATAAATTAACTCAAAAGAGCCATGGGGAATTTTGAGAGAATCAGGGGCCCCAAAGGAGAGAAATCAGATGAAGTATTGTAAAGATATTACTAATAAACCATTCATAGACTTTGGCAAAAATTCTTAAGACAAGAGCTCGGAGGGGTGCAAGTTATTTGGTTTTGGTTTTGGTTGGTTTGTTTTCATTTCTATTTTAGAAATTTTCAAGCATACTGCAAAAGTAGAAAGAATACTATACCTCCCCAAATATCCATCACCCAGTTTCTACATTTATCAGCATATGACCAATTTTGTTTTATCTTCATGCCACCCACTTCCCCAAAGCCCTCACCGGACTATTTTAGAGCAAATGACAGACATCATGATGTCATCCGTAAAGTCTTGTGTCTGTATCTTTAAGAAAAAAGACTCTTTTAAAAAATCTATAGCCATCTTTACCATTATCATACTCAAAAAATAAAATTTAACAAACATTATTTAATATCATCAATATCCAGTCAATATTCAAATTTCCATGGTTGTCACATAAATATTTTTCATTTCTTTATTCAAATCAGGATCCAAATGCTATTCACATATTGTATTGTTGATATGGCTCTTAAATTTCTTTCAATCTATAGTTTCTTTTCTTTTGTTTTTCTTACCATTTATTTGTTGATGAAATCAAGTCATTTTCCCTGCAGAATTTGTTACATTCTGGATTTGGCTGATTATATCGTGGATGTTATTTAAAGTGTTCTTCTGTTCGATGCATTTCCTATAAACTGAAAATTAGGTCTAGCGGCTTGGTACGATTCAGGCTCCATATTTTGGGAGAAATACTTCATAGGTGATGCCGTGTTCTTATTGCTTCACATCAGGAGGCGTGTGATGTCTGTTTGTCTCTCTTTTTGGAATTTTAAAATCAATCAGTGGGTTCAAGAGTTGTCAGTCTGAGCTATCATTATAAATTTCCTCATCAGCCTGTCATCTAAAGATTTTAGCAGCTGTTGATGATCATTGGCAAGATCCATTCCTTTATCAAGGTGGGAAAATGGTGATAGTCTATCATTCCTTCTGCATTCATTAGCTTGGATTCTTTTATTAAAAAAAAAAGTTGACCACATTCACAGTTTGGTTTCCTTGTGGTACAGCTCATACAGGAAAAGCAGAATATATGCTTGATTTTTCTTCTCTTCATCAATTTTCAGAACAATGAATTGGTTTCTTAATATTCTTCAAGAGTAGCCAATTAGTTTGGCTGCAAGTTTTGAGATTAGATTCCTGTATGCAAGTCCAACAATGCTGAGGATGGCACTCAACAGCACCAGCTGAGAAGGTAACTTGCTCTGGAACCTGCTGAGCTAACCAATTCCACTAGGTACAGGTGGACCTCTCAGCCAGTGGAGGAGGGAGGGCAGCAGACAATCTCTCATATACTATCCTAAC
This sequence comes from Equus caballus, assembly GCF_041296265.1. NCBI lineage: Eukaryota > Metazoa > Chordata > Mammalia > Perissodactyla > Equidae > Equus > Equus caballus. Next base: position 50,028,548 of record NC_091701.1, on the reverse strand, counting down.
AATTCACTGATTTTTGAAAAATTATCAAAAAGAATCATCATTAATAGACAATAGATTTCAAGTGATAACTCTTCTGGGAAACCCAAAATTTTTAGAGGAACCAAGATAGAAATCCAAGGTGTAACACATCTAGACCTGCGGTGAGAAGTAAGGCAACACTGGAAACAGTTAAGGGACCAACCAGGTCACTTTGGGTGGCAATAGCCAGGACCTCAGAATGAATCATTGGAATCAATGCTTTGGGGGAAAGTTTTTTACATTGAGAGGAATAAAAGTTCAAGATTTTATGATTATAGGGGAGGCTAAATAATAGTTTGCTAGAATTTCCTCTGTAAAGTACCTAGTTCAGAATCAGGAGAGAGCTATAGCCCTTATCTACCTTCATCTATTGGAGGCTACTGATACCTACAAAAGAACCTAATAATTGAGAAGGTCAAACTGCCTTAGATCAGTTTGCACAAGACTTCAGGTAAAATGAGGAAAGAGAAGTTTCTACTGAATCTGGCAAAATAAAAGTCATAGGTGACTTGATGATAGTAGTTTCAGTGATGTGATTGGAAAAGCACCCCTGAGTGGGTTGAAACAGTGAATGAGAGTTGAGGAATCAGAAACAGAGAAGGGTTGACAACTCTTTTGAGCAGTTTGGCTGTGAAAGGGAACAAAGAAACACGCTGCTCCTGGGAGGAGATCTAGGGTCAAGTGAGGACTTTTTTTTTTTTTTTTAAGCTTTTATTTTTCCTTTTTCTCCCAAAGCCCCCCAGTACAAAGTTGTGTATTTTTAGTTGTGGGTCCTTCCAGTTGTGGCATGTGGGATGCTGCCTCAGCATGGCTTGATGAGTGGTGCCATGTCTGCACCCAGGATTTGAATCAGTGAAACCCTGGGCCATCAAAGCAGAGTGTGTGACTTCAACCACTCGGCCACGGGGTCAGCCCCCAAGGACTTTTTTAACAATGAGATTTTTTAAAAAGATGATAGTTTAAGGATGGTAAATTCCATAATAACAAAAGGAGAAATTAGTGGTCCATGGGAGAGGAGATAATTGCAAGAATGATGTCCTTGAGAAAGCAAGGGAAGATTGACTCCAGAGCATGAAGGGACTGGCCTTCAATAGGGTGATGGCACTTGTATTGTAACAAGAAGATAGAAAATATTGGTAAAGATACTGGAAGAGTTGGTGGTTAGAGGAATAGAGTCCCTGTTTAGTGCTATGTTTTTTCAGTAAGGTATGTGGTAGGTCATTATCTGATAGGGAGGGTTGAAATTTTTAGAAAAAAAATAAAATAGTTAACTCTGAGAGTGAAATATTGACCTTACTAGGAAAACATCTGAGGATTGTGGAGCAGATACTGAGTGCTCGTTTCAATTTTGTGGTCATATATTTGAGGTACTGTTCCAATGTTCAGCTACTCTGCTGCAGGCCCAAAGAAGGTCTGGAGTTATACTCAGCAGGGCAGGTGTGTATAAACGAAGTAGAGTTGCTTTTCATGATGATAGACCAGGAATCAAAGATAGATCAGGGGGAGAATGAAGACAGAACAAACATAATGGGTAGTTTTTAAAATGTAGTGGGGTCAATGAATTGGAGAATGCAGGGTGTTGGATGGGAGACTGTATGGACAAAAATGATGATGAGAGTATAGATGAAGAGGAAGATAATGAGCTAGGTATTAAGTCTTCAGTGAATGAGGAGGAGTACTGGGAGATTATTCAATTGTAGAAATAAGGGGCTGAAGAAAGAAAGAAGGAAGAAAGAAAGGAAGAATAGTTTGAGTGACAATGGGTAGCAAGGAGAAAAAACAAGCATCCCTCATTCTGGCCTGGAAGTATACAGGATGTGAGAGGAATACTTACTTGACAAGGCTATAGAGGAGCCAGCGTCCTATCAACAGATCACACACAGTGAGGTCGAGGAGTCAGAGAAAACCTTGATGAAAGAGGTTAAGAATAAAGGGAGCATATTTGGAACTCAAGGGTTGTAGGAGGCACCTAGAGAGGGTTTTGGAGGGCTTGGAAGGGTGGGGGATCTCGTTAGACTGGAAGCTGTGCTATAAACAGAAGGAAAATGACCTTACGAAGGAGGTGATTAGAGAAGCTTGAGCTTCCGGTGACTAGAAAAGAGGGAGGTGAGGTACGACGGGATTACTGGATGGGTAATTGTCAGGTCTTAGTTCAGATTTCATTTTTTGGGGAAGCTGCCCCTCTTCTATGCTGCCATAGTACCCCATACTTCACAATTATAACACTTCTTACTGTTTTTGAATGTGAATTAAGACTCCAAGTCCTAGTTCTGGCCTTTGTATCTTATCAGAACTAAAACGTAAGTGCTTCCTCCATCCATTGAAGGGCATGATGTCATTTCTAGGACCAACACATCAGCGTCCACTCAGTATAAACCCCTGAGCTTTCATGGCTCGATGACGCTTGCTCCCAGTGCAGAAGTGCACACTATCTCTCCACTCTCCTAACTCTGGAAGAGCAAGACTCTGACCAGAGGCTCTGGGCATTGTTTCCATGAGATTGCTCATACCACATCCAAGCCACAGTGACATTTTAGGTTGCTGCTAGGGAAAGAGAAAGAATCCATGCCTATAACGTGACTAATGAGCCCCTGAAGACACCACTGAGGAATTAAGTACTGTGGCCTTCTACCCCAATCCCAAAGAAATATGTATGGTATCATCATGTACTAATAAAGAAGGTCTAGTTCAGACAGATTAAATAATTCCATACTGGATAATCTTTTATTATGTTTTAAAATTCTATTAAAAAAAAGTAATTTGAAAAGGCAGGTTTCCATGCTATTACATCAAATGAAGTAAATATCCTGTGGTTCACTATAGGTCTTAGACCCCATAGCTTTGACATTGCCATTTTTTTTTTTTTAGAAAGATTAGCCCTGAGCTAACTGCTGCCAATCCCCCTCTTTCTTTTGCTGAGGAAGAGTGGCCCTGAGCTAACATCCGTGCCCATCTTCCTCTACTTTATATGTGGGACGTCTGCCACAGCATGGCTTGCCAAGTAATGCCATGTCTGCACCCGGGATCCAAACCGGTGAACCCCAGGCCTCCGAAGCAGAACGTGCTCATTTAACTGCTGCACCACCGGGCCGGCCCCTTGACATTGCTTTTGACAGGAATAGTTTTTATACTTTTTGTTCCCCTCACTAGAAAATCAGCTCTTTGAGGGCAGGAGCATATTCCTGTGGCTTCTCTTAAAATAATTCTCACTGTGCACAAATCGTCATCTTTTTTGCATTTTAATTATTTGTCGTCTTTTATTGAATGTGCTTACTGTAAGAATGGAGCTGGATCATATAATGTAAGCTGAAAACTAGACCACGGAATTTGGTCTGGGTTTGGGGACTGGAGAGAAGAAAGTCTTGGCTTCCATTCAAGTTGATATTACTTTGGTATAGTTCTGGATGAGCTAACAAGCTAGCAAAGGATATAAAGAAGATACAGATGTAGGAGGGTGAATGTGGCTTCCCACTGCTGCACTTATATCTTTCAGAGTGCACCCAAAGTTCGCATTTCTTGACAATTCTGCAGAGCAGGATCTCCCCCAAGTCAAAGGAGGATAGAATGACAGACTCCCTGCTACTATAGTTCCAATTACATCAGCTCAGAAACAACTTTGCCTACCGTAGAAGGTGATCACTCTGAGATGCTGTGAGCCATTCCCTTCAGGCCTAACTTCCAAGTTCTGGGCCTTGAAATTCTTGTGATGCCCACAGTCAGGCAGTCTCCCGTTCTCTGTGACTACAGGGCAAGGCCTGGGAGTTCTCTGTTTCATCCTCTTGGGTTTTTCATGGGCAGGCCTTGGAAAAACAATACAAAACCCATGTATAAAACTGAACGCAAGTATCACCGGGCAGTGTAGAAGAATTATGTTGCTATTGCTCAGTTTAACATTACTTATTAATTCCACAGATAAACATGACGTGCCTACCATGTGCTTGGCCCTGAAGATACAAAAGTAAATAAGAGACTTTGCCTTCTGCCTCAGGAAAGTCTGGAGTCTAGTTACATTCACCATGCCTCTCTCTGACGACCATTTCTTTATTGAAGGTGGACAGGAAACAAACAGGATACACTGGTTTGAAACTTTTTAAAAAGCTTATTATTGTTAATTCCACGTTTTTAAATAACCTTTTGATCTGTTTTGGATTTTCCCCCATCCCTCCCTCCTCTGCTGTTTCCCTTAAAATAGCATTCAGTGCACACACATTGTGTTTTCATTAAATGGATATGTTTACTCTAAAAACAGAGCTGAGAGTTACCGACTCAAAGGACTCTTCCCCCTTCGTCTCTGGACAAGGCAAACTTTGGGAGACTCACATTAGACGCAAAGAGGTTTGTTCTGGTTCTTACAGTCAGACCGCTAGAAAGAACCACTGATAGAAATAGAGAGAACTGATCGTTTTAGGATATCAGGAGTGTCACGGTGAAGACCAAGTATGGACGTGTGAGTCAGCTTATAGACTTTGTACAATCCTAAATTCCAGATTCATCTGAAGAAAATGAACTTGCTTTCATGAAAATTCACCCTTTTCGTTTCTGATGAATTGATTGCTTAATGAGTACATACATATTTTAATATAATTGTTCCTTGTTTTTGTAGATGTAAAATATTCTAATAGAATTAATTAAACCTAGGATAAATCTTTTTGGATAACAAGTGTACAGAGATCTCATGGTACATGTGCCTCAGGACCTTTGCACTTGATGTCTCCAAGGTTCTAGTCTTTCTTCCTTCAGGCCTCAGCACCAATGTCGTCTTATCAGAGAGGCCTTTGCTGACTACCCTTTATAAATAGTACCTCTCACAATGATCTCACTCCATCTTCTTCATCCTAATTCATTTTTTTTCATAACACTTATCACCATCTGGCACATTATTTTTTGCAGTTTTATTGAGATGTAATTAACATACAGCACTGTGTGAGTTTAAGGTGTACACCATAATGATTTGACTTATATATGTCATGAAATGACACAATAAGTTTAATTACCACAATAAGTTTAATTAACATCCTTCATCTCATATAGGTACAAAATAAAAGAAAAAAATATACCTTTCTTCCCTTGTGATGAGAACTCTTAGGATTTACTCTTTCAACAGCTTTCCTACATGTCATACAGCAGTGTTAACTATAGTCATCATGTTATACATTACATCTCTAGTACTTACTTATCTTATAACTAGAAGTCTTTTTAATTTTTATTTTTAGGTTCCACATATAAGTGAGATCATACAGTATTTGGCCTTCTCTGTCTGACTTGTTTCACTTAGCATAATACCCTCAAGGTCCATGCATGTTATCACAAATAGCAGGATTTCCTTGTTTTTTTTAATGACTGAATAATATTCCATTTTATATATATATGTGTTTTATATATATATATAACACATATAAACACACATATATATATACACACACACATACCTTCTTTATCCTTCACATAACTTCTTTATCCATTCATCCCTCGATGGACGCTTAGGCTGTTTCCATGTTTTGGCTATTATAAATAAAGCTGCAATGAACATGGTGCAGATATCTCTGTGACATAGTGTTTTCATTTCTTTCAGATACATTCCTATAAGTAGGATTGCTGGATCATATGGTAGTTGCATTTTTAATTTTTTGAGGAACCTCCATACTATTTTCCATAGTGGCTGTAATAGTTTACAGTCCCACCACCGAGGAACAAGGTTTCCCTTTTCTCCACACCCTTGCCAGCATTTTTCATCTCTTGTCCTTTTGATGATGGCCATTCTAACAGGCATGAAGCGATATTTCATAGTGGTTTTGATTTGCATTTCCCTGCTGACTAATGATGTTGACCATCTTTTCATGTACCTGTTGGCTATTTGTATTTCTTCTTTGGACAAATGTTTATTCAGATCCTTTGCCTACTTTTCAATTGGATTATGCCTTTGTTTTTTTTGCTATTGAGTTGTATGAGTTTCCTGTATTTTTGGACATTAACCCCTTATCAGATATATGGTTTGCAATTTTTTTTTCTCATTCCGTAGGTTGTCTTTTCATTTTGTTGATGGTTTCTTTTGCTGTACAGAAGCTTTTTAGTTTGATGTATCCCACTTACTTATTTTTTATTTTGTTCCTTGTGCTTTAAGTGTGATTTCCAAAATTTCATTACCAAGACCCATGTCAAGATTTTTCCTGTTTTCTTCTAGGAGTTTTATGGTTTCAGATCTTAGATTTAAGTCTTTAATCTATTTTAGGTTAATTTTTGTGAGTGGTCTAAGATAGGGGTCTAGTTTCATCCTTTTACATGTAAATGTTCAATTTTCGTAAGCTTTTTTCGTAAGCTTTTTGAGAGCAGCAACAGTGTCTTCTGTGTTAACTGCTTTATGCCCAGTGTTCCCAAATGGTAGTTGGCACAGAGGGGCATACTATATGTGTTTAATAAATTTTAACTCCCCTCCAAATTGACTTGGGAAAAATAATCCCTCTTCCTCTCCCACTTTAGCCACTCTCTCCTCTTAACTCTGTTTTGTTTTCTTTTTATTTATTTATTTTGAGGAAGATTAGCCCTGAGCTAACTGCTGCCAATCCTCCTCTTTTTGCTGAGGAAGACTGGCCCTGAGCTACCATCTGTGCCCATCTTCCTCTACTTTATATGTGGGACGCCTACCACAGCATGGCTTGCCAAGCGGTGCCATGTCCACACCCGGGATCCGAACCAGCGAACCCCGGGCCACCAAAGCAGAATGTGCACACTTAACCGCTGTGCCACTGGGGTCAGCCCCTATTTTGTTTTCTTTTAGTTCTATCACTTTTTCAAATTTTCTGCTTTACTTGTTTATTGCCTGTGTGCCCTGTTAGAGGAGGCTCTACTAAGAACAGGGACAGTGTCTTGCCTCCCGTTTTCCTGCCACAGAGGAGGCTCTCCATAAGGAGTTTCTGAATAAATGAAAATAAGCAGAAAGCTTTTCATGATGAAACTTGCCATTTAGTGCAACTCTTCATATACCTGTGTTTTTATTCCATTTATTTGAAAATTTCATTTAGGCACTCAATTACATGCTGATTTATTCAAACGTAAATTAAGTTTGTTTTTTTTTTTAAAGATTTTATTTTTTTTCCTTTTTCTCCCCGAAGCCCCTCAGTACACAGTTGTATATTCTTCGTTGTGGGTCCTTCTAGTTGTGGCATGTGGGACGCTGCCTCAGCATGGTCTGATGAGCAGTGCCATGTCCGCGCCCAGGATTCGAACCAACGAAACACTGGGCCGCCTGCAGCGGAGCGCGCGAACTTAACCACTCGGCCACGGGGCCAGCCCCTAAATTAAGTTTTTTAAAAAGCAAAATTAGAACAATTGCCTCAAGTTACATGTCTAAATAAGTATGAGTGCATTTTGACTGATTGAGTGATTCAGTGATTAATTTATCATCCATTTACTAACAAATAAGGTTTGAAAGATATAGGTACTTAATGCTACTTTGAGATGTATGATTTCTGTTTTGAATTTGCACTCATCTATTATTTCTGTGACTTTAAGGAGCAACAAATATAAAATACACCTGGCTACCGAGGTCCTTTCCCCCGAAGGCAAAATAACATAAGAAAATAAAGTAGTTTCTTCTACACACTTCCTGAAATATTCTATAAATGTAGGCATATATTTATGTATTTTTCCTTTTCCTACACAATTAGTAGTACACTAAACTCACAGTTCTGTAATTTGTTTTTGTTTTGTGGTTTGGTTTTTTCACTTAAATATCTTGGAGCTCACTCAAGTTTTATGGCTGTAAAGTACTCCATTATGCAGCAGTATCTTAATTTACTTAAATACTTCTACATGGACGTTTAGATTGTTTTCAGTCTTTTGTTATTACAAACAATGCTGCAATAAGTAACTGTGTACACATGTCATTTTCACATATGTAAATATATCTGTAGGGTAAATTCCTAGATGTGTGTTTGGATCTTAGAGCAGTAAATAACACTCCTCATCCTCACCCATCTTCTGAGCCAATTGGGAAATAAGACAACAGACTTAGGCAGATAAGTGATCAAAATATAACCTTTATTACTGATAAAAGCTGATGTTGAAGAATGTGACTTCGTTTGCACATAAGAAAGGTTCCTAATTCTGCATCTCTTTCCTTTCTTTCTTTTTTTTTTTTTTTTTTGCTGAGGAAGATTTGCCCTTAGCTAATGTCCATGCCAATCTTCCTCTATTTTTTAGGGTGTAGGCTGCCAGAACAGCATGGCTGCTAACAGAGCAGTGTAGGTCCATGACTGGGAACCGAGCCCAGGTCACCAAAGCAGAGTGCACTGAACTTAACCACTAGGCCACCGGGGCTGGCCCTGAATCTTTTTCCATGAATCTTGGCAATGCTGGTCAACTATAGGCCTCTCCACACAGGTTTTAGGAAGTGGAGGGGCTGAGTGGAGACTTCCCAGTTTATTCTTTACAAATTTAATAATTGGAAAAGTCATCCCTTTCCTAGGGAGAAACAACAGAAGCCAGGAGTGTTAAATCAGTAGAGCTGCATTCGCACCCTAACCCTACTCTTCTGCTTCAAAAGAATTTCTCATTTGTAATTTTGATAAGTTTTGTAATTTTTCTCTGTTGCCCTCAGAAACGTACCAATTTAAACTCTTTTCAGGTGAGCTGAGTGTGAATATAGACTCAAACACATATGAAAATGCAATATAAGATAAAGGTTTTCCAATTATCTGTTTGTCTAGTAACATCTCAGTACCTCACAAGTTTTTCTTTAACCTTCCTTCTTTATTTTGAAATATAACACGCCAGAATTTTAATTATAGTAGCTTTGTAGCATTTTAATATCTGACAGAGATTGTCAATGGTCCCAGGATCCATTAACCCTGTCTTCCTGTTCGTAACAAGACGCTGAGGTTTTACCTGAGCATATGGCTGTCCATCTTCACGTCAGTCTATGATAGCACACATGCATCCCGCTGTAAGGACTTTGACTTTAACTCTGAATGAAATGGGGAGTCATCACAGGGGTTTGAACAGAAGAGTGACATGATCACAGCGTCTTGTAGACTTTATTGTTACTCCTGTCCTCAGGGATTTATTTGCTCACCAGGAAAGCCTGGTAAAGTGCAAGGCAAGGCATTTCTCCAATCAAAGAATTGACTGCAAACTGTCCTCCAAGACCAGAACTAAAGCTGCTCTAACAAGTGGAGAAGACCAGGACACTGGCGAACCGGGTGGGTGACTCTCCTTTCCCTCATCTTAAACTCTTCTAAGTGTTTTGTTTTCACAAACAGGGAAGGAGAAAGAAAAGGGAAGGAGCCTGATGAGAAAGTTTCTGATCCTGAATTTATGAGACAGGATGCTGTGCTACTTCCAAAGATGTTTGTTATATTTTTGCAGTTGTTTTCTCATAAAACTTTGAGCTTCCTCATTGGAAAAAGATTTCAAAGCTTCAGCTCATGCATTGCAATGGCCAAGAACATCTTTGTTTATAACTTATGGAATAAAAACACAGAGGTTCACAGAAGGCGGATGTCACTATGGAAAGACGCCCAGTTAGAACTACTTTTCAAAATATTTATAGGTATGCAAAATGAAAATCTCAAAAAAGGAATACATGCCACAAAATGCACTTGAAGACTGAAGTTGTGTCCAGTGAAGAGAATAATCATAATTTATATTGGGCACAATTTTGGTTTAAACTTTACAGTAATTTCATAAACCAGGTGTGTGCTGTGATTTTGGTGAAACTGGGTAAATGTCTGGACTCATGGAGCTCCTGAACTGTGTGCAATTCCTGCCCCAAACCTTCTTAGAGAAGTTTCTTCTTGTTCAAGGAGACGAAGGTTATAGACTCCGTTACCTTGCCTTCCTAACTTCTTTTAAAAGCAGAGGCAAGAGAGAGAATACACTTTTAAACCAATTTTGAGTTTCTGTATTTAGTTTAAAACACTGGAGAATAATTTTATGTGTCTTTTGTGTTCATTGGGTCTCCTAATATGTCGACGGGGGAAATGTTATTTGGAAGAGTCCTCTTATAAGATCTTAGCTGAGCCTCCAAGAATAAATGCCTTATGCTAGAAATTGGAAGATGGAAAAGCAAAAGGAAGCTTTAACAAAGACTGAGTTTTAAAGACCAAAAATTATGGAGTAATCCTCTAAAACTTTCCTACTTTTTACGTAAGTTTAGAGTTCCTGGCTGGAATTCTTTACCATTCTTTCCTTCTGTCTGACTAAAAACCCAAGTGTCAGGTGGGAGTTAGCCAGTTTCAACCTCACCTTCCCATCTGCTTTCTGTTTGGAATTTTGAAGAAGTCCAAAATTATTGAAAATTCATGCCCAAACTGCATGTTGGTATTGTTATTCTGAGAGTGGGGTGTGTGTGTGAGAGAGAGATGTGAGATAAAGCAAATGAGTTATAATGTGATATTCTAATTCTGTTATCCCAGGTGACCAAAATATTTTCTGTGGGAAAGGGGGATACAGATGTTAGGATAGAAGAGGTTAGGTAAACACCCTATGGTGCTTTTACCACTTCCCTGACAATTCTAGGACCTTAGAAAAATTTAACCATTCTCCCGTCTTTTGTGTGATTATTATTATGTGTTTTAATGTCAAGCCTAGAAATATAGTAGCAATAAGCATCCCCAGTGCCCAGACTACAGTCTTGAAATAGCATTCCTCCTAAAAGACACCAGGGCTGCTTGCAGAAATGGGTGATTTCAGGTGTGAGGCAGGAAATGTACAAGATGAGCCAGGAGCACCTTGTCACACGGGATAGCAATCAAGTCATCAAAACAATCTGCAGAGGCTTCCACTGGCTCAAGATGGAATAAATTGAGCATCAATGAGTAGCTGTGATGGACTGAAAAATACCAAGTATATTTAAATCCATGAGTTCATAATGATTTTAAAAAACCCAGTAAACCTAATAAGTTACCTTTGAAGGACGCTAACAACTGTTTATTTTGCAAACTGGTACACAAAGGTAAGAATCAAGCATTTGTCCTGCCTTTCTTATACAAACCATACCTCTTGGTAAGCAACTAGTAAATGAAGGAAAGTTTCTCTCTTTAGAAGTATTTCAACAAATACATCAAGAAGACATGCTAGGATTGGGAATCACCATTTTGCAATCCCTAATGAATTAAGGATCTAGGTATTGAGCATTTATGGCTGCTAATATCAGAAAGACAATTATGTGTCTTTTGACCAATACGCCACCATCTATGAATAGCTTTGACCAAAAAAGAAAAATTAAACCTGAATCTAATTAAGTTTCTGGATGTAACTACCAACTTATAGGAAACACAGAGGACAGACCAACATGCTAAATTGCACAACAGGAATGCAATCAGTATAATCCTGACTTTGGGAAAGCAGGATAAAGGACCCAGCTTCTTAACAAATAAATTGTAAGGGGTTAAAAAAAAAGAAGAGACAGATGGGGAACCTACAGATTAAGAGGGCTAAAAGACAAAATAAAGGCAACGCTAAGTACAGTGTGCAGGGATTTACACTGGGGTGATATAGCGGGTGGAATGGTGGCCCCTCCAAAAATACGTCCACATCCTACTCTCTGGAACTGATGAATGTTACTTTAACTGGAAAAACGGTCTTTGCAGATGTAATTAAGGATTTTGAGATGAGGAAATCATCCTGAATTATCCAAGTGGGTCCTAAGTCCAATGACAACTGTCCTTATAAGAGTTGCACAAAGAGCATTTGACACAGACAGAAGAGGAGGGGACACTCTGACCAGGGAGGCAGAGATTGGGCAGTTGTGGCTCCAAGTTAAAGAATACAGACAGCCACCAGAAGCCGGAAGCGGATGAATTCTCCCCTTCAGACTCCAGGGGGAGAGCAGCCCTGCGGATGCCTGGATTTCAGACCTCTGGCCTCCAGAACTTTGAGAGAATGAATTTCTGTTGTCTTAAGCCACCCAGTTTGTGGCAATTTTTTAATAGCAGCCACAGGAAACTGGTAATACAGGTGATACTACCCAAAAGGAGAAGGAAAATAATTACCATGGGTAGGATAGACGTTATTCACAGGGTGGGAGGCTGTGTGTGGGAGGTGCCTGTGGGGAGTGTCTGGGGTGGCTGGCAGGTTCTCTCCTGACATAGACGCCAGTTACAAGAGGGTTTGCCTTTTAATAACTCATTAAGCGGTACATTTGTTTCACGTGGCTTTCCGTATTTGTATTATACTTGACAGTTAAAAATAAAGTTTAAAAAACTCATACCCAAACCAGTGAAGCTCTAATCTCAAATGTCTGCCTGTGCGTAAGGTCCTGTAATCTCTTGACTGGGAAGGTGCGTCACAAGTCAAGAAAGTGTGTCACATTTCCTCAGTGAGGAGGGTGTGAGGAGGAAAAATCTAACGGATAAAAGAGGGCTGTAGAAATATACATTTGGGAAATGACAAATGCCACTTTTGTTTATACATTTGTACAGGAAAGAACTAGAAACAGCATTTCTAGACGTATAATGAAAGATATATTTAGCAAGTTTCAGTGTCTAGCAGGCTTCGCTAAGAGCATCCATAGATCACACATGTCCAATGACCTCATAAATGTTGGTGAACAAAGGCGGTGAGGTGAGGGGCGGGTAGTGTGGGCAACAGCTGGCTCTGCCTCTTCCTATTAGTGCTGCTGTACACAGTGCTGACATTCCAGATTCCCCAACAAGAACCTCTGTAGGCACTTTAGGTATCCAGAGGTAAACTCTTGTAGTCTGCTTTGAATTTCAAAGGTAAGAGTTAAAATATTGGCAATCTTGTGTGTACAACAGGACACAATCTGCGATGACTCTTCCTAAGCCAGCACAGAACATCCCTAAATTGCAGCTAATTGGAATCTAGAATATTCACTGGGGGCTTGAGCAAGAGGCTCAACACTACTCCAGTGAACCCCAAAGAGAATATTATCAACTCAGAGGGCTAAGGTAAGCGTTAACAGTTTATAACTCACCATTTCAAAATACCATGGAACTCAGAGTTAAAGACTGTGTGATAATGCCCTTGGGTTATGAGAAGATAGTTCCACTGATAATAATTTTATATTTATTGCTACATATTCCATGAAATGTGTCATAAATTGCTTTCTCATTTCTTGAATTTTTACAATTTATGTATCCCTGATTTTACTGGCCTACTACATATTGTTAGGTGACACTGTATTTATCACCTTCAATAAGAATCAAAATCCTTTTATTTAACTTCTTGACAATGGAATTAGTTCCATATTGAGCCCTTCGGACATGAAGTATTGGTAAGCTATGTGCTCAACTATTGTGATAATTAATGAGGCTTTAATTTCAGTATTGATATTCTGTAATTTTATAAAAATAATGTTCTTGTCTGACACTGCTCTATTTCTTAGTTGTCTAACTGTCACTGCTAGAGCTAAAGAACCTATGAAATACTTGATATTATGAAGAACTTTGGGACTGCCCTATACACACTGACAGTTAATAATAATTAGTGAACAAATTGTAAGAAAAGACTTTGTATGTTAACCTCAAGAAAGATAAGTACCATGTTGAGTCTTCCTATTCATCTCCTAGAGGCAAAAAAAAACCCCAAACCCTCCCCCCATTGTAAGACCCCCAGCAGACTTCTCATGTCTTAAAGGTTAGAATTGCTTCCAACATATTCCTAAACCAAACACTGGAATAGCCATAATTGGCTATAATAGGATGGAATAGCTATAATTGGCTTAGACTAATTAAGATTCAAGGTCCATGTCATCCTAATATACAAAGAGCTGGAGCTCTTCTCTGCCTGCAAAGAAAGGCTGTAGGGTTGCTTATCCACATCTTTGACACAATTACAGTGATTTTTTTTGCATTATATTTTGTTTTCAGGCTAGAAAGGCCAGCCGTTTGCAGAATGGTCTAATGGTCAATGACCCTGTCACCAACTTTTTTTTTAATCTAGCACCTACCTTCCTGTCCTCAAGGGTCCCTGGAACCCATCATGTTTTATTCTTTTTCCTTCTATCAGAACGTCTTCTCAGAAAAGAATAAGTTCAACCACGTGGAATTGCAAAAGTTGAAATAAGACTTAATATATTACTCTCTGTGGTAGGGAGAATAATGGTCCCCTAAAGATGTCCAGGTCCTAATTCCCAGAACCTGTGAATATGTTAGGTTATGTGGCAAAGGCTGCACATGGAATCAAGGTTGCTAAAACCAATACAGTGAGACCTGTGTTGGACTTCTATCCTACAGAATAAAACAATAAATTCATATTGTTTTAGACAACTAAGTTTGTGGTAATGTGTTACATCAGCAATAGAAAACTAATACGCTATCCAAGAAGTATTTACATTTTTACCTTTGCTTGATATCGGTCAGAGATCTTTTGGTTGCAAGAGATACAAATGCAATCACAACAAAAAAGGACCTACTGGTTCATGTAATTAAACTCTGGAAAAGACAGGAGTGGGATTGCATCGAGAAGGCTTAGAACAAAGATGTCAATGTCATCCCTTCTCCATAGTCACTGTGCCTTCTATATATCAGTTCTCCTCACTCAAACCAGCTTAGTCCTCAGAGCAGAGAACTTGGCCAACTGTAGCTCTGGACTCAGCACTGTGCTTGGGGGTGAGATGCTATGATAGCCCAATTGCAAGCGTCCCATAGGGAGAGAGTTAGGTCATCATACACATACGGTCTTTGGGAGAACTAGGCAGACAGAAACCCCCAGCTGCATCTACTATAACCTAAGCAATGAAGCTGTATTTATAGTTTCAGACATTTTCAGACTAATCAACCAGGTATTTTTGGTTGCTTTGCGTGGGGCAAGGGGAGGAAAGGGAGACAGTCTGGGGAACAGACTGTCTACTACTGGCTGATCTAGCACTTAAACTGGATCATGTACAGGGCTATCTCCTTTGCAGTCTGTTTTAGTCAGCGCTGGCTGCCATCACAAAACACCATGGACTGGACGGCTTAAACTACAGGAATTTTCTCACAATTCTGGAGCCTGGAAGTCTGACATCAGGGTGTGAGCATGGTCAGGTTCTGGTGAGAGTTCTTTTCCTGGCTTGCGGATGGCCAACTTCTCACTGTGTCCTCACATGGTGGGGAGAAAGAGAAAGTTCTCTGGTGTCTCTTATGACACTAATCCTATCAGGATCAAGGCCCTACCTTTATGACCTCATTCTACCCTGATTACTTCCATATGGGTTCTATCTCAAATACAGTCAGATTGGGGTAAGGGCTTCAACCTACGAATTTTGGGGGACACAAGCATCCAGTCCATAAAACAGGCATATATTTATTGAATGTGAAGACAAAGGTTAATGTGCCTTTAAGCAAGTACCTAGTTGTTGATCCTATTTCAGTTGCAGCTAACAACTAAGACTTGTGAGAAATAGCAACTTTTAAAGTTTGGATACTTAAGAGTTCTCTTAATTAAGTCATGCTTAAAATCATCCCCACGATTTTAATTATTTTGTAAAATACTGTTTGCCCAACCTAAAGCAATGGCTTGCATTCAATTATAGTAAAATACATTTCATTCATACTACAGTGATTTGGAACTTCGGATAATTCTGACAGAAATGTTTACCATCCTTAATCCTTTCTTGTGTGCACAAGGCAATAGCAAAAAATGATTTTACAGAAAATAGGAGCTGCAAATTAAATGCCTCAGATCACAAACTATTTTCAAGATCCTTCAAGCATCTCCAGAATGCTTTTCTGTAAAAATATTTGATACCATCATCCTTCAAAAAAGTATGCTGGATATACAAATGAAGGCTAGACCCTGAGAATACTAAGAATAAGATGTGAGCCATGATTTCAAAACAGCCAAGACATACTATACATATATAAATGATGAATTCCTTAAATGTGACAATGGGAGTTTTACTATGGCTGAAACAGACAGGAAAGAATTCCCAGAAGTTGGACTTGAGTCAAGATTTTATAGGACCTAGAAAAGCTAAAAAAGGGGAAAGTGACTGCAACTGTTCTCATCTATTCCATAAAACAGATCTCTAAAGCACTACTACGCAACATGTTATTGGTCCAGCATTAATTGATCAATGTTCTTGAGAGCAATAAAATAGTCTATAATTCAATTATAGACTGAAAGAGTCTATAATTCAGTTGTTTCACTAGTTCAACTGTCCTTCAACTCAACTGTCCCAAACTCAAGCAGTTTTACCACATATACAGTGATTTATTTATTTTTATTGAAAATACAAAGTAATATTAAAGAAAAACATTTAAATAAATTAAAAATCATTCCATATCCCAGACACTAACACAACGAATTTCAGTTTTGCATATTACCTTACACATGCATAAAGATTTTACAAAGTCACAATCATAGTGTGCATACTATTTTGTACTGTGCTTATTTTACTGACCATATCACAGACATGTCCAAGTTTCTAGTCTTCCAAATAATTATTTTAATGGCAGTATAATACTTTACTATTTTTATTAGCCCACTTTCTTCTTTGACACGTAGATTATTCCTAATTTTTTGCTGTTATATATAATGCAGACAGAAACATCCTCATGTGTTTATCTTCTTTCTGTTTGTTTTATTTTTATATTATTTATGGGGCAAAGATATGGTCACTTTTACGGCTCTTCTATGTAGTACCACACTGCATTCCCAAGGGGTTGTATCAATTTAAAATGCCATCTGAAATGAATGCATTTAAACAGTTTCTTTCTAAAATTTTTTTTAAAAATCAGAAGTGTTAGGTAGTTTTAAACTTCCATATTTAAAGTTAAAAATAATTACTTTCTCTTGAAAAAAATGAAGAGTGTGGATAGATGGTCTAACAGGTGACTAAAAATTTAGATGAGTTAACTCAAGCATTGCTTCCCATCTCGTCTCAAGTTATGGCGCACCTGGAGAGTGATGTTGTAGGCACAGTGGGGAAAATGGACAAAGGTGTTTCTTGCCCAGAAGCTCCAGCCACCCAGAACACCTCTGGCCACCCCAAGGGTCACGGGGATCCATATCTAGGCATACCTGTGACCCAAAGTGCCCCTCGGCCTGAGTCAGGAAGCCCAAGAGGAGAGGCTAAGTGACTCATTCCAAGTCACAAAATCTAGTTAGTGGCAGAGCTGGGAAATGAATGCAAATTTCTTCTCATCAATGCATTTTCTACTATATCACAACTCTTCTACATGCTTGCTGGCTCTAAAATTCAACTGTATATGCAGACATAGATCTATACTTAAGAATAAAGAGGATTTTCTAACATGCTTAAGCTAAAGACTCCTTAACCAGCAATTTACAGCAAAGCTAAAACTTAAAAATAGCTCTCAGCAACAGCAAATGTTTGACTATTTCCTCTGCAACTTTTCAGATTTGCCATTCTTTTAAATTTACTTTGTAAACTCTGAACAGTAATAATCTTCTGCACAGTATCTTCTATATCTCTGGTAGTCAGTAAATAAAGAATAACAATAAATTATACATACTGCAAAGAAAAAAACAAAGTAAGTTCACACACTAAATAACTCTAAAGGTGAAAAAAAATGTTTTTAAAGTGTTGATTTTGTAGAGGTAGAGAAGATTTCCTCCTTACATTTCAAATTCTTTGCTAGCTAATGGAACCTTACTGTACACTATCTATTACATTACAGGGTCATAAGAGACATTTCATTCCACAGAATGATTCTGACCTACACCCAGTGTTGATGCTACCAGGAGAAAAAATTCACTACAAAGGTATTTTACCTTTTACCAAGTATCCAACATTCCATATCACCTTTGAAAAGCAGAGATTAAAGGTGTTAACCCTACTGATTCAATTGTAAAGATACATAAGATTTTTCTTGACCATTAATCACTGGCTTGGGGTGTAGACTAAGAATTTACCTATTATGTGCCAGGCCCCAAAGCAAGTAAGGGACTCCAAACCCTGCATTCTTTTTTACTACACCCTGAAAGAGTGACTACTTGGTCATTTCTATGGATTCAATCAGACGTTATACACACAAACACATCCGTGGGACCGCATGGCACTTGGAAGGTTACCCACTATTTCCCACTTATTAAGATCTGGATCATATTTCTCAATGCTCTGAAGATATGTTCCCTTCGAGTAGGAATATCCTCCAGTGACATAAATACATCCATTCATGATGACGGCACCACACTCCATCCTCCTCTCCATCATGGGCGCTATCTCTCTCCATTCATTTTGTTCAGGGTCATAGCATTCCGTGATTGTAGTTTGTCCACCAACCAGATAGAGCTTATTTTCAAATGGAACTGAACACAATCCATATTCTATTAAAAAGAAAAAAGCAAATTTTTCTTCGGATAACAAACAAAAGAGATACTTCAGTTTAGTGATGTAATAATCCTTTACAATTTATCGTATGAAAATAGAGTAGTCGTGACATTTTGATTCCAGCACACACTATTGCAACTGAGCCTTAAATTCCATTCCTTCTCACCTGATTCAGATTACCTGTCCCGTCATTCTCTCTTAGGTCATCCTTAAACTGGCTTTGCAGAATGTCAGGGATGAACTCATCCTCAGACCACTACCCTTCTGGGAATTTCCCAAAACACTTTTTTTTTTTTTTTGGTGAGGAAGATTGGCTCTGAGCTAACATCTGTTGCCAATCTTCCTCTTTCTGCTTGAGGAAGATTGACCCTGAGCTAACATCTGTGCCAATCTCCCTCCATTTTGTATGTAGGATGCTGCCGCAGCATGGCTTGATGAGCAGTGCGTAGGTCTGTGCCCAGGATCTAAACCCATGAACCCTGGGCTGCTGAAGCAGAGCACATGAACTTAACCATTATGCCACCAGGCAGGCCAACAGACATCTTTTATATTACACCTATGTGTAAAAGATGGTAGCAGTAGAGTTCCTCTGACACAAACATACTAGGTGACTGGTGTAGGTTCCTTCAGGTCTTAGCAGCTATCCCGGTAACCAGTGGCAACGTGTAGTGTCTGCTGCCACAGATACGACATGGATTACCTTGCTTGTCTCTCTCACACCGCTGGTCAAGTTAAAGACACAAGAAGTTAGAAAAACCCACAACCAGATTAGTGGGAAACTACAGTCTATGATCTTAAGAAGCCGTGAGAGGTGCTCAAAGGCAGAGGGCCGCTGTGTGAGGCCTGTCTCCCACAGCTGGGAGTCTGCCTCTAGGGGGTCAGCCTTTCAGGCTGTTTTAATTTTTCCCTTTTTATCTATCTCCCCCTCCACATCCAAACCTGCCGGCTCTTCAAGGCACCTGGATCGTGTGCAACTTCACTTCCTCTCTCTTCTTCCCAGTGCTATGACTAGCGTGAGGCAAGTGAGGCGTCTAGAGTCCCAGACAGAAGCAGGCTCTCCCGCTCTGAGTGACTCCAATTCTGTGCCTCAAGCGGCTCCCTTGCTCACTCTAGTCCCCGCCCTGGTTCTTCCATGCCCCCATTTCTAACATCACTACTAGCCTGTGAGTTCATTCTCTGGAAATATCAACCACAAGATTACACTTAGGGGCCGGCCCCTTGGCCGAGGGGTTAAGTTCACGCGCTCTGCTTCAGCGGCCCAGGGTTTCGCTGGTTCGGAGCCTGGGTGCGGACATGGCACATGCTCATCAAGCCATGCTGAGGCGGTGTCCCGCGTGCCACAACTAGAAGGACCCACAACTAAAATATACAACTATGTACTGGGGGGATTTGGGGAGAAAAAGGAAAAATAAAATCTTAAAAAAAAACAAAAAGATTACATTTAAATGCTTCTAGCTGCAGACCTGAAGGAAGAGCAGGATTTGTCAGTGGCACTAATACTACAGCTAATAAATGAAGATTTAGCTTGCCATTGCTGAGCTGTTCCTTCTGCCTGGAAGTCTCTTCTTTTCCCAGGTGTTTGCACAGCTGCCTCCTCCTTGTCATTCAGGTCTCATCTTACTGTCATCTCCTCAGAGGGGCATTCCCTGACCATTCAACCTCAAGTGGCCAGTCAGGCATCTGTACCACAACACCCTATTTTAATTCTCTCTGCGGCACTTCTCATTATCTGATATGTTTCCTGTTTACTGTCTCTCTCCCCCTTCTAACAGTGCAGGAACTGTGTCCTGCCCATCACTCCATTCCCAACTGGAGAATGGCGAGTGTCTGGCACCTTGTAAGGACTCAGTAAATGTATGCTGGATCCACAAATCAGCTGTACCTTGTATCCTCTGCACCCAAACGTGCGCTCCTATTATTTTGTGGAAGAAAAGCTTCTAAGCCTCACCTTAGAAAGAGATAATGTACAATCAGAAATGTGATTTCCCCTTAAGTATGGAAGACAAATTCTTATCATTAAAGTTCTTGTTATCTAGGTTCGGAAGGCTAAGAAAAGGTCTCAGAAGATGGGCATTTTTGTTGAGTTCACATACTGTTATTCTTAAGTTTCTGACATCCAAGAAAATAGGAATTCTTCCACCTCTGAAAAACCCATTCGTTACTTTACAGTTATATATTTGTCGAATTTTTATAGGATTTAGTTCTTTCAAGTACTTGTGAAATATTGTTTATATAAATTATATGAGTTATTCCATCAAATGGTTATTGTGAAAATTAATGATGATTCAAAAATCCTATTAGTGTAAGTGATTCAACAATGAGCTTACTAGGCTTTCCTTAAATTATTCAAAATTTACAAAAAAACCCTCCAATTTGGAGTCTTAGTTAAGAGAGGAGTTTAAAATAAAGTGATTCCTGATATTTGTCCCCGTTACGCAAATATAACATAATCTTCTGTTACTGTTGATGGCAACTTTTTCTTCCTCAGCTGTAACTGCCTTTTTTCTTGCTGGTCACTCTGCGAAGCTGCTGAGACTAAGAGACTGTGTCTTGTTTATTGAGCTCCTAGCACTGCGCATCACACGCAGGAAGCCCTCAGCAAATATCTGTTGGACAAATGAATGAGTGACCAATTTTAAAGCAAGCATGGGAACGGCACCATCTGTCACGGCTCAAAGAGTTTACACACAAATATTCACTATAAACATATGGCAGTCTGGATTCAGCGTCACGTGAGTGATAGGAACAAAGCCATGTCGGGATTCAGACACAACTGTAATATTTTCAGGTATTCAATACCCACCGAAATGACTTAAAATTTTTTTCCTAAGTTTTTTCTCATTGAAAAGACCTGTAAAGTTTATCTAACCTAACTTCCTTACTTTACTGGAAAGTAAGACCCAGCAGCTTAAGCCACTGCCCAAGAACAGGCCAGTAAATAAATGGCAGAGCCAGGAAAGAACTCTCCCCATTTGACGCAGCTGTCCACGGCTTTTTCTCCTTCGTCACTTACTGCTGCTTTCCTGTTCTTCACACACTCTTCTTCCTCAGCTCATCCCTTAACTAATGCTGTTTCCCAAGATTCTGTCCTTGGCTGTACTGTTGGTCCCACCTTCCTAAGGCATCTCATTCATCCTCACAGACAAAGCCATCCTCTCCAAGCAAACAACCTCAGATCTCCATATTCACCTGCTTCTTCCTCCTGAGTTGCGGACCCCTGTCTCCCATTGCTTGCCGGACAGCTCGTCTGGGTTATCCAACTAGTCCTTCAAATAGAACTATAAAACTGCGCTCATCATCTCTCCTCTTCTCCCTTCCTACTGGCTGCTCCTTCCATGCTCCCCATCCTCCCAGTCAACCAGCCAGAGACCCTGGTCGACTGTCAACTCCCTTCTCTCCCTCATCTTCTATCCACAGTAGCAATTACTACCAATTCAATCGATGTTGAATCTACACCATTCCTCACATCTGCCCATTTTCTACTCCTACCACCTCAGGCTTTCAGTATTTCTCACCTGGTTTATTACAATAGTTTCAGCCGATCTCCTTGCCGTCTTTCTCCCAATCTATTCTAAAAGGAGCTCTCTTCTTAAAACTGGAACTGATCACACATCACCCCCTTGCTCTGAAGCCTTTGATAGTTCTCCATTTTTTAAATTCTCCTGACTGCCATTCAAAGCCCTCAACCGAACTCTGCCATCGAATCTCTCATTCTACCCTCTTACCTCTCATTCATCCATATCTACTTCCAGGTACTGTAATAAATCTGGAACTTTCCCTTCTGCCTTCCATTATTGGCTACCTTTCTGCCAGAAAAGCCTGTCTCAAAAACTACCTTCCTTAATAGCAGCCATTCTTTCAGGCCTAAATCATAAGAGCCTACTCCTTGTAGCCTTCTAAGATTGCCAGATTCCCCTTAATTAGCTTCAAGCTCTCTCTGCCCTCAATTTCAATAGCACTTATTTGTGAGACTGTCTTGTATTCCCACTATGTATGTATATTTGCTACTAGATCCTGAGTTCCTGTGGCAGTGGAGACTAGCTCTTAATCATCTCTGTGTCTTACATTATAACTAGAATGGTATCTTCCCCCCAAGGTAAGGAATCAATAAATGTTATATTGAATTTAATGGAATTATAGTCCTCTGTTTTTCAGCTATACAAAGCTCCCACCCTTAAGGCATTAAGACAAAAGATAACATTTATGTTACCTTTAAAAATAATAGCAGTCATTTCTTTGCAGTCTAAGCTACGTATCTATAAGAGAGACTCAAGACCGACATTTTACGTTCCTCTGGAGGTGTTCCTAAAAAGCATAAGAAGCGCATACCTTGCTATAATTCAGAGGATATAGATCCAAATGCCTTCCAGGGCTAAGGAGATGATAGACTAGCTGAACGAAGCAGGCTGGGGTAAGACAAACAATAACACAGGCCCCCTGGGGCTGTGATGTGATGGGAATGGGAGAGACTGTGGTGAGACAGAGCATACCAGACTCATCTAAAGGGGACGACTACATGGCCACAGTGATTGCTGCCAGGAAGCAGTATGATCCAAAGCTGCCAGATCTTCCAATTTTTCTAAAAGCCAGAAATCATGATTTTTATTTGAAATCTCCTGGATTTAAAATATTGGTAACATGCCAGTTAAACAATATTTAAACACTGTAAGAGCCAACCAGAACATAGCATGCAGGGTGCTAATTTGATACCTTTGTTTCTTAAATTATGTCAGGGAAAAGTCCAATGTAAATCAAAATTTTACAAACGGAATTATCTGTTCCCCCTGATTTGTACTGTAATTTAATATTTATTTCTGATTGATTTTTCAATTTGCCATGGCTTTTCAAACTTTGGCTTAAGTCTCACTGTCTTTTAGACTCTTTTTCAAGCAGTTAACAAGTTATACACAACTTGAATATGTTAGGGGACATTTATTTCTAAAGGAACCACTTTATGAAATATGTTAAAATTTGTAATGTAAATAACTGCCCTCTCATTTGTTAATCTGACTTTTCACATACTGGATTTTCTTCGTAAACCTAAGTCAGAGTAATATCTAACTCATAAGGTTAACATGAGGATCAAATGAGATAACAGTGTAGTTGTGAAGAGCATGGCCTCCCAGCCAGACTGCCTGGATGTGAACCCCACCTCTAACAAGCACTGGCTGGCTGACCTTGGACAATTAATTTACTCTCTCTGTGCCTCAGTGACCTGTAAAATGAGATCATAGTAGTACCCAGCTCACAGGATTGTTGTGAGATTTAGATGAATACATGTAAAATTATTGGAATAGTCAGTGCCTGGCACATAATTACTGAATAAATAGGAGTTATTACTCAATATGAGCTGTTATTATTACTCTCTGTTATAATTTCATTGGTCATAACAGAAAGTGGTGGGGAGTCTGAGATAATACATCTGGGTTACTAGGAGACAGAAGGCTACCCATTCCATGATGTCTTCAGAGCCAGGACAGCCTGCAGCTGAAGTTTCTTCTTATGCAAAGCCCAGGGCACATGGAGATGCAGCACTGGATTCAGGTGTGGCCCGCCTGAACCGTGAGATGACATACACGATGTACGGCTGGAAGGAGCTGCGCTGGTCAAAGCAGGAGAGCCTGATCCCGTAAGGAAAGGCAGACCGCTTACGGGTTCTAGCACAAGTTACGCATCAGACTGCCTGAATTTGAATCCTGGTCTACCACTTCCAAACTGTGTGACCTTAGCAAAGCCACTTATTCTTTCTAAGCCTCCATTTCCAAATATGTAAAACGGGGGTAAACAATACCTATTCACAGGGTTGTAGTTAGAATTTAAGGTAATAGCTCATGCAAAATGCTTAGTCAGTACACGACCTATGGAAAGGGCTCAAGAAGGTCAGCTATTATTACTACTCTCAGATGGTTCAAGCTTGTGAATTTCAATTACACTCTCCATGACCCACACAGGAGCCTGATGCTATATGGAAAATGACTCAAAGTAGTATGGTGATATGGTGATATGAACCTTTCCTAATGCAGAAAACTTAAACATGTGGCATAACCGTTAGAGGCTATAGCTCATGCTTCCCCCTGAGCTCTCCACAAAGAGACAGGCCAAAGAATAAAACACACCACAGAAGGCAGGCCATTCCTGTGGGCACACAACACATCGGCTTTATGACTTAAAGTAAGGCCAACACAGGGCCCTGCACATTGTAGGAGTGAGTGCTCAATAGTTATTGAAACCCAGAAAGAACACGCTTCTAAAAGAGGAAACCATCTCCTGTAGAACTGAATCGACAGGTACCCTTTCCGACAACTTGACATAGTGCTTTTTAACTGTCTATAAAAACAGAGTTTTACATAATGTGTGCAAATGAAAGAAAGCACATAACAAAGGAATAGGAAACATAAAAAAAGAATCTAAGTGAAAAAAATTTAAGAAACTACCACTTTTAACCCCACAGGCTTAAAATGTGTGTTGTGTAAAGACACCAGGGAAAGTATTTGCAGATAAGATCTAATCAGACTAATCTAATTGTGATAGTTGTTAGATGGACATAGATATTCTGAGCCTTTTAATTACACCCATGTAGGCGGCCAGCCTGGTGGTGCAGCGGTTAAGTGCACACATTCCACTTCAGCGGCCAGGGGTTCGCCAGTTCACATCCTGGGTGTGGACACGGCACTGCTTGGCAAGCCATGCTGTGGTAGGCATCCCACTGATAAAGTGGAGGAAGAAGGGCACAGATGTTAGCTCAGGGCCAGTCTTCCTCAGCAAAAAGAGGAGGATTGGCAGCAGATGTTAGCTCAGGGCTAATCTTCCTCAAAAATAAATAAATAATAATAATTAAACCCATGTATAGTCTACTATACATTTAGCATTTTCTATTTCTGGCCCCTTTTACCCATCTCTTACACTGATAAGCTGTATCACAACATGTACTATTTGAGACAGTATTTTGTTACCTGGATGTGGACTGGAAGTGATGAGGCTCCATTCGTTGATATCCGAATTGTAACTCTGGACCTTGTCATAGGTGCAGCTTCCTCTGTAGCCACAGTGGCCACCAATCACGTAGATAACTTCATGTAAGACACAGGCAGTAGCATTTCCCACACCTGTGTGTTAATTAAAATCACATCTTCAGATTGATCTTTCACTCTGTTTTGCAATGAATACTGGGCTAAGTTTATTATTGTTTTTGTCATTACTGTTAGCAGATACAAGGCATTGTGCTAGGTGCTATGAGAGATAAAAGAACGAAAAAGAAAGGCTCCTTGCACTCTTTTAAAAGAGGGTGAGACATTTACACAACTAATTAGAACACAGGGAACAGAACTACTGTGAATGTTCAGAGCAAGGAGACATTGCTTTTGACTAGGGAAACCACGGCAGGTGGTGGCAGAATTTGACCTGGGCTTTAGTAGGTAGGACTTTTGCAGGTAGAGGTGAAAGGAAGCCATACTAAGCAAGGGAAAGGCAAATGCAAAGGCTAACTGGGCCATGCCAAGTAGTCCATTTTGATTCCGACACACCGGAAGGAAAGGTGGCATACCTGGGTCTGTCATGTGGGAATTAAAGCTGGCATGGTAAGTTGAAGCCACATGGCAAAGGATCCTGATGCCCAACTAAGAAATCTAGACATAATTCAGCAGGATTTTTAAGGTTTTTAAACAGAGGAAGGGAGGGACTACAAAGGTGGAAAGGTAGAATTGGTCAGGTGCCAAGTGTTGAGGGCCTGATTTAGAAGGGGCCTTGGCTATGGAGGGGAGGGTGCAGAGGAAAGAGACACAAGTAGAATAGACAAGCTTGATGACCGACTGCATCAGAGACAGCTGAGGTCCTGAGCTTGGAAAATGGGGAACCACTGATGCCATAGAAAAATGAGGAGGAGGAAGAGGAAATGGGTTTAGCAGGAGAAGAAGAGAGGACGAAAGAGCATGAGGCTCATTTTAGTTGCAAATATCAGTTTAGTCTTTCAACCAACTTTTACTTAGCACTGTTACATGCGGGGTACAGTTCAATCTCCTTGTTCATTTCTACCCTAAAACAAAAGTGAGTTTATAAGCAGGGTAGTCATGATGAAGGAAAAAAAAATTAGGAGTTCCTAAACAGCTAAGGATTTATTTCTTCTCTGTACATCCCTAGACCAAAAAAAGGAAATGAATTTGAAATTTGACTCTACTCAGTTTAAGTTTTCATTACAGGGAAAGCTGCTAGTTCACTTCAAGACTACAGAATAAAACAAAATGGGAAACACAATGTTATCCTTTCTACAGAAAAATGGGAACCTCAAAGTTCAGTGTGAGTCTACCGTCAGAACCAGTACTAGCCAAAACTGCACATAACTGACCAAGTGTCACCTTCCCCTGGGATGATTAGATATAATCAGGAATCAAAACTTCAAGTTAAAAGTAGAAAACTTCGGAATGTCAGACCCAGCTGGGAGGTGGGGAAGACTTTGGCATATGAGGGTCTCCCGATCCACTGAGGTTAAGGCAAGAACACAAGTGGCTTTCTTTCACAGTGGCTACACCACGGCAGCATTTTTTCAGCAAGCATTGTTTCAAATACAGTTTAAAAATTTTTAGTAAGGTCATAAACTTCCCTCCTCCAAGAAATATACTCTAAACTACAAAACCACTGAAACTATTATCTCATTATTAAGAAGCAGAGGAAGAAATGTATCCAGGTTTACAAGAGCTGCTAAAATGTTTGAACTTTCCCGTGTCTTTCATCGCAGAGGAGTCAGATGGGACATTCTGAACTAGCCTGGAGAGGGGACTGGGAATCAGTAAGTGGGAGTCAAGCTCAGGCAGAGTGGAAAAGCCAAGCAGCAACAGCAGCGGGCTTTAAGCCACTTTCTCCCACCCTACCAACTACTGCTGAAACTTCAGGGATGCAGGAGAGTGGTCGTGATTTAATGTGAAAGATATGGCTGCCCTATCAAAGCCATGTTGTTGTATAATGACAGTCATGACAATAACGCCTAACACTTACTGAGTGCTTACTCTGTGCCAGACACTTTTCTAAGCACTTCACACGCATACATTCATTTAGACCTCTCAAAACCTAAGCTACGTAAGCTTGTCACCCCCATTGTACAGATGGCAAAACTGGGGCACAGGGAGATTATCTGCCCACACTCACTAGCAAGTAAGTGGAAGGCTAGGATTTGGATCCAGGCAGTTTGCCTTCAGAAGCAGTGTGCCTGATCACAAGACCATTGCTGCTTCTCAGGCTTCCTGCTTGTCATCCAAGGATCATATTGGGTCAGATTCCCAGACCAGGTCAGATTCCCACACCCTCACTAGTGTGAAAAAAGAAACAGAAAGGCCTGGGAAGAAACATTTGGGATAGAATGACACAAATCTGGTAACCTACCAGTTTTTGTGCAACTCTCCAGGATGAATGAATAAGTGTAATTAAATAAGATTCCACTTAACTTTTTTTCTCGTAGGAGGGAGGGAGAGCAAGGCTAACAGTACCAAACAGCAGAAAATACAGTGTTTATCAGATAGATATTGAGACCCAATAGTGTGCCCGGCTGTGTGGGCCGCATGAGGGAGAGTACGGGATCTGCCCCTCTCCTCTCCCCTATGAGACAAGACTTGAATCAAAAAAGCAAAGGCTATTTGTTTCTGAGAGAATGTTTTTGAGAGAAAGTAATTTGTTACACCCTATGGGATCAAATCTTTCAAGGTTTTAATGAAAGACCTTTTAAAAGAGAGAGAATCAGATGATGAGGGGAAAAAAAGCTAAACATTTAAAAGCAGAATTTAAAAGGGTTCAATTTCAAGAGCAAGCCAAAAAATAAATAAACATTACCTAATAAAACTACCCAGCTTTCTCTCTTCATTTAGCCTTTGACTTAAATATAAATTCTTAAGCCTTGAAGCAAGATTGAGGCCCCAAACAGGCTGTAGAGTAAGTAGAATGAATTATACTATTTTCACATATAAACGATATTTCTTTTCTAGCCTGAGTAATGTACTCTAATTACATAACTCTCAGAAAAGTTGGGGACTGCTATACTATATTTTTACTCTGAACACTCTGTGCAACATTATTTGTAGAATCCCCAACAGTTCCTAGATAGCTTTCCAAAGTGATAAATTCTTTTAAAAATTATTTGCAAGAGAAGTGAGACCGTTGGCCCAACCTCGAACACCTAAAGAATATAGAATAAAGATAATCTGCACTTACCTTTAATCATGTTTGCAATAGGAATCCATTTCTCTTTTAATGGATCATAGAACTCAGCCTCTTCTGCTGGAGCTCCCTTTCTGTAACCACCTAAAGCATAGACACAGCCACCCAAGGTGACTGCACAGTGGTAATACCTGGCATTGAGCATTGGCAAGCCTTCTGTCCATTCATCACTTTCACTGTTATAGATCCACACAGTGTCAAGAGCTTCTATGTTATCCGTCCTGTAACCCCCGGTTACATAAATGTTGGGTCCCAAACACGTAACACCATAGCTCTCCCTAGTATAATCTGGTATTTCTGCTCCCTGAATCCAAACATTTGTCAAAGGATCCCATATGTGAACCTCTGATAAAGGATGCCAGTAATAGCCTCCAATGATATACATTGTGGCAGTGGACCTCTGGGAAATCTCTTTATGCATGGGATTCAAAGCATTGTATATTAGAGATCGTATCTTATTTTCAGTTAGGAGGCAGCTTCTTTGAAGGCCTAAAGCTGTTTTTAAATACACTGGATCTATATCTATGTTGACATAGCTTAGCAGATTATATAGGCATTCAATTCGATTTTCTACATCATGAGCAGTCCACTTAATAACTGGCTCTATGATAGCTTCTTCTTTCCAAACACTGAGATTCTTTCTGGATAAGATAAAGAGAAACTTTTCAAGGCTGATTTCCAGAAATTCTTCTTGTTGCCATACTTCCTTAAACCTTGAACACAGAATTCTTCGCGATTCCTTCTCTAGTTCTGGACACACGTGAAATTCTGCAAAGGAGTGCATTCCAATACAATTATCGATATCTAGGTGCCTGACCAAAAACTGCTCACAAGCTTTCTTTACTGAAAGGAACTGTAGCAGATCTGCTGCTTCAAGCAGGCTTTGAACATTTCTTTTAGTTATTTCAATTTGGGAAGTGTATGCGTAATTTACAAGGCCTTCCAAAATATCATGGTGAATGCCAGAGATCTTTATTTTATTTTTAAATTTTTCTTTCATGTCAGCTGTGAACATTGCCTTAAAATAATTGCTACAAGCAGCTAAAACAGCTCGGTGACAATGGAAGATTATGCCTGAAGGACACTGAAGGGTAATATCAGTAAATAATCCATCCAAGTAAAATGTTCTGAATGCATCCAGAAAATCCACTGGATGCGCTGAATCCTTGAAAAGGTAAATATAATCCTCTTGTCCTTTTAAAGCCATGGCTGCAATAAATATGAAACAATAAACGTGTTTTCAATTTTGCGTATTACCTCAAATAACCAAGGCTAAATATTCCAATCATTATAAGGACTCATCAGCATTGAATATACTCCAAAACTAGACAAGTTCAACATTCTAAGCAACAAATGCAAAATGTGGATAGACTATTTCGTAATTTATATGACGCTCAATTTAAATTCAGGGTAGCTCGGACGCGAAACGAGGCCCCCGGATTTTTCAGCAGTCCTTTCGAGAAGAAATACTGATTTGCTACCCCACTCACTCAGTCTCTGCAATCCGCCCGGAGCTGGCGGTCCGAGAGGGATCCCACACTTGGCAAACCAAGAGTCTGAGGGGTCACCCCACTCGAGGCTGGACCTTGGCCGTCTGGGCTTGGCCCCAATTCAACCTTTTTCTCTAGCTCTGTCTCCCTTTCAAGTCGCATGGAGATGCCAAGAAAGGGACGATCGAAATAGAACTGCACAGGAAGAAATCTCGGAAAAGGGAAACCTCGTGCCTTTCTGCTTCGGAAGGAGAGAAAGCAGAGGGGCCCGGTCGCGGCCGCTCCATCCCCGGCGCCCTCCCTCGCGGTCGCCGCAGGGGTTTCCGCGCTCCCCGCGCCCGGGCCCCCGGCTCGGGTTCCCGCCCGGAGACCGCCCCGCCCCGGGGCCTGGCGAGGGGACTCGCCTCGAGGGCGCCGCGCGCCGCCCGCCCGGCCCGGTGCCCGCGTCCCTCTGCCCCGGGACGTGCACAGGTGTGGGGAGGGCGCCGCTGGCTGCCCTGCGCGCGGCCGGGCCCGGCGCCCGCGCGGCCATTGTCTCCGCGCCTCTGCCGCGGCCCCCTCGGGAGGCGGCGCGGCCTCGGTCTCCCGCGCCCGGCCCCGCTCGCTCCCCGCTGGCTGGCCTCGAGCGGCGGCTCCGGCCCGCACCTACCTCGGGCGGCGGCTTCGGGACGCGGGGTGGCCCGCGGGCTAGCGGCGAGCGGGGGCGGGGGCGCCTCCGGACCCTCTGACCATCTTTGGAAGAGGCGCGGCGGAGGCTGCCTGCTAGTGCAGCTCCAGCCCACAGCGGCTCCTATTTTGGTGCCCGGCTGCTCCCGCCTCCAGCCGAACAGCCCCCCGCGCGGCCTGGGCCGGGGCCACTCGCGGGAACTCCCGGGTGGCGGGCCGCGCTGCGGGCAGGGGCGAGGCGGGCGGCGGTTCCCCCGCAGCAGGTGGGACGGCTGCCCCGAGGAGACCGCCCGCGCCGCTGGCTTGCCCCTCTCTTCTTGGCTCTGTCTCTCTCTCTCTCTCTCTCTCGCCGCCACCGGCCCCCCTTACCCCCCGCCCCGCGTTTTCGCTCTGGACAAACTCTCTAAGTCCTGAATTAGGAACCTATACGGAGACTGGGAGGGGGTGCGCTTTTTTGCCTCCTTCAGTAGCTCTCACTAGCCCAGGCCCTAATGGAGAGCTGGAGAGGAAAGTGTGGAGAGAATGCAGCAAACCTAGAGGTCTGGGGGTGAGGTTGCCTTCAAAATGCTAGAAGTAGCTGCCGCTTTCCCACGAACGCCATCCCGCCTCCAGCAGAGCACTCAGGAGGGAGTCCTTGGGGCTGATTTGCACACTATGGGTTAACCTAGAAGCTTTGAGAAAAATTGGGAACAGCCAGGGCCAAGGATTCAGGTTACTGTATTTAGAAGAGAGTAGATGGAAGGAGCAGACTCCAGTCTTTCTTCATGGTGATATCCAGTCGGATCACATAAAGATGTCCATGTGCCTTACAATAAAGTTCATTTTCTTGTTCTAGCAAAAGCCAGTATCAAGTATTTTCATTTATCATTCATTCATTGATTTGCAAGATTTTATTGAGTGCCTGATGGGACTGGTAATAGAGCAGTGAAAGATGGTCCACAGCTCTCATGGAGCTTCAGTCCAGCCGCCTTAAGGGAGGAAGGAGACCAGGATGAAAGGAACACCAGGGCCCCAGTGTGTCTCTCAGAGTGTCATCTAAGGGACAGAATATACAAATGGACAATGGTCACACCATATATGACAACAGAACTCCCAACCACGTAAGAAGCACAGGAAGCCAAACCACAGCCTCTGCAGCAGTTGGACCGGAAGAATGAGGACTTGGTCAACGACTGCCAACTTCCCTATTTTTACCCCTACTTCCAACTCAGGACCAACCAGAGAAAGCCAAATATGCTCCCCAAATCCATCACATAAAATGCTCGCTGCTTCTCGTAGCCTGCTGCCTGCTCTCCCAGGGCAGCAACCTCCAATCAGAGCGCACCTGAGACCTTCCCTTTTTTTTCACTTTTATAAAGCTTTCCCATTCCCCTGCCTGCCTTCAATAAGCGATGGTGGTGAGCTCTCTCGCAACAGCAAGATCTGAATAAATAGCATCTGTTTTTTCTCATTTGGGTGGTTTTAGTTTAGTTCCACGTCAGACCATCGCAATTGAGTTATGTGGGATGCTGGTTATGCGGCACCCCTCAAACACTACCACCGCCCAGACTTCTCTGGGGTGGAGACCTAGGAATTTGTAACCAAGGGCATTAGGTGATTCTTTTGCACAGCAGAGGAAAGTATGTTGGACCCAAAATGGAAGGAAAATTAAAGATTTACTATCTCAACATCTGGTAAACAGTTCAGCACGGAACAAAAGTATATGAGATTTAGTTTCAGGCTTAAGATTCATCTCTGCCACTTGTCTAACAACCTTCTCTGATCCTTAGTTTTCTGATCTGTAAAACACAGAAAATATCAGTACTTTCTCAACCTAGCATAAGGTTATTGGAAAGATAAAACTACAAATGTGAAAGCACTTGGTATGTGGTATATAAAAGTTAGCTTTATAAGCAAAGGATATTTACATTTCTCCATCACAGCCTCAATTCGGAAATTAGTATCTTAACATTTCTTCAAAAAATTATGAACTTTGAGGGGCTGGCCCCGTGGCCAAGTGGTTAAGTTCGCGCGCTCCGCAGCAGGCAGCCCAGTGTTTCGTTAGTTCGAATCTTGGGCGCGGACATGGCACTGCTCATCAGACCACGCTGAGGCAGCGTCCCACATGCCACAACTAGAAGGACCCACAACGAAGAATACACAACTATGTACCGGGGGGCTTAGGGGAGAAAAAGGAAAAAATAAAATCTTTAAAAAAAAAAATTATGAACTTTGTAGTTAATTGTAATTACAGACAGTTTGTCCTTCATAACTGATAGTGCTGTTATTATTGGTATTATCATTCTAGGACACAATTGTGACCGATCGAGGATGAGGCATTCTTTCCATGTTTGTCAGTGAAGTGAGGAGATGGCTGTTTGTGGCTATGATAGCAAATTTGATGTATAGAAAATATTATAGGCTTTGCCTAACTCAAAGTAGGGGCTTCTAGAATCATAATGGCATGTGTTAAATGATTCTTGAATAATAGAATTCACTATATTGTCAATTATGCAGAGTTATTTCAGATTGCTGTAGAGACAACTAAAACTTTTGCTTCCATTGCCTGATATTCTCTGGTTGTGAATTATTGTGTAAAAATGTATGTCAGTTATATGTCAATTATATCTCAATTTTAAAAAGACGAAAACAAAGCGTTTATCAGTATATATTAGACTGCTTCAAGTTGCCAAGAGCAGTTCCTCTTTACCACATGCGTTATCAAAGAGACCACTGCAAATGCTAATAGATTTGATGCACTCAGAAACATATAATTAGCATTCATAAGTTAAATAAATTAATGACACTGTTCAAGAAAACAAATGTGCCATCTGTGAATCTAAGTCTTAAGGGAATAAAGAGCCACCACAGAGATGAGACGTAAATGACTCTTGGCAGATACTGAGCTTGGCATGGCGTTAGATGCTTTTTGACATCACGCTTCACTTTTCAACAGACTCTTGGTTTCTACTTTTTTTTTTTTGAGGAAGATTAGCCCTGAGCTAACTGCTGCCAATCATCCTCTTTTTGCTGAGGAAGACTGGCCCTGAGCTAACATTCAAGCCCACCTTACTCTACTTTTTATATGTGGGACGCCTACTACAGCATGGCGTGCCAAGTGGTGCCATGTCTGCACACAGGATCCAAACCAGCGAACCCAGGCCGCCGAAGTGGAATGTGTGAACTTAACCACTGTGCCACCGGGCTGGCCCCAGACTCTTGGTTTCTAAATATAACTATTTTTATTTATGTTTTTACCTTATTAGTACATCTTTCCACTAAGTACAACTGTGTTATTAAATGATATGCTAATTGTGATATCATTATTGGCAATATCACATCGATGTAATAAATGGTGGGTATTACATTGCTGTGTAAATGGTGGGTATATACAGAAATTTTGAATACTTCATTTACATAATGAATTAAGTTGCTGCTAAGTAAAAAAATAGTAGGTATAATTTATAAGGCCACCGCGTACAGCTGTGTAAGTTGTGCAATGCACGATTCCAGTTCATTCTACTCAAGTAGAGCGCAGTGTGAACACTATCCTCAGGTGATGTACTGTACACGACAGCACAGGTGTATGTGGCTGCCCTGGAGTTCATATGTCTTGGCAAAGCCTTTTCGGTATGCTTCCTGAAAAACGAGAAAGTGGACATTCTAATGACTGGGTGACAAGAACTTTTGCAAGTCAGAAAGTTTCCAATTTCTTGTTTTCAGCAAAAGTCAAAGAACATTTTTGACAAATAACTTGGAAAGAATCCACGAAATGAGTGGCATTGCTATCATAAAATTCCTGTCCTTCTCATCTACTTGTCCATGTGAACACATTTCCTCAGGGATCATATCTGTGGAAATGAAAAACAAGAATGTCATTGACCCTAAACTCTGTCTCCTGCCAGCAGTATGCAATACTCAGCCAAAGATATACGGCCTAGATGAAAAGAAAATGGCCTGATGCATCAGACTGAAAGAATTTTTGATAAATTTTTACTTTTGATTTAAACATATTTGTTCTTTGATCAATTATAATAATAATTGTAATGTTAATCAGCCCAGAATTTTTCACTACTTAGGAATCAAGGACATAAACAGATAAAATTTTAATTTATGTACATTTTTGTCACAGAGAAGTTTAAGAGGTGATTGATAAAAGATTGTCAAGTATAAAATATACAGACAATCCTTTCTTTGAATGGTTCCAATACGCATAAATTTCAGTTAGCAGTTTAGTCAAATACCACCAATCCCCTAAACAGGGTTCAAATTTCAATTACTATGGTATATTAACTGTAATTGCATAAAATACAAATTTCACCTCACTAGTCCTTCAGTCCACAAATCACTACATAAATAACAGATGAGCATCATAATCAGTGACCAGTCATGTCTCTTCTTTCAAAGTCATTGGTGATTGGTCACTGTGCATCTGTTATTCATTTCATACACAGACAGCAATGCTTGTAGTTGTCTTACCTCCTTGACTGCCAATCATAAATCTATGTAATATTTTACAAAAATAGATCATTGTAACAGGGCATTGGTCAACAAAAATGAAAGTGTAACACAGAATTGAAAAGTGACAATGTGTAAGTGAAATTTGAATTGAACATAATGAAGTTCTTGAAGAAATTGCTCACCGTGGAAATGTTGACACTGCCACCATTGGAGAGACTGTGGATATGCAGCCAATGGAACTTGGTGCCGGTGAACTTCGTGACTTAAGTGAGGAAAGTGATGGCTGACAAAAAGCATGAAGGTACCCCAGGAGAAGTGATGCTGGCAAAAAACTTCATATTAAAGGAACACTTGGAGACACTTCAGGACATTGCAACTGCAAAGGATAAAACGTTGGAAGCTGACCCAAACTTAGAAAGAAGTATGAGAATTCACCAAGGCACAGAAAGATGGTTGCTCTGCATCGTAAGTTATATGACAAAAGGAAGGCAAGAATTGTTCAAACTACTCTCAATAAGTTTTTCACAAAGAAATAAAATACTTTAATTCCTAATGTTTATAATTGAAGTGTACTAATTTTGGTCTTATGATGTTTTTCATTTTCCTATACATTTATAACTGACAGTTTTTGATGTTCTGACAAAAAATTTTAAAGGTCACAGGACAATTATAATTTTTCCTACTGATTATTAAGATTATTTTGCACAGTAATCTTGCACAGTCACTTTTACGGTCCTGCACTACTGTAAAAAGTGAAGACTGCCTGTATTTTCAGTAGGATAGCATTCTCTGGGAGAAGTGGAATGGAAATATGAGCTCAAGAAGGAAAAAGAGTGAGAGAAAAATTTCCCACTGGTAAAGAACAACTTGTTTACGTATTTTTAAATGAATGATGGTAGGTTTCAAATTACCACAGTTAGCTTTTACTAAACAGATTTAAGAGTTATTTAAAAGCTTATTAAAAAGTCATTATTTACAATGTTAGAAATTACAATCTTGGCAAATGTTTAAACTTATGATGAAAAGTTTTCAATATCAATCTGAAAATGACTACATAGTTTTCAAAGTTATTTTGGGAGTACTTGTTCAAAAAATATATGAAAGAGGAGTGGTCTATTCTCAAAACAAGAACCAGCCTACTTCTCTTTGGGGGTAGGGTCATTTGAAAAATAGCAGTTTATGAACCAGCCCTGACGGCCTAGTCATTAAAGTTTGGCGCTCTCACTGTTTTGGTGGCCTGGGTTTGTTTCCTGGTCGCAGGACCACACCACCCATCTATCAGTTGCCATGCTGTGGTAGTGGCCCACATTGAAGAATTAGAAGGACTTACAACTAGGCTATACAACCATGAACTGGAGCTTTGGGGAGGAACAAAAGAAAAGAGGGAGATTGGTAACAGATGTTAGCTCAGGGCAAATCTTTACCTGCAAAAAAGAAAAAAAAAAAAACCACATAGTAGTTTATTGAGATTATGTTTTTGGGTGCCATAGTTAAAGCTAAATTTCAGATAATTTCCTTCAGATAGAGGATAATAAACTATGGACTTTTCAATTACAAGCATCAGAAACCCAATTCTTCCAACTAGAAAAAGAATGAAAGTAAAAGCATTGGCTCAAATAAACCTCTAGACAGACTAATATTCTTAAATAAGTCACATCAAAACTCTCCAAGGACTCCCAATCTCATTCAGTGAAAGCTGAAGGGCTTACAATGACTCCTGGACCCCCACACCCAGCTTCTGTTCCCACCAGGAATGGCGCTGACTTAGGGCCTTACTATGGCTTAGCTACTGTATTCCTTTTGTCTGCACTGCTTTTTTCCCAGCTACTGCTACATGACCCGTTAACTCCCCTCCACCACATTTTTGCTCAAATACCAGCTTCCCAGAGAGGCCTTCTTTTACCAACCTATTTAAAATTATCTCCCTACCCCACCTGCTATTCTCTATCCTTCTTCTTTGCTTTATTTTAATCCATAGTACTTATTACCATCTATGATATTATATATTTCTCTTTTTTATTGGTTATTGTTTGCTTTCTCCCACTAGAATGTAAGCTCCATGAAAGCAGCGATTTTGGCCTGTTTTGTTCATGGTTATATCCCCAATTCATTCCTGTATTCCGAGAACGGTGCCTGCCACAAAACATGCTCAGTAAATATTTGTTGTATAAATGAAGACACGAATGGACTAAGAATAAGACTTTCAGAATTTTCTTCAAAAGCTTGATCAAGGGCTCATAGTTCTCTGAGAAATTACATCAATGACTTAATCTACAGACATTGCCTTCCTGCAGCATATGGTCTAAAAGTTTTGTACTTTTTTCCTTTTCAAATTCAAAGCATCTGGTTTATCCATCCCTTCCTTCTCTCTCTGACATCACTCCTATCAGGTCTTTATCACTTCTCACCTGGCTTACTGCAGGATTTTCCTGTGTCAGTCTCTCCCCTTTCCTGCACACTACCCAAACACAGATTTCTTCATATCACTTCCCTTTACTTGCTCCTAAGGGCTATCTGGAAAAAATTCAAACTCCATTGATTAACTTTCAAACTTGTCCATAAACTAGCCAAATCTCACTCACAAAGCTTTATTCCACTACTCCCCAGTTTAAACCCTTAACTTCATCAGGGCAGCCCCCTCATCACTACCTCATGAATATGCTGTGCTCGCCCCCATCTTGGTTCACATTATTCCCTCCATCTGGGAAGCTCTAGCAAGACCTTTCCATCTCTCCAAATACTTTCCATCCTTTAAGGTGTGGGTCACAGTCTATCTCTTTCATAAAGCTTCTCTTATATCATAATTAATCAATGGACTGAGTACAAAACACAATGCTATATGGTCACCTGGTCCTTCTTTGACCTAAGTACTTTATGCTGATTACTAAGAAGCTTTATGAAGCATACTTTGGTATTATGAATTACATATGTACATGTCCCACCTCTTCAATCAAATTGTAAATTCTCTGAAGTGCATCATTCTTTCTAAGACATAGTCCTACACCTCTTATACTTCCACAGGTTTTTGTTTTTGTTTTTTGAACATGGTAGGCACTCCCAAAATATTTGTTGAATGAAGTATTTTTAGCCCCTCAAAATATACAATAGGATATTTGTCTGGACTTAAATGTGAAAAGGGCTAAGTCGTTGGATCCCTGAGAGAATATACTTTCATACTGAAGTGAGGATAATAAAATATTGCTTGGACCAGGTTGTGAAAAAAGTTGTGATTTTGGCATGTAACAAAATCCAGAATATGACTGCAGAGTGGTAGAAAAAATGTATACGAGCAAGTTTTCCATTTTGCACTGATTATAAAATCCTATGTGGTGGGGCTGGCCCCGTGGCCAAGTGGTTAAGTTCACGCACTCTGCTTCAGTGGCCCAGGGTTTCGCCAGGTTCGGATCCTGGGTGTGGACATGGCACTGCTTATCAGGCCACGCTGAGGCGGCATCCCACATGCCACAACTAGAAGGACCCACAACTAGAATATACAACTATGTACCAGGGGGATTTGGGGAGAAAAAAAAAAAACCTATGTGGCAAACGGTATTTAGTTTAATTGTAAATATTTTTACTGGTTGTTTAGATACACGACTGAAAATTTATTATTTAAATATAAAAGACAAACATTTTTTGTTAAGTAACATCTTCCATAAACAATGGGAGTTTCTAAGAATTTCTGTGTTAGAAAACATCTATGTTAATATTTTGTTTCCATATGAACCATCATCACACAGACATCAATTTGTATGACATAAACAAGGAGGAATGACTTAGCTTTTGGCCTAGAATATATTATTTCATAAGCCCTTATGGAGCACATTGAAAAATCTGTCTACAACAGAATTATCACACTGTCCACCTAAAAAAAGAAACCCAACAGGGTGCGCAAATGACAGGATATTAGGTAAAAGAGTTCAGTCAACTCATTATTGTTAATATATTCCCCATAGCTGGTCTCACCTGAAGATGTGCCGTGGGGTTGCTAGGCCAGTGAAGGACTCTTCCTCTCACCTTCCGAAAAAAAGCAGATCTGATTATATGAGTAGGGAAGCGGCTAGAAATTCCAGTCCCATTCACACTTTTAACAGAGCTAGTCTACCCTGTCTGGTGCCTGCCTGCAGTTGCCCGTTTGATATATCAGCTGTCCCCTGAAGCAGCTTATGATACCATAAAGGAAAATCTTCTCTAACTCTCCTTCAAGGCTAATATAAACCAGAAGCTAAAAAATTCAAATGCTGTAAAAGTAAATGAATAAATGGGCACATCAGAGATAACAATGTTTAAAAAGTAGAATAAAGATATAATTATAACTTGTACTACAAAAGTAGATTTAAACTGATAGATGTGTGCCACAAAACATATAACACCTGGACAGGAAAGGAAGCCTAATATGTATCTAACAAGAAGAATGAAGTGATTAAGTATCAAAAATATTTATTAAACACTCAGATGGTGATTGCTGTGCTGTGACAAGGCGATGGACTTGGTGAGAAGGAAATTTTTATATGGGGAAAGATATTCTGGATCTGTGGCTTTAAGAGTAGCAGTATTTAGTACAATACGTACAATTGCTGTATCTTCCCATGATCCACAAATAAAAGATATGGACTTTTAATCATTAAGTTAGTAGTTCTCAAATAGGGATTATTTTATTCCCCAGGAGACATTTGGCAATGCCCGGAGATATTTTTGGTTGTCATAACTTGGAGGGAGGAGTGCCACTGGCATCTAGTGAATAGAGGTCAGGGATGCTGCTAAATATCCTACAACACACAGG
Organism: Equus caballus; assembly: GCF_041296265.1. Classification (NCBI taxonomy): domain Eukaryota; kingdom Metazoa; phylum Chordata; class Mammalia; order Perissodactyla; family Equidae; genus Equus; species Equus caballus. The sequence goes on along the minus strand of NC_091701.1, from coordinate 49,988,713 downwards.
AAACAGCTGCTCCGCCCCCTGACGCCCAAGAAAAAATTATCCAACCCAAAATGTCCACAGCACCAAAGTTGAGAAAGCCTGCATTAAGTCGCTTACTATACCAGGTCCCACTCTAGCAGTTTATTTCTGTGTCTAGTAATTCCTCTTTGGTGACCAAGTGCACAGGAGCTGGGGTAGGTTACTCTGTGGCAGGTAAGCTTGCACATCATCATGTTTGGCTACTTATTTGGAGGGGCCAGGCTGGATTCACTTTTAGGGGTTGAATTGACTTTCAGATTGTTTCTATGGCGCTCAGACTTGACTTATAGGCCAGGCAAGGTTGCTTTCTGGCTTTTATTGTTTTTATAGGAAATGGTGCTAGATTCAGCAGGTTAGGCAATCAAGAGGCATCTAAATATTTGAAGTATTTGTAGTAGACATGCAGAACTTAGGCATGCCCTGGGAGAATTTCTGGAAAGAGTACACCTCCTCACCCCCAACACCTCTGAATTGCTACTACTTAGGGTTGTAGGAAAGAGATCATTACAATTTTTAACAAAGTGCATCTCATTGGAGTATACCACGCTACAGCCACAGTAAACTAATACAATGCCTAATTTAGTAAATCTTCACAACAATCTTAGGACGCAGGTACTATTATTATCTCCATTTAATAGATAAGGAAATTGGGGTATTGAGAGGCTAACAATTTACTCACTCCAGGGCTAGAATTCAAATTCAGGTCTTTCTAATCCAGAGCAGAGCTTTTACACCCATGTTGCATTAGAAATTAACAGTGAGACACTACAATTTCTGCTTCTGGAGGAACAGGGACTGGACTAACCTCCCACTGTATACAATGAGAAAACTGGACAAAACATGAAATAACAGTTTTCAGGCATTGGACAACAGGCAGTGCAGTCCATGATCCCTGAGAGAAGAGAAACAAATGAAGTGAGCCCTATAATTGCCTCTATTTCTGCCTGGAGACACTTTCCAGGCCAAGGTGCAGGGAGGGGGAATCCCCAGCAGACCATGGTAGTCTCTCTGGGTTGAGGAGATGAAGGTAAGTCTAGGGAGGCAAAAGTGGCTGCAAATTGCAGGGCAGAGTACCAGACAGGAAGAAGCTAAACTGCAAAAGAGTTCCAGAAACCTGTAGGGGGGATTTCCCCTTAAGTCTATGCTTGGATACTAAGCCACACATGCATAGGCTGGAACTCTCTAAGTCTGGGGAGAGAATGACCCCAGGAACTATAAATCAAACAATTCCCAGAGTTCACACAGAGCAGAAAGATTCCTGAGTTCCCATCAGACCCAGAGAAGCACTAGGTTTGACACAGTGGGGAACAAAGAAGGAAAGGGGAAGAATGATGCTCATGTTAAAAAGGCACAGGAAAAAAAAGATGGATAGGTAGCGGGATGGATATGTGATAAAACAAGTAGAGTAAAATGTTAATGGTAAAATCTAGATAGTACGTATATAGATGTTTGCTGTAAAATTAAAGGGAATATTAGTAAAAACTTTATGTCCATAAATTTCACAGCTTACATGAAATGGACAAAGTCTTCAAGAGACACCACGGTGGTTTTAAAGTATGTCCAAAATTCTTTAACTCTCCCTAAAAGGTGGAGTCTAATTCCCTCCCTTTGAGTGTGGGCTTGACTCAGTGTTCTGTATTAACAAATAGAATATGTGGAAGTGAAGGCATTTGAATTCTGAGACTAGGCCACAAAAGGCACTATGGTTTCCTCCTTGCCCTCTCTCTTGGATCACTCACCTGGTAGGAAATTATGTCTTTAGGACACTGAAGGAGCTCTTTGGAGAGGCCCATGTGGTTGGAAATTGAGGCTTCCTGCCAACAACCAGCAGTAAGCTGAGCCTTTCTGGTAACAATCAGTGAGAAACTGAGTCCTCCTGCCGAAAGCCATGTGAGTGAGACGCCTTGCAAGCAGATCCTGCAGCCCTAGCCGACATCTTGACCCATTAGAGATCCCAAGCCAGAACAACCCAGCTAAGTGCTCCTGAATTCCTGACCCACAGAAACTGAGATAATTAATGCTTAGTTTTAAGCTGTTAAATTTTGAGGTAATCTACTATGCAGCAACAGGTAACAAATAGTCACAAACTACCAAAGCTTACTCAAGAAAAACCATTCCTGAATAGTCATATATCTATTAAAGAAACTGAATTAGTGGTTAAAAATCTTCCAACAGGGCTGGCCTGGTGGCGCAGTGTTTAAGTTCACGTTCCGCTTCGGCGGCCTGGGGTTCGCCGGTTCGGATCCCAGGTGTGGACATGGCACCACTTGACAAGCCATGCTGTGGCAGGCATCCCACACATAAAGTGGAGGAAAATGGGCATGGATGTTAGCTCAGGGCCAGTCTTCCTCAGCAAAAAGAGGAGGATTGGCAGCAGATGCCTGAGCAGATTAGCTCAGGGCTAATCTTCCTTAAAAAAATACCCAAAACCTTCCAACAAAAACTCCAAGGCTTAGACGGCTTCATTGCTGAATTCTATAAAACGTTTAAGAAAGACCACCCGTTAGTTTAATTGTTGCTCCTTTCAATGTCATCTCTTTTCCTCTGAATGCTTAATGCTTTTTCCACCTTTGATTATCGGTAGTTTTCCTATGGTGTGATTTCATATGGTTTTCTTTTTATTTATCCTGTTTGGGGTTCATAAGGGCTTTTGAACCTGTGGTTTGATGTTTTTCATCAATTTTGTAAAGTTCTCAGTCATTATCTCTTAAAACATTGCTTATGTTTCATTTTCTTTCTCCTTTTCTTCTGGGACACCAATTTCCTGTTAGATCTTACTACATCTTTTATGTCTCAACTTCTCTTCTGTATTTTCACTGTTTTGTCTTCTCTCTCTGCATCATTCTGGGTATTTCCTACTAACTTGTGTTCATTCACTAATTCTCTCTTCAGCTATGCCTGTTCTGTTGTAAAATTCATCCATCAAGATTCTAATTTCAGGGGCAAGACGGGTGGCGCAGTGGTTAAGTTCTCACATTCTGCTTCAGTGGCCCAGTGTTCGCCCGTTTGGACCTACACACCGCTTGTCAAGCCATGATGTGGCAGGCGTCCCACACATAAAGTACAAGAAGATGGGCACGGATGTTAGCTCAGGGCCAGTCTTCCTCAGCAAAAAAGAGGACGATTGGCAGCAGATGTTAGCTCAGGGCTAATCTTCCTCAAAAAAAAAAAAAAAAGATTCTAATTTCAGTCATGGTAATTTTCAGTTCTAGTATTTCCATATTGTTTATGTAATTTTCAATTCTTTCTCAAAATTCTCACGTTTAGTTTGTGTCTGAAAACTCCAATATCTGGAGGTCCTGCAGATCTGTTTAAATGCTGCTGGTATTTATTCATGCCTCTTGGTGTGGCTACTTTTTATTGTGTGCCCTACAATGTAGTTGGCAAAACTGTTTATAGATTTGAGGCCTACTGCATTAATTTTCTATTGCTGCCTAACAGTAACACCATAAACAGCATCTTAAAACACATTTATCTCACAGGTTCTGGGGGTCAGGAGTCCAAGCTCAACTACAGTCTGTTTCAGGGTCCCATAAGGCTAAATCAAGGTGTCAGGCTGAGCTGTGGTCTCAGCTGAGGCTCCACTAGGAAAAGGTCCACTTCCGAGCTCACATGGTTGCAGCATTCTGTCACCTGCACACTGTTGGACCAAGGGCCTACTTCTTGCTGTTGGCTAGAGGCCACCCTCAGTTGCTTGCCCTGTGGCCATCTCTGAAGGTCAATTCACATCACAGCTTGAGTCTTCAAAATTAACAAGGGAGAGAGTTCCTTAACAAGATGGGCATTAGAATCTTATGTAATGTAACCATGTAGACATAATCACATACATCCCATCATCTTTGTTGTAATCCATTGATTAGAAGCAAGTCATAGGTCACCCCTTCATACACACGGAACACCAGGATACAGGGATCATGGGTGCAATCTTAGAGTCTATCTGCTATACTTAGGATGTTAACTTCCTCTTGAGAGAATTTAGATTTGCTTCTGCCAAGCACCCGGGAGCTCTAAACACCCCAGATAACCTCAATCCAATCTCAAGGACTGAGAGTATTCAAAGCTGAGCTGCCATCCCTTTGAATGCGTTTACTTCTGAAGAATTCTCACTCCTAATGGGCAGCCTTTTGGGATTCTCACTCAAAGTAAGCGGAAGGGTTTATCAACGCAGGCCATATATTCCAATGGCTCTTTCTCCTGGTCCCATGACATTGTCAAGATAGCCACTCAGTCATCTTAGACACCATTTACAGAATTGGCCAACTGTTCCACGGACAAGCAGCTCACCTCCCTAGGTTTCTGAGCTGCCTTACCAATTGTTCACTGTTATCAGCTCTCTCATGTCTTTAAGCAGCTTTTCAAAATTTTAAGCAGTTCTAAAAATTTTGTTCAGCTATCAGCTTTTCTAGATGTACCGTGTAGAAGACGTGGTCTAAATTACTTGGTCTACCATTACCATAAATGAAAGTCTTATTTTTTTTTTTACTTCCATAGTTTATAATTTGTTACCAGCCTCAACATGTAGAGAAACGATAATCAATAAGAGTCAATGTGTTTCAACATAATCTAACCTACTAATTTAAAACAAAACAAAGATTTACTTTTTCAATCTAGAAAAAAATTAGAAAGTACCAATTCTTTTCCCATTAAATTATACTGAACATTTCTATTTCTGGAGCTTTCCATAATGGAAAAGGAAATCCTAATATGATTACATAATGGATATTTATGCCTCTACAACATGAGAGTCTAGAAATTAGCATGGAATTATAAAACTTTCTAGATGAGTAGAAATTTTGCTAAAATCCCTATATGAAACAGTCTCTTATATGTTGAATATTCCTACAAATTATATATTGTATTACTCAAGACTGCATTGCCAAATAGAAATAACATACTGATTAAACCAGCATATTGGAGTTATAGTCTGTGATGCTAATATAAATTGAAAATATTTGAAGGACATTAATTTGTATTTCATTTCAAAAGGAAAGTCTGAAATTGACCAAACTTTGGGCAATAAATACTGTATCCCTATTTTTAAAATACACTGATTTAGGAGTAGGACATTATATACATTTGGGGGCCTTTTGTGCTTATGTGAATACAGCAACAGGCTTATTTTTAAGATCTGTCACTACTGGACATGCCTTTGAAATAACTATCTAAGAAAGTAGGGGCCGGCCTGGTGGTGCAGCGGTTAAGTTCGCACGTTCCACTTCTTGGCAGCCTGGGGTTCACTGGTTCAGATCGCGGGTGGGGACATGGCACCCCTTGGCAAAAGCCATGCTCTGGTAGGCATCCCATATACAAAGTAGAGGAAGATGGGCACGGATGTTAGCTCAGGGCGTCTTCCTCAGCAAAAAGAGGATTGGCAGCAGTTAGCTCAGGGCTAATCTTCCTCAAAAAAAAAGGAAAAAAAAGAAAGTAAAATATATGACTACTCCCTCTGGGAATAAATTTAAAAATATAATCTACCTATTAACCACCTTTGCAGCTAGAGACCACTAATTGCACTTACCTCTGACCTCAATTCTGTACTCCTCTTTTTCCCAGGCATATGACCATCTGTAATAAAACCTCTAATTTTCATCCTTCTTTGCAGTTAGATGAGGGCAGTGTGACTTAAATTTTGGCCAATGAAATTTAAATGAGGGTGCAACCCTCTCACTCACTGCCCTTCTTCTTGCTGGCCAGAATGTTGATGTGAGGGATGGAGCTTGAACAGCAATCTTGGATCACGAGTTGGAGGCCAAGGCTGAGGTTGGTAGAGCAACACAGTACCCTTGAGATACTTACCTTTGGAATTCTTTTAAGTGAGAAGAAAAAAAAAATCTCTCTTTTTTTTGAGCCACAGGTATTTGGGGTTTTAGTTGTATGCTGCTGCACCTCATCTTAACTGATACACATTTCAGTTGTTGGCATGTTACTCCTTTATTAGAAATAGTAAATGAGAAATTATTTCAACACCTGAAGACCAAACTACAACAGAAGATTCTGTAGGCTCAAGATTTTGAGACATTCTGGAAAGAGTTTTCTGTAAAGTATATCCTTTCCGTGGCATGGCAACATCATTCTTCTTTAAAAACATTACTGGACAGACGTCATTTCCACCATCACCTATATAAACAATTCGTGCATAATTCACTCCCTGCTGTAACTGTTTATCTACAAATTCTACCAAAACTACATTTTTGCAAAGATTTTTTGGGCATCTATTACAAGAATGAGTATGATAATTTTCCACTGTGAGAAGACCATTGCTATCAAAAGCTGCTGGATTTGTAAATACTTTATCAAACACATCTCGAAAATTGGTAGCTTCTAAAACCCAATTTATGAAGACTGAATTTGAATCTGAAATAATAATGCACTCAAATTTATCCTTGTTCTTTCTTATAAAGTTTAAAAGTTCCACCATCCCTGGAGTGAGAGGCATTGATGTCACTGCTCTTTTCATTTCATCTTCTGTTACACCTTCATCTCCCAAATACTTAAAGACTCTGCCCATAAATTTTGTCCAAAATCCCTTTTCATAAGAGTCTTGTAGTTCGATAGGAAGCTTTTTCTCTGGAGCACATTGTACAATCCTGGTGTCACTATTGTCATCTATGATTGTATGGTCAAAGTCAAAAACCAGCAAAATTTTCATGGTTCCAGAAACAGATTTGGGTTACCCTGAAAAAGAAGAAATATTATTCCTAAACATACTGTTTTACATATCTATTACACTTATTTAACAAACATTACTGAGTGTTAATCTGCTAAAACAAAGGGTGAATATAAACAAGCTAAAAATGATCAAGCATTTAAGACTACTACCTAAGCACTTTTTCCTAAGAAGGAAAGTTCATATTTGAGTATTTTAAGTGAATGGAAAAGAGAATATTTAAAAAGGATACTCAGGGGTTGGCCCCATGCCAAAGTGATTAAGTTTGAATACTCCGCTTTGGCGGCCCAGGGTTTTGCCAGTTTGAATCCTGAGCTCGGACATGGCACCACTCATTAAGCCATGCTGAGGTGGCATGCTACATGCCACAACTAGAAGGACCCACAACTAAAATACACAACTATGTACCAGGGGTGCCTTGGGAAGAAAAAGGAAAAATAAAACCTTTTTTTCTTTTTTTTGAGGAAGGTTAGCCCTGAGCTAAGATCTGCCAATCCTCCTCTGTTTTCTGAGGAAGACTGGCCCTGAGCTAACATCTGTGCCCACCTTCCTCTGCTTTATATGTGGGATGCCTACCACAGCATGGCTTGACAAGCAGTGCCATGTCTGCACCCGGGATCCAAATCGGCAAACCCAGGGCCACCAAAGCAGAACGTGTGCACTTAACCGCTGCACCACCAGGCCGGCCCAGAAAAATAAAATCTTTTAAAAAAGGATACATTAGTACATTCCTGTGGGGATGATTCTTTGAGCACTCAGAATTAAACTACAGAGCAATCCAATGAGAGAAGTAATGAAACAATTATTTTCTTACAGTCTAATTTAGGAAAGTTACAACAGGGAAAAAATGTAGGCTAATCATTCTTACTGTCTTTAAATTACCATTCACAATCAAACTTATTAGTTTAAAATATTCATAATAATCCTATTAAATAAGAATTCATGTGTAATATAGATTCTCTGTGTACTAATCAAAATTCTGACCAAATTTAACATAATAGGAAACTTGCAAAATTCAAATGATTTTTCTAAAAACGTGTTAAGCTTGAAACCATCAATGCCAATGTCATAACTAAACAGTTGCTTAATGCTGTACTTGAAATTCTAAACAAATTACTTGAACTGGAGGTCAATTCAATTCTTCCAGACTAGAAGTAACTTTTGTTAATGATTTCCACATTTATTTATATTTTCTCTAGATAGTTTAGCTCTGGAGTGACAAAGAATCTGGATATATGTGAGCAACCACATTGCTTATGATATGACGATTACGTAAATCTCTGCCTTCATTAAAAGATAATGAAGATCATTAGTTATAAATCTCAAGAGAAAAGATAAGAATAAACTGGTCAACAGATGGTATGGATGAAAATTATCAAGTAAAAAAGATAATTATACAGAATACCCATAAAAAGCTAAAATTAGTGTGTATAAACAAAAAAAATTTTTTTAAAGAGTAATTAACATTTTTGGAGTTATCACTATACACCAGGCACTGGACTAAGAACTTTACAATCTCATCATCTCATTTAACTGTCACAGCCCTATTAAGTAGGAATTACTATCCTCATCTTAAAGATATGTAAACTGGAGCTTAAGTACTAGTTAAACTGGTTAAGTAATTTATTAAGTGGCAGAGCTGGAATTTGGACTCAGGTCTGCTTGACTCCAAAGTTCATGTTTTTAAGTATCAGACTCTAGTGCCTAAGAAATAGAATATTTAAAGACTATTAATCAGTTTAAAAATAAAACACTAAGTAGGTCACTTTGACAAAAAGATGCTTAATTACACGAAAACATTCATTAGTCTCAAAATACACACTAACCATGATACCACATCTGTGATCTACTTTATAACTATTGTGAGGTTTTAGCAAGAAATCCTAAAAAGAAAAGTGAAGAACTCTACCAATGAGAAAAAGCAGAAGTCAATTAAAAATGGAAAACATGGCATTTAACCACATGTATTTTCTGGTTTGTAACAATAGATATCCAGAGGGTGAAACTGAGAATAGAGCTTGCGGCTCATAGAAGAGTACGTATTCTGTGTCTCTCAATGGAGACTCTCTGGAGAACAACTAAGCTAGAAGGGTATCTCCTGTTGTGTGAATTTAGACAGTGTATAATATTTTGATACTCTAGATCCTTGTATCTCTAAATGTCTAATCCAGGTGTCTCTGACTGGCTCCCAGAGATTTAAGTGCGCAATTCACTTTCCCATAGAAACAATATAATAAACAGCAATAAGGCATAGCTGGCAATCACATCAGTACTGTAGCTAGGCACATTTTAAATTAAACGTGCTTTTTTAGCATTCTGAATTTATAAATAATTTCTAAAACTTTTTCAAATGTAACTCATTGTTGGCTGAAAACTACCTCAAGCCAAGATTTTATTAACCACAAGTTACTGAAACTCCTAAACTATTAATCTCAAAATAGTAAGAAATATCATAAGCATGAAGTTGACATAGTTCCCTTGCTGACTATTAATTTCTATCTAAAAGTGTACTTTTCTTAATTTCAGATCTTTTTCTATTAGTTTTTTCTCACCTCCAACATAAATCTTTATTGAAAATACTTACCTAACTTAAGTATTTCCAAGACAATTAATCTTACTTCAGCATACAGCTTAGGTTAAACAGTCCTGACAACCTTCAGTTTTAAACACCAGCCAGTTTCTAGCCAACAATGCTCCTACTCTATATTGGGGAACAAAGTCTTCTGATTTGGAGCAAAGGAATGGAGACTTAACTCCTAAAGTTAATAAAAGTATTTAAGACATTTCAAAATTTATGTCTTCTAATTATGCTGTTTTCTCTTTCATCAGAAAAGCACTTGCTGGCAATGGAAGAAAGAAAATTTTGATTAAACAAAAACCTTAAATATAAAACAGGGAATGTTATGTGAATGTAAGTTTTCGTCCAGTGGATAAAATCACAAGTGTTAGGCTGATTATGTTGAGATTTCCAGATTCCATTTTTTCCTTTTACTTGCTAAATGATAGAGAAATACCACATTCTGTTGTCAATAAACTTTCAAAGGTTTAGTGCTGTACTTGAAATAAAAATGTCTCCAAAAATTAAGGATGTGCACAAAGATTTGGGTTTAAGAATACAAATTTATTTCGAAAACAATTTGCTAAAATTCCAAAAACAGTTATTAACTATTCTCACCGAAAGTATGAGCAGTATATATTTATTTAGTATGTCTGCAATGTTTCCATAGTCTAACAATAACCTATGTGCTTTTCACAGTAACAAAAACTGGAAAGTTCATAGACATCTAAGAATCGGAGACTGGTTAAATAAGACATGTATGTGATAGTCAGATAACGGACTATTTACTTAGCCAGTAAAAGCTCAGATGTTCAGTTCTAATTAAACAAATTAAACGATATTCAACCACCATGTCAAGTTGGCAAATTATTGCCATCAAATCTTATAGGAGTCAATATTTTTCATAATCAATTTAGTTAAAATTCCAGAGAATGTTTGTTGGGAGGTAATTCTGCATGGGTTTCTAGTGGTTCTGCATGTCTTACAAGCAAGGCAGTCACTGCCCTTCGCTCTGGACTATTATCTCAAAAACGTACGTATGGTGAACAGCCCTGAAAGGCATGCTTATTGTCCATTATAATAAAGATTTGGGTTCCTTCAGCTCAGGGTTCCTATCCTGTAATGCAACACACTCCATAAGCAGGTCACTTCTGGCCCTCTCTGAATCATCCTGTGGGAACTGGGGCAAAAACCGCTGATAATCTGGCTACTGCTACTGCTGTAACTACTTCGTCTCTGACCTAGGGGTCTGGGTCTTCTACAAAACTGTGGCAGACTAAATTGTTAGCGTGCAAGCAGGGGAAAATCTCTCACCCATCTCAGGTCTTGACATTTTTAAAACTATGCTTCCAAAAAGCCCCCCAATGTTCTATGCGCAAAAACTAATTTCTGTCAACAAACATTTTATTAATCCTTTCATACTTACCAGCATTATTATGGTAAAACACCTCATAGAAAACCTGAAGAAAAACAGTACAACCACGTATTAGTGATTACAAATCTAAACTTTTCATTTAGAACATTTCCAATTTGGTGTCTAACGTGTACCTGTCGTAGCCATCTAGCTTGTAATGAAATCATTTGAACCTCGACGTGCTAGAAAAGGATCTTCTGAAACCAAGCCTGCATCCACTCTTAACAGATTTTTGAGTCCTTAGTGGTCTGACTGGTCCCCCAAATACATTCAATTTACTATAATGTATTTGCCAAGCAATGAATGTTCTGGGACAACGTCCAAGTTTCAACATTCCAGTTTTTAAAAAACTAAGCCCCATCTATCTCAGATCATGCCTTAGAAACCAAAGTACTTAAAACACGTTTTCTGTCATCAACCCCCGGGTTTCTATAGTTACGGAGGGCTTTGCCCTTCACCTTCCACCCGCGAGGATGTCTGCGGGCCGCACACACCCAGCCTAGGCCTCGCTCTCCCACACACCTGCCGGGTCCGCCCCGAAGGTAGGTGCAGGGACCTAGACGGGGGTCGTCCCCGGGGAGGCGAGCCTTGGATGAGGACGGGAGCAGCAGGCCGGTTCGGGTCCCCAGGGCTCCTCACTGACCCAGGGCGGCCGGCCCCCGCGCCACTCCCGCGTACTCTGTCCTCCAGTTCCGTCCCCGCGCCTGCCCGCAAGGGCCGCCCCACTCGCGCGCCGGGCCTCGGCTTCCTGCGCAGGCGCAGCCGCCCTCCCCCAGCCCCTACGGCCGGGAGCTGCGCGTTCTTCGTTCCTCGGCGACCGCTGCCGTCACTTCCGGCGGCGTTGCCTAGTAACTGCGCGGTTTGGCAAACATTCTGCGGGCTGGAGCCGCAGCGCTAGGCGCCGGAGTGGTCTCTCCGAGTCTGAGGGCGCCATGGGCGCCTCGTCTGAGATGCTGGTGCGGTTCGGAAGGCGCTGTGGACAGGCGAGGGAAAGCACAGGTGAGCTAAACGGGCCCATCCCGGCACAGGGATTGTTTCTGGCCCCCGGGCATGGGTTGAGAGGCGACGGAGCCAAGCGAGGACTTTGGTTACCTTCTGAAATGGGCTCCACCAAGTCGCAAGCAGCCCTGGGGGCGTCGTTGGGCTCTACGTAAATCAGATAGATTTGTTAGGTGAATGGGTAGATGGGAAAAGTTTACAGAAAACAGGGGTGGAGAAAAGATAAGTCAGAGACTCTCAACCAGCTGGTCCGATCCTCAAGTTGCGCGGTTGCAGCTCTAAGAGTCTGGTGTTGGCTGAATCCTCTCGCGCTTAAGCCTTGTTATTCGTTAAGTGAATGGGAATATCTTTTGCAAATATCAGTGATCTCATTAGAGTCTTGGCTCTGCTGTGAACCTACTGAGTGCTCTTAGGAAAGTCTCTGAGGGAAGTATCTCAATTTCCTCATCTCTAAAGAGAAGGTGAGGTCTCACCCTAAGACAAATGCTTTGATCGAGTGTAAAAAATAATGCTACTAAAGGTATTGTAATTTAGATGACTTGATAGGAAAATTTGGTTTTGGAATAGGAGTAGCCTAGTGGGATATCTAGAGAGCTCTTTATTGATTCCAGTGATTTTAACTTCTTAAGTCTGTAAATTCCCAATTTTTAATGTTGTCATGGTGACAACTAGAACCTTAGGAATTTAGACTATCTTCATGTTTTTACCTGAGCTTCTTTAGCAGTAGAGCTCCTTGGGCGAGATGCCGAGTGAGAGCCAGACATTCTCCCACCAGTGGGCACTACTAGGTGTTCATGCAGTGAGGATTTAGGAAGCAGCAGCAGAGGGTCCTGACATGTAGGAGAGAGAGTGTACCCATGTGGCATGTATTGAAAAAACACAATCACTCTTACATGTTCACTTTCCTGTATATGCAGTACTGCACTAAAAGACTTAGATGTACCTGATAGGTGTTAAATAATGTTTTCTGGCAGTTGGTCCACAAGTTTCCATCTGAATCCCACTGTTAAATTATAATCTCCATTTAGAAGAGGGTGAAGTAGGAGAGAGGTTCAGATATGTAGACAGCTATCTGTAAAACATGTAATTATCTAAAGATCTAGTGGAGTGACATCAGCCAGAATGGTAGAATACAGGTGTTGACGAAAATAATCCATAACCAATCTATAAATGAAAATTTGGGTCGGTTTATTCTGAGCTAAAATGTGAGGATTATAACCCGGGAGAGTCTTTCCACAAAGGAACAGAGCACTCCCAAGAAGTGGGGGTATACAGGGTGGTTATATACCCTCAAAGAGGATGTTTCACATATGATTGATATGTCCCTTTTACGATAGTCACGAGGCTGCTCTGTCGGCACAGTGATTGATGGAAACAGCAGATAGGTCTGCTGTCTCGATGAACACAGCAGGGTGGCAGGTCTGTTGCCTTGAGCTGGGTGGTCACAGATGAGCGCTGCAATCAGTTCCCAGCCTAAGGAAAGATGTTTAATCTTTAAGGAGATGCCAACGTTGGGAGGGGGAGGGAAGTTGCACCTTTATCTCAAAATGTCTAAGCAGATATACAATGCATGCTCAATGGCCACAGTCAGGCCCTTTTGGAAAAAACAAAGTCAGGCCGAATTTCGGTTTATACCAAATGGCTTCCTCATATACTCTAATATATCCTATTGCTTGCCATTTCAATTTGTCACAGGTATCCAAAAATCCTCTCCTCCATTACATCAAAAAGAATACTAGCAAAAATTGTCGAAATCAGCTTTCTGAGAACTCAGGAAATTAACCAAAGGCTTGCAACAATTGGGGGATTTTTTTAGCAAGTGAAATAGGTGAATCTTGGTAACAGCATTGAATTTTTTGGCATTTTAACTTGCCCTAGTCTGATACTTTTCTCCCAGCCCTGTGGTAATCTAGAAAACCACTGCAATCACAGTGAAATCCAGTGGCTTAGCAACCTGTGGAGGGGACAGAACAGGGTTGAACCCCCTTCACAGCCCATTTCCCAGATAACTGTTATTATTTGACCTGTCTGGCAGTTCATTGGAAAACCCACTTGCAAGGCTTGTCTTTGTTTGACCTGACTCAGAACTCACTGGGTATGTTGTTAAAACAATCAGTGTCAATTTTTTAACATCACGATTGCCTGAGGTAGTCATAACAGTTGGGTGTAAACAACAAACTGACCAAAAAACTTGAAAGAAATACCTGGGACATGAGATGTCCATAGTGGGCTTTGAAAAGCTCCCTACATATTCCTGGGAATCCAAAATGCCAAATGTATGCATAGGGCTATGCACATTCCCAGGAAAGACCTGAGAATGCCTGAAGCTTTCACCTCTGGCTGACTTTCAGGCTCTATGCAAGAAAGAAGTAGAGCTCAAGACAGAGTTCTAAACTTTGTGTGAGCATTAAAGTCATGCTGCACTACTCACAGAGAGTTCCTTGTCAAAGGGTGGGAGACTTCTTTAAGGAAACAAATTTAAGTAATTTAAGGGAACTGTGTCCAATCATTAGCTGACAATGAAGCTAACCAAGCTGAGATTCCAATAGCCACATACAACAAAGAATACAGACGTTACAGATTTAGTTCAGGAAAATCATTAAACAAACAGCAACAGCAACAACAACAGCAAACTCTGGCTGTGGGCGAAATCTGACTTCCAGAGTTGCCACATATTATTTAAAGTGTACAGTTTTCAACAAAAATGACAAGGCGTGCAAAGGGAAAATATGGCTCTAATACAGGAAAAAGATTTTAATAGAAACTGTCCCTGAGGAAGCCCAGTTGTTAGACTTACTAAACAATTTGCTTTCGTAAATTTATAGCTATTGTAAATATGTTTAAAGAACTAAAAGAAGTCAAAGGAACTAAAGGAATGTATTAAGAATGCTGTCTCAGGGGCTGGCCCGGTGGTGCAGTGGTTAAGTTCACACACTCTGCTTTGGTGGCCAGGGTTTGCAGGTTTGGATCCTGGGTGTGAACCTATACATCGATCATCAAGCCATGCTATGGCGGCATCCCACATCCAAAGTGGAGGAAGACTGGCATAGATGTTAACTCAGTGGCAATCTTCCTCAAGCAAAAAGAGGAAGATTGGCAACAGATGTTAGCTCAGGGTCAATCTTCCTCACCACAAAACCCCACAAAAAACAAACAAAAAAAACAAGAACCCAAAAAACCCAAAACAAAACAAAGAATGCTGTCTCACCAAATAGAGCATATCAATAAAGAGAGAGAAGTTATAGAAAGAAACCAAATAGAAATTTTGGAGTTGAAAAGCAAAATAATTGAAATGAAAAATTCGCTAGAGGGGCTCAATAGTAGATTTGAGCTTGCAGAAGAAACAGTCAGTGAACTGGAAGGTATGTCAATTGAGATTATCCCATCTGAGGAACAGAAAGAAAAAAGAATGAATAAAAATGAGCACATCCTCAGACAAATATAGGACACCAGCAATTATGCCAACATAAATATAATTTGAGTCCTAGAAAGAGAAGAGAGAAAGGGGTAGAAGAAAATATTTGAAGAAGTAATGGCCAAAAACTTCCCAAATTTGATGAAAAACGTTAATCTACGTATTCAAGAAGTTCATTAATCCTCTAAACAGGCTAAACTGAAAGAGATCCAGAACCAGACACATCATGGTCAAACTGTCAAAATCCAGAGATAGAAAATCTTGAAAGCAGCAAGAGAGAGATGATTCACTACATACAAGTGAGCCTCAATAAGGTTAGCAGCTGATTTCTCATAAGAAACTATGGAGGCTAGAGGCAGCAGGTTGACATATTCAAGGTATCGAAAGAAAAAGACTTAATTTTACATCCAGCAAAACTAAGATATTTCCAGATAAAGAAAAACTGAGAAAATTCATTGCTAGCAGACCTACCCAACAGTAAATACTAAAAGGAATCCTTCAGGTTGAAATGAAAGGACACTAGAGTGTAACTCAAATACACATGAAGAAATAAAGAGCACCAATAAAGGTAACTGCATAAGTAAACATGAAAGAAAGTATAAATGTATTTTCTTTTTGTAACTTTTTTTTCTTCTGATTTAAAAGACAACCGTAAAAGAAATAACTATAAATCTGTGTTTATGGGCATACACTGTATAAAGTTGTGATTTGTATGACAGTAGTGCAAAGGCAAGGTGAGAGAATGGAACTACATAGAAGAAAAGTTTTTGTAAACTATTGAAAATAATATGGTATTAATCTGAACTAAATTGTAAAACTAAGGTGTTAATTCTAATCCCCAAGGTAACCGCTATAAAAAAACTAAAAAAATTATAGTAAAAGAAAGGACAAGGGAATTAAAATGGTACAATAGAAAGTATCTACTTAACACAAAGATGAAGTAATGGAGGAACAGAGGAACAAAAAAGCCATTAAACAAATAGAAAACAGCAAAATGGCAGACATAAATCTTGCTTTACCAGTAATTACATTAAATATTGATTAAATACTCCAGTCAAAAGACAGAGATTAGAAGAATGGATTTAAAAAAAACATTATTCAACTGTATGTTGTCTACAGAAAACTCACTTTATTTTCAAGGACACAAATAGATTGAAATTAAAAGGATGGATAAAAATATATCGTGTAGGGAGCCAGCCCCGTGGCCAGGTGGTTGGGTTCATGTGCTCTGCTTTGGCAGCCCAGGGTTTTGCCGGTTAGGATTCTGGGCATGGACATGGCACTGCTCATCATGCCATGCTGAGGTGGCGTCCCACATGCCACAACTAGACAACCCACAACTATAATATACAACTATGTACTGGGGGGATTTGGGGAGAAAAAGGAAAAATAAAATGTTAAAAAAAAATTATATATATATATATATATATATATATATATATATATATCATGTAAGTAGTAACCAAAAATGAGAACTGGAGAGGCTATATTAATACTAGACAGAATAGACTTTAAGACAAAAATTGTTGCTGGAAACAAAGAAAATTTTATACCAATACAAGAATCAATTCATCAAGAAGATATAACAATTATAAACATATATGCATCTGACAACAGAGCCCCACAACACATGAAGCAAAAACTGACAGAATTGAAGAGAGAATTAGACAATGAAATAATAGTTGGAGATGTCAGTACCCCCCTTTCAATAATGTTTAGAACAACTAGATGGAAGATTGAGAAAGAAATAGAAGACTTAAACAACACTATAAACCAACAAGATCTAATAGACATCTATAGAATATTACACTTAACAAGAACATAATATACTTTCTTCTCAAATGCATGTGGGATGTTCTTTAGGATGGACCATATGATAGGCCATAAAACAAACATTTATAAATTTAAAATGATACAAATCATACATATATATTCTCTAAACACAAGGAATAAAATTAAAAATCAATAAAGACATTCACAAATATATAGAAATTAAACTCTTAGATAAAAAAATGGGTCAAAGAAGAAATCACACAAATCAAAACCACAATGAGATATATATATATAAAGAGAGAGAGGGAGAGGGAGAGAGATTGAGATTTATTTTAGGGAATTTTTAAATTTGATTGTGGAGGCTGACAAGTCCAAAATCCACAGGGCATCTGCAGGCTAGAGATTCAGGGAAGAGTTGATGTTGCAGTCTTGAATCTGAAACTCAGGCAGAATTTCTGTGTTGCAATCTGGAGGCAGAATTCCTTCTTTGGGAAACCTCAGTCTTTGTTTTTAAGGCCTTCAACTGATTGAATGAGGCCTACCCATATTATGGAGAGTAATCTACAGGCATACTTCATTTTATTCCACTTCCCTTTATTGCACTATGGAGATAATTGCATTTTTCACAAGACACTGCACCAGCAAAAAGGATTGAGTTGCTAAATGCTCAGATGAAGGTTAACATTTTTTAGCAATAAGGTATTTTTAAATTAAAGTATGTACATTGTTTTCTTAAACATAATACTATTGTACACTTAATAGACTACAGTATAGTGTAACATAACTTTTATATGTACTGGGAAACCAAAAAATTGGTGTGACTCACTTTATTGTGATATTTGCTTTATTGCAGTATGGAACTGAACCCATGATATCTCCAAGGTATGCCTGTACTTTACTTAAAGCCAACTGATTGTAAATACTAATCACATCTGAAAAATGCCTTTACTGCCATGTCTCAACTAGCGTTTGACTGAACATCTGGTCACCAGAGTCCAGCCAATTTTACACATAAAATTAACCATCACAATATATTTTTTAAAAGGAAAGATCTCAAATCAGTAACCTAACATTACACGTTAAGAAACTAGAAAAAGGAACAAAGAAAAGCCAAAGCAAGCAAAGGAAGGAAATAATAAAGATTAGAGAGGAAATATGAATTAGAGAATAGAAAGGCAGTGGAAAATATCAACAAGCTTGAAGTTGGTTATTTGGAAAGATCAACAAAATTGGCAAGCTATAAGGTGGACTAAGAAAAAGAGAAGGCTCAAATTATTTAAAGCAGGAATGAAAGAGGACATTACTACTGACTTACAGAAATAAAAAGGATTATGAGGGAACATTATGAACAATTGTATGCCAAAAAATTAGGTAACCTAGATGAGGTGGGAAAATTCCTAAAATGACACAAACCATTCAGACTGACTCCAGAAGAAATACAAAATTTGAATGGACCTCTACCAAGTGATTGAATTAGTAATTGAAAAACTTCCCACAAAGAAAAACCCAGACGGCTTATCTGGTGAATTCTGCTGAAAGTTTAATGAAGTAGTAACACCACTCCTTCACAAACTCTTAAAAAAAGTTAGAAGGGAACACTTCCCAACTCATTCAATGAGACTAATATTATTCCAATACCAACACTAAAGATATCACAAGAAAACTACAGACCAATATCCTTATGAGTATAGATGCAGAAATTCTCAGCAAAATACTAGCAAACCAAGTCTAGCAAAATATAAAAAGAATTACACACCATGACCAAATGGGATTTATCCTAGAAATGCAAGGTTGGTTTGACATCTGAAAACTAATTTAATGCACCATATCAATAGAATAAAGGACAAAACCACATGATCATCTTAATAGACACAGAAAAGCATTTCAAAAATATAACATCCATTTATGATAAAAAACAACAAACTAGGTATAGAAACAAATTTTCTTAACCTTACAAAGGGCATCTGTAAAAAACCCATGGCCAATATCATACTTAATCACAAAAATCTGAAAGCTTTTCCCTGAAGATCAGGAACAAGACAAGGTTGCCCACATTCACCACTTTTATTTAACATTGTACTGGAACTTCTAGACAGAGCAATTAGGCAAGCAAAACAGAAGGCATCCAGCTTGGAAAGTAAGAAGTAGAACTATCCATATTCACAGATAACATGTGAACATGTGACATATCTATTCTATATATATAGTTATCAAGAAAGTGGAAAGATGACCCACAGAATGAGATAAAATATTTGCAAATCATATATCTGATAAAGATCTAGCTTCCAGATTATAAAGATCTCTTAGAACTCCGTAATAAAAAGACAGCCCATTTTAAAAATGGACAAATTATTTGAACTGACATTTCTCTAAAGAACATATGCAAATGGCCACTAAGTGCATGAAAAGATGGTCAGTATAATTGGTCATCAGGGAAGTGCAGAGCAAAACCACAGTGAGGTACCACTTCATACACACTAGGATGGCTGAAAAAAACCCCACAAATGTTGCCTAGGATGTGGAGAAATTGGAACCCTCCCACATTGTTGGTGGGAATTTTAAAATGATGCAGCCACTTTGGAAAATAGTTTGACACTTCCTCAAAATGGTAAACATGGAGTTATAATTCTACTCCTAGGTATATACTTAACATAATTGAAAACATACCTCCACACAAAAACTTATACATGAGTGTTCGTAGCAGCATTTTTCATAATAGCCAAAAGGTAGAAACAACCCAAATGCCGACAAAATGTGATACATCTATACAGTGGAATATTATTCAGCTATAAAAAGAAATTAAGTACTGATACATGCTACGACATGAATGAACCCTGAAAACATTATGTGCGTAAAAGAAGCCAGACATGAAAGGCCATATATTATATGATTCCATTTTATGAAATGTCTAGAATATGCAAATCTATAGAGACAGAAAATAGATTAGTGGTTGTCAGGGGCTGTGGAGAGGAGAGAATGGGGAGAATGACTCCTAATGGGTACAAGATTCGTTTCTGGGGTGATGACAATGTTCTGGATTAGATGGTGGTGATGGTTGCCCAGCTTTGTGAATAGACTAAAAACCACTGAATTTTACCTTTTACAATGACGAATTTTATGATATGTGAATTATATCTCAATTAAAAAAAAAGATTTTGTAAAGCATAGAAAATGTGTCAATGACAGGCACATGGACTGATTTTAGATATGCTTACATCACCTGCCACTGCTTTACTCCTCTCTCTGCTCCTTGAGAATCTGCCTATTCATATTCTCTTTCTGTCTCTGTCCATCTGTCTTTCTTCCCCTTTCTTTCAACTATGGCCTGTTCAAATCTTCTAACAGCCACTATTAGCTTGCATGAAAGCCACTGTGAGGTAGGAACGTTGGAAATAAGTTTGCCCTCTGAGAACTGAACTGTACATCAACCCGGTGGATTAAAGCACGGATATATGAAATCATCCATAGCTCTGATAGCAATCAGGGTTCTCCTGATCCTCAAAGATATGGGGAACTTGGCTCAACTTCAGTGGCCTGAAATAGTAAAAAGCTTTTCCCAGACTTTCTGTAGATTCTCTTCTTTCTTTGTGGTTGCCCTCTCTGCTGCTTTTGTGCTGGTTCTCTTGGTTCTCTTCCTGTGTCAGAGTCCATGAAGTGATCTTGAACAAAGCATTTCATGGGTGCAGTTACTCTACTGAAGATTGAGGTGTCATAGATGAGGGATCACGTTGCACACCACACAGCTTTCTGACATCCTGCTCTCCTGCCACTGCTGCCAACTCCTGCTCACCACTGTACACTTTGTAGGCAGCAGCTCCTGCCAGTGTGGGCTGTTGGGTCTACCCAGCCTCGTTAGTATTTTGGTGAGTTAAGTTTTCTCCCTTTTATTTCACATCTTAAAGAATTAGAATGACTCTTGGGTCAGAGAAAGATATTAATTTGCCTAACAATATATTAATCAAAATGTAGATGGTTTAACTGAGTGGCCTTTGTTTAGTCAGCCTCTAATTGCAAGTAATACAAACCAAGTTGAGTCAGTTTAGGCAAAACAAAGGAAATTTGTTACAAGATTCTAAGGATTCTAAGGATTGATCAGGACTCTTTGGTTATAGGTCACTCATCTAATTCACAGTAGTTAAAACAAAAGGGGAACATTTTGGCTCATGTGTTTGGGAATTACGTATAACTCGATCCAGGACACTATTCTACTTCTCAGCTTTGCTTGGCTTTATTCTGCATGTGGAGGCTTGGTATGTGGTAGGTGAGATGGTGCCTGTGGTTCTAAAGGCAGCTTTACCTTAACAACCAACTTCTTACTCCCATCAGTCTTAATACAAACCCTTAGAAGAATCTAATGGATCTTGGCAGATTTCCCCTCAGTTATCCTTCGCTCTTTCGAGAGCCATGTGATTTGCTTCTGCTTTTCTCTCTACTTCTGTTTCATTCTTCTCCTAATAAAAATAGTAAAAATAATAATAGCTAATATTTATTGAGAACATATTGTGTGCCATGCACTATTCTAAATTCTTTACATATATTAATTTAATTCTCATAGCAACCATTTAAAGTAGATACTATTAATATCTTCATTTTGCAGTTAAGGAATTAGACTCAGAGGGTTAAGGAATTTTGTCTGGGTTAGCATAGTTCGCATGTGGTGTGTGCAGAAAAAGTCCAGGTAGTCTGTCTCCAGAGTCCACACACTTTTTTTATTTTTAATTATTTTATTGAGGTCTATTGCCTTACAATGTTATGTAAATTTCAGGTGTACATTGCTATATTTCAGTTTCTATAGACTGCATCTTGTTTACCACCAACAGTCCAGTTTTTATCTGTCACTATACATATGTGCCCCTTTACCCCTTTTGCCCTCCACCCACCCCCTTTTCCTCTGGTAACCACTAATTTGTTCTCCTCGTCTATGTGTTTGTTTGTTTATTTTCTACATATGAGTGAAATCATATGGTATTTGTCTTTCTCTGTCTGACTTATTTCGCTCAGCATAATACCCTCAAGGTCCATCCATGTTGTTGCAAATACCACAATTTTGCCTTTTTTATGGCTTAGTGGTATTCCATTGTGTATATATACCACATCTTTATCCATTCATCCATTTATGGACATGTAGGTTGCTTCCACATCTTGGTTATTGTGAATAATGCTGTGATGAACACAGGGGTGCATATATCTTTTTGAATTATTGATTTCGTATTCTGTGGATAAATACCCAGTAGTGGAATAGCTGGATCATATGGTATTTATATTTTTAGTTTTTTGAGAAATCTTCATACTGTTTTCCATGTTGGCTTCACCAGTTTGCATTCCCACCAGCAGTGTATGAGGGTTCCGTTTTCTCCATTTCCTCTCCAACACTTGTTATTTCTTGTCTCGTTAATTGTAGCCATTCTGATAGGTGTGAAGTGATAGCTCATTGTAATTTTGATTTGCATTTCCCTATTAATTAGTAATGTTGAATATCTTTTCATGTGCCTATTGGCCATCTGTGATATCTTCTTCAGAAAAATATCTGTTCATATCCTCTGCCCATTTTTTGATTGGGTTGTTCATTTTTTTGTTGTTGAGTTGTATGAGTTCTTTGTATATTTTGGAAATTAACCCCTTGTCAGATATTTGATTTGCAAGTATTTTCTCCCAGTTGGTTGGTTGTCTTTTCATTTTGTTGACGGTTTCCTTTGCTGTGCAGAAGCTTTTTAGTCTGGTGTAGTCCCATTTGTTTGTTTTTTCTTTTGTTTCCCTTGCCTGAGTAGGCATGGTATTCAAAAAGATACTGCTAACACCAATGTCAAAGAGTATACTGCCTATATTTTCTTCTAAGAGTTCTATGGTTTCAGGTCTTACATTCAAGTCTTTAATCCATTTTGAGTTAATTTTTATATGTGGTGTAGGATAATGGCCTACTTTCATTCTTTTGCATGTGCCTGTCCAGTTTTCCCAACATCATTTATTGAAGACACTTTCTTTTCTCCATTGTATGTTCTTGGCCCCTTTGTTAAAGATTAGCTGTCCGTCGATGTGTGGTTTTATTTCTGGGCTTTCAATTCTGTTCCATTGATCTGTGTGTCTGTTTTTCTGCCAGTACCATGCTGTTTTGATTGCTATAGCTTTATATATTTTTGAAGTCAGGGATTGTGATGCCTCCAGCTTTGTTCTTTTTTCTCAGGATTGCTTTGGCTATCTGGGGCCTTTTGTTCCATATAAATTTTAGGATTCTTTGTTCTATTTCCATGGAAAATGTCATTGGGATTCTGAGTGGGATTGCATTGAATCTGTAGATTGCTTTAGGTAATATGGACATTTAAACTATGTTTATTCTTCCAATCCACCAGCATGGAGTATCTTTCTATTTCTTTATGTCTTCTTTGATTTCTTTTAATGATGTCTTATAGCTTTTAGTAAATAGGTCTTTCACCTCCTTGGTTAAATTTATTCCTAGATATTTTATTCTTTTCGTTGTGATTGTGAATGGGATTTTATTCTTGAATTCTCTTTCTGCTAGTTTCTTGTTAGTGTATAGAAATGCAACTGATTTTTCTATGTTGATTTTGTACCCTCCAACTTTACTGTATTCATTGATTGTTTCTATAGATTTTTTATAGATTCTTTAGAGATTTCTATATGTAGAATCATGTCATCCATAATAGTGAGATCTTCACTTCCTCCTTTCCAATTTGGATCCCTTTTATTTCTTTTTGTTGCCTAATTTCCCTGGTTAAAACTTCCAGTACCACATTGAATAAGAGTGGCAAGAGTGGGCCTCCTTGTCTTGTTCCGGTTGTCAGAGGAACGGTTCTCAGTTTTTCACTGTTGAGTATGATGTTGGCTGTGGATTTGTTATATATGGCTTTTATTATGTTGAGTTACCTGTACCCATTTTATACAGAGTTTTTTATCAGAAATGGCTGTTGGGTCTTGTCAAATGCTTTCTCTGCATCTGCTGAGATTATCATGTGATTTTTTCTTTTTTTTTTTTTGTGAGGAAGATTGGGCCTGAGCTAACATTTATTGCCAATCTTCCTCTTTTTGCTTAGGGAAGATTGTCACTAAGCTAACATCTGTGCCAGTCTTCCTCTATTTTGTATGTGGGATGCTGCCACAGCATGGCTTGATAAGTGGTGCATATGTCTGCGCCTGGGATCTGAACCAGTGAAGCTGAGGCTGCTGAAGTGGAGGACATGAACTTAACCGCTATGCCTTGGGCCAGCCCTATCATGTGATTTTTATTCCTTATTTTGTTAATGTGGTGTATCACATTGATTGATTTGCGGATGTTGAACCATTCCTACATCCCTGGAATAAATCCCACTTGATCATGGTGTGTGATCCTTTTAATGTATTGTTATATTTGATTTACTAATATTTTGTTGAGGATTTTTGCATCTGTGTTCATCAGTGATATTGGCCAGTAGTTTTCCTTGTCTAGTTTTGGTATCAGGGTAATGTTGGCTTCAGAGAATGAGTTAGGAAGCATCTAGTGGTCTTCAATATATTGGAATAGTTTGAGAAGGATACGTATTAAATCTTTGAATGTTTGGTAGAATTCACCAGAGAAGCCATCTGATCCTGGACTTTTATTTTTTGGGAGGTTTTTGATTACTGTTTCAATCTCTTACTTGTGATTGGTCTGTTCAGATTCTCTATTCTTGATTTGGTTTTTGGAGGTTGTATCATTCTAAGAATTTATCCGTTCCTTTAGGTTATCCGATTTGTTGGCATATAGCTTTTCATAGTATTCTTTTATAATCCTTTGTATTTCTTTGGTGTCTGTTGTAATTTCTCCTCTTTTATTTCTGATTTTATTCATTTGAGCTTTCTTTCTTTTTTTCTTAGTGAGTCTGGCTGAGGGTCTGTCAGTTTATCTTCTCAAAGAACCAGCTCTTAGTTTCATTGATCTTTTCTATTTTTTTTTTTTCAGTCAGAGTCCACACACTCAGTGTGCATTACTACCTTTGTTATGCTTGTGGCTACCCATCATTCTTCAAATGCATTTTCCGTTTTGGTGAATTTCATCTTTACAAGTTCTTCCTCCTTAAGTAGAAGGCAGAATGCATTTTTACTGCCTCCTTGCAGCAAGGGTGCAGGCATGGGACCAAGACTCAACCAGTCAATTGTACATGTGCTAGGTTTATATTCTGAAGAGAGTGATATGAGGGGTAAACAGCATGTCGAATCCATTTTCTGGGGAGAGTGGCAACAAAAGTGTGCCAGTTTCAGAGGCAATAGTGGTGAAGGTTCAGATACATAGTATCCAGTGGGGCAAGTTGCAAGTGGGGAAGTTGACATATCTACCCAATGCCGGTTGCTATGAGCCTTCACTGGAAGCTCATGATGTGTTTTTGTGATGTTTTGCATGTATAGCTTCCAAGGATAACTTTCTGGCTGTCTGAGAAATTCAGAAGGCTGCCTAATATCCCTTAATGAATTCCTTTTCTACTTCAACTAGCTAGAGTGAATTTGGTTGTTCTTAATTAAGAACTTCAATTGATTAAAAGAATAGGAGTATTTCTCAGAGAAGAGCTGTTGTGAGCTCCATTGTATCATTTAGGATTCTTTTGAATTTATAGAACAGAATACACAACTCAATTATATTTGAAAATAGGGAAATTTAGGGGCCAGCCCCATGGTCAAGTGGTTAAAGTTCTGCATGTTCTGCTTTGGCGGCCAGGGTTCACAAGTTCATATCCAGACGTGGACCTACTCCACTTATGAACCATGTTGTGGAGGCATCCCACATACAAAATAAAGGAAGATCAGCACAAACATTAGTTCAGGGCTACTCTTCCTCAAGCAAAAAAAGAGGAAGATTGGCAACAGATATTAGCTCAGGGTGAATCTTCCTCACCAAAAAAACAAAGCAACAAACAAAAAATAAGGAAATTTATTTTTTCTATAACAGGTCTGAATGATCTAGCAGCATAATGAGATCTTCATTGCCCCAGGTTCTTCTTTTATTTCTTCTTTGTGGTTGACAGTTATAGCTTCATCCTAAGGCTGCTTCCTCTTGTGCTCATAGGATGACTGCCTATCTGACTTTCATGCTTCCTTGTTCGTATCTAGCTTGAGGGTCACTTTTTTTTTTTGCTGAGGAAGATTCGCCCTAAGCTAACATTCACTACCAATCTTCCTCTTCTTGTATGTGAGCCGCCACCATAGCGTGGCCACTGACAGATGTGTGGTGTAGGTCCACACTCAGCAACCAAACCCGGGCTGCCAAAATAGAATACGCCGAACTTAACCACTAGGCCACCAGAGCTGACCTGAAAGTCACTCTTGGATGTCTCTCCCAGAAGAACAAGAACGGACTTTTCTAAGTCTCAAATAAACCTCTTCTCCTGTTTATTTGCTTATTACAGAAATAATTATTGGCAAAGGGGATACAAATATTCTTAAACTAATCAGGCCCACCCTGGGACTGTAGTCTGTTCTCCAAACTCTGCTGCTACTCAATTAGGAAGGAGTTGAATAGAGTCAGTCGCAATGTCTACAACCCCAGAAGATGAACGGCCCCAAAGTTATCCATTTATAAACCCCTACTTGATTACCTTTGAAAAATGCTTTTGTAACAACCTGTTTTGGTGGGTATTATTGATCTCAACTTTAAAGATATTGATACCAAGGTTCCAAGAAGTTAAATGACTTGCCCAAGTTTACACGGTAAGGAAAGGACCAAGTGAGGACTCAAATCTATGTCTTCTGATTTCAAGGTCTTGTATACTTTCCACTTAATTCCAGCTGTTCTTAAGTTAAGAATAACATTAATATTTGAAACAATTTCCAAATATCATGCCAATATAGAAATGTCTGGGAAAAAATATCACTTAAACTCCTGTTGAAAGTCTTTAACATTCATTTTTAAAAATTTATTAGAGAAAAAGAAATCTGAAGAAGATCAAGTTGTCTATCCACCTCTTCTACCTAGCAAAGTAGATCTTCGGCAGGTCACCATAATTCCACAAAGTGAGTGGGAAAGGATTCGAGACAGCCTTGACAGTTTGACAAGAGAAGCAGCATGCCTTCGTGCAGAAAGAAGGGCAAAGAAAGAAATGCATTTCCGATCCCAAGAAGTGGTAAAACATTGGACTAATACATATGCAGTAAGTACTGACCACCTAGGAGTATGCATGCACTGAAGACTTACTCTTGTTTCTCAGTACCCTTTTATAAATATTTTTTACAGGAAAAGTATTGTAAAAATCCATTGAAACACATTTTCAACAACTTTCTTTAGGTACAAGTGACATACAATAAGCTGTACATATTTAAAGTGTACAATTTGATAAGTTTCGACATATTTATATACCCCTGAAATCATCATCATAATTAAGATAATGAACATATTCAAACCAAAAACTTTCCTCATACAGCATTTTACTCCCTCTCCCTCTTCCCTGCCCTTCCTCCTCTGTCTCCAGGCAACCACTGATCTACTTTCTGTTATAAATTTCCCTCAGGACAATTATTTTGAGATTCTTTCATGTAGTCTGTATCAATTATACATTCATTTTTATTGCTCAATGGTATTCCCTTACATGGATGTACCACAGTTTGTTTATCTGTTCGATTGTTGATGGTTTGACATTAACCAAATGTTGACATTTGAACTGTTTCCAGTGTTTGGCTTTTATAAATAAAGCTGCTTGTGAACATTCATGAATAAGTCTATGTATGGACGTATACTTTCATTTCTCTTGGGTAAATATCTTGGTGTAGAATGGCTGAATCATATAATAGGTGTACATTTAACTTTGTAAGAAACTTCCAAACTGTTTTCGAAAGTAATTTTAATTTTGCATTCCCACCAGCACTGTATGAGAGTTCTGTGTCATGCACATTCTTGCCAACTTGCTGTGGTCAGTCTTTTTAATTATAGACATTCTAATAGGTGTAGTAGTATCTCATTATAGTTTTAATAGGAATTTCTGTAATTACAATGACATTGAACATCTTTTTATGAACTTATTTTTTATCTATATATCTTCTTTGGGGAGGTGTCTGTTCAAATCTTTTGCCCATGTTTAAACTAGGTTTGTTTTCTTATTATTGTGTTTAGACCTTTTAAAAAATATATTGTGAATATAAGTCCTTTATTGGATATTTGATTTGAGAATATTTTCTCCCAGTCTGTGGCTTGGTTGTTTATTCTGTTACAGTGTCTTTCAAAGAGCAGAGTTTTTAATTTTAGTGAAGTCCAGTTTATCAATTTTTGTTGTCTAGATCGTTCTTAGTGACTTATCTAAGAAATCTTTGCCTGACCCAAGATTGCAAAGATTTTATCCTATGTTTAAGTTTAAGATTTTATGTCTCATATATAGGCCTATCACCTACTTTTAGTTAATTTTGTATGAAGCGAAGTATGGATTAAAGTTTATTTTTTTGCATATAGATATCCAATTGTTTCAGCACAATTTGTTGA
Source organism: Equus caballus (assembly GCF_041296265.1). Classification (NCBI taxonomy): domain Eukaryota; kingdom Metazoa; phylum Chordata; class Mammalia; order Perissodactyla; family Equidae; genus Equus; species Equus caballus. The sequence goes on along the minus strand of NC_091701.1, from coordinate 49,960,439 downwards.
AAAGACTACTCTTTCCTCCACTAAATTGCCTTTGCACCTTTGTTGAAAATTCGGTTGTCCATATATGTGCCGGAGGAATTTCTGGACTATCCTTTCTGTTCCATTCATCTATTTATCTATCTTTATTACAATAACACACTGTCTTGAGAACTGTGGGTTTAATTTAATGTCTTGAAATCAGGTAGTGTTAGTCCTTCGGCTTTGTTGTTCTTTTTCAAAGTTGTTTTGGCTATTCTCGGTCCTTTGCATTTCTATATGAATTTTAGAATCAGCTTGTCAATTTCTACAAAAAAGCCAGCTGGAATTTTGATTGGGATTATCTTGAATTTCTAGATCAATTTGGAGACAATTTACATCTTGACAATACTGAGTCTTCTGACCCGTGAGCATAGTATTGCTCTCCAATTATTCAGGTCTTATTTAATTTCCGATGATAGCTTTTTTGAATTCTCTGTCATTTAGATTACATATTTCTGTGTCTTCAGTATTGATTTATGGGTACTTGTCATTTTCTTTCTGGTCTGGAGATTTAATATAATTTTTGATACTACTGGAGGGTGTGGCTCTGTATTTGCACATTGTGGTATTATTTGGTCATAGTTACCACCTATCACCACTGGGTGGAGTTCAAGAACTGTGTTCCATGGGGATCCCAGGCACTGGAGCTGGCCCTGGGTAGGTAGGGGGAGGGATGTTTTCTTCTGCGTCCTCTCGGGGGATTTTCTCACTCTGCCCTCGATACCCAATCTCCTGGGATGTTGGCTTGATGAAGTCACCCCCTGCAATAGCTTTCACCCCAGTAGGGGGCTTTCCCTTAGGCTGTGAGGAAACTTGGGTGATCTTTGATGTTCCCATGAATGGGTGCTCTTCCTCCCTTCCTTCCCTCTTGGAGGCCCTGGGCATTCTGAGGGTCATAGTCTTTGGGGAGGGAGCAACACTTTCTCTTACCTTGTTCCACCTCCTCCAAGGGGGGCTCCAGCACCTCCACCTTCCAACGTATGGCTGTGTGGGTCTCTCAGACGACTTCTGTGTTGTGTGGATGTCCTCTGTTGGACTATAAATGTCTTTTTCATTGTATTGTGGAGAGGAGAGATCACTTGGAGAGCTCACTCCACCATGATGCTGACGTCACTCCCCCCAGGTCTTATTTAATTTCTGTCAGCAATATTTTATAGTTTTCAATGTATAGGTCTTATTTATCTTTTGTCATACTTATCCCAAAGTAATTCATATTTGTGGTGCTATTGTAAATGATGTTTTTAAAGCTTCAATTTGTGGTTGTTCCTTGTTAGCTATAGAAATACAATTAACTTTTTCTGTGTTGATCTTGTATCCTGCAAAATTGCTAACCTCACTTGTTTCTAGAGTAGCTTTTTTGTAGATTCCGTCAGATTTTCTACATAGACAATTATGATGTCAGAAGTTAAAGACAATTTTACTTCTTTCTTTCTAATCTGGATGCCTTTTAGTTCCTTTTCTTGCCTTATTGCACTGGATAGAACCTTCAATGCAATGTTGAATAGATGTAGTCAGAGTGGAAATTCTTCCCTTTTTCCTCATATTAGGGCTAAATATTTATTCTTTGACTTTTAAGTATAATGCTAGGTAAAGGTTTTTTTTAGATGCCCTTAATTAAGATGAAGAAGTTGTGTTCTATCTCTAAATTGTTGCATATTTTTTAAAGCAGGAATAGATGTTGGAGTTTTTAAAGTGCTTTTTTTTGTGTGTATATCTATTGAAGTAATCATTTGGTCTTTTTTATTTTTCATGTTGTTATATGGTGAATAACACTGAGTGATTTTCAAATATTCAACCAAGCTTGCATTCCTGGGATAAACCTCTGTTGGTCATGATGTATTAGTCTTTTGATAAATTCAATTTGCTAAAATGTTATTAATTTTTGCATGTATATTCATAAGAGATTATTGGTCTGTAGTTTTCTTGAAATGTCTTTATCTGGTTTTGGTGTCAGGGTATGGCTGTTTATTATTATGATGAAGGATTGCACGGAAAGACAGGACTTGAAACTATGAAGAATCAAGGCAGCTCCTTCTCATCTGCCTCTATGTGTCTGTCTTCCTGCCCGTGTCACTAGAACTACATAGTGTCTTTGCTGTGCTCCTCTCTGTGCTTCTGCTGGATTCTCTACCTAAGAGGTATAGGAACCTGTAGTTTAGTTCCATGTGTGTAAGTGGGAAACTACTTCAAAGTGGGGAAGTGTCCTCTGACTCCTTTTATCATCTTACCTGGGGAAAAATGCTGGGAAAAGATGATCCCATCCCCCACCGCACTTTCCTATATCTTTTGAGACACTGAGAGGCAGGATTTTTTCCTATTTTCTGGTAGAATTATTAAAACTACATGCAATCATAATATCTGTCCAGAGAGTTCTCACCTTTTTTTTTTTTTTTTTTAAACACTGTATGTTTCCTTACTTTGCTGCCAATATACATTATTTATCTTTGGGAAGGGACATAGAAAGCTTGGGGTACTTTGATTTAGGAACAGTGTTCATCATTATTAATTCTCTTTTTCTCTGGGAGAGGAAAGAATTATATCATGCCTGCTATCATATATGTAATATATGACTTTCTGAAGAAGGCACACTATAGGGAAAGAAGACAGATCTCTGGTTGCCAGGCGCCGCAGGTGGTGGGAGTGGTTGACTATAGCAGGGCACGAGGGAATTTTTTGGGAGGATGGAACTGTTCTGTAAGTGATTGTATGTATTTGTAAAACTATACTCGAAAAGAGAGTATGTAAATTATGCTCTAAAAAACTTGATTTTAAAAAAGCCCTTGGTCCATCAAGGGATGGGGGACTGGAACATACCATCATTTTTTTTAAAGGTTTTGTTTTTCCTTTTTCTCCCAAAGCCCCCTGGTACATAGTTGTGTATTTTCAGTTGTGGGTCCTTCTAATTGTGGCATGTGGGACGCCGCCTCAGCATGGCCTGATGAGCGGTGCCATGTCCACGCCCAGGATCCAAACTGGTGAAACCCTGGGCCACCGAAGTGGAGCCAGCGAACTTAACCACTTAACAGGGCCGGCCCCTACCCTCATTTTTCTTTTGACGCAGAGGTAGCACACTATACATAATACTGTACATCTCCATGAGTATTAAAGAAGAAGAAATGTAGTAAATGTAGTAGAAATGTGGTAGTGAAAACTGCAATATAGGCACAGAGATGAACAAAACAATAGGTGAGAAAACAGCCTAGGGAGAATCCTGCGTTATATATGGGAACTTGACACATGACAGAAATTTCATTGCAAATCAGAAGGAAAAGGATGGGAATTTAATAACTGATTTTGAGATAATATGCATATGAAAAAGATGAAATTATATTCGTATGGTAGAGTATACACAAAGTGAATTTCGGCTGGATTAAAGACCTAAACGTAAAAAGCAAAACTGGAGAAATTTTAAAGTAAATCATAGAATATCTTCAGGATTTCAGGGTAACTAAGATTGTCTTAAGACATAGAAATATGACTTATAAAGGAGAAGAAAGATTTCATCTGACACAAGACATTGAGTAGACTCCTCAGAAGTGTAGAAGAGCAAGTAAAATGTGCTACTGCTGATTTTGGAAAGGAACAAAAGTAATAATATATACATTTGCTATGTAAATGTAGAAAGGAACTTTGGAAGTAAACACAAGAAACTAATAATAGTGGTCGTCTTAGAGGTTGCAGATGGAAGTTAGGATTGGAGGGAGAGTTTCACTCTATACCTTTATAATATTTTGGGGTTTTGAGCCATGTAAATGTGTTACCTACCTAAAAATTTTAATTAAAAAAATTGGCTTGTAAGTGTAAATTCATACTTTATTTATTAATGATGTATGCAAATACAATAGAATCATAATGAAAACTCAGATTATCATATTATAATGTTAAATTTTGTAAAGCTAAATGGAAAAATGAAAACAGAAGACTGTTTTCGTCTTTTTGCAGGGGATGAAAGAACAGAAACTTGAAGCCAAAAAGAAGCGCGACGAAGAAATCGAGGCAGAAAGACAAATTCTTGATGTGGAAGAAGCGATACACAAACAGGGAGAAAGAAAAAAGGCCATCGAATATGCAAAGCAATGTCAATTTTACCAGACAGAAAGAGTGAAAAACTTTCATGTACTACTTGGATTTTCTTGTATTTTTATATATATTTAACATATCTATATATAATTAGACCTTATTTTCTTAAAATACTGTCAAATTTTTTTTGTAGTCGGGACTACTTCTTAGTAGAGTTATGAAAGAACGTGATGCACAGATTGAATCCCAAAAGAATAAAATAAAATCAGATAAAAAATGGGAGGAACAATTGAAACTCAACATTGAAAAAGCTTTTAAAGAAGAACAAGAAAAAGCAGAAAAACAACGTAGAGATAGAGTGGCTCTTGCCAATGATCATTTAAAACAGTATGTATACATAAATTTCCTTTTTTGTACCTTCCGCTTTTTCTCATAATAGCTATAACTTTTTTTTCATGATTATGAATGTAATACATGCTAAAATACCTAGTAAGTAGAAAAAATACAAAGAAAGAGGTAAAAAATTACTGTTACTCCCTTACCCAGGGATAATATATTGGTTACTGTTGTCACAATAATTCTGCATAGCGAACAACCGCACACTCTAATGGCATCTGACAATAACCGTTTTTTGCTCGTGCACCTGTGGATTGCTTGGACTTGCTGGGCAGCCTTTCTGCAAACCGCGGGAGTGGCTGGGTTTGCTTGATGCTATGGGGAGGGCTCTGATTTGCTCCATGTGTATTGTTCATTCTGAGGTCCTGGATGAAGGGACAGCAGCCGTCTGGGGGAAACTTTTCTCGTGATATTGACAGAGATGCAAGAGAATGAGCCCAGGCTTGCAAGAACATAGCTGAACCCAAAGTCAAGGTCAAGAAAATACACTTGACTTACTGCAAGTCTAAAGCAAGTCCTATGGCCAAGCCCAACAACAGTGAAACAGAGAAATAGACTCCCATGGAAGTGCGGAGAGAGAGTGTGAACCTTTTCTGGTAATGATCTAGTCCGCCACAATGGTCTGTGAGTGTTTTGGTACATAGCCACGCAGACTTCTTTTGGTGGGGGAGGTAGAAGGAGTCAGATTCATTGAGGTATAATTTACATTTAGTAAAATTCACCTTTTAAAAAGCATATAGCTGTATAACCACCCCAAAATCAAGACTAGAACACTTCTGTCACCCCTAAAATTCTCTCAGGCCCCTTTGCACTAAGTTCTATCCCCGACCCTCAGCTCCTGGCAATCATTGATCCACTGAGGCAGCCTTTTTTTCCTGAGCATATATACTCACATTTTATAAAACGAAGTGACATCAACAGTATCATTTTATTAAATGTTTTTTTCACTTACCAGTGTATCATGACCTCTGGCCATGTCAGTAAATAGAAATCAAACCTGATCTTTTTTTTTTTTTTTTAATTTTTTTTTAAAGATTTTATTTTTCCTTTTTCTCCCCAAAGCCCCCTGGTACACAGTTGCATATTCTTCGTTGTGGGTCCTTCTAGTTGTGGCATGTGGGACGCCGCCTCAGCATGGCCTGATGAACAGTGCCATGTCCGCGCCCAGGATTCGAACCAACGAAACACTGGGCCGCCTGCAGCGGAGCGCGCAAACTTAACCACTCGGCCACGGGGCCAGCCCAAACCTGATCTTTTTTTAAAAGTTGCTACTATATATATGGGGGAGATTATATCTGTGTATAATTCTACTTACTTTTTGAAATAGCTGATATGTGCAAATAGGAAAAGGCACAGAGAGGATTCAGTGAAACGTCTCCTCCTTGTCCACCAGCCACCTTGTTTCTCCAATGTGAGACTCACAGTTTCTTCACACTAGTTTAAATGTGCATAAATTGTATAAATCCCTCAAAAAAGTTAAAATAATACTCTATTAGTGGACATTTTTGCCATCTTTAAAGAAAAAATTATTTTTGCACTAAATATTATATCATTAGTACATGATCATTATAGAATTACAAAAGCAATTAAACAAAATGAAAAATAAATTAAAAATCACCAGAATCAGGGCTGGCCCCGTGGCCGAGTGGTTAAGTTCGCACGCTCCACTGCAGGCGGCCCAGTGTTTCCTTGATTCGAATCCTGGGCGCGGACACGGCACTGCTCATCAAACCACGCTGAGGCAGCGTCCCACATGCCACAACTAGAAGGACCCACAACGAAGAATATACAACTATGTACCAGGGGGCTTTGGGGAGAAAAAGGAAAAAAATAAAAATCTTTATAAAAAAAAAAAAATCACCAGAATCTCTGTGATCCAGAGAAGACACTGTTAACATTTGGCTGTAGATTCATCTACTCTTCAAAATTATAATTTTTCAATTTTGCAAATAATAAGTGAATATATGCTTATTGTTTAAAATTTAGGCAGTACAGCAAAATTTGGAGTAGAATTTAAAAGCTCTTCTTCATATCCACCATATTCAATGTCTAAGTCCCATTTTCCTCTTCACAAGTAGCCATTATTAAAAGTTTTGTAACTATCCCATCAGAATGTTTTATTACAGTTACTAATATTTATATACAGGACATATTTAAGTGTGTATATATTTTTTACCATAGATTTTATACAATGTATTTTTTGTGACTTCATTTTTTTTGTTTTGTTTTGTTTTTTTGAGGAAGATTAGCCCTGAGCTAACATCTGTCACCAATCCTCCTCTTTTTGCTGAGGAAGACTGGCACTGAGCCCATCTGCCCATCTTCCTCTACTTTATATATGGGATGCTTGCCATAGTATGGCTTGATAAACGGTGCATAGGTCTACACCCAGGGTCCAAGCTGGTGAACCACAGGCCGCCAAAGGGGAATGTGTGAACTTAACCGCTGTGCCACCGGGCCGGCCCGTCACATCTTTTAAAATAATTGTTGTATACTGAGAATTTGTCATTACTTATTTAACTATATTATTATTGAGGGAAATTTGGATATTTTTCCTCCCTCCCATTTTTAACAATGCTTTGGTGAACATCCTTGAGCATATATCTTTTGTAACTTTTGTGCAAAGATATATTTATATGTGATAGATTTCTTGCAATGGACTTGAATTTTACATTTAGAGAGATACTGCCAAGTTGCTCTTAAGAAGGCTTTAATTATGCATTTCTCAATGATGTCTGATACCTTTTTCTTTATATTGTAACCAATCCTAGATAGTACTTTTTTTGGTAATTTAATGGACAAAAAAATCTTATCTTTTAATTTACATTTCTTTTAATTTCTAGTGAGGCAGAGCGTTCTTTCTTGTGTAAATATTCATTTGTTTTGATTTTTGTTATGAATTGGTTACTCCACTGCTCTTGCATAGGTTGTTTCATATTTATATATATGTATGTTTGCTGTTGATTAATTCGTTAAAAACTCATTAATAAGCAGTTTTAATATATGTTGAATATTATAATTATTTAGATATTGCAGATTTTTGTCATCTTTTCTGAATGGTTTTCAGTATTTAGAAGACATTCATTTTTATGTACTCAAATCTGTCTCTTTTCATTATATTATGGTTTTGGTTTTTGTATATATGTTTATTTCTCAAAATCACAAATGTCTAAGTGACATAGACATCAATTCTCAGGATACATATGTTGCCAAATCATGTGTTCTTCAGTTCTTTTAACCCTTAGTAAAAAGAGAAGGGAAACTTTTGAATTTCTTGTGGTTTTTTTCTTTGGCAGTGTAGAGATCCAAGGGTTTGTGCAAGTGAGGGACAGAGCTGTTGGCAGAGGGAGGCAAATATTTGACCAGTGAGTCACTTTTGAGAAGTCTCTCTTCTTATATTGGCTGTTGCAGCTCAGAGATAATTACAGGTAGCCTGATCTTCAGCAAGCTACCTGGCAAGTACTAACACCTTCCACGCTCTCCGCCCACCTATAGCCTTTGCATGTAGGCTGTGTTTGGGCCACAGGATTCCCTTTCCATGTGGGCTTTGGCAGCAGTTCAGAGGTTCAGGCAGGTTTAGGATTTGTTTTAGTTGTTTCTTTGACTTCTCTTCAGTCCAGTGTAGGAGATGTTCATCAGGCTCTGAGGTCAGCATGAATTCCTTTACTTACTCTTCAGAGTGGGCTCCGTCTTTGTGGATGGTGGCCAAGTATTACTTATCCTCACTGCACTCTCACCTGCCCTGTTTTTCCCCGGAATCTATTGAAAATTCAGGTATGTGGGTAAGACCTTGCTTTAGTTTCCAGTAGTACTATACAATTTCCCCTGTTCCATTGGTTGCATCTAGGGAATTAGGATGGGGCGGTGTTTGACATGTGAGCTTGGGTTGCCAATTTGGTTCTAGAAGTCCTACGTCTTAAATTAACTAAGAAACATTCAATTCTGTAATTGAAGACAACGAAGGAAAATGTAAATCTGTTATTGTAAATTATTTTAAGTATATGAATTTACAAAATTATCACCAGTTTGTGTTGTTCTGTTGAACGTTGATTCATGTGTCAGTTTTGTACAACTTAGAATGCATGTTAGTTTAAAATGCTGTTAGGAATGGTGACGAGCCCATAAAAAGCTTCCTAAGCCAACAATAGAGCTAGAATAGTGCCACTAACATTGACCTGAGTGGAAATAGAGGACCATGTAGTAGAAAAGAAAAAAGGAGAGGGTTTTCCCCCCCATTTCTTGAATAATAAGAGTTTATTAGGGACAAAATTTTAAGATAAGCTATTTATTCATTCAATCATCCACTCATTGTTACTAACGTTTATTGAACAATCTCCATTTGCCAGCCACTGTTCTGCTCATTGAGAATACAAAGATGAATACAATACAGTCTTTTTCCTTAAGAACATCACAGTCTGGGGAGGAGGCTATAGATGTGGAACGAATAATTAGAATATGATGGTAAATATTTTGGCAAATATCCGTACAGGGTGTGTGGAAGCATATAAAATGGGCATCTGATCCAGTCTTGAGAAAGCTTTTCAGAAGAGATCAGCTCCCACACTTAATTCTGAAGAATGTGTAGAAATAAGACATGCAAAGAGTGGGAGTGTAGAGATATTTTAAGCAGAGGAAATAACATGGGTGAAGACTCAGAGGTTAGATAAAGTCTGGTGGATTTGGGTAACTACAAGTAGTCAAGATGGCTGTAGTATAGAGGACTAAGAGGGCAATGTTAAAGATGAGACTGGAGATACAGGCAAGGGCCAGATCATGGTGTGCCATGTAGGCCATGTGTCTTAAGGTCTGCCAAAATTGGAAATGATTCTCCTCTTTGAGAGAAGACCGTATTTTAATTTTTTTAATCACAAAGAATTGGAAATTGCAGGACCAAGAGGCAAGACTATTGCATGCCCTATTAATTGTATTACCAAGTGCTACCCAAGTATCACCTGATGGTGGTTTGAAATATGTCCACACATTCTTTGATACTCCTCCCTTCAGAGGGTGGAGCCTAATTCCTTCCCCCTGTTGGGTGTGGGCTATATGTAGTAACTCATTTCCAGTGGATAGAATGAGAGAAGTGATGGTCTGTGACATCCTGAGATTAGCATATAAAAGGCATTGTGGCTTCCTCCTTGCTACCTCTCTTGGATTGCTCATTCATGGCGAAGCTAACTGCCATTTTGTAAGGACACTCAAGCAGCTCTATGGAGAGGTCCATGTGGCAGTGAGTTGAGGCCTCCTCCCAACAGATATGTGAAAATGGGTTCTCCAGCCTCAGTCAAGCCTTCAGATGCCTATAGTTCCAACTAATCTTGTCATCTAATCTTGACTACAGCCTCTTGAGAACCACCCAGCTAAGCCACTGCTGGATTCCTGAATCTCAGAAATGGTGTGAGGTGATAAATGTTTATTGTTTTAAGCCACTAAATTCTGGGGTGATTAATTACTTAGCAATAAATAACTAAAACACACTGTACAGCTGCTGGCCCCGTGCCTGACAGTGAGATTTTTCACACACTTTTACAAAAATCTCTAGGCTGCAGACTTGGGCAGCCTATTCCATTCTTGGGCTTTGAGCTTTATAAGAGTCTGCCTATAACTCTCATCCCAGTGGGCTCGGTGAGGATGGGGCAAATAAGGGACTGACCCTAGTGACACAAGAATTCCCAAATAGAGCGATTTTGACCAAGAACCTTAAACATAATTATTGAAAAGAAACTTAGCAGTATTTATAGACAGTGTATAATTCTGTTTCCTTCTATTGGTAGGTAAGTCCTTCTCTAGGAAGGGGCCTATAGACCTTGCTTAAGAACAGCTTACCTAGTTACTAGTAATCTCATCAGCTTCCAAAAAAAGGGAAAAATCATCATAGGATAGTGTGTATCACTTTCCCTGGATAAGATCATCTAGGAAAAATTATGAAGAGAGAAGGTTTAAGTAATCTCATTCATGCTGATTGATTTAAAAGCCATCCCAAATCTGATAACCTCCAAATTTGTAACTAGTCCAGACCTCTCCCTTGAGTCCCAGCTTCACATATCTAACTGCCTCCAAGACATCTCCACTTGGATGGCCCATAGATATCTCAAATTTAAAATGTCTAGCACTGAATTATTGAGTCTCCACCTCCACAGTGGTCTTTCTAGTGGCATCCTTATTCTCTCAGTTGTTCAAAACAGACACCTAGGAATCCACCCTGATTCCTCATTTTCCTTTATTTCCTACATCAAATCTATCAGTAATTCATGTTCATGTTTTCTCCAAAATGAACCTTGAATTTACTGCTGTCGTCTTAGTCCAGGCCACCCTCACGCCCCATGGACTATAGCATCAACCTCTTAACTGGCCTCTTATTCTCTCATCCTAATCCCTTCTCCTTTCATCATCCAGAGAGATTTTATTAAAATGAAAATTGATATATTTTCCTACCTAAAACATTCCAATGGCTTTCCATGCATTTAAAATACAATGGGAACTTGACCGTCTCCTGCAAGGCCTTGTGTGATCTGGCCTCATCTACTTATCAGCCTTCTTTCCGACCACTCCTTCCCATCCGTCACACTGATCTTCCACTCCTTAAGCACCTGTCAAATCCTTGCTTGCCTCAGGGCCTTCTCACATGCTTTTTCTTCTGTCTGGAATTTTACCCTCCCATTCTTCATCTGTGGGCTTCTCACCAGCTCAGAGATCTTCCTTGTCTTAGGGAACAGCTCTATCCAAAGTTATGTGAAATAAATAACTCAATTGTTATTCTTTTTCTTTGTCTCTTATTTTATTTATAACACTTACCTGGATTTGTAATTACATTATTTGCCTATTTTCTTGTTTTTGTTTGTTTTTGCCTATCTTTTCCACTGAAATGTAAGCTTTTTGAGCGTAGGAACCATGTTTGTCTGTTTCACTATTATAGTAGAAATCAATAAATAGTTGTTAAGTAAATGAATGAGAAGTCTAAAGATTACAGAAGAATTAAGTATGATTTTTAAGTCTCTAGTGTAAGGCAACTGAAAAGAAGGTGGTACTTTCCACCAAAATAAGGACAAGAGACCAAAAGGATCCATTTAGAAGAGGAGGATGATAAATTTGGTTTTAGACATAATGAGTGTAAGATGCTTATGTAATATAATCGTCAGGTGGTGATGCCTAGTGGGTTGTCTCTACAAGAATCAAGTGTGCCTGTTGTAATAAAGAGTCAGACTTCATTTTTGATGTTTGACTGCTGACTTCATTTTAGGCCTCTCCTTCCCTTTCCCTTTGGCCAAGCATTTGCACAGGTTGATAAGAAGTCCCCTGGGCTTGCCTTGCCTCCACCGCTGGTGCCAGCAGGAAATTTAAATCTCCTATGCACAGGAACTTTTCCCCAGTGCCACCCCTTAGTTACATTAACAGCCCAAACCCATTCCTTCTTCTTTGCCCAAGTGAGTCCAGACCACTTGTGCCTACACAGCTCTTCTGGGCGTCCCTTGTGTGAGTAATACTTTCTCTCAAATTCTCTTGGTGTGTGGAGTGTCACCTAAATCAACTTTTGGGCAAGGGTCCCTCCTGCTTTTATAGGAGGACTATACAGCTATATAAGCTCAAGTCAGATCTGGGCTAGATAAATACAGATTTGGGAACTTCAGAATATGAATCAGGGATAGTAAAGAGGTTTCATGACAAATTCTCCTCTGATGGCTTGGCAAAGGCTGCCCAGGTTCATTGCGTTGAAAAGGAACAAGACATGACAGGAAAGAGTTTTGTGTTGATTATTTTAATTTATTTTTTAATTTTTTTTTTGTGAGGAATATTCACCCTGAGCTAACATCTGTTGCCAGTCTTCCTCTTCTTTTTTTTTGCTTGAGGAAGATTAGCCCTGAGCTAACATCTGAGCCAGTCTTCCTCTATTTTGTATGTGGGACACCGCCACAGCATGGCTTGATGAGCAGTGTGTCGGTCCACACCTGGGATCTGAACCCGTGAACCCAGACCACCAAAGCAGAGTGTGAACTTAACCACTACACCACAGGGCCGGTCCCATGCATTGATTATTGATGTCCATTGTGGACATGGGTGTTGGAAGTAAAGATATGAATCTTATGTATTTCTTCCTGGAACTAGAGGATTTCAGATTTCCTTCAATATGTTAACTTTGTATTAAGCCAAATTAGTGGCAGAGAGTTGAGTAGTCTACCCAAACTAAGGTAAAAGTCTTGCTTGACATGTAATTAAATTTTATTTAATAGTTATAAGTCACTGACAATATTACTTCTTCACTGAGACTAGAGACATTTTTGTTCTTATTCACTCTCAGAATAGGGAAGGTTTTTTTGCTAAAGCAATAAATTATCCAATACATGGATAGGTATATTGTTGGTGACGTCCAGATTCACTAAGGAATGTTAAAATTGCAAATTTTTTATATCTTGTTGTTTTCCCTTAAAGTAGGAATTTTAAAACTTCAGAAACTTCCTTTCTCAAAATTGGATGCATCTCTTTTTATAATGTCCTTTAAATCTTGATTATTGACTTATGAATTTGCTTCTAAGAGATTGGTGAAGTATTAAATAGTTCTGACAAACTAAACAACCAACCAAATAAATAAAAATGTGGAAACCTCGTATTTTTAGGGCAGTCATATACCTGGTTTAGCTGTGGCTGACAGTGACTTTTTTCTTAACTCTTCCTAAAGAGAGTGACTGTGACTCGAAAGCTGCTTACTCTGGACGAAGGAATCAGCTAGGAACCTCCTGCCCTGAACTGGCTTAGTAACACCGAAATGACCTTATGGGCTCGCTTCACTCTATAGTCCTCCACAGCAGGGGGGAGGGAACTTCCCCCTCCCTGAAGCTGAGTGAGGAGACTCCAAGAAAAAAATTGTTTTTGATTGAGTGCATGTGAAAGACAGGTTTATTCCTTAGTCTTTTTGTCTTTTTAAGTGAGTTGTTGGTCTACCGTGTGCCTGCCTGTTCAGGAAGGAAAAAAATTAGAGACAGCAGATAGAGAGTGGCAGTGAAGCAGCCCGCACCCTTGTTGATTGGCTGTGAGCAGACATCTTGGGCTTGAGCTGTCTTGCCGGTATGAAGAGGGTTGACTGCCCGCTGAGGGCACTCAGACTCTGCAGTAGACTACTGATAGTGGAAGCTCCTGGTGGGGATGCTGGTGGGGTTGGCCACAGGGTAGGGCTCGGGGTGGGGTGGTGTGATTGAAGAGGTAAAGCTGGAGCTAAATCTCCCAGATCAGAACTCTGCTCAGGGATCTCAGGAACGCGCACGTGAGCCCTGTGGGAGAACCAGCATGTGGTGGCTTACTGCTCAGAAGGCATGAATAGCTAATCAATGTTGGCTGGAGGAAGAATGACAACCACTGTGGCCAGGAAACCTTTGTTCCTCTCCTTCAGCAGACCTCATCTCCTGAGGGCTAGACCCATGCTGAGGTAGGATCTCATCTAGTGCTGAGAAGCACCAGGGATGAGGGACTTCCCTGTGAAATGATGTCACCATTCCACCACACTGTCACTCAGTTAACTGGTGCTTTTCTAAAGGAAAGGAACATTTGAATCTAATGTGGGACTTAATTTTGGTGAGGAGTGAAACAGATTTCAAAGAGAGGAAAATATTGACAATTCTGGGCTAACCCAGATTGGATTTGGTTTTAATCACTGCTCTTTATGTATCTCTTCTTGTCCCCAAAGAAATCCACACGTTCTCCCTTACACCTTCAAATCATCCCAGGTTAGAATCTAATTCATTTCTTTAAAATAGAATCTATTTTTCTGCTTTGCTCTCAATTATAATTATTTCTGCTTTAGAATAAAGGAACATGAAGAGGAAGAAGAAAGAAGGAGAAGACATGAGGAAAAGGATGCTGAGGAAATAAAGCGACAGAATTTATTGTATGAAATAGAAATGAGAAAAAAACTAGAAAAGAAAAAAGAAGAGAGAAATGAGAGCAGGAGACTGTTTTTTGTAAGTTGAAAATACATCTTTTAAAAAAATGTACTAAGTCCAATGCCTAGCTTTTGATATATTTTTTATAAATAACAGTGGAGTAGAATACTAGTTGCTATTAAGTTGAGTTTCTAAGTATACTTTTGAGGGAGCTATATTTGCTATGGTTTTATGTGGATGTGCTTTCACGCATGAACAAGAAAGAGAGAAGAGAATGAGAATTTTGTCCTGATGAATTTATTTTCTTATCCTTAAAATGAGAGTTGTTGTGAAGGATGAATGGGGTGATATATATTCAGTGTCTGCTACAGTGTTGATATGCACTCAGTAAATGGTAGTAGTTATTTTATGGCTGTTGCAATTTATTTTATTTTGTAATTTTTTACATTCTTTTCTTCAAAGTTAGTTTTTTCCTTAAGTAATAAATGCACAGAGTTAAAACATCAAACAACACCGAAAGGTTTAAAAGAGGAGCAGCGGCTCCTTGCCTCCCCCTTCTGCTTTTCGGAGGCAACCAGTTCCAAGTTCTTTTAGCTGTTTCTTCAGGTATAAAGTTATATTCTAAGTAATCTATGTATTTTAAAAATGTATATTAAGTTCTAAAGATGCGTATCTTGATTTGTTAATTTTAGACATTTTCTGTCTCTTCTGCCCTGGTAGTTGAGGATTTAGCTCTTTTTCAATAATTTCCCCCCCCCCCCCAGATAATGATGTCACAATTTTAGTTCAATCATTATTATGATTATATAAGTTTTGTTCTCTGAAGAGCCAAATAATATACTATGATCCTATTTCTTTGCTTGCATACATGTTTTTCTGTGATTAAAATAATTCTTTGTTTTCGTTTGCTCTGATGACCATATCCCTCAGTTTTTCTGTGTGTTCCATAAGTTCTGTCAAGCGTATATTGATAGTAATAGTAAATGATCTGTGTTATTGGTTTCCTTGGAGTCCTCCATCCCTCTCTTCCTTCTGGATGGCTTGCTCTCTAGGCCTGCTGCTCCACTGTCCTCCTAGGACTTCCCCGTGCCACTTTGCTGGGTCACAGCTCCTATTTCCTGAATCTCATGCGTTCCTCTTTCTTGGTTTACTCCTTCATCTCGCTGAAATACATCTTCGAGTAGCTTCCTAAGAGAGGATACACAAAAGGTAAAATTTTTGAGTTCTTGTCTGAAAAGGTTATCGTCTAAAGCCATCCTTGCTTTATAGTTTGAGTAGATATAGAATTCTGGGTTGAGAATTCAGAATTTTGTATTCATAGTTTCATAATCATCTAGCTTCCAAGACGGTTGCTGTGGAAGTATGATGCCATTTATTGTCTCTCTCTGCAGCTCCACAGTCGCATGGTGACCTACCCTGGTAGAGGTGTTTCTCGTTCATTTTGCTGAGCACTCAGTGATACTTTCAGTCTGGAAATGCGTATTCCTTTCATCCTGGAAACTTCTCTTGTTTTATTTCTTGTATAATTTTGTCCCTTTCCATTTTCTCTCTTCTGTTCTAGAACTCCTCTGGTAGATATTGGACTTTCTGAATTGATGCTCTAATTTAAAAAAACCTTTTCTCATTTTATTAGTTAGGAGAAGGCTCAAAAGCATATAACAGGAAGCGGAAAATACTAGTACCTTAAACAAATTAAAATTTTGTGTGATGTGCAGAAGTAGTCCTTCCAAGGCTGATGTGGTAACCTCCGGAATCAACACGGACTGAGACAGCTTCCCTTTTCTTTGCTTTGCTTTTCTTGGAACATAAACGGCTTCTGTCCTCGAGGTTGCCTCATGGCCCAGAATGGCTGCTGGAACTCCCACCCTCATGTCCACATTCCAGGCAGCAAGAAGAGAGAAAGAATGAAGGACAAAACTAGTGCTGTGTCTGTTCTATTTTTAAAGAACTTTTCCAGAAGGCCCACTTAACAATTTCCATTAAATCTTATTGGTTATAATTTAGTCACACCTAGCTGAAAAGAAAGCTTGAAAATATAGTCTTTTAGGTCAGCATATTGCCATTCTGAACAAAATCTGGGTCCTGCTATTAATGCTGAAGAGAAGAAAGAATCTGAGGGAGGTAATTAATTGTTCCTGCCATTTTTGGGTTTGTTTGATTTTGAGAGTTAGCCTCAACTTTGTCTTCTAAGCCTTCTATTGAATTTTTGTTTTTTTCTGAGGAAGATTCACCCTGAGCTAACATCCATACAGTCTTCCTCTGTTTTTAGTATGTGGGCTGCCAGCTCAGCATGGCCACTTACAGAGTGGTATAGGTCTCACCTGGGAACTGAACCCAGGCCACTGACACCGAGCGCGCTGAACTTACCCACTGGGCCACTGGGGCTGGCCCTGAATTTTTAATTTTAGCCATCAAACTTTTAATTTCTAAGAGTTTTACTTGTGATCTTCTTGTTCCTTTTGAATAAAATCTTTGTCTTGGTTCATGGATGCAGCATTTTGCTCTCTGCAAGTCACTTTGAATGGGCCAGACCTTGTTTTGAATGCTAACTCCACCACTTAACCAGCTATGTGACCTTGACCTGAGGCTTTCAAGTTTTAAAAATGAGAATTAACTTTGTGTTAGTTAACTCTATACTTTTCCTATTATAAAAAAATCTGTATGAACATTACAATAAACTTAGGGACAAAACAGCAAAATAAAACTTTTAAGAAATTATTCAGAACAATCACTTTTAACACTTGGTATTTTCCTTAGCTTTTCATGTTGATTAATGTATCTCCTAACCAGAATACAGGCTTTTAAAAGTAATAGGCTATCAAAGAGAAGAGTACTGGGGCTGGCCCCGTGGCCGAGTGGTTAAGTTCGCGCGCTCCGCTGCAGGCGGCCCAGTATTTCGTTGGTTCGAATCCTGGGTGCGGACATGGCACTGCTCATCAAACCACGCTGAGGCAGCATCCCACATGCCACAACTAGAAGGACCCACAACGAAGAATATACAACTATGTACCGGGGGACTTTGGGGAGAAAAAGGAAAAAATAAAATCTTTAAAAAAAAAAAAAACCCCAGAAGAGTACTTAAGAATATTAGACACATAATAGACCCTGAGTTGTAAATATATTGGAAATTTAATATTGCATCTAATAATTTTTGCCTTGAATTGGTTTCTACTTATAGTAACAGAGTACACTAATATAGCTAAATATCCAGGCTATTGTGTTCAAAGGCACCTATTTTTATGATGGCTAACTCGGGTTGGATCATGGAATGAATGCTGATATGAACAGATTTTTATTTTTTGTTTAAAAAAAATAATGACCTATTTTAAAAAGTTTTGTTAGAGTATACATCTGTATGTTTCTTGTGTATATGCAAAAAGAAAGTCTGGACAAGAAGCTAGTTTCCCAGTGATTGGGTCTGGTGGGGGGAGTTAGGAATAGGCAGATAGATAGTGGATGTGGTAGGAAGGACACTTTACACTGTGTATCTTTTAAATATTTTCAGTTTGTGTACCATGTGACTATATTAACTATTCAAACACTAAATGAAAATTGTATATATTTAATGTATTTTTTTCTGACTATAGAATTATTATTTTAATTATTTTTAAAGAAAATGAGATATTTGAAAAGAAATACATTAAGACATATTTTCTTAAAGAAAAGCATTAGGTGTAAAAGTCACCTATCCCATGTCCCAGAGATAACTACTGTTAACATTTGATACATTTCTTCCAGTTATATAAACATTGTAAACTTGTACTTACATATATTTGCAAAACTGAAATATGCAATGCTTCCCCCCCCTTACCAATTATGTTATTTGTATCTTCTCATGTCATTGAGAGTATAATATTTCTAACCGTTTTTCCATTATTGAATTATTTAGAGGTTGTTTACAAGTTTTTGCTCTTACGAATAGCTTTGAGATGAAGTACATGGTACTTAAAACTTAATGCACATCTCTGATTATCTCTTTGTGATAAATTTCCAAGAGAGAATTAACTGAGTCAGCAGCTGTACTATTTGATAGATTCTTCTTAGATATTTGTACGTTGAAGGATTTTTTTTTTTTTTAAATAAGCAGTGACCCTGCAAGATTCCTTTTTTTTGGGTTGGAAGGTTTTGCCCTGAGCTAACATCTGTTGCCAATCTTCCTCTCTCTCCTTTTTTCCCTCCTCAAAGCCCCAGTACATAGTTGTATATTCTGGTTGTAAGTCCTTCCATGTGAGCCACTGCCACAGCGTGGCTACTGACAGACCAGTGGTGTGGCTCCACGCCCAGGAGCCAAACCCCGGCCGCCGACGTGGAACCTGCTGAACTTGAACTGCTAGGCCATCGGGGCTGGCCGGAAAGATTTTTCTTTGTGATAGGATAATACACAGTTTTCTTCCACCAAGGAACATATGAATGATAAAAATATCATCAAAGCTGTAGAACGGCAGCAGCAAGAGGAGGAAGATGAAAAGATTAGAAAATTTATCAAAGCAAAAAAGCGTCTTGCACAAATGGGGAAAGAAAAAGAAGCTGAAACACACAGGTGAGCTTTTAAAATAATTTACCTAATAAAATACTATCTGAAATTTATGATAAATCAGAAGTTGTGATATGAGAGTAGTCTTTAGGAATAAAGGTCTCATTTTATATATGACTAGGGCGTTTGGTGACATGATTTCGGTTTGGGGCATGTGAGTTGGGGTTCTCTTGGAATACTGAGGACGTCTCTCTGGTAGATGGTTTTCAACACTGGAAATCTCTGCTCTGAAGAGGGATGTGAGCTGGAGATGGCTTTGTGAGCCGTTGATATATAAGCGGTAGTTGGAACTGTGGACACAGGTAAGCTCACCTCTGGTGAGTAGGTAAGAGATGCAGGTGGCACAGTCCCTAGGGAAGTCCATATTTAAGGGTCAGATGCAGCAAGAAGGTAATGCAAAGACCAAAGAATAGTTTCCAGAGATGAGAAAAATGAGAGAAACAGCACAGAAGAATTTCAATAAGAAGAGAGCAGTCATCAGTGTTAGATCAATAGAGGGATTAAATGAGCTTTTTCAAAATGAAGCGTCCGTCAGATTTGTAGGTCTTGGCGTACTTGAGTGAGCGGTTTTGGATGGAGTGAGGGAGCAGAGTAGGAGGCCAGTGCAGTACGTCGTGTTTCTGTCTGGACTGTGTTCCTCTCTGTTCTGGGCACAGTCCTCTGATGGCTTTGCATCGCACTTAGAATCTTCCTACAGCCCGTAAGTCTCTGCACCCGTCCAGATTCCCCGCCGACCCCAGCCTCGTCTCTCAGACCTCACTCCTCTTCTCTCCTTTCCCTCTTTGTCACTCACACTGGACTTCTGCTGTACCCTCTCTGGGGAATGCTTACATCCCTTAACTCTTTCACATCGTTACGCAAATACTGCCTTCTCGTTGAGGCCTTCGCTGACTGCCCTGTTTAAAATGACCACCACACCCTCCACAGCGCTCAGCTCTTTAACTGCTTTCTTTTTCCTCCTTGCATGATATAGCATGATTTTAATTATTTATTTTGTTTACTGTCCCTCTACCTCAGCCATAATGAAAGCTCCATGAGGGCAGAGATTTTTACTGTGTCTGTTTACTGTTATGTCCCCAGCACCTGGAGTAGTGCCTGGCGTATAGTAGGCAATCAATAAAAGTGTTTAAAATACTGTTTTTGAAAGCCTAGATGAAGTATCACCTTTTCCAGGAAGCCGTCCTTTTTTTCTCATTTGCCCTTATCACTTTCTAGCTTTTGCGTGGCATTTATTACCCTTTGCCTTGTGTAGTTATTTGCATAAATGTCTTTTCTCCACTTTAGATTGTCATTTCCTTGGGGCATGCACTGTGTCCTTTTCATTGTTTCTCCCATGTTGCTTTGCTAATTCACTCAATAAATTAGTGAATTTGTCACACTAAATTTAAAAGTACTTTTTTCTCAGTTTCCTAAATGAAAATGCCCCATTCCTTTAACAATAAATAGTTATTGTTGATGATGTTCCAGGCACAGTGCTTGGCCCTGAACTAGAGAGGACTTACCCTGTCTCTGACTCAGGAATCTCACAGTGTAAAGGGAGAGTTATTTATCTTCATATAAACAGATGAAGTCAATAAAGTGCTATGAATAAATTGCAGACAGTATAGTAAAAGAATGGATTTACTGAGGATCTTGATAAAATTACTAGATACTTTCAGGTTTTATTTAAAGAAAGGCCTTTGGTTTAGTTTATACCCTAAGCTTCCAATGTTAGAGTAAGTAAGGTAGTCTGATAAAGTATTTTAAAATATTTTTCATTTTGGAGAATTTTAGCACTTTATTTCCTACACACACACACACACACACACACACAGAAGATCATAGTATATGCATTACTCCCTTTGGATTTTTAGAATATGTTTCATTCTAAAAATAAAGTATAAAAAGTGTTAAAAAATAATTTCCACTTAAAACAGTAACTATATAGAAGGAGCAATGGGGCTCCTTTTAGACTTGTAAAAGATTATAAAATATCTGACCATTTAAATTACATTGGCTCCATAACAAATCTATTCATAAAGATTTGACGAGTAGTGGTTATTTTGTTATAGGCTAATGGAGGAACGGAGAGAAAGAATAAATAACTTCCTGAGTGAACTAATGAAAGAGAAACTTGACAATGAAGATTTGATTATTGCTAGAGATATTGCAGAAGCTGAGGCTGAATGGGAAAAAAGAGAAAGGGAAAAATATGAAAAAAACAAAGCAGAATTAAAAGCAATTGCAGAATATAGAACTCTTGTGGTAAGCAATTCAATTATGAAAGTAAAAATAAAAAAACAAATTTAAGCCCTTTCCACTCTGCCTCTCTGATAAAAAACTAGCACAGATTTGAAAAACAATGTATGAATTATCTTCCTGTATTCTTGAAATCAAACTATGTTTACTTTCTAACAGAAGATGACATGACAATCAATTACAAATAAGGTATTTATAGATGCAAAGTGATAATCTCTTCTGTTTCAGAACCATCTGAAATGCAAAAATTGTTATTCATTGAATATACTTTTCATTTGAATGTTTTTAAGACGAACCAAGTAAAAATTACCCTATTGCATTTCTGTATTTCTTAATCCTTCAGAATTTATCTCTTGCATGACTGTCATAACATTTAAATTAGATAATTTATAAACATTGCAGCAATTAATTTTTTACCTACAAATATTTCCCTATCTTGAGAAGCTCTTGCTTTTCTGTTCCTGTATTTTCTTTTTTAAACCAGTATCACTCTACTTAAGTTTTCATTGTGTGTTTCCTGATATTCGGGAAACAGAACAAAACCAAAGTAAGCTGACCACATGGGAATCAGCCCAGGTGCATACACTTTTATGCCCTTGCATTGCTCCTGGCTGACCTGCCTGGAGCCTTCTAACTCCATGTCTCATTGGAGAGCACTGGTTGCTAAAAATGGTTTTAATTTTTTCCTTTGCCTTTTAACATGTAGATGAAAGATAAAGAAGAAGAAAAAAGACAAAGCAAAATAGAGGCTAAAGAACATTTGCTGGCTATGATGAAAGCAGATCAGATTTTCTTCGAGCATGAAAAGGAGAAAAAACGCAAGGCTGATAAAGAACAGCGAGAAGTTCAAGACACCAATATTCAGCAAATGGTAATTATTCCTAAATATTTATGCTTAGTTTAGCAATAAATATTTAATATAGAGTTCATGCTGTTTTTCTGTTTCCCAAGCAGTTCCCTTTGTTGAATAAGATCAGATGGTCATTATGGTTATGACACAATAAAATATATTAAAAATGCAGAGTTAGTTTTTTATCTTTATTGAAGTTCCCTTACTGTATTTGTCTTTTGCACAAATATTTATCCTTCTTTAGTGTCAATTGTGCTTTAATTTTTTTTTTTTTCTGAGGAAGATTTGCCCTGAGCTAACATCTGTGCCAGTCTTCCTCTGTTTTATATGTGGGATGACGCTACAGCATGGCTTGATGAATGTTGTATAGGTCCGTGCCTGGGATCCGAACCTGTGAACCCCAGGCCACTGAAGAAGAGTGCGTGAACTTAACCACTGGGCCGGCCCCTACTTTTTGTTTTAATAGAGAATTCCTTTCCCTGGGCTCAAGCTATGAAATCATCTTCACCACAATAGGAAGCCTCTAATGTCTCTGCTCACTTTTACTTTTTTAAAGCGTGGCTCCCTAGGGTTCCTCAGTGTATTTGCCTTGTTTGCCAGTTAACCAATACTGTGGGCAAGGTTTATGAAATGAAAAGTTGTCAACCAAAACTTCATAGAAATCTTTAAAAAGACATTAAAATTACCTCATATATACAGGTAAGAGAACAAGGCTTTTGTAAATATAAAGTTAAAAGAAAAAAATTTTATGAATTATTGGTAAATCGGCTTTTGGTAGATTACTTATTCCACCCAGCTCCTGATCAACCTACATAGATAAACGTCACTCGTTCCAACTTCAAATTCTTGGAGAACAGAGAATGTAATTGGTTTGCCTTAGCTCAGATAGTCATTGCCGATGCAATCTTTGTGGCTAGGTCACATGCGTTATTGGGCTGATGTAGAGCAGTGCGTTTGAGTGAGTTCCTTCAGAAGAATGAATGAGAGGCTGCAGTGATTGGTGTGTGTTCCACACCTGCTGAAGTATACATCTCATAAATGGTAGAAATGAGATTCTAAACTTGGCTATTTGATTTTTATCTAAACTTCATGCTTTCAATTATTTTGCTGTATTTGTTTGTTTGAAGATGTATCATCACATAGGCTATTAAGGTAAGTCTCATTGAACCACATTTTGAGCACGATACTATTGTGAGAAGCATGGGAGAGTTTCTGAAATAAATTATAGTATATATTTGTTAAGTCAGAATTTGTCAAATATCAATGAGTTAGAAAATTATATCTACAACTTCAAATGCTACATATATTTAGAAAATTGATCCTGTTTACCAGTATGAAATTGTATTTTCTTTCTGTCCCAAATAGGCCAAAAATAAGTTTAACGCAAAGCAAGCAAAACAAGCAGAATTAGAGTATTGCAGACTTACTGAAGCTCTTGTGGCTGAAAAGGAGAAAGAATTTCAGGATTATGCCAGAGAAGTAATTGAACTTGAGTCTGAATCAACAAATAAATATCTGTCTCCTCTCGTAAAAGCTGCACAGGAAGGACCTGGAGGTGGCCGTGGACCAGTTTTTGTGGACAGAGGTGGAGTAAGACCCAGCTATCAGGCAAATGATACCACTGGAGTCCAGCTCCCTTTTTATAACTCTCAGGGATCAAAATATAATAATTTCCAAAAGTCTAAGAAAAGGCTAGGTTTTACATGGTAGAAAAAAGTTTATTTTTAAGATTGAGAAGACTAAGCTGTAGCTAATATTATGCTAAGTTGTAGCAAATATGAACTACAAATGTAGTCAATTATATGCTTATAATTTGATAATAAAGCTGCTCTTCATCTGAGTACAATTTTGTCTGATCTAATTGATTTTTCACCACCCAAGGTTAATTAATTCATATTCCTTTTATTTTGATAAAATACATATACAACATAAAATGTATCATTTTAGCCATTTAAAAATATTCAGTGGCATTAAGTATATTCATAATATTGTGCAACCATTGCCATTATCTAGTTCCAGAACTTTTTCAATGCTCCAAATGGGAACCTTGCACCTATTAAGCAGTCACTCCCCGTTCCCCCTCTGCATAGCGCCTGGCAAACCACTAACCTGCTTTGTCTCTATGGATTTGCCTGTTTTGGATATTTCATATGAATAGAATTATACTGTAGCCTTTTGTGCCTGGCCTGTTTCGTTGAGTGTAGTTTCAAGGTTCATCCATTTTGTATCATCAGTACTTCATTCCTTTTTACAGGCGACTAATATTCCATTGGAAGTATTTCTTTTCTCTTCAGCATAAATTTATGTACTTATTTGGTTTATCCTTCAATATTTAGTTTCAAATAACCCTACCAATATTATTACTAACATACTACTGAATACAGTTTATGACTTCTTTGTGGTTTATTTTGTAGTGTATCTCACTAGACGTGTGCAAATTACCATGTATTAAAGTCACTTGAAATAATTCTTCTACCTGTGGTTTTGCGACCAACTTGATACATAGGTTCAGTGGCTTTTTATGAATTGTATTCCCCTGCTCCTTTAATTAAAAAATTTTTTATTGTGGTAGAAAATGCACAACATAAATTTTACCATCTTAGCCATTTCTAAGTGTACAGTTAGTATATTCATATTGTTGTGCAGCCAATCTCCAGAATTTTGTCATCTTGTAAAACTCAAACTCTACGCCCATTAAACAACGCTCCACTTCCCCCTCCCTTCAACTCCTGGACCTCCCATTCTACCTTCTGTTTCTGTGAATTTGACCACTCTAGATACCGCATTGAGCAGAATCATACAGAAGCATCATTTTTTTCACAGGAGTATCTGAAGATCCTCTTTCCTTTTCCAACTGGCATAGTATTCTGCTGCATGTATGTACCAGTTTATTCAACCAGTGGCATTCCAACAGATAAAGTGGTTTCCAGTCCTTTGCTGTTAAAAACTCCTGCAGTTAACAGGTTTATGCATTTCATGTTTTCATCACTGCAACTTTGAGATAGATAGGTTCCTACAAATGGGAATGCTGGGTATAGGTTTCGCTCTCAGGGACAAAGTCTTATAGCAAAAATTTTTGATGTCATGATCCTCTCTGAGAATGAAAAAACATATAGCTCCTTCAGCAGTAAGGTGTACACACACACACACACACACACACACACACACACACACACACACACTATATTCTGTATATAATTTCAGGACTTCCACAACATCCCCTCATAAGTGACCCAGGATAGTACTCTCACCCATATCCAAGATTTTGATTAAGTGTATCTGGGATGAGGCTGGCCACCTATACTTTTTAAAAATGGCATCGATGATTTGGTAAGCAAGCCATCACTCTGAATTACTATTTTGGGGTTTATGAATCCTAGGTTAAACCAACCAACCAACCCACTCACCCTGCTTTAAAGGAGTGATGTAGCTGATTAATAAAAAGAACACTACAGATACTGACTTCAAAATCGTGTGCCAAGGTGTTCTGTGGAACTGTCGTGAACTCACAAAGGGCTAATAGCTGGTAGGATGTGTAGAAACTTTGGAGGGAAACACAATGTTTGACATCTATGACATCACAGGTATTACTAGTTCAAGATTAGTTCAGTTCAATGTATTAAATGTGCCCTTCCTTTTGATGACATGCTATCTTTGTAAACCTGGATTTTCAGCAGTTGCTGGGGTAAAATGCAAGCACTGCACAAAAATCAATATACAAGGGCCAGCCCTAGGGCTGAGTGGTTAGGTTCGCACAGCTTCGGTGGCCTGGTGTTTTGCCGGTTCAGATCCTGGGCACAGACATGGCACTGCTCATCAAGTTGTGCTGTGGCGGCGTCTCACATGCCACAACTAGGAGGACCCACAATTAGAATATACAACTATGTACGGGGGTCTTTGGGAGAAAAAGGAAAAATCTTTTTTTTTAAAAAAAAAATCAATGTACAAGAAAAGAGGGTGACGGTGGTCAATCTGTTCCAAGGTTTGAGTTGTGCAATGACTAAATCACACATATCCCATTAGTAATTAATTGAGGTAAAGAATGAAATAAAAAATATTTTCTTTTAAATTTTTCATGTGGCTACTAAGTTGTAGGATATACTTTAGCTATTTGAACATTTCTTTTGGCCTAGGGTTACCACCACATTAAAATTACTGAGCTGCAAAGGCACAATGAACTAAGTCTGGGAAACTCTGCCATATATACTTTCCTTTAAATTCAGTTTTAAGTAGTATACTATTTAGGTAGGGGTGATTACTACTTTTGGATAAAGCTATCTCCATGTTATGTAAAACAGGAAATGAGTTTCTACAAAATGGTTAATTATACAAATGTTTTGTAACCAACTTAGTCAGGTGAAGGTTAACATAAGCCACCAAATACAAGTTTTTCTCCCTTACATATAAATTTGATTGTTTTACTTTCAGTTGGGCTGGGCTTTCTACAAGAGCACATTAAAAACAAAAAGATGACACAAAGTTTTAAAATGAATCACCAAACAAACAATTCAGTGGAAAGACCTGAGTGGGCAAAGCACACAACTGCTCTAAATCTCTGCTAATTTTATAAAAGAAACCCATGGTTAAAATTGATGGCAAAGATGTAAACTGGAACCAAGACATTTCAGGCACTGAGAGGACTTTGAGGGGAAAAAAAAAAGTGTAAAAAATATGAATGAGGGGCTGGCCCCGTGGCCGAGTGGTTAAGTTCACGCGCTCCGCTGCAGGCGGCCCAGTGTTTCTTCGGTTCGAATCCTGGGCACGGACATGGCAGTGCTCATCAAACCACGCTGAGGCAGCGTCCCACATGCCACAACTAGAAGGACCCACACTGAAGAATATACAACTATGTACCGGGGGGCTTTGGGGAGAAAAAGGAAAAAAATAAAATCTTAAAAAAAATATATATATATGAATGAGCACTTAAAAAGGGAGCCAGCCCTGATGGCCTAGTGGTTCAAGTTCAGCACTCCTACTGCTTCCGCAGCCTGGGCTCACTTCCTGGTCACAGAACCACACCTGTCTGCCATTAGCCGTGCTACTGCACATAGAACTAGAACGACTTACAACTACGATATGCAACCATACACTGGGGCTTTGGGGAGGGGAAAAAAAGGAAGATTGGCAACAGATGTTAGCTCAGGGCGAATCTTTCCCTGCAAAAAATAAATAAATAAATAAATACAGTATTAGGTTAGGAAATATCTCTAGGAAAGAAACCTAGAAAGCAATGAAAATAGAAAAAGCAAACTGATACTAAAAGTATTTTAATACACAATTTGCAAAGTCCATATGAAATACTCACATTTTATATATTCTCCTGGCTAAAGCATTTAAAAACACTCCAGAATTTGAGTTAATAATTAATAATGTTCACCTGTTAACACATGCAAATCACTGAATGGCCACACTGTTTTTACCCAAGCATATATTTTTTCAGTGACTAACTCAAGTAGGTGCATTTTCCCTAAATATGTCTAATTTAAATAAAAACAAAACCAAACAGGAACACAAAACCCAATTTGTTTTACAAAAGTCAATTAACATATATATGGCTTTACAAGTGTTATATTAAAACTGGCAAGCACAGGATATAATCCATGTTCCCAATGCTGAGAAATTTGGCGGAATTAAAAAGCAAACGGTAGCATTCCAGTAGATAGTAATGCAAATTCCAAGTGTAACCTTAAAGGTCTGCTGAGGCAGAAGACACACTGCCATCTGAAGACCGTGATTAAACATTTACACCAGAACTTATTTCTAAACCTTCTAGAAATTGTCACTGCCTGCTAAATTCTTAAACTCTATTGTTAAACTCTGCTCAGTTTATTCCTAATACAAATTCCATATCCCCATGGGTAAAATAAAAGTATATTTCAGTTGATTTATCTTCATTATTTTAGCTTTTAATAAAAATAAAGATTTGAATAACTAATACAATTTAAAAAATACAAAAACAAACTGTTTATTATAGTATAGTTTATTTAATACAATGTTTAACTATAAAAGTTGATACAGTTTCCAAGTTTAAATTCTGTAAAATGCAGTTTGCAGAAAACAGTTTAACAGTTACTAGACTAATGATAAGAGAAGCAGCATTTTGAAACTAATTATACAATTGCGACAATAGCTTTATTCCTAAATTTCATTAAAAAAATATACATCACAGTGACTTCAGAGCTAGGAAGAGAAGTGCATTAACTTCATTTGCTTTTCCCTTCCACAAAGAGAGCAGCCACAACTTTTAACATCCCCACATACAAATACCCAATTCATTTATCAATCCTTCAAAATACTAAACACACAAAAGGGGAACAAAATATACAGCATGTGCTTTTGTTAACATAGGAATTTGCTTAAAAAAAAAAAATAAAAAGCAGAAACACAAATTAACCCCACCACTCCCTCCTGTACCTAAAAACTAAGAAAACCCCTCAAAAGCTCCCTTCTCCAACCTTGCTGATGGAATTTTTTTATTTATATGATTTTTCTTTTCCTCTAATATTTATTTCTTGCGTCACACCACAGGTCAGAGTTTGCATTTACCTGAATCCTTTAAAGGCAGTTGGGAAGCCCACTATGGGCAGGCGTCAGCCAATGCTGCACTTCCTCAAGTTTATTAAGTTTTTAAACAAGTATTTATAACTAACTACATCTTTTTACAATAAACAGGTTATAAACCTACAATCCTTGGAGGGTTTACTCAACCATAAATGTAGAATACCAAACTGAATAATTACAGTAAACACAACCAAAAGGAGACAGCAAAATACCCATTTTATGTTTCTTTATAACAATCAACTACATGGTGTATATTTAAAGTATCATCTGGTGACAGTAAAGGGAACAAGTTTCTATAGAAATTTACTATAAAAGGTTCAAAGTGTGATGGAAAAAACTGCCACCCAGAGTGAAGCACAATGAACTACTAAAAATACTTTTTCCATATATTAACTTGAAAACAAATTAGAATTGTCAGTTAATACCACTATCCAAAATACCAGAAACCCACTGTGTTCTTGTCCATAATATTAACAATTTTTTACTCATCAGTTTCATATCTTCCACTGGGTCCAAGTATCAAAGGCCATTCAGCAAAGCCGATATGAATCAGTATCACACTTGTGCAAAGATAGATTTGGCAGACAAATTCTTTGAAACTTTGGTGAGGGCTTTGATTAAGGAACTTAGAAATTACAATACTCTATGAACCCACTAACTATAGAATTAAAAATGTTTTAAAGCGACCCAGGAGCTTCTCGACTGCTCATTAACAGTAATCTCTCTGTAGTGTCCATTTCTGTGGCAGATGGTTTACCCAGAAAAAGAATTCACATGAAATAATCATAAAAGTTTCTCAGATACTGCCAATCAAGCAATAAAAACCAATTTACGTATCTTTAAGAGGATATTAAGTCCAATATACTTTGAAGTAAACTGTTAGCTCAGATATAACTATAAAGTCAATATGATAGGAAAGAAATAGCTGATATTTAGGAAAACAATATGCTCAAAGTAAAAACTAAGGGTGGAAAAACTATTAAAAAGGTAATCAAAGGACCTTTTGAGCTATGTGCTATTCAGATGCAAAGGCAGATCTGAGGTACAGTTAATGCTGTTTAATTATTTTCTAAATGTTCTTTATATTCTGAAAATAAAATCTAGCTGATTGCCATCTCTCACCTCAACTCCTTTACTATATCCGTTCTACTGTAAACATAGCTAACAAAGGTCTTTTTTTAAAAAAAGGGCCTATAAATAATGCTTAGCATAGAGTTGCTCTTTTGTAACCATAACAGGAGAATACTATTTATAGAAATCGCAAAATTTTTTTCCCTATGGTTACTTGTTTATAATTCTTAGTAGATAAAGCTTTGGGATCAGACAACATAGAAATATTTTTCCTTATCATGGGTTTTGTTTTTAAAATATAACTGTTATTAGAAATCCTTTCTTAAATAGCACCTTTCTAGAAGCTCAAATACTTTATAACAAAGATTTTTAAAATGCAATTTACTGAATTTAAGACAAACATGACTAACTTAAAATACATGACAAATTATACAGCTTGGGCACTCAAGACTCAATTATCCCTAAGGGGGGTTTGTGGTCAAAGTCTCTAAGGAATCAATCACCCTTGATTATAATAAATATCTATTACCTTTATCATAAGGAAAAAAAATTTGGAAAGACCCCACTGTGGATATTTGTTTCAAGATATTCCAAACAGTCTTATAATCATCACCCTATTCATTATACAAACAGCTTCCACAATGCGAAATTAATCATTACTGTATTAATCAATAATGGGAAGTATTATGTTAAGCATTGCTTTGTTCAGTACAAACAGCAGTAAACAGCTACTGGGTTTACCAAGAAGCTACCTTGGTAATAGAGTTGACATTATATTCACAAATATTAAAGTACAAAAACACTCTAGAGGCTATTATTCATTGGAATTCTGAAATTTCTTTTCAAATGAGGCAGGTTTTGTGTTTGCTGGATGTTCAATTTTTATTTAGAAGAGAAATTACAGAATAAAAGGCCACACATCACAAAAATAGCAATATACAACACAGAATTCTAAATGGATTTTGGATACCTTTAGTGTTTAACTCTGTAAGCTGTCAAATTTTGCAACTTTTTACTCCATGTGGCAATGTTATACATGCCAAGTTAAAATAATGTCAACAGTAATGGTATAAAGCCACCTGAATAGAAAGAAACTAGAGTCATAAACATGCTATAGCTTATTGTGATACATATATAGAAAAGATGCATTTTTCTTGCCATTTGAAATTCACAGCTATGAGAGAGAAGTCAGTTTAAGTTAAAAAACAAAACAACTACTATGCTGAGTTAACACTCAACTCTATATAGGTCAGTGGCCAAAAAAGAGAAATTCTGGAAGCTAATGTGTCAATACTGACAATTTGTTTAGAATCTGTCTAACTTAAAGACCTGCACAAGTGGTATATTTTATTTCACTTTAGAGAAGGGTAATAATGATAATAATAAAAACAATGTTCCCAAAAAGCAAAAGTTTCATTTCTTCAGACCAAAAGTGATACAGAATTGAGAATTACAATCTGATCTTCCAAGGTATAGTTCTTGTCAGATGCTGTATAACAGCAAGTCAAGCTCAATCAGTACATCAACTGAAAAAAATACTCAACTATTTTTATAGAGTTAAGTAAAACAAAACCAGACAGGAAAAATATTAGTATGAAACAAGCTACAGTGGAACTATAAAGTATAACATATGAAGTGCAATATAAATAACTAAATACTGATCTATTTTAAAGCACAAATTACTATAAAATCAAAAGTGATGATTTAAGATCTCAAGTTATTAGGATCCTGCTTCTGTGTAATTAAAAGCTACTGCTGCCAGCCTCTATTATAAATGCAATCAGAAAATCTATACAAGATTTTTTCTATCTAGTGGCTTCTAAAGTTACTTTAATTATGAGAAACACAAGTTTTTTGTAACAATGTATTCCAACAATCAGTTATGCTTGTTTCTTACAGGCCAATCACACAAATTAGGGTGCAAAACAGCACATGTGCTATTGGCTGATTGTTGCAACACAAAAATTCATACATGAAATAGTTAAACACAGCACACAGTATTACACCAAAGTGTTTTTCTCATTTCAAGTTTATTAAAACTTTAGCAGTACAAATTATCCAGGTTGCAGATTATCAAAAGATCAACTCAATAAAGTTCACGTTAAAAAAAAAAAGGGACAAACATAAAACAACCCAAAAACAATGAAAAGAGGAAAACAACAAAAAGGAGATTCATGAGCAAGTCTCTAAAACTTAAAATTTGAGACAGAATGGAAATAAGAAGTTTACACAATTCACTCATCCACTTTTGTCTTCATCTGTTCCAGGGCTTGATTCATGATCAAATTTTTTATTTTTATCATGTACGTGGTCATTTTCTTGACCCTTTGATTTTTGGTTTTCTTTTTCCACTGAGGATCTGGTCTTCTCATCCTCCTTATTTTTCAATGTGGAGAACTTTAATTCATTGTCCTGACTACTTTGTTTTATTTTTGAGAATGGACTTTGATCTCTATCAGCCTTTTTTTCCCTGTTATTATTTGAGCTACTATGATCACGATTTTTGGAGTACATTCTCTTTTCACTCTCAGAATTTTCTTTTCTGTGTGAACTCTTACTTTCTTGGTTTCTATATTTTTCTTTGTTTCTGCTTTGACTTTCTTCTCTCTCTGAGCTCGGTGAATCTCTCCTCCTCCTCCTCCTATCTTTACTTCTGGATCTTCCTGGTGTTGCTCTTCTCTCTCGGCTTCGTGACCTTCCTCTTCTCCTGTACTCCTGTTCTCTGTACCTATGGTACTCCTTGCTCCTGCTGCGATCTCGGTCATGGCTTCTAGATCGCACTCTTCTGCTCCTGTCCCTACTTCTGCTCCGTTCCCTTGTTCTACTATTGTAACTGTGTTTGCCTTTAGTTATATCACGTTCTCTACTCCTAGACTGTGCGCGTCTATCCTTTTCCTTATTTTTATTATGATCGTGCTCATTACTTTTTGATTCTAACTGTTTAGACTTCTCTTTACTTCTACTCCTTTCCTGATCTTTTCCTTTAGAATCAGACTTTTCTTTTTCTTTAACATTCTCATGATCCCTTTCTTTACTCCTTGACCTCACCCTCTTTTCTTCATGTCTATTATGCTTTGTATCTCTTTCCTTACTCTTGGATTTCTCTTTGCTCTTACTCCTGCTTTTAGATTTGGCCCTTTTCTTCACCTTGTTTTTATTATATTTATCATCTTTTTCTGAATTTCTTCTGATGTCTCTCTCTTTGCTGTTAGATTTATGGTCTTTAACTTTCTTTTCCTTTTCACTGTTTCTGTTTGGACTCTCAGACACATGCCTGTAATCAGTTATTTTTTTCTCTTTTACTCTAACTGGGCTTCTTTGATTTTCTTTTATTTCATTTAACTCACTCCTAAAAAATAAGGAAAACAAAAAAGATTTTGGGAAATATTATTAGGAACAGGATGGTGTCCATTATTAACTAAAATGGTATTCTATTTTCCTTAAGATATTCAAAACACTTGAAATGGCTATAAATAAAATAACTTTATGTACAATAGTAAAACAAAATACTTATCACTACATTTGAAATAATATAGTTAAATCTTACTTATCCCCTTTGATCCATCTTTCACCACTTGATACTCTCATTCTTTGAGCTCTCTGCATCTCTTGCCTCCAATGTGGAGGAGTCTCACTACGTCTGAAACGATCCCTTGATCTGGATCTGGAAGGAGTCCGATAACGCTTAAGAAAATAAAAAGAGAAAAAAAATCAACATATAAAAATATTACAACAATGGCTAACGAATATATATTTCT
Organism: Equus caballus; assembly: GCF_041296265.1. Lineage (NCBI taxonomy): Eukaryota > Metazoa > Chordata > Mammalia > Perissodactyla > Equidae > Equus > Equus caballus. Next base: position 49,927,121 of record NC_091701.1, on the reverse strand, counting down.
AGGTTCAAATAAAATGTCTGACATTTCTATGCCCTCTAAAATAACTAAAATTTTCCAATTTTCAGGTAAGAAATCAATGAGGAAGAAGAAATACTTTAAACAGTTATACTTTAAGTGCCAAATAAGAAACATTAACTACAGGGGCCGGCCACGTGGCCAAGTGGTTAAGTTCATGCGCTCTGCTGCGGTGGCCGAGGGTTTCACCCGTTCGGATCCTGGGCGCAGACATGGCACCGCTCATCAGGCCACGCTGAGGTAGCGTCTCACGTGCCACAACTAGGAGGACCCACAACTAAAAATATATAGCTATGTACTGAGGGAATTCGGGGAGAAAAAGCAGGGGGGGGAAAAAAAGATTGGCAACAGTTGTTAGCTCAGGTGCCAATCTTTAATGAAAACAAGAAAAAAAGAAACATTAACTACAGAAACTCTAGCCTACCCATGTCTTCTTCATGGAAGTGTTCTATTTAAGTGATGCTAGAGCAAACAGGTACAGGAACCCTTTCAAGTTGCCAAGTTCCAATTTGGAAGTATGTATTCTTGATGTTTCAAAGCAAACATTTCCCATATTATAAGACAAACTGAGTAAATGTATTGATGTTTATTTATTCAACCAATATTTACTCAGCTTAGGATGTCCAACCACTCTACCACAAACTGAGGAAACATTTAGAGAGCCAAGACGTATCTGATTTTGCTTTCTTGGAACTTATATTCTACAGGGCTAGGAGAACATATCGACAGACGTGTAATCACAGATATTAAGCATATATGCAGCTATCATTAGAATGAATGCAAAAGGAGAAGTAAAAGGTGCTCAGAGAATATAAAGAGGTCTGACCTAGTATGTGGAAAGGGGTAAAACAGTTAAACGACAATTAAAAGCTAAGAACTAAAGAATATGTATTAAGAGTTACCTAGGCAAGCATGAGAAAAAGGAGGTAAAAGGGGGGTAAGGAAGAACATGTGAGGCATAAAAAACCACCATGTTTGGGGCTGGCCCCGTGGCCGAGTGGTTAAGTTCGCGCGCTCCGCTGCAGGCGGCCCAGTGTTTCGTTAGTTCGAATCCTGGGCGCGGACATGGCACTGCTCATCAGACCACGCTGAGGCAGCGTCCCACATGCCACAACTAGAAGAACCCACAACGAAGAATACACAACTATGTACCAGGGGTCTTTGGGGAGAAAAAGGAAAAAATAAAATCTAAAAAAAAAAAAAAAAAACAACCCACCATGTTTGAAAGCCCCGAAACAGAAAGAAACAGCATGTTTTAGAAATGATCAGAAGACAGATCAGTATGACTAAAGATAAAAAGTGCAAGAAGGGCCAGCCCCAGTGGCATAGTGGTTAAGTTAGGCAGGCTTTGGTGGCCTGGGTTCAGTTCCTGGGTACAGACCTACACCACTTGTCTGTCAGTGGTCATGCTGTGGTGGCAGCTCACATACAAAGAAACAGGAAGACTGGCAGCGAATGTTAGCTCAGGGTGAATCTTCCTCAGCCAAAAAAACCCCCCAAAAAACAAACTGCAAGAGAAAGTAGTACTAGATAATACTGATGAGGTAAGCAGGAACTAGATTTTGTGAGGTCTTGTAGGCCATGGTAATAATTTTGGATTTATCCTAAGATCAATGGCAAAAGAGTGACATAATCAGATTTTCATTTTTAAATGACCATTCTGGAGACTGTTTAGAGAAAGAATTAGATCAGAGACTCTCAAAGTGTAGTCTAGGGATCCCAAGACTCAGGGGATCTGTGAGGTCAAAACTATTTTCATAATATCACATTATTTGCCTTTTTCACTTTCATTCTTTCATTAGTGTACAGTGGAATTTTTCAGAGACTACATGATATGTTTTAATGTCTTTGCTTTCACAGCTAATGGAATGTGTGCTTATATATTCTTGTGTTTTAAATATTTTTCAGTTTTAAAATCTAAAATATTAAGTACATATTAATAGCTATAACTCACAAACCACACAAACAAAAGCTCTTTTGGGTTCTCAATTTTTAAGAGTATAAAGAGATCCTAAGACAAAAAAGTTTGAAAACAGCCATGAGAACAGTTAAGAAGCCATTTATACTTCAGAGAATATACAATGGTAAACTGCAGTAAGATGGTGGGAATGGGGCTTGAAAGAACAGAAGTTCAACATCACTAATCATCAGGGAAACGCAAATCAAAACTACAACGAGATATCACCTTATACCTGTTAGAATGGCTGTAATTACCAAGACAAAAAATAACAAATGTTGGAGAGGATGTGGAGAAAAGGGAACCTTCATACATTGCTGGTGGGAATGCAAACTGGTGCAGCCACTATGGAAAACAGTATGGAGATTTCTCAAAAAATTAAAAATCGAAATACTATATGACCCAGCTATTCCACTATGGGCTATTTATCCAAAGAGCTTGAAATCAACAATTCAAAGAGACTTATGCACCCCTATACTCACTGCAGCATTATTCACAACAGCCAAGACGTGGAAGCAACCCAAGTGCCCATCGACTGATGAATGGATAAGGAAGATGTATATATACACAATGGAATACTACTCAGCCACAAAAAAGGACAAAACAGTCCCATTTGCAATAACATGGATGGAATTTGAGGGTATTATGTTAAGCAAAGGGGAAAACTTACAAAAATCCATTGCATTTCTATACTCTAATAACAAACTAACAAAAAGAGAACTCAAGAATACAATTCCATTTACAACCACAAGAAGAATAAAATATCTAGGAACAAATTTAACCAAGGAGGTGAAAGACCTATACAATGAAAATTATAAGACATTATTGAAAGAAACTGATGATGAGATAAAGAAATGGAAAGATATTCCATGCACATGGATTGGAAGAAGAACCATAGTTAAAAACCAGACAGCCACATGCAAAAGAATGAAAATAGACCATTATCTTTCATCATCCACAAAAATTAACTCAAAATGGATTAAAGACTTGAATACAAGACATGAAACCATAATACTCCTAGAAAAAATTATAGGCAGTACACTCTTTGACATCAGTCTTAGAAGGATCTTTTTGAACACCGCGAGCTACTCTACTATGTCTACTTGGGCAAGCGAGATAAGACAGAGAAAGACAAACACTGTATGATTTCACTCATGCGGAAGATAAACAAACACACAAAGAGATCAGACTAGTGGTTACCAGAGGGGAAGGAGGTTGGGAGGTGGGCATAAGGGGTAAAAAGGGGCATATAAATATGGTGACGGACAAATAATAATGTACAACTGAAATTTCACAAGGTTATAAACTATTATGACTTCAATTAAAAAAAAAGGTCACCCAGAAGAATGAATTGTCATTGGAAATTCACGAGAGACAAGCCAGACAGATAGGAAGAAAATATGATGGAAGCAAAGGGGAAGGAGTACTAAAGGAAGGGGATTAAGTGAGACAAGGATCGAAAGGATCCTCTGGATTTTGCGACATGGAGTTGACCATGTGGCAAGTGCTGTTTTCAGCAGAATGGTAGAAGACAAACTGAAATCATTGAGGAATGAACAGGAAGTGAAGAAATAATAAACTTAAGCATAGCCAAGTTTCTAAGAAGTTTTGAAAACACAAGAAGATATTTAAATTCTGTCGGGGAGAATCCAATAAAGAGAATGAAAGATAAGAATAGGGTTAATTTTTATTTATTAATTTTTAACAAGAGTAGAGATATAGTGGTCAGGAAGTAACAAGGGAACACAAGAAAGACCTTGACCTCATTTTATACCACGTACATATAAAATCCACTAACAGTCATGGATTTTCAGTTTGAAGTACCAATACAAAAAAGTTACTATAAAAAGAGAACTTATAATTCAACATCCATATCTACTCTAAATTTTAGTTACTTATATGTAAAAGAATATTTAAGAAACACTGAGATCAATGTAATACCATTAAGATTTCTGGAAAAAAGAATCACCTACCCTTGGTCCTCTTCCTTTAATTTTCCTGCCAGACCGAGTAACTAAAAGTCGCCTCTGGTATGAAGCAGGCTGGGAATTAGGTGGATTACTAGAAGGAATTAAAGGGAAAATTAAAACATGTTATTTTTCAAAAATTAATGTGGAGAATATAGCTTTGCTGGTAAATTTAAAATCTTACATATCAGTGGTTCTCAAGCAGGAATGTCATCAAATCACAGTAGGTATCTGGAAAAATATGGGAGCATTTTTTTCAACTATCAATGACTAGAGGGTGCTAGTGGTGCTTAGTGCCCACAAGTCAGGAATGTGAAAATTTTGTAATGCGTGAGGATGAAGGACAATTCTTCCCCAAAATACCAATTGTGTCCTGCTGAGAAATAATGTTATATAATCATTACAACAACAAAGTTAACTTGATAGTGCTAAGGAAAATCAACACCGAAGAGCTCAGAGTAGGCTATATGCTGTTGAGAGAACAATTTTAAAACTATCTTATTCCAAAGTACCTTATTATCCTAAAAGCAGCTTTCATTGGTAATAAAACTACAGAGAAATGTAATTAATGTGAATTAAAGCAGAGATAAGCTGGTCTGAATTAGGAATACATTTACATCCTGGTTTATACCAAAAAGGGAAACTATTTGTTTTCAAAAAATATGAGGGTGGCCCCATGGCTGAGGGGTTAAAGTTCTGTGTGCCCCGCTTTGGCTGCCTGGGTTGATGGGTTCGGATCCCAGGCGTGGACCTACTCCACTCATCAGCCATGCTGTGGAGGTGTCCCAAATACAAAACATAGAGGAAGACTGGCATGGATGTTAACTCAGGGCTAATCTTCCTCAAGCTAAGAAAAAAAAAAAAAAAAAAGGAAGCCTGGCAACAGATGTTTGCTCAGGGTGACTCTTCCCCACCAAAAAAACCGCACCAATAATAATAATATGAGTTAATCTTTAATTAGCACCAACAATATCCATGTAAAGGGTATTTGAAAAGTAGTTCAAACATTTTGTCTTTAATATTTATTTCCTTAGAAACATCCTTTCCTAATATTTATGGAAAAATAAACTCAATCCAATCCATCAAAATTACCCCCAAGTTTCAAATAATTAAGACTTATTTTTATATTTTTACTGTATTGTGAAAGTACTGGGGGACTGCTCACAATTTTATTAGTTTTATGTTATAACAACATATTTCTGATCATAAGAGAAAGACTTCAATCTTTTCTCTATTTTTGGACATAATTATTAATGATTCATTAAGAACTAACAGAACTAATACTAATAATGTGTATTTATGTAGAAAAATTTCCAAAGTACTTGAACATGGTATCAATTTTCATTACCACAATATTATAAGTCAGGCAAGGAAAACAGTATTTTTTTTTCCTATTGGACAAGTTGAAAAACCAAGGTTCTCACTTAAAAGTTTAATGTATACAAATAACATAGTAAAACACTGATCTCATTTTGAACGGAATTGGTTTGGAATGTTACTTAACATATCTTTTTAGCAGTGCTTATTTTCTTAAAATAATTTTTATTCAAAATCTGTTTGAATTCAGTCAACTTATCTTTTTAGCTATGTGGGTAACAAAAAGGAGCTTTGCTAACATTATCCTATAAAGAAGATTTCAATCTTGGGACAAAGTCACCAATTAAATCTTGCTTAAAATAAGTAAAAACTTTTTTAAAAAGAGAAAAGTTCTATGGTGAGGAGTGTAGGACACTCTACGAGACAGACACATTCACATACCACTCTCTCTCTCTCTCCCTCTCTCTGGTTTTCCTTTCCTTTTCATCAGCTTTAGGAGGACTTTTCCTCATTAGGAATCGATTTTCAGGGATAGGAGGGATCTCTTCTGGACGGACAGTAGACTGCGGTTGGGCATCAAGATTTTCAGCCTCACTTTCACTAGATGCGCTTAAGAGAAACACACAAAACAAGTTCCATTTGGTTATTATGTACCTACTTCAAATTTCCAAATGTTCTATTTCTTTCCTTTGTAAGATGTCACAATATATATACACCATCCCGTCCCTCCCAAAAGATGTGATTACATGGAGAAAATCTTTCTTCATTCTTCTGACAAACCAGCTAACCACCCAAAACCCAAAACCAAATACTTCCATTATCACATTCTCAAAAAATATTTTCCAAAAAAATGGATCTAAAACATGAAACTCCGTGGGCAATGTACTCTGATAAATTTAAAATACTGGTTTAAAAAAAAATGTAGGTAAAAAATTAGTTGCTTTAGAGGCAACAGATATATTAAGACAAGTTTTAGTACAAACAAATTATTTCAGACAAAACCTAAGAGAAAGTACTGTTTTCTACGTTTATGCTATCATACGAGCAAAGGAAATAAAGGACAATAAAGCAAGAGACTGCTACAGAAAATAAGGGAAACAACTGTTTCCTATAATTCTCATTAATCCTATACTCCTCCTATAAAATACAAACCCATAAAACCAAAAGCATCATTTCACTGAATTCAAACAAAATGAACTGAATGGTTTTGTTGAAAAATGGAGATGAATGTACCTAAATTTAATCCATTGACTATAGAATATCAAAAGTCTAACACTTCATGCTATGAAATGTTTCTATTTTAATGTTACCACATAATTGATCCAAAATCCCAATAGATTTATTTATAAACAGAAGGAAAATAGAATATAAAGCTAGTATTAATAAAAGTAAAATTAAGACCTTTTCTTGCTTTTCTTTCGCTTCTTCTTTTCTTTCTTGTGTTTTCGGGAATTTTTCCTATGTTTCTTTTTTCTTTTTTTTGATTTCTCTTCAGAAGCACTTTCAGAATCAGAAGAATCGGAAGAGGACTGAGAGTCACTTGAGCTATCTGAATCACTGGATGATGATGAGGATGATGATTTATGCCTTTTCTTTTCTTCTTTCTTAGCTTTAATAAAAAACAAAAAGGTTTTGGTCAACACTTTTTAGACGAACTTTCTAAGTGGAAATTTAGACTTTCTGCAGATTCTAAGTCCAGTATGCAACACTTAGCGCATCCAGTTATCTGAACTGAGGGATACAGGAAAGGAGTCAAGAGGCAGGATTAGGATCCAAATCTCCAGATTCATGGGTCAGAGTTGAATCTATTAAGCAAAAGAATCCAGAAAATAGGTAAGTCTAAAACATTAAATTAAGTGAATTTTAGGAAACATTTCAATTACATAGTTTTCAAAAAGCAGAGAAGTAACATTTAAGAGTCCAGATTCTATTCTTCTCGTAGTTTTTGACTTGTTCTCTTATCATCAAGATTGGAGGTAAAAATAGAGGAGAAAAATAACAGAATAAATACTTTGCATGAATGTGAAAAGAAACATGATTCCATTGGCATAGGCTTATGTTTCAATGCCTGAGCATTCCTCTAATGACTAAGAAACTTAGCTTTAGTTAAAGAGCAGACTTACAAAAGAGGGTAGTCATTTGCCAATGATTAATAATTATGTTTTGGGGTCTATACAAAAAGTAATTTCAAATTGAAATTTTATTTTGGGTTAAGGAAGTAACTTTAAAAGAGGTTCAAAAACTTAAATGGTTTAAGGACTAGGCAACTAACATAAATAAGTGAAGTTAATCAGATGTAATACAACAGGAATTGGGGGAAGATATGACAAACCAGATAGAACTTGGCTCATCTACAGGTGATTCTAACTCAAACCATGGTGGAATTGCAGAAGCAAATTCAGGCCAAAGATGTTGTGGATAAGAGTGATATACAAAAAACTATCAATAAACTGAAACACATCAAATATATTAGAATTTATCAGGTTCATAATGATATTGGTAAATAAGATAGAAAGTATCTATCCTGCTTTTCCTATATGAACTGTACCACTGCCTAACCAAATAGTAAATGAAGGGAGGGTGCTTTTTATCAAAAGTATTCCAGGAATAAATGAAGAAAGAATTAGAGTTAGAATATCATCATTTTGCAAACTTCTAATGAGGCACTGGCCACCATGGCGATTGCAGAGCACAAAGACTATGTGACTTGTGCTCCCATCAAAAGAAATTAAGGGGCTGGCCCGGTGGTGCAGCAGGTAAGTTCGCATGTTCCGCTTCTCGGCAGCCTGGGATTTGCTGGTTCGGATCCCAGGTAGGACATGGTACCACTTGGCAAGAGCCATGCTGTGGTAGCCATCCCATGTATAAAGCAGAGGAGGACGGGCATGCATGTTAGCTCAGGGCCAGTCTTCCTCAGCAAAAAGAGGAGGGTTGGCAGTAGGTAGCTCAGGGCTAATCCTCCTCAAAAAAGAAAAGAGAAATTAAAAAAAAAAATCAAAACAGCATCTGAACAATTTTCTAGACCTAACTACAAAGTTATATAAAATAGAAGCTCAGAACAAACACATTACATAATACAAGGACACAATCAGTAAAATCCAGTGTATGCAATAATAAATATGACAAATGACCTAGGCTGTTCAACAAATAAATCTCAAGGAAACATAAAAGGAGATGGTGGGGGAATCCATTAAAAACAAACACAAAAACAACTTACAAAGACCAACCCCAACGTTTGAACCTCATTTGGATTCACATTCAAATATCAAAAAATTAACATTAATCAAACAATTAGAAATCTGAACATTGTCAGGATTTCTGCTATTTAGGAATATATATGTATGTGTGTCTATATGTGCGCATATGATTATGGTATTGGTTATTTTTTTAAAGAGTCATCTTTTAGCAATAAATAATGAAATATTTACCAATAAAATGTTATGCCTAGAATTTGCTTCAAAAAAACAGGAAATGGAGAACTGGCCATGGATAGGTAAAATGAGATTGGCCATGTATTAATTGTTGAAGCTGGATAATGAACATGGGTGTTCTGTTACGCAATTTCAATCATTTTTGTGCGTGTTAATATTTTCCATAATAAGAAAAATCAAGAGGACAAAGACAATATATCTTTGGACTGAAGGTTGGCTATATACTGACCTTAACTGAAAAGGTTAACAGCTGGTCTGTACCGTTTCCTTTAGCCTCACGAACACCTGAAGATTTGGCACTTGGCCAAATCATTCCTGAAACTCCTAACTCAGAATTTATAGGAGTGTATTACATCTAAGATAAATGAGAATCTGGCTGAAGTCACTATGTACTTGACCAAAGACTTGCAGTTCACTGTCAAGATTACTTTTCCAGTATGAATGAGATGCTGCTGCGCTGGAGAATGGGAACAACGTATAAAAACTGAAGGGATCCCAGAGGTAATGGCTTCATTGAACTAAGGTAGTCCTTCCTCACCTGGTCATGCTCCTCAGGACCATGAACATCTAAGTGTGCGATGTCTGGGACGTATGCAAGCTCTGCCTGGAAATCATGAGATCTCTACTATGCTGTTGCTGTCCAAGTTGTGCTGTACAGTATTGTCCCATCCTGTATCCTTTCTTAAAGGTAAATAAACAGTGCCAAGTGAAGCCTATCTTGTCTCACGAGTCCAGTTGTTAACCTGAACCCAAGACCACGGTTGTGGTGAGGCAGAGTGGGTATGCAAACACATACAAACTGAAAAATCTACATATATGCAGTAAAAACCTGAGGGATATGTGGGCAGGAGGGAGCCGGGGGAGGATCAAACTTAAAGAAACATAAGGAAGAAAATAAACTCATATGAGTAACTCCAAATAAAAATATCTGAGACCACATAATATGCAAGTAAAAAGTATTCCACATAAGCACAAAATATTGCTGTTTATTTTGCACTGGGATTCTTTCCTATGAGAAATATACTGCAGCTGGTTTCTTTAAAAAGCAAGCCCACTTTCCTCATCGAATGTATTAAATATATTTCAAATGACCATTAGTTAGTTTACGCATCACTTTCAAGAAAACATTTGAATGAAGCAAGGTATCACAACAATATGGAAGGCCAGAAAGAGATTTATAACTATTTTTTATAGTAATATAATCTGCCTGAGTATCAGATAACATCAACTCTAAAAGGAAAATAAGCTGTTTTAGGAAAGATGCCTTGGAAGAGAGCTTTCTAAGCTGTAAGTTTGAAAAGGTTCCCTCTTTTGATATTTGTTAATATAATTTTATGAGTGAAATTTAATCTGTGTGCCTGTTTCCTATGAATCTGCTCAGGAAAACAAGAGAAAATAATTGAGAAAAGGCAGTTAAAGAGTAAAAAGGCAAAAAATAGAGACACGACAATATCAAAATTAGTTCTAGCAGGATGTAGCTTGAGTTTAAAATCTGCGTTAACCTAAATTTAAAAATATGATTTAGGCACACTGTGAATCTGACTGAAGTTTTATTCTTCTCAGTCAACAAGTATATATACGAACAGTATGTAAATATATACTCTACATGATGCCAGACATGGAGAGAAAAGAACTGTAGAGTAATAGGGAAGTTCCATAGGAAACCTCATAAGACGTGCACCCTTCCCTCAGAGTTTTACTCCATCTTCCAAAAAACTGTACTTCCTGCTTAACCACTTATACAAAATCTATTTCAAAGTATCTTTTGCAAGCATGTATCCTTAAGATAAATAAAACAGTACTAAAAGCGAAACCACAATAAATTAAGAATCATAATGGACGAAAAGGAATTACAAAGAGGAACACTGTCAACTCTTGGGCCATTTCTGGTTAGTTTATTTTAGATTATGCAGTTTGCTTATCACAATGTAAAAGAAGTTCCCAACCAGTTCACTGACCTGTTCTGGGGAGTGGGTAGGGTCTGGTGTAATCCTACTAATTAGGTATTGACTTTACTAGTATCACATTAAGGTTAAACAACAAACTCCAGAACATTTTACTTGTAAAAATTTAAGGTAAAAAAATGCTGCCTTAATAGCTTTTTGAGATATACATACTTTAGACCAATGAATTTCACATGAACCCTTTATATTGAAGGAAACTTCTGGGTCATCACCAAAATAATATTTTTCTGAAATAAAGAATAGAACTATTCCTAAAATAAGTCTCCTTTAGATATTTTCATCTCATATTATTGGTCTCTTCTAAACAGTTTCTAAGTTGAGTAGCCCATTATTTTCCAGTAAAAGTGTCAACACAATTCTTAATTCTAGAATAAGGACACTGAAATGGGACACTGTCACCACAGAAATGAGCCTCTGGTGTTCTTCTCCACTGTCTCCTGAATATAAGATTCACGAGCTACTTTCCTCTACTGTGCTCCTCTTTCTGTATGGCCAGGCAATCTGTTTCCTCCCACATATATGCAAAATTTCTGCCCATATAACTCTTTACTTATTGCCATATTGCCACAAGTCAGCACTTGTGTTTCTGTATACTCTGTAATATAGCAATGGCCCTATCTCTTGTTGCATGGGCAAGGTGGACAGACCTCTGACAAATGCAGTGAACTCTGAAGAGATCAGCATAACCTGAGGTCATGACAACTCTTGAAAAACCAAGAAGTACCTTAATTAAGGTAGTGGTTTCACTCTGGTGGTCTGTGTTCTATCCTCCACTCTGCCCCTTCACAGCCACTAAGGAACGCAGTTTTTATTAGCCTCCACTGTTTCATGTCTGCATCTGTTGGAAGGTTCTTTTCTCTGACTCTGAACCTCCTCAGGTACATTCAAATAGCCACAAAAAGCAGAATTTCCAATCTCACAACAGCAAATGGAGAGAGGCCCAAGAAGATTGCCCAGACTCACCAAGACCATATACAGGTGGGCCCAGACAGTCAGATTTCTTCAGAAGTCTTTTTGTTTTCTTTCAGGAAGTTAGAAAAAGAAAAAAAAGATTCTGTATTTATTTCTTTTTAAACTGAGGTGTAAATCTCTCAAACAAAATTTTAAATATGATGATGATGAACACCACAGTGTTGCACAAAGCTTTTTGACTGTTTCCAATTTAAAACTGTAAGGAGGCCATGAAACTTATAAATTGGATTGGATCTAAGACACACCTTTGCCTAAAAAGTGGTTATATAAATGCATGACAAAATTCTGATCAATGTTCTGAATGGTAACTGAAGGACTGCAGGGTAACAGGTGCTGAACTGTGTGATCTCAAACATAAAGATCTTTTCTTCTTCCACCATGTGATGCAGAACAGAGTAGGCATAGGAAGTATGGCTAGAAACAAATCTGACCTTCTCAGGAACTCCTGGACAGGTACTAATAAAGAGCCAAATCTTCCCCAACTGGTGAAACTGATGAGGGCAAGGTATGCTTCCTTAGCATGACTTTGAGGAATACACACTAGGACGCTATATCAACTTTCAGCAGAACTTCCTAGCTACAATGGCCTGGGCAAAATCACCATTTATCTCTTCAGGTGAAATACATTATAAAGACATAAATAATAATGCATAAAGAGTAACATTCATTCACTTTCTCATCCTTAAAGCAATTATTCCAACACTGACCTTTTAGTACCAAAAGAATCTTTACATCAAATTATCAGAGTCTATGATAACCATTTATGGTTTAAAATGTAAGCTTTTTTATTACTTTGATCTCTTTCTAAATATATCAATCACAGAGTATCCTTAAGTCCTACAAGCAGAGAATAGATTCTAACACAAGAGACCTTAAAAACCACAAAATATAAGAAAAACAACCCAAAAAACCTAATTGTTAATTAGAGAATAAAAGATGAAGACCTTCTAGATGATGTGGGAAGAAATAATGCTTTAAACCAAAATATTCCAATTGTACCAACAACACTCTGAAGAATTAAATAGTGGGTTCAGGGTCTAAAATTTGCAAACATTAATATACAGATCGCCTTTTAGTTTTTATTTAAAATAAAAAGTGAGATACTCAACAATACCTCATTCTTTACTGAATCTTCATTAACACAAGGCATACATTATATCTCGTCTGTAAATAAGAATGGATAGCCAGATTCACGAACACTAAGAAGTTATATAAACAGTCCCATTATGAGCTGTAGCATATTCCTGCAATAGTTTACAAGGTATATATTTGATATGACACAGAAGAAAATAAAATCATCAGAATCAAAGTGGAATGCAGAGAAAGAAAATTAAAAATAAGCCTTCTCTATAACATCTTGGGTGTTTCTAAATTAAAACAAAACAAAATGTGCATATTTCTAAATGTTACAGATTTGTACACAAATCAGCATGCCTAAAACTTGAGAACAGAATATTCTACATAGGGCAATTCTAAAAAGAACGTTAAAGACTTTAATGAGTTAGCAACATATAATGGAAAAATCTCTAGATCTGAAGCCACCAAACTTGAGTTTGAGGCGTAGTTGTCTGATGTGATGAATAACAATCTCCTAGACTACCTACATTTGTAAAATGGAGGAAATAATATTGTAGGGTTATTGTGAGGATCAGAAAAGATTACAGATGATTCTCACATTTGTTAACCATCAAAAACTAAGTACTGCTAGTGTTATTCCCTACACTAGTAAGAATAAAGTCAGTTTAATATTTTATCGCCTTCTATACATGTTTGAAGGTAATTGCCCCCATTACATTTAGAGTGTCAGACCAAATATCCATAATAAATGGTGGTAGTTAAAACTGCATATATAAGGACTTAAAATATTTACTTAAAGTTCTCACCCATTTCAGATATCATATCAAACTATTAGTCATGTTAACGTTAAATGTTCTGATCTAAGTAAAAGAACTTTCTCAAACATGCCAATACTTCTGCATCTAAGCAGCTCATGAAAGAGAAATAATTTATTCCCCTAAAGTTTCTTAGTCTATATTATTCTCTTCAATTGTCATCTTCCTCCCACTGTCTCTTTTCCTACTAGAAAAGTGATCATTTACCATTCTATTTAGACAATTACAATTAAAAAAAAAATAAAACAAAAAAGTGGAAGCTGAAGGGCAAATTACCACAAATTAATAACAAGGAAAAGATAAGCAATTCCATGGTAAATGCACAAAGTATGAAGTACGATAAAACACATTTTAAAAACACGAGAATTTCATATCTATATTTACTTTAGTGTGAATTTCATGTCAACTATTTAGAGTGTCTCCACTTGTTTTGTACACCTAAGAATTACAGAAATATGTACTTGTTCTTACCTTTAGATTTGGGAATTAGCTCTCCACAACTGAGTATCCGCACCTCAGCAAATGGTTTGCTAGCTGCATCTGTTTTCTGGTTTTCTATCTCTCTCACAACTTCTTGACCAGAAATCACTTGCCCAAAAACAACATGATGGCTAAAGAGTCAAGTAAAGATGATTAAATAAAAGCTTCTTATTTTAATACTAATTTAAAGTAGGTCATAAAATAAATTAAAATAATCTTTACCCATCTAAATGAGGAGTTGGTTTCGTTGTTCTTTTGGAAGTCATCAGATAGAAGAATAAAAACAAAGTCAGAGAAAAACAAAGTTAGCATCTCTAAAAAGGAAAAGAAAATAACTGCATTGGAAACAAAGTTGCAAAGAAATCATATGCTATCTTAACATAACAGAAATCTTATTACATTAACTTTAAGTAGAACAGAATGCAAGATGTTTTCCACACAATGTATTTTCAAAAAATTGTTCTTATTATAATAAAAGTAATACCTACTCATTGTTGAAAACTACATGTAACTAAAGTTGACATTTTGGTGTTATTTCTATCCAACCATATTTCTTGCATGTGACCGGACTCTTATTGAATATTCATGGTTGTATAACGTTCTACTGTATGGACACAGCATAATTTATCAAACCATTCCACAGTTCATAGGTTTAACACTAGTGCTTCTCTTTCTAAATTAGTTAATTTTTGGTGAGGGAACTAACATCCGTCGTCAATCTTCCTCTTTTTGCTTGAGGAAGATTGTTGCTGAGTGAACACCTGTGCCAGTCTTCCTCTGTTTTATGTGGGATGCCACCACAGCATGGCTTGATTTGTGGTGCTATGTCTGTGCCCAGGATCCTAAACCACGAACCCTGGGCTGCCAAAGCGGAGCATGCAAACTTAATCACTATGCCACCAGGCCAGCCCCCACAATAGTGCTTTTGAATCTTAACATTTTCAACAGTTAAAGCACAGGTTATATTCCGATAGCTCTAACACATGTTTTGTTGAACCTGAACAGAAATGGTTCATATAGTGTTTATAAATTTTTTAATTAGCTACCAACATTTAAAATTTTGGATACTTTTACATAAAAATCCAGATTTCAGACCTTTTAAGAACCCTGGAAGATGTGATACATTGCATGTATCAATAATTGCTCAGGCTGAGTATTCCTGTCTTTTTTAATACTGGGATTAATAGTTTAGTTTCTTGTCCTAGCAGGCTTTCTTGCTTAGGTTACTTGCTTAAGACTTGTAAGCCTTTGAGTTTGTTACCCCTGACAAAAAGTAAACTCCAGGTTGAAGAAAGAGATCTAGATTAAAACTTTGGACAAAGCCCAAAATAAGCAACAAGTCATTTTTTGCAAATGAAGCAATTTTTAAAAATCCATTTTCCCCCCTCCATTTCAACCTTAAAGCTTTGTAGTTAAGAAGGCCGCTAGGGGGCTGGCCCCATGGCCGAGTGGTTAAGTTTGCGCGCTCCACTGCAGGCGGCCCAGTGTTTCGTTGGTTCGAGTCCTGGGCGCGGACATGGCACTGCTCATCAAACCACGCTGAGGCGGCATCCCACATGCCACAACTAGGAGGACCCACAACGAAGAATATACAACTATGTACTGGGGGGCTTTGGGGAGAAAAAGGAAAAAAATAAAATCTAAAGAAAAAAAAAAAGAAGGCTGCTTATTTGAATAGCAATGAAGACGTACTGGTACAACAGACTGAAGATAGGCATTGTATAAGATTTATTATTTTTAAAAAATCTTATCAAAAAAGGCATTAGAAATTTGGAAGAAGGGACACAACTTAAGCAACCTTTGGTTAAAGCACATACAATATGACTGAAAAAAATTCTAACATTTACATGTACTTTTAAAAGTTCACTTGACTTTAAAAAACTAACAACCTGGGGCCAGCCCCGTGGCGAGGGGTTAAGTTCACGCGCTCTGCTTTGTCAGCTCAGGGTTTCACCGGTTTGGGTCCTGGGCATGGACAACGCACCACTCACCAGGCCACGGTGAGGCGGCATCCCACATGCCACAACTAGAAGGACTCACAACTAAAGTATACAACTATGTACCAGGGGGATTTGGGGCGAAAAAGCAGAAAAAAAAAAAGATTGGCAACAGTTGTTAGCTCAGGTGCCGATCCTAAAAAGAAAAAACAAAAAAGCCCCTAACAACTCGTAATTGTTCTCTCACTGTAACAGCTATGTTCACTTGAACTTGCTAAAAGCACCTAGAAATGTAAAAACCTAGGCTTACTCCATATATGTATTTGTATTATATGTTACATTCAGTGTATACTGTATCCAGATACTCACTTCAGATTTCATATTTGCAAGTTTGCTTGCTCACTAGAATTTACTTGTAACGCCTAAACCAATACTTGCAGTGCTTTCATGGTCATTTTCAGATTGGTGAAAAAGTGTATTGATGAGGATGTGGAAAAACTGGAACTTTTGTACAGTGCTGGTGAGAATGTAAAATGATGCAGCCGCTGTGGAAAACAGTTTGGTGGTTCCTCAAAGAGCTAACCATACAATTACCATATGATCCAGCAATATACTCCACCTAGGTATATACCCAAAAGAAGTGAAAACAGAGACTCAACAACGTTCATTGCAGCATTATTCACACTGGCCAAAAGATTGGAGCAACCCAAATGTCCACCAACAGATGAATACAGATAAACAAAATGTGGTAAGTACATATAATGGAGCGATATTCAGCCATAAAAAGGAATGAAGTTCTGATACATGCTACAACACAGATGAACCTTGAAAATGTGTGAAGTGAAATAAGGCAGACACAAAAGGACAAATATTGTATGATTCTATTTATATAAGTAAATTCATAGAGACAGAAAGTAGAACAGGGTTTACCAGAGGCTGAAGTGGTTAGTCCCTGGGATAATGAAATAGTTTTGGAAATAGTAGTAATAGTTGCATAGCATTGTGAATATAATTAATACCATTGACTGTACACTAACAAATGCTTAAGATGGTAAATTTTCTATTATATGTTACCAGGATAAAAAAAATGTTTTTAAAGATTAAAAACTGAGGTTGTGCCCTTTAAAAAACAATAGAACACAGAAGAAGTAAAGAGCACTTATCTAGAAACGGAAAGAGGTAAGGAGAAATCAATACTTAGAGGGAAGTTTCTAAGAATATACATCAAGGATTACATGAACTTAACATAGGGGTTTTGGTTAGTATAGAAGGATTTTACTTAAAAAAGAGAAAATAAATGATAATACTCAGTGTTGTTGAGGATCTGGTGAAATTGGTACTTAAATACTGCTGATACTAGAGTAAACCTATACTTCCTTTTGGAAGTCAATGTGGCAATATATATGGAAAGGTTTAAAAATGTGTAAAAATTTCACTAAATAAACTTCTAGCAACTAATATGAAAGAAAGAAATAACAGTGCATCAAACAATAGGTACAAAAATCTTCACTGCAGCAGTTTGAAAAACAGGAAGCAAACCAAATGTTCAAAAATGAGATTAAATAAATAAAGCATAGTACATTCAAACAATGTATTAACATGCAGCTATTAAAATGTTGATATTTGTGACGTGCAAAGAGATTTATATATCTAAAAGTTGATTATAGAATATATGCAACACTCTACCTACATTTTTACTGCATACAAAGATGCTTTGAGATGGCATTGTTTTTCTTCTTTTTATCTGTGTGCTCTAATTTTCCGACAACACACATGATCTAAGTTGTTTTCATTTAAAAAATCAGAAAGATCCATATATAGGTAATCAGTTGAATAAAATATATACACACAATAGAGTACTATGTAGCATTAAAAAAGAATGAGAAAGATCTTTATGAACTGATATGGAGTGATTTCTATCACTCCATATTAAGTGGAGAGAAAAACATTATACATAGTATGCTATCTATTGTGTAAGATAACAGGGAGAATAAGGAAATATACATCTATCTGTGCCTATGTTTGCAAAAAGAAATACAGGAAGATAAACCAGAAACTAATAGGGATGGTTACTAATATGGATGGGTGGGAATGGGGGGAAAGATAGGGGAATGGGGATGGAGTGAAGGGTTAGGCAGGAGTGATACTTCAAGGGTATTCCTTTTGCTTTGACTGTGGAATCATGTTAATGTTTTATAAACTTAAAAAAAGCAAAAACAAATCAAAACAATACGGTGAGGAGAACAAATGAAATATAATCAAAACATATGAACCTAACATATTTTGAGTCACAAAATTCACACCAATAAGTACTAATCCAAGTCACTTTAAATGTGGTATTTTAACTACATATCCTCAGTCTAAAAACACAAATAGCTATAAACAATCAGTGAACTCCAGTTAGTAGGTTATTTTTCACAGTGGTAGAGGACAGCACTTTTTATTCTAAGATTCAGCAAATGAGTACAAATTTTAAAGATAATGGGAGCACCAAATTTCTCACTGTTAAAGAAGGGAGTTACAAACATGGAATAGGAAAACACTAGAATAATCCACAAGGTGCTGACCGATTAAGTTCTTCTGAGACCAAGAGAGTTTAAGGCTATTGAAGAGAAGGGTAAATCTATACCCCCATGGGACATGATTAAAAAACGTGCACTGCTAACAAGAGCCCCTGGTCATAATTCTTTTGTAGTCAAAACTGGAAAACATTAGCAGTATTGACTTTGGGGGTTATAAACAAATTCTAATCACTAGGCAAATTCACAAATACAGAATCCTTGAATAAGGAGGATCAATTGTATTTTACTCTTTGTAATTAAGTAATTTATGGAGAGAAACTCTATGTAAATATCCTGTTCCTTCTTAAACTTGCCCTCCAAATTTACAATCCATGAGTAAATCTTTCCTGAATCAATTATTACTGAGATGACTGCAAAATGGTGACTTTTTTAACTCTATTATTCCTTTTACATTTATTAGTTGACATTCTACTCAGGAACAGCTTCTCCTTCTCTCATTATTGATTAATTTAGTATTTATATCTCCGTGGAATCCTGGATTTCTATTTTATGTGATAATCTGATACTATCATTATTTATTTTGATGCTCAAATTGTCCTAATGTGGGGAGTGGGAACCCCACCCCTTCAAGTGGGCTCCTGTGCCCTCTTGACAAGTCTTCATAATTTGAAAACTTCAGCAGTACAGTTCAACTCCCCTTTCAAAAATTTCCCCCTCCAGCAATTCTTTGTTCTCCCTCCTTCAAAAATTCTCCCCCTTACAGATCCCTCTCCTACTTGTCAGTGATTAATGGCAGGCAAAAAGAGAAACCACACACCAAAAAAGGGACATTTTAAATCATCAGATCATAACTACTTACATGAAGAACTGTGAACCATTTGTATCCTTCCCCCTGTTGGCCATTGACAAGAGAAATTCTTTGTTGTGTTTAACAGCAAAACTCTCATCTGCAGAGAAGCAAAGTTTTTAGTTACATTATAGGCATAACCTCCCAAAAAATTCATTTTTACTCCTCTTCAGATCTTGTGTTTATGTCAAGTGTTCTTTAGGTCCAGGCAAAATTTAGATAAAATTCAAGTTACAAGAATAGAGAATCAAATATTAACGAATTCCGTCTCCTATCGTTTTGGGTTAAAATATTTCTAATTTTCAATCCTTTGCTATAAAATCTAACCTCCTTTCTTTCCATTTCCGTTTGTCATTTACATGGTTTTTTTGGGGAAAAGACAATACAACTTTGCTTGCTTATTTAAACAAAAGATGAAACTCTCCTTAAAAAGCAAGAGAAAGATGCAGCACTATTCACAATAGCCAAGACATGGAAACAACCCAAGTGCCCATCGACCGATGACTGAATAAAGAAGATGTGGTATATATATACACAATGGAATACTATTCAGCCATAAAAAAAGACAAAAATCAGGGGCTGGCCCCGTGGCCGAGTGGTTAAGTCTGTGCGCTCCGCTGCAGGCGGCCCAGTGTTTTGTTGGTTCGAATCCTGGGCACGGACATGGCACTGCTCATCAAACCACGCTGAGGCAGCGTCCCACATGCTACAACTAGAAGGACCCACAACGAAGAATATACAACTATGTACTGGGGGGCTTTGGGGAGAAAAAGGAAAAAATAAAATCTTAAAAAAAAAAAAAAAGACAAAAATCATCCCATCTGCCAGAACATGGATGGACCTAGAGGGAATTATGCTAAGCGAAATAAAGCAGACTGAGAAAGACAAACACTGTATGATTTCACTCCTATGTGGAATATAAACAAACACATGGACAAAGAGAACAGTTCAGTGGTTACCAGGGGAAGGGGAGTGGGGGGGTGAGGAGAGGGGGTGAAGGGGAGCACTTATATGATTGCAGTCAAGAAATAATGTACAACTGAAATCTCACAATGATGTAAACTATTATGAACTCAACTGAAAAAAAAAAAGCAGGAGAAAGCATCCAAATATTTCATGTGTTTCATTTCTGACCACAAAAAAAGCACATATAATCTTCTGAGCACAGAGAGGCACTCGTTAACAATCTTGATCACAGTGTCACTTACTGCAAAGAGAGCAGCTTGCCTTCCAATCTTGGATTCGAATATGAGAACAAAGCAAGTGGAATGTGAGACAAAATTTCACTGAATCCCAAAAGTAAAAGGTGGGAAATACGAAATTATGTCGACATTCATATGTTTATGGTCTTTCAAATAATCTTCACATCAATAAAAAATTCCAGAGAGGGGCCAGCCTGGTGGTGCAGCAGTTAAGTTTGCACGTTCCGCTTCAGCAGCCCAGGGTTTGCCAGTTTGGATCCCAGGTGTGGACCTAGGCACCGCTTGTCAAGCCATGCTGTGGTAGGCGTCCCACATATAAAGCAGAGGAAGATGGGCATGGATGTTAGCTCAGGGCCAGTCTTGCTCAGCAAAAAGAGAAGGACTGGCAGCAGATGTTAGCTCACAGCTAATCTTTCTCAAAAAAAAAAAAATTCCAGAGAAAAAACTTAAATTTGGGAAAAACATTACTATAGCCAAACATTAGAGTATCAAAGAGATTTTTAAAAAGTCCTCATAGAAAAATGGACTAAAACTGTGGATACCGTTACTAAGAAATACCGCTGAATCTCTTTTAATAAAGATTAAGATCAAGCTATGGAAGTTCCTATTCTAGTACTATAATGCTAAGAGTTTATTATAGATCATTGAAACTCTTCATATATGATGTACAAGTGTCCTAAACACAAAAAAATCCTACCTCTATAAAGTCTATCACATAAAATCTTTCACAAAAAAATTAACCTCCCGATTAGCTGAAGGTAGTTGGATATTAGTATACTGTTTAATGAATAGCCTTATCTGTTCAACAGAGAAAAATCAAATGAATAAAATAGAAAACATTAAAAACACAATTTAAATGCGAACATTCTTACCTTCAAAAAATCCTCCATAAATAGATTCCCCTCCTCGACCATTTCCTAAGAATGAAAAACATGGACTCTTAGAACTCTCAAGACAGTAAGCTCCTTTAAGGTGCTACCTAAACAAAATGCTTGTAACAAGGTAGGTGCTCGAATGACTACAAATCAATACTCAAAGGGTCACAGCACTTCATAAATATATTAATTTAAAGTCAAATTACTTTCTTTCCCCCGTGATAGAATAGTAAGAATGCAGCAAAGGGTGTAAAAAAGAATGTTCAGATTCTAATGATCATGCAGGTAGAAGACAAAAATTACTGTTATTTTTTCAAAGCGTCTTTGATAATAGTTTTGAAGTTTTTACAATAAAAAAGGATGGGTAAAAACTATATCATAGTTAAGGATTACCAATTGAGAGAAAATCAAACACATACACTGCTAAGAGATGAATACAGTGTTTTTTTGTTTTTTATTCAGAAGCAAATTTCCGAAATTAATTCATGCATCGAAGGTGGAATTATTTCCTTTGTGCTTCTTTCTTTAATCTGTTTCCATGAGAACTCCTAATCGCTTGACCGAAGACTAAGCGGAGTGAGAAGAAAACTAGACTAGCATTCGTAAAGATTTGTTTAACTCTGAGATCTATGATATTTAACAAAGAATAGAAATATACGATTTTCTTTTGTGGGAATCAAAGTCTTACCTTCACTGAAGTCACCACCTTGAACCATAAAATCTTTGACAACTCTGTGAAAGAGACAACTCTTATAATGTAATGGCTTCTGAGTTGATTTCCCTGTCCCCTTTTCACCTACAGAGAAGAAAAATTAGTAGGCCATTTAGTAGAAAGGAAATCCAGGAAGTACTATTAAAGCAAAATTAATGAAAGCTTTTGCTTTGTAAAATATACCTCTCTTGAACTGTAAAGACTTCTTTAAATAAAATTTTCACTCCCCTCAGGAATTTTTTTAAAAATTAATTTTAAAATCACCCATAGTTTTCTGGAGAGTGTAGAAATGTAGACATCAATCTCAGATAAAAGTCTCATTACAACTAATATTTCTAAGAATTACTTTCACATTGTAGTCAATGCTGCATAATCTGCATGTTAAGAGAAGGAAGTAATATGCATGAAGAAATCTAAAATATGTTAAATAAAAAATTAAAGCAAGCCATAGTTAAATGAGACTACAATTAGGGCAACTGAAAATGTCAACAAACCTGTACAAAGACAACGGAAGTTCTCGCATGTTTTGGGGCACACATCAGAAAATAATTCAAAGACAACTCTTCCAGCTGAAAAAGAAGGTAGTTGGTTTAAACTTCTCTACTAATTCAAAATATTAAGTACTCATTTATAAATGTTAAATAGGAACATTAATTTTCTTACCAGGTTGATTATTAATGGCGATGTCAAAAAAACATCTTGGACGCTGAACCTTTATTCCCATGGCTCCAATACTTCAACCTAGGAGTAAAACACAGTTTCAGACAAACACCTAAAAGAGCAGAGATTTTCATAAATTTCTGGAAAAAAAAAAAAATTCTGTGGAGCATAAACCAGAAATGTAGTTTGAATTTGCTGTGATATATACTTCCATGACATAAATCAAATTATTTTCTTTTAGAGATTAGACTGCATTTTGTGAGGTAATTCAAAAAGAAAAGGCTCAGCCATCATACAATAAAATTTCTCTTTTAACAACTAAATGTAGATTGCCACCCCAAACAGAAAACTGCATTAAGTCTGTACGACTGGTGAACTCAACAGGAAGATTACCTTTAAAGACAAAAAAATCAGGGACAAATTGATCCAATCCTTTCACTCCTAGAAAACAAAAATGAGAGTTTTGATTAAAATGGTGGAATTTTAAAAAGAAAAATGTGTACACTTTACCCAGTTTCCTCCAATGGTAACATTTTAAAAAACTGTAGCATAATAGCACACCCATAGCATAAAAAAGGCTAACAATGCTGATACAATCCACTCATCCTATTCACCTTCCTCCAGTTTTACTCGACTCATTTCTGTGCATTTATTTAGTTCTACACAATTTTATCACACATGTGGGTTCATGTATCTATCACCAGCCCTTATCAATTTTAGACACCCCACAAACCACAAATCAGAACACTCAACAAAATAAAGGAAGACTCTGCCCAAATTACCAACTCCTTTGCCCAAATTACCAATAATTTGAAAAATACCATTTTCTCATATCTTCCTCCATTTTTTTATTTCTAACAGATATAATGGATATTAGAATTTGTTTCACATGAAACAAAGCAAAAAAGGTATTTTCAATCCTTCAGTAGACTATAACTTTAGGAAGTTAAACGCCCTAAAAACAAACAAACAAAAAATTCAGCAATTTTCATATCCTGCTAAGTTTGTTGCATTTTTACTTGTATAGAATTCCAATTCCTACACATGTGAAACTGAGAATACGTGAAATCCATAAATCTGAGGGAACTATCCAATCTTAAGAAAAACATTAAATTACTCCTCAGTACCTCAGATATTATCCTTTATCTCTTAAATAATTTTTGTAGGCCCTCTTAAATTCTCTACTTTTTGGAATAGAGGAAGTTTAATGATTTATTTTCCTCCAAAAAACTTCTACAGCTATTTGTTTAACTACAATATCCCAGGTGGAGATTTCTATTTTTACAAATGAGTATGGTATTGCCTCAAACATACCCAACTGTTTAGGATCACAGTTAATTTCCTACATACAGTGTCTTGAAAACAACCTAAATTTGAAGACCAAGCAAAAGTTATGAGCTCAGAAAAGTCCCTAATTACTCTTCAACTTTCAGACACAATCTGACGAATTTCCAACTTTCTCAATTCTAAGGGACAATGTAAACAATCCTATAGTCTGGGACTTTGAAATTGCAATGAACACCACCATTAATTTATGCCATTAGGAGCACAAGTGGGAGCTATTAGGATAGAGGTTGTTTTTTGATCTGAGCACTGCTTACATGAGTAAGTCCACTTTGGGAAAACGTCAAGCTACACTTAGAATTTGTCTACAGTAGTCCCCACTGACTCCCAGGTCTGCTTTCTGTGGTTTCAGTTACCTGAGGTCAATCGTGGTCCAAAAATATAAAATGGAAAATTCCAGAAATAAACACTTTATAAGTTTTAAATTGGGCGCCATTCTGAGTAATGAAATCTCAGCCATCCCTCTTTGTTCCACCCAGGATGTGACTCGTTTCACTGTCCAGCATATCCGCAGTGTCTATTTGCCCATTAGTCACTTAGTAGCCCTCTTGGTTACCAGATCAACTGTTGCAGTATCACAGTGTCTGTGTTCAAGTAACCCTTATTTTAGTTAATAATGGCCCCAAAGCCAAATTTATTATTAGTTATTGCTGTTAATCTCTTACTGTGCCTAATTTATAAATTAAACTTTATCATACGTATGTACGTATAGGAAAAAAGTATATACAGAGGTTGGTATTATCTGAGATTTCAGGCATCCAGTGGGAGTCTTGGAATGTATCCCCCACGGATAAGGGGGGACTACTGTACTTTTTGGTATGCTATGTTATATTTCAATAAAAGTTTACTGTATTAAAAGTAATAACTAAAACAAAACTCTATTTCTCTACCCCAAATCTCTCAAAACTCAGTAAACATTATCACTGTCCAACCCAGCAGCTAAGGCAGAAAACTTGGAGTCCACCTTTGGGTCCACTCTCCTTTATAGCCCATTATCCAAGCCATTAGAAAGTTAGTTTTACACTACTTTCAAAAATTATCCCAAATGCTCTATCTTTACCCCTATCATTTCTTATCTGGACCACTGCAATAGGCTCCTAGCTGGTTTCTCTTCTTTTACTCTTAGTCCTGTACTTTTTTTTTTGGTGAGGAGGATTGGCCCTGAGCTAACATCTCCTGCCAATCTTCCTCTTTTTGCTTGAGGAAGATTGTCACTGAGCTAACATCTGTGCCAATCTTCCTCCCTTTTGTATACGGGATGGCGCCTCATCATGGCTTGATGAGAGATGTGTAGGTCCACAGCCAGGATGCAAACCTGTAAACCCCAGGCTGCCGAAGCAGAGCGTGTGAACCCAACCACTATGCCACTGACTGGCCGCTGTACTGTCTATTCCTCACAGAACAATCAGAATGGAGTGATTCTTTAAGAGCTCAGGGGCCGGCTCTGTGGCCGAGTGGTTAAGTTCGCGCGCTTCGCTGCTGTGGCCCAGGGTTCGGATCCTGGGCACAGACATGGCACCGCTCATCAGGCCACCTTGAGGCGGTGTCCCACATTCCACAACTAGAAGGACGTGCAACTAAGATATACAACTGTGTACAGGGGGGGTTTGGGGAGATAAAGCAGAAAAAGAAAAAAAAAAAGATTGGCAACTATTGTTAGCCCAGGTGCCAATCTTTGGGGAAAAGAAAAAAAAAGAGCTCAAACCTTATCACATCATTCCTCTGCCTAGTATTTTCCAATGTCTTACTATCACATTTAATCAAAATGTCTTACCATGGATTTTAAGATTGTAAACTAGCACGGTCCAATAGAAATGAGACACATACGTAGTTTTAAGTTTTTTAGTAGCCACATTTTAAAAAATAAAAATAGGTTAATTTTAATAATATCTGTTATTTAACTCAGTATGTCCAAAATATTATTTCAACATATAATCAACAAAAAATGTTATTAATGAGCTATTTCACATTCTTTTTTTGGTACTAAGTTTTAGAAATCCAGTGTTTATCAAATCAGACTAGTCATATTCCAAGTGCTCAATAAATAACCATCTGTGGCTCATGGCTATTGTACTGAACAGCATGGCTCTAAATACTTTAGCACCCGCTGACTTCTACAACTTCATTTCACATTCTCCTCAACTTTGCTTCAGCCACACTGGTGTTCCTGCTCTTCAAACATCCCGAGGCCTATTCCCTTGTTAGGTCTTTTAAATTTGCTGCTCCCTCTGTATCGAATGCTCTCACCTCAGATCTTCACATGGTTCATTCCCTCACTTAATTTAAATCACTGCTCAAGTATCACCTCCTCACAGAAACCATCCCTCACTAGTATATTGAAAGGAGCAGCCCCTGTCCTCCAACACTTATATCCCCTTACACTGCTTTATTTTTCTTCCCAGCATCTACTGCTACTTGTTATTTTATTATAAATTCAAGTTTTTCTATCTATTCCTTTTTCTAGAGGATAAGCTCCATGATAGGACAGATCTTCTTGCTTCCCTCTTAATTCTTAGTGCCTCAATCAGTGCTTGGCTATGGCAGGAAACCAATTTTAATAAATGAATTAATTATACACGAAAGGATAGGCATGCGTGAGAATACTTTTTTGCAACACTGTAATAACAACAACAAAAAGGAAACACCCAAAATGTCCCATGATGAAAGAACAGCTGAACAAATTATGGTATATACATGCTATTTAATATTATACAGCAGTTTGAAAAGTCTTTACATACACTATCCGAAAAATCTATTTTGTTGAAAAACTTTTTTAAAAAGCCAGTTGTATAGGCTGGCCTGGTGGTGCAGTGGTTAAGTTCACACGTTCCACTTTGGAGGCCCGCAGTTCACTGGCTGGGCTCCTGGGTGCAGACATGGTCCCGCCTGGCAAGCCACGCTGTGGTAGGCGTCCCACATATAAAGTAGAGGAAGATGGGCATGGATGTTAGCTCAGGGCCAGTCTCCCTCAGCAAAAAGAGGAGCATTGGCAGCAGATGTTAGTTCAGAGCTAATCTTCCTCAAAAAAAAAAAAAAAAAAAAAGACAGTTGCACATTAAGTATTCTATTTACACCCTAAAATAATACTTTGTTTCTACAGATAAAGAGAAAGGTCTTAAGAGATCCATACAAAAATTCCTAATGGTACTCTGCAGAGGAGACTGGGAGTAGGGATGGAAGTCAATGGGGGTCTTTAGTTTTACTATAAAGTTTGAATTTTTGCAATGAGAATATATTCATGTATTAGTTTCTCAATTGAAAATTAATAAAATTTAAAGCTATACCTGCATAGTAAAATAAAGTAGTAGGAAATACACAAAAATGTTAAAAGTCTATCTCTAAGTGAAAGGGTGACAGGTGACTTTTTTTTTTGTCTCCCCAAAGCCACAGTACATAGTTGTATATTCTAGCTATAAGTCCTTCTAATTCTTCTATGTGAGCTGCCACCACAGCATGGCTACTGACAGACGGGTGGTGTGGTTCCATGCCCAGGAACTGAACCTGGGCTGCCAAAGCAGACTGTCCAAACTTTAACCACTACGCCATCAAGCCCAGCTCATGGGTGAGTTTTTTTTCAAAGATTTTATTTTTTTCCTTTTTCTCACCAAAGCCCCCAGGTACATAGTTGTATATTCTTAGTTGTGGGTCCTTCCAGTTGTGGTATGTGAGACACCATCTCAGCATGACTCGATGAGTGGTGCCATGTCCGTGCCCAGGATTTGAACCGACAAAACCCTGGGCCGCCTGCAGTGGAGCAAGAGAACTTAACCACTCAGCCACGGGGCCAGGCCTCATGGGTGATTTTTGATTTTAGTTTTTTCATTTCCCAAGTTGTCTACAACAAATACAGACCTGTAAAAGAAACTCTTCAAAAGAGCACACAAGTCAATCTATATTTTTTTTTTTTTTGGGAATATTAGCCCTGAGCTTACTACTGCCAATCCTCCTCTTTTTGCTGAGGAAGACTGGCCCTGAGCTAACATCCATAACCATCTTCCTCTACTTTATATGTGGGACGCCTACTACAGCATGGCTTTTGCCAAGCGATGCCATGTCCGCACCCAGGATCCAAACCGGTGAACCCTGGGTCGCTGAGAAGTGCAACGTGCAAACTTAACCCCTGTGCCACCGGGCCGGCCCTTAATATATTTTTTAAGTGTCTCACTTTCATGATAACTACTGCTGTTTAACATTTAAGTTGAGAAGATCTTAGAGAATCATTTTTCTTCTCACAAAACTGTGCACCCCTACAACTGGAAAACAGGAAACACCTGTGAATATCTATCTACCCTCTAGATATCAGTAAACTTTTCATGTTCACTAATAATTAAATAAATAATGGAGATAAACAATTTTGATCTCCTCATGAAAGAATTTATTATTTCTATTTATCAAAGAGAAATTAGAAAGCAGGAAATTGAAGAAAATATTTTCAACAAACATGATGTATACATTTTCTTACTGCAGTATAGTGCTTAGGTATGGGTGCACTAGGACAATTCTTTGCTGAATAGGACCGCCATACTCTTTGCAGAACATTAAGCACCCTTGGTCCTGACTGTATCAGTCCATGTGACAACCAAAAAAACATCTCACTGTCCCTCCACCCCTACCTTTGGGAGCCACTACTATAGGGTCCATGTACCTAACAACTAAAAGCACAAAGGCCACCCAAAGGAATATAGACAATTCACAAAAAGTAAAATTAAAAATATAAACAGCATGAACAATTTTGCTAAGCAACTTGGCATTACAGACCAAGAACTCTGAATATATTCATATTCATTCTAACCCTTAACACTTTAGTAATTCATCTCTTGGAATCTCTCTAAAAGTAACCATTTTAAATAAAATATTATTTGGTTTTGGTTTTATAATAGTGAGTAATTAGAGACAACCTAGGTGTTCAAAACAACAGTTAAGTAAATTAGGAAATGTTCATATGATGGACTATTACACTGCCTAGGAAAATACAGATTTTTATATGTAACATGGAAAAAAATGTTTGTTAAATGAAAAAAGATACCACTATTATATGGTTAAAAGGATTTTAAGTATAAAAAGTTCATATATACTGTCACTACAGCAGTTTTTATAACAGTAAATAAAAAAACAGCCATACAGTAATAGAAATTGATTAAGTGATACTCTCATGAAATGGTTGGTATTCATCTAGCCATTGGAAATCATATTCTTACATGTTAAAATTACAAAGATAACATTTTTTCCCTATTATATTGACAAAAAATATATATACATATTGATCTTCTCATACACTGTTGTTGCTAGTAAAAGGGTAAACTGATGCAATCCTTTGTCAATCTGACAACACACAATATTACAAATGCATTAAATACTCTTGGACTCAGTAACCCCTCTTGTAGGAATTTATTTTATATATATCTTATCCATTTGCAAAATAAGGTATGTAGAAGGTTATTCAAGGCACCATTGTTTATAGTAGTTAGAAGACTGTAAACCTAAATGTCCATAAAGGAGGGCTAGGTTACATATTACATCCATACAATGTACAAAAAAGAATAAGGAAGCGGTTCATGTACTACTATTTCTAAAACACTTCATTAAGTTGAAAAAAAGGGCAAGATATAGAAATGTGTATGATATGCTTTCTTTCTTTCTTTTTCTTTTTTGAGGAAGATTAGCCCTGAGCTAACATCTGCCGCCAATCCTCTTTTTGGTGAGGAAGACTGGCCCTGAGCTAACATCCCTGCCCATCTTCCTCTACTTTATATGTAAGACACCTATGACAGCACAGCTTGACAAGCAGTGCCATGTCTACACTTGGGATCCGAACCGGTGAAGCCCAGGCTGCCGAAGCGGAATGTGCGAACTTAACCACTGCGCCACCTGGCCGGCCCCTTTTTGTATATTTTTAAAAGATGTGAAAAGTAAAAAGAGCATGTGTTTGCTTGTCTAATACAGAGGCATCTGGCGGGAGAAGAAATGGGTAGCTGGGGAAGTTGCGTAAGAAGATTTGTTTACTGTATAACCTTCTACACTTTTCAGTTTTATACCACATGACTACATTATTATTAAAAATTCTAAAAATTAATAAAACTGAAAAAGAAAAATTATCAAAGACTACTCATGGATGAAAAGGATATTCATAATATACTCAACGAAAAAAGCACATTGGTAAGTACTGTCTATAAGATCCCAATTTTACAAATCAGATGCACATTTTAAAAAGATAGGAAATGAGGGGCCAGCCTGGTGTCACAGCAGTTAAGTTTGCCAGTTCTGCTTCAGCAGCCTGAGTTTCGCCAGTTTGGATCCCGGGTGCGGATCTACACACTGCTTGCCAAGCCATGCTGTGGCAGGTGTCCCACATATAAAGTAGAGGAAGATGGGCACAGATGTTAGCTCAGGGCCAGTCTTCCTCAGCAAAAACAGAGGAGGATTGGTGGCAGATGATAGCTCAGGGCTGATATTCCTCAAAAAAAAAAAAAAAAAAGAATAAAAAAATTAAAAATAAATAAATAAAAAGATAGGAAATTAACTCACTATGTTGAAGAGATAACTGTACTATGTTTGTTGTAGTATTATTTACAATAGCCAAGATATGGAGACAATCTAAGAGTCTAACAATAGACGAATGGACAGAGAAAATGTGACATACATATAGATAGATAGATAGATAGATAGATACACACATACACAATGGAATACTATTCAGCCAAAAAAAGGAAGGAAATCCTGCCATTTGTGACAATATCAATGGAGGTTGTGGCATTAAGCTAAGTGAAATAAGTCAGACAGAGAAAGACAAATACTGTATGATCTCAGTTATATGTGCAATCTTAAAAAAAAAAAAACCCTAACTCATAGAAAAAGAGATCAGACTCATGGTTACCAGAGGCTGAGGTTAGGGGGAGGAGGAATTGAATGAAGGTAGTCAAAAGGCATAAACCTCCAGTTATAAGATAAATAAGTACAGGGGATGTAACGCACAACGAGATGACTATAGTTAACATTGCCATATGGTATATCTGAAAGTTGCTAAGAGAATACATCCTAAAAGTTTTCATCACAGGGAAAAAAACATTATTTTCCCTGACATCTATATGAGATGATGGATGTTAACTAAACTTATTGTGGTAATCATTTCACGATGTATGTAAGTCAAATCATTAAGCTGTACACTTGAGATGTATGCAGTGCTGTATGTCAATTATATCTCAATAAAACAGAAAGAAAAAAGGTAGGATTTACACCAAAACATTAACATTGATTATAAATTATGCAGCATTATTTACAACAGTCAAGACATGGAAACAATCTAAATGTCCATCAATGGATGAATGGATAAAGAAAATGTGACTGACATACACACACACACAGCCCACCACATATCACAAAATGGAATATTATTCAGCCATAAAAAAGGAGGATATCCTACTACTTGTGACAACATGGATGGACCTTGGGGGCATTATGCTAAGTGAAATAAGTCAGAGAAAGACAAATACCATATGATATCACTTACATGTGGAATCTTAAAAAACAAACACCCTGAACTCATAAAGTCCTGAGGATGTAATGTACATCATGGTGACTAGTTCATAATACTGTACTGTATATTTGAAGTTGCTAAGACAGAAAATCTTAAAAGTTCTCATCAAAAGAAAAAAAACTGTAACAATGTGAGGTGATGTATGTTGACTAGACTTACTGTGATGATCATTTAGATACATATATATATTTTTAGTAACACATAATCAAAAGCAAACTAGTCAATAAAACAAAAAATGGTTAAATTATGGCCTCTGGTTGAACAAAAAAATGTTACAGCTGTTAAAGCAATGCTTACAAAGATCAATAATTTGAAAAATGCTCATAATTTGTTAAAAGTAAAAGTAAACAGTATATGCTATATCATTATAATCATATAAACTACTAACCCTCAAATTCAAGGATTTACAAAAAGAAAAAAAAAGACTGAAAGGAAATAATCATTTATTGTGTTTGGTTGTAAGACAGAAGAGGGTTTTTGCCTCACTGTACTACTTCCACTTTTCTTTCATAAATAGAATTGCTATATAAAGAAAAATTTCATAATAAAAAGAAAATGTACATACAATCTTCTAAGATGATAACGTACATGTGTGTTAAGTGGTTACTATCTATATTTAGGTTATACAACGTATACCTGAAAAGGATACTTTTCATAGAAATAGATTAGTTTTCCTGAAATGACAAATCAAATATGCCTTAAATTCAAGAAAGATAAAAGACAGCAAATTATTATTAAAAGTACTATGCAAATCTTGAGTATGTAAATGCAATAACATTAATAGCTAATGAACAACAATGCTGACACAAAAGATGGCTCAATACTATGTCTCTAACATTACTGAAATCAAATTTTATCTCATCAGAAATGGGACGTAGTATTTCCTCCATAATTATGATTTCCTGATATTGCTCAATAATACTAAAATCAAACACAAGACAAACAGCTGGTCAATATTTCATTTTCTCAAGAAAAAGTAAAGAGAAAACAATGCTAACAGATACCAAAAATAAAAGTCAGAGATAAATCAAGCCTATGCAATTTTCAATAATTCACGAATTTTCCAAGAATAGTATCTAATGAAAGCTTTCAGAGTAGTAGTCTGCTGCAAATTTGTTTCATCTGAATGAGTTGCAGCTATTTCTATAAAATCCAAATATGAATTTTTCTTTAAAAAAAATTACCGTATCTAGCAACATACCCCATTCCTGTTCAACATTCAGTATAGTCTGCCTCCATTAGATGAGGTATATATACGTGTTCCAGTTTGACCTAGTTTCCACTACTGCCTATCAGTTGTTACCATTGGTTATCTACATGACCTCATGCACTCATCTCACTTGCCTGAGTCACTTCAGAAATTTGAGTATACAACACTTAATTTCATCTACTTTATTCACAACGGACATACTTTTTAAACAAGTAATCAATAAGGCTAATAAACTCACTGAAAAAGTTAGATCATACAAAAATGCATTAAATCCTGACACTTAGCTATAACTTCCAATATTTTTGTGTATATTCTACTTTTTTCTAAGCAGACAATTAAAATATGTTGTTTTAAATGTTTATCAACAATATCACAGGCACTTTTCTATGTCAGTAATAGATATATAATGTAATAAAATTTTAAAATATTAGGGGCCAGCCCCATGGCCAAGTGGTTAAGTTCCCACACTCCGCATCGGTGGCCCAGGGTTTCGCTGGTTCAGATCCTGGGCACGGACACGGCACTACTCATCAGGCCATGCTGGGGCAGTGGTCCCACACAGCACAACCAGAAGGACCTATAACTAGAATACACAACTATGTACTGGGGGCTTTGGGAAGAAGAAGAAGAAAAGAAGAAGGAAAAAAAAGATTGACAATAGATGTTAGCTCAGGTGTCAATCTTTAAAAAAAAAAAAATTCTAGTTAATCAAGGCATGAGCAGAACTAGACTCTTCTATTACAATTCAGTGCCTTTCCCCCTATATGTGTGCTTCTCACATGGGGTATTGCTAATATGTATCTGTAGTCAGTAAATTCTCCCACAGCCTACCAGTGAACATACCTCAGCCCATTCCACAACTAAAACAGAGCCTATTCCCTAGATCTGCCTAGTCGGGGTGCATTCTAGAAACAAAGTGTTTCTTTTCATTTCTGTCTTTTCTAAAACAGAATCCACTAAAAGAGGGAGCATCTTCAGTTCAGGACCAAGAAACAAAGATGGGAAGTTCTCATGTGCTTAAGTTTAATAAAACAGGTGACAATTTTCACATAAGATTTCCACTTCTAAGTGCAATCATATTAAGTTAAACTAATTAAAACTATAGCAGATCTTGAAGATTACTTTCAGAGAAAGCAATCTAACATTCACACCAGCCTCTTCACCAGATCCCCTAACGCAGTTCACAGAGATCAAATGAGAAATGAAAATGGATTGCTCCAAAAACATTTAAAGACATTTATGAATGCCAGACTGCTAATGAACTAAGCAGAAACAAGTTAACATTCTGAGGTCCTTAGTGTTCTCTTACAGTCATAAACTACTGCACTAGTGGAAACACGATTAACAGTGTATAGGCACTTTCTAAATTCTTAAATCCTTTAAAATACTTAAAAAGAGAAAAGCCATCATGTTGCCAAGTCCAGTGTTAAATAAGGATATTATATACTTTTTACATATACAATCTGAGACATAAAAATATAGTACAATTATGTTAGTACCGAATTAAAAAGGCATATACTAACTGGGAAATCTCTGCTAATATTCTTAATGTTGTACCTGCAATTACCTAAGTTCTTACACTGATAATTTATCCCACTGTCTCCAGAGATATACCTACACCATCCTAGCAACATGTTATTCAATGCAGTAATTACTATTATAAACAATTATAGACTTT
This sequence comes from Equus caballus, assembly GCF_041296265.1. NCBI lineage: Eukaryota > Metazoa > Chordata > Mammalia > Perissodactyla > Equidae > Equus > Equus caballus. Next base: position 49,892,605 of record NC_091701.1, on the reverse strand, counting down.
TAAAATTTGAAGGAACCTTAGAGATAATCTAGTCCATTCTTCTGATTTTACAGTTTGAGAACAAGAGGACTGGAGAGCTGAAGTGACTAGCTCAAGGTCACAAGAGAAAAAAAGGCAAGTTTTTTGGTAAAGAATGCTACAGCTTCACTGTAGAAACTAGCTTATTCACAAATATTCCTGATAATGGCTTATTTAATTTTACTTTCCACCATTTGACGAAAATGCAATGATTTAATTATGAATAAACCTTAAACTAAAGTTTACATGTAATTAACAGTAGCATAATATGTAAAACAAACATGCGTCACTTTTTTTTTTTGAGGAAGATTAGCCCTGAGCTAACATCTGATGCCAATCCTTCTCTCTTTCTTTTTTTTTGCTGAGGAAGACTGGTCCTGAGCTAACATCCATGCCTACCTTCTTCTAATTTATATGTGGGACACCTGCCACAGCATGGCTTGACAAGCACCCAGGATCAGAACCAGCAAACCCTGGGCCACTGAAGTGGAATGTGCAAACTTAACCACTGCACCACCAGGCTGGCCCCGTTTTTAAAAAAGCAATGAGTTCAGACCTTGAAGGTATTATGTTAAGTGAAATAAGCAGATGACTCCACTCATAGGTGGAAGTTAAACATACAGACAAAGAGAACTGATTGGTGGTTACCAGGGGAAAGGGGGGATGCAGGGAGGGCAAAAAGGGTGAAGTGGTGCACCTACAACATGACTAACAATAACGTACAACTGAAATTTCACAAGGTTGTAAACTATCACAATTTTTTTTAAAAGATTTTTTAAAATTTTTTTCCTTTTTCTCCCCAAAGCCCCCCAGCACACAGTTGCATATTCTTCATTGTAGGTCCTTCTAGTTGTGGCATGTGGGATGCTGCCTCAGTGTGGTTTGACGAGCAGTGCCATGTCCACGCTCAGGATTCGAACCAACGAAACACTGGGCCGCCTGCAGCGGAGCCCATGAAGTTAACCACTCGGCCACGGGGCCAGCCCCAAAACTATCATAAGCTTAATAAAAAGTTAAAAAAAAAAATCACTGAGTTAAGAAATCATTCATGTTTCAAAAATAACCATTTTAATAGAAAAATTGATGCCTATATTTATACATAAGTATGACGTAGTTAAACTTCAAGAAGAGGCTGGTGATCATTTTAAATCAGCACTCAAACTAAAACAAAGTTCAAAAGATTTCCTGCCTGGCACTAACAGTAAAGTCCCAGTTTTAGCAGTTTTCTCTAAGTATTTATAATACTGCCTGTAATAAATTTCAAGATGCAAGATTTGCCCTACAGAAATAAAAACACACTGTGTTCTTATAGAGACTGTATATGCATCAAACCAGGGAAAACCATTGACACTTAAATCAAATGAAAACTGAAACTTGGTGCTAACGTTAAAGCCAAAAAAAAAAAAAGTGCAATACCACAACGTGGCAGAGAGATTTGTGACAAACCGTTCCAACCACTTGAATGAATTATCTATGGATTCCTATTGCATATAAGTAAGACACCTTAGTACATTAGGATACTAAATATAGATAATACATTATAATTGTGTTGAAATATACTACTAGTAAAATAAAGGAAAACCATCAATACGTATTTCTTAAAAGAGCAACAATGAAAAAGTTGCAGATGGTGTCCTGATAACCAACAGAACTAATTCATCCTATCACAAATGGCTACCAATTTCCCTTTGAATAAAGAATGGATGCTGCTTGACTGAAAATCTAATTTAAAATATGCAAAAAATCAAGAGGACAAAGACTTTACTTAGAGACCACCTATTTGGCAAGACCGCAATAACAAGCACCAGAAACTAACAGACTTGAATAAGTCACAATAAATGTAATATACGCTCTTCACTTCACTCATAGGAGTAACGGCTGAGTTCTTACTTAAAGTAGATTTTACAAAGAATTTTAACAAACCTGAATATCTATTTTTGAAGCCCACAGCTGATGACAGTTTGGAATCAAAATGTCATTTTATAGACGAAGAAACTGAGGTTCAGACAGATGGTTGAGCCAGAAACAAATCCAAATTTTCTAACCTAGGATGTCTGCATACTTGTACACTTGACAGCAGGGGAAGACAACCCTGACAACAGCCTGCAAAGACAAAAATCTTAAAAAGCAAACGCAATTCAAACAAAAAGCACAGACTCCTACTACAAGAGAAGACCTACTAGGATCTCAGGGCACCGATTATCCTGAGTCATAAAGAAAATGTTAAACAATGTAAAATGAACTCCGTTTAAGACAGAAGTATGTAATTTGTTACAGAAATAATCCCATTTCAAATGGTTAAAATTAAAAAAAGGAGGGTGGTGGCAAAACGGGTAAATTTTCGGGTACAGAAAAACTATGAATGAAAGCGACAGCCATTGTAGATATCTATGCCTTTTCTGGATTTTATGGCACGATTTCAAAAATGTTCACACACCTCCTCCCCATCACCGTTACGAACCGGCAAATTACTGGCCATTCGATGCCAAACGTGAATACATACGGACACACACATATTTCCCCCCTATCTCGTTTTAGCTACTGAAAGTTAACGTACCCCCAAATTTCCAAAACATTTAGTTGTTCCTTCGACGTATTTGTAATCACTATTGCAACAACCTGGTCTTGCACAGACAGTACTGTTGTGGGAAGAAATTAAAATCAATGCACAAAACGGCGCTTTTATAACATTTCCAAAACGACTAAGAGTTCTCCATTCCCGTAGACCTCGCCTTAGCTTCTTAAGAGACTAAAGATGAGCCAAATTCGCACACTTCCCCCAAGGCATATGGAGCTCCGAAGCCATCACCTTCCTCCTAAAGAGTAATTGCCTCCTCCTAAAAGGCCCGCGCAGCTCGCAACTCCTCGAAAACATGAGAGAACTTGGAGACAGCTCCGGGATGAGAAAGGAAGGGCCTAAATTTGAGTTTTAGCAGAACGCTTTAACTAAGTGGCCTGTGCCACTTGACTATGCACGATCGCCGCCGTCTGCGAGAGAAGGTCGGAGTAGGAGAAAAGCCTGTCTTCAGTCTAATCTTAACCCCTGTGATCCAGGCTCCTCGCCCGCCACTGGATCCAACCCTAACCTGACAGGACGTCAGGTTACACTTCCTCCTTCCCCACCAATCCTCCCACCTACTCCGCATTAGTGCTTAGCCCTACGATTTTGAAGCATCAAAAATCACCTGGCTCCCCAGAGTTCAGGCCGCCGTCGCTGCCGCCATATTACAGCTTGTGCGGCAAAATGCGTCAGGGAGGGAGGTGTGCGCCCGAGCGGAGAGGGTGGGGGCTGGTAGAGGGAGGACTGTTTCCCAGGCCCCGGAGGCGCGGGTGGAAGCGTTCTCCAGCTGCAACAGCTGCAAAGGCTGCGCCGCGGTCCTTGGGGGCCCCCTCTGGGACCAGGCAGCCGCGATACCTCGAGGGGAAAACGGTTAACTGGCACGGCCTATCGCGCCGGCTCCGCCCCTCTTCGCGGGCCCTTCCCGCTCTCGTACCCCGGGACTGCCGCAAAGGACGCCACCGAAACAACGCTGGCCTCGCGCCACCTACCCGCACCAGTACGGTCTCCTCTTCTTGGGGTCCGGTCCTTTAAACCGCTTCAAATCTACCGCCGCCAAAAAAGGCGCTAAAGCCCACTAACCGCCTCCCTCCCCCACAACCCAGTCCCGGCGTGGAGGGAAAGCGTCGCGCCGGAAACACATCACGGGTTGGTTGACGTCATCTCCTGGTGTTCCCTTGCTTGCGTCACCTCGGCCCTCCAGGGAGATCTAGGATTTGGGGGTCGATACCTAGTTTATAAGTATCTTTATGCTTTATGTGTGAGTTGATTGGGAACGTTTGTACCCGTCAGAATTCCATATCGTTGGTGAAGTGAAGTGCTCCATTTAGTAAACATGTATTGATCTTCCGCCTGGGTGTTGGGAAGGGAGCCCTACTTTCTAGGAGCTTCCAGTTAAGGCTATGACACAAGTTTGTTTTTTTTTTTTAAGATTTTATTTTTCCTTTTTCTCCCCAAAGCCCCCTAGTACACAGCTGTGTATTTTTAGTTGTGGGTCCTTCTAGTTGGGGCATGTGGGATGCCGCCTGTGGGGACCTGAAATTGGCCACCCCAAGATATGTCTCTTTGGCATCAGGATTATTTAAGGCTGATTGCTTTTGATAAACTGGGACAGGGAAGGAGGCTCTGAGGAATGGAACGTGCCCTTCCTTAGGACACATTTACATTTGTAAGGTAAATCTCTATCTGTAAAAGCTGCCTCCCTCTCTGTACCAGGAAGAAGAAAGGAGATGACCTTCTCTCTAAAAACTCGTAATCAATACCAAAGGCAAGGACTTAAAATCTGCATTTTATTGTGCTAGTCTGGTAACCTCCTGTAACTGACTTCCCTCCCCCTCCCAACGTTGGCATCTCCTTAAAGATTAAGCATCTTTCTTTAGGCTGGGAACCGATTGCAGCGCTCATCTGTGACACCCCCCCCCCCCCAGCCCGAGGCAACACACCTGCCACCCTGCGAAGCTCACTGAGACAGCAGACCTATCTGCCGTTTCCATCAAGCGCTGTGCTGACAGAGCAGCCTCATGACTGTTGTAAAAGGGACATTTCAATCACATGTGAAACACCCCGTTTGGGGGTATATAACCACTTTGTGCACCCCACTTCTTCGGTGCCCTTTCTTCCTTCGGGAAGAAAGGCCCCGGGCCATGGTTCCTCATAAAGCTTTAATTTTCTCTTGCTATTCTGTCTCATGTGAATTTAATTCGTTCTCCGGCCAGACGAACCCCCATTTGGGGAGAGGAAATGTCCTCCTCCCCTACACGCCTCAGCATGGCTGGATGAGTGGTTCCATGTCTGCGCCCAGGATTCCAACCCGCGAAACCCTGGGTCGCTGAAGTGGAGCTAAAGCGAGGCCGCGAACTTAACCAACTCGACCACTGGCCACCCCCCCCCCCACCCCCCCGACAAGTTTTAAGAAACAGAAATGAACAAAGTGCTGTTTGAGGAAAGGAGGAAATTGCAAAGGGTATTGACGCTCTTTTTTTAATGTTATCACGGCAACTTCATGATATAGGTTATTATCCTTGTTTTGCAAGTAAAGTAATTGAAGCTCAATGAGGATAAGTGCCTCGCTCCCAAATAGTGTTCCTAAACACCAAAGCAGGTCTTTGACTCCAAGTCCAGTGCTCTCCAGGGAAAATAGGACATATATTGTTATTTAGTTGTTTTAAGAGGTAAGAGTGCGTAGATTATGTTAGAAATAAATGCCCACTGCTATTTGGGAGAAAGGGAGCCAGTGGCAATCCTCGTGGAGATGTGGGGTGAGTGTGTTTTAAAGGAACTAGCTAAGGGGACTTAGATTTTATTATTGCATAAAAAGAATGGAAGTTTCGATCATGTAATTCTTCGTTTATTTACATTAGGTAAATTAATCATCAACAACAGTTGAGCATGCACTACATGTAAGGGCCTTGACCAATTTTACATAGTTACAAAACTGGGAGGAAAATCCACCACCCCCCCCACCCCATCTCTCATCCCTCCACCCCACCTCTCACCCCCCACACCCCACCTCTCACCCCCACCACCCGCATTCGGTTCTTTTAAGCCGTTGCCTTTATTGCCCGAGAGCAGCAGTGCATTGATCTTTGAACAGTTCAGAGGTTATGTGGATTTACACTTTGCAGTGAGGAGGGCAATTCTGTGATACCTTAAAAAATCTGATTTATGTTAAACACTATATTAAGATAGATTTCTTTAAGCTTGGTTTGTTTGAATTTTGTTTGTTGAGCTTCCTTCAGAATCTGTTTTTATTTAACTATGATATACAGATTAGTTTCTTAGATTTCTACTTACTAGTAGAGGTAATATGTGACATTACTCTTAACATTTGTATTTTCTACCTCTTTCTCACCTATTCAGAGACGTTTTTGAGGATCTATTACAGATTATTGTGCCATAATTAACATTCTGAGCTGCACAAAGTTAACATTACTAATCTTGTTCTAGGATATACCATCTTCCTAGAGAAATAGACGTGTTTATGAGGTGACTAAAGAATTACTTAATAGTAAAATATTAATAAGTACTTATTAGATATAGTGTGCATTATAAATAGTCAGATTTTAGGAGATTCTTGAAAAAAGTTTTGAAGCAGCATTACAAATGTCTGTTCAGGGACTGGTGGCTGGGCCTGAGCCGTGTCAAAGTTTTCACTGCTCTTTTCTAGGAAGAATTGTTTGCTTTTTAAAAATTGTTTGCCACCTTTTCTTAATGTTAAAATATCCTTTTATGAAATGATCATTATAGAATGTGGTAGTTGTTTTCTTTCTCTAGATGCCCATACTTGGACAAATGAAAAATTGGTATGCTTTTGTTGACCTTAAACAAATAGCCAGTTATTTCCCCTCCAGCAGCAATGGGTTCATTTGGGATCAGCAAAGAATTGCAATTCAGGCTCTGCAAACCTGAGGAGCCACAAGCAGGTCTCCAAGCACTAAGGGGAAGAGGAAGTTGGGAGGGTATTGTAAACAAAGAGTTCAAAGTGTGCTGGCTTTTCATTAACTGAGTTGTGATAGTCTTTCATTGGCTGAGCTTCTTGCTGATCAAGAAGAGGTCTTTCTTCTTCCTATTGTTTTCTGCTATTGAAGTAGAGTGAAAGAGCTCCCACTGTTGGCCTCCCAATCCCATTTTAATGAGTTTCTATTTATTCATTTCCATATTTTCCTCTTTTGATCAAGAGCTTCCTCTGAAAGCATCTTAAGTTTTTGTAATATTGGAGTATATCTTTGGGAAATTAAGCCTGAGACAAAGAAGCTGGGGAAGAGGAATATGAAGCTTTGGAAGCCATTATGTTTCTTTTATTGTTTGTTTGCCTCAGTTAATCTGAAAATCTTATTTTGCAAAGAAGCAATTTTAGACTCCTGGTAACGTTTGGAAGCCTCAAAATACCAACTGAAATAGTTATTCCGTTCAGTTTTGGAAATTTTAGAACTATGGTTGTCCAATTTGGTTTTAAGAAAAGTAAGTTTGGGGAGTTCAAAAGTTCCGCATAATGGCCATTGGTATTCTAAATTACTCTTGGTTAAATCGGTCCATTTGGTTAGAAAAGCGCGAGAGGAATGGCCTCGGTTTTTAAACATGAAATCAGCCAGGATCCCTGTAGGGGGAGCACCCTCAAAATATTTAGATAATTGAGATCCCATTTCTTAGAGGTTATTTTCTAGAGCAAAAGAATAATTCTCAAACAGCCTAAACAGCTCAAACAGCTTGCAACTCAAAAGCTTGAACAGCTTAAACAGCTTGCAGGCTTAATACCAGCCAGTTACGATGGAACAGTCCCATTTCAGTAAGTGGACTGAAGGTTGAATCAGCACAGTTCCAAAGAACAGTTCAGTTCCAAAGGGAATTGGACCGAAGGTTGATCAGTGCAGTGCCAAGGAACAGGCTTTTCCCAAGGGAGTCAGGCCGAAGGCTGGGCAGGCAAGTTCCAGTGAAACAGCCCAAAAGTTGGACCAAAGGCTAGCACAGTTTCAGTAGAAACAGCCTGGTTTTGGAATTGCTAGATCTTAGGGTATAGATAGGACCAGCTTTGGTAGATACTGACAATACTCTTACTGTATATGCCTTTCGATTCCGGTGTTAGTAAAAGGTCTGATTTGCAAATAAGAGAAACCCAGTTTGAACTCGCATAGGTAAAATAGGGTATGTATTGTTTTATGAAACAAAACTGTTGGACAGTTTTGTAGTTTTAAAATAGGTCCATAAATTCTTTATGTGACTTTCTTCTAATGAATAGAATAATGCAGAATGACAGTGTGTGATTTGGGGAGATTAGGTCATAAAAGGCATTTTGATTTCCACCTTGCCATGTCTCTTGGATCACTCACTCTAGGGAAAATCAGCTGCCATGTCATGAAGACCCTCAAGCAGACTATGGAGAGGCCCAAGTGGCAAGAAACAAGCTTCCTGACAAAAGTCAGAGAGGAACTGAGGCCTCCTACCTGCAGCTTTCTGATGGAGCCATTTGGAAGCAATCCTCCAGCCCCAGTCAAGCCTTCGGATGACTACAGTCCTTGTTGACATCTAACTTCAACTACATGAGAATTGTGAGCTAGAATCACTCAGCTAAGCTACTTCCAAATTTTTGATCCACAGAAACTGTGGGATAATAAATGTTGTTTTAAGTCACTAATGATGAGGATTTTTAGGCTGCTTAATTTTAAAATGGCTTATGATGAGGATTTTTAGGCTGGTTAGTTTTAAAACTACAGATGAGATTCAGGCTCCAAGGAGTGGAATTTGTTTGCCCCTTTGTTGGGAAACATTTACATTTCTAAGGGAAACCTCTATCTGTGAAGATGCCTCCCTCTCTGTGCCAGGAAGAGGGGGGGATGGTCTTATCTCTAGAGGCTCTTGGTCAATGCCAGAGGCAAGAACTTAAGTTGGTTGCTGTCTGGCAATCTCATGTAACTGGTTTAGGGTGGTGGCGTCTAACCTTTCTAACCTTTACTTAATCCAATTTGATTCTTGTCTAAAAGTCATGGGATCACCCAATGACCAGACCCCACCTGCACTGATACCATTTTAACTTTTTTCTCATGTTCTTTCCTTTGTCTTGTAAAGAGATGAATCATATACCTATGCCTTAAATTTAGCCCTAACCCTCAACTCGGGGCAGCAGCAGGAGCTCTGACTGCCCGTGGGTCCTGTCCCCTCGCACCAGCTCTGCCTGCCCATGGGTCCTGTCCCCATGCCAGCGGGGGCAGCAGCAGCAGCTCTGCCTGCCCATGGGCTCTGTCCCCATGCCAGTGGGGGCAGCAGAAGCGGCGGCAGCAGAAGCTCTGACTGCCCATGGGTCCTGTCCCCATGCTGTTCCACACTATTCTACTCTCTAAATAAAAGAGCACTACTGCCAGATCTTGAGAGTCTAAGAAATCTTTCTTTCGACTCCTCGGCTCACCGACCCCGCATCAACTAAGTCTGGAGATGATTTATTACACAGCAATGGATAACTAATACAGAGAAGAAAAAATAGAATGTCATGGAACTTCTTCTCTCATCTAATTCTACTTATCTGTTTTTTGGCTTCATTCTTTAGACTGACTTCCTTAAGAGGTTACCTTGCATCTTAATGATCTGAGTTTCTGCCAGCTCCAATTATAAAATGCCAGAGAAGTCTTTGGTGAACGTTGCAGTGACAGCCCCAAAATTCATGCTCCCACTAACATAGTGAGGGGTGTCACTGGGAAATGTCTGTTCTAGCTGTCCCCTTGCGTCTAAGTAATGATATGTGAATTCTTCTCATCAGTAGAAAGTGAGTGAAAATAATGCGTATTACATGTATTACATCTAGGCCAGATGTTTATGAAGGGCTATGCCTTCTCCATGTCCTCGCTTCCTATTTTTGTCAGTTAAATCCAGCTGGATTTAACGCCCTGGGGATTATGGAAGGAGCCTAATTCCCTGAATCTCTGTGTGGAGAAAAGTCCTCCACTGACCAGGGATACCCACATTGGAATGTGATATGATTGAGAAATCAAATTCTATAGGTTAAACCACTGACGTTTGCCTTTATTCATTATAGCCGATAGCATTACCCATCTAATAGGCCGTGGGCCTGAAGTACTAAGTTTGGCCTAGCCTGGCTCAATTCAGTCTTTGTAGTGTGAGGAATGGAGTCTGATACCAAAAGAGGGGAAGTAGGTGGTCTGGGATACTACGATTAACTTACCTTTACTTTACAATAATGAAAATTTTTGTTTCTACCCGTAGATAAATAACAAGTATTGTTTGATCTAATTTTCTACTATATCACCAATAATATGTTTAACTTTATAAAAATGCAAGCCTGTTGTCACACATATTTCACAGTAATATAAGCTATTGTAAAAATGTGAACATTCCATAGAGGTTTAAAATTTAATAATTACCCCTAACGCTTTCCAATTCCATTCCCTTGAGATATCCAATATACTCTTTTCTAATCCTATACTAACATTAAAAATCCTCATTTAGGGGCCAGCCTGGTGGCGCAGCGGCTAAGCGTGCACGTTCTGCTTTGGCAGCCCGGAGTTCGCCGGTTAGGATCCCGGGTGTGGACATGGCACTGCTTGGCAAGTCATGCTGTGCCAGGCGTCCCACATATAAAGTAGAGGAAGATACCAGTCTTCCCCAGCAAAAAGAGGAGGATTGGCAGCAGTTAGCTCAGGGCTAATCTTCCTCAAAAAAACAAATCCTCATTTAGTATCCCTCCCTCCCTTCCTGTAATAAAAATGAAATCACATCACACATATTACTCTGAAATTTGCTTTTGTTTGCATAAAAATATATTATGAACATCTCTTTTTGATATCTATATACCATTCCATAGTATGGATACACCATAATTTATCCAGCCATTCTCTTATTGGACATTTCAGTTGTTTAACATTTTGATTAATACAAACAATATTGTAATAAACATCCTTTTACATATATCCTTATATATTGATGCTTATGAGTCTGCAGGAAAGATAGCCAGAAGTGAGATTATTGGGTCACAGAATACATACACTTTTAATTGTTACATATAGTGTCAAATTAGTGTTCTGAAAGGTTGCAGCACTTCAAGTTGTATGAATGTGGCTGTTTTCCCCCATGGAAGTTGTTTTCACTTTTTAGTCTTTGCCAATTTAATGGGTGAGAGAATGGTGTCATCTTATTTTGTAATTTCCTGATTACCAGTGAGGTTGGCCATTTTTCTTTTGAATCCTTTTGTTGTTGTTGAGGAAAATTCTCCCTGAGCTAATATCTGTTGCCAATCTTCCTCTTTTTGTTTTGAGGAAGATTAGCCCTGAACTAACTGCTGCCAGTCCTCCTCTGTTCGCTGAGGAAGACTGGCCCTGAGCTAACATCCATGCCCATCTTCCTCTCCTTTATATGTGGGACGCCTGCCACAGCATGGCGTGGCAAGCGGTGCCATGTCCGCATCCGGGATCCAAACCGGCGAACCCCGGGCTGCAGAAATGGAACGTGCACACTTAACTGCTGTGCCACCGGGCCAGCCCCAATCTTCCTCTTTTTGCTTGAGGAAGATTCGCTCTGAGCTAACGTCTGTGCCAGTCTTCCTCTGTTTTGTATGTGGGTCATTGCCACAGCGTGGCTGACAAGTGGTGTAGGTCCACACCTTGGACCTGAACCTGTGAACCTGGACCATGGAAGCAGAGTGGGCTGGACTTGAATCCTTTTTTTTTTTGTATTGCAGTAAAATACACGTAACATAAAATTTACCATCTTAACCATTTTTAAGTTACCATTCAGTAGTCTTAAGTACATTCACATTGCTGTGCAACCAATCTCCAAAATTCTTTTCGTCTTGCAAAACTGCAACTGTATACCCATTAAACAACTCTCCATTACCCCATCCCTCCATCCTCTGGCAGCCGCTATTCTACTTCCTGTTTCTATGGATTTGACTACTCTGGGTACCTCATATAAGTGGAATCATGCAGTATTTATTCTTTTGCGTCTGCCTTATTTCACTAAGTGTAGTATCTTCAAGGTTCATCCATGTTGTAGCATGTGTCAGAATTTCTTTCCTTTTTAAGGCTGAATAAAATTCCATTGTATCTATAGATGACATTTTCCTTATCCATTCATCTATTGATGGACACTTGGGTTGCTTCCACCTTTTGGCTATTGAAAATAATGCTGCTATAAGCATTGCTGTACAACTATCTATTCAAGTTACTCCTTTCAATTCTTTTGTGTATATACCCAGAAGTAGAATTGCTAGATTACATGATAATTCTCTAATTTTGGGGGGAATGACCACTGTTTTCCACAGTGGCTGCACCATTTTGCATTCCATCAGCAATACAGAAAGCTTCCAATTTCTCCACATCCTTGCCAACACATATTATTTTCTGATATTTTGATAATAGCCATTCTATTGGGTTTGAAGTGGCATCTCATTGTAGTTTTGATTTGCATTTCCCTAATGATTAGTGATGTTGAGCATTTTTTCATGTTCCCAGCACCATGGAGAAATGTCTATTCAAGTCCTTTGCCCATTAAAAATTTTTTTTCGTCATTGAGTTGTAGGAGTTCTTTATACAGTCTGGGTATTAATCCATTATCAGATATATCATTTGGAAATATTTTCTCCCATTCTGTGGGGTGCCTTTTCACTCTGTTGGTAGTGTCCTTTGATGCACAAAAGTTTTTAATTTTGATGAAGTCTAATTTACCTACTTTTTCTTTTGTTGCCTGTGCTTTTGGTATAATATTCAACAAACACATTTTTTTACTGGTAGAATTACTCCAGGAGAAAAAGCATTCAAGTTAATTTGTGAGGGGAAAAAAAAAAGCAGTCCTTCATGTTGGGAAAACTGATCTGATGCTCATAGCTAAGCCTCAATTATTTCAAACTAATCTGACACAACATGAAGCATACTTTCCTCCTGTTGGACATAAGCTATCTCCCAGAACATCAGGATCAGATAAGGTCACTGTGAAACACAAAATAGTAAAGATTCCCCTTTCACTAATTGAGTGAATGCTACTAATTTACCAATTTCAGCTTTATCCCACTGTAGGCTGCCTTCCCTATAGTTAAGATTTATTAAGATTGCTGTGCTTCCTGACAGCACCCAAGGTAGAGCAAACCTCTTCCTTAGACCCTCCCCCAAAATTACCCAATCAAAGCCCAAATCCTGTACTGTTGGCCTTCAGTGTCCACAGGTTCCCCATCTACGGATTCAACTAACCTTGGATTGAAAGGCCTACAATGGCTGCGCATGTACTGAACATGTGCAGACTTTCTTTCTTGTAATTATTCCCTAAACAATGCAATATAGCAACTATTTACATAGTGTTTACATTGTATTATTATAAGTAATCTAGAGGTGATTTAAAGTATAGGGGAGGATGTGTGTAGGTTATATGCAAATCCTATGCCATTTTATATAAGGGACTTGAGCATCCTGGGATTTTGGTATCTTTGGGGGTCCTGGAACCAATCCCCTGTGGATACTGAGGGATGACAGTAATAGGTTCTTTCTAGTACTCTTTCACTGAGCTGCCCAGTGGTTCCCTACGGTGTTCAGTTTCTGAGCTGCAACAAATAGTAAACCTCAACTGCAGGTTTCTTGTGGTTTTGGGCTGAAATTGCATTGACATTTGCTAAAAGGAAATTAAGAGCCACCCTTTGTTAACCACTTGTTAGCCCTTCTAAAAGATGCTTCCTTATGATTGACATCATTAGCTAAAATACAATTTTATGGCTGTGGATGTAAATTATTACCTTAATTTTGTTCTCAGGTGTGATTTGTATATAAATATATATCTTATGAATGCTCTAGACCGCAAGTAAAGAAAAAAGTCTCTAATAGTGACTAAACAAAAAGGGTTTCCTTTTCTTACACAAACGACGATCCCAGAGGAAGGCAAGCTGCTGGCATTTGTTACTCAGGCCAGCCTCCTTATAATTCCACAAAAGGGTGAGAAGGAAACAAACAGCCCCCAGCAGTGAAGAAACTGTCCTGGCAGTATCATTTAGGACTTATTGTTGCCAGGAGCTGGTCTGGCACACGTAGCTCAGCCTTAGTATTCTGTTGAACATAACAATTGCTCAGAACACTGACATGAGAAAAGGCCAGTCTCTGACTGTGATAGATCAAGACAAAAACAAGACCATTCCATAATCATATCTGAACTCAGACAAAAACAGAACATTGTCCAAATCACAAAAAATGACCAAATGTCCACCTATCCTGGTAATCGGAGTGACTTCTGCTTCTTTACCAATTACAGCTTTAACCTCACTTCATTCCTTCTGCATCCTAGATAAGGTTTAAGATACCCAATGATGGAATTACCTCTGCTTCCTGACAGCATCCAATCTAGAGAAAAGTCCCTCTTCAACCTCCCCCAAATCACTTAACTCAAGGCTGAATGCTATAAATTCTTTCTAACACCTTCTTAATTTGACACTCCTCAGGGTGTGTTCTGCTTCATTCCTACCAGTTAGTAATCCCAATTTTGTTTAACTATAGATGTATTCCTGGTGGTCTTTGACTGAAGGGCATTGACACAAGTCATGCTCAGTTTTATCCCTACGCTTTTTCTCACATTTGTTCTGAAACTCCTTCTATTGTGTGCATTCAGATGAACCTCAATGTTCAAATTTATTATGAGTTGATCTAGTTCCAAACAACCTAAATCAGTGCTCCTCAAAGTTGCTTTCCGATAATTGGTTGCCTAAGGTGTTGAGGGTGGAAGATGGGGAGTGACTGCTGATGGTTACAGGATTTCTTTTTGGAGTTATAAAAAATATTCTAAAGTTGATTGTGGTGATGTTCCACAACTCTGAATTAAGAAAAGCCATTGAATTATACACTGTAAATGGGTGAATTGTATGGTGTGTAAATTATTTCTTAATAAAGCTGTTAAAAAAAAAAAGTGTTGTCGAGGGCCGGCCGGTGGCCGGGTGGTTAAGTTCCTGAGCTCTGCTCCTGCGGCCCAGGGTTTCGCCAGTTCGAATCTGGGCGCAGACAGGGCACCGCTCATCAAGCCATGCTGAGGCGGCATCCCGCATGCCACAACTAGGACCCACAACTAAGTACACAACTATGTACTGGGGGGCTTTGGGAGAAAAAAAGGAAAAATAAAATCTTAAAAAAAAAAAAAGTGTGGTCTAAGTGCTGTTACCTGCCCGCCATGGCGCAAGTGCAGAAATTGAAGGTAAGAGTTTAGATACTTTTATAGCCATTTGACAGGTATTTCCTATATGTTGAATATCGTAAGTAACAGAAACCTGCCTTTTTCGTGTTTACATTTTCAAATTTAATTTTTCTAAATATTCATTATTATTGTATTTTATAAAAGTATCTGTCTTCCATGGACTGGGAGAAAACCTCAGGTAGTTGAGAAACACTGACCTAAAGGACCTGTAACTTAGTTTAATACGTGCTGCTCCAGAGTATGCCTCACTGAAGAACTACAATGCCCAGAATTCCCTTCAAATGCGTATGCGACGTCTATTCCGCAGAGCTGGCCGCGACGTCTTCTGGACCATGTAGTGCGTGTCTTCCGCCGTGCATGCTGCGCTTGTCCCTCCTTTTTTCCTGCTTTGGGGCCGGACAGCACCAGAGGAAAGGTGATGTCTCTCGAGGAAAGGCTAAAAACTCTGGGATATGAGGGAGGGGTGAGCGATAATACCGAGCCAGGTGCGTCCCTTCTTGGGGACCAGGAATACCCTTGACTTCTGAGCCCTGGTAACCGGCCTTCCTAGGATCTTCCTGAAAAGTTGCCGGGCGTTGAGGGAAGAACCTGCCCGCAAGGCAGGGCCTCGTGCCGGCGGCAGGTTTTCTTTTTCCACCCAGCACATCTTCGGGCCCGGGATACAGGGTTCGGCTGACGAACAGAGGCTCCTTCCGGGCGTTGGATTGTCTGGAGAGCGGAAGACGAGGGAAGGGCTGAGCTCACTCCTAGCCGGGACCGGGAGACCACGTTCATTCCTTCAGCGCGACTGTGTCCCCGGCGCGGAGGATGCCTGACATTTGCAAAGGATGTCTCTGTTTACTGTGCATTACCGTGCACTGTTCACGGCTGGTACACGTTTTTCATTTAAAGTCTCAAGGCCCCTCTTTTGGTTGGACTTCCCCCAAGGTCACTTAGCTGGGGCAGAGTTGGGGACTTGACACTTTAGTATTCTAACCAGTGAACTGCTTCCACTTTCAACTGTGGATAGACAGAAGGATCTTGAAGATGCCTTTGCTTTGTGCGGGGTTTTTTGAGTATGCGTGTGATCCAGGTCTGCTTGGGTCAGAATGCTGTTTTCTTTGCCACATAGTAGCCAATACTGTCTCATCGCTTTTTCTTGTAAACAGACACCTTGGCATAGCCGTAGAGAGGAGTCTGAGATGTGCTTTCGGTGTTAATTTGTTGATGTCATGAGGCTGTGCAAGTTGAAAGAGTGGAAAGAACTGGATGGTTGTCCCAGCTTCACTAATACTAGAGTAGTGTTTTAACCTTTTTGAAATTAGTTTTTCTTATCTGTAAAGTGCAAATGATAATGTCTACCTGGCAGGTTAGTTGAGAGAATGTAACGAGATAATATATTTTAAAAGTGCTTTGTAGAATGTTGCAAAAGTGTTAGAGGATATGATTTTAGCCCCAGCTTTTCTAACCATTGTTTCTCAACTATAAATATAAAATAATATATTTTTAAAACAAATTATTCTTTTTTGTAATTATCTTTGGTTCTTATATTGCCTCATTATGTCTTAATACAGTATTTGATTTCTTCCTCTTTCCTGCTTGGAGCTTTAAATCATCTCGCTTATTGGTTAAAACCTATCTAAGGTCAGTAGTGGCTAAGTTATTTGAGTTCTTTTAGAGTACAAGGAGAAAGGAGCAAGAAATTATCTTGAAAACAAATATACCAGAGACTATCCTTCTGAAAAAGAAATGTTATTTTTATTACGGCTCTGAATTAATGGCTACTCTTTGTAGAAATTTTATTTTATTTTATTATTTTTTTTCTGAGGAAGATTAGCCCTGAGCTAATCTGCCAATCCTCCTCTTTTTGCTGAGGAGAACTGGCCCTGAGCTAACATCGCGTGTCCATCTTCCTCTACTTTATATGTGAGACACCTACCACAGCATGGCTTGCAACGTGGTGCTGTGTCCACACCTGGGATCCAAACCTGTGAACCCTGGGCTGATGAAGCGGAACATGCACACTTAACTGCTGTGCCACTGGGCTAGCCCCTGTAGAAATTTTAAACGCAATATATTTATTTATTGCAAACAGTTATACTCTTTTGTTTGAAAAGACGCTTCTGAGTTTGGGATATTTTTCCTTTCTGCTTTTGTGGTCAAATTTGAAAACTTTATGTAAATGTCAGATTTAACAAACTTTTTTTTTTAGTGAGGAAGATTGGCCCTGAGCTGACGTCTGTTGCCAATCTTCCTCTTTTTTTCTTTTCTTTTTTTTTTCCTCCCCGAAGCTCCAGTACATAGTTGTATATCTTAGTTGTAAGTCCTTCTAGTTCTTCTGTGTGGTATGCCTCCACAGCATGGCTTGAGGAGTGGTACGTAGGTTTGTGCCCAGGATCTGAACCAGCAATCCCTGGGCCGCTGAAGCGGAGCGGGCAAACTTAACCATTCGGCCACAGGGCTGGCCCCAACAAACATTTTTTAAGTGGAGTCAGAAAGAAACATTTAGTTTTAGATCAAATCCTGCTATCTGGTTCAAAACTAAGAACAAAGTCTTTAGTTAATGCAGAAAAAACTTACTTTAATTTGAATTTTTGAATTAATTTGATATTAATAATATAAGCATAACCATGTTAAACCAATTGTTTTACAGAAGCTGAATATTGGAATGGGATTTGGAGTCATCAGAATGGAAGCAAAGTACATGAAGGAAAAACAGTTTTTTTTATACCAGCATATTGCCCCTGACTGCTAGTTGCAAATGGTTTTCTTTACCTAAGAACATTTGTGATGTAAATGAAAAGATAGCTTTTTTCTAGACTCATTGTTACAAATATGCTTCGCCTAAGGGCTGTTTGTCCATTCTCCTGGAGAATGTTTCAATTTCGACCCTACAGTTGCGAACCATTAATTAGCCAAATGAATAAGTGTACAGATGAAGAGCAATTATTTGATCTTATTGAAAAAAATAAAGCCATCCTTTCAGAAAAGCAATTGGGATGTGGATTTAATATACTTTGGCAGTTTCAAAAGCAGAAGACCAGCTCATTGAAAAATGTTGAATGTATCAGAAACCATCCCCAATTTCTTACTCTTCTTAATTTAACTACAAGTAAAATGGAATTCTTGAAAGATTCTACCCTGGTAAATGTGTTGTACATCACACAAAAGTAAGTAATGTATGTTTAGGTTTTATAGAAATGATTGTAGTTTATTTTTATATTTTAATTTTCTAAAAATCTCTTTAAAATGAAAAACTGTGGGTTTTTTCCCTGTAAATAATAATTTTCTTGATCGTCTCATATCTTTAAGATGTTTAGAGGATATTCTTTGATTATGGTAATCATTTCACATTGTATATGAATATCAAGACATCATGGTGTACAACTTAAATATATACAGTTTTTATTTGTTAATCATAATAAAGCTGGGAAAAAATTTAAAAGGAAAGAAATTTTGCATTGTTTGCAAGGGAATCCAGCCTTCAGAAGAACTCGATTCCCTAAATAGAAGATTTGACAGGTATATAAAGGAAAAAAGCACATAAAAGTTACAATTAGTCTGTTTACTAGTCTAATTGTGGGAAAAACAGCAGTTTTCTCACGCAATTATCCAACCTGAGAGGGCTGTTTAAGTAGCTGTAGATGTCAGCATTGCACAAAGGTGGGAGACAGTTGTTTTTATTAGGGAGTCAGCATATTCAGGAATGGGGCTTAAGGCTTATTTTGGGGATGATGTTAGACCAAAAAAGAGTGGCTCCATTTGCAACAACATGGATGGACCTTGAGGGTATTATGCTAAGTGAAACAAGTCAAAGACAAATACTGGATGATTTCACTCATATGTGGAAGATAAACAAATACACACATGGATAAGGAAAACAGATTAGGGTTAATAGAGGGAAAGGGGATGGGGGAAGGTGAAAGGGGTGAAGGGGCACATATGTATGGTGATGGATAGACTGTTGGTGGTGAACACGATGCAGTCTACAGAAACTGATATATAATATACACCTGAAATTACACAATGTTATAAGCCAGTATGACCTCAGTAAAATAATTTTAAAAAATAATTATATAAAAGAGAGTGGCTCCCCCTTTTTGGTGGTCTTTCTCAGATTGCAGTTTTTTCTCTGGGGTGCATGAAGAGAATACGTAATGATGACAGGCAAGATAGGAGGTTTGCTTTCTCAGTGGTCGTGTTTGGAAAATGCTGAATTAGACAAAATTAAACAGATCCATATTGCAGAACTCTTCAGAGCCTTTTAATATGCCAATATATATTGTGAATCTCTAAGTGGGGGCATTTTCCAAACTTATTTGACAACAAGATATTGTGTTATCTGATATGTGTCAGGCACAGATGGAGAAAGGCTGCTTGGTAATGATTTGCTTAAAAACTGCATTTCTGTGTTGCCCTTCTAAATCGTATTTTAATAAGGAAAGGATTTCAAGAGTAGAATGTAATTTTGTTTTCAAGTTTTTTTTTTTTTTAAGATTTTATTTTTTCCTCTTTCTCCCCAAAGCCCCCCGGTACATAGTTGTATATTCTTCTTTGTGGGTCCTTCTGGTTGTGGTATGTGGGATGCTGCCTCAGCGTGGTTTGATCCCCAGTGCCATGTCCGCACCCAGGATTCAAACCAACGAAACAGTGGGCCGCCTGCAGCGGAGCGCGCAAACTTAACCACTCGGCCACGGGGCCAGCTCCTGTTTTCAAGTTTTTTAAACAGAATGTAGTTTGATGTTGCTTCATGATTCAACCTGAAAGTCTTTGACTTTTAGGAGATGAAACAGTATAGCCTGAATCTTATAAAGATGATGAAATCGGTTAAAAAGAGAGATTTTTATACATACAGTATGCAATATATGTGGCTTAATTATATATATAAATATCCATTGTTAGTGAAGGTATACCAGAACAGGAACTCTTCTTATATGCTGATGGTGGTACAGTATGTATTAAGAAATTTAAAAATATCCTTGGACCCAATAATTTTGCCAAGATTTATCCCAAGAGAGTAATCTGAGATACATGTAAAGATTCTTGTACATGGATACATGGATATTCATCCCAGCAATGTTTATAATATTGAAAAACTAAAATTTGAATAGTAGGTGAATGTTTAACTAAATGATACCATGTTCACTTAATAGAATAATATACAATCATTAAAAATCATGTTTTGAAGAATATATAATGACTTGGGCAAATGCCCACAATGTAATGTTAACTTACTGAAAAAGGCAGGATATAGAAATGTAAAAGAAATATGCATATTTCATATGTGTGTAGAAAAAATAACTGGAAAGAAATGCTCTAAATTAATGATGGTGGCTGTTTATGAGTAGCAGAGCTATAAATGATTTTTATTACCATATTAAAATTTTTTATTTTACAAACTTTCTCTTACGAAAATATTTTTATAATCAGAGCAAAGTAATACATGTTATGTGTATGTTTAACATGAAATATATCTTTAAACATTTTAATTGTTCAGTGGAGGGCATTGAATGAACAGATAAAAGGATGAGAGGGGTGTGAGATAGCATATGGGTGTTTATTAGATTGTACTGAGAAATCAATACTGAAATGGAAGTGGACCAGAAATGAGGACTGACTGTGTAATAGTATGTTAACTGAAGGTTCACTTTTGCATTATAATTCTTACTACAAATGTTTTCCACACACATACATTTTTTAATTATTAAAAATTATTTTCTCTTGTTTTTATTGAGGTTTGCAGTTGAGGCCCATGACCCGCTAGTTGAAGCACTAGTTACAGAAGCATGGAGAAGGATGGAAAGGCAAGTACTCTGGATCTTCATCTGAGATTGGGGTTGTCTTTTTCACGGTTAGCACAGTGAAATCTTATAGGGAAAGAATGGGGAGTGTGCTTTTTCCTTAAGAGAGAAAGAACAACATTTCAAATGTTCCTTCTTTAAGAGCAGGGAACGTAGTATGTTTTTCCACATATATAATTAATCAAAATATAAATAAGGTAGAGTCACAGCTATTCATGGACCAGAGTTTTTGAGTCTTCTTTTCTGGAAGACTTCTGCTTCAGAAAGAAAAGATTCTTGGAGGAAAAGGCTGTCAGTTAAAACCTAGAAGTTCAGGAGCCATAAAGAGAGGAAAAAGACGATACCAGTTTAGTAGAAAGGAAAGCTGTGTAACACTGTTTAGCAGCATCTGTAGGTACTTACCTTTCACTCCATCTATATGGAGAGGCAATGAACAGAGCTCATAGGTGACTTAGAAACTTTCAGGTCCACTGCTGTGAATAGTATCAATGCATATCTATTTCCTACACTATACACACCTATATTTTCAGCATGTTGTGATAATCCATAATCATCTAGGAAAATGTGAAATTTGTTGAGGGGATGGATTCTTCTTATGAGTATTGAGAAGTCTAGTCTGTGCTACAATATACTATTTATACTTATAACAATATGTGAGAAGCTCTTCTTTTAGAAAAGAGCTGAGATAATAACAGAGCTCATTTTGGCGAATCTCCAGCTATTTCTGAAAATGTTAAATTTTTTTTTTTTTTAAAGATTTTATTTTTTCCTTTTTCTCCCCAAAGCCCCCCGGTACATAGTTGTGTATTCTTTGTTGTGGGTCCTTCTAGTTGTGGCATGTGGGACGCTGCCTCAGCGTGGTTTGATGAGCGGTGTCATGAGGATTCGAACCAACGAAACACTGGGCCGCCTGCAACGGAGCGCACGAACTTAAACGCTCGGCCACGGGGCCAGCCCCTGGAAATGTTAAATTTTTAAACCTAGGGATTCTGGATAGCCAGGGTCCATTCTTAGTGGAATAAAGCAAATGGTAGTGAGGAAAGGGAAAATCAAGGTGGGAAAGAAACAGGGGTATTTAAAAAACCGTAGAACAACTCTCCCTCTAAACCAAATAGCTTTTTTTAAAAGATTGGCACCTGAGCTAACATCTGTTGCCAATCTTTTTTTGTCCTTCTTCTTCTTTCCCCCAAGCCCCCCAGTACATAGTTGTATATTCTAGTTCTAGGTCCTTCTGGCTGTGTAATGTGGGACGCCGCTTCAGCATGGCTTGACAAGCGATGCCATGTCTTCTCTCAGGATCCAAACTGGCAAAACCCTGGGCCACTGAAGCGGAGTGCACGAACTTAACCACTCGGCCACGGTGCGGGTCCCCTCTAAATCACATAGTGACCTAGCGCAGAAAGGAAAGGATTGACTAACATAAAGAAGAAACAACAGGCTATTTATTTGTAGATAGAGAGAAGCAGGCATTCCCATGTTAAGCTTTCTTAGCATATTGCTTCTTAAACATAAACCATAATAAATTCCTAGAATTGTAGTCATATATGGGTGAGCTCTGTAGACCTTTGTTATGTGTGCTGGATTAAATTAAACTGGGAACCCAACAGTTCTCTGGGCTTGGAAATTCTACATTCATTTACTAAATTGTAATTTTAGTTCATCTCATTATCTAAACCCATTTGTCTTTTCATCCTTTCTGTTTTTGCACTCTCTCTACCTTTTGGATCTCTACCTGATCCAAACTACTGGATCTTTGGGGTTAAATTTGGTCATTGTTGATAATAGCTGAAAACTTTTTATTTTTCTTCAAAGCAGCATTAAGTATTATGTGCATTGAATGGCTTGAACAAATTAGTTGTAAAATACATGCTTTTTTAAAATTTTGGCTTTACTGTATACTAGTTAAGCTACTAAATTACAAATGTACAGTTGTACTTCCCAGTGAATCAGACATTTCATTTTAATTTTTCTTCATTTCAAAATAGCTCAGAAGATAATGACTTTGTTCTGTGTGATGGTTTTTATTTGTAGCAGTACTTTTATTTTTTTATAATACCAAATTATAAAAAATTTTAAAAACCTAATTTGTATTCCATATGTAGTATTTCTAATAAAGTCATGGAATAAGCATTAATTTCTGATTTTTTTTATAGTTGTGGCCTCTGATGTTAATTTTTTGTTCAATAGCTGTTAATCAATGATTTTGCTAAAATATCTATGAATTTATGTCATATAATATGTAATGATTCAAATAGGATAGATTATTATGGATTAGCACTATACCATGGATCTTGGCAAGGATAATTAACATATATTTGAAATTCAAATAGAGTATTTTAGAAAAGTAGAGAGATTAGTATAATGAATTCTCGTGTACCCATCATCCAGCTTCAACAATTACCATTATATAGCAGTCTTGTTTTATCTAAATCACCTCCATTCCCTTCTTCTACCGCTCAATATGTTTTAATTTGTTATATAATCTCATCTGTAAATATCTCAGTATGTATTTCTGAGAGATATCCACTCTTTTAAAAATATATAATCACAATGCCATTATTATACCTATGAAAGTGAAAAGTAATTCTTTAATATCACCTAATACCCAGTCTGTGTTCAAATTTCCTTGATTACTCTCTAAATGTCTTTTTATAGGCAGTTTGTCAGTATCCAAACAATGTTTATGTTACATTGGTAGCTATGTCTCAAGGTTCTCTCTCTCTTTTTGTAAGTAAACATTTGATTGAAGAAAAGGATACAAAATTACACTAATCATAGGTGTACAGCTTGATGGATTTTCACATGCTGATCACCTCTGCGTATTAGCGCCAAGATCAAGAAGCAGAGCATCATTGATTCCCAGAAGTTCCCTTCATGCTCTCTTCCAGTCACAGCCCCTCACCCTGAGAGTAACCACTATCTTGACTTCTCATCTATTAGTTTTGTTTTCATAGAAATGGAATCCTGTAGTATATACTCTTATGTCTAGTTTAGTTTGTTGAATATGTTTTGAAGTTTGATCTACGATGATTACTGGGTGGTAATCTGTGAATATGTGCGAGTTACCCATTGTAGTCTTGATGGACATGTAGATTGTTTGCAGTTTTTTGCTTTTATATATTTTGCTGCTGTGAACTTCCTTATGCTTGTCTTTTAATGAATTCAAAGCCTTTTAAAATCTATGACAATTCTCCTTCCCTCTCTTTTTTCTTGCCGTTTACTTATTGAAGAAATTGGTCATTTTTCCTATAGAATTCTAAAGTTTTTTCACGGCTTGATTGTAGTAGTGGTTATTTTATTTGTATATTTTATTAATGTATAACCTTGAATTGAAATTGTTCTGTCACCTCAAAAAATAAGTAAATGATTCAGATAATTTTGAGTGGTTTTTCATTTTTAAAAATCTTCCAATAGTATCTGACTTTTTCACTGTTAGCATGAGTTACTTTTATGATAATAAATATCAATATTTTAGAAAAATTCCTTTTATGTTAGTGATATTTTAGTATTTTTGATTGCTTTTTATTTTATAACTGTGTATTACCCATTTCAAGTGAAATAAATACTAATGATCTCCTTTGTATATTTCCTTTAACAGGTTTGATATCGATGTACTGTCAAAATTTTCGTCTTGCCTAGCAGATCAACACTTATATTTTAGTCCATTAATGGGAAAAATAGCTGATATTGTAAATAGGAACTTGGAAGCCATACAGGACTTAAGGTAAATTTATCTAGGGGCCTTGCGTTGTGGTGGGAAGATTCTGGGCTTTGGATGCACATCACTTCCCAGCTATGTGACTTTAAACTTTTGGAAGTTCACTATCCTCATCTATAAAATAGGGATAGTAGTAGCTATTTTGCAATGTTACTGTGGAAATTAGAGGTAAAGTATATGGTGTCTAACACAGAATTGTTGAGACCCGTGAAAGGTTTGAGATTTTACCTTACTTGCAAGCTAACAAGTTTGCCTGCCACCCTTATGACCTCATTTAACCTTAATTACTTCCCTGAAGGCCCTGTCTCCACATGTAGTCACGCTGGGGACTAGGGCTTTAACATATGAGTTTTGAGGGGCCAGCCCCATGGCTGAGTGGTTAAGTTTGTGCATTCTGCTTTGGTGGCCTGGGGTTCATGGGTTCAGATCCTGGGCGTGGACCTACACACTGCTCATCAAGCCATGCTGTGGCAGCATCCCACGTAGAAGAACTAGAATGACTTAAAACTAGGATATACAACTATGTACTGGAGCTTTGGGGAGGAGGAAAAAAAAAAGAGGAAGATTGGTAACGGATGTTAGCTCAGGACCAATCTTCAAAAAAAAAAAGTATGAATTTTGAGGGAACACAATTCACTTTATAACATATACCGGTGTTCATAGCAGCAGTAGTCACAATAGCCCAAAGGTGGAAACAACCTAAATGTCCATCGACAGATGAATGGATGGTCAAAATGTGGTGTGTACCTACAATGGAATATTATTCAACCTTAAAAAGGAAAGCTTTTGACACATGCTGCAGCATAGATGAACCTTGAAGACAGTATACTAAGTGGGAAGCCAGACACAAAAGGACAAATACTGTATGATTACACTTATATGAGGTACCTAGAGCAGTCAAATTCATAGAAACCGAAAGTAGAATGGTCGTTGCTAGGGGCTGGGAGGAGGGGAGAATGGGGAGTTATTGTTTAATGGGTAAGGAGTTTTAGTTTGAGAAGATGAAAAAGTTCTGCAGATGGTTGCACAACAATGTGAATGTACTTAATACCACTGAACTGTACACTTAAAAATGTTTAGAATAGCAAATTTTACATTGTGTATATTTTTTCACACATACATGAAAGTAGCTTGTAAAAGGAGAGACAATAAAAATCACTCAAGTAAATTTTTTTAACTTTTAAAAGTTCTTATAGACCCCTTTGAGAATCTAATGAAATCTTTGAACATTTCCCCACTCTGCACTGCAGTTACAAATATATACATATGTGTGTGTATATTAATATAATTTTTTTTTTTTGCTGAGGAAGATTCGACCTGAGCTAACATCTGTTGCCCATCTTCTTCTTTTGCCTGAGAAAGATTCCCCCTGAGCTAACACCCATGCCAGTCTTCCTCCATTCTGTATGTGGGTCACTGCCACAGCACAGCCACTGATGAATGGTGCACATCCATGCCCAGGAACCAAACCTGGGTCCCCAAAGCAGAGCACCCTGAGGTTAACCGCTTGGCAACAGGGCCGGCCCATGTACAATTTTTAAAAATCATTTCGGGGGTTTATGGTTAAACTAAGTAGCAATGTTAGATTACTAATTAATGTTAATTAATATTAACACTAAACATTTTGATTAGAGAAGCCAAAGTCTTGTATAGCTGGGTTTTTTAAAAAATATTTTTTAAGGGGCCAGCCCTGCGGCTGAGTGTTTTAAGTTAGTGCGCTCTGCTTTGGTGGCCTAGGGTTTTTGCCAGTTCGGATCCTGGGCGCAGACCTAGCATCGCTCATCAGGCCATGCTGAGGTGGCGTCCCATGGAGCACAACTAGAAGGACCCACAACCAAAATATGCAACTATGTACTAGGGGACTTTGGGGAGAAGAAGGAAAAATAAAAAATAAAATCTTTAAAACATATATATATGTTTTTTGAAAAGACTAAAGAAATTTGGGAACAAAAGAATGCAAACAGTCCCACTATCCTAATGGTTGAGATAGTTTTATATTTTTATTTTTATTTTGTAGATTGTTTGCATTCTTTATTCATTATAGATGCATTCTTGTGTTTGTGGTTTTCTAAATTTTATATAAGAACTGTCTTTTGAAAGCAAGACCCTCACCTTTGTAATGTTAATGTCCTCCACAGTGCCTATAAAAGTGATTTTTCTTCCTTAAAAGTGTTTATTGAGTGAAGAAATATTAAATGCTACCTCATGTTTATTATCATCTTACTGTCATATATTAATATCAATCTAGCACAAAGCATTAAAATATATGAAATTATTCACTAGTGGGAAATATTTTGCTAAGATTTTTATTCGTAAATTATAGATATACAGAGAAAGGAGTAACAAAGTGAAGTCTACTTCCAAAAATATAAAATGAGGCTTCTAATGTTGCATTAATGGGCTGTTGGTCCAAATTGATTTCTGAGTAAACATCACTAAAATATTTTCCTCCAAAGCAGTTATCTATAAAATGAGATATTATAAACACTCAATAAAAGGTATTATTTCAAAGCTTTTTTTGTCTAAAGGAGATCAATTACTAGGAGATCTGAGTTCAAGTCCCGCTAGTGTTAACAAGAAAAATTTAGTGCTATAAAACCTATAATATTTTTACCAGTTCCTTTCCATATCTAACCCTTTAGTGTTAGAATTGTTCATTATTCTTAAATAATGTAAAAATGTTTGCATCTTTTCTCTTTTCAGGTCCTTGTCTGTTTTGATGGTCAGCATATCTTCTTTAATATCACAGCGTTTTCAAGAACAATTAGTGAACAAAACAGAACTTCTTTTTGACAGCATAGATTCTTCCCAGGTCATCATTGCAAGAAGAATAGTGCAATTTCTTCGAAATATTAAATATAGTTATTACCCACTATTAGAAAGGTGCAATAAAGTGTTTTTAAGCAATGCGAACCACCTTGATTTGGAGTCCATCAGTAAAATACTTACGCTATACCACTCTCTACAGTTTCATAGTTTTGAATTTATTATAATGGCTAAAAAGAGGCTAACTGAAATGATTCCTCTGTTTAGCCAGCCTGCTAGCTTTGTAAAATTGTTTGTAGCTTTGGGACCCTTGGCAGGACCTGAAGAAAAGAAACAGTAAGTTTAGCTAAAAACGCTTTACTTTTCTTGTTGAGCATATATGGTACGTTCAAGCTTAGATCTCCTTGCAGTTCTGGAAGGCACAAAAATCACCCCATTCACCCATGGAAGAGGAAGTAATCTCCTGGTCTGCTCCTTGACTTTTTCTATGACTATTCTAATTTACATCTCAAACTCTTACTCTACTGCTGTGTTCCTAAAGGGGCCAGTAATCCCCTGGTGGTGACCAGCACAGCAGTGGATGAAGGAGAACACCACTGGAGTGCTGTTATTCTCCCTTCCTAGGCCATGTGACTGGTTTTACACAGGGTGAAGATCCCCGACCCGGGAATGGGGTGTGGAATATTCAGAATTATAGTAGTCCTAACAGTGGACCATTTTATGCCCTGTTGTCTTCATATTCATCATCAAAAGCGTTTATTATGCACATTGGTATGTGTTCTCAGTATATATATTCCCAATGGTATATATCAGGTTTGAGTGAATTTGATTTGTCTCCTATCTTTTAAGAATTTCTAGTTTTGCCAGTATTGAGGTGGACAGAAATATCTGGGACATTGAAGATGAGCAAATATTAAATTAATACATGATTCCTAAGTATGAGGAAACAGATAAGTAGGATTAGTAGGTTCAGTTAAGCAAGCGTTCCTGGAGTTGCATAGTAGAGGTATCTCTGACATTACTCTATTGATAAAAACTTCATGGAGAGTTTTATTTTTGAGTCCTTTGAATTATATGAAGAAATTTAAGGGTACATTTTAAGAGACTGTATCAAGGTGGGAACCAGATGATTATTAAGAAAACTTTTATTGGAATCTTTCTCTTTTTTTTGTCACTAAGTACTGTTAAAATCTCGTATGCTAAAGCAGTACAAAAGTTGGATTTAACTGGATATCTGCCTTCAGGAAATTTATATTCCAATTGGGAAGATAGAAATATATAAATGAAATATGTAGATACCGTGACATTGCAGTATAGTTTAGGAATAAGTAGTCAAATTACTGATGTAGGTAGTGAATTCTGTGCGCAGACCAGAAAGTGAGAGAAAAATTTGGAAGTAAGAGGTTGGGAAAAAGAGAAGCTGGGTTTGAAATGTTTGATAAGGCTGGTGAAAAAGATGGTGTGGAACTGTCTAGTATGAATAGAAAATTAGTTTATGCTGCTATCTCCAGATTTCATGTTATGGTCTTGCCTTCTAAATTATTCTAAAAGACACACGTATTTAGATACTTTTATTGCTGCACTACTTTGGATGGTTTCAAAATGTAGATTTTCAGTTTATAGTGTTAGAGCAAGTACTTGGTATATAAAATTTCTGTTAATATGAAGGTATATTGACTTCCTGATCAGATCTTACTCAATTTTTAAAAATTGGGATATTGTTAGAATGTCAGTTATTAGTTCTTTAGCTCTCTAGTACTGAATAATTTTACTGAGTCATTGTATTTTATAACCATTGTAACCTTATCTTATTTGGAAATGAATTAAAAAACCTTTTGTCTATATTTTTTGAGACAGTTTAAGATTAGATTATACTAATATCTTAATTGCTTTGAAGAAGACAATGTATTTTTCTTAATTCAGTATTTTATACCTAATTATGTGGGGAGGAAATTGGAATTATATATTGAATTCAGTTTTTGTTTATATTATTTATTTTCTATTTGCTACCTAAGAACTATTCTTAAAAATATTTTTATAAGCTAATCATCAGTTTTTTGACGTAAGATTATTTTTCTTTGCTTTTAGACTTAAGTCAACTATATTATTGATGTCAGAGGAGCTGACCAGCCAGCAAGCCCTGGCAGTGATGGGAGCAATGGAGGAGATGGAAAGCCGAAATTCACATCTGATTAAAAGGTAGTTTTCCTGAAACTTATGGTTGTCTAGTTGTCATTCATAAGTAGTTATGTTTTTGAGGAAAAATTGTTTTTTTCTATAATCTAGCTGTTGGTTTTGAAGAAATAAAGAATTAACACTTAAGGTATTATTTTCTAAATAGTTTGCTTTTCAAATAGAAATTTAAAAATTGTTTACAGCAGTTTTCATTTGCTGCTGCTCTTGTTCTCGAGCAGAGCATCATAGTCTAGGAAAGTGGAGAGTGTAGAGCAGGACCCTGTTTTTCAAAAAGCAGATTTTCTGCAGAACAGTTAACATCTATGTGAATTTGAATTGTTTCACACCACAGTTGTTACCTTGAAGTCATACTACCATGGATTGGCTTTTTTGTTAACTGGAGATTTAAGAAGCAAAAAATACATGGTTCAGATTATTACATACTTTATTTTTCATTATCTGTTATATATATCTATTATATATATTTTTAGTATTCCTTCTGCCCTAATTCTTCCAACTTCTGCCTCTTAGTATTTCCCATTGCTTTTAAGCATCTCCAGTGGAAGGCCAGTGGATTTAAGGAAGGAAATTAAATCAACAATTTAATCAAAAAACTAACAATTAGTTTTGCTAATTGTTAGTAATTCTTGGGAAAGATTTTTTGAGGGGGAGGATATGGAATTTGATGGCTGTTCTGTGAGATTTTTCTATTTAGAAAGTAAAACTATATGCTTCTCTCTCCTCTTACTATTGATAATTAAATATTATTTCATTCACACTTCATTGATAGCTCTTGCCTCATTCTATTTTAATTGTTTACATTTCTATCACCATCTTGAGACAGTTCTTCAAGAAAAGAAAACCTTTTCTCATTCATCGCTGTTTCTGCAGCACAGAGCGTGTCTGGCATGAAAGAGCTCCTGAGTAAATGTTTAATAAATAATTGAATGAACTGGTTATAATATATGTTTTGTCATTCTTTTTAGAATTGCTTCAATTCTCCATAAAAATTTGGATAACTATAAACCAGTAGAGTTACTGAAGATAACTCAAGCATTGATTTTTCTACATTTTCGAAGTAAAGAGCTTTTTGTGAAACTCCAAGAATTACTGCTTAGGTAAGATTAAAATAGAAGTTCGGTTTAGTCTTTCATTTTATAATCTAGCCTCAATATTTGTTTTGTTTAATTATGTATAGAGTTGTTGAAACTTTTGGAGGCAGAATTGGGTAGCTTCTTATTGAAAATATCAAGAGGGTTATCCCTCCCCATACCCATTCTGCCAATGCTTATACTTGGTATATTTTGAAATGGAAATGAGGCAGTGGGGTGGTGAGTTCCCTAGGGCATGAGTAACAGTAAAAGCCAAGCCATTCTCCTTTTCTACAGGAATAGAATAACCAGGAAGTGATTGGAGCTGCTGAAGCAGGCAAAACTCCATTTGGGAGTGCTCATATTAAGGGATCTTCAGTCTACTTACTTGCCTGTTTTAAGGCATATTAAATTTTTTAATTTGTAATTTTTAAAATAAAATATATGACGATAAGAGTGAAAAAGTCTTTTCATATAAAATTTCCCCTTTATATGTTAAAATTCTCTGCTTTTCTGTGGATATACCATTCATATTTCAGCTAAGAAGTTATTCAGTTTCCCATTGATTTTCATTACCCTAACATGGAGTTTTCCATTAGAAATTTTTATTTTAAAGGTCAGAATAATGACTTGATGAAATTAAAGCCAGATTAATTTTTTTACCCTCCATTTTTTCATGCTAGTTTGATTTCTTATTTTGATTTCTGAAAGACCAGGCATGGGGCTCTATGCTGTAATCAAAAGATTGGCACATAGTTAAAAATGACTTTTATTATAATAAAGTGATATACTGTTATAATTAAGGAAGGATGTGAAGAGAAGAATAAGAGGTGGCACTTTATCAGATGACGATTTAGCATGTGAGGTATGGTATAAGAAAGTTCACCCTTTTCTTGACAAAAGAACTTCCTTCTTATCAAGGTGCTTATATGTAGGATTATTGTTTCTTTACCCTTTCCATATTTAGTGTAGACTTTCACATAGCCTCTGAATTAAAAATTTTATATTCTAAATTAGATATTATAAACCGACCCAGTGTAATGATTTATTTGGTCTGCACAGTGTTTTTTAAAAAATTAAGCTGTGCAATACTGTTTACCTATAGTTATGCTAATGGAAAAATAAAACCCAAGTGAGAGCATCAAAGGGGATTTCACTTCACCTGTAATGTTTTACTTCCTTTATAGAAAGACTTGAAGCAAACGTGACAATGTTGAAGTTTAGTAATTCTGAGTAGCAACAGCCCTTACATGTCTCTGTGGCTTAAAATTTTATCAAAATTAGTTGAGAAATGTTATATAAAATCATAGGTGCTTATGCTTCAGAGTACTCACTTTCCCCTGCTTTAGTGCAGATTGTGTGAAGGAACAGGATCTAGTTAAACTAGTTCACATAAGTGTTGATATAAATAGCTACTGAAACCATTTGGGAAACCCAGCAAGTTCATGTACTGGATTAATATGGTTTGGTTTTTTTTTAACATATTGAAATATAATCTGTGTAAAGTATATACATCCCCTCCTCATTACCCTGTTCCCCTCTCCGTCCCCCGCCTAGGTTAATTACTATTCCTATTTCTGACTGCGTGGATTAGTGTTGGCTGTTTTGTGTCTGGCTTCTTTTGTTCAATATTATGTTTATGAGATTTACCCATGTTTTTGCTGTATAGTATTCTTTTGTAAGAATACAACAAAGTTTTTTTTATCCATTCTACTATTGAGGGATATTTGATTTATTTCCAATTTTTGGCTATTATGAATATCCTTGTGCATATCTTTTAGGGAAAATATGTATGCATTCCTGTGGGTATTTACCAAGGAGTATGATTGTTGGTTCATAGGTTATACATATATTCATCTTCAGTAGATCCACAAAACAGTTTTCTAAAGTGGCTGTACCAGTTTATATTCCCACGAGCAGAATGTGAACAATCCTGTTGTCCACGTCCTTGCCAACACTTGGTATTTTTTTATTTTCTAATTTTAGCCATGATAGTGGTATTGTAAATAAACACACATGCATATGTAAGTTTTGGAATTTTAGGAAGCGTCAGATGGGAAAACATCAAGTGGAGACTGGAGAAATTGTGTGGTTGGGGGTTTATTTTTAGACAAGTATCACAAGATTGGCAAATTTTGAGAGTTCTATCCCTTGGGTCAGTTCTGCAAACAGATACAGCTTTGAGGGGCTTTCTTTTCTTTGTATAAAATAGTGTATTAATTTTTTGTTTTTATCAGAATAAAATATTCATTTAGTACTTATTGAGTACCTGCTTTGTGTCAGACAATGGGCCAAATGTTATATAAAAACAATTTTGAGATCCTTCTGTGGTGCATAAGCATGATGATTGGGTGTTCACACTATTGTGTGAGCTGTGCCTCCCTCAGACCTGTTATGACGTTGGCACATTACTGATCTGACATGGAAAAAAAAATCATTTTGAAAACAGAAAAAAGTATAAAGAAGAAAATAAACCCATTCATCTACTGTCAACAATTTGGTTTATTTCCTTTTGGTACATACTTACGTATGTATATATGTAGATATATATGTATATTTTTATTTCATAATTGAGAATCATGAACAAGCAGTTTTGGTTTTCTTTTTCCCCACTTACCTGTATCAGCATTTTCCCACATCATTTAGAACTATTTGTAAATGTTTTTAATGACTGGATATCACCCATCATATGACTGTACCGTAATTCACTTAATTATTTCCCATCATTGGGTATTTAGATTTTTTTTCAGATTTTAGCCACATTAAAATTCTAATGAATAACTAACACAAATCTTTGCAGGCACTTTAGATTATTTTCTTGGGCTAGTTTTCTAGACAGGGATTGATCATATCAAATGATATAATTACTTGTGAAGTTCTTGAGCCATACTGCTAAATTACTTTCCACAAAGGTTACACCAACTTTTTAGGTTTACTATTAATGAGTGAGAATGCCTGTATCAATGCACCCTTGCTAATGTCGAATATTATGATTATTTTAGTATGCTAATTTAATATTTTAGAAAGTAACTCAATTTTGTTTTAGTTTTCATTTGATTATCTCTTCCAGTGCTTGTAAACCTGAAGCTTCTTTCAAAGCTCCCAGTTTTTTATTTGTATTTTCACAATTGCTGCCCTGGTGGTGTGACTCTTACCACAGAGGTTTGGGAAAGGAGGAGTAGAGAATGGAGTCAATTGTATGTGCTGTGTTTTTTGGGTTTTTTTAAAGGTTAGACTTTTTAAATAGCAGAAGTAAGAAGGGAACCAATATTATTGAGTGATCACTGTCTGCCGGGGCCTGTACTGGGTCAAAGCAGCTCCTGACAGGTCGTATCAGAAATTTAGTTCAAATTCTGTCTCCAGCAACAGCACTGCAAACATTGTTCTGACACTGACCTTTTGTTTGCCAGGGACTATACTTTTATTTTTGCATAAAAAAATTTAGGATGTGCTTAAGGCTTCCCTTAGTAACTCTTTATGGACCTGTCATCTTTGAATTTATCTAACCCTTCTTAAATAACATATATTTTAAGCCTATCACACCTGTTAAGTGTAATAATAATTATATATTCATATTTTAATACATCTATTTTGGGTTTTGTTGCTGATTTATTAATTTTGTTCTTTTTTCCCTCTTTCTTTATAGTTATTTGAAAATTAGTGTCATACCTAGTGAGATTTGCATCCTGGTTTGTGCCATTTCGATGCTTCCTTCTCCTCACCTAGATGAAGCAGGGATATCTCGAATCGAAGCAGTTTTGCCGCAGTGTGACCTAAGTGACCTGAACAGTTTTGCCACATCTGTTTTAAGATGGATTGAGTATGATCACATGTATCTGGATAGTAATACTGGGAAACAGCTGAAATTGCTTCAAAAATTAGATCACTATGCTCATCAGAGACTGCAAAATTGCAGCGATTTGAATCTGTTATGGGAAGAGCTTAGATCTTTAAAAGGAGACTGGTTTGCGGATTCACTCCTTGAAGAAACAGTTGCTACTTTACAGCGTTTGATGGATGAAATTAATTACATAAATGTGGCAAGGATTGCATCTTTTATTTCTAGAACTAACTACCTCAGTACTTTGCTACTTGATAGGATAGCCTCAGTGGTCATTCAGCAGATTGAAAAGGTGAAATGAAAATGTCACCCATTAGTTTTATATAGTTGTCAACATCTAGAAGCATCAGTGTTTATCATAAGTCCTTTGAGAACTTGATTGGGATATGAAGTTTAAAAACGAAACTCTAGTTTCTGATTCAGCAATTTGTTCTTCCTCCCCTTAAAGCCTCTCCCTCCAGCGGTGCGGATTTGGGGAGATAAGCAGTCATCCTTTGGTTCATTACAATATTGTTAAGATCAGTAGTCAAAATTCATTGACTAGAAGGAAATACTTAATACTAAACAATACTAGTTGTATTAGGATAGTAGAGTGTGAATGATTTTTGTTTTTCTTTTTTCTTGTTTTCTATAATCCTGTGATAGTACTTTTACTATTTAAAAACAACTATATTCAAAAGTGTGAGGTAAGTGTGAAAACTGAGAAAATTATGAGTATTTTAGTATTTTTAAATTATTAGTGTGTATTTTTATGTATTTATTTCTGGAACTTGTAAAATGCTGCTTTTGCATTATGTGAGAAGATGCTCACTTACAAAATCTATTATATGTGTCAGGATAAGGCTTTTAGTTAGAAGACAATATTTCTCACAAATGAAAATAAACGTCTGTCTTCTTTGCTTAGCATAGTGCCCGACAGTTAAGTTTTAGGTGAATGAATGAATAATAAAATAAGAAAATGAATGAATGAAAGAAAAATGAATTCTAATCCTTGTAAACAAAGAAACTTCCTTGATTTTATTGTATCATGAATCTATAAAATGCACTGATATCTTGGAAATCAGTGATACTAATTCCTAGTGATTTTAGTGACTAATGAATTCTGGAACAGAATTTTATGCCTAAAAAAATAAATTTGGAGATTTTATGATTTATTTTTTCTGCATTAACACTTCGAGTTACTAGAAATTAGTGGTGGGATTAGATAGATTATAGCAGGGTGGAAAACTTAATAAACAGAGTGATAGATTTATCATTTAACTATGTGCATGTTTGTTTGTCTATAGGCGTATTAGATAAAGACTTCTACCTAAAATAATAATTAGGTTAAGTTGTGTTTTGTTTTACTGCTGTTTAAACAGTAACATTTTTGTTCTGGTATACAGATCCATCCTTTTGCAGTTCTTGCTGTTATTCTTCCATTCAGCATCTTGAACTATGATCCGCCTCAAAGAGATGAATTTTTCGGAACTTGCATTCAACACCTTAATTCTTACTTAGGTAGGTATATTGTTTGGTATTATGTCGAATGAGTTGGTTGGAGGATACCGTTGCTGCTACTCTGAGCGATATCCCTCATTTAAAGGGTAACCACGATAGCCATGAGTTCTATACCTTAAAAAACCGTTTTCGATACATTTTTGAAACTTTTTTCTGACAAAAAATGTCAAACTTGCAGAAAAAATTGAAAGAATCCAACAGGTAGCACCTATATACTCACTGGATAGATTCAGTAATTGTTGCCATTTTATCATATTTGCTTTACTCTTTGTCTCTTTTGCTCTCTTATTTTTCTCTAAGCCATTTCACAGTAAGTTGCAGGCATTGTGATCCTTGACCCGTAATTGCTTAGGCAGACGCCTCCTAAGAGTTACGACCTTCTCCTGTACCACCGCAATACTATTATCACACCTAAGAAAATTCATAGCCCCCGAATATCTAACACACCATCCATGTTTACATCTCCCTCGTTATTCCCACAGTGCCTTTCAGAGTGGTTATTTTGGACTCAGGATCCAATCAAGGTTCACTCACTGCATTAGGTTGTTACTTCTTACAAGTTAGTTTCTTGTAGTCTAGAATAGTCTCTGTTTTTTGTTTTTTTTGCTTGGCATTGACTTAGGGGAACGATTTTTGTTTTTTTCTAACTTTTTGTTATCTAAGTTATCAAATACACAGGAAAATTGAAAGAACAATATAACAAACATCTGTGTAGTGGATACTCAAAGTCTAGCTTTGGAGTCATGATTAATGTTTGTCAGTTTGCTGTGTGTGTATGTATGATGAACCGTTTGAAGTGTCAGCCCTAAATACTTCAGGTTATAAGGACATTCTCCTAGATTAGCACAATACCAGTATCACACTTAAGAAAATGAACAGTGCCATCTACTGCCTACTCAGTCCATAATCAGATTTGTCAATTGTCACCAAAGTGTCTTATAATTTTTTTTAGGCAACCAATGTTGATTTATTATGTCCCTTTCTCCCTATCTTCTTTTTCTTGATATCTATTTTTTATACAAGAAATTGGCCATTTATTGTTAATTGTGCAACATTCTAGATTTGTCTGAGTGCTTTCTTTTAACTTTCTTCTCCATCTCCTGTATTTCTAGTACGTTAGAAGTTAGGTATAGGGGCTGGCTCCGTGGCTGAGTGGTCAAGTTCGTGTGCTCCGCTTCAGTGACCCGAGGGTTTTCCCGGTTTGGATCCTGGGCGCGGACATGGCACCGCTCATTAGGCTATGTTGAGGCGGCGTCCCACATACCACAACTAGAAGGACCCACAACTAAAATACACAACTATGTACTGGGGGGATTTGGGGAGAAGAAGCAGGAAAAAAAAAGTTAGGTATAGACGCTTGATTAGATTCAGATAAAATATTTTCAGCAAAAATGCCTTGTATGCGGTGCAGTGTACTTCAAATTTGTGTCACATCTGGAGACATATAGCATCTGATTGCTTCTGTCAATTTTAATAGTTTGAGTTTTTCTAAAATAGAAAACAAATATTTCTTAAGGGCCTTAGTAGATATTTCTTGTCAGAAAGATTGCTGCTCTGGTGCTGATTATTATGTGTCTCCTAAAAAAGTCTTTAAATAGTGTTTCAGTCCTGGAAAAAAGTACGACAGAAATAATCCTTCTTACTGTTGGCCTTAGCAGAAGCAGTATGTGAGGGTAGCAGAGGTAGGAAAGTACTTTTTTTGCTTTTCATTGTTTATTTTGGGTCCTGAATTGTGTTTGGGACTGTTTGGCCTTCAAGGAGTAGGGATTTATGGGGTCTCTCTTCTCAGACTCACACCTCTTACTTGTCAATGTGATGTGGAAGTTTTAGAAGTGAAATATCTAGCCCAGTAGTTACTGCTTTTCAGTCAACATTCACCAAGTACTTATTGTCAGGCAGTCTTCTAGTCACTGGAGATGTGGAGACAATAAAAACGGACTCTACCATCACTGAGTTTACTTTCTGGTGGGAGGAGACAAACATAAACAGTAAATAAATATATAACATCAGGTGGTGAAAAGTGTTCAAGAACACTGGAGCAGAGTAAGTGTGTAGGATGGAGCATAGAGGGGTAGGGGAGATGAAGTGCCATTTTAGATAGGGGTGTGAGGGACTGCCTCTGAGGAGATGTCATTTGACCATGGATTGAATGAAGTGAGAGTGATCCATGGCAATGGATGGGGAAGAGGATCCCAGGACAAAGAAAAGCAAGTGCAAAGGCACTGAGGTGACAACATGCTTGATTTCTTCCAGGAACAGCAGATTCATTGTGGCAGGAGTGGCAGGAGACTGAGTAGGTCAGAGAAGAGGTTAGAGAGACAGCCAGAGACTAGTTTCCTCAGAGCTTTTTTCTGTGTCTGGAGAGTAAGAAATACCATCTGCTATCCACCAAGATACTTAACTGAGAGCTTCCACATCCGGCAGAAGGTGTTAGGCTCTATATTAGGGTATGTTTCTCTAGACCTATTGACCTCTAGTTAGGCTGGTGAGAGACCGGTATAAATACATTAATTATGTCACTATTATGTTCATGGACTTTGCTACATTTTTTGGGATCTATGGGCCAGATGGTATCTGACCATGTCTATTACTCTAATAGACATGTCTCTAATTGTCTCTAATAGACAAGTAAAATGGGACTGTGATATGTATATGTTTATTTATTTATGGGCGTATGCATGTGTGGCATTCCTATATAAATAAATATACACGTATTCATATAACATGTATGTTTATTTGTGTATGGGTGCATGCATGTGTGGCATTCCTATGTAAATAAACATACACATATTCATATAACATATGTATATTTATTTATGTATGAGTGTATGGCATTCATATATACTCCTTGTTAGTAACACAAGTATATGTAGAATGATGAGACTTAGAGTATGCTCTCCTGGTGGTTCAGTTGTGTCAGCCACCAGAAGGAAATGAAAGTACATTCTTTTTTTGGTAAGAAAAGAAAGGTTAAGAAGTACAGCTTTGATTTTCTTTTTTTTCCCCT
Organism: Equus caballus; assembly: GCF_041296265.1. NCBI lineage: Eukaryota > Metazoa > Chordata > Mammalia > Perissodactyla > Equidae > Equus > Equus caballus. The sequence goes on along the minus strand of NC_091701.1, from coordinate 49,853,990 downwards.
CTCCCCAAAGCCCCAGTACATGGTTGTATATCCCATTGTAAGTCCTTCTAGTCCTTCTATATGAGCTGCTGCCACAGCATGGCTACTGACAGATAGGTGGTGTGGTTCCACGCCTGGGAACCAAACCTGGGCTGCCTAAGCAGTGAGGGTACCGAACTTTAACCACTAGGCCATCAGGGCTGGCTCACAGCTTTGATTTTGTAAGACTTACTGAGAGATTATTTGGAAAATTCTTGGAGACCTTTATAAGTAAAATTTTAAATAACTAATGGAATAATAATTTTATTTTGAATAAGTATTAGTTTTGATAGAACAGTTTTGCTGGGAGAGACCGTCACTATTAACCTTGTTTATGACTTAATCTTGCTTTACTAAATAAGCACAGCAAAAAATCCAAAAGAAAAGATTTATTGTCTTTTTTTGTCCTTTGTAAGAATATTGCTGCCAATCAGGCATTTCAGATGACCACTTCCCTCTCATAGAAATGTCTCTTGGATGAGGCAAATCAGGTAGATAACCTTAAGCCTTATACTCTGGGACGTGCGCCATGCTGCTGAGTGACAGGTGAGGGGGGAGGTGCCAGGGGAGACCTGAGCTTCATGCATATCTCCACTCAGCCTGCTAATCTGAGATCCTTAGAGGCAGCACGGTATAGTGGTCCAGGCTCCGGAGCTAGAATCTGTGGGTTAAGTCTCACCCTCCACTTGCTCACATGAGACTTTGGGCAAGTCATTTAACTTCTCTGTGCCTCAGTACACTGATTTATAAAGAAGAGATAATAATTGTTACTACTGTATATTGAAGTGAGGTTTAAATGAGTTAATATTTGTAAAGTGCATAGCATGATACCTAACAAATTTTGAGCACTATTATTATCATCAGTACATAGAGACTGGGATCACTTCTCCTTTTTACATACACAACTGACCTTTGTTTTAAATTCTTTTCTCTTTTGAAGGCAAGTTAAACAACTTCTAATGGAAGTGTAATAATAATAATATAGAAACATCCATATATTCTTAGTATATAGTATGAATTTATACAGATATAATCACCCAAAGAATCTGTACCATGATCAGGAAACAGAATGTTACCAAGGACTCTTCTCCCCTGTCCCTCTTTCCTCTTCACCCCCACCCAAAGGTAACCACTTTACTACTATCCTGACTTATAATGGTATAGATACATTTTGTCAAGGCTGTGTTTATACTTTTTTTTTTTTTTTTTGTGAGGAAGATTGGCTCTGAGCTAACATCTGTTGCCAATCTTCCTCTTTTTGCTTGAGGAAGACTGTCCCTGAGCTAATGTCTGTGTTAATCTTCCTCTGTTTTGTATGTGGGATGTTGCCACAGCATGGCTTGGTGAATGGTATGTAGGGTCATGCCCAGGATCTGAACCTGCAAACCCCAGCCCACTGAGGCAGAGCATGCAGACTTAACCACTATGCCACTGGGCAGGCCCCTGTACTGTTTTTTAAAAACCTGGGTTTACCTGAACTAAGTGTGAGCTATGTATATGTGAGATGGCTGTGCATTATAATTTTTTTTTAAAAAAAATCTTAATTTTGTTTTAGGTTTATTGGATCCTCTCAAATTAGTGTTTCTTGGTTTCTCTTTGGCCACTCTTCAGTATTTTCCAGAAGATCTGCTAAAAGCAATTTTTAACATCAAATTCTTAGCCAGATTAGATTCTCAACTTGAACGTATGTATCTACATTTTAATTTAAGAAATTATCACTTGTACTTTATGTTCAAGTTTTAGCTCTACCTATATTGAAGCATTTAAATGATAATAATGTGTTTTTTTCTGTTTATAAAACTATTTCCTGCTTATCGTAGAAAATTTGGACAACACAGAACAGTATAAAATAGAAAATAAAAGATTACTCATAATCTTACCACCAAGTAAAACTACCACTTTTAATGTTTTGGAGTATTTCTTTCTTTTCTGTCTCTCTCTTGCTCTTATGTTTATATTACTACATATATTTTAAAACAAATTTTGGATTATTTATATATTTGCTTTTATATGTTGCCTTTTGTCATTGAATTATATTTTTAACGATTTTCCATGCCGTTAAATATTTTTTGATGTCACGATTCTTTTAGTGTCTACATAACCTGTCATTATACGGATGTAATAAAATTTATCTTTTAGGTCATTTCCAATTCTTCTTTTGTAGAACTAATGATTATTATCCATGAATCATTGATCTCATCTTTGTTTCCTTAGGATAGATTCCTAAATGTGGACTACTAAGTGAATGAAAATTCTTTGGTAGTGTTTTTAAAAATGTAGTTGTAACATTCATAATTAGTGAAAACAACATTGGTGTTGGTCCTAATCATGCCACTGAATGTAATAATTTAAAAATACAAAGCATGTGTGTGCAAATGAAATGATTTTATGAGAATAAAAGTATCAACCAGCAGTGGGGATAAATGAATGTGAACAAAATGGATCATCTCTGCTAGGTCCAAGTTATCAAAATCCATTATTTTTCTTTTTAATTCCAGTTTTATGTTCATCTCTAAACATGAGGGTCCAGTTTCGTCTTATGGAATTAAATAGAGCAGTCTGCTTGGAATGCCCTGAGTATCAGATTCCATGGTTTCATGACCGCTTCTGTCAACAACAGTATAATAAAGGTGTGAGTTTTCTTTGGGTCAGTCAGATAGTGAAGTTTAATTCTAAAGTAAATTACTAGGTCGTACATTGTTATTATTGGTAAACCTAATCATGATGCCAGAGTTCACAAGAGCGCCATAACCTGTTTAATGGAACTACTTTTTAGATGACATTTGTGTTATAAGAATTTCTTAATATTTAAGACACCAAACTTCTTTTGGTAGAGAGCAAAGAACTTGTACCGAATTTAATGTCATTGCATATAGTATTACATTGGAGCTCTTGTTGGAAACATTAATCTTTATTTTTCAGTTTGTAGGCTTGGGATGATTTTCATTCAAAAACTGATTAACTTATTTTAAGTGAACTAATTATTTTTATTTTCCTAAAGATATCAGCAGCATGAATGGAGCACAACAGCAGATTTATAAAATGTTAGCAGAGGTACTAGGAGGAATCAATTTTGTAAAAGCCTCGGTTCTCACACCTTATTACCACACAATAGGTAAGTCTTTGCTAGGTTCTTAGCTACTTCCAGAAGGCTAGGCTAATTTAAATGGAATCATCTCATCACCTGGAATTTAAAAAAGAAATTTTTTTGAATTTTTTCAAGTTATCTTGAAAATTTTCAGACAAAAGTAGAAAGAACGGTACAATGAATCCTCAAGTTCCCAGGGCCAGCTTTGATAACTATCAGCAGTTTGCTGTTCTTCAAAAAATTTTTTTAAGTTTAGCCTTTCACTGATTCTGAGTAAAACCCAGATTCAAATTCATTGAACGTTTCTGGATCTTCAAAAGTTTCCACTCCACTCCGTGCACTAAAGTCAGGGAAATGACTTCTTATTTCAGTTTCATCGTTTTAAGTTAAGTTGGATTATCAACCTGGACAAAGATTTCCATAGGTGTATGCTCAACCCAAATCTAGTTAACCTTGTTTCTCAGTGGTCTAGTTGGAGAAGGCATTCTGATTTAGTTGTTGATGATATAAAGCTGGTGAGCTAGCTGATATGTTGGATGGCAGTATAAAATTTTTTAAAAATTGCTAAATTCAACTTAAATGAAGAGATGAAATATTAAGAGGATTAACATAAACTTTCTAAATTTAGATTTAGAAAACATCTGCATACATACAGGACGTTTTAAAGGATTATAAGCTTGATATAAATAATGTTAAGTGGGTGCCAAAAGTCAAATACTAACATAAACTATATTATTATTAATAACAAGAAAGTTGGTAGTCCCACAGCATTCTGTCCTTCAGACACATCTTAGTATTGTATTCTCTTTTTTCTTTCCTGAGGAAGATTAGCCATGAGCTAACATCTGTGCCAGTCTTCCTCTATTTTATATGTGGGTTTCCACCACAGCATGGCTGATGAGTGGTATAGGTCTGCACCCGGGATCTGAACCCGTGAACCCGTGCTGCTGAAGAAGAGCATCTTGAACTTAACCACTAGGCCACGGGGCCAGCCCTTGTATTCTTTTTTTGAGTGTTGCATTTTATGAGAGACCATGACAAATAGGGCCTAGAAAGAAAGGATCTAGAAATCATGTCTTAGAAAGAACTAGAGAGGACTGGGACTGCATGGATTTCAATCCTTGAGTAAATTCCTAAACCTCTGAACCTTATTAGTTTCTTTATCTGTAAAATAGGGATAATAATGCCTGCTCAATGGGATTAACTGACATGTTGCATGAAAAGCATTTAGCACTATCTTTGGACGTAGTAAGTGCTTGATAAATTTTATTAAAAAAAAAAAAGCTAGGAATGTTTATTCTGAAAACTAGAAGTCTTATGGGTAGCATAACTTTAAAAATGTTTGAAGGATTGTTACGTGAAAGAAGATTGGCTGTCTCTATCAGAGATAAAAAAATGGTAAAAATTTAAGCAGATTTTAACTCAGTATAAGGAGAATTTTATGAAAGACTTGTTGAAAAATGATATAATAGGCTGCCTTGTGAAGAAGAAACGTTCAGGCAGAGGCTGGATGATCAGATGATGTTGGTGTGTGTGTGTTTGTGCGTGTGCGCGAGTGAGTGATTTTGGCAGGAGGCTGAACCAGATAGTCATGAATACTCTCCTCTAGCACTACAGAACACATACTGTCAGTGGTTTGATTGTTTTAGTCAGGATTAGGTTTGGCTCTGAGTGACAAAAATCCACAAATAACAGGAACTTAACCAAGTTTGTTTCCTTCTCCCATACACACGAGGTATCCAGGGCTGGGATGCCAGTTCCACCAATATTAAAGATCCAGGATCTATCTTATTATGATCTGCCATCCTCTACATGTAGCTTCCACTTCATGGTCCAAGATGGCTGCTCCTGCTCTAGCCAGCACATCTACAAACCAAGCAGGAGGAGGAGGGAAGGAAAAGGAAGGGTGTCCCTTTAAGTGCAGTTCCCTGAAGTTGCACATAACTGTTTTTAATTATATGTCATGGCCACACTTGGCTGCAAGTGAGTTTAGACAATGTGGTTTTTATTCTGGGTGGCCATGTACCCAGCTAGAATTTAGGGACTCATATTATTAAAAATGAAGGGAAGTGTTAGGTATTGGGGGACAACTTGCAGTCTCTGCCAGAGGGTTGTTTTAAAAGATAGATACACTCCTGTTTACCTTTACTGTTTAAAAAATAGATATACTCCTGTAAAAGTAATGCTCACAGAAGGAAATGCGCTAAAATGTGAATGTGAAAATGATCTGTAATCTCATCTCATATAATTCAATATTATTGAGCACCAACTTTGTGACGGGCGCTATGGCTGGTTCTTTATTCCTGCTACCGAATTTTTTCTTTTTGTTTGTTTTATTAACATTTCTTTCAAAGTAGAAATAGTACTTATCCATAGTAAAACAGTTGGAAGACACAAAAAAATAAAAAGAAGAAAAAAAAATTACGCATAACACATAATTAGCATTGAAACTAGGATTATTATATCCCAAGCCCATTGTATTTCCAATTCATATTTGTACCTCCAATTGTTGAGACTTATTTATGTGTGAAAATGTATATAAATCATTAAAATAAGATTTAATTGGTAATATTTGTATATAAGGATATGGTATAATTAAGAGAATATAATAATATGATTAAGAACTGTGGATTGGAAGCATTGCTTAAGGCAATTAAAAAACACTTAAAAAGTCAGGATTCATGCTTATAGAAAAACCAGAAAAGATAGATAATAAAAAAGAAAAATCACCCATGATACAGCCACTGTTTACTTTTGGAGTCTGTTTTTCTATTTCTAACTGACTTTTTAAAAACCAAAAATGGCTTATTTTATAGTGTTTGTAACTTAGTTTATATATTATGAACATTTTTCTATGTCAACAAATATAATTATACATTATTTTTAGTGAGTGTAATATTTCATTGAATGAATGTGCTATGGTTTATTTAATCAGTCCTTAAGATTTTTTGCTGGTATGTGCATCTGTCAAACAATGCTGCAATTTCATATAACTATTAATTTATACACTTATATATTGCTATTATGTGTTAGACACTGTTTTAAGGGTTTTATATATAATACATTTATTTATTTTGCCCCTACAAGGTACGTAAATTATTGTATTTTACAGATAAGGAAACTGAGGCCCAGAGACATTGTTTGCCCAAGGTTTTGTAGTTGGCAAATGTAGAGCCAGGATTTGACCTAGGCATTCTCGCTCCAGAATTCATTCTCTTAATGAGAACTATATTTCACATTTGATAATTAACTTGAAAATGCTTCAGTGCCCCAGTTTCCCTCATATGTAAAAAGGAGATAATTAAATCTACTCTTTTTTTATTCATTGTTTCTTTTTTCATTTCTTTTCTTTTTTCTTGGTTTAAATACTGTTATGATTATTTTATTATGAAAGAATTTCAACCATACACAAAGATAGAATAGTATAATGAACCCCCCCATCCTGTATCGATAGTTATCAATACTCACTCACCAGAGTCCTACCTGATCCTTTTCAAGCAAATCACAGATAATATATCATTTCAGAATGTATATCTAAAAGGATACATAACCACATTACCATCATCACCCCTACAACCAGTCGTAATAATTTCTTAAGATCACATAGCTCGTCAATGTTCAGATCCCAATTGTCTTTTATATGTTTTATTTTACTGTTTGTTAAAATTGGGTTCCAAATATTACATTTGTTTGATTTGTCTTTTTAATTTTCACCTTTCTCTCTTTTTCCCCCTTACAATTTGTTTATTGAAAAAAAATTGTTTTTTCATTCTGGTCTTTTCCAATTGCAACCCTGTGGTGTCATTTAACAGTTCCTGCATCCCTTGTTTATCCTGTAAACCAGGAGTTAAATCTAGAGGCTTGATTAGATTCAGGTTAGTGTTTTTTTTGGCCAGACTATTTCATAGGTGGTGTCTACTTCTTATTGCATCGTATCAGAAGACACACAATGCTGGTTGTCTTCTTTTTATTATATTAAGATTCATCAGTAGGTTTGTGTATCATTAGCTCATGCATTAGAAAGTTCTCCCATCAGCTCTTCACCTACTGATTTTAGCCATTAAAATTATTGCCCGGGGGCCAGCCCTGTGGCTGAGTGGTTAAGTCCATGCGCTCTGCTTCAGCGGCCCAGGGTTTCCCTGGTTTGGATCCTGGGCGCGGACATGGCACCACTCGTCAGGCCACGTTGAGGCGGCATCCCACATGCCACAACTAGAAGGACCCACAACTAAAAATACACAACTATGTACTGGGGGGATTTGGGGAGAAAAAGCAGAAAAAAAAAATTTATTGCCCAAATCCATCATTCATTAGGAGTGGCAAAGTAGTGATCTACATTTATCATTCCTCTTGCATTCATTTGCTGGAATTTATCTAAAAAGAACTTTCCCAGATCAACTAGTTACCCTTATGTACACTTCATACAGGAAAGACAGAATATATGCTTCAATCTTTGTCTTTACTGGGTTTCAGATGAGTTGGTTTAGAGTCCTCCAAATGTGACCAAGAGATTTAAGGAAATTAAAGTAAAACTAATGTGATCTGGCCTACTGGCAGTGCTAAATATAGCTCCATGTTAAGTACTATAGTGATACTTGCTGGTTGGTTTCTATTGATCGATTTTCAAAGAGAGGTGCCATTGGGCCAGATCATATAAAATTAGTTGGATAATTAGGGAGGTACATCATTCTTTTCTGTAGGTGTGTGTATGTATATGTCTGCATATTTATGTATATATATTTAAAATATATCTTAAACTTTTGCCTGTAAGAATTTATCTAATTCATACTGTTGATTGATATACTTCCTTATAGGTTTTGAGTGTATCTTGGATAAAAGAAAAAAACCTCTTCCTTATGAAAGCCATAATATAACTTTGGGAAAACTGCCAGAAATGCACTGGGAATCAAATACCCAAATAGTTGGATCAAGGCTGCCACCAGGGGCTGAAAGGTAATGTATTTCTTAGTTTCAGATTTTGTTATGTAAACATTGTTTGGCATAATGAACTCAGTTATCAAGGATTGATTGTAGTAGAATCTGCTCCTCATGTATCTCATGCATTCTACCTTGGTACCTTTGCTTTTCTTGTTTCTTCTGCCTTAATGTTCATGCTAATCTTCCTCTATTTTATGTGGGCTGCCACTACAGTGTAGCTTGATGAGCAGTGCTAGGTCCATGCCTGGGATCCAAACCTGTGAACCCCGGGCTCCTGAAGCAGAGTACACAAACTTCACCACTATGACACCGGGCCAGCCCATATATATATATATATATATTGAAGAAAGAAACAAATGGATGAAAGCATGAAGATATTTACTATAATTTGGTATAAATTCTAATGAGTAGGCTTATTTGTCTACTCATTATAATTACTAGTTTAAGTAGAAAAATGACTTGTATACTCATTTATTCATTTGGCCTTTTTTAGTTTATAAAGATGCAACCTTGTTCTTGAAAGGCTTGTAATTATTTAGTTTCTCATTTTAATTTCAGAAGTAAATATCTATTTTTATCTTATGTAGGATTGCTTTGGAGTTTTTAGATCCAAGAGCTTTTTGTAGAAACATCCCTCACTTAAAAGGAAAATCTGCTATGAAAAAACGACATTTGGAAATTTTGGGCTATCGTGTAATTCAGGTATGAAATACTCATGTAATTCAGGCTCTAAAAAAACCCAGTGACACTGGCTGAACATGTTTCTTTTTAATTTGAAAGTTCTAGAATTATCTTTTTGTTTTTTTGTGTTTTTTTTTTGAGGAAGATGACCCTGAGCTAACTGCTGCCAGTCCTCCTCTCTTTGCTGAGGAAGACTGGCCCTGAGCTAACATCCGTCCCCATCTTCCTCCACTTTATATGTGGGACGCCTACCACAGCATGGTGTGCGAAGTGCTGCCATGTCCGCACCTGGGATCTGAACCAGTGAACCCCGGGCCGCTGAAGTGGAATGTGCACACCTGACCGCTGCGCCACTGGGCCAGCCCATCTTTTTGTTTTAACATTAAAAAAAGGTTGGATTAAAATATCTCTGAAACAGGACATCTTCCTTGTTTTTCTTTTTGAAGAATAGTAAATAAAAATCGTCATTTTTTTATTGTCTCTAGAAGATCTGTTGATTTTTCTATTTATCTTATGAGAGAGGCACTGTGGAGATGGATAGAGTTGTAAGAGAAAAAGGTGGGGCATGCATGTAGGGTGGGCACATAGGAAAAAGTGTCCATTGTTGGTACTGTGTGAACAGAAGAATGAAAGGAGCTGAGAGGAGCTCAGAGGCAAAGGTCTTTTAGGCCTTGTCATGAAGAAGGACCCACTTGGCTCCCAAAAAGGGTTCAAAGGCTGTGCTTATGTAAACTAATTTCATAGTGTTCTTACAGCTCTGCTCAGTATGCTCGGAAGTCTGCCCTGATGATTTTTGCTGTTGCTTTAAAACTTTCATTCAGACTGCATTACTTGTTTTCCAGATCCCTCTCTTTGAGTGGAACTCTATGGCACTGTCGACAAAGGATGCTCGGATGGACTACCTGAGAGAACACATATTTGGAGAAGGCAAATCATGATCGTAGTTTTTATTTAAAACTATTTATCATGGTGTGTCCTATTTGAACTTATTTCACTTGTGGCCCACCTCGATTAAAAAATAATAGTGTAGAATTGATTGATTTTAAGGTCTATTGAATACCTATTAAACTAAACAGACATTTTACAATTGAATACTTTCTCTACTATCTACTTGGGAAATTGTTTAAAATTCTTAAAAGACATGTAGCTTTTAAGAAAATTAAATAGTTTACAGTTCATTGTTTGAGTGCATACTATGTGTCAGCAGCTGTTTTAGATGCTGGGGATACATCCATGAGTGGAGTCAAACAAAATAAATGAATAAAATGTATTATACCTTAGATGATATTAAGTGCTATGGGGAAAAATTTGGAGGAAGGTGGAATAGGAATATTGTGGGAGGGTGTAATTTTACGTAGGGTGATCTGGGAGTGGCTGACTGAGGTGATAGTTGAGTAAAGACTTAAGGAGCTATCTGGGGGTAGAATACTCCAGGCAGAAGGACCAATAGGTGCAAAGGTCCTGAGGTGGGAATAGTCCTGGCATGTTGAAAATAACTAGGAATCCAGTGTGGCTGGAGCAGAACAAGTGGGACGTGGGGGTGGAAGTATAATAAAAAGTAAGACAGATAACAGAGTCAGATATATATGACCTCATGGCTATCCTGAGTGAAATGAGAGGCTGTTGGGGAGTTTCTAGCAAAGGCATAAGAACTCTTGGTTTAACAGGATCACTTTTGCTGCTCTATCAAGATGAGAAAAGACTGCAGGGGGCAGGTGTTTAAGCAGGGAAACCCATTAGAAGGTCATTGCAATAATCCAGACAAGAAATGGATGGTGGATTGGAGAGTAGTGGCAGTGGAGGTAATGAGAACTGGTCAGATTTTTTTATGTATTTCGAAGGCAGAGGCAATAGGATTTGTTCACTGATTGGATATGAAGTATGAGAGAAAGAAAGGAATCAAAGATACTCCTAAGTTTTGTCCTGAGCAACTAAAAGGATGTCACCGGCATTGACTGAAACGGGGAAGTCCATGGGAAGAGGGAGGTGGGGGTGGGGGAGAGGATCACGAGTTTGGTTTGAGACATGTTGAGATTGTGATGCCTTTTAAACATCTAAGTGGAGACATCAAACAGGCAATTCAATAAATGAGTTTGGATGTCAGGGGAGAGGTCCAGGCCGTAGATATAAATTTGGAAGTTATTAGCTGTATTTAATGTGATGAGAGTAGATGAAATCACTAAAATGTGATTAGAGGAGAGTGTGAATGGAGGAGAGGTCTGAAGACTGAGCTCCAGGTGCCCCAACATGAGGTCTAGAAAAAGAGAAGGAACCAAAAAGGAGACTGGGCAGGGCTGGCCAATGAGGTGGGAGGAATAGTCATAGGCAGTAACCCTTCCTAGAAGCCAAGTGGGGAAAGCATTTCGAGGAGGAGGAGGTAAGCAGTTGGAGCAGATGCTGCTGATGGGTCAGGTGGGACGAGGCCTGGGAAATGTCCATTAAATTTAGTAATGTGAAAATCATTTGTAACCTTGAAAAGAGTAGTTTTGTGCAGTGGTGGGTGTGAAAACCTGACTGGTTCAAGAGAAAGTGTGGGGAGATAGGAGTTTTCTTATAAATGGAAGCAAAGAAATGCTAACTAAGGGGGCAGTGGACCAATCTTGACCTGGTCTGATCCTACACATGCTGAGGGAATAATGATTTTCTCTCTGTCCTACAATATATTTATTCAATAAAATAGTTACTGAGGGCCTACTATGTGATATAATCCCCAGCCCTTCTTCCAAGAATGATATATTTGTGCTCAGCAGATAGCCATATTGTGACTACCGTCAGGCATCTGTTGGGTGCAGCTAATTGGCCATCTGAAACTTGCTGTCTTCTGACTTCATGACTCTCAGTTCACTCTGTTCCAAAATAAGCTGTTAGCCAGAGTGCCTTGAATCTTAAGAATAGCTTTAAAATGTGTGTCCTGCATGTATTTGGGTCCATTGATATCTGATTTAGGCTTAGTTGAAGTACTTGTTTAATATATCAAATTATTTTGCATGACTTGAGCTCCAAAATGTGAACTTCACAGAAGCTTTTGTGAAAAACAGAATCCTAACAGTAAGCAAATGAAAGATGTCTCCTTGTAACCAGTCTCCCTCATTCTGAATTTCCTCATGATATTCATTTGTATTGGCTGAAATGCCAAATTCCAAGTGTTTATCTATTTTCATGAATGTGTTCTACTTCCCAAGCAAATGATTCCAAGAATTAAACCCCTGAATAGGGTAAAATATTTTATTATGCAACTTTTAGAATAAAACGATTAGGCTGATGATTAGGGTTATAAAATTGTTTCCTTTGTATATAAATGAAAAAACCCAGTTATTGTATACTTTAGATACATGGAAATCTTGATTAAATGACCCTGATGTACCTTTCACTTATTGTTACACATAATCTGACTTCTCATGTACCACATCTCTTTCTCTCCTTTTTCTAGGCTGTCTGATTCAAATGGTTTTCTTTATATATATTCTTGTATTTTTGTTTGATGATTTTTCTAAATAACTCGGGTTGTTATAAACAAAAGTGTTTTTTTTCATTGAGATTTAACTTACATGCCATAAAATCCACCCTTTTAAAATATACAATTCAGTGGTTTTTAGTATATTCATGAGGCTGTGCAACCATCACCACTATCTAATACCAGAACCTTTTTATCATCCCAAAGAATTATTTTTACAACTTAATTTCATGTCTGCATAGTTCAGCACTCTATTCCCCAAAGCAACCACTCTCTTGCTCTTATAGTAAGCGCTTCCTTTTTTACAATTTTATTACCTTTTACAGTTTACAGATCATGCAGTGCATTTTCAGACAATATAATTTGTCCCCCCTCACCCTTTTAAGTCTGTGTTAGTCTAGAAGTGTCCCCCCATCCCTTTCTCTTTCTAACAATTTATGTGCTGAACAACCTGTAGAGTTTCCCACCTTCTTGATCTGTTGATTGTGTCCTCCTGGTATAGTTCAGAGCGGTATTTCTCGATATAGAAAAGTACTCAGGATTCTACTTCAAAGATCCAAGGTAAAACGGAATTTAGTTGAGTATGTTTCCATATTTATGGTAGAGAAAATAAAGTTGTATCAACATTCATCTGTTCTTTATGTAACTGCTTGACAAGTAATAATAGAATATTTCAAATTAGTTCCAAGTCAGGTTTCTCAGAAAATAACATGTGTAAGGATAGATGCCAAACATGTCTGTGAAAGCACATGACACTTCTAAGGAAGTGATGATTAGTTGATGTCTTGCAGTGAGCTGAATGTGATGGCTGTGGACAGACTGAAGCCTCAACTTACTGTGTACACTAAGAACAAAGAGCTTGAATGCAGGGTTTCACATCCCAGAAAATGGAATAGTATAGTCACCTATCAGGAATTTGCAAATAGGTACCTCTTTCATGGAAAGTATAGATTAAAAAAACAATGAATACACACCCTCACCATACCACCCACTGGCCCCAACTTCTGCCCCAGCAGTTTAAACAATTAGTCCGTTTCCTATGGACGTTCCCCCACTCTCCTACCACAGACACTGTAGTTAATGGCTTGAAGACTGTGATTTACTGGTTTTAAATTTTAAAAATTTTCAATTTGATTTAAATCACAACATACCAGTGTTGCAAAAAGAATGGAGAAAAAAGAAAGACCACTTGTGGGGCCAGCCCCGTGGCCGAGTGCTTAAGTTCATGTGCTCCGCTTCGGAGGCCTAGCATTTCGCCGGTTTGGATCCTGGGCGTGGACATGGCACCCCTCATCAGGCCATGCTGAGGTGGCATCCCACATAGCACAGCCAGAAGGACCTATAACTATACAACTATGTACTGGGGGGCTCTGGGGAGAAGAAGAAGAAGAAAAAAAGCAGGACCACTTGAATTTGACTACTTAGAGACTTTCCCCTTTAAATGAGACCCATTTATTCAACTTCTTAAATAGCATTTCCAAAATTTTCTCAAGGCATGAAATCTTTAACATAATGCACAGGATTATTGACATATCTTGAAGCACGAGGGAAGGTTTTTGATATTTTAAACATTTAAAAATAGACATACATATTTCATGCTCCAATTTCATTTGTAATAGAAAACAAGTCTAAAGTACCCTGACAATGCAAATAAAACGATAAGTAAACAACTCAAATTAGGAACCTCCCTTACAATCAATTGAGACATTAACAAAAGAAGTTATCTATTCAACTTAATATTTAATTTCTTATTAGAAAATGGTTTTCAGCTCTGATCATTACACTGAAGATTCCATGATTTTGAGATTTTGATACCCACTGCTAATCTCTTGGACAATAACTTAGTGAATAATTTCTACATGAATTTCTGTATATGCTTTTAAAAAACAGGATAAATTAAAGCCCTGTTGTCCAAACAAATTACCTCCCAATCTATTACATTTTTTCACCTTCTTGTTTATAATTTAGACAGTTTGAAGAGATTTAAACGTGTTGCTAGGCAACTAGCTCCTGAAGCATAACGTATTTCCTTCAACATCCCAGCCCATTCTTTTTTATCATCTTCATACCTGATGGAGAAAAAAAAGTAATCAATAAGCAGTTTTTAAATAGATTTCCCTGTGTTAAATATTCAAATGGGGAGCTTTAAGAAAACCCTACTAGCTCTTACACAGATGAGGATGCATCTGACTAGTAGAATAACGCTTGAATTCCTCCCAAAATATGCATTCTCTGAATGAGCAGATGTCCAAACTACTGCCATGGTATTTAATCTGGATGCTTAGGCAGTTAAGCCTTCTCTAGGAATCAAAGGCTGTCCAGAGATGAGGAATAATAGACAGTTGAGCAATTAATCATTCAGCTTTGGACTGATAAAGATGGCTGGTCTCTATGAGCCAAGGTCAGCAGACTCTTACCTTAAGAGTAAGAACTGGGAAGAGCAGGGACTAGTTGCCTTGAATATGCTTTCAGTTGTTCCCAGCATGGCGCCTGACACTAGTGGTCATTCCATAAGAATATATTTTCCTTCCCTTTATCGTCCTGTATGAGTACGACTCGTAGACTCTGCACTTGATGTTAGGTAAGAACTGGTCACCCTCTCTCAATATTCAAGGTTATAAAGATAAAGACAACCTGAATTCCTTTGAAACGTGCGCCTCTCCTCTGCTTGGTGCCTGGAATGCCCTCTCTGCATGAGAAACTCCTAAATGCTGCCTTCTCTCTGAAGCCTTTCTCGTCTTCCTCAAGCATAGTTCGTTACTTTTTCTTCATTTCTCACATTGTTCTTTATATAGTATCTATTGTAGCAATTATTCTGATTTTTTCCCTATATTTATGTCTTCAACAAACTCAAAGGTATTTGAGGGCAAATAATATATCTTATTCACCTTAGCATCTTCCCTCCTCTGGAAGCTATCAATACTTGGCACATAGGAAATATGCCAAACCATTCTACAATGAATGAATGAGATTTAAAATAATAATTTTTAAAATTAGCTGATACTTATATAATATCTGACTTAATTTCATTAATGGGTCTTAAGAGTTGTACTGTGCACTGAGTGATTTTTATGTAGAGAAAAAATATTTTACCACTCATAAAGGGAAAGACCTTAATTATCTATACAAAACTTGAGGCAACAAATTAAAAGATAAAGAAGGGTTTTAAATGAGCTAATGAAAAAGTGACCACATTTAAGCATTAGGAGGTTGAGGTTAAATGAGGCTTAAATTAAAAGCATTTGCTTCCTGGCAGTTGTATTTTTACTTTCAGCTTGGCCAATCCAAATAATGGAATGATTTCAAGAAAAAATACAAGAATGGAAATTTTTTTTACACATCATGGTAAGAGGGTCTATAGGTTTAGAATGTGGTACACTGATAATTTTCATCTTATTTTCATCTCTGCATGTGTGAATAGAGATTCACTAGGAAGTTGAAGGCAAGTAGGCAGCCACCTTTCTATGGACCAGTGGCTTTCAGCTCTGTGGCACACCTGAGTTACCTGGAGGGCTTATCAGAACACAGATTGGTGGGCCCCAACCGCAGAGTTTCAGTAGGTCTGAGGTGAGGCCTGAGAATTTGCATATCTAACAACTCCCCAGGTGCTGCTGATGCTGCCTTGGGAACCACTGTGGATCATTGGTTCTCAAATTTGACTTGCACATTGGAACCACCTGGAGACATTAAAAATATTGATGCCTGGGTCCCTCCCCCAGAGATTGACTTAATTGGTATGGAGTATGGCCTGAGCATGAGGATTTTTTAAAGTTCTCAAAGTGATTCTAATACGCAGCAAGGTTTGTGAATTACTGCTCCAGATTTTATTACCCAAATGGAAAACAGAACCTAAATTTAAAATCTTACAGCCAAGCAGATAGTGATGAATGCCCCCTCTGGCCTTTTCCCAGTCCAGTGGTTCCCAAACTTGTCTGCACATTAGAATCATCTGGAGCTCTTTTGAAAGTTCCAAAGCCCAAAGCATACCTCAGGCCAATTAAACACAATCAATAGAGGTGGGATAGAGGTGTCAGTACTTTCTGAAGTTCCCTAGTGATGCCAATGAGCAAGCAAGCCTGGGAGCCACTGCCCTAATTGCAAAAGAAACCATGATCAGAGAGGATCATATAAGGGCTATTTTTAGCAGGAGATGCTATACTTTTCCTCCTGCTGAAGCAACTTAGCTTTTGACCACCATTAGGAACAAGAGTGGCTCGTGTGGGCTTTAGCTGATTGACAGCACCATTCCTTAATATCAGTGTTTCTCAGCCCTGGCTGCAAAGTAGAATCACCTGGGAAGGTTTTAGGACCTAGTGATGCCTAGGCCCTGCCTCCAGAAATTCTGATTTAATTGGTCTGTATTAAGGCCCAGGCACTGGTATATTTTAAGCATCCCAGGCAATTTTAATGTGCAGCCAGGGATGAGAATCACTGCCTATTCACTCCTGGTACCTATCCCTGTTTTCCAAAAACTGTAACCTTCCCAGCCCTCCATTACTTCATCCTTTTTTTCCTACTGCTTCCAGCCTTTCCCCATCTCACCCTCTTGCTAAGCCTGTCCTCTTTCCTCCCTGGAAATCTCCAGTTTGTTTCCCTTCCTTCTTCTTTTTTGAGGGGGAGAGGGGTAATATTAACTACATTTTATAGCCACTTTTTTCTTGCCTTTTACACAGCTAATTACTATTACAACAACCTAAGGAAATGATGTCTGATGCACAAAATAATTGTTTGGTCAAGCTGCTAGCCTTTCAGCCTTCCAGTTCACCAGCTGGGAATAAGGCATGTGCTGGTTCAGGTATAGGACAAATACTATTCCCTTTTCACTGTGAGGCTTAGTGATATGCCTTCGCTGATCACTCTTCCAATGCTGTACCTGTAAACTTAAATGTACAAGCAAATCCCCTGGGAATCTTGTTAAAATGAAGATTCTAATTGAGTAGGTCTGGGGTGGGGCCTAGGATTTTGAATTTCTAAGGTGCTCCCGGGAGATGCCAGCACTGCTGGTCCACACACCGCACTTTGAGTACCAAGGTTCTGGATAATCTGGTGACAGGCCAGGTAAGGGCATCCAGCCTTGGGAGTGGAGGCTGCCTCGACCGTGTGACTCTCTATGACACAACTTACACTTCTGTTCTCAGACTTCCTGGATACACCTTGGTCTCCATATGGCATTCACTGCTTTAGGAACTATGGTAAAATCCACCCCCACTTCTTTTTAAATACATTCATTTTAAGCCTAACTAAAATAGTTCAATTGAGTAATAACTGCAAGTATCATACTTGGGAGACCTATTTGGCACCTATCTGGGAGGTAAAAGGAACTGCTACCTTTCAGTTTTTTCTTTTTTAAAAACCTTTTGTAACTGAATCCTCAAAATATTGGAAAACTATTTAAATTAGATTCAAAATAGAATTAACGAATTCATAGAAAACTCAAGAGGTTAAATGTTTCTTCAGAACTCTGTTTTCTTAGGAACTAAAGCACTCTTTGGTAGAAAGGTAAGTAAGTAGCCTTTCCCTCCTGGATGCCTACAGCATTACACTTTTAGAGCTGAAATGGAGCTTAAAGGATCAACAGTCCAACTCTCATTTTATTGATTAAGAAACAGGCCCAGATAAGTTCTTTCCCAAGCTCACAGCTAAATTAGAAGTAGTACTTGATCAAGTAAGTGGCATGCACAAAAGTTCAATTAGGTTCAAAGAGTGTTTACTACCAAGAAGTAGCATACGTGTTGGGAAAGTCTGGCTTACTGTTCACTTCAAACTTGTTTATCAGTTATTTGATTTAATATTTGGTTCAGAAAATTGGAGTGAAGAAAACTTACTTCCATATGTCATTGACTTCAGTTGGTGCAAATTCTTTAGACTCTAGTTGAATCATGGCAAAACCACCGATGGCATACAGGGATCCAGCCAGGCTGACCAAACTAATGGAACTTCTTTCTTGGGGAAATTCGGTCATGACTTCCCATCTAGGAATTATTGAAAATATAGTCAATGTAAAACTTAAAGAAATGCCAAATGTATTTACTGAAACAATTATAGGAAATTATAATTTAAAAAGTCAAGTAGCATAGGCATCCAAAATTAGAAGATTAAGTTTGCTTCTGAAAAATATCTAAATATTCCTTTATTTGAAAGATGTAACCAGATTAGAGATACAGCCTTCAATATGTCCATCCTGGAATCCTTCATCTTCATCAGCACCTTCAGCAGTGGTTATCAAAGTGCCATAAACAGTGGGGTTTTTGCAGTTCTAGGGCTCCTAGGCCCTACTGTGTTGGATTTCATTTGAATGCTAATACAAATTTTCAAAAACTCTGTTCTCCATCATTTCTCAAGAAGTCTCCAAATCCTCTGCGATGAAGGCATGTAATAAGGATGGTTTAGAAACTAGGGTTGGAAATTTTCTTTTTAATGATTTACATTTCATCTTTTTTAATAAAGGATTTAAGGGGACTTTATAATGTTAACAGCCATATGAAATAGAACAACTAAAGATAAAATCAATTAAATTCGTTGGAAACATCAAGAGTCTAGAATGAGTCATTTTGGTAGCTCTCTATTCCATTACTCTGGCATTAAAAGTGGACCTCATAATTTGTCTCTAAATATATTATCTGATTTTCTAATTATAAAAATAATATATGTACAGTGTAGAAAATCTGGAAAATAAAGAAAGGTATAGAAGAAAACATATCACCCATGATCATACCGTCCAGACATAATCATAAGCAATATTTTGGTGTAATTTTGTCATTTTTAAAAAAGCATATAAATTTAAATATAAACATTTACTCCATCTCTACATATGAACAAAACTAAAAACAGAGTATTTATAATTTTGTGTGCTGCTGCTTTAACTTCTTATAAGTGTTTACCCATATTATATGGTCTTCAAAAACATGATTTTTAATGATCATTTAAATCCTATTCCATAAAAGTTCCTTGTGATTTTCAGATATTAAAGACTATTTGGTAATCAGGCATTCATGGTTCCTTAAAAAAGTAATAACAGTGCTCTGATTTTTTCTTCATTGCTAAACTAGGAGTATAAAAATAATATTCTCATTCAGATGTGTGAGCTAAAAAATTTGAAGAAGACTAATTTTATATAAATAATAGCTATAAAATATCTTTTCACATTAACTTTAAGCCAATAAAAGCTTAAAAGTGGAAATTTTAAGAAAATTATAAAGAGCATAGAAGAATTAATCTTCTGAAGCATTCATGCCTTACAAATATCAAGCTAAGTGGAGGTCTTTTCATCCTTAAAGAAACTGATAGACTTGGGTCACTTAATGATGGGAATACATCATGAGAAATATGTCATTGTGTGATCTTGTTGCTGTGTGAACATCATAAAGTGTACTTATACAAACCTACATAGTATAGTCTACTACACACCTAGGCTATATGGTACTAATCATCTGGGACCACCATTGTATTTGTGGTCCATTCTTGACTGAAATGTTGTTATTGCAGTGCATGACTGTATTTCAGATTAAGTAAGATTATAGAGACGTATACCCATCTATGTGTATACAATTATTCATAAGTATTACCTTTGTATGACTAAATTCACAAAGTTAATAACAAATAAGGACAAATTGGGCACTCCAACATTAACTTGAGGGTCATGTATTCCAAATTACAAACACATGTAATGCATCAAAATGTTTGTCATTTCACTCCTAATAACAACAAAAGAAACCTTGATGAAGATATTTCCTCTTTAATCCTTACCTCGCTGCCTTCCTTTCCCCATGTCCTAATTAGAAAGCTTAATTTTTATCCAAAGTTGAAAATGAAAAAGTATAGTGATTCATATGCTGTAGTAAGATATAGCAACTCACTTGTTGGTTATGAGGTCAAAAGCTTCAACTGAAGCTGAAAGACCGTCTTCAGTGACACCTCCAGCAATCACAATCCTGCCTTTATGGATTGCCACTCCAAACATCGACCGAGGGGTTTTCATTGGAGCTAGATCTTTCCAGTCTCCTTTTTTGGGGTTGTAGACAAACACTCTGTTTGTACACTTTCTGTAAACATTAAAAGAACAAAATCGTCCTTTTAGAACCTTCCTTCTTTAAAAGAAGCAACTTCACTGATCATTTAGCTTTGCTTCTCAGATGAAATATGTAGTATAGCAGAGGATCAGAAAAACTCCGAAGTATTCTTAATCTGAACATATGCCACCAAGCAAAGGACAATTCCAAATGTGAGGACCAAAACTATTTTATAACTTAATTATACTACTGGAAGGTAGAGTACCTTTACTTTTGCCAACTGCCTAGAAGCCCAGGAAGAGAAGATTTTATTCTTATCTGCCACTAAATTCAATGGAAGATATGAATAGAGTAAAAGAAAAATATATTGTGCTTCAGTAACAAAAGTGTTAAGTTCATTTATTTCATTATCTGAAAATCCTAGGAATGAGTCAGTTAACTTAAAAAATAATTAGGTGTGAATGTACCTATTTTAAATTTACCTATGTAACATGATGGCTCATTTCATTTTAATCTACCACTAATAAACCAATGCATTTTAAGAAATCTGGGGACTTATACCTCAACATAATAAAGGCGATATATGATGAACCCACAGTTAATATCATTCTCAATGGAGAAAAACTGAAAGCTATCCCTTTAAGAATAGGAACCAGACAAGGATACCCACTTTCACCACTCTTATTTAACATAGTATTGGAAGTCTTAGCCAGAGCAATCAGGCAAGAGAAAGAAATAAAAAGGATCCAAATTGGAAAGGAAGAAGTGAAACAGTCACTATTTGCAGATGACACGATTTTGTATATAGAAAACCCTAAAGAATCCATCAAAAAACTTTTAGAAATAATAAATGAATATGGTAAAGTTGCAGGATACAAAATCAACATACAAAAATCAGTTGCATTTCTATACACTAACAATGAAGTAGCAGGAAGAATTTAAGAATACAATCCCATTTACAATTGCAACAAAAGAATAAAATACCTAGGAATAAATTTAACCTGTACATTGAAAACCATAAAACTTTGTTGAAAGAAATCGAAGCAGACACAAAGAAATGGAAATATATTCCATGCTCCTGGATTGGAAGAATTAACATAGTTAGAATGTCTATACTTCCTAAAGCAGCCTACAGATTCAATGCAATCCCTATCAAAGATGTATACCTGAAATTTATATGTTATAAACCAATGTCACTGCAATAAAAAACAAACAAGAAATCTGGGACTATAGATTAGACAACTAGTCATCTGAGCTGATTAGTAATGAGAACAGTCTTATATGCTAAATGCTACCAGAAAAACCTGGACTCATCTGAATTATTCTCCTTAGTATGTTCCTTCTCCTTAAAGTTGTCCATAATTTACTGATGGGAGTTCAGAATTCCAAATATTGATTAACTGGGTATATTTGGTAAAGCTAAAAAGCAAACAAACCAAAACCCAAGTTTTTGTGAGGGCAATTGTTTTAATTCTATAAAAGCCTCCAGATATCTAGAGTAGAAGCATTTCCTTTAATTTGACTATGAGTATTACTTTAAAACTTCCTGATAAGGGCATGATACAAAATCATGTTCTGCAAATTCAGTGGTGATAACTAGTGAAATTCAGTGTTAAGTTTTACAGAATGACATCTCACAAAAAAATAAAAAAGAACAAAGAAAGAAAAGAAAACAACAAAAAAAGAAAAAATAGATAATGACTCATTTCAAAGTCCCTGACTTTGGCATTTGTCAAGCAGTGTGGTCTTGGTTATTCGTGTTCAAGAAGATTAATATTTTCTTACTGACAGACCTGTATGCTTCTTACGGACATATCAATTTCCTAGTCACTAATACTACTTGAAGGAAACAATTTAAATCATTTGGCAGGGTCACTGTGTTCCCAAAGTCAGAAACCGCTTAATAGATTTTCCATTCCATTTACTCGGGAAAAATGCTCAAAATAAGATTTTGCACTGTGTGGGTTTATAATATAGCTTTCCTTTAAATATTCATTTGACAGTAATAGCTTGGATTAAGGAGGATATCAAAATGTCAGAGTATGTTATCTTTGAATACAGATAAGATTGCATAAAAAATTATTGCTAGGGCTGGCCCTGTGGCATAGTGCTTAAGTTTGGCATGCTTCGGCAGCCCGGGTTCGGGGGTTTGGATCCTGGGCCCAGACCTACACCACTTGATAGCCATGCTGTGGTAGAGACCCAAATACCAAAATAGAGGAAGACTGGCAGAGATGTTAGCTCAGGGCTAATCTTCCTCAAGCAAAGAAGGAGGAAGATTGGTGGCAGATGTGGGCTCAGGGCGAATCTTCCTAGGCAAAAAAAACCACCCAAAACCCCAAAACTTGTTGATTTTATTTTATTTTTTAAGATTTTATTTTTCCGTTTCCCCCAAAGTTCCCCAGTACATAGTTGTGTATTTTTAGTTGTGGGTCCTTCTAGTTGTGGCATGTGGGACACCGCCTCAACATGGCCTGATGAGCAGTGCCATGTCTGCGTCCAGGATCCAAATTGATGAAACCCTGGGCCGCCAAAGTGGAGCACATGAACTTAACCACTTGGCCGTGGGGCTGGCCCCTACTCATTGCTTTTAAAACCGCATTTTCTGTGCTATATTAGTCATTTTAATTGAATAATAACCATTAATTATCAACTCCAGAACATAAAGTTCTTTACTTCTAGCACATTTCCACATTTTACTCTGCTTTCCTACTTTGCCCTTGAAGTTAATTCTGACTCCCTTTCCAGGACTGGACATCTCTATAAACTAAACAACCTGGGCAAATGATGATCAGCCAAATTAGGTAGAGTTTTCAGGAGCAGGAAATTAGTTCTCACTATTTAACCTGAAAATCTTCATTTTACCAGACAGGCTACTGGCTTAACTGACTGATTTCTGGAGTATTCTGAACTCATTTCTCCCTTTGAATTATAAGATCTCTTTCCTAATTACCTATCCTTTGAGAAATGCCTAGAAATCAAGTTAGCTTTATATATGAAACTTTATCCTGTTTTTTCTCACAAGAGATTGGATGCTAGTGGGTATACCAGGGTATATCTCTTCTGTCTGATCAGTGCCCATTCATGACCACTTGTTAAATATTTGGAATACCACACCCCTGTCCAGGAGTAAATAAGTGAGACATTACTGAGGAAATAACTGCCCCATTTTCACTGACCGTACTTTTCAGTTTCAAACTCACCTATCTAAATTCTCTCTTGTGAACCTAAAGTACAAATCCATGTGATTTTTTGTGCGCTATTGTTAGTAGTTATATTTTAAATAGTATTTTATTAAAGAGATACACTTAATTTTTATCTACTTACGGCTAAATGAATAAGAAAGCACATTGGTTTTAATGTAGTAAAATATAAATTAGCTAAATAAAATACTTGATTTTGCTCCAAAGTGCTGCTTTTCCACTGTAAGAATACCTATGTTGGAGGTATTTTCATTCCTAGCAGTATGCTGGGCATCTACAAATTTATTTTAGCAACTTTTAAATTGTATTTAGTTTTCCTTCAGAAATCATTCATAATATCCTCCAATAGCTTTTTAAATTTTTATTTTAAAACTTTACTTCCAAAATATGGGTGAGAACTAAGTCCCATTTCAATATGTAGATTCAAATGAAAGAGGAAAGAAACTTTGTAATAACCAATCATTTGGATATAAACCACAAGGATATTTCAGGGTACTTACTTGTCATCTGTCTTTCCTCCTAGACAATATATCATCCCCTTATGTGAAATCACATTATGGCCATAGACTTTGATAGGAAGTTTTTTAACTTCATTCCATTTTGCAGCCCTAAAATCAGAAGATGATAGAATTTATATGCTGTCAGTAAATTCCAGGTTCTAAAAATATGAACATTTTATAGGCATTCATATCCCCGAATGCTTAGGAAATGGGAATGTCATGCCAACTTACACAGGATCATAGCATAACACTGAATCCAGCGAAGCCTCTGTTTGAAGGTCTTTGCCTGCAACTACATAGATTTTGTCATCTACCTCTCCTAGACCAAACAGACACCTGGCTGAAGGCAGAGGTGGAAGTCCAACCCACTCAGATGCTACATTATCAAGCTGAAAGAAAAAATATATGAATTGTGGAGGTTGTCAGGAAAAAGTTACAGGTGTACCAGAAAATATGCTATACTTTATTTTTTGAAGTATAGTTGACATATAATATATACTTTATGTGTTGTTTAGAATTCATTGAAATAGTCAAAGATCTTGCAAGTAAAATAAAACTACCATCCAAAAGTATATTTTACCTGTGAATTAACAAGAAAAATGAGAGAATCTACTTGGCTTACCAAAATAGCTAACGTACCAAAATCTGCAGGACTTCAACAAAGGAAAGAGAGAATAAAATAGAGTCAGCAAAGCTTAGTGAGTGAGGTTTCCTGCCAAATTTTCTTCCTATGTTGCCTTGTTCATGTTTAACAAGAACTCTTAATACTTTCAGGACACTGTGGAAAGAGAAGTTGTCACTGCAGGGAGGGTTACAGCATGTGAGTGACCCCCGCATGCTATATTTAACACTCTCCCCAAGCCGGCACTGGGACAGCTGGACCTGTCGCTCAGGCCACAGACAACTGGGAGGTTAGGCAATATCTTTTTTCTTTCCTTCAAAAATTTCTAGGTTCTCTATGGTTTGCTTTATTACCTGATATAGGCTGGTGTTAATGTGAATTTCCCAGATTTTTGTTTGGAGTCATTTGAAATATCCTTCTTACTTCTTCTTTTTAAAATTTATATTAGGAAGTAACTTTGCTTGTTTTTGCTACTGCTTCTTCTGCAAGCCTAGGACAGCCCTCCTAGTGCCCGTGCTCTGGGGTAGGGGATTCTGGCAGCACTGGCATCAGTTTCAGCACTTACTACTGGTAATTTTAAGATTTTCCACTTCACATTTTAGGACACCAAGGCACAAGAAAGCTGCTTTCTGAGGGAGTGCAGTGACAGATTTGTTGTTGTCTCTAGTGCTACTTCTATGTAGCCACAAAAAAAGGGAATAAAACTCAAGACTATTTGGATACCAAGAACAGATGCAGACATTAAAGGCTGTGGTCTGGGGAGGGGCCTCTCTGGAAGCCTATCTGTATCTGTAACCTTGATTAAAACAAAGCACTAGTTAAGACTAACCGAGATGAGTGGTTTAATACCCACATGTGCTTTGCATTCACTAATTTCAATAGCTAGATTGTGATCACTAATGTTTTCATTTTTGAAAAAAAAGTCCTTTGATCAAGAAAGTAGTGTGTAGTACAGTAAAGATAATAATGAACATTTATGGAGTCTTGACTTTGTGATAGGCTTTACTGAACGTTTTACACAGGCCATCTCTTTTAGTCCTCCAGGATAGGCACTATTATCATCTCCATTTTGCAGATGAGGAAACTGAGGCACAGAAGGGTTAAATAATTTGCCCAAGCTCACAGAGCTTTTAAGTGATATTCAAATGCAAGCTATAAATCCACAATTTCTTTTTTAAAATGGGAACAGTGGCTGTCATAATCCCAAGCCCGAGGGCTAACTGCCCACACTGCACAGTACTGTCTACATCCCCCCACCAGCCCCAGCAGGGCACTTCCTACAGCAGATGAAATAGAAACCTGCCTGCCGGCTCTTTTATAGATGAGCTGTCAAGCTGTTTAACCTCTCTGGCTCCAGTTTCCTCATCCTTAAAATTAAGGTTTGGACTTAGATTACATTAAGATGCTGTGCTGTTCAAAGATTTGATGAATCTATTAATTCTATGAAAAAACCCTCTCTTACCTAGGTAAAAAATTCTCATAATCTATAGTATACAATCAAAGGTCATATTACTCCTAACTTTATACATTTTAAACAGATGTGACCAAGCAGAAAATACAAAACCTGAAATTCTCATACATATATTTTCTCGTGAGTCCTAACCCTCTCTTACAGTCAGGTGTTTTCATCCTGGCATCTTGTTCCGCTATTTGTGCCTTTTAAAAGGAGCAAGGGCAATGACAGAGAGTTGACCCTTTTAACTTTATATAACTGTTTTTGTAGCTATAAAGAACATCAAGCAGGTTTCTTGAACCAGAAATAAGAGGCCATGTCAATAAAAGTAAGGGTAGTACCTCTGCAGAATAAAGATAAGACTGTAAATATTCCTTGGATCTATGATTTCTAGGTATCTGTCTGTCTGTGATTTAATGTCATTTTTACTTCCTAGATATAATTATTGCCTTTTTAATTGAATTCGCCCTTTCTGAAATTTATCTGAATTTAAAATTAGGGCTTAGGAAATTTTCTGGCCCACATTCAAATACTTGTGATTACAGCTATTTTATTTTTATATTTCATAGTTAACATTCTTCAATGGAACTTTGAAAACTGAGATGCATGATTCACATGTATTATTACATTTTTCAAGATTGGAAAAACTGGTTAAAGGTAGTATTTTGTAAATGCACACTATGTCACACTTTGAGAGAACACAGTGACTGTGGTATGACATGCAACACTTACTTATCTTTGGCCTTTCCAACTCGAGTGCCCATAAACCCCAGGCCATGAGCAGCTATGACCTAAACAAACTCTTCTGAGCTAACTGTAAGCTACAAGTCTGGTATTGGCTTTATTAAAGACAAAGGTTAATTCCTTCATAAACTGATAGAGTATAATGTGTTGATAATATGAAATAAACTCCCTTCAAACAGAATCGATTAGGGGGATTCATTTTCTTGAAAACTTCTATGGTTTCACAAAACAGATTAAGTTGTGACAATGTCGAAGTACAACTCTGATCCAAATAAATGTGTTTATTTATCATAAGTAAAAAATTTATCACAAACATTTCTAAATATAATGAATCAACTCAAATTAGTGACACGTGTGTACATAGTTTTTCCTAGAAGTTAATCCAAAGTGTGTAAAATATGTACACAAGTTCTTCCATTTTCAACAAAATTATATTGTAGGCAGTAGCCATAAATAAGAGATGAAATGCTACCTCCAAGAACTTCAAATCAGTTCAAGGAAACTTGGAAAAAGGTAGAAAGTCTGATCAATCATAACTTTTTTGTAATGTGTAAAGTACTTTGATTTAGGGAGCTATATTAAGGCTATTTTTCCAGAAAGAGGAGACAAGATTTAGTTTTTACTAAAATACTGGGCTTTGAAGGATTACAGTCATCATCAACTATAAACATGACATTTTGGGTAAAAGAGTGTAAAGAAAATCTTGAGTCATCAGTGAAACATTAATTAGAACCTCATTCTTCACCAAACCTTTTATTAAATATTAATAAACAGTTAAATTAACCGATCTAAGTATTTCTGTCAGCCCTCTAAGGAGTGAAAGTGCAAAGGACTGGAACAGGACATCAGTTAGGAGAAAATGCAAGCAGCCTGAATAATTCACAAATAGCTAACTGGATAGTGAGTGCCAGCCTTCGCTTTATGCCTGTACTTATATAAAAATAGCCTTCCTTACCTGGAAGAAGTACGACTGTAGAGGTTGATCCTTATTTTCTTCATCCACATACAGTCCTCCAACCACGTACACCTGATTTTGTTGGGTAACGATGCTGGAATGATTTCTGGGAATCTGCTCAGCCAGTGCAGTAAGGTAGCATTCATTTTCTGTGGGATCATAAGCCACGGCAGCTGTGTCATTAACCAAGAGGATGAGGTCTTTGACAAACATTCCGTGCCTGGGAATGTCATTCAGGTAACCAGGAAGTAAATCTTCATCACCAACATCACCATTCACCTCACCAGCCCCAGCCTTCTCTGCATTTTTGCTAGGTTCTGGGAGTTTGCCTGCGAAGGCATCTTTGAGAACTTTGATTTTTTTCTGGAGTTCTGGGTTGCTTTTAATTATATCATCTTTCTCAACGTGATCTTTAAAATATTTTTCTGTCATAAGGCGAAAACGGATACAATCAAACACTTCGCTAAGGTTTTTAACCCTGTTTTCTTTGTCTGTTCGCACCCATTTCATCACTGCCTCAAATACTGCTTCTTCCTTTTCCACGTTGAGGCTGTCATTTGAAATGACTGAGATCAGTTCCTGTGGAGACAGTTGCATAAAGTCCTCTTCCTTACAAATCTGTACAAAGCGATCAGACACAAATTCACGGGCAGAGATGGCGAGTCTCGGGCAGTCAAGAAGAAGTCCTAATCTTAGGATGGCTAGACAGTTACCAGGAGCAAGTCTCTTCTGAAGATAAGAAACGCAGACAGTGAACACTGAGGGGATCTGAAAGCGGCTGGCCAACGCAAAAATATCTTGCACGTTTGCATCGTTGAGATCAATAGTGGCAGAGTACAGGTACTTGATGATTAAATCCAGGACAGCAGGATCCACATTATCTAGTACTACCTCCTTTTTTTTCGCTTCATCAATTTCAGATAAAAAATACTCACGGAAGTAAGGACTACAAGCTGACAAAATCAATCTGTGGCAAGGAAGACTTTTGTCACCTGCTTTTAGTGTGCAATCGATGAATTTTTTCTCATCCAGGAGATCTTTTAAACCATCCTGAAGAAGGGTGGATTGGTAAAGCCGCAGTTCCTCTGCGAGTTCCCGCTGGGAATCCATTTTGTGAGCAACCTGGGTAAGGAAGGGGACACTGAAGGCCTTAGCTCCTCGCAGCACACAGGTCTAGCTGTAAAAAGGCAGATCAGCGTGCTTTGCCCAGCTTGAAGCCTTTGCAATTTAATCCCACCAGCTATATATAGATACCAACTCTAACAACGGGAATTTAGGAGAGCCAGTTTGGAAAGAGTTGTTCTTGCAGCTGTTACAGATTGAAAGGAACAACTGGAACTTTTAATCACTAAGGAAACAGCTAAGAAACAAGAGATTTAAATGAAGTGGAAAGCCTTAACATACATAAAGCATTAGAAGATACGCTAATAAAGGCTACCGCAAGAAAATGTTTATCAAACAGAAAACTGAATCATAAAAATGAATCAGTCCGCTAAAAATGGTCTAGTGGCAAGCTACTTGACTGTCTGAATTAATGATTCAAAGGTCAAGAATATGAGGTGAGTTCATTTAAATACTCCTAAGATCCCCTTTCTGGTAACTGTTACACATAAATTTTTATTTTCTACTTAAAACAGTGGGATATATAATTTTCTCTTAGAAGTAGGACACTTAAAGACTTTTACTTATGGACTATAATTATAGTTTTTTTAAAGAAACCTTTATAATAATAATACCCCCATCATAATTGAAATAATAAATGCAAAGAAACTGCTAATTTTCTAAGACATTCTAAATTATCTTTATTCTTGGTGGAAAAACTGTACTTAGTATTAAATTATAAAATTATTTAATTTATTCACTCCCTCTCTTGCTCTACAAAGGACTGGATGTGGCAAACGATAATAAAACAAGCAAAATAAAGGCAAAAGATTAAAAGGAATCATCAAGACCAGAAAAAAACAGTTAAAAGTCAACACTAGGGAAAGGAAAAAACCCACACGTATACAATATGATCACTAAAGATATTCTGTGATTTTAAGTGTTGAAGATGATCTTTATTAAATAAAAAGTTAAAAATAGAACAGATGCAACCTCATGAGAACAATATTACCAACAGAATATAGCAAAATCAGGATGAAATGCTATATCACCTGTAGAATTTGGAAAACAGGCCTTATATATACAAAAAAAGAATATATAACTGGAATCATAATTTAAGTTGATTATACTAGAACACCATATTAATTATGGAATGTAGAAGGCATGATTTGAAAGAAAATCGATCCTTTGTTTATATACAGATGGCATTGTATACCTCTTCATGAAATATTTTATTACAAAATTATATTGTCACATTTTCTGAATGCAGCACGGCTGTGGGAATACTGTCAGTTTAAAGGTTGGTATTCTTAAACATGCCTCAAAGAACATACGCTACATGAAGACAGGGATTGCTTTTTTGGTTTTGTTCAGTGTTATAGTCTCGTGGGTGCTCCATAAATATTTGTCGAATGAATGAATGCCCCTAGATCAGGGAATTATGTACTTTTAAACTTCAAGGTCTCTATCCATGAGTAAAGTTTTTCCTCTTAATTTACCTCACGGTGAAGTCAATGGTACTGTCAGCTGCTGAAACAACAGCTGAAAGAAGAGCTCATTGACTCTTTTTCCATTTATAGATGCCACTAAAGGTTTAACACACTAGAAAAAACCACCAGCTGCTCCCTTGTTTAAACAATAAATGACTCATTTCTCTCTCACGTAACACCTAACATTTGAAAAGATTAATGAGTCAGATGCAATACCGTGAAATGACATTTGAGATTATTCTTACTAGTCATCAATTTTATAAAGTTTCTTTTGCTTGGAAATCTATTTAGACAATATTCTTGGCAGCATTTTATGACCTGTATAAATTTTTCAAATAACCTTTTCTTCTTCTAATATAAGTTATTATAACCTCATCCCTTAGAAATGTAGAAATCCTTTCCTATTTAAATGAAGAAACCAATGTATAGCTTTTGTTCTTTGATTTTTATTAAATTCAGGTTAGCGCTTGGTTGTACTATGTGTCTCTGGTTATACAGACAGTTGTATCCTACTTTAAGTGTTTTTACACACTCACTCCCTTCCCTCTGGAGAAAGAGGGCTCCTTTGGCTAATTTCAGTGCCTTGACACAGGTTCCTTACAATGCTTCTTTATACTGAACCAGTGGCAAAAAACACAGATGCCAGAGATGTCACCAAATCTTATTTAACCAAGAAATGAGAAAATATATCCTACTTTTGAAAACTTCAAAGAAGTCTCAATGAATTCAAACAAGGAGAAGGTCAATAAGCAAACTATTTATTTACAAACTACATAAAACTATTTCCTTACAAAATAAATGTATTCTTGCCAAAACTATATTGAAATTATTTTTAAAATAGTGCTTAAAACTTCACATAGTGGTTGATATACTCCAGAGTTAGCTATAATTTTTAGTTTTCACAGAAATGATCACCCGAAAATGACAAATTTAAGGATTGTAATTTTTTTAGAGTTGGCTTACATTTGGAGTGATGTGATAATATATTTAAACCAGATTTTTACAATTAAAAAAGCAGGATTTCAATTACTCCATAAGAATAGTCTTATTCTTTTAAATAATACTTTCAAAACGTTAAATGGTGCTGCATAAATTCTTTATTAAACCCAACATGATACAGTCATGTAATATCTGCAGACTAATAATTTACAAGTATTAGGTACAAAATAAAAATATTTACAAACTGGATACATTTCAATTACAATTTTAAATATAATTTTTAGAAAACTGGCAGTAAATCTTAGATAAATGAGGTTTTCCTTAATCATTAAAAAATTCTTTCTTAAAAGCTTTTTCTGTAAATGTAAAAACTATTCCACGCCTTATAGCAGGCGACTAGTATCTTTAATCTTGACGTATCTTTAAAAAGAAATCCAGCTCAACTCAAGATCAACTCATTACTTCCCAAAGTCCCTGTAGGGTGAATCCATCCTTCAATTTCTCTATTGCAAGCCCCAGTTCTTCTGAAAATACAGGTTCACGATCCTGTTGCTTTTTGGGAGATAAGCAGATGAGATGGGAATAGAGAAGGTGGGCAAGGAAGAAGAAAAAAACAAAAAATATGTTTCACATAAGTTTGTGAATACTAAATGTTGGAATACAGAAAGTTTTTTTCATATAATATAAGCAAAATGTCCTTACCTTATTGCCATCAGCAAAATAAGCCTATAAAACAAAAAAAATTACATTTCACATACTCAACATATAATATTATAATAGGTCAGCAGGCTAAGGAACAGGTAATTAATTTACAGAACAATTCTGTAACTAAATGAATTTGACATTCTGTTACTGTGTGTCTAAGGGTTTTCTCACCTATCTTTACAACGTTGGTAGAATTCACTTCTTCTGACAATCATTATTAATGTCTACAAGAGTTATGCTTTAAGCTCTAAAAAATGTACTTTGTAATTAGTGTATAACTAGCATTGTTTACTTGAAAGGAGATAAAAAGAATGACTTAGAAGCTATAAAATTTCATCCCTACTTTTGGTTTAGAAGATGCTGGCAAAACAAAACAAAGCAATGTAATTTGAGGCAGTAGCAGTTTAGAATGAAATATTTCAAACTAACTTCACACTTATGTTTAAAAATATTTGTTCCTGAGAGGTATTCTGGTCAGACTCATAGACTACAGCATACAGAAAGCATTATTATTATTTCGGCTATTAACTAAATAATACAAATTTGGAAAAACAAGAAAGTTTATTGTTCAAATAGATATCCTTTTAAAGGTAATACACCTATAAATTGAAGGGTGGCCCATCTCATAAAGATTAAACATGTAAAGTATAGATTTTAAATTAATTTAATTAACTATAATATTTAACATGTCCTATTTTTCATGTCTGAAATCCTCTGAATAATTGTGTTCTCAAACTATTTCCCAATTTGTTAATTTAAAAGTATTTTCTCACACACACAAAAATTCCTAACTTAAAAAAAAATTACTCTCCAACAATGTTTAAAATACTCAAAAGTCTCAACTTCTATGATGTTTTACACTTAAATCATTACTTAATTAAACTTGACTCACAAGATAATTAAATCACAAGATAAAAAAAAATCACAAGAAATTTAGTAGCTCTTCTTTGTGATGCTCACCACAAAAGCGTCTGTGTGATCATCAGAGTCTATTTCTACGTCATCTTGAATTTGTTCAACCGTCAGAGCTTCAAGGGACTGTGGCTGAAAATCAGTAGATGTTAAAATGCATCAAAGAGACCATATTAATTAAACAAATAATTTTAGTAAAATATGTTGCGAGAATTGTAAATACTTATTGTGATCACACAATTACAAACTAAAGTCTTATAAAAATCACTGCATAATTTATACACTATTAAAACTAACTTGACTAATAAAGTGAGTCATTTAAACCTAAGCTTTTAAATCTGAAGTCACTATCATGAAAAGAACTAAAATGACCAATTAACACATACTTAACATGATACTTAGATATATCTTTAAAGAAAAAACTCTTATTGGATTTTGTCTTTCTGTCACATAGTTAAAAAAAAACTAGGTCTTGCATAATAGCAAATTTTCAATTTTCCTCAAAATAGTCATTAAATACAATTTGTGAAAAGTAAAAAACTAAGATTTCTATGGAATATTCTAAAGGTAAAGCAGAATAAAATATAGTGCTGATATTTATTAATTCATTTTTCAAATATTTGAATATCTTGGGTGTATTAGGTATTAGGCACAGGGTATAAAGACCTTGCCCTTACCCACACAAAGTTTATAATCTAGGGGATATATATGGAATTTGACAGAGAAAAAAAAATTAAGTACAAGGAGCACTACCATGCAACAAGGACCTCGCTGAAGTCAGAAAGTGTGAATTTGCACTTAGCTGCCCAGCTCTACTTCCTGATCGTCTCTAGTCACATGCTGTAGTCCAAGAGCAGGAGGAGAGATATACATAATCTCTGTGAGATGTGATGTGGCTCAACATGCTGAGTAACAGCAGGGACACTGATGAGAAAGTGGATGGCAAGGGCACCAGCAAAAGAGTGTCCAGAGAGGGCCCCAGCAAAAGAACAGACAGCAAGAGAACATGTGATAAGAGTGGTCAGTGAGGGCACCAGAGAGAGAGACTCTGGCAAGGTACCGCTGATAGAGCAGAGAATGAGGACATCTCTAATGGAGTGGCTAGTAGGGACACCAGTGATAGACCAGATGACAAGGGTCCCAGCTGGAGAGGCTGAAGAGTAAAGCTAAAAGAGAGCTGATGGGGGCCAGCCCTGTGGCCAAGTGGTTAAGTTCGCGCCCTCTGCTTTGGCGGCCCAGGGTTTCGCCAGCTCTGATCCTGGGCGCGGACATGGCACTGCTCATCAGGCCATGCTGAGGTGGCATCCCACATGCCACAACTAGAAGGACCCATAACTAAAAACACACAACTATGTACGGGGGGCTTTGGGGAGAAAAAGGAAAAATAAAATCTTAAAAAAAAAAAAAAAAAAGCTGATGTACCTGGAGAGCATGGACTGGGGCAGGAACCAGAAGTCAAGAGCAAGGCAAAGAGCACACATGTGGGTGTGATATTCAAAATATTCCATAAGTGGTATTGCAGAGGCACAGGTGAATAGGAATGGACACAGGACATACTGACGGAGCAGACTCCTGGAGTTGCTATATTGGGGGCACTGGAGGAAGAGAGTGGTTTCCATGAGGCCTGTAAGGTTTTCCAAAATGCCAGTGGGAGGGTGAAGTAGAATAAAAATAAAGCTGACAGAGTGAGAGATTAAAGTCTGTCTACATCAGAGGAGCCTTGCATATGGAGGCTTGTCTGGACAGGCTGCTCACCTAGGAAGGCAGGAATGAATGATTAAGCAGCCAGTGAGAAGATAGTTTAAAATTAAATGGTACACAATGTGTTTATATCTGAATTTGATAGATTGTGTAAAAGCAATTCAGCAAACTCTGTATTTCACATACTGAACAAATTACCTTTTCTTCCATCTCATAATCCACTCCAAATATAGGATTGGCAGAATAGACTTTGTGAAGTGAATTGATTTCCTTAACTGATTCTTGTAGTTTTTCCAAAGGATCTATTTTAAAGCCAAGAACATATCCGCCACTCTGCAAGAAAAAACGAAAAAACAAAAAACAAGCCTGAGGAATAGTATTTACAGTACATGATAATCCATAGCTCTGTCCTTATTTCAGAGTGTAACATGTACGATGATTTTTTAATTAAAATTTTTGTTATGAAAAACTTCAAGCGTCTGCAAAAATAGAAAGAAAAGTGCAATAAGTGTCCGCATAGCCATCATCCAGCTTGGACAGATAACAGTACATGCCAACTCTGTTCCATCTGTAACTTCCCCCTCCCTCAAATCTCCTCCCCTCACCCACTCAGAATTATTTTGAAGCATATCCAGATATCATACCATTTCATCTGTTAATGTCAAACCTGATATTTTAAAATTAAAAAAGAAATACACTGTAGATTGTGAAGGCCAAGGGAACTAAGTTTTTCGTGAGCTAGACCTTGAAACGGGACACAGGCATGCCTCATTTTATTGCGTTTTGCTTTACTGCACTTTGCAGGTACTGCGTTTTTTATAAGACCCTCCACCAGCAAAAAGATGACGACTTGCTCAAGGCTCAGATGATGGTTACCATTTTTGAGCAATAAAGTAGTTTTTTAATTAAGGTACATACACGGTTTTTTTAGACATGATACTATTGCACGTGTAATAGACTACAGTATAGTGTAAACATAACTTTTATATGCACTGGGAAACCAAAAAATTCATGTGACTTGCTTTATTGTGATGTTCACTTTACTGCAGTGGTCTGGAACTGAAACTGCAATATCTCTGAGGTAGACTATATATTAAAAGAAGAAAAGGAATGGTCTACCTGAAGTTATCTCCTTGAAGAATTAGGAAAGAAACTTGACCATGACAGATGGTTGGAGAAGAGTGTTAAATATTAAGTAGCATGCTGTAATAAGTGAGAGCATATGCTTTCAGTTGAGAGCAGACACTTTTGAGTTCAAATTCTGGCTTTACAACAAATTTACTAGCTGTATGATGCTGGGAAACAAACTTTCTTTATCTTTCTAAGCCTCAATTTTCTCACCATAAAATGACTGTCAAGTTGTATTAAATAAAATACATAAGACATCTGGTACAGTTCCTGCAATGTAATAAGTACTCAATAAATGGCAGCTACTAATCTATAGGCCAGGGGAAAGGAGTAAGTAGATACTCATGTTTAAATTTAGAATTTAGAAGAGAAGTGATTTTGTACATAAGTAAATTTTTTATTTAAACATATTTCTACAAAAACTTGGCATAATGGGACATAGCAGTTTATAATTAGATGAGAGAGTATAAAGTCTCAAATAGAGGATGTGTGTGTATCTGTATATATCTGTGTTTCTCAAAGACAGTCTTCTGCACCAGTCAGATGTGGAATAAGAACCTAGCCCCAACACTTACTAGTTGTGAGACCACGGGCAAGGTTCCTAACTTCTAAAAGTCTGTTTCTTTCACTGTGAAATGGGGAAGAAATAGTAACTGTATCATAGGGTTGTGTAAAGATTGAGATAATGCATGAAAAGTACAGTGGCTTGATTCTGTCATTAAAAATGATAATCATAATGATAATAATGATTACATCTGTCCAACAAAGAAACATAAGCAGGATTCTTCCTATGGGGACAATTTCTATATGACTCCAAACTCAATATAACTTCACGTAATGGCTAATATTCTTCTTGGATGTAAGCTGGTTACTATATAAATTAAAAACATAGACTGTCACATAGTTTTAAAAATCTATTAAGGATTAATAAAAATATAAGGTGTCTTACCTGCTGAGAGCTTTCTATGACAAGAGCTAAACCAAATTTTGAATCTCTAATCTTTATTGAACGCTAGATATAAAATGAAAAAGAAAAAAAATTCATGATTTTATTATCTGATAGTAGTGACTCTTTAACAAAGGTTTTTCAACTTTTACACAGAAACTGCCTTTCATAGTCTAAAGGACGGAATTCTCTCTTTCCTTTATTTTACTCCCACAGAGATCAAGTAAATGAAAATTTTCATACTGGATATAGGTAGCAAAGTTCTAAGGCAGTAGGAAGAAGACATCTCTGAAATATGTACAAAATTCTCTGACTCAAATATACCCTAGCCCCAGGGAGTCCAGAACTTCTCTGAATATTTTAAACCAATAACTAGTAATCTTCTGGTTACTGGAGAGCCAGTGTCTTTTGTAGCACTTAAGGCTGGGTTAGTTTGAAAAAGTCATGTGTGCCTTCTGTTTCTTACATCATAGGGGGCTAAATTATTAAAGAACCTCTATTCCATTTATTAAAAAAAAAAGTTATGAGCATTCCTCACTGGCTATCAAGGAAGTCTGGGATAGGTCAAATGTAATTAACAACAGGTAAGTGTGACATGAGAATTAAGCTTGGCTAGCAGGAGATGAGCAGCGATACCAGTAGCGTTGGAGAAGGGAAGAAGGGTTGAAGCACAATGACAGGTAGTACCTGTAGAAAGTGACACAAAATATGTTTGCTGGTGGCATTAGAGAGAACCATGGAGGATCTAATGTTATGACCAGCAGACAGAAGCCCAAGAAGGGTAATCTGTGGGTGATGGCATATCACACTTTCAGATAGGCACTGGAAGTTGAGAAAGAGAATGAGGAGAGAGAGAGGAAAGAAGACAGAGAGAGACTAAATGGTAATTGTTATGAAAACCTGGCCTTCCATCTGAACTACTTCACACCTCACCAGGATTACACACAGTCCTGGTTAAGAACCATAGAACACTGGCATCCTGGTTGTCAACAGGTAATCTAGCCAGGTGACTGTGGGTGACACAGGCTGGTAAGATAGAAACTGGCAAGAAGAAACATACAGATATATATCTATAGGAGTAGGGTCAGGGCGATGGCTGAGGTGGAGAGCTGAAGTTAGAATATGACTACACAGTGACAGACTGTGATGATATCAGATTGCAAGTGGTTTGGGCCAGGCTGAATTCATTCCAGAGGCCATATATGGCAACTGTATTCTTAAATAACAAAAAGTATCCTATTTGAAGAACAGAAAGCACAAGGCTGTTTACTATTCAGTAATTATTCAGCATAATAGAGGTTAAGTTAGGCAAGCTATAACATATGCAAATGCAGTATAAAACAACAATGAACAATACAAACACTAATTTATCAAATACTTGTGTAAACTGTGCCACATACATCTTACCACCCATGATTATAAATTATTTTTTTGAGGAAGATTAGCCCTGAGCTAACTATTGCCAATCCTCCTCTTTTTGCTTAGGAAACCTGGCCCTGAGCTAACATCCGTGCCCATCTTCCTCTACTTTATACGTAGGATGCCTACCACAACCTGGCTTTTGCCAAGCGGTGCCATGTCCACACCCGGGATCTGAACCAGTGAACCCCAGGCTGCCGAGAAGTGGAACGTGCGACCTTAACCACTGCACCACTGGGCCGGCCCCATGATTATAAATTCTTATGTTTCTTTAGTCAGCCAGAAAGAATTTTCTTCTTATCAGAGTCTATGATTTTCTGTTTAATGTGTTGCTTTTCTCCACCAGACAAAGCTCCCTGATGGCAGGAACTGTGTACTGGTTCGTGATTTTCCTGATGTATCTCTAGCACCTAACATAGAGTAGGTGCTCAACATTTGGTAAATGAATGATCAGATATTTTAAAGCAATTCAGAAATCAAACAATTCGGTAAAAGATAGGCTTGGGAATATTGTGCAAAGAATTATCCTTCCCATAGGCCAGGAAGTCTCTTGAAGAAATGACATTTTCCAGATATCATATACATTGTATCCACTCAATAAATATTTATTAATGAAACTGCTTAGTCTTAAGACTACTATCCTAAGTGATTATCATAGAATAATCTCACAGAATTTTCATTAATATTTTTATGTTACATCTAATTTGCACTAGAGCCCTCTAAGTAGTTTCTTTTAATACAAAATGAAATTCCTTAGTTTATTGGAGTT
The DNA here is from genome assembly GCF_041296265.1 of Equus caballus. Lineage (NCBI taxonomy): Eukaryota > Metazoa > Chordata > Mammalia > Perissodactyla > Equidae > Equus > Equus caballus. Next base: position 49,815,215 of record NC_091701.1, on the reverse strand, counting down.
TACTATTTGTTTCACTGAATCACATTCTTATCATAGCAGCAGCAGACAGTAAAAAGAACCACCTTTATCTACTCCCAAAACAAATCTGTCTCTTATTCTGAATTTTAACAGCTTTAATTTAACTTAAACTAAAACCATTATCACTAAAAATCATCTTAATTTCTTTTGCCAAACCTATAACAATAAAGCAATTACATGCTTTATCTGAATACAATGAAAACAGTTAATTCACAGAATTGGTGAGTTAATTCTGGCTCTAAAAGGGTTTGAGGAGAAAGTGGCAGGAGAACTAAGATAAAGTGTGTGGATCAGTGTGCTAAAAGCCATGCCAGGGAACCGCCTAGTGGAAAGGTTATGGAAAACTAGTAGCTAAAGTCCACTGAATAGAATCTAAGAAAGACACATCTTAATCTGTATGATAACCATTTAAATTTTTAGAACCCAGTATATTTCTGTCTTAATAGCAGGTTGATAATGGTGCTGTTTCCCTTGAGTGCAAGTATATTTGGGGCTTTTCTATATTGAAATAGTACATTACCAACACTTTAAAAGTATGCTCTCAGGTAAACTGCTGCCACTTAAAAAGGGAGAAAGAGCATTCCTCTAAACCCAAAAGTCTTAACCCTTGAACAGAAATGATTTATTCCACATTAAAATAAGGTCACCAAAATGCATGCACTTACAATTTGCAGATATGGTATACTGACATTAAAACTGTCATTCATATTTGCATGCCACACAATTCTCACATTGGTAATAAAAAAGGTTCCTAAATTTCCCTGTGAAAGAGAGTAGTGAGAGAGACATCAATGATCATTTGTTTTAATCCTTATTCTTTATTTTGTAAACACAGAATAATTCTGATTACCACAGCAGCAGCAAATACCAGAATTGAGTATTATGGAGTTATTGATGACTTCATCATTCACTGGAGGCAGTACAAGTAGATGATGGAGAGCCTGGACTCTGGGGTTGGACGCTAATCATTACACCATAAGTACTTACCAGTTGTCTGACCAGGGGCAAATTTCTTCTTGGTGCGTTGTATTAAACATAAAATGGAGATTTGATTACGTAACCCATGTAAATAAAGCCCTTAGCACAGTATCTAGCACATAGGAAGAAGTCTACAAGTGTTAGATCTTATTATGACTATTATTCAAAACCTGGGATAAGTCAAGGCAACGGAGTTGTGGTAAGAGCATGACAAAACACATGTGATAAGTCCCACTGGTCCACAAGAGAGATTTTATGGCTCTTCAAAACTAACTACAGATCAAAACTGTTCTCCAGTCACATGGCTCCACAACATCTACTCAAAATTACCCAGAAGGGCCCTGCCCTGTGGCCGAGTGGTTAAAGTTCTGTGTGTTCCACTTTGGCGGCCCAGGTTTGTGAGTTCAGATTGCAAGCACAGATCTGTTCCACTCACCAGCCATGCTGTGGTGGTGTCCCACATGCAAAAAAATAGAGGAAGATTGGCAATGGATATTAGCTCAGGGCGAATCTTCCTCAAGCAAAAAAAAGAGGAGGATTGACAATGCATGTTAGCTCAGGGTGAATCTTCCTCAGCAAAAAAAAAAAGAAGAAGAAGAAGAAGAAGAAGAAGAAGAAAGAAATTCTCCCAGATGATAGCTAAGTGGTCTAAAAATATCTTCAAGACCTAATAAGATGGCACCAAAATTATCTGCCTCTACCATTTATCTGTCATTCTCCACCTCCTCTCCACCTCTTCCCCACCACTTGTACTCAGAGGAATTTATTTTATACTTTGAGGTTGTGGAAAAACATTAACTTGCAAACCCAAAACCGAAAAAGCCCTCTTCTGGGATGACCAGGTTTGAAACATCAGAAAAGATCACCTATTTCCCAATTAATAATTAAACTAATAAATATATGTCTAAGTATATATATTTCTCCCCTCCACTCTCATCTTGCAAGAAATTGTTATACAAAAAATTTTACCCCCATTATTTCTAGCCTAAGTCCAATTAAACAATACTAATTTTATAAGAAATAATTCTTTACGTCATTGTTCTTCTTATTTTAGAAAAAGAAAACAACTTGCAAAACTCCTAAAGACTTTTAAAAATAAGAGGGCATATTTTATTTGTTTTATTATTTTTCAATAAACATAAATTAGGTTGACAATAACATCCCTATTTTCAATAAAATAATTTATCAGATGATCCTGGAACATCTTAATTAATTAATTAAAAATGCCAGGTGTCATGCTACGTGGTAAGGATCTAACTATGAAAACCCCTATCCTTATAAAGCCTGCAATCTAATGTGGGTGTACAGACAAGCTCTATATTTTAGAGTAGGAATAGAGTGCTAATTAAGTTCAGGCTACATAAGGAATACACAGAAGGAAGCTTTTAAAGCAGGAGTTGGTAAACTATGTTCCATGAGCCAAATCTGGCCTGCCACCTCATTTTGTATGCCCTACAAGCTCAGGAAAATTGTTTTTTTTCTTTCTTTTTTTTTTTTTGGTGAGGAGGATTGGCCCTGAGCAAACATCTGCTGCCAATCTTCCTCTTTTTGCTTGAGGAAGATTGTCCCTGAGCTAACACCTGTACCACTCTCCCTCCATTTTGTATGTGGGACACCGCCACAGCATGGCTTGATGAGTGGCGTGTAGATCGGTACCGGGGATCCGAACCTGCAAACTCTGGTCTCCCGAAGTGGAGTGCACAAACTTAACCACTACACCACCAGGCCAGCTCCAGGAAAATTTTTATATTTTTAAATAGTTGGAGAAAAGTCAAAGGAACAATATTTCATGACACATGAATACTGTATGAAATTCAAACTTCAGTATTCATAATAAAGTTTTATTTAAATAGAGCCATGCTCACTTGCTTATTGTCTATGGCTGGTTTCAAACTATATGGCAGGACTGAGAAGTTAGGACAGAAACTATATTGCCTGCAAAGTATAAAATATTTACCATCTGGCCCTTTACAGGAAAGAGTTTGCTGACTCCTGATGAGAAGTCATTCAGATGGGGAGCCATCTATATCCTATAGAAGCTTTATCATAATTTAGAACTTTTCAAATAAGCAAAGTTTATTTACAATTTATGATTTAATGTTTAGCAAGCAGCTCTTCATTCAAATGCTATAGCTTTACCACAGTGATTATCACTCTAATCTCGGTTGTAACACACAGAAAGGCTGGAAACTATTCTTAGTTAGACACAAATTTTTCTCTAGAAATTGATGTGTTACTTGTTCCAACTATTAGTTGCTTACATGTGTGAACTGGTCATAATTTCAAGGGCAAATAGAAAGTTACAATAATGAATACAGGAGTCACCAAATGAAGTATATGTTTAATTCCATAAAAACCAGTTTAAAAGGCTTCCATGACTGTCCACCCCATGGCTCTCCCCCCTGAGCATAAATTATCAAGATGGAGGTACTGTAGTCCAGGCAGAAGAGCATGGCTCTGGGATGAATTAGACGCGCGAGGCCACTAAATTCTTTGGGGCTTGAGTTTCTCATCTGTAAGTGAATAGGGACTGAACTAGATGATAACTAAAGTCCATGCCGGCTCTAAATTCTATGTAGAAGAAATGTTGCTAAAAGAGCAGAAAACTATACAAATGAAAATATTATTTTATATCAAGAGCTATAATGCTAAATTTATCAAGAGGTATAATGCTAATTTTAACAGAGTTAAATAACTATACAAACCCAATGATAACTGGAAAAATGATTACCAAAGCACTGCCCCCAAAGGTTCATTGTTTTCTGCACCATACCTGATCACTGGATAAATTCCACACTCCACTGATTTTATCATATACATGTTCTTGTGGTAATAATCTTAGTTGCTTATTTTGAATTAGTGCACTTCTCAATTTAAAATCACGATACATTTTAGAAGTTTCATATGCTCTATAAAAAAGAATAAACAAAACATTAAGCCAAACTGAAAATGCAGTTTTCTTAGGTTATGTTTACTTATCTACTAAAATATACAGTTGTTAGCACTTATGTACATTGCTCAAATAATTATTACAGTAAATTAAAAAATTTTGCTTTTCAATAAGTTTTGGTGATTAGTCTTTTGTAGACTTTGTTTGTCATTTTAGTGTAATATTTACACAGTTTGTCTCACTAATCTATTTTTTAGATGTCTAATTTTTAAGGCAATATATATCATCTAGCACAAATGAGAGGAAAACAGATTTTCTCTCTAAGCTGACAAATAATGCTTGCATATAATAGACATGGAAATCATTTTTTCTATCAAAATGCTTCCCTTCATTTCTCTGTTTTGTCAAACAGGAGTTCAATTACTTTTCTCACTGCAACCTGAAAACATTATGCTCACATCTACATGGAAAATAAGAATGAATCTGTACCAACTCCAAAAGGGACCCCAGGACAGTGTGTGTATCTGTGTGTGTGTACATACACAAAATCCCTATAACTTTTTCTTTCCAGGTCTCCCTATTGATAAGTAATAAATACAAAGAAAATTCTTAACTTTTGTTAGTTAATTCTAATTTTACTCCACAAAAATATAGGCTAATTTACCCACTTAATGAAACTAAAGGGTTTTCTTAGCCTGAGTAACATCAGAAGTCATTTACAGAAATTACAATGTTCATTGCTAAATTTCTGATTTTTACTCTAATTAATCTTCTAATATATAAATTGTGAGAGAGCAGGATTCAAGTATTTGCCAATAAATGTTAATTTCCTTTTGTGCTATAATCATTAATATTTAACCAGTGGAAAAAATGGAAACCATTTATGCTGTAAATTATTTTGGGGGGAAGACTTAAAACATTTTTATACTGTTAAAGAAAAGCAGCTTCCATCCTCCCTTCACACTCCATTTCATGTTACTTCTCTAAGTAAAGTGAAATAAAGAGCTAAGGTTTAGGTATATGCCCAAGAGAATGGAAAAATGTTTTCACAAAAAACTTGTACATAAATATACATAGAAGCATTATTCATAACAGCTAAAAACTGGAAACGACTCAAATGTCTATCAACTAACTAGTGTATAAACAAAATATGTATCTATACAATGGAATATTATTCACCCGTAAAGGGGAATGAAGTTCTGATACATACTACAACATGGATGGACCTTGAAAACACTATGTAAGTGAAAGAAGCCAGACATAAAAGGCCACTGTATTGTATAATTCCATGTATATGAAATGTTCAGAACAGGCAAATCCATAGAGACAGAAAGTAAATCAGGGGTTGCAGAGGCTATGGGGAGGAGGAAATGGGGAGTGACTGTTGTGGGAGTTTCTTTTTGGGGTGATGGAAATATTCCGGAATCGGCTAGTGGCAATAGTTGCACAACCTTGTGAATGTCCTAAAACTACCAAACTGTAAACTTTAAAATGGTAAATTTTATGTTATATGAATTATATCTTAAAAAAATCAAACCATTATGTAGATTAAAAAATCACCAACAAAATAAAAAATCAACAAACTAGGAAACTAAAATACATTTGCAACATATATTACAGGTGGGGACATAATTAAGAAATTTACAGTAGAAAACCATAAATAGCCAAAAAAATATGAAATATTTCAACATCATTAGTAATAAAATAAATGCAGATGAAAACAATGGTATATGTATTATATATATCTCTCTCTGTGCGTATAAATTTGTGTATATATATATTTTGCCTGTCATCTTAGCCAAGGTTTTAAAAAAATCATAGTACTTAGGGATGGTTAAAAAAATGAGCTGAAGTAGTGAAAAGAGAAGAATTTAGCAAACAAAAAACAAAACCACCACAAAACTCTGGAGTAAACACCCAAATATACCTTCTACTGTTAGAAAAATAATCTTTTAAATTCATTAATTTAATTATCCAACTTGGTTACTACACTGAATGAATTCTCTATTTCACTGTAACCATCTTGGTAGCTAATTTAATGGAATCAGTAGAAATTTTTATGAATCTTTAGTAGACTTGTGTGTTTTATAATTACCTTCAAAGTGTCTATTAAATGATAATGCAGTGTGTCAATACAGCTTCAGGATATTTGCAATACAGCTTTGAGGAAGATAGCACCACATTTCTAAACTTTATCCTCTAAATCTTTATATCATGGAATTACCTTAAAAATAGTCAATAATCTATAAAGTATTACCATACCTGTGTACTGCAATCACAGAAGTAAAAAGTCTAGGACTTCCAGGAACCAAATTTGTAAATATAAACTCAAAACGAGTATTGTTACATTTTGTTAGTATATAAAGAGCTTCAGTTTGGCCTCGTAATTTCTGTAAGAACAAATTTATTTAAAAGTTCAGATTTTAAGGAGTGATGTCAGTATCATGGTGGAGTGAGTCGTTCCTTTTGTCTCTCCCCTCTAAGTTACAACCAGTCATACATCCAGTGACCAACAAAGGATTTCCTGCACAGCACACCAGAACACCTGAGTGACCCAAGATGCATCTATCTATCTGAAGCTGAGGGGACTAGATCTCCAGGAAGCAGTGGAACTAGGGGAGCAGCCCTCTCTCCCCCACAGTGGTGGTGATCTAAAACATGGATCCTCACACCGGCATGCATGCCGGTGATCACAGGCTGCAAGGACAAACAGGACTTGTGGCTTGGCCCCTGTCCCCTGCCCCCAGCAATGGTGGGTGGCACACATGTCCTGAGGCTTCAGGACACAGAGTGGAATTGGGGACCCGAATCCCACCCCCTCCCCCACCCCCTACAGCGGCACCAGTCTTTCCAGCAGTGGGAACTACACTCAAGGCGTGAATTTGCCTGACACGGGCAGGGTGCCCTCATCCGAGGTTTCAGGGCAGACATCAGTGTGAGCACCAGCACTAGTGACCAGAGGCTGTGGCTCCTGCCCCTCCCAACTGTGGCAGATGGCACACATGTCCTGAGGCTTCAGGACACAGAGAAGCCAGAGACTCAGCCCCCTCCCCTTCCCCTGGCAATGGCACTGGTCCCTCCAGCAGTGGGGACAGTAAGCAAAATGTGGATTTCATCAGCAGAAGCAGGCTGCCCTGACCCGAGGTCTCAAAAAGCATACTGGTGGGCACCCGTGACCAGACTGCAGAGCCAGCAACAACACTTGCGGTTTAGCCCCTACACCTCCACCCGCAGTAGCAGGTGGCACCTGAAACCTGAGGCTTCAGGAAACACAGCAGAACCTGAGATCCAGCCCCTAGTGGTGGGGCACCTGACACTGGCTCTACCACCAGCAGGGGCTGCATACAAGAACCCAGGCCCCTGATAGCAACAGCAACACCTGTGAATCCAGCACCCCTGGCAGTGGTGCTGCCAACACCCACAGATAATCCTGGAGCAGTAGTGCAGGAGGTGCATGGGGCAGCAGCACCCAGAAACTGTGGAGACTCTGCAGACAGCCAGTGTGGGAACTTGAGACCCAGGCGACCCCAAAAGCAGCAGAAGTGCTCACAGTCTGGTGACCCCAGAGGCAACACCTGAGACTGTGGTGACATCGAAAGCAGCAAGGCACCAGCAACCTCAGAGGCACAAGCAGCATAATAAGGGCAATGACAATGCCTCTGGCAGAGGCAGTGGAGGGTCAAAAGTACAGTCTCTGAAATACAACCAGAAGCAGCTCAGAACCAAAGTAATCAAAGCTGTACTCAACTAAGAAAGATGTTTATTACCACAAATGCAGGGGCAGAGGATCAATTCATCAAACACCATGAAGAACTACAGTAACACAGCAGAAGAGAAGGAGAATGACAGCTCTCCAGAAACCCAACTAGAAGTCACAGAAGATTACAATCTGACTGACAGAGAATTCAAAATAGCAGTCATAAAGAAACTCAACGAGTTACAAGAAAACTCAGAAAGACAGTTCAATGAGCTCAGGGTTAAAATTAATGAACAGAAGGTATACTGCACCAAAGAGATTGAAGTCCCAAAAAAAACTGAACAGAAATGCTGGATATGAAGAACACAATTAATGAGGTAAAAAATAATGGAGAAAGCATAAAAAATAGAGCAGACCTTATGGAGAAGAGAATCAGTGAGCCTGAAGACAGAAACCTAGAAATGATCCAGGTGGAAGAGGAGACAGAACTAGGATTAAAAAAAAAAAAATGAAGAAATTCTTCGAGAAATATCTGACTCAATTGGGAAAAGTAACATAAGGATTACAGGTATCCCAGAGCGAGAAGTGAGGGATAAAGGAGCAGACTGCTTATTCAAAGAAGTAATAGCTGAGAACTTCCCAAACCTGGGGCTAGAGCTGGACATGAAGGTATATGAAGCTAAGAGAATTCCTAATTACATCAATGTAAAAAAATACCTTCTCCAAGGCATATAAAATTAAAACTGTCAAAAGTCAATGACAAAGAAAAAATATTAAGGGCAGCAAGACAGAAGAAAATAACCTACAAAGGAACCCCTATCAGGCTTTAAGGAGATTTCTCAGCAGAAACCTTACAGGCTAGGAGAGAGTGGAATGATATATCCAACATACTGAAAGACAAAAACTATCAGCCAGGGATATTCTATCCAGCAAAATTATCCATCAGATATGACAGAGAAATAAAAGCTTTCCCAGACAAACAAAAGTTGAGGGAGTTCATCACCACCAGACCTGCCTTACAAGAAACGATGAAGGGAGCTCTCCTACTTGAACAAAAAGACAAAAGTATATGAAGCTTTGACCAGGGAGATAAATAGATGGACAAAATCAGAAAATTTCAGCTCTATATCAGAACAGGTTAGCAAACAATTATAAAAAAGGATAAGGGGAATGAAAGCATCAAAAATAACTATAACCACTTCAATTTAGTCACAACCTCACAAACAAATATTTAGTCACAACCTCACACACAAATAAAAAAATTAAAATTCCCAAAATACTCTGTCTCCCAGAGACCCATCTCAGCTCTAAAGACACAGGCTCAGAATGAAGGGATGGAAGATGATACTCCAGGCAAATGGCAAGCAAAAGAAAGTGGGTGCAGCCACACTTATGGCAGACAAAGCAGACTTCAAGATAAAAAAAATAATGAGAAACAAAGAAGACTATTATATAATGATAAAGGGGACATTCCACCAAGAACACATAACACTTATGAATATATATGCACCTAACATAGGAACACCAAAGTATATAAAGCAACTATTAACAGACCTTAAGGGGGGTAATTTACAGCAACATGATAACAGTAGGGGACCTTAACACCCCACTTACATCAATGGATAGACCATCCAGACAGAAAGTCAACAAGGAAACAGTGGCCTTAAATGAAACACTAGACTAGATGGACTCAGCAGACATATATAGAACATTCCATCCAAAAAGAGCAGAATACACATTCTCCTCAAGTGCATATGGAACATTCTCAAAGATAGACCATATGTTGGGAAACAAAGCAAGCCTCAATAAGTCTAAGAAGACTGAAATCATATCAAGCATCTTTTCTGACCACAATGCTATGAAACTAGAAATCGACTACAAGAAAAAAGCTGGGAAAGTCACAGATATCTGGAGACTAAGCAATCTGCTACTGAACACCTACTGGATGAATGAAGAAATCAAAGGAGAAATTAAAAAATACCTAGTGACAAATGAAAATGAAAACACAACATACCAAAACTTATGGGATGCAGCAAATGTGGTACTAAGAGGAAAATATATAGCAATATAGGCCTACTTCAAGAAACAAGAAAATTATCAAATAAACATATACCTAAAAGAATTAGAAAAAGAAGACCAAACAAAGCCCAAAGTCACTAGAAGGAAGGGAGCAATAAAAAAGCAGAGCAGAAATAAATGAAATAGAGACTAAAAAAACAACAGAAGGGATCAATGAAACTAAGAGCTGGTTCTTGGAGAAGATAAACAAAATTGACAAACTTAGCCAGACTCACTAACAAACAAAGAGAGAAGACAGGGGCTGGCCCCATGGCTGAGTGGTTAAGTTTGTCTGCTCTGCTTTGGCGGCCCAGAGTTTCCTGGTTTGGATCCTGGGTGCAGACATGGCACCGCTCGTCGGGCCACACTGAGGCAGCATCCCATACGCCACAACTAGAAGGACCCACAACTAAAATATATACAACTATGTACTGGGGGCTTTGGGGAGAAAAAAAAATTACCTAAAAAAAAAAAGAGAGAGAGAGAGAAGAAAAATAAAATCAGAAATGAGGGCCCAGCCCCATGGCTGAGTGGTTAAGGTTCACATGGCGGCCCAGGTTCAGATCCTGGGCACAGACCTACTCCACTCACCAGCCATACTGTGGTGGTGTCCCACATACAAAAAAACAGAGAATTGGCACAGATATTAGTGCATGGCTAATCTTCCTCAAGTGGAAAAAAAAAAGAGGAGGATGGGCAATGGATGTTAGCTCAGGGCTAATCTTCCTCAGGAAAAAAAAAAAAAGAGGAAATGAAAGAGGAGAAATGACAATGGACACCACAGAAATACAAAGGATTATAAGAGAGTGCTATGAAAAGCTGAATGCAAACAAACTCAATAACCTAGAAGAAATGGATAAATTCTTAGAATGCTACAATCTCCCCAAACTGAATCAGGAATAATTAGAGAATCTGAATAGATCAATCACAATTAAAGAGATTGAAACAGTAATCAAAAACCTCCCCTAAAACAAAAGTCCATGATCAGACAGCTTCTCTGGTGAATTCTACCAAGCATTCAAAGAAGATCTAATTCTTATCCTTCTCAAATTACTCTGAAAAACTGAAGAGGATGAGATACTTCCTAACCCATTTTATGAGGCCAATGTTACCCTGATACTAAAACCAGACAAGGACAACACAAAAAAGGAAAATTACAGGCCAATATCGTTGGTGAACATAGATGTAAAAATCCTCAACAAAATATTAGATAATTGAATACAACAATACATTAAAAGAATCATTCACCATGATCAAGTGGGATTTATTCCAGGGATGAAGAGATGGTCCAACATTCACAAATCAATCAATGTGATATACCACATTAACAAAATGAAGGATAAAAATCACATGATAATCACAGTAGATGCAAAGAAAGCATCTGACAAGATCCAACATCCATGTATCACAAAAACTCTAAACAAAATAGGTATAGAGAGAAAGTAACTCAACATAATGAAGTCCATATATGACAAACCCACAGCCAACATCATACTCAACGGAGAAAAGTGAAAGCCATTCCTCTGAGAACAGGAACAAGACAAAGGTGCCCACTCTCATCACTCTTATTCAACCTAGTACTGGAAGTTTTAGCCAAAGTAATTAGGCAAGAAAAAAAATAAAAGGGATCCAAATCGGAAGGAAGAAGTGAAACTCTCACTACATGAGGATGATCTGATTCTATATATAGAAAACCCTAAAGAATCCACTAAAAAATTATTAGAAATAATCAACAAATACAGTAAAGTTGTAGGATACAAAATCAACACACAAAAATCAGTTGCATTTTGTTTTTCCTGTGAGGAAGAATGGCCCTAAGTTAACATCTGTTACCTACCTTCCTCTTTTTGCTAGAGGAAGGTTGTTGCTAAGCTAATATCCATGCCAATCTTCCTCTATTTTTGTATGCGGGATGCCACCACAGCATGGCTTGATGAGCAGTGTGTAGGTCCGCACCCGGGATTCGAAGCCATGAACCCTGGGCTGCAGAAGTGGAGCTTGCGAACTTAACCACTATGCCACTGTGCTAGCCCCTCAGTTGCATTTCTATACACTAATAACAAACTAGCAGAAAGAGAAGTCCAGAATACAATCCCATCTACAATTGCGACAAAAACAATAAAATATCTGGGAATAAATTTAACCACGGAGGTGAAAGACCTATACACTGAAAACTATAACACATTAATTGAAAGAAATCAAAGACATAAAGAAATAGAAAAATATTTCATGCTCATGGATTGGAAGAATTAATATAGTTAAAATATCCATATTACCTAAAGCAATCTACAGATTCAATGCAATCCCAACCAGAATCTCAATGACATTCTTCATGGAAACAGAACAAAGAATCCTAAAATTTATATGGAACAACAAAAGATTCTGAATAGCAAAAGCAATCCTGGCAAAAAAGAACAAAAGCCATCATAATATCTGATTTCAAAATATACTACAAAGCTATAGTAATCAAAACAGCATGGTACTGGCACAAAAAGAGACACAGAGATCAATGGAAGAGAATTGAGAGCCCAGAAATAAAACCACACATCTACAGATAGTTAATCTTGGACAAAGGAACTAAGAACATAACAATGGAGAAAGGAAAGTCTCTTCAATAAATGGTGTTGGGGAAACTAGACAGTCACATAGAAAAGAATGAAAGTAGACCACCCACAAAAATTAACTCAAAGTGGTTTAAAGACTGGATGTAAAACCTGAAATCATAAAACTCTTAGAAGAAAATATAAACAGTACACTCTTTGATATTGATCTTAGCAGTATCTTTTTTTTTTTTAAAGATTTTATTTTTTCCTTTTCCTCCCCAAAGCCCCCCAGTACATAGTTGTATGTTCTTCGTTGTGGGTCCTTCTAGTTGTGGCATGTGGGATGCTGCCTCAGCATGGTTTGATGAGCAGTGCCATGTCCGTGCCCAGGATTCAAACCAACGAAACACTGGGCCGCCTGCAGCAGAGTGCGAGAACTTAACCACTCAGCCACTGGGCCAGCCCCAGCAGTATCTTTTTAAATACCATGTCTACTCAGGCACGGGAAACAAAAGAAAAAACAAACAAATGGGACTATATCAGATTAAAAGGCATCTGCAAAGCAAAGGAAACCATCAACAAAATGAAAAGAAAATCCATCAACTGGGAGAAAATATTTGCAAATCATATATCCAACAAGGGGTTAATCTCCAAAATATATAAAGAATTCACACAACTTAACAACAAAAAAATGAACAATCTGATCAAAAAATGGGCAGAGGATATGGACAGACATTTTTCCAAAGACATTTTTCCAAAGAAGATATACAGATGCCCAATAGGCAGATGAAAAGATGTTCAACATCACTAACCGTCAGAGAAATACAAATCAAGACTACAATGAGATATCACCTCACACACTGTCACACCTGGCTATAATTAATGAGACAAAAAATAACAAGTGTTGGAGAGGATGTGGAGAAAAGGGAACCCTCATACACTGCTGGTGGGAATGCCAACTGGTGCAGTCACTACGGAAAACAGTATGGAGATTTCTCAAAAAACTAAAAATAGAAATATCATATGACCCAGGTCTTCCACTGCTGGATATTTATTCAAAGAATATGAAATCAACAAGTGAAAAAGATTTATGCACCCATGTGTTTACTGCAACACTATTCACAACAGCCAAGACTTGGAAGCAACCCAAGTGCCCATCAATGGACGAAGCGATAAAGATGTGGTATATATATATATATATATATATATATATATATACACACACATTGATATACCACTCAGCCATAAAAAAAGACAAAATTGTGTCATTCACAACAACATGGATGGACCTTGAGGGTATTATGCTAAGCCAAATAAGTCAGACAGAGAAAGACAAATACACTATGATTTCACTCATACGGAGAAGATAAACAAACTCATAGATAAGGAGAACAGATTAATGGTTACCAGAGGAAAAGGGAGTGGGGGAGGGTGAAAGGGGTAAAGGGGCACATGTGTATGTGACAGATAAAAACTGGACTGTTGGTGGTGAACACAGATACAGTCTATAGTGACACAGTCTACAGTGAAATATAACAATGTACACCTGAAATTCACACAATGTTACAAGCTAATATGACCTCAATAAATAGATTTTTTAAAAAATCGGGAAAAAAAATCTCAAACATGAGATATTTTGAATTCTAAGCCATGTGAGTGTCCCTTTCTATGATTCTGTATCCATACAATATTTTAACTAAATAAAAAACATGTCATGCTTTGAGGGGAAAAAAAAGGTAAAATTTTAAGAGCAATTTCTCATTTACAGTGAAAACAAACATCAATCTCAAATATCTGTTTCTTCATTATATACATATTTGATAAGATTTTTCAGACTCACAGAGTTGGCAGTCCTTGTTGTGATATTTAGTATGCAGTTGTAACCGACAGCTAAAATTCAAAAGCAAAGAATTTAAAGAACATGATACAATGAACTGAGAAAAAAAACTCTATATACAGAACTTTTAACAATTTAAAAAATTAAATATATATAAAAATACAACTTTTAAAAATTTTTATGAAATAACTACAAATTTAAGTTAAATAATTAGAAGAACTAGAAAGTCAATTCTGTTTCTTTGAACAAACAAAAACATTCATAACATGGGAAAAGGAAGTTTACTTCTCTAAAACCTATTACTTACTGAAAATCTTAGCACCATTACATCAAGAGAAAAAGTCTAACTGGATAATCTAAATAGTTTTAAAAAATAAGTCAAACAGAATTTAACACAATGAAAGGCTGTACGTTCATTAGAATTGAGATCTCCCTTCTTTGGGAGTACTTGAAACAGGTTATAGCAAGTTGTCAAAAATAAGCAAAAAACAAAAACAAATATCATTCAATGTAAAAGCACTAATCTTATATATGTCTTTCTCTTATGAGAGACAAAATGGACAGACAGAAAAACATTTTTTTTGCATTATGATGCAGTCTGTGGTTAGTCTAGGATTTCTGAAGTTTTTATCAATTTAAGTTTTCCACATATTTCATGGTATAGCTTGTTTGGTATCAAAAGCCACTGTGTAAGTTCACTTGACAAAGGGTTTCTTTTCTTTAGTGTTATCTAATAAAGATACTTACAAAGATTGATTCTGGATATTGCCAAAGAGTGCCAAATAATTCTTAAATTTGTTACTAAGAGTCTACCTGAAAGCAAACCAACAAAATAGGTTACCTTAAGTAAGGACTCATTTTTGCAGTAAAGAAAGAGGTCGACATGGAACTTCTGTCCAGTATCAGCAGCGACATCCATAGATATTTTTCATACATTTATTAATTGAAAATATTCATTGCACATAACTATCCTGTGTAAGGTATACAACGTATGATTCACAATCTCAGAGAAACAAAATCTGACAGGTATAGAAGGGAGAAGGTATTCACTGTCAACAGCTTAGTTTGACTCAAACTGACAGAAGAGAGCTGTTCTAGGGACCCAGCAGGTCATATGCATACAATGAGAATGAGTATGGGACGGCATTTACAAAGCCAATCAATGAAATCAAACTTCTCAAACAACTCTCATATATAAGCTAATCTCTGCCATAATAAGTGCTTTCTTAAGCAGTTCTCATTTAAATGAGCCAGATACACTTATATACCCAATTTTTTTGCTGTGAGCACTTTTTTACTTATATGAAGTTATGGCCAGGCTGAAGTCTGTTTAAGGCTTTATGCTTTTCATTCTTAGCCTCAGATTGATGTTCTTACACTGAAATACAAAGTTAGATAAACTTCATTTCTCAAAGCATGTGTTGTGGAATAAGTGGTTCCTAGAGATGCTCCAAGAAAAAAAAAGTCAAGTAAATCTGAGCATGGTAAACTGAGTCTTAGAGATTTATAACACAATTACCATATTAGGATATCTTTGAGATATCCTTAAACAATAAAACTTGCTTAACTTTGCTTTACACAACTTTTCTTCAAAAAAATTATAACCATAGAATTCTTTTGATGAGTAATCCACAGCCAGGTCATACTCCTTCCTCCCCGAAAATCCCTGCAGTATCTAAAATCAGAGAAACTAAGCCTGTATGAATGCCAGAGTGAGATGGGATAGGAGGTTCCAAAAATAAAGAAAGGCATTCTCAAGGGAAACTGAGGAACATTACATGGTATGTTTGACTAAAATAAGTTACCCAGCATGGCTAGAGTGGAAGGTTCACACAAGATCGGAGAAGAGCAGACATCACATCTCTCAGCTCAGGAATTGTTTCTGAGGTGTCTGCGCACACAGCTATTTTTATTAATAGTAAGATTTCAGGCAACGTGATGGAGATTTCTGGCCAGGGAGGTGTTTTGTCCTCCCTACTCCGAAGTGCTGGTATAGGATTCTGCACTCAGTGAGTACTTAATGAATTGAAAAATGTTCTCTTACCCACAGTCTTTGTTTGGACTGGTGGACGGACTGTCACACAAGAGTTCCTGCCAATCCATATGAGAACCAAACTTTGTCCCGGCTTCCTCAAGTTAACTCAGGTTTCGTCAAGATGTGGCTACTGAGAGATTATTATTCCACCCTCACAGGCACAAACTAAGACTTCTTGTTTGCTGCTAGATCTTCATACCTCACTGTCACCTGGGCCTGGCTGACACTAGGAAGCATTTCAGAAATGTGATCTAAGCAAGTGGCTACTTAAAAGGCTGCATGAGTATGTTCTGCCAATAACGGTTACTGTTCCTTCTCCAGGATTTACTGATCCTGGTACTTGAATGAAGTCTGCTCCTTTTCCCCACTTACTCCTCTCTTCAATAAGAGGTTTATGTCCCACCCTCCTAAACCTCCTCTCTCCTAAAAAACCTTTTTAGATACACTAAGCTACCCACTCATCCCCAATTTTTTACTTGAATAACAGCAGTGATGCTCTCAAGACCTGCTGATCACTGGACACTGGCTCCAAGGACAGCTGCAGTATGCAGCCTGGACTTTTTAAAGTTCCAGCCTTGGGAAATTTGGTTTGGGAGGGACTCTAGAGTCCAGCCCTGGCTGCTCCTCAGTGACATTCAGAGACATCTCACAGGATTTTCCAATACTTAACCTACAAATAGACTTCACAAAACGGCACTAAATTTGCTCTCCACATATCCATCTCTAGGTGTCAGTCTTACGGGATTGTGCATTACTCTTGGATTTCTTAAAAGGAAGCATGGCCCCAGGTATGACCTACTTATGTTCCACTACCCCACATTCTTTTTGTGGGGAGGCAGATCCTAAAGTCTGAACTATGTCATGCCACTTGCAAACAGGGCTCCTGGAGTTTTAACAGTTACAATGCGTAAAGCTGATGTCAGAACCAGGACTTAGTGAAGGACCAAAGTTCTGAGGGAGAACCTGTATTCTCTGGCTACTGGTTTATACTGAGCCTTTCTTCCGTTTAAATCTGAGAAAAGTCTTACGTAGATTTAACTCTCCCACTCTCACAACTACATTTACATATAATGCTATTCCATATCTTATTCTCTAGCTAATATGATTTAACATTTGTAAGTTAAACCAGAAATATAAAATATATTAGAAAATGTACTCACCTCTATCCCCATTATTTCCTTTGGTGTCTTCAATTGAATCTAAACAATCAATAAGAACTTCTCCAGGTCTTGTTTTCATTTGTCTAAAATAAATATAAAAGCTTTAATTTTATAGCTACAACTACACCTGCTTACAATCTAGTTAGGGAGAGAAGAGACATAAGCATACAAAACAGCCAACAGTATAAATGATACAGCACCAAATGCTCATGCATTTGAAAATAAGGTCTTCAAGAACTTCAAGAACTGGAGATCAGTGGGACCTGTAGTGATCAGAGACGTGAAGAGAAGCCAGAACTAGAAGGAGAGGTAGGATTTGGAAAAGTAAAAGAGCGAGAGAGGAGTCCATGATTAAAGGTCATAAATGAGAAATGATAAGGGAATGTGGGAAGACTGGCGTGGTTGGAGAAGAAGGTGGGTATTGAGAGGTAGAGGGAAATATAGTTGGATATGTAAGAAGGAACCAGATTATGAAGAACCTTGAATGCCAGTCGGATAGGTACAGGCCTTATTCTGTGGACAGTGGAGAATCCCCAGAGGTATCTGAGTAGAGAAGAGGAGGTCAGGCAGTTATGGGAGGAACAGGTTAAAGCAAAGCATCATCAGGACCTAGTGAACTGATAGACAAAGGAGACTACAGAAGGAAGAATAGTTTGCTGATAGAATGTATTCTAGAGTGTCAAAAAAGCCTTAGCAGAATATGTGGTAGAGCCTTCTAACACATTTTCCATAGAGCCAACTCAATTACCCACTGAAAATACAGATGTGATCATATCACTTCCCTGCTTAAAAGTCTTCCATTTAATCTCCCTGTCCAGAAAATGAAGTCCACAATCCTCAGCTGAACATCTCAAAATCTGGCTAATCTACCTTTCTATTTGTATCTCCATCCTCTACTTGCCAGACTCTGCCTTCCAGCCAATGAGGTTTATATTTCCGAGAGTCTGCTTCTAACATATTTCTTCTTTTTTCTGGAATAATCTCCTCCTGCTTACCCTGACAAGGCCCTGCCCATTCTTCAGGGCTCAAATCAAGGGCAGAATGAACTATTCTGTTTATATAGTCCCTCAGCTTTTATTTTATTCAGGATGGTATTAACTACATTTTTTATAGTTACTTGTCTATGTGTATCTCCTGTACTACAAGGGGGGGGGGATCATTTCCTATTATTTCCGTATCTCTAGCTATCAACACAGTAATCAGCACACAGTGAGCATTGGATAAATGTTTAATAAACTGAAAATGTTCATGAAATGGACTTTTGCTTGGATTAAGAACCCTCCAAGGGTAATAGAAAGTTACAGAATATGTGCAATATGTAAATATGGTTTATAATTTTATAAATCCCCTTCCCTCACAACTTCTTAAAGGATCTAAGGCCATGTTGGTATTAGATACCTAGCCGCAACTAAACCTGGGAAATTAATATTTCATTTTCTACCTAAGAAGGTTCTGTTCATGATAAGGAATCATAAGAGTGGCTAAGAAGCTGCATACCATTAACCCAAGAACCTTAGCTTTACTGTTTTCCAACACTTAACATCCCAATGGGCATTTTTTTCCTGGACTTTTGGGTAGGAGGATTCTAATTATTCTCTCTTTAAAGCATGAAATTTTCCAAAAGCAGGGTTTCTGTTTGAGAGGCTCCAAAAGGCAGCTCCTTCTTCCTATTGGTGATTTAGATGAATAACTAGATGGAAGCTTATCATGGAAATAAAGCTTGTGTAGTCAGGAATTCTGGAGAATGCTTACTCCCACCTCCCTCATTTTACAGACATCCAAGCTTAGAATGGTGAAGTCTAGGGGCCTACAATGTCTGTCGCTATTGCAGAGCTAGTTTTAAAACTCCGGTTTCCTGAGTCCCTGCTCTGTGTTCCTTCCACCGCAAACTGGCGCCCCAGTCTCACTTGGGTGTACTAGATGCCCAAGCCCTGGGTGGTCCTCGCCGTGTCTGGGCTCAGCTTCCTCTTGGTCCCCAGGGCCAGGAAACGAACGGGACGAAAACCGCGTAATCTAGCCGCGTTCGGGCTGTGGCGCCGGCCTCAGAAGGGCCGCAGCCCCGGCGCCAGTCTGGGGTCCCCCAAATTGTGGACCACAGGCGCAAACCGCCTCCCACCCTCGCGAGGGCCCTGAGCTGTGGGGCGCAGGCTCGGCCCGCGGGCCGCGAAATCGCGCTGCGGCGCCCTCTACAGGCACCAGGCCCCTCGGGATCCCGGCGACTCACTGCGATGACACGTCGAAGCGGATATCCCGGTCCTCCCAAAGCGCGTCCAGCACAGACATGATAACCAGGGCCCGCGGGCCGCGCGCTTCCCAGAGGCAGAGGCCGAGCGGCGTCTCGCCGGCTCCAAGGCAACGGGCCTCCTCTGTCACGACGTCTACGGCGCGCGCCGAGATCCAAGCTTCCTCGAGGTAGGGCGCGCGCTTCCCCGGCCCCATCGCGTCGTTAAGCGGATTTGAGGCTCAAGGGGAAGCCTCGCTGGCCCCGCCCCAGGAGCGTGTCCTTGACCTCTGAGTGACCTTTCTGACCTCCAAACACACATCCTTAAGCAGTTCCACACCCTGTCCCCGTTTTTCTACGTTGACAAGAAATTGAGACTTAAAACTCTGAATTCCATGTCTGGCCCCGCCTGATCTGGCCCTGCCCTCCTCTCCAGCCTCGTGCTGCCCTCTCCTTCTGCCTACATTGTAGCCGGGCAGGGCTCAGAGCCTTTGGAGCGCCCCCTTTCTCTGGAATGCTGTTTTCCCAGGTCTCTTGCATGGCCCGCGCTTTGTCACTTAAGTCCTAGCTCAAATGTCAACTGAGGCGGTCCCCGATCTTTCTGTCGCTGTCCTGTGGGCACTCTGAGGACAGGGCCTCATCTACCTAGTTCGCTTTGAATGGTGCCTACCACAGAGTGGGTACTCAGTAAATACCTTTTTTTTCAGGAAGATTAGCCCTGAGCTAACATCTGCTGCCAATCCTCTTTTTGCTGAGGAAGACTGGCCCTGAGCTCACATCCGTGCCCATCTTCCTCTACTTTATATGCAGGATGCCTACCACAGCGCGGCTGGCCAAGAAGTGCCATGTCCACACCCGGGATCCGAACCAGCAAACCCCGGGCCCTCCGAGCAGAACATGCGAACTTAACTGCTGCGCCACCGGCCCGCCCTCACCAAAACTTCTGATGAGCCCTTAGCCCCAGGAAATATCTGAATTGCAGACTGGTGTGATCCTAAGCAGAAAACCCAGGTAAGCCATGCTTGGACTTCTGATCTACAGAAACGGGGAGATAGTAAATGTCTGTTTTTAAGCTGCTAAATTTGTGGTAATTTGTCATATGCAGCAATTGAAAACTAATAAAGATTTTGGTATCGGGGTGGTGTGCTACTCTTAACAAATAGCCGAGGCTATTAGACCCAGCAAAATTCTGCTGTCAGGAAGCAGGCTGATAAAATTACTCACCTGCAAACATGTGCTACCTTTCATGAAAAAGCAAGGATGACTCTGAGGGTAGAACCAAGAGCCCCAAGGGCAGAGCTGAGAGCCATAGAACATTATTCTCAGATCTTAAAACTTAAGAAAAATCCAACATTTGCCCAGATGGATATCAGAATTGTTTTATGCCAGTGACTCATTTTTTTTTCCATTTCTCCCTTTTTGAATTGCAATGTCTCTAACTATTCTCCTATGCCTATCCCGCCATTGTATGATGGGAGTGTTGGGAACAGACAACTGGTCTTTGTCGTTTCATAGGTCTGCCAAGAGGAATTGTACTTCAAGGAACTGTGTTTAATGAATTGCGGTAATCTCCCCTTATCCATGGTTTTGCTTTCTGCGATTTCAGTTACCCACTGTCAACTGTGATTGAAAATATTAAATGGCAAATTACATGGGCTGGCCCCGGTGGTGTAGTGGTTAAGTTTGTGTACTCCACTTCAGTGGCCCCAGGGTTTGCAGGTTCAGATCCTGGGTGCAGACCTACCCACTGCTCATCGGGCCATGCTGTGGTGGCATCCCACATATAAGACGGAGGAAGATTGACACAGATGTTAGCTCAGCGACAATCTTCTTCAAGCAAAAAGAGGAAGATTGGCAACAGATGTTAACTCAGGGCCAATCTTCCTCATGCACACACACAAAATAATAAAATAATATAAATGGACAGATCCAGAAATAAACAATTCATAAGATTTAAATTGTGCACCATTCTGAGCAGTGTGATGAAATCTTGTGTCGTCCTGTTCTGTCCCACCTGGGGTCATGAACCATCCCTTTGTCCAGCATATCCACACTGTATACACTACCAGCCTGTTAGTCAGTAGCCATCTTGATTGTCAGATGGACTGTCGAGTTACTGCAGTGCTTGTGTTCAAGTAACCCTTATTTTACTTAATAAGGGCCCCAAAGTGCAAGAGTAGTGAGGCTGTCAATTTATTACAGTATGTTGTTATAAAAATTGTTCTATTTTATTGTTAGTTGTTGCTAATCTCTTACCGTGTGTAATTTATAAATTAAACTTTATCATAGGTATGTATAGTAAAAAACAGTATATATTAAGTTCAGTACTATCTGTGGTTTCAGACATCCACTGGGGGTCTTGGAACTTATCCCCCATGGATAAGGGGGGACTATACATTCAGAAGCCTCGTTTGCACTGGATATGGATGATTTAAATGATGAGGTCTTGGATTTTGAGCTGATGCTGTAATGGGAGGAGCAGGGAACCTTGGGAGGGAGTGAATTTTTTTTTCTTCTGGAAGGGGCATAAATTGTTGAGGGCAGACTGTGGTAAGCAGAATTTTAAATGGCCTCTAAGGTTCCCCCATCCTTTACATAATTGCATCTTTTATGTAATTCTGTACATACTTTACATAATTCTCTCCCCTTAAGTGTGGAAGAATCTGAATATGATAGGATGTCAGTCCTGTGATTAGATTATGTTATGTGGCAAAGATGGCATTTTGCAGATGTGATTAATGTCCTTTGAATTAATCAAAAGGGAGACTATCCTTGGTGGGCCTGACCTTATCAGGTGAGCCCTTAAAAGAGATTTTCCTGCTGACTTTGGTGAAATAATAGCCAAGTTGTGAGAGAGTCACATGGCTAGAAACTGAGGCCAGCCTCTAGGAGCTGAGAGCCAGCAAGAAAACAGGAACTCCAGTCATCCAATCACAAGGAACCAAATTCTGTCAACAACCTGAATGAGCCTGGGAGAGGACCCCAAGCCTCAGATGAGATCACATCCTGGCTGACGCCTTGATTTCAGGTGAGACCCTGAGGAAAGAACTCACCCTATGGGACCGGCCCCGTGGCCGAGTGGTTAAGTTCGTGCATTCTGCTTCAGTGGCCCAGGGTTTCTCTGGTTTGGATCCTGGGTGCAGACATGGCACCGCTCATCAAGCCATGCTGAGGTGTCATCCCACATGCCACAAGTAGAAGGACCCACAACTAAAAATATACAACTGTGTACCAGAGGGCTTTGGGGAGAAAAAGGAAAAATAAAATCTTTAAAAAAAAAAAGAACTCAGCCCAGACTTGTGACCCACAGAAACTGTGAGACAATAAATGTGTTGTTTTTAAACTTCTAATGTTGTGATCTTTTATTGTGTAGCAATATTAAATTAATACACTGATATCACAGTAGGACCTTTCAAATGAAGACCTATTTTTCTTTTTAAGTTTGGCACCTGAGCTAACATCTGTTGCCAATCTTTTTTTTTCTTTTTTTTTCCTTCTTCTTCTCCCCAAAGCTCCCCCAGTACATGGTTGTATTTTCTAGTTGTGAGTGCCTCTGGCTGTGCTAGGCGGGACGCCACCTCAGTGTGGCTTGATGAGTGGTGCCATGTCCACCTCCAGGATCTGAACTGGTGAAACCCTGGGCCACCAAAGTGGAGCGCAAGAACTCAACCACTCGGCCATGGGGCCAGCCACTTCAAGACCTATTTTTCAATGTGTGTATAAGTGGGCCTTCATATGCTGTTTCCCAGACGTTTTTTTCCTCCTGCCTTCACAAGAGTTTGTGTGTGTTTGTGTTTTTACTTTTTAAATCAATTTTATTGAGGTATAATTTACAAACAATAAAATGTACCTATTTTAGGTGTACTCTTCGATGAATTTTGACAAGGATATGCATCCATGTAATCACTACCATAGGGAAGCTATAGAACATTTCTGTCACCCCAAGAAGTTTCCTTGTGTCCCTTTGCAGTCAACTCTAGGTCCCAGGAAACCACTTATTTGCTCTCTATCACTGTAGATTGTTTTTCTTTTTCATTATTTTATTGTGGTAAAATATTTATAACATAAAATTTGCCATACTGTAAATTATTTTTGAGTGTTCTAGAATTTCATATAAATTGTGTAATAAATTAAGTACTATATATACTCTTTTGTATCTGGTGTCTTTCATTTGGCACAATGTTTTGAGGTTCCTCCATATCGTTACGTGTATCAGTAGTTCATGCCTTTTTATTGCTGTCTTGTATTGCATTCTGTGGATGTATTGCAGGTTGTTTCACCTGTTGGACATTTAGGTTGTTTCCAGTTTTTTGTTTTGTTTTGCTTTGTTTTTTTACTGAGAAAGATTCACCCTGAGCTAACATCCATTGCCAATCCTCCTCTTTTTTTTTTTGCTTGAGGAAGATTAGCCCTGAGCTAACATCTGTGCCAATCCTCCTCTGTTATTTTGCATGCAGTACAATGCCACAGCACAGCTGGTGAGTGGAGTAGGTCTGCACCTGGGATCTGAATCTGCAAACCTGGCCTGCTGAAGCAGAGCATGCCGAACCACTAGGCCATGGGGCCAGGCCCCATTTCCAGTTTTTATCATTAATAAAGTTGCCAAGAACATTCATGCACAAGTTTTTTGTGCATGTAAATTTTCATTTATTTTGGGTAAGTACCTAGGAGTGGACTTGCTGGGTCATATGGTGGGTGTATGTTTAACTTTTTAAAAAACTGCTAACTGTTTTCCATAATAGTTGTACCAGTTTACATTTTACATTCCTACCAGCAATGTATCTCCATCATTTGTCAATCTTTTTTTTTTTTTTAAATATTGGCACCTGAGCTAACAACTGTTGCCAATCTTCTTTTTTTTTTTCCTGCTTTTTCTCCCCAAGTTCCCCCAGTACTTAGCTGTATACTCTAGTTGTGGATCCTTCTAGTTGTGGCATGTGGGATGCCACCTCAGCATAGCCTGACAAGCAGTGCCATGTCTGCGCCCAGGATCCGAACCAGCGAAACCCTGGGCCACCAAAGTGGAGCATGTGAACTTAACCACTTGGCCATGGGGCTGGCCCCGCCCCACCCCATCAATCTTTTTAACTTTAGCGGTTCTGGTGGGTGTGTAATATCTCATTGTGGTTTTAACTTGTATTTCTCTAATGACTAATGCTGTTGAGCATCTTTTCATGTGCTCATTGCCATTTGTAAATCTCTTTTGTAAAGTATCTGTTTATGTCATTTCACATTTTTAATGGAGTTGTTTTCTTGAATTTTGTAAGAGTAAAGTCCTTTGTTAGATATATGTATTGTGAATATTTGCTCTCAGTCTCTGGCTTGCCTTTTCATTTCTTAATTTTTGTCTTTCAAAGAGCAGAAGTTTTAAATTTTTAATGTTAATGAAGTTTAATTTATCACTTTTTTCTTTTCTATTTAATATGTGTTTTTTTTTTTGTGTGTGTCCTGTTTAAGAAATCTTTCCCAACCCAAGATCACAAAGATTTTCTTCTAGAAGTTTTACAGTTATAGATTTTCACTTAAGTTTATGATCTGTTTCAGGTTAATTTTTATAGATGGTGTGAGGGAAGGTTGAGGTTCATTTTTGTCCTCTGTGAGGTTCCTGTATTTTCTATATGAATATTTAGTTGTTCTAGCACCATTTGTTGGTGGTGTTCTCACTTGCTTGCTTCTTTCAAGAGCACCTATTTTAATATAATGTTATATGTCAATTACACCTCAATAAAAAAAAAAAAGAACACCTATTTATACTTATCCCTAAAAGCAAAGTTAAGGGCTTGAGGAGGGAAATGTGTGATGACCTTAGAGCCCAGTGAAAGGCAGTGCGTGGGCTGGATTGCAAAGAAGCGCAGTAAAGTCAAAACAAGAATACAAACTGGCTATCATTATATCACTGAGTCATTTCTTCTTCTCCCTACTCTATCCATCTCCTTTTTAAAATGATCACCTTCTTTATTAATGTTGAGCATTCACAGGTAAGAATGAGAATCTTTCCTCCAAGATGTCAGCTTTCGCCTTTCATTGAGTGTCCACAATATGATGGATGTCCCTCTGGTTGCTATTCTTTCTGCCAAGAAGATACATCTTACTAAGAAGACATTCAGGAAGCCAAAATGCATTTTATAACCTTAAGATTAAAAAAAAAAAATCTAAAATCTAGATTTACATAAGAAAATATGCTTCAGTGCAAATATTTTACTCTTTGTCCAATTTGGCAGTCAATGTTGATTGAAATATATTTGTATCTTAAAACAAAATTATTGTACTTAGAAACAACTTTCCAAGTCAAACTATTAGAAAACTGATACTAAGCAAAAAGCCTTTAAGGGGAGAAGTAATTATATGTGTACTATTCCAAGTATTTGATCTATTCCTTAACTTCTATGTGAAGACAATCATTAAATGTCAAAAGTTCCTGAGTAGGGTTTATTGCAAACTATTTTAAAATATAAAAGAGCTGCTAGAGGGTTTTAATGTTATTATAAAAATTTTATTTTATAATACTTAACCTGTGTTCTGAAATGTTGAATTTATAGAACTCTTTGGTATTTTGTTGAACAGAGATTTTCTTACTATAAGGAAGTTGTAGAATCCATTTAAGATTTCAAGTTTATGCAAAATAAAATGAAACTTTATGGTTTATGTGCAAGATGTTCTATGGGATGTTTTCTTTGACATCCTTGAAAAACATGATGTTTTCTTATATCGCTGCAAAGGAACATGCTGCTTATGCAACTAGGTGAAACACAAGAATTCTCAATTTGGACTAAACTTGTCAGCAATTAAGATATGCTGTTAAGAACAGTATACCGTGCTTAAGAACATGTTCATTTTCTTAATGTACCACATCCAAAGTCAATGTGTTCTCACTTAGGTAGATTCAGTTGACATTTTAGTGTATATGGTAGGCAGTGAATTGTGCGGAGGAGGCGAATCCCAGCTTTGATGGGAACAGTGAAGTGTCGGGTGGGGAAGAGAAGAAGGCTGTGTACCCATCACCTCAGATCTTCCTACCAAGATACATGGTTCTCTTTGTAATAGCTGCAGCCCCTGTGTTTTGGTGCTACTAGTAATGATAGGAATCAGGCCTCTTCTCTTCCCAGTGTTAACAGCCCTATTGACCTGCAATCTGGTCCACTTGGAAACAAACCAATGACTCCTAGCTGAATCACCTAGTTCCATTTGCCATACTTCGGTGTCTCTTCTCTAACCTTTAAAAGGCTGAATCCTCTGTCATTATCATTATCAAACCAGATTACCCCAAAATTCTAGCGTTACGTCTCACTATTTACCAATGGCTAGGAATTCTGAACTATTGAACTCCTGATTCAGCCCAGTATGTGCCTGTGCTGCTTTTTTTTTTATACTGTTCTCTGCCTGGATACATCCTCTTCCCTAATCTAAACCTATCACACTGTCAAGTTATACTCCTAAATTAATATTTGTGTTACCCTAACCTCCACTAAAAAATGGGCAAGCCTTTATATATTAACCATCATTGACAAAATGATAGACATTTCTGTGGCAGCCACCCTACCAAAACTAAGTTCAGTCATTTATATCCATATTGTAGTACAATTGTAGTATTACACACATTACATGGCCTTGATCTAAGTTGAACTATGTCATAGCTCCTGTGTATCTTCTGTATAAAAAAGAACAAGGGAAATATAATTATTTATATTTCATTATCAATAACTTTTATAAAACATTTTCAACTCATACCTCCAAAGTATATTACGATGGTGCCCAAAGTTATTTTAATAGTATGCTGTTAATAGTACATAGTAACACGTTTAGAAAGTTATTATTTTGCTTTACAAATGTGATTTTTACACTCAAATTGAGCTTCAATGTTCAATGGGCTGATAAAATTGCACCTCCTCACAGCATTAAACATAAACATTATCAATGGACTGGGTTTAATCGTTGTTATTCTTTCATGCAAATCCAAAACACAAAAACAATCTGATGATGTTGGAACTATTTACGGTACGTTACCCATCAGGTTAAATTTTAAAGATTAAAGAGATTATAGAAAGAAGAAAAAAATTGTCTATTTCTTAGAATTTCTATTATCTACTCGTAACATAACTAGTAAATCTTAGAAAATCCATTTTGTAAGCTATAATATTATCTGTACTAAAAAGTAAACAGTGTGAAAAATGCTTTCCAGAAGGCTCTCAGCTTATATACTTCAGGATACTCATAATGTGAAGGGAGGGGAGAAACAAGGGAGAGGAGAGGC
Organism: Equus caballus; assembly: GCF_041296265.1. Taxonomy (NCBI): domain Eukaryota; kingdom Metazoa; phylum Chordata; class Mammalia; order Perissodactyla; family Equidae; genus Equus; species Equus caballus. The sequence goes on along the minus strand of NC_091701.1, from coordinate 49,787,527 downwards.
AAGGAGTCTAGAGGGAACCTGAAGTAGAAATTGCAATGTCAACATAATGGTGGAAGGTCATTTGAATGGCATGGATTTCTAACTCTGGATTTTACGTTATCCATAGAATTGTGCTGTAAAACCCATTTATCTCACAAAACTTTAAGCAAAATCTGTTAAAACACAAGGTTTTGTGTGAGTATTTTCCCCTCTATAGAAATCAGAAAGAGGTGCTAAATTTCATGGCTCAGAACAGGGATGGGGGTTTGCGAAGATGGAGCCATCCATAATCAGAACTAGTTAATTCAGAGGAAGTCAAAGCTTGGGGCTGTAGGTAACTATGAGAAGATAAATCCCCTGGGATATCACTGACATCTTGGGGACATTATTGGATGTTGCGTAGAATGTGGAATGGATGTTTTAGCCAATCTTATCTTATTGTTAGAGGCAACGTGATACTGCTGACATCTGAGGTTCCTATCCATTAATACCTATTTTCACATACGAAAATAATGATATCTTGGAGATTCAATGAGAATATAGAATGTTCTTTCTTCTTGTAGTCATTCTCATCAGCTTCATATTCTAACTCCAGTGATTCTTTGGTCTGTAAAACATGTATTCTCTTATTCACACACTTGCCACTTGCCTCAGCTGGAGATGGGCAAAGATTAGGACTTGGACTCCTTCCTAGAGCCATGGGAGCTACTCTTTATCTTTTCCAATTGCGTTTGCCACATAACACTATCTTGCACTCAGTGTGGTATCATTCTTCAATTAATTAACAAATATTTATTCAGCTTTGTGAAGAAAGTCAAAGATTATATCTGCATGACATCAGGGGAAAACATTAATTTACACTTAACCATCTCCACATTGATAGAATTTGGTGTTATATAATCACACGTGCCAGTGTTACATTTATATTTCACTTTTCTTTCATCTGACATCATTTAGATCTTACATACACTCCAACATCTGATATATGTCAATACTTCATCCTGGATTTGCCTGTGGAGTAGTTGAGACATATAGGCACTCGCCACCCAGCTAAGTCTTAACAGTCCTGCTGGAAAAGATGCTAAAGTTTAGAGATGAGAAATGAGAATTCAAATTTAAGAGTAGCATTAAATTATATTGGTGTGAATCAAGTATTTTGAAAATAAGTGAAAGTAGACAATGACTAATCAGAAAAGGTCTTCAAAAGATGCCTTTTGAGAAGACTTCTTCATATTTGGGAGGAGACCAGAGCTTTGGAGTGGAAAGTTGCAAATCTTCCCCAGAATTCTCTCTCTCTCTTGTTTAGATTATTTACGTTTTTTTAATTAATAAAAATTACAAAAGTGATTGCCACAAAATTTTAAAACAGCAAAGAAATACATAGAATCAAGAATGAAAGTCCTCCGTCATCTGCCTCCTTTCTTCAATAGCACTTTTCTCCCCACAAGTTAAGTATTGCTAATAGTTTGGTCTATTTCCTCCCAAACCTCTTGTATATATTCCTGAACATACTCACACATGCATACACATCCCTAAACTGAGGCAAGTGTATAAAGGAAGTAAAGGGATCATATTATATATATTGTGCAATTTGGTATCCAATCAGGGGGTACATGGTATGAACATGACTTATTACTGATAATGTCAACCTGATCACTTGGTTAAGGTGGTGTCTGCCCCAGGTTTCTCCACAACAAAGTTGCTATTTTCTCTTTCCATGCTCTATTCTTTGGAAGTGAGTTACTAAGTCCAACCCAAACTTAAAGGGAGGAGAATTAAGTTCCATATCCTGGAGGGAGAAATATCTACATATATTATTTGGAATTCTGTCAGAAAGATTTTCCCTTCTCTTCCATTATTTATTCAATCATTTATTTATGTCAGTATGGACTCATGGATATTTAATTTATTCTTTGGGTTATAATCTAATACTATAGTTATTTATTTTGTCGTTCAAACTCAAATGCTTTTTAACTTGCTCACTTACTCACTCACTCCAAAGCACATGTGAAAGAGGAGCAGGCATAATAGGATTCTATTTATGTGTTCAGCTCCTTACTCATTCCTCTTTCACTGAGTCACTGGTTTTTAACATCTGCCTTCTGATGGAATGAGAGTCAGGTGGAGCTGTGTATCAGGCACAATCTAAGCACTCTGGAGATGGGTTTGGGGCAAGCGGTTGGAGCTCTATATGCTCCTCACCAGCCCACGCCAAACACCTATTATTGACAATATCAGTGACTTTTTGACCCTTCAATATTCTCCAATCCTGATAGAAAGTCCCAGAAATAACTTAACCAGGTTCCCATAATAAACTGGGACTCGTTTATGAAACCTTCCTCTCTCAAGCGCTGGACCCAAGTAACCAGTGAGCTATATGTTTTTACTGGTTTGGATGAAAGTGAAAAATTGCCTAAAAAATAATTGGCTAAAAAAGAATCTACAACTTTTGTCAAAAATTACCATGTTTCTTTAATTAGACTAATTATACTTTCTGTTTTAAAAGCATTTTTTTAAAGAAACAAATTTTATCATTTGATGACCCCTGGCCATGTTTAATCTTTACATGATCAAATGATTATAATTTTTTTTCAGCTACAAAGGTACAAGTTTATCTTAGATAAGAAAAGCCTTTTTCAGTATCTTCTTTTTTTTTTTTTGAGGAAGATTAGCACTGAGCTGACTACTGCCAATCCTCCTCTTTTTGCTGAGGAAGACTGGCCCTGAGCTCACATCCATGCCCATCTTCCTCTGCTTTATATGTGGGACACCTACCACAGCATTGCCATGTGGTGCTACATCCACACCTGGGATCCGAACCGGCGAACCCCGGGCCACCGAGAAGTGGAATGTGTGAACTTAACTGCTGCGCCACTGGGCTGGCCCCAGTATCTCATTTTTTTAAATGAAATTTTTTCATTGCTTTTCAAAACTATATTTGTAACTGAATCTACATGCAGGAATGTATTTCAGACAACTATTGAATTCACAGTAAGGAGCTTTAAATATAGTAGCTATAGCAGTTGTTATTTCACCATGCCAATGAGCAATGTTAATATTAAAATTAAAAATTAAATTAGTGGACATTTTATCAATTAAGTGAATCAAAATTAATTTTGTGGGGAATCAGAATTTGCCACTCCAAAATGTGTCTCTTTGGCTTTATTATTTTTAAGAACAAAAGATTCAGAAAGAAACTTTGCTCTTCCCTCTAACTGCCTGAAAGAATTTAAAATAGACCTGTCCCAGGAAGGAGCTATCACTGCAGATAACTCTAGGTGTGGCAGATAAGAAGGCACCTAGCAAGGCCCGTTTTTATCAAAATTCTCTCTGGGTCCCATTGTCTGTAGATGACCCAACAAACATTTGTTTACCAAACATTTGTTTTTCCATCTCCATGTGAATTGCCTTCCTCCCCTTTGAAATCTCAAACCATTAACCCCCAACATCCTTCTTTGTCTTTAGCTGGAGATAGTATTTAAGGTGGTGGCTTTAGCCACTTTGACAAGTCACTTAATTTTCCTGGGTTTCTCCCATGTATACATGTTATTAAATTTGTTTGATTTTCTCCTGTTATTCTGTTTCATGTCAATTTAATTGTTAGAGCAGCCAGAAGAACCTAGAGGGTAGAGGAGTATTCTTCCTCCCCTGCAATTTCTACAAAATTGAATTGCTATAGTTTTCAAAAATTAAATGAAAGTTTTCCAAATATTAAGCAGTGCTATATTTTATATATCTTTAGTGTAATTTTAGGATTAGCGGACAACCATAAAATTTAACCTAGGGAAGATGGAAATAAAGTAGAAGAAAAAAAGGATAGGAAGGATGAAAAGCACAAGCCAAAAAATTAGAATTCCTCAACATCTCACATAATTTTACCTACTCCAGTAGAGGTGGTTTTATTGTGACTTTGATCACTTTGGGTCTAATTTTGCTCTATGCACACGCACACACACATGCACGCACACATATACAAATTAAAAAAAAATGCTGCAGCAATAGTTCTTAAAATTTTATTGCAGGGGTGGCCACTCGGCCAAGTGGTTGAGTTCATGCACTTCCCTTCAGCAGCCTGGGGTTTTGCCGGTTTGGATCCTGGGCACAGACATGGCACCGCTCATCAGGCCATGCTGGGGTGGCATCCCACATAGCACAACCAGAAAGACTCACAACTAAAAGAAGAAGAAGAAGGAGAAGAAGGAGGAGGAGGAAGAGGAGGAGGAGGAAGAGAAGAAGAAGATTGGCTACAGTTGTTAGCTCAGGTACCAATCTTAAAAAAAAATTTATTATGCAGTTGTGTGGCCTCTGGGCTCTACAAGAAGCTAGTCTTGATTTTTCGCATTTAGTTTTTAGGATCAAGTGTGATAATAAATAATGAATGTCCATAAATGAGCATGTGCCAAGTAGACTGTACAGTTTAGAATTGACTCTGGAATGAGTTCAAATAAAAACAAAAAAGATTTGTTTTTCTTCAATTACTATTTGTGATAAAAAAAATATGTTCTCCTCATAGGTCTTTAAGAATGCTGATGAAGTTGCTTTGCTTAGTGAATGATAAGGAATAATTTGAACATATTTAACAAACTGCCCTGTTTATATAACCATAGATTCTGGGCAATATGACTAGAAACCACACTGTGTAAGGGGCTGAAAATCATAGGATTCCTTTTATTGCTGTTTCCTACTCTCTCTCTGGCAAAGTCATGGTTGTTCTTAGAGTAATGCAAAGTAGCAGTGATAAAGCCAGGATTTCATCTGTAGTTGACTTATGGGTCAATTTCTCAGTTGGTTCAGAACCCAGGGGGAGCTGGAATATGATTGAGTGAGGCCCTACCCCTCAACCCAAATACTTCGCTTCACTTGGATAACACTTATCTTTTGAAACTTAGCTAAGGCATCACCTCTGCCAGGTTTCCTTACCCCACCCCCATTCTCCTCTTTGACTTCAGGGCTCCTTCTCTGTTTTTCCTTTCTAGGGGAGCATTGACCACAGTCTACTGACGTTATCTGTTCCCTCACTAGATGGTCAGCCTCACAAGGGGAATTTTAAAATCCTGAGTACCTAGCACAGTGCCAGCCATTTATATAAGCTTTATATATGTTTGTTGTGGAAGGAAATAATTCAATACTCAACTCAGTATTCATTCTCCTTGGCCCAATCATCTCATGAGATGTTCTGGTTTTTCTCAGTAGTTTCCATTTGATTTCCATCTTCCTATGACAGCAAAAAAGGAAACACACTGCTTTACAGTTAAATTACAAATTTTAATCATGCTACATATTTATAGTGCACCCTATACTGAAGTACTATAATTCTAGCTTATAAAGAAGAAAAGCAACAGAATTGAACTTATGAATATAATTTTTAAACAATCCACACTCATTATCAGAACTAAGGTTCTTTTCCAAAGTTTATAGTCAACCTCTCCCCTCAGCTTATCTCTGGACTTGGGTAACTATCAGGTTCATTTCAGTGGAGATTGTAAGAAAGTTAATTCTCACTAATTCATGCCCACTTAGGAGACGTGCCCTGAAGGCTTGGGTTGGGATGGTCTGACATAATATATGGATCATGGTGCATATAGAAAATTAAAATTCACTTGGTAGTGGGAGAATCTCTAGGGAGACTTGAAAATATAGGTAGCTCCAGAACAGCTGAAGCTGAGACAGAACTAGAGGCTGTGTGATTACCAACCGAGCACTGGTTCTAAAACTTGGCTCTCCATGACTTGGAAGCCTTTGAAATTCCTGATGCCCAGGCTGCACCCTGGACCAATGGAATCAGAATCTCTGAGCGCACAGCATCATCAGTGGTTTCTAAGCTCTTCGTGTGATTCCAATATATAACCAAGGTTGAGAATTCCTCTGATAGAAAGATGCCCTAGGTATTTACAGAATACCTAGGTATTTAGAGAATAATGAAACGGGTTTCAAATGCACAGTTGCAGTGGCAGGTGGTCCAAATTGTGGGTATTGGATTGTTAATGAGCTTCTACTTAGATTCTGATTCTTCTACTGATCAACCCTGTGCAGCAGCATCAAGGTTGCAAACAGCAGGGATTTATTTATTTCCTGACTACTAATTCTTCTCCAGAATGATTCCAGAGAGGCAAGCAGGCAATTTTACAGATAAAGAGAGAATACATTTTATTAAGAAAACTTAAGATTCAAGTTTACCCTCTTTACTTATGTCTTGGGGAACAGCTTTTCTTCTTGGAGTTCCTTCTCCTGCAAATCTAAGCAGACTTGTAGGACTAAAGGACCTAGTCCTCTTAAAATAAAGACACCTGCTGACAAAGCCAGTAATGGTAACCCATTTTTTTTGCCGTAAATCCGCTTATTTGCCTCTTTCCTTTGGGACACGGGCAGGAAAATACATTCCCGGTCATTAGTTCTTGTTATCACTTCATTGGCCTGGTTTTGCTTCCCTTTTCTGGAAAATGTCAGTGAAGCTTTATTCGTCTGCTTCTCCAGTGATGTAAAGAGCTGTTGCAGGAGGCAGCAGCCTTTTACAACCTTCGCCTGCATCCTTATAATGCATAGTATTGCAATGCAGGCAAGAGCTGTGGTATTTGTGTATAATGGGTGGAGGGAATAAGAGGCAGCAGACATTGTCTGGAGTGTGAACGGGACGGCGCTACCCAGCATTCACTGTCCCAGGCTCGCATACTGACTGAGAGGCCGCATCATGCAGCACTGCCAGTTCAGCTCAGGCCACAGGCCTCCCAAGCCACCATTTTTTGTTTGTTTGTTTGCAGGGAAGTTTCGCCCTAAGCTAACACCTGTTGCCAATCTTCCTCATTTTCCCTTCCTTTCCCCTCTCCAAAGCCCGAGTACATAGTTGTGTATAGTTGTGAATTCTTCTAGTTCTTCAAAGTGAGCCCTGCCACCACAGCATGGCTACTGAGAGGCGAGTGGTGGGGGTCCATCGGGGAACCTGCCTGGGGCTGCCTAGCGTGAACTTTAGCCACTAGGCCATCAGGGCTGGCTCCCAGGCCACCATTTTTAACCTGCAAGAATATAAGCTGAGTGTGGAGAGGCATGTTTTTTCATCAAGGTCAAGGACTTTAAATCCAGCTAAATGTGGATTCTAATGATAGTAATACTTAATACTTATGTAGGGCTTTCCATATGCCAGCCCTGTTCCAAGTGCTTTAGGTATTAACTCATTGAACCTTATAACCTCCTGTAAGGTAGGTGTTTTTAGCGTCCCTTCATTACAGAGGCCACCTGAACAGAGGGAGGTTAAGGAACTTGCCCAAGGTCACACTTATAATGTGCTCAGGATTTGAACCCAGAAAGCTTGGCTCCTGATTTGGTGATTCATCCATAACTCAACCCTTCCACATACCAGGGATGCAACCTCCTTTTGTATGTTATTGAAGCTCACTGAGTATCATTTTCTCCTTTTGGTAGTACTTATCTTGCAGGATTGGTGGGAGGAAAATGGCTAGGACAACGCCCCGGCACGATTTTCTTACTGTGGATGATATTCTCCACCACCAGGCAAGTTGTGGTCAGCTCATTCTCTCCTAGGGGCCTGCGTGGAGGACTTGGATGTTTATTTAATGATTAATTAAGAGAGACTAGCAGAGCCTTGTAGTTAATTTTTCTTGTCTCCTCTTTCAGAATATAAGATAATAAATACAAGTCTTGTGTCCAAACAGATTTCACATTCTCGCAGACCATACTTAGAAAGTAATGACTTCAGAAGATGATTCATTTCAGCCACTTTTATCTTGAGTAAAACCAACTTCACTTCAATTTGGCTGTATTGTTTAGCGACGTTAAGAAATTCCCCCAAGGGAGTTTATAATGTATGTTATAAAGATTCATAAATTTATACATTGGGCACTGCTCTGAAGCACTCTTCTGGAAGCAGACACCCACCCAATCAAGCCATAGTGAGTGGAGTAGGGATGGAAGAATTGCTTTCCTTTGCCATTTAAAAGCAGTTCTTGTGTTATGACTCCATTTATATGAAATGTCCAAAATAAGTGAATCCACAGAGACAGAAAGTAGATTAGTGGGTGCCAGGGCCTGAGGAAAAGGTGAGAATAGGGAGTGACTGCTATGCTCTGGAATTAGATAGTTGTGATGATTGCACAATTCTGAATATGCCAAAAATCACTGACTTGTACACTTTAAATGAATGAATTTTATAGTACATGTGTATCTCAAACATGCTGTTATAACACAAAACCACTCATGTGAATGTTGTTGACTTTGCCTCTTGTGCCTTCAATGGTGCCCAGGAGGAAGGCAAGGGCCAGGTGGATATTTTACAGATGATTGTTCGCTGCTCACCTTAGGAGTGATGGATGAATATTACACCAGACAGCACTAGAGGATGCAGGATGATTATGACATTTTCTGGGTTGAGTAACTATGAGAGGCCGTTTGGGGTGACCAAGTTCTCTATAGGGATCCTGAACCAAGTCTCTATTTTATTGCTATCCTAAGCAGGGGGCTAATTACCCAGAGCTATTGTGAGAGTGATCAGATATGCCTAAACCTTTGGCACACCGTGATAGGCTTCGTGCAAATCGTGGTTTACATGATGCCTATCACATAGCAGATACTTAATAAATCTTTGATGACTTGGTAACTGAGTGATTGAGACTCCCCATAGATCCTCTGGGTTGGAGTAAAGTCTCTGAACCCAAATAACACTTTTTCATTTTTTTATACCTGGGACAACTGTACAGTACTCTAAAATATGATGTTGATGCAATATTTTTATAACATTCAAATGCAATGGGTTATGTTAATATTACATTTATTAAAAAAAAAAAAATTGACATACAAAAAGTAATGCCCTCCCCTGCCCCCTCCTTACCACAAAGGCGTTACTTAGTTTTTCTAAATTAAGCAGCCGGGGGTGGGGGGGGTGGGGGGGGCCGGTTGGGGGTGGGGTGGGAATGGGAGTGGGGGTGTAGGTGGATTCTGTTTAAGCTTTTCTCTAGAACAATAGTGACACCCTGTGGCAAATTCTTATAATAGACTATATTAAACTGTGAATTCCCTACTTGAAGGCCAAAAGTCCTGTTAACCAAATTAGTCAGACTTCAGATTAAAAGAGAATTTATTGAGTGCCTACTATGCACAGGAGCTATGCTAGTGCTTTCATAGATATTATTTCTTTGTATTATTTTATATTTCTCCCAGATGACTAGGGGCTCAACTAATGCTGCATATATCTATGTTGTAGAGCAGCTATGGCATCAAAACCCCTAAAACTGCATGCACGATGTGTGTATGTGTGTTTCTAGGGAAATGGGCTCTTAACCTTCATAATATGCTCCCATGGGTTCCGTGCTCCCACAACACTTGACATTGCTGCCTTAGAGCATGTTTCTAACAATGCCATTATGATATACTTAGGACTAACTTCATCAATCTCTTTTTCTCTGGAAGTTGCCATTTCTTCTGGCAAACTATGTTCACTCTAAGTTAAAAAAAAAAGAACAAACTTCAAAAGACTTCAAAAGAAAGGCAAAGAAAACAAAAAGGCAAGAAGAATAGGGTTAGATAGCACTGCGACACCGTGTGGTGGAAAGAGCATTGGAATATGTCAGTCCCAAAATCCATTCCTTCTGCCCGTCTGAGCTTAGTCAAGTTAATCTCTGAATCTTCATTTCCTCGTCTGCAAAATGGAGATAATAATATCAGAGAATTATTATAAGAACAACTGATGGGGATCCGTTTTCAGGTACAACCAAAAGTACAATCCATGAAAGAAAAAAAGTGATGTTGGACTTTATTAAAATTAAAAACTCCTGCTATGCAAAAGAGACTGTTAAGAGAATGAAAAGACAAGCCACAGACCTAGAGAAAATATTTGCAAAGCACATGTCTGATAAAAGACTTATATTCAAAATACACAGAGAATCCACTGAGAAAACTTATGCTTATAAACTCAAAAGTGATAATGCACTATACAAACAAATTTTTATTTATAGTACGTTTTTTCTTGATTGGAAAGTAGTACACAATCAACATAGAAAACTTAGAAATGGGAGAAAAGGATAAAGAAAAAAATCCAACTCATCCCATAGGTCATCAATAATAATTGTTAACATTTTGATCTATTTCCTTTTGTGCTAAACATACATAAATATACGCATATGGTGTCATTATTTAACTGAGGTTTAAAGTTATCCTATTTCTTCCACCTCAGGGGGTCTGGATTTCTGCTGAGCGAAGGAGGACCCCTTTTCCAACACTGAGGTGTAGAATGTCAAACCCTGGTGTGCAGAGTAAGAGCAGCCAAGCCCTGGAGCCACACCTGGGTCAGGGTTGGGGAGGTAAGGTCAATGCATTCCTCTGGAGTGTGCTTGCTGCCTCTGAACAGATCTTGTTTGTTTGGGTGTGTGCACATGTATGAGTGAGCTTATGCTAGCAGGCACACACACAGGGAAAGAAAGAAAGAGGGCTGAGAGTCCAGACTTAGTCCTGAGGCTTAGTGATTGCGTTGCCGGCTGCCCACTAGCCAGAATGGCCTCAGGAAGCCACTGCCCAGGGTTTTCTCCTAAATTTTGGAACATTTTTATTGAAGTATAGCATAAATACAGAAAAGTATGCAAATCGTAAGTATACAACTAGAATTTTCAAGCTGAACGCACCTACATCAAGAACTATTACCTGGGGCTGGTCCCTTGGCCGAGTGGTTAAGTTTGGGCACTCTGCTTCGCCAGCCCAGGGTTTCACCGGTTCGGATCCCGGGTGCGGACATGGCACCACTCATCAGGCCATGCTGAGGTGGCGTCCCACATGCCATAACTAGAAGGACCCACAACTAGAATATACAACTGTGGACTAAGGGGATTTGGGGAGAAGAAGAAGGAAAAAAGAGGAAGAAGATTGGCAACAGATGTTAGCTCAGGTGCCAATCTTTAAAAAAGATAAAAAAAGAACTATTACCAGCACTTCAGAACCCCCCACTATGCTCCCTTCCAGTGATTACTTGCTCCATTGAGTGACCTGATTTCTAATACCATAGATTATTGTCTGCCGAACAGACTTTTTAATTCTATAATGGACTTGTAAAGGGAACTATTGTACCTTCATGAGCACTCTGAAAAGAGTAAAGCTGTTATAAGGAATTTGCAACCAGGGTTTCAGGAAGGGGATGAGGCCAACCAGGTAGGCTTGTGGACTCTGATGTGGGAAGGCATCATTACGGCTTTGGACCTGGGCAGCACAACTGGCTTTCCTGGAGTCATTGGGGTGGCACCTGACCTCTGATTGAAGTCCTGTCTAACTTGTGCCTGATCTCTGCCTTAAATCTTATGCTTCCAAACACAGATATACCAATACTGATCAGTTGCCTCGACTCATGTCCTGTGACAAAAGTAATCTCTATAGCCTTCTCCTTGTTCCAATCCTTGTCAGCTTGATGTCTGCTACTCCTGCTGCCTGTGACCTTAACTAGGCACTCTTGCTCCTAATTTGTAGGTAGACTTCTTTTTTTAAAAAAATTCAACTTTTTTCTTTCTTTTTGAAGATTGGCCCTGAGCTAACATCTGTTACCAATCTTCCTCTTTTTTTCCTCTCCTGAAAGCCACCCAGTACATAGTTATATATTTTAATTGTAGGTTCTTCTAGCTCCTCTGTGTGGGACTCTGCCTCAGCATGGCCTGATGAGTAGTGCTAGGTCCATGCCCAAGATCCAACCCCAGGCCGCCAAAGTGGAACACGTGAACTTAACCACTCAGCCATGGGACCAGCCCCTAGCCAGACTTTGGAAAGGTGTAGGCCTAGATAATTCAGACTGAGAAAACCAGAGAGTAAAATGTAAAGAGTAAGATTAAAAGAATTGAAAAGGACAGGAAAGAATAGAGGTATTTCTTTTTGCCTTTTGGTAAATTTTAAGACGTGGAACTTTCCAGTTTCCTTTTCTAAACTAGAGCAAAGAACAGATCAGGGAAGTCAAAATAGGTCTCAAACCTCATTTTAGTCCATTTTTAGAATGGTACAAGAACTTATCAAACATACATAGAGCAGGGTCAGACATTCTCTATACATTCTTGTTAGAAGTTATCTATCTAGGTGCTGGCCCTGTGGCCGAGTGGTTAAGTTCTCGCACTCTGCTGCAGGCGGCCCAGTGTTTCATTGGTTCGAATCCTGGGCACGGACATGGCACTGCTCATCAAACCACGCTGAGGCAGCGTCCCACATGAAGAATATACAACTATGCACCTGGGGAGCTTTGGGAGAAAAAGGAAAAAAACAAAAACAAAGAGCAAAAGTTGAGATTTAAAAACTAAAAAAGAAGAAGTTATCTATCCATTCTCTGCACAAGTTTAATTTTTCCCTTGTTCTTCTGCACATCTTCTCTGTTGCTGGTTGGAAATCATTAAAACAGCCTGGAAGTCTGACTTGGAGGCGTCAGTGTTAGAAGGAGTCCGTGGGGATTTTGTGAGCCTCTGTATATAATGTACAAGCTAATGAGTTGTAGGGAGTTGGAGAGACACACAGTGAGGGTGATTTACAACATCCTATATAATTTAGACTACAGGAAGTGGAGGTAGAAGAGACCTTAGAGGTTAAAGAGATCAGTCTCCTACTCAGTGATGTAATCCCTTTGACAATAACCTTGATAGATGGTTATTTAACATCTGCTTAAACATTTTCAATGATTCCCAATGATGAGGAGCTCATTGCTTATCTAGGCAGGTCATTTTATTTATTCCCAACTCGGATTATCAGAAAGCTTTTCTTTAGAGTGATTTGAGGTCTGCCTTCTTGCAACTACTTCCCAGGAACTCAATTCTCCTCAGGAGCAATATAGAATAAGACCTAGAAAACTATTGGGCCATTTTCTAGTATGGTATGAGAGTTAGCATGTCATTCCTTCTCTTTTCCAGGCTAAATATCTCAATTATTTCTACCATCCTCTAACCATTCTGGTCTCCTTCCTCTAGATAGTTGATTTTATCAATGTCCGAATAGAACAGAATACTATAAATGTGGTCTGATCGGTTTAGGTTCCAATGGGTCTATAACTTCATTTGATTTGAATTTAATTCTTCTGATATTGCAGCCCAAGCTGGGGTTTTTTTTGGTAATTAAGTCAAACTTTTGGCATATATTGAGCTGTGTTCACCAAAAAGTATCATATCTTACTATAAAAATTTATATAGTTTTAAAAAATTAACATACAGTAAAATTAGCACTTTTTAGTGTACAGTCCTACGCGTCTCAACACATGTATAGATTTGTGTAACCACCACCACAATCGGGGTACAGAACAGGTCGTCACCCCTGCAAAGTTCCCTCCTATTACACCTTTGTAATCACACATTCCTCTGACTCCTAAACTGTGGAAATTACTAGTCTGTTTTCCATCACTATAGTGTTGTCTTTTCAAGAACGTTGTATAAGTGGAATCATTCAGTATATAACTTTTTCGAGACTGGCTTTTTCACTCAGCATAGTGCCTTTGTGATTCATTCAAGCTGTTGCATGTATTAATAGTTAATTCCTGGGGCCGGCCCCGTGGCCATGTGGTTAAGTTGGTGTGATCTGCTGTGGTGGCCTGGGGTTTGCTGGTTTGGATCCTAGGTGCAGACCTACACACTACTCATCAAGCCATGCTGTGGCAGCGTCCCACATAGAAGAACTAGAATGACTTAAAAATTATGTACTGGGACTTTGGGGAGGGAAAAAAAAAAAGAGGAAGATTGGCAACAGATGTTAGTTCAGGGCCAATCTTCCTCACCAAAAAAAAAAAAGGTAATTACTTTTTATTGCTGAGAAGTATTCCATTGTATGGATGTCCCATAGTTTGTTTATCCATTCACCAGTTTAAGAGCATTTGGTTGCTTCAGTTTTTGGCAATTTTGCTAGAGCTACTGTAACCAGTCATGTACCAGTTTTTGTGTGAACATAGTCTTCGTTTCTCCTAAGTACTTAGGATGGAATTGTTGAGATGCATCTAACTTTGTAAAAAACTTCCAAATGGCTTTCCAGAGTAGCTGTACCATTTTGCATTTGCACCATCAACACTTGAGAGTTATAGTTGTTCTGCATCCTTGTTGGCAGCTGGTATTGTCAATATTTTTTATTTTAGCCATTCTAATAGGTATTTAGTGATATTTCATCCTGGTTTTAATGTTTACGTTTTCCTAATGGCTAACGATGTTGGACCACACTAATTTGCCTTCCATATATCCTCTTTGTTGAAATGTCTGCTTGAGTTTTTTTTCTCATTTTTTCATTAAATAGTTTTCTTATTAATGAGTTTTGAGAATTAAAAAAAATATATTCTGGATACAAGTCTTTTATCAGACATGTGATTTGCAAATAATTTCTCCCAGTCGGTAGCTTGTCTTTTAGTCTCTTAACAGCGAATATCTTTTATAGAGTAAAAGTTTTACTGGGATGAAGTCCAATTTATCAATTTTTTCTTTTGTTGATTGTGTTTTTGGTGTTATGTCCAAGAACTTTGCTTAACCCCAGGCCATAAATCTCTTTTTGTATTTCTTCTTCTAAACATTGTATAGTTTTATGTTTTTCATTTACAGCTATAACCTGTTTTGAGGTAATTTTTTTTTTTAAAGATTTTATTTTTTTCCTTTTTCTCCCCAAAGCCCCGTGGTACATAGTTGTATATTCTTTGTTGTGGGTCCTTCTAGTTGTGGCACGTGGGACGCTGCCTCAGCGTGGTTTGATGAGCAGTGCCATGTCCGCGCCCAGGATTCGAACCAACGAAACACTGGGCCGCCTGCAGCGGAGCGAGCGAACTCAACCACTCGGCCACGGGGCAGCCCCTTGAGGTAATTTTTGTATATGGTTCAGGATATGGGTGAAATGCATTTTTTTTGCAAATGTAACCCAATTGGTCCAACACCATTTGTAGAAAAAACTATCCTTTCTCCATTGAAATGCCTTTGCATCTTTGTCAAAATTAAGATGTGATTTTAATTCTGGACTCTTTTTTTTTTTTAAAGATTGGCACCTGAGCTAACAACTGTTGCCGATCTTGTTTTTTTTTTTTTTTTGCTTTTTATCCTCAAATCCCCCCAGTACACAGTTGCATATTTTAGTTGTGGGTCCTTCCAGTTGTGGCATGTGGGACGCCTCCTCAGCATGGCCTGATGAGCAGTGCCATGTTCACGCCCAGGATCTGAACCGGTGAAACCCTGAGCCGTGAAGTGGAGCATGAGAACTTAACCACTCGGCCATGGGGTCGGCCCCTGTATGTTATATTTAAATTTTTGCTCAGTTCAAAATATTTTCTGATTTCCCTTGAGACTTCCTCTTTGATTCATGGATTATTTAGAAGTGTATTGTTTAATTTCCATGTGTTTGAAACTTTTTTTTCTTGCTGTTACTGATTTTTAGTTTAATTCCTTTGTGGTCAGAGAACTGTGTATGATTTCAATTCTTTTACATTTGGTGTGGTTTATTTTATAACCCAGTATATGCACTTTCTTAATGAATATTCCATGTGCATATGAAAAGCATGTATTATATCGTTGAGTGGAATGTTCTATAAATGTCAATTAGATCCAGTTCTTTGATGGTGTTGTTCAGTTCCATATCCTTGCTGATTTTCTGTCTACTTATTCTATTGATTACTGAAAGAGGTGAGTTGAAATTTCCAACTGTAACTGTGGATTTTTTCATTTCTCCTTCAGTTTTATCAGTTTTTGCTGCATAAATTTTAAAACTTTTTTGTTAGGTATATACTCATTTAGGATTGTTACATGTTCTTGGAGATCCGTTTTTCTTTATGAGAGATCTCTTTCTTTTTTTAAGGAAGATTAGCCCTGAGCTAACATCTGCTGCCAATCCTCCTCTTTTTTGCTGAGGAAGACTGGCCCTGACCTAATATCCGTGCCCATCTTCCTCTATGTTATATGTGGGATGCCTACCACAGCATAGCTTGCCAAGCGGTGCCGTGTCTGCACCTGGGATCCGAAATGGCGAACCCCAGGCCGCCAAAGAGGAACATGCGCACTTAACCACTGCACCACCGGGCCTGCCCCGGAAGGCCCCTTTTTTTCCTGATGGTCATCTTTGCTCTGAATTCTACTTTGCTATTAGGTAGCCACTCTTACTTTTTGTGTGTGTGTGTGTGTTAGTGCTTTCATGGTCTATCTTTATCCATCCTTTTACTGTTAACCTACATATGTCTGATATTTGAAATGAGTGTCTTGTAGACAGATTACATATAGTTGAATCTTGGTTTTCATCCATTCTAACAGAAAGGAAGAACATTACATAAAGAAAAGGAGTCAATTCACCAAGAACACATAACAATCTTAAACGTGTACATGCCTAACAACAAAGCTTTAAAATACATGAAGTAAAAACGGACAAAATTGGAAGGAGCAATAGACAAATTCACAACTATAGGCGGAGACTTCAATCCCTCCCTTTCAGTAATCAATAGAACAAGTAGACATATCATTAACTTTGAGTACCCAGTTGGATGCAGGTTGTAATTCCTCACTAACCCACTGTGGGTTGTGATTCCAATGTCAGTTCAATTCGTAAAGTCTTAGTCGTGCTATTTGGATCTGTCTCGTGTCTGTGTCACCCAAGGGCCAGCTGAGGAGCTGAGCAGTAGTCTATCCATATTTCAATTTTCAGTCTATGGTATGCTGTTCAGTGTCAGATCATGCATGTGCCACTCAAGGATGAGCCCAGACGTCCATCAATTACTTTACTGGGTTGCTTCTCCTAGCTCCTCTCTCTCTGTGATCGCTACAGAATTTCCCAGTTCCCTGGAGCTCCCCTTTCTGATCTTCCAGCCAAAAAGTTGGGTCTTTAGTTTCACACTTCCTATGATTGCATGTGTGTCCAGGATCAAGGGGCAGGAGGAGAGAGAGGGAAAAAAACAATGGGAGTTTGCCTTACTTTGGGGGAACACACTTCCTCTGATAGGAGGGAAACGTTTGATACCTCATAGTTTTAGGCACCTGCCACCTCTGCTGCCACCACTGTCATTGCTGCCACTGTTGCCATGGGATTGTCTGGGTTCTGGGGCATGACAGAACAGTGAACAAAGGAAAGTGGTGAATTTCTTTTTTCTTGCTGAGTGTTAGGAATCTCCTTTTTACTCCTTGAGCCAGACCTGGAGGACTTCTTCTGGAGCACTCTCTTTCCACTTCTGAGTGCTGTTTCTCAGTTTCAGGCTGCCTGGAGTCCAAGCCAGAGATACGAGGGAATAGAAGGGGAAACTCAGTGCTGGTTTGGTGATACTTCCAATTCTGATCTTCTTCCCAAATCTTCCTGCTATCTCTTCCTTCTCAGTGTTCTCAAATAAGCGCTCCATGTGTTCTGTCTAGATTTTATAGCTGTGTGGCTCAGGTCTTGATGACTGTCATATCTTTATAAAAAGAAATTATTTTATGCTTGGAACCCTCCCATCCTTCATTTGTACACTTTTTGAATGTACATTTAGTGATATTAAATTTTGTCATATTAGTATTGACCTATGTTCCTTTCATTGTATTTCATCTATTCATTGTTTTAATGTGTATAATTGCAATAACTGTTAATCTTTTTTTTTAATATGTCTTCAACCAAGTCATTTGATTAAAATATTGACTAGGTTAAGACTAAGAAAAGAACCTTGTAAGAATGTTATAAAAGACCTGTCAGTTTATTCATTCATTCATCACATTTTATTAAGTGCCTACTATATGCCAGGTACTTTCTAATGCTCTGGAAATATGGAGGCAAATAAAATAAAATCTGTTGACAGAGGTCCGGAAAACAATGTGCTTTGGGTATTGCTCTTCAATCATCAGTGAATATGCCTAACTTTACTAAATCAACACAAATTTTTTGAGCCTGGGTCAGGCGCTGTGATGCATAGAGAAGATATAACAATGAACAAGTCAATGACAATTCCTGTCATCATAAGGTTGTCAGTCTTATCTGTGCTATCATATTGCCTTGGTTTCTCCATTTTGCCTACCAGGCTATCATGAAAGACTTTGTCACATGACTTTTTGAAATCCCTAACTTAGGGCTGGCCCCGTGGCCAAGTGGTTAAGTTCGCGTGCTCTGCTTTGGTGGCCCAGGGTTTCACCGGTTTGAATCCTGGGCACAGGCATGGCACTGCTCATCAGACCACGCTGAGGTGGTGTCCCACATGCCACAACTAGAAGGACTCACAACTAAAATATACAACCATGTACTGGGGGGCTTTGGGGAGAAAAAGGAAAAATAAAATCTTAAAAAAAAAAAGAAATCCCTAACTTACATCAGTGATGTATCAATGTAGACATCCTATCAGAAATGAAGAAGAGGTTCATTTGTGAAACTTGCTCTGAGTTAATCCAGGTTCTTTTCTAAGGACTAACCAACTGTATGTTTAAGGCACTTTATATTTTCTAGAGCTTGATATCAGCTAATCAACAGAATCTAGAATCCAGTTTTTCCCTTTCCAAAAATCAAGCTATTTGTTTATCTTTAATCTTAACTATTCTCTACCAATTTAAACTTCATGCAACCTGTTTTCCCTCTTGATAGACTGCCCCCTCTATGTTCTATTTTCTATGTCTTCTCTGTTATTAGACTTTAGCTCCTCGTTTTCCTCTGGTTATATTCTCAGAGAACTCACCTCTCTTAGAAGCTTTTCTGGAAGGAGGTAGTGGGTGACCAAAGTCAGAGCAATTGGTCTTTGGAGAGAGTGGAGGAAAGAGAGAACCAGAGAGATGACCACTCCTGTTGTTATTGTCTGTGCTTAGGTCTGACTTTAAATGTAGATATTTGGTATTAGACTGATATTCATTAGTAGTATACACACTCTTGGTTTGAATGTGTTTCAAGGCTAGGAAAGTGGATGCATATGGAAAGGATTTATTTCAGGACACAGAATGTTTGAACAGAAATTATTTATATTTTCAAAATATCATAGTAACCATTCCTATTATGGGCACTTTCTCAGTGCCCCTGAAATCCAGATGAAACTCTAAATGTGGAAAAAGTAATTACTGTTAAAGCCAAAAGCTCTTCTTTTCTCTCTTGTAGTGATAGCGTGATAATCTCTATACAATGAGAGTTGATTAATACCTGCTCTTATTGGGTTACAATGCCAGTAACTTCAAAAGGTTCTGGTAAATCATGTGATAGCCATCTTTCCATGACAGATATAACTGTTACCTTACTACAAGATACTTTAAAACAACAGTAATAAGAACAATAGCAGCAGCAACAAAACCCAGTCTCTTGACAAATCCTGAGTCCACATCGAAGCTGTGCAAACTCAATACTTCCAGATAATTGCCTTACACTGTCCTCCCTTTCTCTCTCGTTTCACAATACAGGACTTTCCCACTAAAATCAATCACTCTTTGTCTCAGCTCATGTTTTCCTATGTACAGGAGTTAGAATGGTCCTGGACAGTTAATTAGCCATAAATCCATCTCTGAAACACAGAACACATCAGCTGCTTTTGTAAACCCCCGATGTTCCATTTTGCTCCAGTGCCTTTTTTATAAACCTAATTGTGTTAATGCACTGGCATATTTATTGTTCACCTTTTCACCCTTTATGCTGATCCCTGGCTGCCCATGGGGTCCTTTCAATCTATCAAAACCACAATCCCCCTGTGTAAGGAAGGTCACATTTACTCTAACAATAGGGACCCACAGCCATGTGTTGCCTCAGTGTGGGTCACCAAGGGGCACATCAAAGCAAAGGCTGTGACTTGCATGGATCCCTCTTGAGTTTTTACTTTCCCAGTTTCAGACACAGAGGTATAGGAACGATTTTTTTTTTTAAATCTTGATTGCCGCCTCACACTTATTATAAGTTCTTCCTTTCTTTTTTTGAGGAAGATTAGCCCTGAGTTAACATCTGCTGCCAATCCTCCTCTTTTTGCTGAGGAAGACTGGCCCTGAGCTAACACCCGTGGTCATCTTCCTCTATTGTATATATGGGACGCCTGCCACAGCATGGCTTGCCAAGCAGTACGTAGGTCTGCACCCGGGATCCAAACCAGCGAAGCCTGGGCCTCCGAAGTGGAACTTGCCAATTAACAGCTGCGCCACTGGACTGGCCCCTCATTATAAGTTCTGAGAGGGGAAAATAGAAAGTTTTTATTAAAAAGAAATACCTCTTTTCTCCACTCAGGCTTCGAGCAGAATTTTTCTGAACATGATCTGGGACAAGAAAAGAGCAGAGTGAGAGAGTGGGCAGCTGTGACAATTCAGTGTCGAGCTCCCTTGACAGCAGGATGATATGTGGAGGATGTGAATTTTGCCACATTAGAGTAGTTTCTTTGTTTATCCTTCCTTCCTTCCGTCCATCCATCCATCATCCATCCATCCATCCATCCATGCATCCCTTACTTTGTAGAGATGTTAGAAGCAGAGACCATAAACTCAAATGCCTCCAGGGTATGAAAGAGGTTTAAATTATAAAAGATGAGAATTTGGGTGTACTGGAGAACACAGGCCCCATCTTAAAGAGTTGACCGCCACTCAGCCTCAGCATCTTCTAAGCAGGAGTACATGTCCAGTGCGAATTGAATTCAGTCCAATGTGAACTGAATTTTCAAGAGAAGCAGGAAACCCAGCTTTTTATGAGAAATCTCTCAATTTTTAAATGTTGACAACTATCTGAATGTTTTAAAATCACTGTGTAGAATGGATCTGTAGTCTGAATTTGACCAGCGCTTCAGGGCATCCAAACCTCCATTGTCCTCCTGAAGTTTAGCCTGGAGCTGGGGAGGTCAGAAGTGATGACGTTACAATGTAGTGGGTGGTGAGGGCCAAATGGTAGGGAAAATAATGATGGTTTCAGGGAGAGAGGTTAAACTCAGCTAGTTAATCAAGGCTTCTTGGAAAAGCTAAGATTTGACCTAAGCCTTGAAGAATAGGTCTTGAAGACCTTGAAGAATTTTTATAGATGGTGATGGAGAGAGAATTAGAAACTGAGGAGAAGGCATATATAAAAACATGGAAATGGGCTATCTTAGGGTGAGTGTAGAGAGCTGTGTGTAATCAAATTGGGAGTTTGTGTAAATCTGGAAAGAGAGATTGGAACTAGATATAAAGGCCTCTAAAACCAGGTTCGCAAGTTAAATTTCATTAATATTCAATTGACAGTGGGGAGGCATTGAAGGATTTCAGAGAAGTGACAAGGAGAAAATGTTTCAGGAAAGTTATTTGATATTTGTGTGCAGGATAATGAGAAATGAGAGAGATTATAAGCAGAAAACTAGGGACAATTACAACAATCTAGGCATAAACTTGGAAGAAGCAGTGGTAAAAGAAGAGAAGAGATGGATGGGGGAAAACCCTGAGACGAAAGCGTTTGCAAGACTAATTGGTGTCTAAAATATGCCAAATCTACATTTGAGATGTCACTACCTCCTCTGGGTTTCAGGTCCTCTTCTAGCCAAGGCAGGATATGTGATAAGGATTCTATGGAGTGATGGGAGTAGAATGTGGGCACCAAGTAGGGTAGTTGAGTAGTTACTAATTCATCTGCTACTGGGGTCTTTCCTGGGCCTGGTGGGAGTCTTGTAGGAGTCCAGGATTGGTGCGCAAGTGCCAGGTAGGGTATAGGAGGAATCTGATGGAAAGTTGGGTGCCCCTTTCCAACCAGCAGGGACCACAGATCACAGGAGCCACGATCACAGGTTGGAGAACACTGGGACACAAAGGTTTACAGGTTTCTGTCCTTGCATTCTTGCATGGGTGAGCCAGAGGTGAATCGTGAAAGTACTCTATGTACTGTTTTACTGTTTCTTTTGAGGGCTTGATTAGTCAGTCAGATTTTAATGGCAAATGCCAAAGTCAAAATGCACTTTGATCAGGGAGGGTATTGAATAGAATGTTCCAGAAACAGGAGACAAATTTATATACATGGTCTAGTATTATCTTGCTCAAAAAACTGCCCCTATTTTTTTTCTACGATTTTTCTTGTCTTTTCTCTCTCCAGTTATTTTTTAAAAAATTTTAAGTTGAGACTTAGTCCACATCCCATAAAATTCACCCTTTAAAAGTATACAGTTTAGTGACTTTTGGTATATTCACAGAGTTATGCAATGATCACCACTAATTCCCAAATGTTTTCAGGATCCCAATGGCTGGATCATAAGGTAACTCTGTGTCTAACTTATTGAGGAATTGCCAAACTGTTTTCTATAGCAGCTGCACTATTTTACATTCCCACCAGCAATACATGAGGATTTCGATTTCTCCACATCCTCACCAATGCTTGTTCCTGTCCTTTTTCCAGAAAAATTTTTATTACAGCCATCTTAGTGGGTACGGTGGTATGTCATTGTGGTTTTGATTTGTATTTCCTTGATGGCAATGATTTTGAGCATCTTTTCATGTGCTTATTGTCCATTTGTATATCTCCTTTCAAAGGAACGTCTATGTGAATCCATTTTTTCTTGGGTTATTTGTCTTTTTATTGTAGAGTTTTAAGTCTCCTGCCATTTTTGCAGGCTTTACTTTTGTGCAAAAAATGGTTGTCCTCTTACAGATATTGCTTCTGAATCCATTCCTTTCTTGTGGTGAATTGACCAGTCAAACCATAATTGGTGTATTATTTTGGATCTTATACAAA